>NC_092873.1:289476862-290874362 GCF_028372415.1 Notamacropus eugenii | reverse complement strand
GTACTGATGCAGAGTAAAGCAAGCAGAACCAGGACATAACTGTACACTGTAACAGCAATATTGCAATGATGATGAACTGTAAAGGATTTAGCTACTCTGATCAATATGATGATTAAAGACAATTCCAAAGAGCCTATGATAAAAAAAATCTACTTGAGAGAGAGAAGCATATTTTTTTGAACTTTAAGTTTCTTTTTATTATTGGGTTGCTTTTTATTCTTTTTTCTCAACATTTTAATATGGGAATCAGTTTCAGAGAAGCAAAACTATTAAGGACTTTTTTTCTGATACCAGTACAATAAGAAAATTTACAATAAACCTTTACTAAAGAAAAAACCAAAAAAATTCATTCTTGTCACTGCTTCATCAGCAGTAGAGTAGAAGAGGAATAACTGCCCAGCAGGAAAGCAGTGAAAATTAGAATGGAAGAAGCTAGAAGAAAAATTGATTCATGTGGTACAGGTTGTTCCTGAATGATTTAAGGGTAACAAGGCCTATAGTCCAGAGTTGTGGGTTGCCCCAGACCAATGGATTTCCCCACCCATGTGCCACCCTGCTAGGTGTCCACTCTTTTCCATAGATAGTGGGCATATTGGTGCAAGAGCTCATTCAGATTCGTGGATAGATTATAATACTTGATTGTTTCTGCTTTTGCCTTCCAATTAATTTCCCACCAAGGGACAACTAGGTGGTGCAGTGGAAAGAGCACCAGTGCAGGAGTCAGGAGGAGGACTTGAGTTCAAAGCTCACCTCAGACACTTGACACTCACTAGCTGTGTGACCTTGGGCAAGTCACTTAACCTCAATTGCCTCATCCTGGGTGATCTCCAGTCACCCTGATGAATATCTGATCACTGGATTCACATGTCTCTGGAAGAGAAGTGAGGCTGGTGACCTGCACAGTCCTCCCTCACTCAAAACAAAGTCAAGAGCAAGTCATGTCATTATTTCTGTGATGGCATGGTCTTTTTTGGTAATGAAGGACAAACACACACAATTTCCCACCAGTTGTGCTCTTTAGATTGGATTCCACCATGGCCCCAGAAAACTTCATCAACACCCTTCAAGGTTGTATCACCTCATTAATATCCCTCAGTACCCTCTACCCCTGTGATTGAAGGGTTAGAGAATAGGACAAAGAACTCCTCCCAAAGACTCCTTTTAAAGAGGGCTTGCAGGCCAGCCATGTCTTCATTCTCTACCAGATGCACTACTTTCGATTGGATTCCATCATGTCCCTATGCCAGGTAACTTCTTTATTCCTCTCTCTCCCTACTTCTCAGATTCCTTTTGTGTGTTGTCTTCTCATGTTAGATTGTGAGTTCCTTGAGGGCAGGGACTGTTTCTTTTTCATATTTGTATCTCTAATACTTCCCACAGTGCCTAGAACATAGCAGGTGCTTAATAATTTTTATTGATTGATTGGATGACTAATAAGTAAATGTAATGGTTATTCTTGATTTTGTCCTATTGATAAATGTTTTGTGTTTAAAAATTTAAGCATGGTGATTGATTTGTATGTAAACGGGAAGCATATTTGTGGGGGCTCAGGAGCTAGAACGGTGAATAATAAGATTGTGTTCTCCCCAGTCCTTTACATATGCATGCACCAGGTTTACTCTTAGGACTTTGAGGAAGAGTAATGAATTACAACCTGTGGCCAGGACCCTAGCTTTTCTGGTATGAGGGTAGGTTGGAATGAGCAACTTAGCCCAGAGAGAGAGAAGAGAGGTGTAGGTGCCATGCTGAAAATGACATCCATGGATTACACTACTTGCATGGGTGGACTCGATACCAAGCCTGGGTTGTATAAGCAAAATCAACCAAGATGATATAGAAAGAAGAGTAGCTACAAAATAATTTCCTATAAGCCTAGTTCTGCCATCCCACTAATATACAGAACATCCATGGAAAGAGTAGGCACAAAGGGCAATGACTGGAAGGCACAAGTGTAGGGAATACACGTGGTCAAGGTGACTCAATAGTCTAAGGTCTAGAAGTCCTTTTTCTACTATTAAGTCCTCACAAAACCCGATCCTCAGCCACCCTTGCATACCACTTCTGCTAGGCTGGTAATTCAGGTTAACACCTGAGAATCTTCTCCTCTTCATAACTCTACTCTTGATAGCCAGGGTTAACTCTTTCTTGAATCCACAGCTAGCTCCCTTCACTGCTGCCAGAAGTCCCATTCCTTAATGTTGCTGCTTCCCTTGGAGATCCTTTTTCCCTCTCTTGTCTTTATTTGTTGGAAGTCTGCATCCTTGTTCTCTGTTCAACACAGTGCCTCATACTGGTAGATTAGCTTCATGACAGAGCTATGGAGGGTCTTGGAGAGAGACAAGGAAAAAGAAATCCCCTCCTTATCCCCACTAAATAATTCCTTCTTGTACTAGATTCCTCTTTCCCTTCAGGATCTAGCCATAGATTAACTAGCACTTAGCCTTTCAATAATCCTCAGAGATATGAATAGTTTTCTATCCCTCCAGTGGCCAGACTTCCCTTAATTTAGCTAGAGAAAAGTGTTATAAACAAATCATTGAATGGTAACATATTGTTAACTCACTGACACTTCATTACCTCTGTTATCTTCTTGTTTTCTTTGACAACATCATCTATTGGGCAGGGGGAGGGATAGGAAATAAATACTCCCCTTATATTTGAAGAACTTCATTATTTTCAGGCTTCAAGCTTGTGAAATTACCTCCTCATATAAGATAGGACTCATTTAGAACCAGCTAATATAGACATGATCAGGTATATGCCTACACAATAACACTTCAAAGGCCCATGAATTCATCCCTGCTCCTCAAATGTATCTACTGCTCGACTGGATAATGCCTGAAACTTCTCCTTTAGAGATTCATTCCCTTGCCATCAAGTTTTATTCTTAAGATCATGGGTTTAGAGTTGGGATGGATCCCAAAAGTGAACCTTCTTTTTTCTCAGATGAGAACATAGATCCAGATAGATTAAATAACTTACCAAGGGTCACAGAGAGTTGAACCCAAGTCATCTGAATTCCAATCCATTATCTCTTCTATCATATTACAATATGCCTCCTCAAATGTTCCCTTTTCTATTGTACTTGGGAAAGAAAGCACATTACGTTTTGTTGGTCATACATTATAGTAAGAATGAGCTTACCGGATCTTCTAAGTTGTCATCCTTGAGACCCTCTTCTGATTCCCTCAGGTAGAAGTGACTTCTTTCCAGAATTTCCCATGCCTCATTTTGCCTTCTCCCTGTACTGCTCTCATAATTTATATTACAAATTATCTGCCTATATGTTTCACCAGAAGGAGAAGGCACTGCAGGACTCTTTTCCACTGCCCTAACTCAGTCTGCCCAGTACCCAGACCCCTCTAGGTTCTGGAAGGACCAGGAATACAGGTGCTATGGGCATTCTGCCAAAGCCCCCTTTCTCATTCTCCAATCCTGGCTGAACCCTGATAACCCAAAGCCTCTGCTCCACTCCAGTCTTAAGGCCCACTTTAGCCTTCTCAGTGGTTGTGAGAAGAGACTGGTCCAGCTCCACCCCTTCTGTACTCTGCTTGGGTGAGCATGGAGTCATTAACTACAATCCATCTAGCAAGATGGAAGCTCACTGGTCCTTACATCTGCCACATGACTACATATCCTTGAGACCCCCAAGCATTTCTATGCATCTCACCAATATACCCTAGGGCCTCTTAGGATTTGCCATTTGCTTTGCCACTGGACCCTAAACGTGAATGGGCCTTTTCATCTACCCTACAGCCCAATCTTAAATGTGTTATCTTCTCCAGTTAGAATTAACTCCTTGAGAGCACACATGCTTGAATTTCTATTTGTGTCCTTAAGATATAGCACAATGCATGGCACACAATATACCATGAATGCTTTTTCATTCATCCATTCATCATTCATTCACTCATCCCCTTACTAGATTACAATTACCTTGAAGGCAAAAACTGTGCTGTTATTCCTCTTGGTATTCCCAGCACTCTGACTAGAAGTTCCTTTCAGACAAGGATTTTTGCCATTTTTTATTTTTGTCTCCCCATCTAATGGGTGTTGATCCTGGCTCTCCCATTGACTAGCTGTGAGATCTTGGGCAAGTTGCTTACCTTCTGTGTGCCTCAGTTTCCTTATCTGTAAAATGAAAGGGTTGGACCTCTTAGATCCCTTCTAACTCTAGATCTATGAACCCAAATGTTGAATTTAAATTAATTGAATCCTTTCCTGAGAACAGGATTGGAGAGGGAGGCACAAGAATGAGAGGGGAGAGTGAGAAGACTAGGGGCAACAATGGAAAACAGGAAACCCTGGACAAAAACTTCACATGCTTCATTTCCCACTAGACTGCACTCCTCTGTATATCTCCATACCTTCTTCCTCCCCCGCTCCCACCCCCCAAAGCTTCTGTTTATGTGTTGGCTTCTCCATTAGGACATAAGCTCCTTGAGGGAAAGAATTATCTTTCATTTTCCATATATTTAGATTCCCAGCACTTAACACAATGCCTAACACACAGTAAACCCTTAATGCTTATTAACTGACTGGCTGATGACTTCACAATTTTGCCACAGATTTAAACAACCGTAGACCAAAGTATAGATAATAATAACATGAGTAGAAGTTGTGGAGATTATTTACTTTTCAATGTACTTATTGCCTATAGAATATAAGCTGCTTGATAGACAGCTAGGTGGTGCAGTGGGTAGAGCTCTGGGCCTAGAATCAGGAAGACCTGAGTTCATTTACTAGCTGTATGATCCTAGATGAGTCCTCATCTATAAAATGGGAATTATAGCACCTACCTCCACGGTTATTGTAAGGGTTAAATGAGATAATGTTTATGAAATATTTAGCATAGTTCCTGGCACGTAGTATGTACTACATAAATGTTAGCTATTATTATTATTATTGAAGGGCAGCTAGAGGGCACAGTGGATAGAGCAGTGGGCCTGAAGTAAGAAAGAGTCATATTCATGAGTTCAAATCTGGCCTCAGACACTTATTAGCTGTATGACCCTGGGCAAGTCACTTAACCACGTTTGCCTCAGTTTCTTCATCTGTAAAATTAGCTGGAGAAAGAAATGGCAAACCACTCTACTACTTTTGCCAAAGAAAACTCCAAATGGAATCATGAAAAGTTGGACATGACTGAAATGACTGCACAATAAGATTATTATTATTGATAACAGAGGATGCCTCATTTTTATCTCTGAATGCCTTGCCTAAAGTAGGCATTAATAAATGTGTGAATTGAATTTCCCAAAGTTCCTTCCACCCTCCTCTCAACTAAGAAATAATCACATTAATGGTTTCCTATTTGACGCAGGTTTCAGTTGCTATACAAAGATGACTGATAAGCATTTCATATAAATGGAACTATTTTTACTCTTGAATATTTGTATTCTTTCAGTAAAATCATGAAATAAACCACTATTGATCATTATCACAAGTTCTATAGGCTTCCATTTATATACAGCTCCCAGTAGACATAGCTCTTAGCAGTCAAGAGCTCAGCAAAAGCCATCCTTGGCTTTCATACAATATCTATATTTAAAACCAAGGAGCATTTGTCTTGGTGTTTCCTTGGACTGAGCCATTGGCTTTTACAGTTTTCTGGGTTTGTTTTTGGCTAATAGGTTTTTGACAATTTGCCCCAGAAGGATTGTTGCATCTAGCACAGCTGATGCTCTCAGAGAGCTTGGGGCTGGGCAGTGGAGAGACAGCAGTGGCTCTGACATTTCTGACTGGCTTTGGTACAACTATTCCCAGTGAGGTGGCTCTCTGGGGATATAATGTACACTTAGTAGAAAGAGAAAGAAGAAAAGATCTAACCAACCGATTTGGACCAAAAGCAGAAAATCGGACTTTTCTCCTTTTCTGGAAACGTGAACCTTAAGTCTCCCTTTATGATGTGATTTATTTCACTTGTAAAGTCTTCTCTTTTTTCTATTGGAGGACTTTGGGGATCCTTCCATTTCAGTTGGCCAACAACATATCCCTTATCAAGACAAGAGAACAGAGTTTCAAGTCCTATTTTCAATCTATGTCACCTTGGGTTCACTTTTCCTTTTGGGACCTCAGTTTTTCCATCTATAAAAATCAAGGTTTTGGGCTACAGGAGCTGTATGGTCCATTTCAGTTTTTTATCTTATTGCCATGAATAGAATTGTACGCTCCTTGAGCACAGGGTATCTCTACAATGCCTCATAAAAAGAAAACCAGATACTTAATGTTTAAGTGAGTTTAATTAATACTTTGATTTGTGATTATTTTCACATAGTAGGTGCTCTGTCAGATCTACATAGGTACTTCAGACTAGACTCTGTAAATGTTTATAGTACTAGAATCACTCTCAGCCAATCCAGAAGTATCCTGATTATTGGAAGACTTTGGTCAACTGTGATTGGCTCACAGAAGTAACTGTTTCTTTGGATTAAAGAGATGGAAAGCTCTCATAAAACTTAATATTATCACTGCTTCCTTCATCCTCCCTCCCAAGTAATAATTCAATCTGACACCTAGCTCAGTCCTAAAATCCCTTTCATTATGCTCCCTCTATCTCTAGCACTTGAGAACACAAGAACCTTCCCTATCAGACAGGGCTTAAGAGGCAGAGATTAAATGATAAATTCACTAATATTCTCAAATACCTTCAATGACTAGGGGCCATTGACACTAGAATTAAAACCTATCATGGATTCAAAACATTCCTTTTCTCCAATAGCTTTCTCCTTTATCTTCAGCACTCTCCCCTCCACCCCGCCCAGTCTTCCCCACAAAAATCAGAACCTTTAGGCAGCTGCTTTTATGATGTACAGAAAAGAACACTGAACTCCCCTGAAAGTCAGAAGACCTGACTTATGGTCCAGGTCCCACCACTGAATTGTGATGTGACTTTAGACAAGTCATTCCCACCTCTCTCAGTTTCATTTTCCTCACTGGAAAAGATGTTCAACCATAATGCGTATGATTATTTTTGGAGAATATTGTTATGGGAATTCATGCTTCAAAAAAGGGCTGGACTAAGATATCTCATGCCCTCCATTGTCTGTTACCTTCAGATTAAGCCCTGCTACTTCTCAGCCTTGATCCTAACTAGACCCCATTCTCTTGATACAGGCATTTGACCTCCAGTCACCCCAGCCCACTGGCATCTCCCATGAATATCTTCCCTAGACCCCTCCTCCAGTCACCCTGACTACTTGGCCACTCCTAGATCCTTCCCACAGTCTTTCTATATATAAGCTCCTTCTCAGCATCCATTAAGATGCTCCAATTCAATCTGGCTGGCTCGCATGAGCAATGCAAATGTTCAGATTCATTAAGAGTCTGACCAATATGGCAGATCTTTAATAAAACTTGTTTTTCTTTGACTGAAAGAAGGCTTGGGTTGAATTCATCTGGGCAAGACTTGTGTGTTGCTATTTTGGGGTCCCATCCCCCCTAAACCTCAACAAAACCACTTGCATCTCCCACTCTCTTCTCCTCCAAATTGCTAAAACATGAACTTTACTTCATAGGTCACAAAGGGAATGAATGATTGGCCCTTGATAAAGATTTAACTTACTGACAGCAATTTCACCCCAATCATCCTTTTCCCACCATTACTTGAATTTCTTCTCTTTATAACTGAGAAGCAGCATGGAATAGTGGAGCAGTTCTCAAAGTGTGATCTAGGGATCCCTAGGAGACTCTTGGGGGTTACCCCAGACCCTTCAGGGGGTCTGTGAGATTAAAACTATTTTTGTAATACTAGAATATTTTCATTTCTAATATGGTAAGTATCAATAAATATAACTCACATAAACAAAAAATCTTTGGAAGGGGAAGCTCTCTAATAATTTTTAAGAGTGAAAAGGTGTCTAACGTTTGCAAGCCACTGGAGTAGTGGACAGATCCTCAGAGTCAGGAAGACCAGGGGTTCAAATCCCACCTCTGACCTACTGAAGGCTATACGACCCTGGGGAAATTACCCTGTCTCTCTGTGGTCTAGGCAAATCCCTAAAGTTGGAATCTGGAGAGTGTGGACCTGAGTATAACTTACCTCATCTGGAAGTTCACGGTATCAATTAAGTAACAGGTCCAGTTCCTATCCTTTATAACTTAACAAACATTTATTATGTGCATATGCAGGAGGCACCTATAGATACAAAAATAAAAAATGATAGTCCCTATCCTCAAGTTGCTGATAATCTACCGGGGGCCAGTACACATTCGCCAATAAACTTAATACACAGTAGAACGTGATGGGGACAAAAGAAAAAGCCAAAGTGCTCCAGGAAAACTTGTAGAATTCAAACTCTGTTATCCCAACAATTTGAAATTCACCACTATGAATTTCACAGATTGGGGGACCTTTTCCTTATTAAAACAATAGATGCAGGTGTTCATTTTCTTCTCATGGCAAGTCAGGGCAAATTTCCTAGCACCTTTTCCCCACTAGTCCTAGAAGGAAGCTTAAAAGTCTAATAATAAATCCAGAGTCTCAGCTCCAATGAAAGTATACCCAAACTGCTGCTTAGCTCCTGGGCATTTTATTTTGTCTGTCAAAAAACATCCTGTTTTCCTCCTTCCGTATGTGAGTAAGGGCAAAGTGGCTGCTGTCTAGATGGCTATCTAGAGGGCAGGATGATCACAAGCAGAGAGGGCAGAGGAGACACTTTTAAAATGCTCTGAAACCCTGTTACCAACAATAGGGTAGAAGTTGGGACTGCTGGGAAGTACACCAGGCTGGTGGTATAGCTGTCAGGGACCAGGAGGTTCAAGCTTGACCGCAAGGCTGCCAAGCAGAGGTGCCAACAGTGAAAAGCTCTACAAAGAGTAGTCAGAGAGTCATTCTCATGGGTGCCCAGGTTGGAAAGGACATACAAACCCCTGTTAAAAGCAGCCGAGACAGGAGTGCAGGAGCTCCCGAATGCCACAGCCAGGCTGGTGGCAAACAGAAAAAAAAAAAAAAGCCAGGACTTCGGCAGCTTCTGGAGAAAGACACTCTCTGACTTTCATTTCCCATTTACAATGCCTGAATTGGGAGCATCGACCAAGCTCCCAAATTAGCTTTTTAAATAGAAGCTGAGAGTAAAGGAAAGGCGGCCGAGTCATGGGGGAAAAGCAACTGAAAATCCCGGCCAGGCCAGAGGCAAAGGAGAGAAAAGGTGAGGACAGGCAGCCAAAGAGAGACTGGGAGACTCTGGGAAAATGAGGAAAAGGGAGAGCCCTAACTAGCTGCACAAGCCTAAGAAGCATCGGGTGGTGTTCAAGGAGCTGTGGCCCTGAGTGAACGGACCTTGGGCTCCATAACCTAACTCTGCCTCTCATCAGAGGTATGAACCTTAGGCAAATCATTCAACTGCTCCAGCCCTTTGGAAAATAAAACAGTTGGACTAGATGATCTCTAAGAATTTTACAGCTGAAGAGAATCTATGATTGCCTCACATTCCAAGAAGCCTTGTCCTAGACATTTTAATCTCATGTTCTCTAGGCCACTTGATTATAAGAGAAAATAAAAGTGTTTTTTGTTGTTTCTGTTGTCCCGTCATTTTGGAGGAAAGGAAAAGGAAAAAAAATATTATTTTTTTTTCTGAATCATGAGGCTCTGAGGTATGTGAAGAGTCATCTAATTCCTTCCCCTAAACTCTCTCTGAGAGAGGCAGCTTCATATTGTGGGTAGGAAGATGTGAGTCTCACATGTGATACATAGTAGTTGTGTGGACAAGTGACTTAGCCCTTCAGTGTTCTGGGCACCTCTCTAAGACTAATAGTCGCAGAATAATCACAAAACTACATTTGTAGATGGAGTTCCTTACTCCAGTGAAATCACAGGTTAGCTCTAAAAGTATCCCTAAGAGATGGCAGTCAATTACTTAAGGTTTCTTTTTAGAAGGAAGTTTTTTCCTACTTTCTCCTTCCCTTCTACCTACCTCCCCATTAGTGAAGATACCCACCTCAAGAACAATTCCATAAGAGGTGCGTACATACATATGTATATGTACATATGTATATATGTATGCATATATGCATATGCATACATATGTGTGTAGGCACATATTACATACATACAGATAGATAGATGAATAGATAATGAACTCCAGTTCAAAGCATAGGAACCTACACATGGAAATACTATAAAGTCTCTCAAGATTTAGATCAAGGGTGGGTAGGTGGGTGGAGTGGAAAGGAAACAGGTATTGGACTCAAGAGGCCTGAATTTGATTTTCACTTAATTCTAACTGTGTGGCTCTGAGTGGGTCAGCTTCTCTGAACTTTCTGTGGTCCCATTTGGAAAACTTGTATAAGCTACCTTCCGTAGCTAATGTGAAATGGACTTTGTAAGGCTTAAAGTGTTAAAGAAATGTGAATGATTTTTAATAGTAATAATAAAAAGAAGAATAAGAAAAGTCAGGGATTATACAACTAACTTGTAAATGTACTTGGAGACTGTACTGGAAGATGTCCTGTGAGCTCTGAGCCAGTTTATAAGGGTTAAGGAGCATCCTCCCAGAGGAGACGAAGTCCCTAGTTCAAACCACTTGCTAGAAAATTAGTTGTGCCCAGGAGGGATTTGGGGGGTGGGGAAAGGAAGAGAAGGGAAAGGAAGAGGAAAACTGCAAAGGATCTCCCTGAATCCTTCCCGTATCTACCAGGGAGTGGCACTGTTGTTAATCATTATTACGGTATGCAAATCATTATGCTAATCAAACACAGCACTGGGACTCCTGGCAACCTCACCCTCTGGTCCACACCCACCTGCTATATGGTGCTTTTCGTCTCCCATCCTCACCCATGCCCTGCTGCCTGGTTGGTGTCACTACAATAATCTAAGAGTGGCAGTATAGGGAGAAAGGGGAATTCCGGGAAGGGGTATTATTCATAAAACCTCGGGCAAATTTCCAGGCTGCCTGGTTGCCACACAAAGTTCCCAGGTACGCAGGTCATTGTTACGAATTCTATTCCATTTCCAAAGTGGGAGGAAAATATGTAAGTTTCCCAATACATCACCCAGTCAAATGTCCAGTTACCCCGAAGACTCTCATTTCTAAAGGGATCAGATGAAAATTCTGGCTCCTCCTCAAGCTAGACTTCATGATCCTGTGGGTTCTTTTTCCAAACCTTGGGTTCACACTGAACTTCTGAGGACGTATCAATATCCCTTTCCATCCCTAACAGACACACCCGCTCTCACACACATTCAACCTAGAGAAGCCATTTCTCTTTTTTATCTTCTTGGGGAGAACCAGAGAAGTGACAGGTTCTCCCAAACCCTGGGTTCTGAGCACCCCAGGGACCTATCAAGATTGCCGGACCCCAGAGACCAGTGAGTGGTCGGAGAATCTCTTCCAGGACGCTCCATCCTCCCCTGCAGGGGGAGTCTGGAGTTGGCCAGTCTCGTATAGCCTCTCCACGTTCTCCACTCACCTCTCAACATCAGGGCGTGGGTTTGAGAGCCCAAGGTATGGGGCAGAGGGACAGTAGGTAAGCGTCCGACTCTGGGGATGGGGAGCTTGGTGCAAGCACCAGGAATAGTGATGAGGTTGTTCAGTCTCTGAAGCCCGGACTTCGGACCCTCGAGTCTGGGACATGCAAAGGGGGATTCGAAACAGGCTCACACGGACCATACTGTGCTCTCTCAAAACGGACCATTAGCGGAGCAGCCATGCCCTTTAAGAAAAGAGGCGTCCCTTCACCCTGAAAGAGCAAAGGTATAAGCGTTGTATAGTGGGGCATAGAGAGTGCCAATACTGGGGCTTCTCCGAGGGCTGCTGGGTGCGGTGCTTTGATTCGATGAACAAGTCCTGGAGCTTGAAGAAGTGTACTCCCAGAGGAGCTCGAAGGTGACGCCTCCCCAGGTGGCTGGGGTCAAAACACAGGCAGGTGATGGTGGGGGCGCTCCCGTGTGGACACAGTCAGCTCTATACAAACATTCATTTGCACAGCTTCACCATCACCTACATGCCCACATAGCCTCAACCACGAGAGCACACGGATACCCGTGCTCTCTGACACACAGCATACTCCGGATATTCCCGGCTTCACACACCCATGCTGGCACTTTGGCTTGGCCCCTCCCCCCACCCGGTGCCCACACGGACACACGCACTCACACTCGTGGCTCCACACTCCGCTCGATACAGTCACACAGTCGGATTCCTCCACTCACCCAGGGAGACGCACAAGGAAAGAAAGCTAAGGCTAAGACTGAGCCTCGCTTCTCGCTCTCGCTCTCTCTCCCCCACATTCGCTCGTGCGCGCACCACACCCGCCCATACACAGACAGACAGACAGAGACACAGACACAGACACAGACACAGACACAGACACACACACACACACACACACACACACACACACACACACACACACACACACACACACACACACACACACACACACACACACACACTCGCACAGGCATACCGAGTCACTCCCCCTCGCACACCCTCGCCCCCGGGCCTCCTCCCGGCCGCTAGGCTAGCGATCCTCCGCCTCTCTCCATTCGCGGGCGGCTACGGCAGCGCCCAGCTCTCCGGCCTGTGGCCGGGGCAGCTCTTCCTGCCCGGACCCGCCGGGCACCAAGGAGCCTGCCTGCGGTCTTCGTCTCCAGATTCATCCCCCCCACCCACGGCTCCTGCTCCCCGCTTCCCTCCTCCCCCTGGCCCCGCCCCGCGCCCCCGCGGCCTCCCCCCTAGGGAGAGGGACCTATCCATCTAGCCGGTGGCCCGCTGGTCTCGGCTTCCCGCGACGCCGGGATTGGCGGGGGCAGCGAGCGAAGGAGCAAGCGAGGCGGGCAGCCGGGGAGGGAGGGAGGGAGGGAAGGAAGGAAAGAAGGAGGAAGGGGGGCGCGCTGCCGAGCCCGGAGCGGAGAGGCGGCGGGGGAGGAGGAGGGACGGAGTGCCTGGCGGACGCAAGGAGAGAGCGAGCGAGCGGACTTCACCTCGCCTAGAAGCACCGCGAGCTACCGTTCCACGCTCACGGCTCCGAGCCGCTGGGGCTGCCTCCGCCTCGGCCAGACCCCGGCTCCGGGCACCGGGCTGCAGCTTCCCCGGGAGCCCTGGGCGCGGGAGGGGCCGGGGGCTTTCTGCGCCCAAGGTAAGAGGAGAGGGCGAGGAATTGGGGTTGGGGGTGGGGTAAAAGGGACGAGGTGGGGGAGGGAAGGGGTCCGCAGGTGTTGCTCCCACGCCTGTTGCTCCAGCTGCCCACTCGAGTCCCTCCCCCACGCCCTGGGGGCTGGGCACTAGGGCTGGGGAGTGCGGGGGGCGGGGCGGGGGGCGCTGTGCTCCGCGCTCCGCTCCCGACCCCCAGGTTCCGGAGGAAGGGTAGGGAGCAGACTCTGGGGCGCCCTTCCCTTGCGGATAGCCTGGAGGTCCAGCATTCTGCTTAGATGTTCACTTGCTGCTTATCCCTTAAAGCTGTGCTCTCATTTGGGGGCCAGGAACCTCTATCGTGGCCCCTGTCCCTTAAGGACCCAGAGGGACTGATCGCTCGGAAAGCTCAGGTTGGGGAGAGGTGTCAGATGGGATAGATTCTGTACTCCTGCTTGCTGAGGGAGGGGAGCAAGGGAAGAAAGGGAGAGTGAATGAATCAGGGCGCTTGGTAAAGTTCTCCAGCCCGGAGTGAGCCTAGCACTCTATGCTCCTAGAAGTCAGATGGGCTTGGAACAGCTGTTTTTGTCCCAGTCCTGCTCCGTCCTTCCGCTCTCAAAGGGGTTCTATTAAAATCAGAGGTTGATTCTTCGAGACTTGGGCAGATGGAGCCAAAGGGTATATTTTCTAAGGTATTTACAGAGGACTGGGTCAGAGGATAAGAGAAGTCATCTGGACTAGTTGAGTTGATTTACTTTCCCTGATGCTGAACTTGAGCCCAGTATAAAAGCCTCCTCCTGTTATTGGGGTCGGGACAGAAATACAAGCAACAGGCTGAAGAATCTACTGGTAAAGGAAAATCTCCATTTTATTGCTTTAGAGAATGGATGGTTTCTCCTCACCCTCTTGCATGCTTAAAGAACGTAGAAGTGTCCTGAGGAAACAAATATATGTTATATAGCAAACAGTATACATTTTGCGTGTTATGTATGTACACATCTTTTGTGCCCCTGCACCTAAAGTTTCCATGTGCATGATTTTTGTAATCATAAATGTTTCTGCATATGTATGCAAATAGGGTGATCCTACCTTCCCATGGGCATATTTACATATTGTAGATATGTTGGCTCAAATATATTTCTTGATGTGTTTATCTCTGGTTGTAGGCTACTTGTGGGATAAAATGCATGTAACAAGGGGGAGAGAGAAGTCATTTTTCCCTTTTGCTGTGGAAGAGGAAGGAAAAACACTTAGGAGAGTGCTCTGGCTGGCCTAGGAGCGGCACTGTAGGAGAAACGAGTCTCTCTGGATCAGATGGTCTGAGCCTTTTGGGGTCAAGGGAATGGTTCACCTAGTCAAGTTCAAGAATTGCTTTCTGGGGTCAACTAGGGCACTTTCCAATTTATTATCCTTTCCCTTCCCTCCTTGCCTTAAATTCCACCCCTTTAATGATGGTCGGAGGGAAGGGAAGAAAGGAATAAGCATGAAATAGTGCCTACTACGTGCTGGACACAGTGCTAAGAGCTTTACGAATATTATCTCATGGGGGGCGGGGCAGATTACAAATCAGGAATCCGTGCAGGCAGAAACTGACTTCTTTGCTCTCTGACTTCCCTTTGGATGGACTCTTACCCAGGTGACTGGCATTTTAGGCTTTAACCCAGTTTGGAAGTTAAAGCCTTAAGTAAATCTAAACCCCAGGGCGATGCTCTCCCACCCCGAAGAGAAGCTTGGCAATTGTGCTGGCAACTTTTTTTTATAGCAGGGAGAAATCTATTCCCCTTCTCTTGTGCTTTTTATCTTTGTCGTTTCAGGGGGTGTCTCTCTTCCCCAACCCCCACTTCTCCCCCCCTCTTGCTGCCAAACTCTGCTGTCAAAAACAAAAATAGCTTCAGGTTTTCCATTTAGGAAGAGTACACGTCCTAGTAAAAACCTGACATTCAAGGCGTATGCAGCGCCATTGGCTGGAAACGGGGCCGGGATCCTTTGCCTGTTGTAGGAATGCATACTAGGGTTGGCTGTGGGTGAGCTGTCGGTGCCTAGCAAGGGGTGACATACTATAGAATGCTCAAAGAGTGAAATCAGTTCTTACCTGTGAGGTTATACTGAAGGTAGGGCTCCTATGTGGACCAAGTACAGGTTAAATGGAGAAGACGCCACACCCCACCCCCAAAGTCAGACATTTAATCAATGGAGTAATCTGCCCCTTTTTGCATTTTTGTGGAGACTGGAGGGAAGAGATTCTGGAGGTGAGGGAGAGAGCAATAATTGTCTGGATCCCCTGGAAATTGCTAAATTGCTTATTTGACCTGTTTGAGAAAGTAACCCAGGCTCACTGAATAGGGAAAGTTAGCCCTGAGGATTTAAAGACATGGAAGTGTTTTATTTGGATTTTCCTACCTCCATGACCCCTTACTTTCTAATACAAGAAAACATTTTGTAAAATGCCTTCAATCTAGATAAGGTCAACATGACTTACACATAAAGACTGATACCATAAGCAAATTAAGAGAGCATAGAATAATTTATCTGTCAGATTTATGGATAAGGGAAGAATTTAGGACCAAAGAAGACATAGAGAGCATTACAAAATATAAAATAGATAAGTTTGATTATATAAAATTAGAAATTTTTTTTCAAAAGTAAAACCAATGCAACCAAAATTATAAGGAAAGCCAAAAACTGGTAAAAATCTGGCAACAATAAGGCCTCTGATAAAGGTCTCATTTCTCAAATTTATAGAGAACAGAGTCAAATTTATAAAAAATACTTGTCATTCCCCAGTTGATAAATAGTCAATGGATCTGAATAGGCAGTTTTCAGAGGAAGAAAGCAAAGCTATCTATAGTCATATAAAAAAATGCTCTAAATCACTATTGATCAGAGAAATCTAATTTCAAATAACTTAGAGGTACCACCTCACACCTATCAGTGGCTAACATGACAAAAAAGTGTTGGTTCTTGGTGGGGATGTGGGGAAACTGGGACATTAATGCACTGTTGGTGGAGTTGTGAACTGATCCAGCCATTCTGGAGAGCAATTTGGAACTATGCCCAAAGGGCTATCAAACTATGCATACCCTTGAATTCAACAATACCACTGGTAGATCTATATCCCAAAGATATCGAAAAGATGGGGAAATGACCTAATTTGCACAAAAATATTTATAGCAGCTCTTTTTTTACTGTGGTGGCTAAGAAATGGACATCAAAGGGATGCCCATCATTTGGGGAATGGCTGAACAAACTGTGGTATGTGATTGTAGTGGAATATTATTGTGCCGTAAGAAATGACAAGCAGGATGATTTCAGAAAAACCTGAAAAGACGTACATGAATTGATGCATAGTGAAGTGAGCAGAACCAGGAGAATGTTGTACACAGTAACAGCAATATTGTTCAATGAACTGTGAATGACTTAGCTATTCCCAGCAGCACAATGATCCAAGACGATCCCAAAGGACTGATGAGGAAGCATATCATTTGCCTCCAGAAAAAGAACTGCTATTGATTGAAAACAGACTGAAGCATGCTATTTTTCACTTTCTTTCTCTTATTTTTCCCTCTTTATTTGACTTTTCTTGTCCAAAATGACTATAATGGAAATGTTTTACATAATTGCACATGTATAACCTATATTTGATTGCTTATCATCTCAGGGAAGGGGGGGAAGGAAGGAGGAAGAGACAGAATTTGGAACACAAAATTTTAAGTAAAAATGCTTTAAGATTTTAAAAAGGAAAAAAAGAAATTAAAGAAGAAAAAACATTCAGAAAATAATTCCTTCATGGAAAACATTTTGAGGACCTCAAATTGGTTGACATCCTGAGGCTGATAAATGTCTGCTTTCTTTCTTCAAAAATAAAATGCCATGAACCATTAGGATAGGAGGTAGAGTCCTGGAGTTTGTAGAAACAAAGTTGGCTAAGGTGGCAGACAGCATTAAGTACTAGATAATCAGAGACAACGGACCTCAAGAAAGAAGGGTTGACTTAAAGGATAGTGTGCTGAACTCAGAGTCAGGAAAGCCTGCCTCAGACACTTGCTAGCAGTGAGACCTTAGGCAAGTCACTCCACTTTCACATTCAGATTGTTTCCTCCCCTACAAAATGGAGCTAATAATAGCACCTACCTCATAGGGTGTTTTGAGGATTAAGGAAGATTCTGATGATTAACTGAGTTAATGTAAGTAAAGCATTTTACAATACTTAGAGTTAGAAAAAGATGATGATGATAATATCTGACCTTATGTAACTTTTTAAGGTTTGTAAAACACTTTACAAACCTCATCTCATTTGAACCTCACAAAAAATTCAAGAAGATAGGTACTACAGGTATTATTGTTCCCTATTTTATAAATGAGAATATAGTTTGAGTAAGGGGTGGGGAGATAAGTTTCAATGGTCTGAGGTCCAGATCTTGGAATCTGGTCCATGAAGGGGTCTACTGAATGTAGCTTCATTATAGCAGTTTCTTGCTCAGGAGACTAGGTCTAGGTCTCTATAGTGGTCCAGTCCAGGGTGATAGGTACAGTCCTCGAAATCTGGTCCAGGACCACAGGGGCCTAGCCAGTGCTGCTCACCAGACAGCCTGCTGAGAAGAGGGATGATGGTTTTTCTGTTGATGGTTTAGGCCCATGTAAGACTTGAGGCCATGAGTTCCTTCATGGTTCCCTAAACTATGCCCAAGACTGGCTCTGTGATATTCAGAAGAAATTCCTTTCCCAATGAAGAGACTCAAGGGATCTTGAGGCTCACAGTAAAAACTATTGCTATCTGTCTTGCTTCGTAGAGAGGAAAATTGTTCTTGGAGAGTCTTGGGAGCTCCTCATGTGAGGGGATGAACCGCAGGCATTCCCCCCAGGATTCTTGGCTCTTATAGCATCATATAATCTTAGAGAAGGGCCTTAGAGATCTTTTAAGTCTCATTTTAATTCCAATGTATATAGCACTGAAGTTTACAAAGCACTTGTACATATCTCATTTGATCCTCAACAGTCCGCTGAGGTTACTGATATTGAGTGCTATATTTTGTTTTTTACAGATGAGGAAACTGAAGGTCATATAGCTACTAAATGTTGAAATCATGGTAACCAACTTAGGGCTTCATTCTCCAAGGCTAACCTTCTTTCTCTTTTACCATGTTGCCATATTGTATACATGAAGAAGCTAAGGCCAAGAGAAATGAAATTCCCTCCCCCCCCAAATGTTACAGAGCTAAGAACCAGTATAGTACAGTGGAAAGCATTTTGTGCTGGTCATCTGTGGAGCAGGGTTAAAATCCCAGGACTACTAGTACTACCTAAGTGACTTGAACCTCTCTGGTCCTCAGTTTCCACATATGTAAAAACAGGGATCTGGATTTGACCTCTCAGTGCCCTGTCAGCTCTTTATCTTTTGATTCCTTAAGTAAGATCCCTATCTCCTGACTGCCATATTTCCAGTTACATTCTTCTTGTCACATCATGCCATGCCCTTAGATTTTTTTCCTCTGGCCTAAGATATAACATGATGCAGTGGAAAGAAGCATTGGATTTGGAGCAAGAGGCCCTGGGTTCAAATCTTGGCTATTTAACTATCCTTGTGTGACCTTGAGTGAGTCTCTTAACATTAATGCTCAGTTTTGTTATGTGCTCAATGAGTGGTCTAGCTTAAGTGACCTCTGAGGTCCTATAGACCTAAGTTGTCATCTTTTGATCCTCTATGACCTAGAAAAGTATGTCTGTGTGTGTGTATGAAGGAACGAATGTAGAGATCCTATGTAGACAGCCCTTTGTTCTCTCTGAAATGCTAGGCTGCACCCATTTGAAACCACGTAGAGGCAATGATTTTATCATAGACTTAGAGCTGGGAAGGACTTCAGAGGGCCTGTGAATGTGATATTTGAAATACTCATTTATCTATTCTCTTTGTGGGGCATATCGTCTTCGCACACTTTTTTAGTCTGGCTTCCCCTCCAAGCCACTTAGCATCTTGTAAGTCATTGTGTGCTCAAAGAATGCAGATAGATTCTTATGTTATTCTAATAATGATAACAGCTCATATTTACACGGTGGTTTGTGGCTTGCAGAATGCTTTTCTCGCAACAACCCTATGAGGTAGGTAAGGCAAATATTATTCCTGTTTTACAGATGAAGAAGTTATGGTTCGTGGAGTGAATGACTTGTCCATCATTATGCAGCTGTTGTCAAAGCCTAAACTGAAACCTGTCTTATCTGATTTTAAGCTCAGTGATCCCTCTACTGTACCATATCCCCTCTCTGTTAGGCGGGGAGTAAAGAGTTCTATGGTTCATTCCAAAATCAAACTCAAGGGATTAACTCAGTCATAGCTTTCTGCTTTTAGGGGCCAGGATCAGGAATTAATTGTACCCCAACCAGTTATTCTGTTTTCTTGGTGTGATTATATGGGGGACATATCTTATCCACTGCTTTTCCCATATGACATCTGGATCACCCTTCCTTTACCCTCAGAAATGGGGAGGGGGAAACTCTAATTATTTCCTGCATCAGACAAATGGAGAAATAGAGGCACAGAGAAATATTAGCAGCTTGTCTGAGGTCTCTCAGTGAGTCGTAGACAATATCAACCTTTGAATTTAGTTCACCCAACCCATTCCTTATCCTCAGGGACCTTGTAATCTGATTGGAGAAACAGAGCCTCCACATATGAAAACAATTTAAGAGTGTTACCAAGGAACAAATAAAGTTGTGCAAATTTGATGCAAGGCAGCATGGTGTAGTGGGAAGAAGCCTGGCCTTGCAGTCAGGAGCCCTGGATTCATATCCAAAATCAGTTGTGCGTATTATTTCTTCCAGACCCTCAGTTTCCTCATTTGTAAAATGGAGATGGCAACATCTGCACCATCTATCTCATAGGGTTGTTGTGAACAAAGTGTTTTATAAACATTAAGGTCCAGTGGAAATATGGGTGCCTAGATCCTGAGGGGATGTCAGATAAAGAAAACTTTGGTGAGATGCTGGTCAATTGGATGCAGTGTTGGAGTTGAGGGAGGCACCCAAGGGATCAAAAGGGGGCTATAATTATCATACAGAACAAATCTTTGTAACAGAAAGATTTTTAAGCCCTTACCAATGTCCTACTTATAGCAATAATGGACATTTATAGAAAGCGTTGGTGTTTACAAAGTAATTTTCACACAATAATCTGTGGGGTGGTTAGTTCAAGTCTTTTTATCCTCATTCTATAGATGAGGAAATTGAGAGGTTTAAGTGAGTTGCCTAGTGGTCACATGGTGAGCAAGTGTTGGGTCTGGGACTTGTACCAGGTCCTTCTGACTCCAAACCAGGGTTCCTTCTATCATAGCAACACTGTCTCTTTAAAGGAATATTTAATACAGCGAAACTCAGTAGAGAGAAGAATGGAGACAGTCCCTTGGAATTTGTTGTGATGAGATTCGGCCTGTTCAGTTATTTGAGGATTATCTGAAGTTATTATTTCAAATGAGGATACCCTAAATCCTTTCCAAACTGCAGAATTTCAGCGTTGGAAGGGACCTTAATAGCCATCTACTCCAAACTATTACCTGACAAAGGATCCTTTGTTTCACACTGCTGTCATCCAGCTTTTGCTCAAAGTCAGTCCATTCTACTTTGGGATGTCTTCAGCCAGGAGGAAACTTAAATCAAACTTTTTGCTTCTTTGCAACTCTTACCCATTTGTTGTAGAATTACTCCCTGTGACCAAACAGAACAAATCTATTCATTCTTCCACATGAAAGCTATTTGAAGACAGCTGTCATATTCCCTTCAACCCTTCTCTATCCCACACTCTGTTTTCTTTAGAAAAAAAACGCCTTAATCCATTCAACCGATCGTCATAGGCCGTAAACTCAAGACTTTTCACCACCCTGGTTGCTTTTCAGTTTATCAACGTCCCTCCTAAAATTTGGCATCCAAAACTGAGCTCAATACTCCATATGTGGTCTGACTAGGGCACAGTACAGTGAAACTATCACCATTCTGTTCCTGGAAAGCTTTACCGAAGGTGGCATTAGCTTGCTTGGCCACCATGGCTCACCAAGAACTTGTATTGAGCTTTGGATCAGGGCTTCTTAAGTTGAGACCATGAACGTTTAAAAAATAGTTTGATAACTGTATTTCAATATAATTGATTTCCTTTGTGGTCCCATGTATTCTGTTTTACTCATTTGAAAGCATTACTCTAAGAAGGGGTTCCTGGGCCAAAGGGGTCCATGATACCCAAAAAGATGAAGAACCTTGAAGTAGAGGTTGGTGAAAATAAAAATGTAATTTTTCTCCTGTCTTGGATATATTTTTTTTTGTATTTTCTCAGGGAATGCAGAATTATTTGAGTATCAAAAGTTGAAATGATGTCAAAATCACTGGTCTGAGACTCAAAGGATCTGAGTTTGAATCTTATCTTTTCCACTAGTGTGACCCTGATCAAGTCACTTAGATGCTCTTATTGGTCAGACCAGATATAGAATCTTCTGAGTGTCATCTCTCATGTGACTTAGAGTTGGAAGGAACCTTCAAGATGATTAAATTTAGCCCTCTCATTTTACAGAGGAGGAAACTTAATCCAAATGAAAAGAAATGACCACACAGCTAAGATTTGAACCAAGGCTCTCTATCCACAAATCTAGAGCCATTCCACTGCACCTTTTAGGAAGAACATCAGCAACCTGCCATAGGTTCAAAGGAGAGGAATCAGAAGGATTGAAAGGTTAAAGAATGTGCCATATGGTTAGTTGTAGGAGGTGGGTATGTTTAACCTCAAAAGAGAAAACTCAAGAAGAGCATTCTAGAAGCTAGCTGTCTTCTAGAATTTGAAGGGCCACCATGGAGAGCAAAGTATTGTTGCTTGCCCTTTATTTTTAAGAGGACCAGTGATATCACGGGTCACATCTTGACTTGTGTGTGAATCGGGTTTAAGTGAGCTGCACATCTCACTCTGTCTTCCAGAGTCATTGAAATCAAGACCACTGGCAATGGCCTGGGATGAACTTGTCATCTTCAATGCCTGCCTAGAACTCTAAGCATTCCACAGCTCCTGCTTCAGTCACCTTCATGCCCATTGGAATAAATTGTTCTCATCTGTCTGTTCCACAAGGGGAAGTCTTCACCTACTTGGGGTAGACATCTCCCTAATTCACTGATGGATTTGAGCTCAATAGGTTACCCTCAGCCTGGAGGAGTGGGTAGGGAAAAGGAACAGACATATTTGGAAATGATGAAATATAGAAATAAGAGGCAGCAATAAAAACTACAGTTTTTTAAAGAATTAAATGTAATTAATTAAAATAAGGGATTAGATTTGCTCTGTTTGGCTCTAAATGACAGAATCAGGAACAGTGGGTCGAAATTGTGCAAAAATGGATTTTGATTCAATGTAAGGAAAAACTTTCTAAGAGTTCTGACTATTCAAAAGTAGAGCAAGTTGCTTTGGGACATTGTGGATGTCCCTTCTCTTAAGGGCTCCAAATAAATGCTGAGTGACTGCTTGTCAAGGATGGGCAGCTAGGTATAGCAGTAGATAGAGTACTGGGTCTAGTGTCAGGAAGACGTGAGTTCAAATTTGACCTCAGACACTTCATAGCTTTGTGACCCTGGGCAAGTCACTTAACCTCATTTGCCTCAGTTTCCTCATCTGTAAAATGAGCCAGAGAAGGAAATAACAAACCATTCTGGTATCTTTGCCAAGAAAACCCCAGATAGAGTCATGAGGAGTCAGACACAACTGAACAATAATACTTTTCAAAGATATGGTAGAGAGGAATCTTATAGCTAGGTGGCACAGTAGACAGAGGGCCTGGAGTCAGGAAGACTTGAGTTCGAATCCTGCCTAAGACATTTACTACCTGTGCGACCCTGGGCAAATCAGTTAGACTTTCTCAACCTCAGTCTCCCCATGTGCAAAATTAGGATAATAATATCATCTACCTTACAGGAAGATTGTGTGGATGAAAATGATAAAGTGCGTTGAAACCCTTGAAGTGCTGCATAAAAACTATTATTATTATCACCTCTAGTTCTTTCCAGTCAAGATTCTGCAAATCTGGGATAATTATACTTCATAGGGTTTATTTTGGTTTGGTTTATTTTTGTTTGCTGTTGGTTTTGGTGAGGAAAATACTTTGTTAAACAGTATCTATGAATAATTGGTTATCATCACCTAAATAACTAGAAAAGTAAATATGTTTTTTTACCTAAATTTGAATTCCTAGCACTCAGGAGCTGTGTGATCTGGGCAATGCACTAAGACTTTTGGGGTAGAAGGGCAGGGTTGAAATAATAAAGCATTCCAAAGCCAAATAGCTTTAATTTTTGAATTATTCACTCTTTCGGATTGTTGGAACTCTTGCATTCACCCCTTATCACAAATAGTGGAAAGCTGACTTTCCATTTTTAGGCAGAGCAAGTGCATATATTTTCTGCCTATTTCCAGTCCACCTTGAAACCCATACTGCAACATTAAGTAGTAATATAGCATTCAGTGGGAAGAATGGGCCTGCATATGTATCATACAAATGTGGGACATGTGTGTGGCCAGGGCATCCACATGATGGTCTGTACTTAGAATGAGCTTGTATGAGTAGGGCATACACACAGAAGGTCAAAGAAGTGATGTCTGAGCATGATAACTGAAATACCAGTAAGCCAGTGGAAGAGGTAATAAAAGTTTTGGAAAGGGTGGAATCAGGAGAGGTTGGGGTTGAGTTGTGCATGGTTATACAACTTGACAAGGATGCACTGGGGAGGCAGAGCCCATATTAGAAATGGACCAGGTTGACCAAGAATCTGGAGGTCACTCTGCTTACAAGGCAGCCTTCTCTAAAAGGACTAAGAGCTATAGAACACAGATAAGCTAAGGACCAAAGAAAGTCCTATAGATTTTCATGTCTTTACTGTTCTATCTTGACACTTTCCTGGAGGGCAGTAGCTCCTAACCCTTGGACTGTGGATCTCTTGGTGGGTGATGGGGACAGAGTTATTGTATCTAATTTACATGCCCATATATACTTCAAACATTGTCATTTCATCACTGTGTGTTTCCATAATCAATAGATACTAATAATGCAAATACAAAGGGGAGAGGGAATATTTAATCTTTTTTTTTGTTTCTACATTAAAGGGATTTTCATGCTTAAAAATTATGAGAACTAATACCCCAGGTCTCTTACTCAACAAGCATTTATTATTATACTTTTAACATTAGAGATATTATACTTTGATTGTCACATTTGTAGGTTAGGCCCTGAAGGGGGAAGGAAAGGAGTCATTCATTGCCTGGCTTGTAAGATGGAAGTGAAAGCATAGATAGGTCAAAACAGCAGTGGGCTTAGCTCCTGGACATTTGTACAATGAATTGGTATTAGGATTTATTTGATCTAATTTGGGCATCTCACCTTATTGGCTAGAGAAATGAGCAGAAGGAGTATGTTTATTCCTACTCCTTCTCTGCCTCCTGCCCACCCCCCCTCCCAACTTCTTAATTGCCTTGGTTAGTGAAGAAATAAAAATTAGCATGTTTATCCCACTTTTAAATTCTTTTAATGAGAAATCATTTACCCATTTCCAATTTAAATTTGTAATCGGGCCATAACCTTTTGGAGCTGATTATAGCCTGCATCTTCTCAGTTCTTTCTGTTGAGGACACTTCCCTTCCAAATGCATCTGAGCTCTCTTGGAACTTGACAGTTTGTCAGTGAGTCACCAGCATCTGTCAGGTATACACCTATACTAGCTGCCCTGCATATGGGCTAAGGAGTGGAAAGGCAAAGAGCAATTTAGCGCTGCTCTGTGGTTCTTTTCTTATAGTCCTCTGGTTTTGATTTAGATAAAATCTCTTTTTTTTGGTCACTAGTGGCTTGCCCCTATTCTCAGTCTCTTAACTTTTACTTCTCTCCATTCTGACTTACCCCATTTCTCTGCTGTCACCCTCAGGGGTTGCTGAGCTAACTCCAAGCTGGTGTGTGACTTTTCCAAGACACGGTAACTTGTCCTGAGAGCTGGCGTCACCATGGCTGCTGGAGTCGCAGCTTGGCTGCCCTTTGCCAGGGCAGCAGCCATTGGCTGGATGCCCGTAGCCAACTGCCCCATGCCCCTGGCCCCAGCTGACAAGAACAAGAGACAAGATGAGTTGATCATCCTCAACGTGAGTGGACGCAGGTTCCAGACATGGCGGACCACTCTGGAGCGCTACCCCGACACTCTACTTGGCAGCACAGAGAAGGAATTCTTTTTCAATGAGGACACCAAGGAGTATTTCTTTGACCGAGACCCAGAGGTATTCCGCTGTGTCCTCAATTTCTACCGCACAGGAAAGCTTCATTACCCCCGGTACGAGTGTATCTCTGCTTATGATGACGAGCTGGCTTTCTATGGCATCCTTCCGGAGATCATTGGGGACTGTTGTTATGAAGAGTACAAGGACCGCAAACGGGAGAACGCAGAGAGGCTGATGGATGACAATGACTCTGAGAACAACCAGGAATCCCTGCCGTCGCTCAGTTTCCGTCAGACCATGTGGCGGGCCTTTGAGAATCCACACACGAGCACGCTGGCCTTGGTCTTCTATTATGTCACAGGTTTCTTCATCGCTGTTTCTGTCATCACTAATGTAGTGGAGACAGTGCCCTGTGGCACGGTGCCTGGGAACAAGGAACTGCCATGTGGTGAGCGCTATGCGGTGGCCTTCTTCTGCCTGGACACGGCCTGTGTCATGATCTTTACTGTTGAATACCTGCTACGGCTCTTTGCAGCCCCTAGCCGCTACCGCTTTATCCGGAGTGTGATGAGCATCATAGATGTGGTGGCCATCATGCCATACTACATTGGCCTGGTGATGACCAATAACGAGGATGTGTCTGGCGCCTTTGTCACCCTCCGGGTCTTCCGTGTCTTCAGAATTTTCAAGTTCTCCCGGCATTCCCAGGGCTTGAGAATCCTGGGTTACACACTTAAAAGTTGCGCGTCAGAGCTGGGCTTCCTCCTGTTTTCTCTCACCATGGCCATCATTATCTTTGCCACTGTGATGTTTTATGCCGAGAAGGGCTCTTCTGCCAGCAAGTTCACAAGCATCCCAGCCTCCTTTTGGTATACGATTGTCACCATGACGACATTGGGGTAAGTAATGCTTTGGGGGTGAACTTTGGTCTATGCAGGCTTGGAGTGGGGGAATGAGGATTTGAGATCTCACACAAGCTTCCCAGGAGCCAGGAGAAAACTCCCAACTTAGAAGAACAAAGTGTAGTTGGGAGCCCTGAGAGCTCTGAGGGGACGGAATGAAGGAAAGGGGTGATCACATGTTGATGGCTGGAGCGTGAAATATATTTTCTAAAATTTGTCAGCCAAATTGACTATTTTATTTTTAGATGAGTAGCCTGTGTTGGGTCCTTGAAGGCTTGTACCTCTGGCAGGAAGTGAGGAGCATCAATGGTTTGCTATGGGGAGGGTGTAGTTTTAAATTGTTCTAGGTAGGAGAAGACAGACTTTTCTCTGTGGATTCCTCCTATGTGGAATTTTTTCCCAGCATATTCAAAGGTTGTTTATATTGCTTATACTCTACCTATTTCTCCTCAGTGTACTGTCAGGAGCTGGGTGGCTGTGGGCAGACTTTCTCTCTGTGAATCTGAACTTGGGTCCCACCCACTTTCAAAGAATGAATGACCCTGCTTTCTCTGTTCATGTGTGGCTAAACTGCATAGGACACCTGGGTGTTGTGATATGATCCAAACAGATCATGTGGTCAGACACAGCAAGGGCACTAGCCTGAGTCAGAAGGGAGAGGCAGACTTGGGGTGTGGTGCACATGGAATTCCTCATCCATCCAATCTGGGTTCTCTCTTCTCTGCTTCATCTGAGGTCAGAGAAATATATTTATGCCTCTTGAATGTGAAACCTTTCACCAGAGGAAGGGGGCTTACAGAGAAAAAGATTACAGCCTTCACCCTAATAGGATTCAAACCAATAAAGGCAGCTTTATAGAAACATGTATTTCTTAGGGTTCTGCTCCAGCTGTTGCAAGTTGTTGAGGCTAATGCAATCCTATCACAATTCATACGCTGGGTCTATATTTGCTTAGACCAGGAAGCCGTTATATTGCTGATGGAGAATTCATGAAGCTTTTTATTTGGTCTTTGACAATTCTGTTGGTTGCATCCTGGTGATTTGATTTTTTTTTTTTTCTGACTGAGGCCTCATGACCTGGGTGTCAGTCTTTCCATAGTGCTGTGTGGGCTTATTGGGAATGACTGAGCAGGTGATGGGACTTTTTAATCCTGCTGGGTCTGGGAAGCCATAAGTCACAAGGGGGAGGAGAGAGAGGAGAAAAGAGAAAGGAAGGATGTAGTTGACCATCTCTGGTGTCTGAGAGCCTGGAGGGAGCCAAGGCAGCACAGTCTGGCAGCCTCTTGAATAGGTTTGTCCTTTGACTCCCTAGCTGGATCTTTTCAAGTGAAGGGCCCCACTGACTGTAAATAGCAACCTGGATAAATAAGAATCTGTATCTTTCTTGGAGTGGTTGACCAGCTAGCCAAACCGTGTCTTCCTGGCTCCCAAGTCCAGTTTAGTATCTAGGACATGATGCTGCCTCTCATTTCCCAAGGTCCCTATCTTTTATTAAGAGGAGTTTACTCTTAATTTTTACTAAGTTACTAAGTTTATTAAGAGGAGTTACTAAGGGGAGTCCCCTGAAACTGGCAGATGGGCCCTATAAAAGGTCAAGTGACTAGTGTTTGAGAAGTCTTGGGTAACTTTTTCTCAGACTAGTGATCACAGAACGTTGTATAAATTCCAAGGAGCACTGGGTGTATGACTATCCAGGTGTTGGTAGTATTTGCAGTTCTTGGGATTCCAACTCTCAGGATAGAATATTCATAACACCAGAATGCAGCAGGAGATGAGGCCTGAATTAGGCAAAAAACAGGGAGGAGAAAGCAAAGGGACAAGGAAGGGGTAACCAGTGACTCACACGGAGGCAGGAGATGCCACCAAATAGCCTTTGTACTATGTTCTTCTAGGGTTTTATAAAAATAGTACAGACTCTCAGAGGTGGAAGAGGCTTTAGAGGCTGTTCGGGCCAACCCATATCTGGACAACCAATCCATACTTCCTCAGTGTTCCAGATCATTCATCCTCTGCTTGAGGATCCCTTACCTCCCAAGAGAGCCCTGTTAGACTCGGGATGTGTCCTTCACGTGCCGCATTGTCCCTGCTTTGTTTTTTTTCCTTGCTTTGTTTCAGTTCCGGTTTTTTGGGAGTGAGGAGGGTGTCGCTGGTCTGCCAGTGTTGTTGCTCTATCAGAGCTGTCCTTTCCTTCTACCATTTGAAGTACCCCCAAAGTAAACTTTGGGCCTGACTTTCTCATGTGTTCCCTTCCCCCTAAGTGTTCAACAGCTACTGATTTGTTGCTAAAAAGGATCCTCCTCTTTCTCCACTCTTCCCTAGCCCCCACACT
Organism: Notamacropus eugenii; assembly: GCF_028372415.1. NCBI lineage: Eukaryota > Metazoa > Chordata > Mammalia > Diprotodontia > Macropodidae > Notamacropus > Notamacropus eugenii. The sequence continues at coordinate 290,845,847 of NC_092873.1, read as the reverse complement.
TCCAGTGCTCATTCCAGCAGGGTGACTTCTGAATAGTGCAATTTTTATTATACCCAGCAGATTGTGACATTATGGACAACTAGCTACCTAAAATTATTACTAAGGTCAAGGGCAATCCCCATTCTAACCTAAGGACAACGAGAACAACAGTCATCGCTAGCATTTATATAAGAATTTTAAAATGCTTTACATGTATTAGCTCATTGAATTCTCACAGCAGTCCTGGGAGGCAGGTGCTATTATTGTACCCATTTTACAGATGAGGAAGCTGAGGCTGTGACTTGCCCACAGTTGCACCAAGAGTAAGTATCTGAGATGGGATTGGAACTCAGATCTTTCTGACTTCAAGCTCTCAATCCATCATGCAACATCATTGTTTATCCAGTGAACTATTTCATAGAAAAGACAGCAGAGTGGATAGCAGGCTGGCCTTAGGGGCAGGGAGAATTGAGCTGAAGTCCTGTGTCTGGCACAAAAGTTTATGTAACTGTGGACAAATATCTTAACCTCAACAAGAATCAAATAATCTCTACTCGAAAGAAGCTTATATTTTGTTTTAGTAATGATAAAAATTTCTTCCTATCATCTTTTCCCTTTAATCATATTTATCTATGTATATGTTGTATTCCCTTCCCTTATCTCCCATTAGATTGTAAGGTCTTTGAGAAAAGGGACTGCCATTTTCCATGTCTTTATCCTTTAATAGCATGTTGATAGTGCTTTAAGATTTCTTGGTCACATGATTAGAAATGTTGACAAATTAACAAATGCTCATTGAACTGAATTGAATTGTAATACTTTACAATGGATTGACACTTTATAGTTTTCTGAAGTGCATTTAAATATATATCTATATGTGTGTGTGTGCGTGTGTGTGTATCACATACACGCGCACACACACACACACACACACACACACACACACACACACACACATACACACACACATATTTTAATCAGATCTTGATTCCCTTGGTCAAAGGAAATCTCAGTGAGGAAATTCCCTCTGACCTGCCCTCAATTTAATACAAAAAGAGTTAATATGTACTACTTCCCTGATTTGAGAGAAGGATAAACAGACTCAGAGTGAGTCAGTACCATGGCTAAAGGTCATATAGCTGGTTAATGGGACCAGAACTCCCAGGCTTTTTGATTCCTACCTCAGTACTATTTCAACTACACAAACTTTCTAATCCCAGGAGGTCCCAGGGGTTGAGCTCATGAGGATCAATAACTAAAAACTAACACAAATTTTGAAGAATTTTGCAGAAGAGCATCTGAAGGCATTTTCCAACCCTAAGAAACTGTATCAAAGAGACTTTGGATATTTGACTTATTCCCTGTGGATGGATCCATGAATTCATCTACAGAAAGCTATAATAGAAAGAGGGCTGGTCTTATAGTCAGAAAATCTGGGCTCTAGTCCCAGGGCTGATCTTTTCTAGCTATGGGATCTTCTTGGCAGATCTCTTCAACTGCTTTGAGACTTGTTTTCCCCATCTGTAAAATGGAAGGATTCGTTTCACAAGGCTTTTGAGAGGATTAATTGAAATACTGAGTGTTATGCACCCTGTAACCATAAAGCACTGTAGAAATTTAAACTCTCATAAGTCCTCACCTCTCCAGGTGTCTTACAGCTTGGCAGGGGAGCACCTTGCAACCCAGATTGTCCCTGGAATCTTGCCTCATAATGCACCCTCTGAGTTTCAGACAGCCAAGGGCTTTTTCCCTTAAGGAAATTAACAAGCAGACAGTTCCCAAGGGCTGAAGTTTCTGTGGGTGGGGACAGACTCACATCACAGCAAGGAATCATAATGTTCCAGGCTAACTTGAGGCACAGGCAAAATGAGTGGAATACAGACCATCTCTCATGCCAAGAAATGCTTGTCCTCCAGCTCTGGGAATCCTAAATTCTATTCGAGACTTAGATCAAGTGTTACCTCTTGCTTGAGGCTTTTCCTGGCTTCTCCATTCCTCCCTCCTCCTCCTTCTCCTTCTCTCCTCTTTATTTTCTGCATGTCTTGTATTTAATTCTCCTCCTTATAGGCATGTTAATTTTGGAGTTAAAGGGTCTAAATTCTAACCCTAGACCTATATGACCTTAAGCAAGTCACTTGACTTGTTTAGGATTCAATTTTTTCATCTATAAAATGAAACCAGACCTACACAACTTGGCAGTAGCAAGGGGTCAAAATTAAAATAGGGTAAACTTCCTTAGGCCACAGATAGGTTAGACTAGAGACAAACTGATGATGATTGGTTGCCACAGGTCATGTGACAAACAGGAACGTGTGCAGTGGCAAACCTATCTTTTTGGGGCCCCGGAAATCCTTTGGTGGGCCACAAGTGTCTCGGGCTATGTGTTATGCAAGCCTGGACTAAATGACATCCAAGGTCCCTTCTAGCTCTTAAATCTGTGATTCTGTTACATTTAATTTTTTTTCAGTTAATAAAAATCTTTTCTTTCCTTCTCTTTTCCTCCCACCTTAGGAAAAGCTTAAAAAAATGAACTTAAAAAAACTCATAACAAGTAAGTACACCTAAGCCAAACAAATTCCTGCATTGGCCATGTCTTTATACATACACACATACCCACACACAGAGATAGATGGATGGATGGATGGATGGATGGATGGATGGATGGATGGATGGATAGATAGATGATAGGTAGATTGATAGATTGATATAGATATATATATGTGTCTCTCTGTTTTGAAGTGGGTAGCATCATTATTAGTTATGTGAAATCATGGTCAGTCATTGCTCTTATCAGAGTTCTTAAGACTTTTAAAGTTTGCTTTTTTGTTTAACACTGTTTGTATTATACTATAAATTGTTCCCTTGGTTTTACTTACTTCACTCCACCTCCTCTAATTTGTTTATGATGTCACCCTCAATGTTTACATCACATATCCATTTAGAATTTATCTTGGTGGATGGTGTGAGAAGTTGGTCTATACCTAGTTTCTGCCAGTCTGCTTCCTAGTGTCCCCAAGCCGTTTTTATCAAACAGTAAACTCTTATTTCAGTCACTGTGATCTGGGTTCCTTTGCTTCCGTATACTGTGCAAATAATCAGTTCCACTGATTTCTTTTTCTTCTTTGTATCTTCAATGCCTAGCAACAAACCTAGCAGAGTAAGTACTTAACGAATACTTATTGAACTAAACTGAATTGTATATCAAGCAAACACTTTCAAGTAGTATAGTGTTTGGGGGGATGTCAGAGTCAAGGGTATTCTACAGTGCCTTCTTTAAGTTCTGCTGGATTGGTGCCAGCTTGCTTAGGCCAGTGAATTTCCAGTTCTTGACCTTCTCTGTCCTTGTCTACTTAGGTATTCCAAAATTAGATCACTCCTTAGAGATCTTAGGCTATTCTGAGAGAAGTGTAAAGATATGTATGACTGAGAAGTGAAGATCCCAATGTACTCTGCCCTGTCCAGTGAGACCATACCTGGAGTGTGGTGAACTAAAGTTCTCTGTACTACATTGTAGGAAGAATTTTGATAAGTTAGAGGGTGACCAGGACGTTAACAGACCAAAAGAGTTATGAATATTTAGCCTGGGAAAGAAATGGCTTGCAGGGATGTGCTGGAGCCAGCTCTTACCATGAGAGCTGATTGTTAAATTTTCAATGTGAGCATCTTACACCTCAGAAATGGGAAAATGTTGCAAATAGGGCTTGATTTGTTTCATAGATAGCCTAGACCAGAGGTATTAAAAATGTCTCCCACTGGCCTCATGCAACCCCTAACCCTCCCACAGTGCATTTGAACCAGAGTAAAATGTAATTAAGAAATAATTTTTAAAAATAAATAAAAATAAAATAAAACATAGAAAATGTTAAAATGTGATTTTCTAAGTCAACATGTGACCAGTAGGGATCCTTATGTACAGTTTATTGGCCCTGTTTCCATTTGAGTCTGCCATCAGTAGTCTAGACTTAAGAAAGTGATTGAGAAAATGTTAATAATGCAGATTAAATTTTAAAATGTGTCTTGCAAACATTGTTTTTTTCAATGAGTCACTTGTTAAACATTTATCAGCGTACCTCTGCTTATGGGGGACATGTTGTCACCAAGTATTTGAAGGCCTGGCATGTTTCTCTATGACATTAAACTTGAGGCATTAGTTTTTTTTTCTTTCTTTCTTTTTAATTTATGGCATAAAACATAACATAGTATAATAATTTTTTAAAATTTGATTTGTTTTTATTTGTCCCAGAGGGAAGAACTCAGCAATGCTTTTGTTTGTTTATTTGAAGCTATAGGATATTGGTACAGTAATACAGATGTAGAGTTAGGTTTGATAGAAGGAAAAGCTACCAAATCATTAGAAATTTCCCACAGTAAAATAGGCAGTCTCAGAATGGTAGTAGATTCTCACTAGAAACCTGGATGACCACTTACAGGGAATGTTCATGTTTTGGGTTAGCTCAGCCAGCCTCCAATGTCCCTTCCTACTCTTAGATTCTGTGACATATATGTTGTACAACTCTAGGTGACTTAAATGTGTTTTTTTAAATGAAATTTTCATTTACAAAGCATTTCATGGCTAAGATGTTTTCCTCACAACAAGCCTATGAGGTAGATAGATAAATATTCTTTTCCCCATATGATAGATGAAGAGACTGAGCCTATATGATATAACTTTTCTGAGGTCAGGAAGCTAGCAAATGTCTGCCTTGTGTGCAATGTACCTTATTGAACACTTGGAATAAAATATTTTAAAAGGTGACATTTCCTACCCTTGGGAAATTTGCAAGTCTGATAGGAGAGATAAGGCTCCTAAATACAGAAATGACTAATAATGAAAATAATCATAGCTAACATTCATGGAGTACTTTAAAGTTTGCAAAGCATTTTGCATATGTTATCTCATTTAATCCTTACAACAACCTTGGGAAGTAAGCATTATTATTATCTCTATTTTATAGATGAGGAAACTGAGGCAGGTGGAGGTGAAGTGACTTGCCCAGCGTCACACAGCTAATAAGTGTCTGTGGTTAGATTTGAACTCAGGTCTTCCTGACTTTGTGTGGATCACATCAAAATGTGGCAAGTCCTCAAAGAGAAGGGAGCATAAAATCATTTTACTTGTCTTCTGAGAAACCTGTATGCAGGTCAAGAATCAACAATTAGAACTGAACATGGAATAATTGATTGGTTTAAGACTGGAAAAAGAATACTACGAAGCTGTATATTGTCACCTTATTTATTTAACTTATATGCAGCAATGTGAAATGCTGGGGTGGACTAATCAAAAGCTAGAATTAAGGATTGCTGGGAGAAATAGCAACCATCTCAGATGTGCAGATGATAGTACTCTGATGGCAGAAAGTGAAAAGGAATTAAGAAGCCTGTGGATGAGAGTGAAAGAGAAGAGAGTAAAAGCTGGCACAAAGCTTAACATCAAAAAATTACGATCTTGGCAACTGGTCCCATCACTTCCTGGCAAATAGAGGAAGAAGAAATGGAAGTAGTGTCAAATTTTATAATCTTGGGCTCAAAGATCACTATAGATGGTAACTGCAGTCATGAAATTAAAAGACATTTGCTCCTTGCAAGGAAAGCCATGGGAAATCTGGACAGTATATTAAAAAGTAAAGATATCACCTTGTTGACTAAGGTCCATATGGTCATAGCTATGGTTTTTCCATTAGCAAGGTATGGTTGTGAGAGTTGGACTGTAAGGAAATGTGAAGAATCAACGTTTTCAAATTATGGGACTGGAGAAGACTTTTGAGAGTCCCTTGGACAGCAAGGGGATGAAATCAGTCAATAATTAAAGAAACTAATTCAGACTATTCATTAGAAAGTCAAATATTGAAGCTGAAGCTTAAATACTTTGGTCACATAATGAGAAGATGGTACTCATTAGAAAAGACTTGATGCTGGAAAAGACTGAAGGCAAAAGGAGATGGGACCGCAGAGGATAATGTCATGGAAACAATGAACATGAGCTTGGATAGACTTTGAGAGATAGTGGAGAACAGAAGGGCCTGGTGTTCTGTGGTCCCTGGGGTCACAAAAAGTCAGACACAACTGAACAACTAAACAACAAACTTCCTGACTCCAGGTCCAACTCTGTCCTCCATACCACATCTAGAGATCTAACTGAGATTCTATGATTCTAAGAGATAGACCTAGAATTCAAAATTGAATTCTGACCCCAAATTTTCATTCTCTGACTCCTCTACCACACTGCCTCTCATTCTTCCAGATTCTCTGGCAGGACTGGGGCTTCTTAGGAAAGACAAGTGCCTTGATAATATCTCCCTCCAGCAGTACCAGAATCAGCATTCATTGGGTGTTGTTTGACTCAGGCTTTGGAGGCTTAGGAATGGTTATCCCTGTGAGGAAGGGAAGAACACAACTCCCCACACTGCCCACAAGACAAGGGCAAGAGGTGAAGGGGTAGGCTTTGCAGTTCTGACACATCACCAGCACCAGGCAGTCTCCAGATTGACTCTGCTACCTCTGGACAGCAGCATTCTCAGCACAGAGAAAGGAAGTCCAGAGCAGCGCCATTATTGAGGTCATGGCAGACATAGCATTGTGAGTCTAGGCACAGGAATAATCTGCAAGCAGGAATAACTTTGCTGTTTCTTGGAAGTGTTGTCACTTGGTCCATCTGAAATGATAGGTGTTTTAAGTAGTGAAATTTGCCTTTTGAAATTAATTCCCAGCTCCAGTGGTGCCATTTTATAGTTCCCTTCCAGAATCTCAAGGAATAACCAAACACTCATTCATTCTCCCCTTCTCCTCTTCTTCTCTTCCTCTCTCCTTCCTCTCTCCCTACCTCTCTCTCACTCTCTGTCCCCCTCTTTCTTTCCCTCCTTCCTTCCATCCTTTTCTCACTTCCTTTCTCTCTCTCCCCACTTCTCTCCCTTTCTTCCTCTTCCTCTCTCCCCCTCTGCCCCTCTACCTCTTTTTCCCCCTCCCTCTGTCCCTCTCTTCCTCTCTCTCTCCCCCTATCCTTCTCACTCTCCCTCTGTCCCTCTCTCTCCCTCTGTCCTTCTCACTCTTCCTCTGTCCCTCTCTCTCCCTCTGTCCTCACTCTCCCTCTGTCCCTCTTTCTTCCCCTCCCTTTCTCCTTCTGTCTCCTCCTTCCTTCCTTTTGTGTGTTTTGTTTTTGCTGCTACAAAACTATGAGTAAACACAAAGAGGATTCTTTCCCAGGAGCAGCAATTATTTTGCCTCAAAATCATGTAAATACAAGGCAGTCTGGCCCTCCCTTTCCCCTTGAGATCCAGAGCCAGTCTGCAACTACTTCCCTTACTCTGTTTCTCCCACCTGAGGAGTTTTTTGTCCAGTCACAGCAGGAGGATCTTCTCCCTTCCTGCCCAGGCTTCTGTGTTGGGTAGAAGATGGTTGTATGAAAAATTGTGTGGCATAGATCACAAGTGGGACCTGTCTCCACTCAGGGAAACTGCCTCAGGCACTGGCTTCTTCTCAGCTGTAATCTTTGAACTGTCACCTCCAAGGCTCAATCCCAGTAGCCAAGTGGAATTTCAGTGTTTTGTCCATGCTTAGATCCCCAGGTCTCCCAAATGCCAGGTCCTTTCCTGTTACTGTGAGGTGTTTTTCACACCAAGAACCGACCCTTCTTTCCTTTCTCCCTCCTCTGCTCCACCTGCCTAAGACCAGGTATGCCATTTCCAGGGGATCATTTACAAGGAAAAAGAATGATTAAAGAAATGTTACTATGGGGAAATAAAAAGTACATAAAATCAATCTTTCCAGATAAGCCTGGGTGTGTCTGGTATTTTACTAAGCCTATTTTAGGCTAACTAGGTCTTCTATTTCCAACAGCTTTGTCATAATTCCCTGGGGCCCCAAAGCTGTCTAGAATGATTGGGTCTATTGCCCAAACCTAGATTACCTTCCCTTCTCCCCAAACCCCTTTCCCCCAGCGTTGAGATCCACCTAGTGAAACACTCAGACTAGAGGTTTTACTAGTCTATGCCAAACCTCAGCCAATTAGGAAATCTTTCAGTTCCCTGGGAGCTTTTGGTGTTCTGCTCTTACATTCATTCAACATTCAAGCATTAGATAACTAGTCTTTGCAATTTTTCCTACTTCAACCCCAAATTGGAAGGGGGTATTGGTGGTGACAACCATCAAAAGTAATACAACAGTATCCTACCACTCAAAAGAAGTACTTCACTTTCAGGGTTTATTTAAAAATAAAACAACTACTTTCAGAGGTATGGATACAGAAACAGAGGTCCTGGGTTCAAATTCTAGCTCTTTCACTTGCATCATGGGTGACCTTGGGTCAGTCTCTTAAGATCTCTGGACCTCAGTTTCATTATCTGTAAAATGAGGGGATTGAATTAGATGACCTCTAAAGTTCTTTCCTGCTATGAATCAATGTTTCTTGTTCATTTTATATAGTCCTTAGGATATTAATTGCAAAGTGGGGAAATTGAGACAGCCATGTAGAAATCTTGATGTCTCTGGATGAAATCCTCCCTGTCAGTCTATAGAGGGAAAAGAATACTCCTGTATCCTTAAAGTTCTATTGCAATGCTCTTAACCATTATGCTTCTTGACACTTTTTTCTCTATTCATGTATGGTCTTAAAGTTTATAGTGTCTTACTACTATGTCCTTTATATTTTGTGTCATTCTTAAACTGCCTGTTATTAGAAGGGAAAGACTAAGTCCAAACATTCCTCTTGGACAGAACATGATCTTGTTACAGATTTCTTTAAGTCAACAAAGAAGATTTCACAGTTAGTTTTTGGGGGACCCAGAGTGTTCCAACCAGCTGTACCTTCAAACGTCTCAAACTATGCCTTCAGCATCTTTGGCCTTAAAACTATTGTCCTATGGCAGGATCGACATCTGTCTATCTTTTGACTTTCTTTGACAAGCTGAGAAGGAATTTGCTTTCCTTGGTTCCATGGCAATAGACAGACAGGTTGGAGAGGAGCAGGGGTCTGGCATATAAGGGATTGGAAAAGGCTAGAAGGGTATAGAGATTACATTTAGCCCATGTAATCATATTTCTGGTGCCAAGATTCCAACGGGTATCATTAAGCTGGATCAGAAAAATCGTTTTAATATAAGTGCCACCTCCCATACCAGCTTGTTGATGGAGAGATGGATGAGACCCTGGACGCCTCCTTTGTAATGCAATGCTATAAAATCCCATCACCTTCATTATTTCCTGTGGAGTCAATGCATCATAATACCCACGAGCTCGGGAGCAGCTTGAATTTAATATACAGAAAGTCCAATCAAACAATAAATGGATAGAACTACATAAAGAAGCCATTTTCTGGGAGACTGGCTTCATTCATGGGGATTCAGCTCTCTGACACACGAAATAGGAATCAACCTCCCCCAACTAAGTCAGCCACCGACATAGAGTGTCTTACTTGTTTGCTTCAGAAACCCAAAAGAAGAACTTTTTTCACTGCATTTTCTGACTATTAATGCAAAATTGCAAGTATCATTTTCTCTGATTTGCATCCAGTGCACAGCAAGGCCTCCCCTTGATGCCAGTAAGTCTGGAGGCTCAGCACTTGCCATCTTCTTGAATCCTCATTATTCTCAGTGGCAATTTAGAATGAAATTTATTTGTCTCTTTTAAAATTACCATCAATTCTGGACAACAGCATTTGATGGCGTTTTGGGTGGTAAGCAGATAAAGTGAAAGAATTTCTACCCCTGAAAGGGTTTTGAGTGTCGAGGATTTATTCATACTTCTGCCTCAAGGTATCGAGGCAGGGGTCCTGATTCAGTTTCTTGAACTCAGCCCTCACTCTGTTTTTCCTCTGGTATGTTGATTATCTGAGCCCAGGTTTTTAATACCTGGCTGGTAAATTTTTCATCTCCATTCAAACTCCCAGTGATACTCCTCCCTTCCCCCCATTTCAACCTCTATCACACTTAGCCTGCTGGTTTTCAAGGAAAATAAGCTGATTTTAATGTTGGCCTGAATAACCAAATAGATTACAAAAGTAGCTACTACTTTAGAAAAGAATGCATACAATATGATACAAAACCAAATATAGACACTTTGGTAGTGGGGAGGGGGAGTGGGTGTTCTCTGGAGAATTATCTCTGCCTTTCTTCTCTTCCTAACATGGACAACTGAGCGTTAACTATAGTTATAAGACATATTAGGGATGATAATTATTATGAGTTTTTTCTTATGGGTTTACTTCTTAGATTTCCCATGCTTTGATAGAATATAAGTTTGAACATTAGAATGAAATTATGATATAAGCACAGGAATTATGTGTCCAGAGAGCATCTTCTCTTTTTTTCTATTCCTGTCTTCCCCTCTTCTGTAAAAATCTTCTTGAGAATACTTTATACTTATAAGTGACTCAACCAACTTGCAACTATTTCTATGAATTTTTTCCTTCAGCCTCTGGCAGTCCACTCTAAACTTTTCATATACTGTTTCCACTGGAGATAAAGGGGTCATTTTTGGTTTTTTGACCAGAACAGAGTTATTTTAAGTCTTCTAGGATGATAATTGAATACATCATGTTCTCCCAGGAAAGCAAAAGCCAAAAAAAAAAAAAATAGCTTTATGGACTCCATTCAACAATAAGAGAACCTGCATATCTTGGGTAAATTGGAGAGTAAACTAAAACAGTGACAGACCCCAGATTGAATTTCTAGGGCTTTACATGCTGTCCAGGCTTGAGGTGAGCTGGTGATGCTGGTTCTGAGTCAGTGTCTCAGTACATTATAAGTCATCTAATGCAATTTATACCTGAGCAAGAGTCTCTCCATAATATACTTTACGTGTGGTCATCTGGACTCCTCTAGTGTTGAATTCAATATCTACCTCAGTAGGCAATCCCAATTTCTAATAGTTTTGATTGTAAAAGAAAGGCAGCTAGGTGGTGCCATAGTGCGTAGAGCGCCAGGTCTGAAGTCAGGAAGACTCATCTTCCCGAGTTCAAATCTGGCCTCAGCTGCTTACTGCTGTGTGACCCTGGGCAAGTCACTTGACCATGTTTGCCTCAGTTTCCTCATCTGTAAAATGAGCTGAAGAAGTAAATGACAAACTACTCCAGTATCTTTGCCAAGGTAACACCAAATGGGGTCACCAAAAGTCAGACACCACTGAAAAATGACTGAGCAACAACATAGCCACAAAGAATGGAACAAGAAGAAATGAGCTTACCTTGAAGTAAGGTTTTAATTTTAACACCAGGATTTCCTGACAGGAAGGGTTTGAGCCAAGAAATAAATAACTCCCAAAGGATATGAATTCTCCTGCCACAGTGTATCTGTTTAACACAAGAGCACAGGGACAAAGTAGAAATTATCTCATCTGATGCTCATAAGAACTCTGTAAGGTAGGTGCTGTTATTATCCTCATTTGACAGGTGAGGCAACAGAGCTTAAGTGACTTGGTCAAGGTCACACTGCTAGTAAGTTCGTGAGTCTGCATTTGAACTCAGGGCTTCCTGACTTTCAGGCACACTGTGCCAACGGGCTGCCTCTTCAAGAAGCACCTTGGTTCAAGGGAAAGAAAATTGGACCCGGAATCAAAGGGTCTAGGTTCAAATCCAAGCTCTGCCAATTGCTATCTCTGCGACCTTAGGCTGTCACCTTCACCTCTCCTGGATTCAGTTTCTGCAAAATGAGAAGGTTGAAAGAGATGATCTCTGAAATGGACTTGAATTGGACTTGATAATTCCTAAGGCTCTTTTACAACTCTTAAGAGTTTCAATGAAGTCTCTGGGGCTCATTTTTTTCATCCGTAAAATGGGAATAACAACACTTGTATTCTCTATCTCGTTAGGGTTGTCTGGATGAAAGTGTTTTATAGACCTATTGAAATGTAAACTTGTTTCTTCTTCCCAAAAATAATTTCTAGAGTTGTATTTCCAGTCGACCTTTATATTGATTCTCATCTAGAATAAGCTCGGTATGATCCTTCCCAGTCAGTTGGCCAACAAGGATTTATTAAGAGTTTCTTCTATTCCAGGCACTGTGATAAATTCCATGGAGGCAAAAATAGGAAAAAGTCATCCCTGTCCTCAAAAAGCTTCCCTTTAAAGGGGAGAGACAACATGCGAATGATATGAGCAAAGCAGGGGAAAGGTAATCTTACTCTGGATTCGACTCTGGCAGCTGGGGTTTAACCCCAGAAGCAAGAGGAGAATGTTCTGATAGTCTGTAGTTCTTCTATTCAGTCCCATGCCCCTAGTGAGGGTGTTGGACCTCGTTTCTCGTCTGTCTGCTCTGGCCAGGACTGAATGTCTCTTAGCTGCCATGGGAGTGAGAAAGGTGGACAATTTGGCTGCAGCCTGAAGTTGACCAGTTTTAGGATTTGAAGAAGGTAGCTCCAAGCAGGGAGCCTGTTGTTAGACGATGACAGAAAACAGGCCCACCTCCTCCCCACAGGCCCCCCTTCTCTGTCAGCGCCTTGGACCCATCACAGTGATCTATGGGTGCTCTCTCATTCCTGAGGATAGGAGGATGGAGGGAGTGTAGAGATGCGGGGGGAGATAGATGATCAGGACAGATGTATGGAGACTCCTGGGGAGTGTCATCCCTGGGCTATCATGGGCTCTGCCTCCTACAGTCTTTGAGGAATCACAATACTAGATCCTCATCTTTCCTAGTGATTTGTAAGCCTCACTTCTCTCTTTGCAGTGTCTTTTTTTTTTGATACGTAGTGACTATTGGAATCATTCTGGCCTCTGTTGTGATGTTTCTGCATCTAAGAAATTGAAAAAATAGTTCACTGTATATGACTTTAGATTATTTTCATTTTTCTTTCTTCTTCCCAGCCCTGCCCCTCCTCTCCTCCATCTCCCCGGTCCCTCTTTGTTGATCTTCATCTCCCCCCATCCCCCCTGCCATTTTTCACCATGGAGAGGCGGGGTGAGGAGACTTGTTGCCCTGTCTTCTGAGTACTCAGATCCTTCCTCCCCCTCATCTTGAGTTCCAACATAGATACTTCCCCATGTAAGGGCAACAGACTTACATCAATTAATAAAACATTTTGCTTCAGCCTAGCTGGCATGCTTAGAACATCAGTAAGGTTTAGGGGCAGATTACAGAATGGGGTGCCCATTCCTTTCTTCTCCTCCTCCACTACACTGTTACACTATGTGAATATTCCCATTTAAGGTTCTTTTTTTGCTTAATGAAGCAAGAGCCTCCTGCTGAAGCCTTGATGGACTTGGAGTCATTAGACCTGGGTTTGAAAACTAGACAACCCTATACCAGCTGCTGGATGCCACAGACCAAGGCTTTTGGTTTGATTATATCCTCTGGTCCCCTCAAAAGGAAACTGGGACACTCTCAGCCACATTCACTTGCTGAACTTTACCTCTTCCCCAGAGGTGGGAAGCCTCAGCTCTAAAGTCAGCTCTCAGGATTAACTGGGTCCCTAGACTAGACCAGACATGGAGAACCTTCAGCCTTGGGGCCACATGTGGCCCCCTAGATGCTTGGATGTCACCTTTTGACTGAGTCCAAGTTTTACAGAACAAATCCTTTTATTAAGGGGATTTGTTTTGTGAAGTTTAGATTTAGTCAAAGGGCCACACTTGAGGACCTAGAGGGTGGCCTCGAGGCCCTGGCCCAGACCATTGTTTCATGCTCACTTCACTCCCAAAGCCCCGCAGTCGCTGGGCTTTTCTATCATCTTGCCAGCAGCCGACCCCCACTCCCACTTTCCCTCCCCTTGCTTTCCAACTCCCCTTCATGTGCTATCTTCCTCAAGGGTCAGGACTGTCTTTCTGACTTGTGTTTCCATCCCCAGCACTGGCAGACACTAAATTCTTAATAAATACTTTATCTTTAAAAAAGGAGGTAATTGCATCTATTCATTTATTCAGTACATATTAATTATCTTCTTCGTTCTGAACACTATGTCAGGTGATGGAGTGGGACACCAAATTTAAATAAGACTGGGCCCTTACAGACTAGCAGGGGAGGAGATGTCCAAACAGATAATGATTCTAGGATTCTATCATAAGCCCCTTAGGAGTAAGTACTGCTTCATTCTTTGTATTTGTATCTCTAGCACCTAGCATAATGCCTAGAATATAGCATGTGCTTTGATAAATGTTCATTGATTAATGAATAATAATGAAATAATAATGATATTAGAGAGCTGCAAAGCAAAGTGTTAGATGAGAGGGAAAGACATTTGTCCAGTAGCATTGGAATATGTTTCCAGGCAACAGACCTGGATGATTGATACACTAGAGAATCAGCCCTTGGTTAGTCAAGAGTTGAGTTTACTCCCCCATCCACGACCCAGTTCCATTCTTTTCCCTTAAAATAAACAGATTCTGGAAAAATGTTTGGCCAAGGCTGTCATCAAGGACTCAAAGGCTGAACAGGGATGACAGGAAGGTCAGAAATGGGATAGGATGATTAAGACTAAATTCAGTGGGCTCAGATAGCATAGGGTCAGGGCACCCTAACCCTTCAGAGGTACAGATTAAACTGGATTGTTTTTCAACAGAGCAAAAGGAGGAGAGCATGAAGATGGGAGTTTAGCTTCATAGGAGCCAATTGACGACGAAGTTAAGGAGAGATGAGGAGGGGTAGAGCTGGGGGCTGAGGGTAGGGTGGGGGGGTGGGGTGAGTCTAACCCTGTGAGTGTTTGGCTTCTAAATGTGAGGTCTCCATGGAGACCATTTCAGAACTGTAGCATTTTAAGACTTGCAAAAGAACCTCAGGAATTATCTAGTCCAATCCCCCACCCAATGCAGGAAGCTCTCTAATAGCCTCTACATATAGTCATCTAGCCTCAGGTTCATGGTGTAGCTCATTTCATGGTGGAGGATATCTGAAATGATTAGAAAGTTCTTCCTTCTATTGAGCTATAGAAATTGCTTCCAGGAAATCCCTTATTGACCCTGGTTCTGCTCTCTGGTGTCACATAGACTAAGTCTATCTTTGCATGTCAGCTCCTGTAGAAATAACCTTTTCTCTTAAATGTTGATAGAAATTCTGCATATGGCAACCTTGGACTGTATTGTGATATATGTGAGGTAATAAGGTGTAGATCACTTCTGAGTTAGGGAAGAAATCAATCTAAATCAGGGGTCCTTAACCTGGAGAATCATAGACACCCTGCAAGGAGTCCATAGATGGATTTCCGAGGGTCTATGAACTTGGATGGGAAAAAAATACATCTTTATTTCAGAATAATTGGTTTCCTTTGTAATTCTATACACTTAAGACCATCATTCTAAGAAGAGTTCAATGGATCCACCAAGCAGCTAAAAGGTGAAGACACAAGAAAAGTCATGAACCCTTGGTCCAAATGGAGCCTCAGAGATGAGGCAAACTAAGGGCAGTCATAATAACGACCCTGGAAGTTGGTGGGAGAGATCAGAAGGGTCCTAGTTTTGGATAGGAAAGGGAACCTTGAGTTGAGTTGGAGCTCCATCTGGGGCAAAGGTTCTCAGACTCAGATCCATTCACTTATTTTTAAATGCATTTCAATAACTGTAAAGTACTTTAATATATTTTATTTCCTTTGTAATCACATGCATTTAAAAACAGTATTCTTGGGAGCAATCCATGATACAAAAAAGGTTAATCTGTGTTCTAGGCAAAAGATGCACTGAAAGCTTTTTCCTGAGGCAACTTGGTGAACAAATAAATGAAAAAAATATTTATTAAGCTCTTACTGTATGCCTCATCTGTAAAACATGCTAGAGAAAGAAATGTAAAACTAATCTAGTATTTTTGCCAAGAAAACCTAAAAGTGTATCAAACACAACTGAAAAAACGAACAGCAAAAATGTGAGAAGCATCGTGCTACATGCTGGAGATAGACACATCCAAAGTGAAGATGGATTCTGCCCTTCAAAACCTTGTATTCTATTATGAGGAGACAGTGCAGGTAGAGAAGTACTAGCCTATGAGGACAGGCATAGTGAACAGCACCATGGAAGAGTCACTGATCTACCTCTTACAGACATGAGGACACAGTTGATTTAATCACAGTGTCAGAGGCAGAAAGAAGGCTATAGAGAAGAAAGCCAGAGAATATAGTCTATGTGGGACCTTCCTAAAAGAGGGTTAGGAGAAGTATTCAACAATCATCGGAGAGAGGGGGAAAGGAAGACAAGCTATTAGCTAGATGAAAGGGAATGCATTTAACTTGGGCTTAAGCTGACCATTAATGGACTGATGAGGGAAGGCTTTTGGGGGCTAGATTCCTGCATCATATCTGTAACTCATCAGTTCTATGCCTTGCTAGCTATATTGCCAGCATGTGCTAATAACTCCTATTCTACTAGACCGTCATCTCCATGAGGAGTGGCGGGGGGCAATGTTTATTTAAATTTTCTATTTCTCCCATCACCTAGTCTAGTGTTTGGCATACAGTGGATACTTAATAAATGATTAATTGAAAGACTAAAAAGACTCAGTTTCCTTTTGAAGGAATCCCAACCTGGTCAAAGGACATAGCCAAAACACAGGAACAACTCTGTGATGGATTTTATGGTTATTTCTCTCCATTAGAATGTAAGGGAATATTATTATGCTTTTGGCTTTCTTTGTACCCCTAGCTCTTTAGTATAGTGCCTGGCACACAGTTGTAAGTGCTTAATAAATTCCTGAGGATTGGCTGATTTTTTTTTTCTCAAATGCTAGTAAATGTTTGCTTTTTGTTAACCTAACTTTGTTTTCCAATGGCATCTAGGAAGCTGGAGTGCCCTAGAGGTCTAATCAATCAATAAATTTTTTATCAAGTTCTTACTGTATCCTAAGTGCTGTAACTACAAAGACAAAAAAGCAACTGTCCTTGCTCATAAGGAGAATACTTCCATGAAGAGATATAATAAATTTCTATGTAAATAGAATATTTAGATAGAATAGTAATCATAAATAGATTCATACAAAATAAATAGGGGTAGGAGAGGTACTAGGTACTAGTACAAATGCTACTACTCTATACTAATACGATATGATAGAAATTCTGATGCAAAATACAAAATAGAATAAATAGAATAATACAAAATAAACAGGTGGTAATTTTGGTAGGAGAGGTCCTAACAACTGGTGGGATGGTATGGATTCGGAGAGGCTCCTGCTTATGTCTAGGCAGGAATAATGGAAGAGAAGGCTAGAGAAAAGGTTGTACTATTCTAGCCTTGTAACACCAACATATACAGGCTGATTAAATCAGAGAGGGCGGTAGATGAGGTGGGCCAAAATCCTAGGTAGGGCTGGGCACATCGGCACTTCCCTTCTGCCTGGAGTTATGCTACCCTTCAAATACCTTCCTAAGGTCTTTATTCTTCAGTCTCAGTTCCTGAGGGAAGGAAATAAATTAATGGCCTGTATGGATCAAGCAGAAGGTTTTATATGTTGTAAGCAGAAGTCTAAATGTTGGGAAATTATCAGGAATGTCTGACTGAAAAATAGTATACTACATAGCATATTATATATGTTATGTGTTATATATTACTATTTACATACAATTATAATAATATACCATATGTTAAGTATATCACATATATAACACATTGTATTTATGTGTAATTATAATATACCATGTTATATTATTATACATTATATATAATTATATACTATATGTTAAATATAATATTCTTTAAGGTTTGAAAAGCATTTTATGTAGATTGTTTTATTTGATGCTTATAACATCCCTGTCAGGTAGATATTTATTCATATTAATTAGGTCTCATCCCCATTTTATAGATGAAACTGACACTTAGGGAACTCAAAATGACTTGTCCAAACGCTCCTAATAACTAAAGTATTGTCGCCCAAGAGCCAAAGCCTAACCTTTCTAACCTAGTCTTTCCTGCCCCCAAATGCCAGTGTTCTGTCCACTACAGAGTGCTTCCTCTCCTTGGGGGAGGGTCTGCTCTGACTGTGGACACAGATCAACCACGTGAGTACTCAGATGAGCTCATCTTTGATTACTAAAACCTGCCTGTGCTTGCTTGCTCTTGAATCCGCAGAACTGAGCATAGTTCCTGACACATGGTAAGTGATTAACCAGTGCTTCATCTGTCTCCGTATCTGTCTTGCTATCTCTGCTAAGAGAGGCTTACTGAGGTCAACCATTCTCATAATCGTCATGCAAGACTGGCAAAGCCTTTGCACCCACCCCACTCCTGCAAGGATGTGGCTCCCCTTTCGCATACCCCGGTTGGCCTGTTGTCCTGTAAATGGTCCATTTTTCATTGCTCTATCATCATTTTTTTATTAAGTTACTTTTCTATAAGATTGCTGGGCAATCTGTATATTGCTATTAACATCAGTGTGGGCAGCATGGCTCACATTACCTAGACTCACTTGAATTAAGTCAACCATTAAATGATCACACAGAGCCCAGAAAGAGGGTGGGAGCAGTTTGAGTTCTCTGAATCTGTGAACATCTCAAATGCTTTTTCTTTAATGAACAGATGATGAAAACTGGGGGGAGTGATGGGGGATGAAACTGGATAAAAAATGTACATTGTTCACCCATCATTTCCTGGGTAGATTCTGTTCCTCCAGGCATCCCAAAAGAGTCATGCCAAGGCACCTGAGTGCACATGATGCTGTCGGATTGGAAGCTAAGAGATGCCCCTCCCTTTGAGGAATGTGTGCTCTCAGGTAAATTAAGACAGTCACAAACAAAGGACTCTTATCACCCCATACTTAGACTACTGCAATAGCCTGCTAGTGAGTCTATGGGCTGCAAAACTTTAGTGGCTCTCTGGTCACCTCCAGGATCAAATACAAAATCCTCTGTTTGGATTCAAAGACCTTCATAGCCCACTTCCCTCCTGCCTTGGTGGTCTTTTTATGCCTTGCTCACTACTACTCTTGGATGTAGAGACACTGGCCTCCTTGAGCTTTTATGAAGGTGATACTCTATCTCTCTCCCTGTCCGCCACACCTGGAACACTCTCCCTCCGCATCTCTACCTCCTGGTTTCCCTTTTGTTGTTTGGTCATGTCTGACTCTTTGTGACTCCATGGATACTGGCCATGGAGTTTTCTTGGTAAAGATACTGGAGTAGTATGCCATTTCCTTCTTTAGTGGATTAAGACAAATAGAGGTCATGTGATTTGTCCAGGGAGCCACCTACCTACCTCTGGGCAAACAGAGGTTAAGTGACTTGCCCAGGGTCACACAGCTAGTAAATGTCTGAGACCACATTTGAACTCAGGTCTTCTTGATTCCAGTACTCTATCTATTGAGTCATCGAGTTGTCTTCTTGTTTCACTGGCTTCCATCATGTCCCAACTAAAAGCCCATCTTCTACAGAAATCCTTTTTCAATTGCTCTTAATTTTAGTGCCTTCTGTCTGTAAATTACTTCCTATTTTTCTTAATAATTTATTTGTACAAATCTGTCTGCTTGTTGTCTCCCCTATTAGATCGTAAGCTCTTGAGGACAGGGCCTTGTCTTAAGCCTCTTTTTGTATCCCTATAGCTTAGCACAGTACCTAGCACATAGTATACACTTAATAAAAACTCACTGATGGATCACCAGATTGAAGTACAGGGTATCTGGCAACAGAATGAAAATAACACAGAACCTGAATGAGCTATAAGCCTGGGTCATAGTTAGTTCATTTTAATATGAATAATACTGACTAGCATTTACAAAATGCTTTAAAGTTTGCAAAGCTCTTTACATATATAATCTCATTAGATCTTCACAACAACCCTGTGGAGTAGGTGCTATTATTATCCCCATTTTTCAAATAAGAAAACTCTTCCAGATGAGGTTAAGTAACTTGCTTGGGGTCACATAGCTAATAATTTTCTCTGAGGCAGGATTCAAACTGATTCCAACTCTAATTCTCTATCACTGTGCCACCCAGTGGCTTTTTCAAGGGTAAATAAGGGGAGCATAGGTATTTCTTTGGGGTAAGGACAGTAGCTAGCGCTAGAGAAAAGGGAGTCTACCCTGATAACTTTTGTCAGAAAAGATATTTTCCCCTTATATCTCATAAAAGACTAACCAAATGAGCTATTTTATTATTACCTGTATATAAGCAAGAACATACTATGGTTGAGAGAGAGTCAGCCTCAAAGCCAGGAAAATCTGAATTCAAGATATTCTTCTGACATGCGCTGGTTTGGTGACCCTGGATAAGTCATTTAACTTCTCAGAGGTCTAGGCAACTCTTTAAACTGTAAATTGCAAAGAAGGTACTAACCTGCATTAAACCTGCATGTTTTCTTATCTACGGGTTCCATACCAATGAAGTCACAGAAATGGTCTCTATCCCTCTACCAGATTGGAAGTTTCATGAGGGCAGAGGCAGCAAATTACTTAGACTTGGCATCTTTTCCCAACACCTAACATAGCACTCTGCATGCAATAAATCCTTAATAAATGTTTGTTGGATTTAATTGAATTGGTTCTGGTTAATCTGGTAAGACTTCATGGAAGAAGTGAAATTTCTAAAATTTGAGTCATGGGGAAGGGCCAGTGGGAGGGAAGGGCATTCCAATCCCAGGACCCCAGCTTGGTGGGACTGCTCAGATTCATAATTAGGAAGGTGAGGAATAGTCCCCAAGTAGCATCTGACATTTGGGAACTCATTAAATATGAGAGTCTTTGTTCTTCTCACCCAAAACCATAGTCTTTGCCTCATAAAAGAAGGATCATAGATTTAGAGGTAGAAGAAACATACACTGGAGGCCATGTAATACTACCACCATCACACACACACACACACACACACACACACACACACACACACCTACCTTATTTTATAGAGGAGGAAACAGTTCCAGAGAGGACTTGCCCAAGGTCACCTAGGTAGTGACTGTCAGAAGCAAGATGTGAATTGATATCTTAGACCCATTGTACCTTCCACCATACTATATTCCCTAAAGAATAAAAGAGTGACCTTCCTGGAAAGGAACACTCCTCCTGACTAAGGTATTGGCTGACTCCTGACTAGAAGCAACAAGGCAGAACCTTCCACGTTCCCCCTACCCCCAAATAAAGATTTTTCTAATCAGCTGCTAAGCCCTTATTATCCCAGTTATGAAGCAATGTTTTGTGGGCAATTTTTCCTTAAAATCCAAGGAAGGATGACCCAGAGCTTTGTCCAACTAGGTATAGGAAATATGTAGCAGACTTGGGGGAGGGGAAGGTATTTGGGGTTTAAATGTAGCAGTACCAGATTTTTTTTTTTTGCTCCAAATATAAACGGAATTTATTCTTACATTAATGTCTCTAGAGCACTTACCTACCCCTACCATGGAAAGCAAAAAAAAAACAATGAATGGGGCATATTCAACCCCACTGATCCAGGTGCTGTACTTTTCTGGGAGAAGGAGAGAGAAGGAGGGAATGGGGGGGTGGCCCATAGTCCTAAAATGCTTCACAGTGACCTGGCTTCATAGCAGTTGTTTAGTTAACTTTCAGGCTGCCCCCTCAGGCTTTTGGATCTTCTTGCTGATATGAGCAACGTTCCTTTCCCTGCGCTCACTTACAACCTCATTGGTGAAAGGCCCCAGGGTTAGGCCATGTGAGAATTGGTTGAAAGAACTGGAGGTGTTCAGCCCAGAGAAGACTGAGAGATACAGAATAAATTACTGCGAGTATTAGAAGGGCTGTCATGGGACAAAATAATAATAATTAATAATAATATAATAACAAGTAATAGCCAATTTTTATATAGTGCTTTGAAGTTTGCAAATCATTTCATTTCCATTATCTTATTTGATTTTCTCACTAGCCCTGTGAAGTAGGGGCTGTGATTGTCCCCATTTTTCAGATGAAGAAGCTTAGGCAGAGAGTCATGGAAAATAGGAAATGTACCACAAGAATGGAGAAGAGCAGCTGTGGTCCTGATTTTCAAAAAGAGGAAAGCAAACAGTCTGCAAGGGGTAGGACATTGAATTCCACTTTGGTTCCTGGGAAAATTCTAGAATGAGTCATTAAAGGGATAGATGGTTGGTGAACACCTTAAAAGGGAAATACAGAGAGCCAGCATGGCTTTATCAAGAACAAGTCATGCCAGACTAACCTTATTTCCTTTTTTTGGATAGCATTACTGAACTAGTAGATGGTGGGGATGCGGTGGATTTCATGCACCTCGATTCTAGCCAAGCTTTTGCTAAAACATCTCATATTCTTCTTATGTGGAAGATGGAGCGATGAACTAGACAGTAACACAACCAGATTCAGAATTGTTCAGCCTGTAATTCTCTCCTTTTTACAATTGAGAAAACTGAGACAGATTAAATGATCTGCCCAGGGTCATACAGCCAATAAATGTGTGAGGCAGGATTTAAACTCAGGTCTTCCTGATTTCAGGCCCAGGGCTCTATCCACTGTGATGGCTAACTGTTCTTCAATTTTGAAAAGAATACAAAACTGAGAGGAATCGGTAACATAGTAGATGACAGTCAGGATACAAAAAGATTATACAGCCCTATAGGCTAGGGCATTGGATTGAATCTAATAATCTGAAATTTAGTTGGGTTAAATGTAAAGTTTTATATTTAGATATAAAAAATCAATTTCCTCAGCTGTAAGATGGGGAAAATATAGACAATAGGATTTATCTGAAAAAGATCTGAGGGTTTCAATAGACTGAAAGCTCAATATGAGTCATTCTTGAGATGTCTGTAGCCCAAATGCTAATGAGATCTTAGGCTACATTAAGAGGGGCATGGCTTCTGGGATCATGGAGGTGACAGTCTCACTGTCCACTGTTTTCATCAGACCTCATTTGGAGAATAGAATGCAGTTCAGGCACCATGGTTTAAGAAGGACATTGACATGCTACATACTGACTAAAGGAGGGCAGCCATAATGATGTATGGCCTTGAATCCATGTTGTCACATGGGACTTAGAAAGAGGCAGGTGACTACTTGTTAGTTGTACTGGAGATTTCTTCCATGTTTGGGCTGGACTAGAGAGCAATGAAGGTCCATTCCAACTCTCCATTCATGATTCTTTGAGGTGTTAAGTTACCTGTCCAAGGTCTCACAGTCAGGAAGCATCCAAGGCAGAGTGCAGGTCTTCCTGAATCCAAGTTCAACAATTCTACCTTATTTCCTCTTTCCCCAGATAGAACAAGAAACAATGGGCAGAATTTGCAGAGAAACAGAAATTGACTTAATTTAAGGAAAAGCTAATAAAAACAAGAGTTTTCCCAAGTAGAAAGGCTTGTCTTCTGCAGGAGAGTATTTCTTAGCACTAGTTCCCGAACTTCTGTCAGAGGCTAGATGACTACATGTCCAACATATTGAGGGAGGAAGGGGATTTCGAAGGGAATTTCTAATCAAATATGGATTGGGCTAGGTGCCCATACGTTCTGATACTCTGAAACATTTTGAGTTAGGTCCTTTTCTTATTCCATCCCAGCACCCATCCCAGCTGGAAAATCATGGAACTTGGAATTAGAAGACAAGAGTTCTTCATTCAGACCTCAAAATGATGTGTCACCACCTCTCTAAATTGGGCAGAAACTTAGAGATGACCCCATGCAATCCCCTAGCAACACACAAGGAATAGAACGGAGCTCAGATCTGTAAAATACCCTTTTAGTTCCCCCTTTCCTCCCCTTTTTCCAATAGTATACAAAATACTTGTAGTAACCAAGCACTACCTTGCCTTAAGAAAGTATTTGTAAACTTGAAATTGCTTTAGGAATTTGAATTATTATTGTCGTCCCATACCAGTTAGGAATGGGGACAATCATAGTGCCTACTTTATAGGGTTATTATGAGAATCAAACGAAATTATATTTTTTAAAACTTTGAAAAATCATTATATAAATGCTAGTTATAATTTCTTAGAGTTATTTATTATACTAGTCATTATTATGTTTATTCATACTAATAATTATCATTTTAATTCTCTTCTTCCTTATGCTCCTCAATGTTAAGAAAGATGACCCAGAATCTCCTTGCTTCAATTCCATTCAGTAATCAACTATTAAATACCTACTATGTACAAGGTACTTTGGAAGGTGCTAGGAACATAAAGTCACCATGAAGTAATGCTTACATTCTTCTAGAGAGATATAATAGCTAAATTCATAGAAGTTAATTTGAGAAAGGGTAGCATATTTAACTACTAGAGGAATCTTGAAAGAACATAGGGAGTCGTACCCAGGCTGGGACTCGAATGAAGCTAGGAATACTCAGGAAGAGAGGAGAATGGAGGATATTCCAAGGCATGGGAGATGATCTGGTCAAAGGCACAAAGACAGAAAATGGAGAGCCAAGTTTAAGGAACAAATAGTACCCCACTTGGGTTGGACTGTAGAGTGTATGAACATGAAGGGGGATGATGTGAAATAAATATGGAAGGGGCAGGAGGAGGGCTGCTTTGTGTTCTCTAAGAGGTCTCTGCAGCCCTCCTCTTGGTCTGGCGGCTTGGCCTAACACAGTGTGCTACACAGGAGGTGGTCAGTTCAAATCATGTGAGCAAAGGTAGCACCGTATCATCACCCAGACATCTCTCTAAGGTGTCCTAGAAAAGAGACTTTGAGATCATAGCTCACTGCCATCCCTGGTTTGTAAGATGGATCTGGAGCTGAGTGATGGGGAGTGATTTGTTCAGCTTCTTAAGGACTAGACCTTAGCTATCCAGACCCCCTACCTACAGTATTTTCCATGGCATCACACTAACATCTTCAAAATAGTTTCAAGGCCACTGACTGAGAGTGACCACCCTGGAAATTTCAGCAATAATTGAACAATGAACTTGTTGGGTTTTTTTTTAACATCTACTCTGAATCTAAGGAACACAGGAAGAGAATATTTCCATATACAAAATAGGCTAGAAAAGAGAATTCTCTTGAAATCAGGAATCTCAATTATGTACAGCTTGCTTCTTTACAAAGCATATGATCAATTCAACATGTTACTTTCAAAGTTGTCCTACTTCTCTTTGTTTCCATCTGAACTTCCTTCAACAGAATGTTCCCTTCTGTGCATTTTTAAGATGTTTCAGTGACCCTCTTTTAATTCTTTCCTTTTTTTAGTAGAACTATCATTTTGCTTTGTAAACCTTTGAGCAATATAGAAATGCTCTCTCCCCTCCCCTATTGAAATCCCTCTAATAAAAAAGGGGAAAAAAATATAATCCTTGTAACAAATAATCTTAATCAAGGACAACAAATCTGCACATTTGCCTTGTCAAAAAATGCATGTCTCATTCTGCACCTTGGGACCATCACTTCTTTGTAAAGAGGTTAGTAGTGTGATTCATCATCAATCCCCTGGAGTTGTGATTTCATTGGTCAGAGGATTAAGTTTTCCCAAGAACACTAAACAATTATTAAGCATCTATTCTATACCATGGAATTATGGAAGGCACTGGAGATATAGAGAATAATACATGGCTCTTGTCCACAAAGCTTTTCAGTTTACTGGAGGGATGAGCCAGGCACCCACGTAATATAATTCAAATTAGAGAATAATAAATTTCATAGTGCAGGTTAAAACAGACTGTCCTGTGAATCTCAAGGGATTACCTCCATCTGCATGATAGCAAGGTAGCAACAATCAAGACTGAGAGAGAGAGTGTTAATTGAGGAGCAGGGGAAGTCATTCCAGGAATGGAAGGAAAAGATAGAATGAACAAAGCCAGAAGGAATATAAGCAGCAAGATTGGAAAGGTAGTAAGAAAGATTTGCTTACAAAGTGCTTTAAGATTTACAGAGTATCCTCAAAACAACCTTTGAAGAAGTAGGTAGCATAAGTATTATCACCCCTATTTTACAGATGAAGAAACTGAGTCTTGGAGAAGTGAAATGATTTGCCCAAAGACACATCCCTAATAAGGATGGGAGCTGGGATTTCAACCCAAGTTTTATTATTATAATTTTTACAATTACAGACAATTTTGATGGTCTGTATTTGCATTTGGGGATGTTGTCCTATTTGGGAATGTAAGAGCCCTAGGTGAAAGTTGTCCCCCAACTCTGTTAACTGACAAGGAAGGGCCCCTGTATCTTTGGGGACTCTTTAATTTGTTTTTATTTTTTGCTGAGGCAGTTGGGGTTAAGTGACTTGCCCAACGTCACACAGCTAGTAAGGATTAAATATCTGAGTCCAGAT
This sequence comes from Notamacropus eugenii, assembly GCF_028372415.1. NCBI lineage: Eukaryota > Metazoa > Chordata > Mammalia > Diprotodontia > Macropodidae > Notamacropus > Notamacropus eugenii. The sequence continues at coordinate 290,819,823 of NC_092873.1, read as the reverse complement.
TTGAACTCAGGTCTTCCTGACTCCAGAGCTGGTGCTCTATCTACTGTACACCTAGCTGACCCTGGGGACTCTGAAATTCCTGCACAAGGTCCTATTATGAGAGCCTCCCTGAACGAAGCCTGTTTGCATGCTTCTCTCTTTTTTGCAAGTACTCAGTCAGCATGCTCCTTATGGCAGAGTTATAATGGAATTAGGGCAAGAAGGTTCTGAATCAGAGGCTCCTACTGGTAGGTAGATTGTGAGAATTAGGACTGAGATAAGACAGAAGATGTAACAAGACAGTGATCCTCATAGAAATAGGAGAGAACTAGCTGTTTATAAAACCAGAACAAAAGACTCTGAGAGAAAAAAAAAAGACTCTGAGAGAAACTAGGGTCCTGGAATCCTTGAGGAAGGGGAAATAGTGCAGTTTGCCTTGGCCCAGGAGTCCTGCTTATAGGCAGGAAGGTAGAGAAGATGATCTTAAAGAAATCCTCTTCTGATTCTGGTTTATTTTGTTAGAGGTCTTTCATGACCACCTTTGGGCAGCTAGGTGGTACGGTGGAGGGAGTGCCAGGCCTGGAGTCAGAAGACCTGAGTTCGAATGTGGCCTCAGACACTTAGTAGCTGTGTGACCCTGGGCAAGTCACTTAACTCTATTTACCTCAGTTTCTTCATCTGTAAAATGAGCTGGAGAAGGAAATGGCAAAGCAGTATTTTTGCAAGAAAACTCCAAGAATGACAGAGTTGGACATTACTGAAAACAACTAAACAGCAATTGACCACCTTAGCTTCTAATGACCCTTAGTGTCAAGAAGACCTCTCTTAATAGAACCATATCATTTGAGGCCATACCTCTTGGTCTAGAACTCTATGGAGTACCGTTCGTATAATTAATCTCTAAAGATCAATATTTGGCTACTACTCTTTAGCCTTCTCCAGAACAACCATTCCAACGCCCATACCCTTTTCCTTAGGCCTCACTATTTAGACCATTGATCTGTTTCAGAGGAATTATTCCAGGCCACACATGTGGTATGTAGAATTTAGTCATCAGTAAGGGGAGTTTCCTGGGGAGTGGCTGCCACTATAACCATCTCCAAAACCACCACCCTCCTGACCCCTTAACAATGTGCGAACCTGGAAAACCTTTCATTATTTCCACTGGGATATTGACTTTAATACAAGGGCATTGACTGTGTAGCCCCTCATTAGTAAGTTGTAACAGGATGAATGTTTTGGCCATTTGGGGAGGAGAGAAATTATAGGGTCGTAGGTTTAGAGGTGGAAAGGACTTTAGAAACCATCCAATCCAACTGCCTCCTTGTAGCTGAGGAAACAAAGGCCCACAAGGGTAACCTTGCCAAGGTCATGTTTGCAATAATCAAGTCGCCACCTGGGAGATGAATGTTGGACACTACATCTGGGTCTCTAATCTGCTATGCTACTGCAGGGACCACTTGTAAGATGCCCCAGAGCTATGGAGAGTCATTTTGTTTCTATTTCAAACTGAATTTTGAGACTGGTAATATGAAGTATTGGAAAGAATATCAGATAGGGAATCATGATACCTGATTTCTGGTCCTTGTTTTGCCATTAATAGAATTCATGGCCAGAAACAGTATCTCTGTTTTATACAACCTTGGGGACTTGTCACACAAATATTTTTTTTGAGGGGGTTCCCTGGGGGAATATCAGAACTTGGCTCATTTTATTCTCACTCAGGGTTTCCCTTGGGAAATCATAGATTTAGAGCTAAAAGGGACCTTTGAAGTCATCTAGTTCAACTCCTTCATTTTACAATTGAGGAAACTGAGCCCAGGGAAATTAAGCAACATGCCCAAGGTTGCACCAGGTAGTAAGTGAGAGAGTGAGGCAGTGAATTGAGGCCCTGTGATTCCAAGTCCAGTATTCTTTGCATTCCACTATGGTGCTTCTTGAAATTTAGTTCAGGTTGAGGTCTCTAAAGAAAATGGTAAAAGAGCCTTTAGCTCCCTCAGGCTAATAATGCATCAAGTGAAGACTTGGCTTTATTTAACTGGACAAAAAAAATGCAAAATGCAAACAACTCACAATCAATTTCATAAATAGTTAAGACAGTTCTCCTTCTCTGACCAATACACCTCTATCTTCCTCAGGATTTCAAACCCAAACCCTGTCTTAAGGTTAAGCTCCATGACTAAACTCCTCAGAAAGTGCATTGATAGAGAATTGACCCCCTTTCTGCCGGTGATCCTCTGCCAAGGACCAGTAATAGAGTCCTCCAGACTTGAGCACTGCCCTATCACTAAGGCTTCTTATGAAAGGAGAAAGAACTGGGAGCTCAATAAAAAGGTGCTCCCCTCTCTCGAAACATGTATGGTCCATATAACTCATAGTACTAGTTCAAGGCAAGGTTTACTTCTTCCCATCATGACTCTCCCCTTGGCTGTCCTGGTTGCTTCTTGATCCCAGAACCTGGTAAAAAGGAAAAATTCTCTTCTTTTCTCTATGAGGTCCAAGTCTAGGAGCTCTTCCATGACCCAGAGGTTTGGTTCTGGAATTCTTCTGCTTGTCTAAGAACAACTCACAACTACATTTTTATCTGTTACCATCCATCTCTGGGGCTACATGTTCCTCTCCTGCCCCTAGAGTCATGTGATTCCCTGGATGGGCGCTATGGATGTCCTCATATCCTAAGGAACCAAAGCCAAGCCTCTTTGGGAAGCCCCTTTCCTGTCTGTGTGTCTCAGTTCTGGTTCTCTCTTGAATGTGTGTGCATTTCTGTGCGTGCGTGTGTGCGTGCATGCATGTGTGTGTGTGTGTGTGTGTGTGTGTGTTTAAAGTACAATGCCAAGAAGAGAATGGCTCAGTTACAGAAGTTAGTCATGAGTTAGTCAACCATCCCCAAATGTACTTTTAATAGACATGTTTTTACTTTATATAGGGAGATGGCTTTACTATCAGACCTTATGTAGGTGGCCATAAGGACTCTTAGACTTATATAAGGAGATATATCCAATGCCAGAACAAAGGATCCATCATTAAGTGGTAATGAAGACCCAGGACAATGCCTGGCACCATCTCACTACATTAACTGGCTATGTAGCCCTGAGCAAGTCAAGCAGTATCACCTCTTTTATCTGAAGGGTTTCAGCCAGAGGATCTCTGGGCTTGTTTCCCAGCTCTAACATTTTAGGACTGTTGGTCAACTTAGAAGACATTAGAACTAGCTCTCTCTTTCCTGAACAGGTCTAATTCTCTCCAGTTCTGAGGTTGCCTGCAATTCTGCTCCAGTTCTTAAGGGAAGAAGCGGTGGTCCCACTGCCTGAAAGTTATGATGACCTTTGATTGTATCAGCCATCTGGGCCAGTTGGGCTTTTCAATTGCTTTTGGGGAAGCTCCAATCTGAACAGCCCTGAGAACTATACAAACCCTTTCGCCCTTTTCCATGGACAGATATGCCCACATGAACAAGAGCCGTTAGCCAAGCTAACTCTTGGCTCTCCTTATACTGCCAGATGGTGAGTCAGAGAAACATGGGCCAGGGAGGCTGGAGGCAGAAGCTTACAGAGACAAAAGAAGTAAAACTATAGCCACTCAAGGAATGCTTTATATCCACAATTCAGATGTGGAAATCTATAGAAACACAGAGGTAGAAGGGACCTTAGCAATCACCTGACTTATCTGATCTGTCCTTCTCCTCCCTCTTCCCTCCATTTTACAAGTGAGGAAACTGAGGCCCGGTTAAGCAATTTGCTTAATGCCACACAGAGGAGTACCAATCAGTTCTGATTCCCCACGCCAGGCTCTTTCTTCTGAATTGCAGCTGCCTCATAATTCTCCCATTTTTTGTTCCTTATAAGGTAAGGCAGCAATTTTCACCATATGAGCAAGGGATAGTGTCACTTCAAGGCATAACTTTCTACCAGGGGAAACTGCCTATCTCTAACCGTTTGAGGCTTCCCCAGTAAGCGCTCAGGCATTTCCTCACTCAGAGATCTGTCACGGTTGGAATCCATTTCCTCCAGACCAAATTTGACCAGAGTTTTACTGCCTGACATGACATTTCATTATTCCATGACAATAACGATAACTAGTATTTAAATAGCACTTTCTATGTGCCAGGCATTGTGCTAAGCGCTTTACAGTTATTATGTATCTAAGTGCCGTTGTCAGCTACTTTCAGATAGGGAGCTAGATAGTTTGATTTCCCCATGAACCCTCTCATGCTACCAGTCCATTAGGCAAAGCTTTTATTTTTGGTGCCCAGGTCCCTGATGATTCTCCTTTTCTAAAGTTGTGGTTATTCTAGTGGTGCCTAAGCCAAGGTTCAGTTGTCCTTTGGGTGAGTCCCAGAATGGACATGTGTATAATGCCCACTTACACACACACACACACACACACACACACACACACACTTCCATAAGGTTGACAGAATACTTGTCAAGTTTACAAATAAAGAAACAGACCAGGGTCACAGTAGTAAGCACTGGTGCAAGGATTCGAACCCAGATCTCCTGGCTGTAGGCCTATCCCTTTCTCCAAATTATATGTAGCCCTTCTACATGTTCTTCTGTTTCCTCTCCCTCCATCATGTTTGTGGTGAGGGAGGGGTAGAGCAGTGCAGTGAGGATGGGGAAAGCATGGTAGTCAAGGGAAGGGGAGAGGTTTAATAAGTATTGACAGATCACGAGGAAGAGACTAGCCACTGTAAAGTTGTGTGTTGCTCTCTAAGTAAAGGTCAGCTCCAGTTTTAGACTCCAAGGAGAAAAGGAAAAATGTCTCCAACAGTCTAATCTCTCCACCCGCCACCCCTTCTCTGAACACTGGCCAGAGCAAAGAGAGGAAATAATTTTTATCAGGACAAGTTGGTTAGAAAATTGGACACATTCAACAAAGAACAGGAAACCTAGTGCCAGCTATGTCTGACAGTGGTAATTGTGTTGTGAACGGTACAATAGCCTACCCGTGTCAGTCTTTCCATTCTGTGAAATCAGATGCCCCCTGCATGTGCAGACCTTTCTGTGGCCCGCTAGGAATTCTGATCACCAGTCCCCAGGAAGTCGGAGTCAAGATGGACCCATTTCCTCAAAGAAGACTCAGCAGACAGCTAGGATGCCAAACTACTGGGTAGAATTTCCAGGGGCTCCTCCTTCATGTGGAAAAGTAGGAAAAATCAAGGTTTCTTACATGTTACTGGGAAAATTCCCCACTGTCCTCTTTGAAGTGGGATTAAGGGGTCCCATCCTGGGTAGAATTTCTAGAATGGGAAAGTCACATGGGTGAATGTTCCCTAATTACATGTCAGCCTTCCTTTCATTATTGTACCCCACCCTTCCTACCCCCCAAAGCCCTCCCTAATTTCCTCATTAAGAAATCGGAATATCAGTGCTGATGGGAAATCATTCTAGAAACAGTCTGTTCTGTTCTCTGATCACCATCTCTGGGGATGCTCACTCATTCTCATCTTTACAGGAGAAGGTTTTGGAGAGAGAATATCTTCTCCACACCATCCCCAGCCCGCTGATTTCAGTCATTTTTATGTAACATAAGTGTTTACTTTCTCTCAAGTCTATCTCTCTCTATTCTCAGCCCAGGCCAGACCAGGCCAGGGCTCACTCAGAAAGCAATACAATATCTGTCCTGTGGACTCACTTGTACTTTTGAGGGATAGGCTGAAGCCCCTGAAAACTCTAGGTAGTAGCCTGGCATTCTGAGCATTTGTTGGTCTGCTTTGTGGGGAGCATGTCACCCTAGCCCAGATTCAAAGGATTGCAATTTCACTGCACAAGAGCCAGGCTTTCGGATTCTGTCCCGTCGGCCTCCTGAGCTGTCCCATCCTTCTAGCTTTATTGCACAGCTTTAGGGGTCTGGATAAGATCAGCTCCTCTCCAGCAGCACATCTGTGATTCCTTCCCTGGATACCTTGTTTAGGAACCAGATCAGGAGCAATCCCTGCTCCAAGACTCCTCCCAGGGGGACAGTATCAGGGTGTGTACTGCTCCATTTCCACAATGATCTTTAAATGAAATGTTATCCTATATTGGAATGGAAGTACAGAGTTATTCATAAGAAATGAAACCTGACTTTGGTTTGATTTCTTCCAACCCTGCCTTAGGTGACTATAGACATAGTCACCTTGTCCAGCACATGGTGTCTGCTGAGATACTTGAATGACAGGGGCTCTGAGTCCAACTGCAGGTATGGGAGGGATCTAAGAAAGGACACTCCTTGGAAAAAAGAGTTGCTTCCTTGGGATCTTCCAAGTCCCCTAGGACTGTGTTATCAATCAATAATTATTTTGAGGCACCTGCTATGTGCCATGCAAAGAGCTGAGGATATACAAAGACAAAAATAAAAGTCTGCCCTCAAGGAGATTGTACTGAATTGAGGAAGAAAGCATGTACTTATATAAGTATAGACAAAAGAAATATAAGGTAATTTGAGATGGAAGGAGACACTCATATCTGGGGGCTAGATCAGCTAATACCTGGGGGCATTTCTAAACTTTGGAGGAAACTAGGAATTTTAAAAAAAATTTTGAGGCAATTAGGATTCAGTGACTTGTCCAAGGTCATACAGCTAGTAACCTTGTTACTAGTAAGTGTTTGACGCTGGTTTTGAACTCAGGTTTTCCTGACTCCAGGGCTGGTGCTCTATCTACTTCATCACCTAGTTGCCCCTGGAAGTTAGGAGTTTTAAGAGGCAGAAGTAAAGAGGGTGAACATTTGAGGCTAGAGGAAATTGTTGTGTTTGTCCTTTGTTGCCAAAGAAGACCGTGCCATCTAAGAACAGACTATGCAAATGCCTAGTCCAGAGGCGAGGACAGAATGAGATGACCCAATCAGGGCTTTATAGACCCAATGATGCTTTGGCAAACAGATTCATGTGATGTCTGAAGTGTGATGTCTGATGCCCATCTGTTATTTCTTTGCCCCCAGAAAGAGATCTTTATGGTAACCAAATTTTTTTTAAAAAATGGAGCCTGGGAGAGATAGGGTGGGACAAGAGGGAGGAATATGGGAAGGGGATTGGGATGGAGGCACATATCACCCATTGAGCTTGTTGGCCTACTCGTTTCCCTTTGATGTATGGAGGAATGTGTGTAGCAAATTATCTTCTTAAGCCAGTGGATAGAGTCCAGCTCTCAGAATTTCACAACAGTCTCTCTGCTTGTTCGTCACACAGCCTGGCTGGCTCTGTGTGTGTTTCCCTTCTCCTGTATGGATCTGTCATTGGGTGATAAAATAGAACATGATGAGTGTCATTCTAAAGCAATTACAAGCTAGATGCATAATGGCAAAGCTGGAGCATACAACATATGGCCTCAGGCAGCCACCGGGCGAGAGCTAATCAGGAGATTGGGTCGCCTTCTTCTCGGAAAAACTGGATTGGGTTTCATGTTGAAGAAAAGAAATGAAGATAGCAAGAGCCCCAACACTCAGCTGAGGGGGGTTGTGATTGGGGGAATGAAGCCAGGGACCAGAACTCAGTCCTCAATCCAGTGCAATGGAGGGCAATGACTAGGTTGTGCAAACATCCCAGCAATGCTTGTCAGGGAGGGCGTGGGCCAGATGGATGGGGTTGAGAAGGAGCCATCATCACCTTCACTGGATGTGCCAGGTAATGGGTAGCAACAGAATATCTCAAAGCTTCCCTGGAATATAGTTGTACAGCCTGAATCCTGAGGTCAGGAAGCGAAAGGAGAAGCTTCTTCAAGTTCCAGCTGAAATCCTGACATTGGCCTCCTTGCTCTTCCATCTTTCAACTCTAGTCATCTTCAATGATCATTTCCCATGGTGGAATCTCCTCCTTCCTTATTTCCACCTCCTGGCTTCCTTGGCTTCTTTCAAATCCCAGATCAAAGGAAGCCTTTCCCAATCCTCCTTAATGACCATGCCTTTTTCCATCCATTATTTCCAATTTATCCTGTGTATAGTTTGTTTGTACATATCTCGCATATCATCTCCTTTCTTAGATGGTGAGCTCCCTGAGAGCAGATTGTCTTCTGCCTTTCTTTGTAGTTGTAGTGGTTGGCGTAATATCAGGCACATAGTAGACACTTAATAAATGCTTTTTGACTGAAAGTATGATGAAGTCCCTGAATGACCCTTTTTTTTTCATTCTGATGATTATATAGTAGAAGCTATTAGTAGCTTCATTTTCTTACTATGGATCCCAGCTATTTCTCTGCCTTCTGGTTCTCTGGATCTCAAGTGGGTCCCATGGATCCTCTTATAAATCAAAGGATGATATAAAATTGGGAATGTGTGAGTCCTCACCTCTTTGTTAGTGGTCTAGCTTTACCAATTTTGGTTTCGGCTGCTGGGGAATGGTAAGTGGGACTAGGGCTCCCCCTATCACAACTCTTCTACCTCCCCTACCACCATATCCAAACAGAAGATTCCCTTCTTTACATTCACAAGCCAATCTCAGCACCTCTCTCCTGCATGACAACAGCAGTAGTTTCCTGATTGGCCTCCCCTGCCTCCAATCTCTCCCCCACCCCTCTAATCTATCTGCATGTTTGCTAAATTGGTATTCCTAAAGTCCAGATCTCACCATGCCACTTCCATATTTGAGAAGTTTCAATATCTACTTCTAGCATAATTTACAAACTCTTCTGTTTGGCATTTTAAAAGTATCTCCTATTCCCGTTCCAGCCTACCATACCTGGCTGATGGCAGATCATTCTTCCATCATGAACCTTACACTTTGGCCATATTGACATACTTATGATTCCTCATATACAACATTGCTTCTCCTATTTCTATGACTTTGCACAGGCTGTCTGTCCTTCATGCCCAGAAGACATTCCCTCATCACCTTTGCCTCTTAGATCCCCTAGTTTTATTCAAAGTCCAGCTCAGATGTGACCTTCTACAAGGGCCTTTCCTAATTTCATACAACCCCTCAATTTCTAGTATCTTACTTCTCCCATCTTTCCCCCTTTTTCCCATCACTGGACACTACAATGCATAATTAATCCTTTAAGGAACAGTAAGAAGGAGAGAAGATATTATCTCCCAAGAACAGTTGACTGCATATGAATTCTCTTCTGTCCTAGGGACTATCTCTGTGTCTTTATCCTTTAGGCTTTTGTTACTCCCATTTGGATAATGGGTAGAATAATACAACTGTATGAGCAAGAGGCAGAATTATTTTCTTTGTTTTTATAGAAAAGTAAAACTAAGACCTCAGAATAGATCCCATAGCCACCAGGAGGATCCTAGTCAGAGAACTGAGATGTCTTAGCTCCTAGGTCACAATTTGATCCACAATCTATAGACTTCTTAATGTTTGGGAAACCAAATGATATGCTGAATATATGAGCCAAACCCTGACTTTGAGGCAAGGGGCAAGGAGGAGACTTCTCAGGGTGGGTGAGGGTAGGGAGACCAGAAAGGATGGAAAGGGACCATGAGCTGTATTTCCCTGCACCTGCCCTTGGAATTAGGAGCATTGCGTGTCAGGGAGAGAAAAGTGGGACTCCACCATACAATCCAGCCCTGGAAAGCCTCCCGGAGGATGCTGAGCTCACAGACCAGACCCTCCAATCAATAGGGTATGGCTATTTATAGCACTAGCCCAAGAGAAACTTAATTATGATCAAAAGGAGCTATTTAATACCGTGCTTGCCGAAGACGCAACCTCTTGTCAGTGGGAATTAATCAGCTGCTGCTGTGGACTCCTGCCCCCGCCAGCTCTGGAACCTGGGGTGGAACTTGGAAGAGAACTACATTGCCACCTGCATGGGCAGTTCAGGCATCAGGGACCTTACAAAGTCATCCGAGGGTGGTTTATCTCCCTAGGAATGTTGGGATAGGAACTTCAAACCATAAACCACTCCAGGAGAAGACAAGTTGGGCTACATGACTTCAAATGTATGAATGAATGAATGAATGAATGAATGAATGAATGAATGAATGAATGAATGAATGAATGAATGGATGGATGGATGGATGGATGGATGAATGGATGAATGGATGAATGGATGAATGAATGATTAAGCATCACTATGTGCAAAGCACTGTGTTAAATAATGGGAAAACAAACAGAAAACAATCTTAACCCTTAAGGATCTCACACTCTAATGGGAGAGATAATATATATAGAAGTTTTCAAATTCAGGTCAGATGGAAAGATCCCATGAACCCTAGGATAGGGCAATAAAGCAGATGATAATTCCTCTTCTTTAGTATTATTTCCACTGATAAAATCATACAATTTCTGATGTTGAATCATTTGATAGTGCCAACTTTGGTGGTAAAGATTTTTTTCTTTGGATCTTCAATAGATATGACTGGAGTATCTACAGGAGCAATTGCCAAGATATTATGCTTTCTCTGTCTCTGTCTCTCTCCATCTCTCTGTCTCTCTCTGTCTGTCTTTCTGTCTCTCTCTGTGTGTCTGTGTGTTTCTCCTCTCCCCCAAAAGTGACAGCCGGCCCCTTCTCCATAGTACTTGTTTTCCCTGGATGATGGCTATGAGACCTCAGCTAGAAATGGGACTGGTGACTTGGAGGGGGAGAGAGGGCTGCCTAGGGCATTGAGACATTAAAAGACTTCCCTGTGGTCACTCAGCTAGTTGATCCCAAGTCCCACTAGGATGGACAGCTTTCATCGTTGACATTTGTGTAGTGTTATAAAGTTCACAAAACACTTTATAGACATTATCTCATCTACTCTCCACAAAACTCCCAGGTTTGGGGGGGGGAGTGTATTGGCATTTGGATTTCATTTATTTATGGCACTCCCAATAAAGAAACTCTCTCTGCTAATACAGGATTATGCAACTGACCTCTAGTTTGTCACCACAGAGAGATGCCTAGTGGCACTTAGAAGTTGTCAATCAATAAATTAACAACATTTATTAATTCTTACTATGTGCCAGGCACTGTGCTAAGTGCTGGGCTACAAAGAAAGTTCTGGGGCTCCTGCCCTCCAGGAGCTTATGTACTGTTGGGGGAGACAACATGTAAATGCCTAGTACATACAACTATCTAAATTTTGATGAAAATTAACCTTACGGGGGAAGGTCCTAGCAGTGAAGGGAGCCAAGACAGGGCTTCCTGCACAAGATGGTATTGGATCTGAGCCTTGAAGGAAGCCATAAATTTCAAGACCTGGTGGTAAGGTGGGTAAGTGACTTGGCCAAGGTCACACATACAGTATACGTCAGAGGTGGATCCTGAATCCAGTTCTTCCTTAATGAGAGGCTGGTTCCCTGTCTGTTCATTACCCTACCCTACCTCTCACTACAAGTATTATTATCTGCATTTTATAGTTGAGAAAACCTAAACTTGGAGAAATTCTGTGACTTTCTGTGATCTGTCATATGCTAGTAAGAGTCAGAGCCCATATCCTGATCCATCTCTCTCAACCCTAAGTCCCACTCTCCATTACACTACACTGCCTCTTGATAATTCACATTTATGCTTTAAGGTTTACATCAGAGGCAGCTAGATGACTCAGTGGATACAGCACTGGAACTGGAGTCAGGAAAACTTGAATTCAAATCTAGCCTCAGACACTTACTAGTTGTGTGACCTGGGCAAGTCACTTAACCTCTGTTTGCTTTAATCAGCTGGAGAAGGAAATGGCAAATCACTCCAGTATCTTTGCCAAAAAAACCCTCCAAATAGTATTGGCATGTTACAATCCATGGCTCACAAAGAGTTGGATAGACTTAAAGATTGAAAAATAACAATTAAAACTCTCTTCGTTAACTATTGTAACATCTTCCTTATAAATAAGGTAGAAGCAGTGAATTGTCTATACTCACAGCTCATGAGTGTGGGAGATGGGACTCAAACCCAGATCTCTGGACTCCAAGTCCAATGTTGTTTCTCTCTCATACACACACACACACACACACACACACACACACACACACACACACACACACACACTTCCTACCTGTGGTCTTTCCCTTCTCTGAACTGTAGTATCTTCTGCACATCTCTAGGTAGTGCAATGGATAATATGCCAGACCTGGAGTTAGGAAACCCTAAGTTCAAAGCCTGACTCAGATGCTAGCTTTTAGGACCCTGGACAGCTCTCTTAGCCTCTTTCCTGTCAGTAAGCCAGAGAGAGAACCCAGGGGTTTCTGTCTCCTTGAATCTTGAGCTGCAAGGGCTGATAGGATAGACTCAGAGACAGTGGGCTGGTTCGATCTGGTTGCCTCACCTCATCAAATACCTCCCCTCCCCAAAGAAAACATGAAAGGAAGAGGGGAAAGGAGATTAGCATTTACATAGCACCTACTATGTGCTGGGCATTAAATGCTTTGCAGATATTATCTCATTTGATCCTCACAAAAACCCTGGGAAGCAGATGCTGTTATTATCCCTATTTTACAGATGAGGCAAACAGATGAGGTTAAGTGACTTGCCCAGAGTCACACAAATGGTAAGTTTCTATGGCCTGATTTGAACCCAGATCATCCTGACTCAAGGTCCAGCACTCTATCCACTGCTCCACCTAGCTATCTCTAGCTTGAGTCTTTGAGTTTCCCTGCCTAAAAAGAGATGAGTGATTGATGCTATCCAAGATCTCAACTGATTCTGAAACAAATTGGGATTACTGTCCGTAGAATGGAAGACAATAAAGAACTGATTATTTTGGCAAGAGACTTAGGGGAGGAAGAGCCTGGGATCCCCCAATCCAATTAAATTCATTCTAACAAGCATTTATTGAATACCACTCACTTACTCTGTTTAAGGCTCTCAAATTAATAGTCCTTGACCTCAGCAAACTTATAGTCTCCTGGGGCCATGCGATAGGTAAACAGATAAGCAAGGTCATTTTAGGAGCTCAGAATGGGAGATGCAGTGATGAAGACTAGGGAAATCAAGACTGGTTTCCTGTAAAAGTTGCCATATGAACTGGGTTTTGGAGGATAGCCTGTACAAAGGTACACAGACAAGAGATGGAGTACAGAGTTTGGGGAACAGTGAATAGGACATTTTGTTCGGAATGCCAAGTGCATGAAAGAATAACCTGTGAAAAGCCTTTAGTAAGATTTTTTTTTATAGTATTTTTTGGGAAAGTTTTTGGAAAAGTTTTTTTTATAGTATTTTATTTTTTCCCCAATTGCAAGTAAAAGCAATTTCAAATTCCCTCTCTCCCTCCCCACCTCCCTTCCTGAGATGCTAATAGACATGATACATGTGCAATCATGCAAAATATATTGCAATATTAGTCATATTGTGAAGAAAAACACAGACTAAAAAAATAAAGCAAAAGGTATTATGTTCTATCTTCATTCAGACTCCATTAGTTCTTTCTCTGGAGGTGGATAGCATTTTTCATGAGTCCTTTGGAATCGTGGGAAATGTTTTATATGTTAAACTATGAAGACCTTGTATTTCATCCCACTGGTAGTAGGGAGCTGCTAAACTTTCATGAGCAGGGTAGTAATATTGTAGGAACCAGGTAAGTGATTTAAGGAGATGATTTTGGCATCTGTGTAGAGGATAAGGAAAGAGAGCAAAATGTTTTTTGTCCATGAGGTCACCTGAATGTTGTGCTGTTGATGAAGGAGGAAAAGTCAGAGCCTGAGCCTGTAAATATGAGTGACTTGGCAGAGTTGATATTGAACCAGCGTCCTCTACAGAGATCCTGCACCCTGATGAGGCAGGACAGGACTTATCTTTTCCCAGACTTGCAAGTGGAGATGAGAGAGAAAGAGAAGGAGTAAATACAGAGTAGTTTGTTGAACAGTTGATACAAAGCCATTATTTAGGAAGAAAAAATGCCATCTTTTAAATGTGTGCAAAAATCTAGTTATATCTCTCTGGAAACATGGGGCCTATTGTATCCTACACATGTTGGGGGATGTTGGCTTCATGCCAACATAATGGCTGTTGAATAATGGCTGCTGTGGGGAATGAGCTATTGCCGTTGAGCAAGAAGCTGGCCCACCTTTTCTCGGGTCTGAAAATGTGGACTAGTAATTGACCCAAGATTTCCATCCTGAACTCAATAGTGCTTTGGAGACGTACGCTCTTGGGAAAAGGCAAAGCAGGAGAGGGAAAGGAGGTCACAACATCCCCAGACTGAACCAGGTAGGTGACTGTGAGAATGGGCCATTGGGCACAGTTCCTGCTGGCTGAGACCACCACTGCCCTTGTCCTCTTCCTTTTCCTCCCTGGCTTGGTTTACAGCGTGCCTGCAGATCACAAAATTGATCCAATGTTCTTTGGGGCAGACCAGTGTCAGCAGTGAGAGCCTGAGTTTAGTGGGTACTCTCCCTGAATCTGCTTTTATCTGTTAGCTGATCTGGGTACCTGTTGTCCCGTTATCAGTGCCTGTCTGTAATGAAAGCATCGCCACGGTTTTGCTGGCAAGGGTGAAGGTGGCAAAGATCAGTTGTGCCAGGATGTAGCTTAATCCCTTAGCAAACACTGAGTGCTACATTACCTTCTAAGTTCCCACTTTTCAGTATTTATTAATAATCAGCCAGTCTCTAGGGGAGTATTATAAGAAGAATGAATTGTTCATGATTTGGTAAGATTAGACAAAGAGGAAAGAGGCAGGGGCTAAAGGGAAAAGCAATTAAGTTAAATGCTTAAAAAAAAACTACCCTGAGAATCAGGTGAGCACCTCAAGGAACCTATAGGCTAGGCTTAGGAAGAGAAGGCCCTTGAGTGCCTGGCACATAGCAAGAATTGATAAATGGTGTTGATTGATTGATTGACAACTTCTAAGTGCCCCCAGACAACTTTCTATGATGATAAATTAGAGAACAGTTGCTAATCCTGTGTTGGTGGAGAGGATTTCTTCACTAATGAGAGTGAAAGGAGAGAATGTGTGAATGCTAAATTGTAAGGTACTGGGTGCTGTATTTCTGTCTGCATGGGGGTATTGTGTTGAATGGGACGACCTCTGCGATGACCTGAGAGTGCTCCAACTCTGGTTCTATGCCCAACTCCCCAGGTTCACAAGATATCCCCTCATTCATTTCTTCATTTATCCATTCATTTGTTCTTCTACTCATTCATTCATGTATGAATTCAGTACACAGAAAACCCTCTAGGTGGAAGGCACTGGGCTAAGCTCTAAGTGGTATGGAGATAAATAAGACAGAGCCCCTCTCCTCCAGGATCTTAAATCTTAGTAGCAACCATGACACATGCACAAATAACTATAATACAAATTAGTATGGTGGGAAGTATAGAAAAGGACCACAGAGCACCATGAGAACATAGAATCCTAGACCTATAGCAGGAAGGGACCTTTAAAGCTTCAGGTCCAATATCATCATTTGAGAGATGAACTAACTTAGGTCCATAGGAGGTGGTGCATCCAGGTTCACACAGCTCATAAGTTTTGGAGGCAGAATTCAAACCCAGTTATTCCTAATTAGATGAGAGAGATCACCACTGACTAGTGGAATGGGTAGGTGGCAGAGATTGGGGGGAGGATGTTAGGGGGTTTTCAAAGGATTTGAGCTATGTCTCTAAGCATGAATCAGAAGGTTTTGTGACCTACTGTCTCAGTATCTTGGCCATATGGTTCCAAATGGTATTTTGGATGATTTCCTCAAAGTGTGAACTTCTTCACATGCTACTTTTCTTCCCCTCAATGAAGTAAATGTTTCTTTCTTCAAGAAAACTCTGTTTTTCTTTCTGAAATACAATGCTGGGTCTGCTATGAGGATGTCTGATTACGCCCTGAAAGAAGGATTTTTATAAATGAAGATGAACCTTGAGTCACTCCTGTGGTAGGTGAGCTAAGAGAAGCTAAAATGCTTGGGGAAAGGTTCCTGGTAAAGAAAAGGGGGCAGAATAGGAAATCAAGGAAGAGAAGACACAGAATATGTGATGACAGGTGTGAGATGACTTCAGAGATATTGTTCTACTGACTCCAAAGAGCCATGAGATGAGATCACACCAAGTGTCGCCCTCTTGGTGGGACATTTAGCTAGGAGAGAAGAATAGGGCACAGGCACTTGAGTAAGACATGGAGACAACCCCTCAAATGGAGTCTTGTGGTCAGGATAAGACATGGCACAGACTTTGAATAAGTAGTTAACTATTACAAAGTCCTTGGGAGTACATTTGTTTGCTCCAAATTTAGGTAGAATTTACAGTTTAGGAGGCAAAGACTTTTGGATGGATCATACCGTAGAATCATGGAATATTAGAGCTGGGAGGGGCCTTAGAGATCATCTTCTAGGCCAGAGATGTCAAAAGTGGCCTCCAAACTCCCAGTGTGACCTAAGCCTGATTAAAATGTATTTGGGAAATGTTTAATAAAATAAATAAACATACAATACAACATAGGTAATATTAAGTTGTGATGTTCTAAGCCAATGTGTGGCCCACAGGGATCTGTTTCTATTTGCATTTGACATCATTGATCTAATCCAACCCCTTTTTCACATCACAGGAGGCAAACAGGTAGGAGGAAAGAGAGAGCGCTAGACTTGGAGTCATGAAGGCCTGAGTTCAAATTCTGTCTCAGGTCCTTCCTAGCTGTGTGACCCTGGGGCAAGGCACTTAATTTCTCTTAGCATCAGTTTTCTAATCTGTAAAATGGAGAACAAAAATACCTACCTCACAGGGTTCTTGTGAGAATCAAATGAGATGATCAATAGAAAGTGTTTTTGCAAATATATACATGTATAACTACTATGTGCATATATGTATGTATGTATATCCACACATGTGTATCATAGATTTGTGTATGCATCTTAGTTTGGTAGCTTAAAACCATACTAAGACTTTTGGAACATCATGTGTGTGTGTACGTATATATATAAAGCACTAACTAAACATTATTGTTAATTAATAAGTATGATATGATTCTTTATTAATAATACTTCTTAACAATGAATTATTATTTTAATATGTACTTGAATCAGGTGGGCTTTTTGCAGATGTGGAAGGAGGATCTAGAGCAGGGATGGGAAATCTGCAGCCTCAAGGTCACATGTGGCCCTCTAGGTCCTCAAGTGCAGCCCTTTGACTGACTCCCAGTTTCACATTGTTCTATGAACTTGAACTGATAAGGGTTGAATAAATGTTGGATATAAAATAATATCTCCTAGCCTTTGAACATTATGCTTTTTAAAAATATGTTCATAAATCATGTTTGCTTTAATTTCATAAAAATATTACATTGTCTTAACCATTAAAGCAAATTTTTAAATTAGATAATAATTGTAAAACACTTAGCACAGTGCTTGGCACATAGTAGGTACTATATAAATTTGGGGCATTGTTGTTATAATTATTATTAAGCAAATAAAATGGCTCCCTGTCTTTTGTGGTTCCCATAGCTTTTCTGTTAATGGTGACAGTCATGGGAAAGTGAACAGGACATGCTAAGGATAACAGTTTGGAGGCCATCTAAGGTAGTACTAAATCCTTTAAGTCAACAGTGCTGCTAACAATAATCATAATAGCATTTATTCAGTGCTTTATTGCTTGCATATCTCTTTATGGATGTTATCTTATTCGATCTTCATAAAAACCTTATGAGGTAGGTGCTATTATTACCCCCATTTATAAGGAAACTGAGTTTACGAGAAGGTACATTGCTAGAAAGTGCCTGTGGCAAAATCTGAACGAACATCTTCCTTTCTCCAAATTCTGCACTCTGTCCACAGTACCACCTAGCTCCCGCCACTATAGTCTAGGCTTTGAGCCATACGAAGATAAATAAAATAAGAACCCTGCCCTCAAGGAGCAGTGGCAGAAGTAATGTACCCAAATTAACTAATATAGATAGAATGCAAAAGGAATAGAGAGTACCATGACCTTAGATGAGAGAAAACACTTTTGACTGAGTGCCAATACCCAGATGCCATCTACTTCAAAGAGGTCAAACACATATACATACACAATATATAACAACACTTTCTGTTGTAGTAAGGAACTAGAAACAAAGTGGGTTCCCATCGATTAGAGAACAACTGAATAAATTATATTATGTGAATGCAATGATCCATTATGGCACCATGAGAAATGATGACTGTGAAGGATTTAGAGAAATTTTAAAAGACTTATATGAGTAAAGCAAAGAGAATTAGGAGAACATTTCTCTTAATGATCATAGCAATACAAAAGAAAATAACACTGAAAGGCTTCAGGACTCTGATCAATGAAATGATCAATCATGACTTCAGAATTCTCATAAGGAAACATGCTCTGCATCCACTGGACCAAAAGATAGAGGAGGAGATGTAGATTTTCACATGTGGTCAATGTGTTGCTTTCTTTTGCTTTGTTTATCCTTATATAAGGGATTTTATTGTATATGGCAGAGGGAATAATGATAATAACCCAAAAAAAGTAGGAAAGAAAAGAGTATGAATGAAACATAAAGAGTGTGAATGAAAAAAAGCCAAAAGAGACACAAAGAAGCAAGGCAATTTTGTCATTACTGTGTTAAATTTGATGTTCATTTAAAAAAAAAATGAACTTCATGTGGCTAGAGTTGACTACAGCATGTAGCTGAATTCATATATAATCCTCTTTTCTATTCTGTGTATTTAAATGGCTAGGGTTGTTCCATTAGTATTAAATCCAAAATAGGCAAAGAAAGAATATTTTTAAAAGATCACTTACATAGCTCTTAGTCCTCTAAATGTGAAATCCTTGTCCAGTGATCAATGAGTGATGATACTCTTGGAAGCATCATTTCCCTCTTGGTCTTCTTTCTATGAGTAAATAAAAGACAAAGAAAATTGTAGCTGCATGGAAGGATGGCTCACAAATTTCTCTTTTCCAGCAGAGGAGTTGGAAAAGTTTGTTTTTATCATGCATTCAGGGGCAAGAGGAAACATCATTTCTTGGAATATAATAATAACCAGCATTTATATAGCGCCTACCATATGCTGGACATTGTACTAAATGTTTTACAAATATTATCTCATTTGATCCCCACAGCAACCCTGGGAGGTAGATGTTATTATTATTCACATTTTACAGATGGAAAAAAAACTGAGGCAAAGATAGGGTAAGTGATTTGCTCAAGGTTACACCATTAGTAAGTGTCTGAAACCAGATTTGAACTGAGGACATTTGGTCATCTGGTATTACAGTACCCATAAAAGTTATTGGGCAAAAGATCATAGATGATTGCAGTTTGTGCAGAAATATTTGTTGCACAGGATGAAGAATTAGAGAAATGATACAGAGAACTCAGTAAAACCCTCCGGATGAAATTAGCATTTACTCTAATACTTGGTGTGGCTACAGCATAATGATAGACATATGGGAGATAGTGAAAAAGGATACTGGAAAACATGGCTCAAAAGTAAGAAATGAGCAAGTCCAGAGGCTTTATGCCCAGAGATTATGAATACAGTTATGTCCCGATTAGTGTGAATGATGAATCCTATGAAGTGGTTGCATATAATTTGCACTAATTAAATTTACAGTCATGTAAAACATGGTCATTGATTGTAGCCCAAAGGAAATATACAGTGCAAATTTAAATAATGTGACCACTGAACTGGATTCTTTATTTGTGCTAATGGAGATCTGACTGCACTTTCTTCTGGAAGAGAATTGGGACATACCAGAATTGGTAAAAATCAGATAATACCACAAAGAATGAAATGAATTAAATTCTGGCAGAAATAACTGGTTATTCATGTGGGAGTCAATCCTGAATCAGCTGTCTATGTATAATCAGACTACCAACTTGTTAGAGCCAAGATAAAAATCAATAGCAAACTAGAAGAAAGAATTAAAATGAGAAAATATGGTGTGCATTTGAAGCCACTGTGGCCTCAACTATTTAAACATATTCCCTTCAAAAGGAAAATGGATAAAAGAGGGCATATCAACATAGGTTTTCCCCATTTCATTAGGAAATTCTACCAATGTAAGTCAGTCATCATAGTAAGGAGACCAAAATGACCTAGAAACCCCTTCAACCCACAAATGCTTGATCCTTCTAGGTGACTACTGTGGTTCCTTCCAGTTCTCAAAGTCTATGATATCTTGTCAAGCAGAGAGAAAGAGAAGGCAAACAAAGGTTTAGCATATAAATTCATCTGTAAAAATATTATGGAAGAAAGCAGGAGGAAATTTTGACTATGAACTCATAAACCAGTAAGAAGTGAAAAAACAAATTTATAAAGAGTTATAAAGAGTTTAAAGTGTCATTTAAGTCAGATTATCTCAAGAGTATTTTAAGTACAAAATTTGAAAAAGACTGACAAACGGGCAAAAAATAGAAAAGATCTGCCAAGTATTCAATAACAAACTCTTTCCTTCAGCAATGACAATGGGACCACCATTGTTGCTCTGTATCACAGTCCCTGATGAGTTATATCAGCAACTAGAAATGACACTATAGAAAACAAAGATTGGAAAAGCAATTAGACAAGGCCAAGTATACATACATACAAGGACGCCCTGGAGATAACACAATTTTGAGCTCAATTCTCTTTCTTTTTTTAAAGTGGAGGGAACCAAATTGGGGAAGGGGGGGGCATCTCTTATTAGTACTGAAATAAGTGACTAAGGAAAATATTAACTAGTGACCCATATGCTTACTTTCTCTCCTTCAATAAAATATTTATAGGTTAATCTATACAGCTCCAGAGAATCCTTGTTCAAAGTATGAGAAGGGAAAAGGTAGGATTTTGCGAACAATAATCTATAGCAGATCAAGATTTTTGCCAATTGCCTGAAAGGTCAGTGCAAGAAAATAAGATTCCATGCTACTTATTGCTGACTAAAAGAAAACATTTTTAGTAATAAAAATATCTCATGTTTATATAGTATTTTAAGGTTCACAAACTACTTTACATTCATCATCAGCAACTAGGTGACACAATGAATAGAGTTCTTGTCCTGGAGTCAGACAGACCTGAATTCAAATTTGACCCCAGACACTTACTAGCTGTGGGACCCTGGGGCAAGTCACTTAACCTCTGTCCACCTCAATTTCCTCAACTGTAAAATGGGGATATTAATAGCATTTACCTTGCAAGGTTGTTGGGAGGATCAAATGAGATAATATGTGTAAGTCACTTAGCACAGTGCCTACCACATAGTAGGTATTTAATAAATGCTGCTTCTCTCCCCTCTCTCATTTGATCTTCCCAACAACCCTTTGAAGACAGGTTATTGTTATCCTCATTTTGCAGTTAATGAGTCTGAGGCAGAGAAAAGTTAAATGCTTCATCTGGGGTCATATAGCTATCAAGTTTCTGAGGCAGGATTTGAACCCAGTGATAACCAGTGGACAGTCCATATGCTCTACTGACTTTCCATGAAAATGCCATGAGATCTGGAAGACAGCTTCTGCTAAATGGGATCACACACACACACACACACACACCATGGGCTATTTATAAGATGACATGGATAAGAATTCAAAGTCATGATCAGAGTTCTGTCTGCCACTTTGATGAGATCACAGGGCCATCACAGCATTATACAGCTGGCACATATATGTAGCTTGTGGTCAACTATAACTGCTGAGTGTTTGTCTTTTCCACTTCTGCCTACTTAAGCCTTTCTTATTCTTAATTTATAATAATAACATTATAAATACTATATAGCATTTGAAGGTTTACAAAGTGCTATGTGTGTTATCTCATTGTTCCCCCTTAGACATACCCATGAAATAGGTGCAATTATTATCCTCATTTTCAGATGAGGAAACTGAGACTGAGAGAGGCCTGCCCAGGGTCTAATAAATATTTGAGACAGGATTTGAACTCAGCTGTTCTTAATTCCAAATCTGTGCCTCATTCACTCTTCTAATTAGCAAATTCATATTCAAGAGCTATTTATTAAGCTCCTACTGCATTCCCTGCACTGTTAGGAAACTGTGTGTTAATAAGTTTAAGTTCCTCAGTTTGATCCCTCCATGAATTGGCAGACTTGTGTTCCCCAGTTACACCCCTGCCTCTGGCCATCTGTGTACCTTGTGTTCATATAGTGCTCTATGTTTTTCAAAGTTCTTCCATTGCCAACAAACAAACAAAAACAACCCTGGCAGGTAGGTAAGACAAGTATCATTGGCCGCAAACATGGGATACCAAATGAATGTGTTCTCCTGGAGAAAGTAGAAGAAACTGCAGCTTTGGGGAAAACTAGCAAGCTCAGCTTGACCTGAGGTGCTGGGTGAGAAATCTAGAAAGGGACATCCTGTAGGTAGTTGGAGAAGCAAATTAGGAATTCAGAAGAGGTGTCAAGATGGAAGATAGACATATGGGGATTGTCTGCACAGAAATAGAGAATAATTTTAAGTCTACCAGGGGCTTAAACCAAGGTACCCAAAGTTGGATAGCTCTAAGTCAGCAAATGGGTATGGGGAAGGAGGAAGCACCACTGTGCAGGAAGAAGGGGAACCCACATGGAAGGGAGCATTTTGATGTTGGGCTCTCAAGATCTGACTTGGATATGGCTATCGTTTAAGATACATTAGACAGCTGCATGAGAGGGACTAAAGAAATAAGCACATATTTGTTGAGCTCTAAAACCAAGTGGTCAGACAATGAGAGAAAGACTCTGAACATGCCTGAAGCATGCATTTGTATGATGTGTTGTTGTTCAGTCATTTCAGACTCTTTGGGGTTTTCTTGGGAAAGATACTAGAGTAATTTGCCATTCCCTTCTCCAGGTCATTTATCAGATAAGGAAACTGAGGCAAATAGGGTTATGTGGCTTGTTCTAGCTCACATAGCTAATAAGTGTCTGAAGTCAGATTTGAACTCAGGAACAGGAGTCTTCCTGACTCTAGGTCTGGCACTCTATTTACGGCACCATCTAGCTGCCCTTATATTGCTGCATAATAAAGCTGTTATCATTTTTCTTCCATTGTGAATAAAATTTCTACAGAAATTAGCTTTCACCTAACATAGATTTTTGCACCCAACAAAGGCTTAATACAAGTTTGTTGGATGGATGGATGGATGGATGAATGTTTACGGACATTGAGATAAAGTCTCAAAGCAAGGAGATTCCATGGTGCTGCCACACTGGATGACTTGCTATTATCCAAATACATCACACACTCCCTCATTCTTCTGCCTTTGCTTATGATGCTCTTTAAGTCTAGGACACCCCCACCCACCCCACCCCATCTCTGCTGTTGGTATACTAATCAAAGCCAAGTTTAGATGTCACGCCCCAAGGAAGCCTTTCCTGATTGATCCTCTATCTCTCTTCCTCCTCCTCCTCTCTTTCTCCTCTCTCTGTCACTCTGTCCCTGTTTGTGTCTCTGTCTCTCTCTGTCTCTCTGTGTTTCTCTCTCTGTATCTTTCTGTGTATCTCTGTCTCTCTCTTCTATTCTAATTTGCATTCTATTTATCTGGGTAGATGTCTCATTCCTCTAGAGGGCAGAGACTGAAACTCATTCATCGCTACATGTCCTGTAGTACCTAGCAATGCCTACGTCCTAGCACTATGCATTGCAGGAAATGACAGATGTTTGAGTAATAAATGAATGAGTGGTGAATCCTATAAAAGTACTGCACCTGCCCATGTCTGATCTCTTAGCACTTTATACTGTGTATTGTCTGTGTTTTTACTCATTTGCCATATTCTAATCAGTCCATCTGCTTAGGTACCATCCCTTTTGGTAGGTTGTAAGCGCAATGAGGGCAGAGTCTCTGTCATATTCATAGCTACATTTCCTCTAGCACCTAGCACTGTGTATTTCACATAGTAGGCATTTAAGAGAATGTTCAGATGAATGCCTGAGTAAGTGATGAATTCTACAAACCTACTGCATCTGCACTTGAATGGACAGGCCATGCGACTCACCCCTGACACATGAATGTGTCCCTTACTTCTAGCTAGCCTGCTGGAGACCAGGATGGGGATGAGGCAGACAGGCAGGAGGGGCTTGCTTTATTTATTTGTTTGCTTGTTTTCTGAGAAATGTCAAGCAAGGACATCATTATAAGCACCATCCCTAGGACCAGGGGCACAAAGGAGTTTGGAGGGTGCAGAGAGTTTCATGCAAGTACAAAGAAGCACTCCTTCTGCTGCAATAAAGGGCACCATTAGGATTTTTAATTGCTTCCTAACCTTTCATTAATTGGGGCCCTGCGCAGAGAGGGGAGTCACAATGGCAGGTCAGGAACTGGAGCTTCTGCATGCAAATGCGTCACCATCGGGGCTCAGGCGTTGGAGATGGTGCCTGGGGTTCTTCCACTCATCCCTTGCCTCTGGTCTCCAGGATGATGAGTGATCTCAGTCTACCTCCCAGGAGAGGGGCGGCTTCCCATTGGAAGGAGGGACCTTGGAAGCTGCCCACCTCCTCCTCCATACACTGGCCAGTGGCATCCCATTCCCAGAGGAGGGGTGCCTAGGATGACTTGAGTTTTTCTAATGTTGTTTCCCTCCTCTTCTATATTTACATAATAATGAGTTTAATAAATAGTTGTCAGGAAGATGGATGAGAGCCCTGTCTTTATTTTTTCCTGACAGATTTAGGCCTTTATGAAACTCTCCTAAGCAGAAGCTGTTTGCAGCTAATGAAAGGTAATCACCAAGAGACCTGGGTTTGTTTTAGCATTCCCCTCCCCCAGAATTGTGTGCCTTGTCATGGGAATGTCCAAGTGCTTCTCATGAGAAAGGATAAAATCGTAACTACTCAGGTACCTTCTTCACTGATAGAAAGCAATCACATCAGAAACTATCTTAGCTCCAGATAGGGAGTCAGGACACCAGGGCTTACATTCGCATTCTTCCAAAAACCAGCTATGACTGAGTAAGTTTCTACTCACTGTACCTCAGCATCCTCATGAGTAAAATTATAGGTCAATGGGCTGAGTGTAGCCTAGAACATAGCATCATAGATTTAGAGAGCTGAAAGGAACCTCAGGGGCAATCATGTTCAACCCCTACATTTTACAAATCTGGAAACTGAGACATAGAAAGGTCAAGTGAGTTCTCAGGTTTTACCATTACAACTGTATCATTCTCTCATTCCTTAAGTATCTCTCTAGGGCACATGCTGCCAAAGTAAATTTGGGTAAACTATAGTGGGAATCTTTTAGGGTTGGCTGTGGTAGAGAAGGTGGCTGAAGTACCTAGGGTGGTGGACTTGGAGTCAGAAGGGCCTGAGTTTGATACTCAGATGTCTTTGTGAATCTGGCAGGTCACTTGACCTCTTTATGATCCAGTTTATTCACCTATAAAATAGGGATCATAATATTACCTACCTTCCAGGGTGATTACGAGGATCAAATGTGATAATATTTTAGTAGTAGTAGTAGTAGTAGTAGAAAAATGAACTTCTGTGAGAGAAAAAAAAAAGATCAAGATAATTCTTCTCTCTCTTACATAAGAACAAATCTCAAAGAAGAGAAGTTATTTATCCAGGTCACCCAGAATTAGGAGCAGGCCCCCATGCCTCTGTTTTCTCCTCTTGACCAACTGGCAGGTGTCATGGAGAAGGGGAGGAAGATGGAGTCATGTGGGGCTTCCTCATCCACTACCTACAGACCAGTCCAAATGGGGAGAAACATGATAGGTGTCTGGTCAGAACAATTCTAGCTGGCCCTCACAAAGCTCTGAAGTCAACATTTCCTATGAGCCTCTTTTACTTTCTCAGGCTACACAGATCTCCTCTGCTCCAGCCAGCTTAATCCTTTCATCACATCCCTAGCAATCCATATTCTCAGTAGCTTTTTTTAATTTTCCCCCCTACCTCTATC
Source organism: Notamacropus eugenii (assembly GCF_028372415.1). Classification (NCBI taxonomy): domain Eukaryota; kingdom Metazoa; phylum Chordata; class Mammalia; order Diprotodontia; family Macropodidae; genus Notamacropus; species Notamacropus eugenii. Next base: position 290,794,218 of record NC_092873.1, on the reverse strand, counting down.
TTTTTCACAGATCAAAACTCATCTTCTCCAGGTAGTCTTTCCATCTAACACATCTTGCTGTTTTTCAACACTTAATACCATTTATTCTGTATTCATTCATACTTATTGACCTTGCCTAAGCACTCTTCAAAACAATAGCTGACATTTCTCTAATGCTTTGCAGTTTACAAAGCCTTTTTCCCCCTCTGAATTACTTCATTTGATCCCCAAGGTAGGCATAGCAAGTAATGCAGTATTATAACCCCTATTTTACAGATGAGGAAACTGATGCCCAGAGTAGTTAAATAATAATAACATTTCTACAGCACTTTAAGGTTTGCAAAATGCTTCCCACCTGTCTCATTCGGCCTTCGTGACAACTTTGTGAAGCAGGTGTCATTATCATGTCCTTTTGACTGATCGAGAAACTGAGGCAGAGAAGTGTGCCTTACCCAGGGTCACACAGCTAGTAAATGTCCAACATAGGATTTGGCCTGAGATCTCACTGCAAATCCAGGGGCTTAGTCACTATGTCACCTTCAGTGTCTGGATTCACATAAGATGGTCTTGGCTGGGTTGAATTTTAGAGCTGAAAGGAACTTAAGACATCATCACCTGAAAGTGGCCCCTATCCCTATCTCAACCACAAGTTCCCAAAGGACAAAGACCTTAAAAAAATAATACCACACTTAGAGGGGAAGCAAAGGGAATAAACATTTATTAAGCATCTACTATGTGCTGACACTGTGCTAAGTGTTTTACAAATGTTATCCCATTTGATCCTCATAACAATTCTGTTCTGTTATTATCTCCATCTTACAGATGAGGAAACTGAGGCAAGCAGAGGTTAAGGGACTAGCCCAGGATCACATGGCTACTAAGTGTCTGAGGCTAGATTTGAACTCAGGTTGTCCAGACTCCCACCTTGGGGCTCTATCCCCCTGAGCCACCTAACCACTCTAGAATAAAGAGATATCGCGAACACACCTTTAAAAGAAAAAGTACTGCACTAGTAGTAAGTAGTTTTATTATTGACAGTAGGTCTACTATCAGTAGTCATTCAATAAGCTGCCCGATCTGACAGGCAATGCCTTTGCACCCTGCACTTTCAGCTCTCTGGTTCCAGCCCCTGGGAACACTTGTCCTTGTTAATTGTATAGTGAAGGGAAGCAGTTCCTTGTGTCAGAGGAGATCGATCAGTGTTGTTCCATGAAAGATGCAGAGATCCCGTAAGTGACAGAAACTTAGGGACACCCCAGACTTCTCCCTTCCTGGACCAGAGCCTGTGGGGTCTCCCCGGCTGGTTGTTCTCCTCGGCTGGGGCTGCTGGAATGACTGCTCCCACAGCAGCCTGTCATCTGCTGGGGATTACGACGCCATTTGTTCTAATTCTTGTTGACACTTCATTTCACACGCTATTAAATGAGCTTCTCCAGAAGGGATGAAATAGAAGTTTGTTTTAGCAGGAGAGAAAAAGGAATGTGTGCTCTGGGGTAAAACAAGTCCCTGATTTATTTCCATGATAAAAATGGGTGGACCAGGAGCCAGCTGTTCCAGCCACTGGGACCCTTGAGTCTGCTCTGCTCATACTTCACTGAGGTCCTAGTTCTAGTCAGTCATAGGATGGAGGGAGGAGGATACTGGGAAGGGGAACAGTCATGCAAGCCTGGAACTACAGGGCAGTTGGGGCAGGATGAGGCTTCTAAGTGACAGAACAGAGAGTAACAACAAAGTTGACCTCCCTTCCTCAACTCTCCATTCGAGTCCATTCTTCCATCCTCCACTCAGGTGTCAAATGTTTCTTCTTAAAGCCTGTGTGACCATGTTACCTCCCTTCTTCACTCAACTGGTGACTCCTTATTGCTTCCAGGACCTGGTCTCTTCCTACCTTTCCAGTCTTATTGTACCTTATACCACCCTAACCTAAACTCTTATACCTTGCACCTAGAACTGAAATGGAGAGAGAATTGGTCCTGGAATTAGGAAGACCTGAGTTCAAATGTGACTTTAAACGCTTACTAGCTGTGTGACCCTAAGGAAGTCTCTTTACCTCTGCCTCAGTCTCCTCAACTGTAAAATGGGGATAATAATAGCACCTCCCTCTCAGGGTTGTTGTAAGGAACAAATGAGATAATATTTGTAAAGTGCTTAGCCCGCTGGTATAAAATAGATGCTTAATAAAGGATTATTCTTTCCTTCCTCCCCCCACATCCACTCTTCTTCCCAAGTATCCTTCCATCCAGTGACACTGGAATCCTTCCTGTTCCTCACATAAGACTCTCCATCTCTTGACTACAGGTATTTGTACCAGCTGTCCACTATACCTGGTCATACCTCTCTCCCTCCTCATCTCTGCCTCCTAGATTCCCTGACTTCCTTCGAGTGTCAGCGGGAAGTCCCATCTTCTGCAAAAATCCTCTCTCCATTCCCCCTTAATTCTGGTGCCTTCCTCTGTTGATTATCTCCTGTTTCTCCTCTATCTTGTTTGTACATAGTCCTTAGCATGTTGTCTCTCCCATTAGATTATGAGTTCCTTGAGAGTAGGGTCTGTTTTTTTCTCTCTTTGTACTCCCAGCACAGTCTCTGGCACATAGCAGGCACTTAAAATGCTATTTAACTGACTGGCAATGCCATTCGAGGCTCGTAGTGACTTGTCTGGTCCCAGGTAGATTTTTGTTTCTCTTGACTTCTTGACTTTCAATTAAAACTCTAGGGAAGTGAAACTCTCCTGGGAGTATTTCATTGCTGGAGACTTCACAGTTATTGAGGGAGAGAAATAAAAGCAGTTGGACTTTATTAGTGAAGTTAACCAGCAGTTCAACAGTTACAGATCTCTTTATCTTATCACACAGATGGCAAAGGCTGCTCATTTTAATGGTAAGGAAGTGGTGAGCTTATGTGGTACAGTAGAAAGTGCAGCCAACTTGGAGTCAAAGTACTTGGATTCTTGGGTTCAAGTCTAGGATCTAATACTTCCTAGTCATGCAGCCATGGCAAATACCTACCTCTTTCAGCTGAATCAGTAAAAATGGGAATAATACTACTTATACTTCAAGTTATTGTGCACAAAGAGCTTCATAAGCCTCTTATGTGCTTTCCAGCTCAAAATCCTATGCTTTCATTCCCCAGTTATCCTTTTACACCCCAAGTCAAAAACTCTACTTGAGGTCATGAATAAGAGCTAACAGAATTAGAGATCACTCCTATCCTGGTCAGATCAAAAGCTACCATTGTTGCTTTTCTTTTTGAAGTCTTGGATTGTGGGCCATGAGACGTAATGGTCCTTTCCCAACCCACCTAGAAATTGTGGCTGGGGCTTTGTTTAAAGAGTCATTGCCTTTCTTGTGTGAGGCCCTTCTAGACTTTCCTTGCACAGTATGTCTTAGATTAATCCTGGAACATAAGAGGAAAAGGAGGAGTAGAGAGGATAGGATAAAGGTTTGTCCTAAAAATACGATGGTCCCTTGTACCTAGCATCCCAAGACTGAGAATCTTCCTTCTATTTAAGTGTATTGTGGTAGAGTGGGAAGGCACCCTAGAAATCATCTGGTGAACTCCCTTATTTTACACATGAGAAAGGGTAAGTGATTTTCCCAATCTCATTAATTACGGTAATATAAGGACCAAGATTAGAACTCAGATCTCCTGACTGCCTAGAGCCCATTATTTTACAAAGCACTCCCTTGCCTTTGTGAAGATGCCTTGCATCTGCTGAAGGCATATACTCAGGACCTTGGACAGAGACCCTGGGACCATTCTGGGCTCTGATAGTTTGAGTTTTCACCTTATCTTGACCCAGATCATTCAAGATGTGCTAGAACCAGCCCGTACCAGCTGAAATTTGATTGCTAAATGATCAGTATGAACATTTACATCTTGGAAATTGGCAAACACCAAATGGGAATTTGATTTATTTTGTTGATTTCTTAGACTTGAGAAAATGATAGAGAAAATATTAATAATGTAGATTAAACTTTAAAATGTTCCATAGGAAAAAAATTTTTCCCCAGAGAAGGCGGTTGTAAAACATTTACACACTAAGAAAGAAATTGTAAGACATTTACTACACACCTACCTCTACCCACCCTCATTCCATTTTTCAGACCATATCACAACAGGCATACCCTTTTCTCTTCCCCTTCCTTTTCTTTGTATTGTCTTCCTTCATTAGAATGTGACCTCCTTGATCACAGGAACTATCTTGCTTTCTCATATTGGCATCCCCTAACATTTAGAACTGCGCCCGGGATAGAATAAATGCTTACTAACTGACTGACTTGGCTAAGGAATTTCAACTTTACACTACAGGCAATGGTGAACCACTGAAGAATTTTGAACAAGGTAACATAATAGAAGTAATATTTGTAAGAAAACAAAACTGGTGTCAGGATACAAGAGGCAATGAAATGGAGAGACTCCTTGAAAAACCTCCCCCAGTACCCTGTACCAGGTTGTGTCTACAGCAGGTGCTCAGTGTGCAAGGTTGACTGACAGACTCATTTCCCACATTTCTAGGCTAGGAATGAAATCAGAGGGTCATGTTCATCCGCAGGGTTCTACCTCACTGGTCCCTGCCTGTCACCCAGATATGACAGGCTACTCTTTAAAATGCCCATCGGGGCAGGAGGAATTCAGTAGAGTATCACTATTCTGTCCTCTGCCTGCTCACCCTTTTTTAGTCCTCAGCTGGTTATAATTTTTGTCCCAGCCTTATCCCTCCAGGTTAGAGACTGGCAATAATGAGGAGGAAAGGCTTTGAAAAGAGGGGAGCACTGGTGCAGATCACCCAGCCAGCCGGGTGCTGGGTTGTTCCGCCTGCATTCCATTTGTATGGCCTTATTCATTTTCAGACTCTTGATAAAACTAGCCTTCCTTTTTATTCTTTTTCTTTTTCCCCCCCATATCTCCCTCCCCTGAGGGATATTTGCTGCCCTGGGAAGACGATGCTTGGACAGAAGGGAGAAATTTGATCGACTAGTAGTTTTAGGGATGTGAGTAATTCTCTGTGAACCCAAGTCTCTGTTGACATCTTGAAAGCATCTGGGCATTACCTGATGGAGTAATTGGGTATTATTCTAGGAAACAGAGGTAGCCACAGTGGCCTAAAGCTCTTGAGTATTCTACTAAGGGCTCTAATATCACGTAGAGATTTTTCCAGCCTCCATTGGTGAGAGCATTACCCTGGTTGTTTTGTCCCCACAGTCCTTTTCCTAGAGCATCAGGATCTGTGTGTGTGTGTGTGTGTGTGTGTACACTCATGTGTAATCAGAAAATTCATGAAAACTATAAAAAGTCCAATTTATCACAGTAAAATGAGTTTCTGTGTTGCCTGCATAAATTAAACAAGACCAAGCCTGTGCAGGAAAGATTACTATTTTTACAAGCCAGGCTGAAAGAGTGTATCTTCCATGTTTGTGTGTGTGTGTGTGTATGTGTGTATGTATGTGTGTGTGTACAAGAGAATCAGTGGAGTTGAGTATACTTAGTGACAGGAGAAGATAAAGAGGCATCAGAATTTCTCAGGGCACATATGAATACTCAGGCCCCAGGCAGCTCTCCTTTCTGATATCACATCCTGTCATCATCCTCCCTTGGTCCCCTTCATATAGGAATGAGACCATAGGAGACGAAGACATTTAAAGTTTTCTCTCAGTTTCATGATAAGGATGTTTCATTTTGTTCCTTTATTACCATCATCATTGCCCAGTAGTCTTTAGTGGTATTCATGATGTAGAAGGCTGGTACTAATTCTAGGAACCTTGAGTTTCCCACTCTTTGAGAGGAGCAGTGTAGTGTACTGGAAAGTCCACTGAATGGGGAATCAAGGAGACCTCAGCTCTAGTACCAACTCTACCACTTATTGGGCCAATGATGTCACCAATGAGTCTCAGCTTCTTCATCTGTAAGATGGGGATAATGACACCTGCTCTGTCTACCCCACAGGGTTTTTAGGAGGCAAATGAATTAGCATATGCGAAAGTACTAAAACTTAATCCAGATGTAAAGTCTCAGATAATCACACTCACCTCTATAGTTATTAATATGCAGGCACTTATATGTAAAGTTGGCTCAATTATGTAGTGGTAGAGAAAATAAATAAACCAACCCCAAAGGCAGATACGTGGTTCAACCTGTTTCTAAAGTGATTTTCTAGAAAACAGAATTCAGCATAAGGCAAAGCCATGTTGAACCCTTTCCAAAAGTAATGATGTTACCATTCGTCAATCAACAAACATAATAAAATTGACTGCTAGATGCTTATCCCTGTGCTAGAATTACAGAGATTACTATGGCAAGACATGTTCTCAGGAATCTTGCAACATCAAAGGGACATAGGCATACCCACAAATAACTGATAACAAGAGAACAAGGCCATATATAAAAGAAAGATTTGGTCACACCAAAGAGATCTTATCAAAGATGACCTCCTCCATGACAAATGTCCATGGCTTGACCTCTAAGGACAAGGTGGGAAGGAGGGCCCCATTGGAACTGGTTGGTGAATGACGTTCTGCACACATATGGACACGTGTTTCCATGTGAATAGCTTTTTACTTAATGGTATCTTGATTGGGTAGTAGGTCTTCTTTCCTGATTTTGTTTTGCTTAGGATGTTACGGTGATTACAGAGGTTAGTTATTTGCTGAACACAAAGCAGCTGGGCAGGGAAGTGACCTGGGATTAATAATTTAAAAAATAAACAAACTGTGCATAAGCTTTACTTGGAGTATTCATGCAGGCATTTCTTCAACAAATACTCACTAAGCATTTACTGTCTTCAGCCCATGGAACTCTGGAGACTGGTGGAGGTATAAATACAAGATCTCTGTCCTCGAGGAGGCTACTTACTGGTGGGAACGAACAGGCCATATAATCCTAGATTTAGCGCTGGAAAGAAAATATGCTACACGATCAAGATATCATTAAGTAAAAAGCTATTCACATGGAGACACATATATTCACGTGTGCAGAACTTCATTCATCAACCACCTTAATAAATGCTTGTTGATTGGTTAATTAAGTAAGAGAGTTGGGGTTTGAAGACATGTCCTCTGGCTATAAAATCAGTGGGCTTTCGGTGGTACCAAGCTGAAGCCAGAATATAAGTTTAAATATGAGGTAAATAAAACCCAGTAATGATGAGTCTAGATGAAGAGGAATCCCTAAGAATAGGAAGAAAACAGAGGGATTCTACTAGCCGCTTGTGTCAAAAGCACCTTGAATTTGGGGTTGAAGGACCTGAGTTCAGACACTGGCATGATTACTTACTCTCTATGTGATCTTGGTCCTAACTTCTTAAAATTGACCACTTCATTTTCCTGAGCCCTTGGTAAAATGAAGAGTTTGGACTGTATGACCTTGCATTGGGTTTCTCTGAGCCCAAGCCTGAGTGGGCTTCTGCTGCCTTCCCTGATGATGGGAACTTCCAGTCTCTTGATGACCCCTTAGGGTCACTGACTATTGTGACAATTGTGGCAGAAGTGAAAGATCAATCAATTCCTGGACTTGGAGTCAGCAGCTTTGGGACTGAGTTCTGGCTCTACCACTTCCTAGCCATATGAGCTTGGACAAGTCCCCTCACCTCTTTGGACAGGGGCTCTTAACTTTATTTAACTTTATATCCCCTTTGGATTTGAGGAAGCCTGTTCATCCCTGGGCAGGTCAGGCCTGGAGTCAGAAAGCCTGAGTTCAAATCCAACCTCAGCTAACTGTGTGACCTTGGACCTTGTTTGCCTCAGTTTCCTCATCTGTAAAGTGAGTTGGAGAAGGAAATGGCAAACCACTCCAGTATCCTTGCTAAGAAGACCCCAATGGGGTCACAAAGAGTTGGACATGACTGAAACAACTGAACAACAATGTTTCCCTTTTTTAGGATAATATTCTTAAATTCATAAAATGAAATTCATAGGATTAGAAATGGAACTAAATATTGAAGTACAGTTATCTATATATGTATATATACATATATATATGCATATATATTTTTATATATGCCTATATATTTTAAATTGCAAGTTCATGGAACCCAGATTAAGAATTCCTGCTTTAGGATCTCAGTTCTCTCATCTGTAAAAGGAGGGATTTGGACTAAAATATTTCTAAGGCCCTTTCTAAATCCCATGTTACTTTGAGTAAATTGTCTGTTAAGAAGGGCTGTCATGCTCTGGAAAGGCCAAGACCCAGGAGCCTACACAGCAGAATGCCACCTTGACATACTGAGATTCTTTCTAGTCTATATTTTTGAAAGAGATGCTGAGTTCACCTCTCTGTCAAGGAGCATGGAAGCTCTTCTTTCCATTCAAGAGATCCCTCTGGGAGTTCATGGAATCTTAGATTTACAGCTGGAAAGGACCTTTGACCTCATATGATCCAAATTCCTCATTTTATAGATGAAGAAACTTAAGCCTAGAGGTTAAATGACTTGCTCTGGTCATCAGGCTAGTAAATGGCCAAGCCTGGATTTGGATCCAAGCCCTTTGACTCCAGATCTAGTATATTTCCCACCACTCTACCATGTTGCCTCATACACAGAGGGTCTGAGAAGAGTTGGGCCCAGCCCAACTGAGCATCATCATTCCTGAAAATGAGGGCAAAGAAGATCTGTGTCTATCTGACATGGTTATAGGAGGCTTTCACAAATCCAGGATACTGCTCTCTCCTCAATGTCTGTTGTCCCTGGGAAGGACAGAAGCCACCTCAATCTCTACTCTGAGCCTAGACTTTATAATTTCTCTCCTCTGTGCATGCTTGGCTCTCCACTATCTCCAGCCCATGCAAGATTCAAGGCATACCCTACCTCCTCCCTTCAGCAACTCTGTGTCCCAGGAATGCAAACTCATTTTAGTATCAGTAGTACATAATCAAGGGGGTAAAAAGTCATAAAATGCTTCATAAAATTCCAAAGTCAGACAGAAAGAAATTTAGGATCATCTATGCCTCTCCATTAACATGGATAATTGAGAACTGACTGTTTTTGTCAAAACTTGGAGCCAGCATTTAACTTCAGGATGGTCAGTGCAGCTATCCCACTTAATGAAGCTCATGGAAAACAAGGCCAGCAGATGAGCCAAGCTGCATTTTAGGTAGTAGTGGTAACCTCCTTCATTCACTCCCTCTGACTCCAACAGAGAGAAAGAGAGAGAGAGAGACAGAACTCAAGTCCTCCTTGCCTGTCTGCATTACTCAGGAGAGAGGGGATGGAGAGAGGAAGATGAGATTCCTGAGCTGTAAAATGGCCCAAAAAAAAACTAGAAAGAAAGAAACCTCTAGGGTTTGATATAATGGAAAGACCACTGGACTTGGAACCCAAAGGTCTGTTTTGAAGCCTACTAACTCACTGAGTGACTTTGGACAGGTCCTCTATTATATCTGGGGCTCAGATTCCTGTCAAATGAGAAGGTTAGCCTAGATGATCTATAATTCCCATTCATCATCATTAACCACATGCATATATTAGCATTTCCTATGTGCCTGGCAAGGCAGCTAAGTGACTCAGTAAACAGACCTATGCTTTAGGAAAATCACTTTGGCAGCTGAGTGGAAGTTAGATTGGAGTGGAGAGAGACATGAGTCAGAGAGACCCAATTGGAAGGTTCTTCCAATAGACTAGGTAAGAGGTGATGTGGCTCTGCTGTGTGAGTGAAAAGAAGAAGATGTCTACAAAAGGCGTTGTTCAGGTAGAAACAATTAGATTTGGCAACGGATTGGATATATGGAGTGAATAAGAATGAGGCATCAAGAATGTGAGAGTGGGTGACTGGGAGGAGTAGTAATAGAAAGTTTTGGAAGAAAATGCAATTCAGGGGAGACATAATGAGTTCTATTGCAGACATGTTGATTTGGGGATGCCTGGAACACTTCCAATTTGAGATGTTCAAAAGGCAGTTGATGATGTCAAATTGAAGTTCAGAAGAGAGCCCAGAGCTGGATATATAGATCTGAGGATTATCTACATAGAGATGATCATTGAACTCATGGGAGCTCATGAGATTCCCAACTGAGATAGTATAGTGGTAAAAGAGAAGAGACCCTGGGTGATGCCTTTGGTGAGTGGATGAAGAGGAGAGGGCAGAGTCAGGAAGAGTTAGAAGATCCTAGAGGAGATGGTGACTGGCAGTGTCAAAGGCTACAGAGAAATCAAGTAGGATAAGGACTGGGAAAAGACCATTAGATCTGATAATTTTGGAGAGCGCTGTTTCAGTTGAATGATAAAGCCAGAAGCCAGACTGCTGCAGTCTAGTAGCACAGCGAAAGGCAAAGTTGTGGAGGCATCTAGTGAAAACAGTAGGTTACATTTGCATAGCACTTTAAGGATTGTAGAATGCTTTTTATACACCATCTTGTTTGAGTAGAAAGCAGCAGCCTAATCTGGTACAAAAAGCACTGAACTGAAATTGAGGAGACCTGGGTTCCAGGTCTAGCTCTGACTCTAACTAGTTGTCTGGTCTTAGATACTCTTTTTTCTTATCTCTAAAATGGAGGTGTTAAAGGAGAAAAGACTAGATTGGGGTGGGGAGCTTGCAACCTTGAGGTCACATGTGGCCCTCTAGGTCTCCAAGTGCAGCCCTTTGAATTCAAACGTCACAGAACAAATGCCTTTAATAAAAGAATTTTTTCTATAAAATTTGGACTCAGTCAAAAGACGGATCACCCAAGGACCTAGAAGGCCACACGTGGCCTCAAGATCACAGGTTCCCCACCCCTGGATGAGGTTATCTGAGGTCCCTTTCAGGTCTGAAATTCTATAAATCTTTGAGTCTTGGGCAAAAGTCTCTGCTTCATCTACTTAAACTAATAGCAAATGGCCTGTTCTAATTATGTACCTTGTCTTCCTCTTCCTTCTCCTTTTCCTCTTCCTTCTTTTCTTTTTCCTCTTTCTGCTTTCCTCTTCCTCCTTCTGCTTCTTTTTCTCCTCCTCCAGATCTCCCAGGTTTGGAAGTCAGTGGCTCAAAGGAACTATAGTGGTTATTTGTACCACATCTGCTTTCCTCCATTGACTTTAAATTCTTTGAGTAGAAGACACCAGCTATAAGGACCTTTCCTCTGTTATGTCTTGTGTCTCTAAATTTCTTAAAAACACAAAGACTGGAAGAGATGTTAGAGACCATTTCCTACAAAATCCTCATTTTAAAGATAAAAAAACTTCACCCCTGAAGAAGGGAAATTGACTCACCCAAGGTCATGAAATAAGACTCAGAGTCAAGATTCCAAGTTCCAAATCCAGGGCTTGTATTTGATGGTTGGCTTTAAATAAGAAACATGCCTTGAACACGTATCTGTCACAGATGTTCAAGCAGAGGCTAGATGTCCACCTATCAGGAATGTTGTAGGGCTATTCTGCCACTGGGTAGAAGATCTAATTAGATGAAGGAAGAAAGAAAACAAGTATTTATTAAACATGCTAAAAGTTCTACAAATATTATCCCATTTGAGCCTTATAACAACCTGTTTCAGCAAAGACCTCGACATACACAGGAGGGCCTGCTGTACACGTTCTTAGATCTGCTTTTCTAAAAGGAAAGCAACTTTTAAGGGGTCAATAGTCACTTTAATCAAGCATATATATCATTCACTTAGTTCAGGGAAATAAGTAAGCACCTTGGACTTTAGAGAAAATACAAACAGAGAAACAAAGATCCACAAACAGAGAAACAAAGATCCACAGACAGAGCTTCCAACTGTCTGACCATAAGCAATACATACATCACAGATCAATAGACAGATTCAACTGTCTGATTATACATATATAGTTACCTTAGTGGCTGCCCAGAGTCTCACCTGGCCAAACAAACACTTCCAATGAGTAAGCCCCAAAGTAAAACCTCACCTCAGAGTACTTAGACACTTTTCAGAGGCAGAGGGTATCACAACCCTTGAGAACTAGTGCCTCATTAGAAATTAATAAAAGATGTGGGCCTTCCTACAAAGCAAATCTCCCCAATCAAGCTTTCCTTAATGGGCAGACCCATTAATGGGTGAGGAAGATCTTTAATTCTCATTAGCATTACACATCCCTGGAAGGTAGGTGCTATTTACCATCCCCAGATAGTATAATAGAAACTGAGGCATACAGAGATTAAGTGAGCCCGTGGTCACACAGCTAGTAAGCATCTGAGGCTGGATTTGAACTCAGGAACTCAGGCTCAGTGTTCTATCCATTCCTCGACTTACTGCTTAATTGTAAGAAAATGGTTGGAGTGGGGGAGGAAGGGAAGGGAGAAGATTGAGACCAGGATTCTATTCATGCCACTAACTCTACATTAACTTGATTAGCAACCTCTGGGTGGTCACTTTAATGCTTTGAGTTTCAGTTTTCCTATCTATTAATTTAAAAAAATAATAAAACCTGATTTACCTACCTCACAAATATTCTCTTTTAAGGATAAAATTGAATAATAGTTGTAAACATGCTTTAAAAAAGAGTTCTAATTCTACCTCTTATACTTCCTGGTTATTTGACCTTGGGAAAGACACAACCTCTTGAACCTCAGTTTCCCCACCTAAAAAATGGGGTTAATAATTCCTGCACTGCCTATCTTAAAGAGCTATATGTAGAAAATACTTTAAAAAGTGATACAAATGTGAATTATTGACATTTATCCATAAGCAAATTAATAAGGTGAAAACTGTGCAGGAGAAGGGATTCCTAGTAAAGGACTGTCAGTACTGAATGTAGTTAATCTAAGAAGTCTTCCTGGAGGAGAAAAAAAAAAAATAAAAGACAAAGGATGTCACTAGCTATGGAGCAGATGATGGCTGCTCTTGCTCCAACCTTGGCCTCCAGCTAGGTCTTGACTCTGTCCTGTTTCTAGATCTGCCTTACTTGTCCCCCTTTTTCAGAGGCCCATTCCCAGAAGGCCTTTCCTGAAATCACATAGACCCTCTTCTGTAATTACCTTCCCTGTTTGTTACGTGCTCATCTTCTGAAGAGTTCAGAGCTTCTGACCGAGGTTCCCTGAGGAGCTGGGAACCTTAACCAGGAAAATTAAATTGAATACAGGAAAATCCCCTTTTCAGTCCCAGGCCCTTAATTTATTCTCCCCCCTCCCCCAACCCAATCAAGCTGGATGTTCTCTTTTCTCTAGGATTCAAACCTATAGGGATTTCTGTCTGTATGTGTATATACACATGTGTTCATAGATGCATTGCATATATATATGTATATGTATATATATATATATATATATATATATATAGGTGTATATGTGTGTATGCAGATGTGTGTAACACACACTTCAATCTGTTCTCTGCAGTCATAACCTCTATGTCAAGAGATGGGTGATATGTTTCACCATGAATCCTTTGGAAATATAGTGGGTCATTGTGGTGATCAAAGAGCCCAAGTCTTCCACAGTTGATTGTCCTTACAATACTGTTGTTAATGTATTGTGCTGTTGTATAGTATTGTTCCCCTGGTTCTGTGAACTTCACTCTGAGTGAGTTCATACAAGTCTAAGACTATCCATAGAAGAACATGTGCAGACCTGATTTGATAGAGGAAATTTCCTCCCTGGGAGTTCCCTAGACCAATGAAATCACATTTGTCTGGGGCTTGGTCCTCATGAGTATAATGTCAGCTAACCCTATGAATCCCTAGCACCATCCTTCCAAACGCCGAAAGCACCTGCATTTCTGTTTAGGCACATGTATATCCTCACATTCTCGTTAAGAGGTGTACATCAGTACAATGAATACATAGCCTCCACTTTCCAGGTGAAGGAATGGAGCCACAGAGCAGTTAAGTGACTCACCTAAAGCAATTCGTGATAGTTCAGTAGGAGAACTAGGACTTTAACCTGAACATTTTGATTTCCAGTTCAGTTGTCCAGTCAACCCAAATCTTTGAAATCCCTCCACCAGCCTTCCTGAAGAGACTAACACTATGCCTAAGCCAAAACTTGGCGCTTGTATACCTTCTGTTCTGGGTGGGGAACTAGAACAGAATAGTAGCTTGGGGTGACAGAAAAGGGGAAGGCACAGAGATAGAGGAGGCAGAGGAGAGGAGAAAGAGGAGAGACAGAGATAGAGAGAGAGGGAGAGAAACACAGAGTGGGGCACAGAGAGAAAGAGAAGAAGAGAGGGAGAGGAAAGAGACAGAGAGACAGGAAGAGACAGACTGAAACAGAAAGAGAGATAGACAGACAGAGACACAAAGGAGGAGAAACAGAGAGAGACAAAAAGAGAGAGAGAGTCGTAGATATACAAGCAGCATATACAGTGAAAAAAGCACTGAACTAGTTATCAGTAACCATGGTAGAGCCCTTGCTTGCCTGTTTCACATCTCTAGACTTCAGTGTCCTCCTCTGTAAAATGGGGGGAAGGATTTGAACAAGTAACTTTATACAGAAGTTATGCAAATTTGTAACTCTGCCAACAGTGCATTATCAGTATTTCCTACTTTCCCAAGTAGCCCATTTCATTTTCAGAAAAGTTCAACATATTAAGTTTCTTTTCCCCTTATTTTGAACCAAAATGTGCCTCTCAGAAATGCTTATCTCATTAGTCTTTAGTAGACTTATTTCACATGGACTTACTTGCATCCATGTTGTTCTTCCCCTCCTACAGAATATAAGCTCCTTGTGGTCAGGACTGGCATGTTGGTCTTGGTATCGTCTATGTTAGCCCCGAGCCTGACACATGGGTACTTAATCAATTCCTATAAACTGATTGATTGGACTAGGTCCAAGAGATCCAGTTTTCTCAGGAGTGATCAGAAATTTGTAGTATGTACTTTGAGGTTGCCCAGTTGACCCAAACCTCACAGCATGATACCTGGAGTCCCATCAGGTACAGAATAATGCCAGTGAATCGGGAAGTTAGACAGATCAGGCCTCCCAGTTTATATGTGCTAAATAATTAGGTTTAAAACAGGAAGGTTTTTTTTTACTTGTTTTTCATAAAAAGCCCAGGCAAACCACAATCCATGATCAGGCAGACCAAATGTTAGGTGCCTGGTACCATTTGATTTCTAAGATCCCTCCTAGTTCACCCATTCTTCTACTCCTTTTAAGATAACTTGAATGTAGCCGTTCCTGAAGGTAGAGACAAAACCTTGCCCTGAAGGTTGGACAAAAGACCCTTTTAGCCACAGATTCCTTTGGCTTGTATGTCTCCAAAATAGCCCCCAATCCTCATCCTTACTGTCCTCATGCCAATTTACTTCTAATCCCAAACCCAGGCCCAACATGACTTACTGTTTAAGAAAACAGTGAATTTCATCAAATCACCTCGCTTTGTCCCGTATTCCAGCAGCCTCTCTAAATCTGCCTACCTAATTAGCTCCTTCTTCTAACCCAAAATATGATTAAATCTGTATTAAAAATATCTGTGCAGAGCAGGATCAGACACACCTGAGCATTTACTAAATTTAGCTGAGGACAATAGGCTCTGGGTTACTTTAATTGGGCGCTGGATTGCTGCAGAAATATATTTTAATTTGGATTTCCAGAGCGTATCTTGCTGCTCACTCTCTATCTCTTTACCCTTCTCTTCTTCAAACTGCATAGCCAGAGGAACATGGAGAATAATGGAGGCCCATCCCTAGCTGCCATTCCTCACAACTTATCTCAAAACTGAATGAACAATGAATCCCTAGAGTGGGAGGGAAGCAGAAGGGGAAAGGGCGATTCTGTCTTTCTAAGTTGGACATCCTCCAGTGAGCAACCTCAGCAGGTGAAATACACCAGCCAGAAAGGACTGGATTTCAATGGGGACAAGCAGGTGGGTGCAGGGAATGACAATGGAAGCTGCTTTTGTCGAAAAGCCAACAACAGTAGCATCTTTCTCCTTTGCAGTCTTCTTACTTTAGTCCCCTCTGCACCCACTAAAATTCAGCCACACTGAACTTCTTATTCCTTGACTCCCATTTTTCATCTTTAACCTCCATCTCCTCTGTGCTAGCTGTCCCCATGTCTGGAGTGCTTTGTCTCATCTTTCCCTGGCTTCTTTGAAGACCCATCTCAGGTCCTATCTTCTGCAAGAGGCCTTTCCAAGTCCCCCACTTACTAGTGCATTCCCCCTCAGAATGTCTTCCATTTCCTCTGCATATATCATGTATCCACCCAATTACTTACATGTCTCCACCATGAGAATATGAGTTGCTTAAGGGTAGGGATGATAGATAGATAGATAGATAGATAGATAGATAGATAGATAGATAGATAGACAGATAGATAGATAGATAATTTTGCCTTTCTTTGTGTCCCCAGAACTTAGCACAGAGCCCAGCATTAATGATGTTAGTATACAGTTGTGTCTGATTCTTTGTGACCCCATTTGTGGATTTTCCCTTTTCTTCTATCCATCCTATCTCCATCCATTGCCAGCATCATTCAGTCAATTTTAGTCATGCCCAACTCTTGGTTGACCCCATCTGGGGTTTTCGTGACAAAGATACTGGAGTGATTTTCCATTTCCTTTTCTAGCTCATTTTATAGATAAGGAAACTGAGGCAAAGAAGGTTAAGTGACTTTCCCAGGGTCACCCCACTAGTAAGTGTCTGAGGCCAGATTTGAACTCAGAAAGATGACTCCTCCTAACTCCATGGCAGGCACTGTGTCCATTGTGCCGCCTAGCCAGGTGTTTTTAATAAGTGCTTAATAAATGACTGTTTACTGATTGATGATCTAGAACCAAATGGACCTTCTTGGTAACTCTTTAACCCTTTGCCTTCTGCTATGTCTGAAAGGAGGTGTTGAACAGGGTACCTATAGAGTAATCAGTATAAGAAGCAAACGGAAAGACTCAGGACCACCAGGGCTGATGGAGCCAAAAGCCACTTCACTGCCTTCCTTTTCTGAAAGGGAATTCAATTCTACTGTCATAATTGCAAAGGCATGTACAGCAGGAGGTGCTAAAGCGATCTCCTTCTTCCAGAGAATGTGAATTACCTTTGTGATTTCACCTCTTGCTCTCCACTGCAGGAAAAGCAGGCATAGAAGTGCATCCGGAAAACACTGTGGCACTCAGCACCACCTAATTGGTAATGTTTACTAAGACAAGATAGGGAAGTGTCTACACTAGAAAACTTCCCGGGCTTAGGTGACCGCTCCCAGGAACATCGGCTGCCCTTTTTCTTGTGCTAAGAAGAGAAAAACTGGAGTGAGTCCTTCCTTGGGTCTGCAAAGATCACTGGCTCTGGGAGGGGCCAAGGGACACTCACTGGGTGTCAGGATGCCAGCTTTACCCTGAGGGTTCTCTGCTCTCTGCTGGAATTATTATGCCAGGTGCTGGCAACTGATTTTCAATTTGCAAAGCAAAACAAATTTGCATTAATCAGAAAAATCCACAGGAAAGACTGTTATGCTTTAATGCAGCTGCCAGAGAAGTTGGGATGCCAGGTTTATGGGAGGGTCTGTTAACCCCTGTTGTTGTCCTAGGCCTATTGTGTGTGACTTGTAGGCATCTTGTTAACATATTGCCTTTGAAAAAGTAACCTCTGGAGAAACAAAGATCTCTTCTCCTCAGTCCCACACTGTAGTTGCCTCTTCCTTGACTGGGGAAGCCAAAAGGGCTTGCTTCACCCTAAACGCTGAAACCACATGCATATGTTTCACAAGAAGTATTCTTCACAGGTTTCCCCAAGAGCCAAGGTATTAATCCCCTGGACCTGGCCATCTGTATGCCAGCGATAGTAGCCCAATATGTAAGTGCCAGTGATAATAATAATTAGAATTACTGAGTCAATGGAACACCTAGTGGGCACCATAGTGCACAGAGCACTGGGCCTGGACTCACGAAGACCTCAGATACTTACTAGCTGTGTGACCCTGGGCAAGTCACTGAACCTCTTTGCCTCAGTTTGCTCATCTGCAAAATGGGGATTATCATAGCATTTACCTCCCAGGATTGTTGTGAAGATCAAAATGAGGTAGTAATTGTACAGTGCTTAGCACCATGCCTGACTATATAAATGTTAGCTAGTAGTAGCTCCTATGATAATGCATCGTTGATTCCATTTGGCATTTTCTTGATGAAGATACTGGAGTGGTTTTCCATTTTCTTTTCTATCTCGTTTCACAGATAAGGAAACTGAGGCAAACAGGGTTAAGTGACTTTCCCAGGGTCATACAACTAGTAATACATAATGATCATAGTAACCATTTCTATAACACTTGAAAACCTGCAAGGCACTTTTCACATTCTTTCTTACTGCATGCTCACCAAAACCCTGGGAAGTAAGTGCTACTATTATTACCCCCATTTTTCAGATAAGCAAACTGAGGCTGAAAGAAATTCAGTGAATTGTCTGGGGACACAGCAGTAGTTGGATCCTGAGGTAGGATCCAAATTTAGGATTTCTTGACTTCAAATCCAGCAGTCTATTCACTTTCCCACTTTTTTATTTAACAGACAAGAATTTATGATCATCTAAATGGGAAGGGTGAATGAATGAATTTTAAAAAAAAGATTTATTATACAAATGGATTTTCCTAAGTGTATATGCAGCACTTGACAGTTTTCAAAGTGCTTTCTCATATACTGTTGGCTCACTTAATCTTATTGGAGACTCAAAACAATCCTAGGAAGTAGATAGCTAGACAGGCTTGACTTTACAGGAGATTCAGCTGAAGCTTTGAGAAATCATGACCTACCTAAGGTAATATCACTCAATAGTCAATCCACTTATTAAATATTTCCTTGTGGCAGGGACCATGCTAGTAACAGTGGATACAAAAAATTATTAAATAGTCCATGCCCCTACGGTGCTTACACTCAAGTGAAACAATAAATATAAGGAGATTGGAGGGGAGGGAGAGAAAGGAGAGAGAGAAGGGGGGAAGAGAGAAATAGAGGAAAAAGAGAGAAAAGAGAGAGAGAAAGAATATGACTAGCAATTGAGGCATCTGCACAAGTTTCATGTACGGCAGTTAGGTTGTGCAGTGGATAAAGTGCTGGACCTAGAGTCACGAGGACCTGAGCTCCACTTCAGCCTTAGCTGTGTGACACTGGATATGTCACTTAACCCTGTTTGTTTCAGTTTCCTCATCTGGCATCTATAAAATGAGCTGGAGAAGGATATGGCTAACTACTTCAGTACCTTTGCCAGGAAAACTCCAAGTTGGGTCATGGAGGGTTGGACACAGTGTTACTCAAGCTCAGATGTGGAAGGAACTAGAGCTTCTAAGAACTGAAGAAAGGAAGGGAGTGCATTCCAGATATGAGGCCAGGCTGTGTAAAAGCTGAGGTTAAAGATGAGATGTTGATGTGATGAGCAGAAAGTCAGCCACTTCAGCTGGGATGTAGAGGGCATAAAGGGGAGTGATAGTTAATAATCAGGAAAAATCAGGCTGAAGCCAGATCATGCAAGATGTTAAGTACCAAACAGAGGAGCTTGTACGTATGCTTAAAAACCATAGGGAGTCACTGTAGTTGTCTAATCAGGGGAGTGACCTGGACAGACATACCTATACTTTGAATGGAACTTTGGCAGCTAAGTGGAGAATAAACCGGAGAAAGGAAAAACCTGAGACTGGGTCGCTAATTAATAGGCTATTATAAAATCAGGTGAGAGGTGATAAGATTATAAAGCAAGATTGTTGTGTTGTAAATGGGAATATTGAGACAGATAATTGAGGGGTTGTAGGAGCAGAACCTGGTCACCCCTTAGCATAGTGCCTGGCACATAGTAGGTGTTTAATAAGTGTTGATTGATTGATTGATTGATAGACCCAACAAGACATGGCAACTGATTGGACATGTGAGGTGAGGGACAGTGGGGCATTTGAGAAGACAATGAAGTTCTCACTGACAGAGAGGGTGGGGGTGATTTTGACAGACATATGAGAATTTGGAAGAGGAACAGGATTGAGGAAGAGATAACGATTTCTGTTTTGGACATGTTCAGTTTGAGTTGCCTACTGGAAATCCATCTAGAAATGTCTAATGGGAGTTGCTGATCAGGATTGGTGCTCAGGAAGAATACGAGGGCTGTGTATATAGATCTATAAGTCATCTGTATAGAAAAGATAATTGAAGCCTTGGGAGCTGAGGAAATCACTGATATGGTCAGTAATTGGCCAAGGTGGGACTAGATCCTAACTCATCTTTTGTTTCGTGGTTCAGTGTTTTTTTTTCCATTATACCTAATCTTATCCAATTGGTGCACTATTTACAACAAATTGTTTTTGTTATAAACTAGATTCTGGTTGCTGCTATATTTCTGGGTCACCTTCCCATACTGCTGTTGTTCTGAAGGGGTTCAAACTCATTTTACTCTCAGTCCCCAAAACACATAATTAGGACAGTAATTCTGACCCCCACCAAAAAAACCAAAGACAGAAAGTACTTTTGGATCATATGGCATTTTGCATTTGCATTAACCAAAACACTGCTCCTCTCCATTGGAGTGGGTAATTAAGAGCTGAATCTTTTTGCTATTTCTAGAATAATTTAAAGTTGGAAGTTAGGAGAGAGTTCTTCCTATGAAGATCTTTAAGAACAAGAAAATCTGTCTGGGATAGATTAGATAAAGTCTTTCCTAAAGGCAAGAGGACAGGACAATTCTTCAGAAGTCCTTACTAATCCAAGTATTTTTCTGATCCACACACACTGTCATTCACTAAATTTAGGAAACTTGAGTTCAAATCCCAACAAATGACAGTTAATGGCCGAGCCTGAGTAAATTGTTTTCTTTTTCTGGGTTTCAGTTTCTTTGTCTAAAAATAAGGATAATAATAATAACACTTTAAGACTTTTGCCTTACAAATATCTCAGTTGATCTTTATTGTGTTCGTCCTTCATTGCCAAAGAAGACTGTGCCATCAGAAAAATAATGACATGACTTGCACTTGACTTTGTTTTGAGTGAGGGAGGGCTGTGCAGGTCACCAGCCTCACTTCTCCTCCAGAGCCATCTGAGTCCAGTGACCAGATATTCATCAGAATGATTGGAGATGACCCAGGATGCACTGGGAGACCTTGGGCCCTTTAGGCCAAGGTCTTTGCAGGTACTAAGTTAGGGTGAGGTAACACTCATTAAGTAGCCAGGGCATGGCCCCTTTAATGAGGCCAAGAAAAAGAAAGACATCAGGTTGGGAGAGAAACAGCAACAGTTACTACCGATAAAGCCAGGAGTGTCCAGAAGAGCCCTTGGGCAGGGACCCGTTGGCCTTCCAACTTCAGCACTTCTATCCACTAGGACGCCAAATTTTTCTCTATAGTATCCATTCCTACCCCACCCCCAATTGTCAACAGTGAGGTCTTTAATAATTAATGTAATTAATCAATAAATTGCCAGCAGTGGGGGGGAGGTCTTTAACAATTAAATTAATTAATAAACCATTAACCATGTGGGGTCTTTAATAATTAATTAGATCAATTAATAAATTTAATCAATTTAATTTAAGGTTTAATACAATTCTCACTATGGGACCAGTTATTTTCTTTGCCCTCCCAAGGTTGAGTTTCCCCGCAAGAAAGGTGGAGATAGTCTCAGTGGTTGTCAATCATCAGAAAAAAATAACAGTAGTAATTTTGCCATCTCTCTCTCCCCTGCAAGGATCCAGGGAGATGCCATCTTAGACAGTTTTTGGTTTTCTATTCTCCATCTGCCGAGTAGAGGTGAGAAATTTCAAAATGGAAAGTGTCTCAACTCAGGGACCCTGTTGGAAGACTAGAACCAGGAGGTAGGAAGGTCTGAAAGAGAGGGCACCTGCTTTGGAGTGAAGTCCTTGCTGTTCCATTTGAAATGCCTTTCTTTTCCTGTTGCCCATCTCCCCTGGGCTGTGGATAACCCCAAATAACAGACGTGCATACAGAAGGGTCTCCTGGTCCCTTCCACCTTGCCTTTCTGCCAACCCAACCAGGCACTGGGGGAACTCAGAACTTTGTTTATAGACCTTCCCCTTCTTCCCCTTTCTCTCCAGCAGATAAGTGTGGGCATCGGGCTTGAACTTCTATTGTTGGCAAAGCTGAAGGATTTGTTAATTTGAAGGAAGTCACCATTGACGTCAAGTTGGATTTTTAGGGTTTGTCATTGTTGAATATTTCCTTCCCTGTTTTAGATTTGAAAGGGGATATTGAAATACTCTTCTCTAGCAAGGGAGTAGAGTATTGTCTTGTTGTCAGTCAACAAATATCATTGGGCCACACAGTAAAGAAAGAATGTCCTCTCCAGAGCAAGGCAGGTACAACTCCAGGAGCTCAGGTGGAATTTTTCCTCCAAAAACCTATCCCTCTGGTACTTTTTAAGCTGTAAAAAGAGTACCATGTTATGGTTGCAACAGCTTGCCAAGACTGAGCTTACTGAGCAAGGTTTGAAACTGAATAAAACTCAGGACAAGGTTAATTGGACAGGTTTAATGGTATGCATAATTGCTTTTGTACTCCATGGCAGTTAAAAATGAATGACATCCTATTCATGTAAATGAAAATAATGGGTATTATTGTTATATAGACAAACCAAGAATTTTGGGGGTAAGGGACAGGGGAGAAGCATGGTCCTACAATAGAAGAAGGGAGAGTTTGTAGACTCTAGCCCCTCTCCCATGCCAGAGAGAGAAGGTGATCACCGTTTTCCCCTTCTCATGTAATATCTGATCTTAGGGATGGATGCTGTCCTACCTTGAGGCAAACTAGCCCCAGGACTCCAATATCCACCTTCCTCTAGTTTCCAATACCTCAATGCAGGGGAACCTTTTATGTGGGTCTTCCAGCGTACTTAGCCTATGGGGTCCTCTGGGATGAAAAGATAGTATCTGATGAGGAGGGTGATTTCAGAAAGACAGGTCAGCACGGTGTCATATTGTAGAATAAGCACTGGTTCTGGAGTCATGTTCAGATATTGCCTCTGATATTTACTACCTGCATGACCTTAGGCAATTCCCTTCACCTGGGCTTGTTTCCTCACCTAGAAAATGAGAGAATTGGGCTATGTGGCCTCTACAGTCCTTTCCAATTTTAGATCTAGGATCCTAAGGCAGTTTTTTTTCCAACTTTCATTAATTATTCCAGTGACCCTCTTCACTTCCCTCATTCCCTCCCTCTCTGTTCCTTGGTTCTGCTTGGAATAGTAAAGGCAGGAAATGGGAAGAGATGAGGCAGCTAAGGTGAGCTATCTCTTAGATGGCACATGGAAGTAAGAGCTGCTCTCCCCAGGTGGGGCTGGACAAAATATTGGAGGTACGTGGTGCGAATGATGACTCTGACCCCTCCCCCAAGATACCAAAGAAAAGGAAAAGGGTTTTATATGTGTGTGTATGTGTGTATGTGTATATATATATATATATGTATATATATGTATATATACACATATATATGCTTGCATACAAAGATACAGATATATGCATGTACATCTATATGGACATACAAGGATATAGGTGACATATTTTATCACATATCATGTACCACACAAGCATACGTATATGGATGTCCTGAAAGGATAAAATAGAATGTAACAGAATGTAATATAACATAATACAATGCATAATAGTTAAAACATTAGTAAGATTTTTAGAATACCCTTATGTGTCTGTGTACAGACACCACACACATCCCTACACCCATACAAATATATGTGTGTGTATGTGTGTATACAGATATAGATATATCAACACTAATTCATTTGCATTAAATTATCTACTTTGTATAATCTCTGTAGTGATTTATATATAATCCCAAACTAGGATAGAAGTTGTTTTATCTCCATGATTGGTTCCGTGTTTGTTCGAGAAACACAAATAGATCTAACCATCAGAGCTGGAAGGGACCTATAAGATCATCTAATTCACCAACACCTTTCCCCCTCACCCTGATTTTATAGAAAGGAAATCTGAGTCAAAGAGGTAGACTTAGTAGGAACCTAGATCTGGAGCTCAAAGAGACCTCAGAGACCACTTAGTCCAACCCCCTCATTTGACAGATGAGGAAACTGAGGCACAGGGAAGCCTACCCAAAGCCGAAGTTATTTTGGCAAAGGTCATATCACTGGTTATTCACAATCAGAGCCTCATTTGTTAATCTAAGAAAACTAGAATACTTAGACACCTATCTCAGAGTCAAATATAAATGGATTTAAGACTATCTGCATTCTTGGCTCATTCATGTCCTTATCTTGCCCCAGTTAGGATAGGTCCTTTTGAGTTGACTGTGGATATAAAAGTTAGAAAAATGGTTCTGGGATTGTGTTGGTCTTTGACTGTCTCTCTGCCTGGGGTCACACATGTAATAGATGTCTGAAGTGATATTTGAACCCCAGACTTCCTCATTCCAATGCCACTTCTAATAGAAAGAAAAGCCCCAGAAGAAGTTGTCCAAGCCACAGTTGGTGATGACCTTTAGACTCGTTTAGGCTTTCTCATCATGGCCCTAGTTATGTCATCAGCAAGAGCCTCACCCAGCAAGATTGCATCAACCATGGTTCTCATGTGTCATCAGTACCTTCTGCCCTGGGACCCCTCTGATTGGAGAACAAAGTATGAAGAGTAACCCCCGAAGCTTCCATTTAAGTAAAGAGTCCAGTCCATATCTTTGTTTCTTATACAGCTGTACTCCCTTGGACTAATCCTTCTTCTCTCCCACTCCCTTTTTTTTCTTCCTTTTATGCCTTGTTTTTCTCCCATTAGATTGTAAACTCCTTGAGGTGATGGACTGTCTTTTTCATATTTGTATCCCCAGTGTGCTAAGGTACAGTCCCTGGCATACAGTGTGTATCCAAATGTTATTTGACTGACATAGGTTCATCACTGTCCAAACTCTTTGGTCTTCCTGTCTCTGACTCGTACTAGATGTATTACCTTGGGCAAGTCATTCTCTGTATTTAAGGTAATTCTAGGAATATCAAGTGTCTGATCATTGCTGATCGCCTTTGAGGGAGGGAATTCCTTTGTTATCGTTAAGTAGTGTACGATTCTTCATGACCCTATTTATGGTCTTCTTGGCAGAGATACCAGGGTAGTTTGCCATTTTCTTCTCCAGTTTATTTTACAGATGAGAAAACTGAGGCAACAGGGTTGAGTGACTTGCCCAAGGTGACACAGCTAGTGAGTATCTGTGGTCAGATTTGAACTCAGGGAGATGAGTTTTCCTGACTCAAGGTCCAATACTCTATGCACTATGGTGCCACCTAGCTGCCCCTAACACCTGACAGAATCTACCAAGCTATGTGTAGTGATGGAATGTTGGTGTTTCAGTTATAGGTGGCTCAACCATCATCAACGTGCTGTCCCTGAGATATGGGGAATTTTATTTTGTCATAGCAACTGGTTTACTAAGGTGTGTAAAGTAAGGTAGGCTGCTAGGTGGCACAGGGGCTGGAGTGAAGATCTGAGTTCAAATCCAGCCTTAGACATTTACTAAATATAGGACCCCAAGTGAATCACTTAGCCTCTGTTTGTCTCAGTTTCCTCAATTGTAAAATGGAGGTCATAACAGTATCTGCCTCCTATTGTAAGGATCAAATAAGATAATATTTATAAAATGCTTAGCATGGTGCCTGGCATGTAGTTGGCACTGTGTAAATGCATATTCACTATTCCAGTTTGTTTTGGTGGAAAGAGTGCACAGATGAACTTGCTGATCCTAGAAATGTTATCATTTCCACTTTCCCTTTTCTTTGAGGGATTCAGTGGAACAGAGATGGGATAGCCTTCAACAGGCTGAATCTCTGAAAATTCTTTCCTAGTAGTTTTGCCTGTCCTTTGGAGAAGTTTTCCAGCAATTACCTTTCCCATACCACTGGAGGAAATGAGCTAAAGGCCTTGACTTCCCTCTGGCTTGAACCCAGAGAATGGTCAGGAGACAGCACTGTCTCTTGTAGATAGAAGCAATATGTTTTCCCCTCCAGGGAAATCAAAGGGGTTGGGTGAGAGGAAGTTTGTTGTGTGCAGGGAAGACAGGTAGCCCTGTTATTTCTCAAAAGCAACATGTCCTGAAATAACTTTGCTGCTTTTGGTGGCCAAGACTGCCCAGCTCTTCCTTAAATTGAGTGTCCCAGGGTAATCTTGCCCTGGATACTTCAGGTTATCATCATCATCATAACTATCATTATTTGAAATGATTATTCCCATTTTACAGATTAGGAAACTGAGGAAGACAGCTTTTTTTTTTTTTTAGAAAAACAGGATTGTAGAAGAAAGCATTTTGTCCACCTTAAAACACTATTTAAATAGAAAAAATTCTTATTCATATCCCTAAACACCAAAGATCCTGTGTTTCCTGCATCTGTTTCTTCCCAGGGACCAGTCCAAAGAGCCTTTCATTCAACAACTTACAAACTCCATGGACATCTTCCCCTGCCCCAAGAGACAGGATCCATGCTCAGACATCATTTCCCCAAGGATAATTTTATTCAGTCCTTTAGGCTTTCCCCCAACCTACAACCTTGGGAGACTTTGCAAATCCTCCCATCAGTTCTTTGAAGAGAAGGATGGGAAGCGGTCATTTACCAACTAGACTGGTTGAGCCTAACCACTCATTAATGCTCAATGGGAAGGAGCCACATACATCCAGCTTGCAGCGGTGGAGGGGGAGGAGAGAAGAGGACAAGACTCAGCATTTGTTTTTCATTTCAAGGCGGAGAGCTTTGCCAATGAGACGTGTGCCTCCTCCTTAGCTGATGATACGGAAAGAAATTTTCAAGATGTTGACCCAGGCTTAATGATGCTGAAGATTAGAGTTCCAGAAATGAAACAGAAAAGGTCATGAACATTCTCTCTTGTACTCTCTCCTGCTTCCTCCCTCCCTCCCCAGTACCGAATCCCTCTGTAAACAGTGAAGTCCTGGGCTAGGCATGGTCCAAGTCTCAAGGCTCCCAACCTAGATACTTCCTAGTTCACCTCCCCCCAATAAAAACTTCCTCATTTGCTCTTTCTTTCACTCTGGACCCTCAATCTCTCATTGTCTGTCCTCAATGCCTTACCTGTGCCCCTCCCTCTGAAAATTCCTGACTCTCTTTAAGATTCTGCCTAAAAGTTACCATATGCTTTACTCTCACACCCCACCCCACCCCCATTTCCCCACCTCTGGTACCTTTCCCTTCCAAGGTTGACTTCCATCTACTCTTATCTTGTCTGTACCTGTCTGTGTATATGTTGTCTTGCCCATTAGGATGTATAATGGGAGTAGGTAGGGATCTTTTTCACTTTTTCTTTGTATCCTTCCCTAAGCTTTTAGTACAGTACCTGGGATACAGTAAGCACTTAATAATTGCTTATTAATTATCTTCCACACTCACAAACACTCTCTTGGCATTTTCTGAGATAAGCTGATGAGAAAGAGCCTTGGATTTTGCAAAAGACCACCCGAATTTGAGTCTTCTGCTCTGCCCAGCTATGTGACTTTGGCAAGTATGCTAACTTTTCTGAGCCTCCATTTTCTTATCTGTAAAGCGAGATAACGCTTCCTTCCAGTTGAGTGAAAAATCAACCGATGTAATCATAAAAGGTTAAGTAAATGTTATTGACGTTATATAATATCATTATGCTCATAAATGTAGAACGAGGAGAGAACTCAGTAATTTGGTGCAACCTTTTCATTCTACAGATGAGGAAACTGAGGCCCAGAAGTGTTCAGTGGTGGGGAAACTGGAATCTCAAGGCTACGTATGGCCCTCTAAGTCCTCAGCTGCAGCACTTTGAATCTAAACTAGTCAAGGGGCTGCACTTGAGGACTTAGAGGGCCACAGGTGGCCTCAAGGCCTCAGGTTCCACACCCCAGATAAGTGATTTGCCCAAATTACATCTTTGTTTTCACTAACCTGCAAATGAAACTTAGCATTTCCTTCAATTATTTCAAAATATTATTCTGAGAAAGGATATATAGGCATCACTATGCTTCCAGAGGGGTACAGGACAAAAAGAAAGTTTAGAAGCCTTGCCTGAGACATCAACCAGGTGGTACAGTGTATAAAATGCCAAGCCTGGAGTCAGGAAGACCTGAGTTCAAATCTGACCTCAGAAACTCACTTGTATGACCCTGGGCAAGTCACTTAACCCTATTTGCCTCAGTTTCCTCATCTTTAAAATGAGCTGAGAAGTAAATAGTAAAACACTCCATTATCTTTGCCAAAAAAAAAAATCCCAAATGGGGTACATGACTGAAATGACTTAGAGAGAGATGGGTTGAACTAAAGTGCTTCCCTGCCCCCACCAGCCCTCATTCAGATGTCTCCTCTGCAGAGAGCAAAACAGAACATTCCTTTCATGCCCAATCTGGGCTGAATTTCAGATTTACTCTAGGTTAGGGGCAAAAGATTCAAGGCCATTCTTCTTGGTGTCACATAGACATTCCCACTCATGAATTAAAGATCTAGCCTGTGGCCATGGGTTTGTAATGGCATTAGCTTCTCTTCTGTGCATCCAGGACAAATTAGAGCCACTTCAGAATAATCTCAGGCTTCAAGGCAGCAAATAGTTGAAGACAGAAATGTGTGCAGCTTGAGTTTTCAGCCAATATTGTAAGGAGAAACACCTGTGACTTCTACAGTAACTTAAAAGGTCACTCTTTTTTAAACATTGTTTCAAGACAATCCCATCATTTTCATCACCACCACCAGTATCATCAGTTGGCATCCTTCCTGGTGTTTAAGTAAAACCTTTATCTCCCTGGGACCTCCAAAGATTCCACCTTCATTTTCCTATTTATCTTCCCTCCTTCCTTTGAGGAGACCCATAAAAGTGTGGTATAAATTGAGGACTGGATTAAAATTAAGAGATTTGTTTCTAATCTAGGTTCTACCATTAACTAACTATTTTGGGGAACTAATCAATTTTGGGGAAAATATCACTCTGCCTCACTTTCCCCAGCTGTAAAGTGGAAGAACCATGTAGAGTTGGGTCTCTAAGATCCCGTCCAGCTTTAAAACTCTGTAATTCTATGGTTTCTTCATTTTGTAACTGGAGAAATACAAAGATTTCAGTTAACTCTGAAAATATGGAATCGGTTACTGCTTGATTACATTTACATATGATTTTCAAATTTATAAAAGCACCTTTTCTCACAGTGATCTCTTAACTGTTGGTTCCAATAGTCTTTGTTCAGCCCTCATTCTACATGACCTCTGTAGCTTCGAATATTGTCGATTATACTTTCTCCTAGACATCTGTTATCCCCTTGATTTCCATGACATTGGTCTCTTCTCCTTACCTAACTATTCCTTCTCAGGCTCCTCTACTGGATCATCATTCTCTCATCCACCAAGTATGAGCATCCCCCAGGGCCTCTCTTATCTTGCCCTTGGTGATCTCTTCAAATCAGATGGGTTCCATTTTCACCTCTGTGTAGATGCCTTCAAAATTTACATATCCAGCCTTAACCCCTCAGCCTCTCCCCCACCCCAACTCCAGACCCACACTGTACTTACGTGTTAGACATTTCTATCTGGATCAAGTGATCACAAATTTAGAGTGGTGATGATGCTTTCCCATTACTATTTCAGAGTTAACACATTTAAAACAACACTCATCCTCTTTACCTGAAATCTGCCAATTTTCCTATTTCTGTTGGGGGCAGTTAGATGGCACAGTGGATAGAGTACTGGGCCTGGAGTCCGGAAAGCTCATCTCCCTGAGTTCAAATTTGTCCTCAGATGCTTGCTGGCTCTGTGACCTTGGGTGAGTGACTTAACTCTGTTTGCCTCAGTTTCCTCATGTGTAAAATGAACTGAAGAAGGAAGTGACAAATCACTCCAATATGTTTGCCAAAAAGACCCCAAATGGGATCACAAAGAGTTAGATACCATTAAAAAATTATTCAACAACAACTAACATTTCTGTTGAGTCTGGGAAGCCAGACTCAGAGTCTGAGTCATCTTTGACTCTTAATTCTCTTTTCATTGTTTTTTCTTTGCCAGTTCCTATATATTTTGCATTCAGAGCATCTCTCATGTCTGCTCACTTTTCTCCACTTATATAGCCACCACTCTGGTTCAGGCTCTCCATCATTTCTCTCATCCTAATTGTCAACAATGCCCTCAACCTCCTCCTCTCAGATCCATCCTCCAAATACCTGACAAAAGAACCTTCTTATTGAACAGATATGAACATGTCACTAACCTTCTCAGAAACAGGAAATAGCTCCCTATTATCTGATGGTCTAAAATACCAACTCCTCAGCACAGTATTTAAAGCCTTCATGATCTGCCTCCAGCCAACGTCTTTCACTATATTCCATATCATTCCCCTACATACACTCTGCATTGCTGAGGCTGCAGGTTTCCCACCCCTGGTAGGTTGTATATGCGTGTGTGTATACCACACACATATATATGCATACATGCATGTTCATATATATATGTATATATATTATATGTATGTGTATCTCTATGCTCATCATGATGCTTTGCAATTTTTTTGGCTGAGGTAGGGTGGAGGGATGTGAGAAGAAGTCCAGAGTTGTGATTTCCTTCAGGTGTGGAAATCCCGGTACAGAAATGCTCTTGAGCAATGCATCTGAGTAACTCCTTTGTAAATTGTAGCCTTACAGAACTGCTTGGTGCACTGAGGTTACATGAATTGGCCAGGGGTCACACAGCTATCAGCAGCAGCATCATTGATGACAACAAGAAAAACTTCTTAAGCACTGACTTTGTTACAGTCACTCTGCCAAGTGCTGGGGATACAAAGAAAGGCAAAGACACAATTCCTGCCCTCGAGGAGTTCCCAGTGTGATGAGGGAGACTACATGGAAACAATGATGTACATGCAAGATACAGTGTAAGTCGGGGGGTTCTTGCAGAAGAAGGAAGGAAGCTGGGAAAGGCTTTTTGCAGAAGATGAGACTTGAAGGAAATCTAAAGGTAGAGGAGAACATTTCTGACATAGGGCATGGTCCATGAAAAAGCACAGAGTTGGAAGATGGAGTATCTTGGGTGAGGAGTAGTAATAGGGACAGGGTCATATCAGAATTAGGAATTGAGCCTATGTCTTTCTGACCCCAAGGTTGACCTTGTAACCATGAGCCTATGTTTTTTCTTGACTTGAATGGAGGAAGAAATTATTAAAAGTTGGCTTGCTTTGAATTCCATAACAGAAATCAGCCAATGATACTCAAGTATGATGTGATAGAAAGCCTCAGATCTATTTCCATCTCTGTTACCAACCTGGTTGTATGACCTTGGAGAAATCACTTTTCCCTGTGTCTCAGTTTCCTCATCTATAAATTTAGTCATTTTAAGGGTACTTTTTGTTCTGACATCTCTGATTCTTCCCTTTAAGCTGAATTTTCATGTGATTATAGAGGGCTGCAGGGGAGGTAGGATGGGTTGTGTTTGTGGCAGGTGGAAAGTCATGTCCTGAGAACCCAGCAACATTGGGAGTAAGAAAAATGGAGTGAGGAGAGGTCATGGAGAAATAGAAAGTCAGTGCTCAGTATGCAGGCTGAGTGACTGCTTTTGCAGTTGAATGATTTCTGAAAACTACATGGCTGAATGAAATGATTTGTCCAGAGGGACTAAAATGAGAACCCAGGTCCCCCACTCCCTCACCTTGGCATCTTTCCATTCTATTCTCTCTCCTGCTTAGGACAAGCAACCCTTCCTCACCTCTACCCTCAGTTTAATAAGGTTTTTAGTGTCAGGCATTTTAGAGTGAGCCGAGGAAGGAAATACATCTGTAGCTCATAAAAGACAACTTGGGGAGGGGAGGGAGTTATTATGGGAGAGAGTGAAAGGAACTTAGACCCTTTGCAAGGATTTTGTGCTAATGGAGCTTCTAAATTAGTTATGGGGCAATATAATTGTATAAATATAAGAGCCAGGTGGAGCCCAAAGAACCCAAATGGGATGAGGCTCCAGAGTGTCCCGGAATATTTGTAACTATGCAGAGACCTCTCTCAGAGCTGGGGATCCTGACAATGATATAATGGCAAGGGCATTTTAATTAGGACCTAAGTTCAATTCATCTTTGCTATGTTTTACCTTTGTGGCTATGACAAAAACCCTTCCCTCTTCATCTGTAATAGGAGGGGTGTTGGACTAGCTGCTTTTGAACGTCCCTACCAACTCTAAGTGTTTGATTTTCTGAAAAAAAAAGAGCACCAGTCTAGGGTCACCTTCTGATGAAGGGTTGCTCTATTTGTGAGCCACAGGTATACCAACCCCCCAGGTGTCCTGACCTTGAGCAGGCTTAGTGAGTGTGTGCATGTGTGTGTGTGTGTGTGTGTGTGTGTGTGTGTGTGTGTGTGTGTGTGTGTGTGTGTGTGTGTGTGTGTGTGTGTGTGCTGAAGCTGGGAGAGAAGGGAACAGGGTGGAAGTAAAAGAGAAAAAATGTCCCAGCATAGCCCTTGGCATGGCAGAAGCCACCAACTCTGGGCAGGACAAGCTGAGGGAGTCGGGGCTGGAGGAAGGAGGGGTATAGAGGAGGGGGTGTTCCAGCTCTCCCTCAGTCTGGGGTGTTAAGCAACAAGAGGCTGTTTTGTTGTTAGTGTCATTGTTCCAAAGTGGGATCAGAGGAAGCTCTGAGCATTGGGAGGGCCAAGTTCTGCCAAACGAGCTGGTACAGAAATTATTTGCAGTCTATATGCCAATTTGCTTTGTCATTGCCCAGCTATTTTTAGAAGCCACCAGCGTATCTAGGAAACCAGAATCTGTTGACTGTGTTTCTTTGGTGCGGGAAGTGTGATTATTTCCCAGAGATGTTGAAGGAATGTGTGAGGTCAGGCACTTAGAAGAGACCTCTTCTCTCTCTGGGTCAGTGTGCATGGGCAAACACTGCCCTTGCTTCACATCCAGTCATCCCAGATGATTAGTCAGTCTGGGGTCTGTGTGACCTTTTCCAGCTGGAATATCAGTAGGAGGTCAGGTCAGTTACTTCCATCTTGATGGTCAGTGAGTGGAATCAACCTGGGACTCCCCAAAGGGCCAGTGAAGCATTTTCCCAATGATGATCATGAGGAAGGAAAGGAAAAAACCTCCTACGGACATTACCCAATAGAATTGTAGAATTTGCCCCAACCCATTTGGAGCATATTATCCTAGTCTAGATGGGTCCTTCCTAGATAGGGAACAATGAAGGGGTCAGGGTAGGGAGGTGGGGAGAGAGAAAAAGAAGGGAAGAAATTCCTTCTGGTCAAATAAGGGACACACTTTGAGATCATTGGGACAAAACAGGGTTAGGGCATCCCCCCATCCTAGCCCTACTCTCCCTGGCAGAAGACTTCCTGACGAGTTTGATTATAGCTTCTCTGATTTCCTGTCACTACCACTCAAGGGCTAGAGAGCTTCTGTTCCAAAAATGTTACTCCTCAATTTTATTCCTTCCCTGCATGACTGTTATGGTATCTCTCTCCCCAGCCCTCTTCTGCTTCAAGGATGCCCACAACCTTACAGCATGCAAAAATTGTTTTTCCCAGCCATGTGCTGAGAGCTCAGGGTACAGACTATATACAGAAAGGTACTTACAAATACTGTCTCGTTACCTACTTTAGCTTGGCAAAGGTTTGCAAATATATCAGGCTGACTTACATAGATGCCTTCAGCTTCATTTCCAATTCTATTTCACCATCCCACCCCCAAACCTTGGCAGAGATCTCCCAGGACTTTTCTAATCTCATTGGAACTAAGGTTTTGTGTTTGTGTTTGTCTTTGTCTGGGCTCTGAGTTCAGTCCAGAGTCCTAGGTCAAAATCATTCAGGCAATACTGCCCCCCACTCCCACCCTGAGCCCTGGCTCAGCAGATTACCTGCATGGCCCTAGATGGGATTTTCTTAAATTAACTCTATCCTTTCTTGGCATCCTGACTCAGACAGTTGTTACACAAGGGTTCATCTGTTCCACCTTTGTTCTATTTCCCCTTATGGTTTGTTGAACAGTTTCTTGTAAAGTCCCCAAGTTTTGGTGTTTTGGGTTTTTTTTGGGGGGGGGGTTTGGTAATGTGTCCTCTCCTCAGTGTCACCATTGTTCAAGGTAGTATGACTGGTACACACACTTCTAGAGTCTCAAGTTCTTCACACATATTAACATGAAGATCACTGGTTTTGAGTTAGTTTGCTCTCTGTGTGACCTTGTATAAATCATTTTCCTCTTTGTGTCTCAGTTTCTTCATCTATAAAATGAGCAATTTGGACCAGATGATCTCCAAGTCTTAGCCCTAAATCCTGTGATCAGCACATCTAATATTCAATTATATTTCATTTGTTCTATCCTCACCAAGACCAAGGTTACTTTCAATCGGTTTATGGGTGAAGGAAAGGAATTTTGCCATTCTAAGATTTAGGCATTTTTATTGGATTTCCATGGGACATTTGCTTTAGTCTGTTGGAAACCTTGTTTTTAACCATTTCCAGGATGGGACAAATTCCCAAAAGCAGGCTGAAGGATTCCCACTGCTACCCTTCCTTTTAGGAAAATGCAGAAATCCCAGGCTACTCCACGGAACTAACTCCCAGTTCTCCTCTGGTATCTGTCATTTCCCTCTTAAATGTACCTGGTGACCTGCACAGCCCTCCCCACTCAAATCAAAGTCAACTGCAAGTCATGTCATCATCTCCCTGATGTCATAGTCCTTTTCAAAAATGACAGACCAACACAACGATAAATGCACCTGCCTGGGGTGCTCGATATGCGCTGTAACTGTAAGCACCCTTAGATAATAAATAGCCATATGCTGGTGTGTGTTTCTTGTCAGGGTAACACCAGCCTTTGGCATGCTTCCCCCCCATGTGTTGCCCTAGAGGCAAACAAACATTTGCTCATTGACCTGTGAGCTAATCTGCCCTTTTCCCCAGGGCCAGAACTGATGCAGCAGTGGCCTGTTCTCCCTGGAAATGCTAGAATCAGGGAGGTTTACCCAGACTGCTTAGAGGAGGCTGTCCAACCCAGCCTGTACTGTCCATGCAGAAGAGCGGGGCCCAGTGTTTTCAGATCTCAACAAACACTCCTCCTTTTATCTCCTCCTGAGTAAGCACCTCACCAACACGCCCTGTATGTGAGCAGCAGCTGCTGCCGCAGACTAATACCCATTCGGTCTGGTCGTCTCATTTCCCCATCGAAACATATAATTTTAATCATCTACTTTCAAGCCAGGGAGCTGATTTGCATGACAAAAGTCAAGTTGGTCTCTCTGCTGGAGCTTTTGATGGGTCTTGGACTTTGCTTTCTGTCTTTCTTGCCCTTGTCTTAGGTGTACGCCCAGGCAAGGATCTGACTTCACGTGCATCAGTCAATGAACTGCATTAAAAAGCATTTAGTTCTAGCTTAGGCCAGGCCAGGCCCTATACTAAGTGCTAGAGATACAAAGAAAAAGCAAGAACTAGCCTTACCCTCCAAACCCTCACCTTCAAATGGGGAAGACAGAAAATAAACAGAGTAGATTGTTGGAAACCATAGAGAGATGGCATGTATAATTGGGGGGAGACAAGAGGAACCAGGAAAGGCCTCCTGGAGGGGCTGGCAGTTGAGATGAGTTTTAGAGGAAAATGGGATTTAAAGAGTTGGAGATTGGGGAGGGAGAGCATTCTGGGTACGAAGAACAGACATCAGAGAAAAAAGTGAAAAACACATGTATAAAGCAAACCCATCTTCTCTGGTTCAGTGAGAGTGAGAAGCTAAATTTCATTATGAATGGTACTTTTAGCATTTTTTAAATTAAATCTTTTATATTTATAAAATCTATTTTCTCCCTCTCCACCCCCCTTACTGACATTGGAAAAAAGCCGGGGGGAGGGGAATCCTTGTAACAAATATGCACAATCAAGCAAAACAAATTCTGTTGTTGGCCACATCCAGAACTCTGGGTCTCAGTTTGCATCCTTCGTCCATCACTCCTCTGCCAGGTGATGAGTAGCATTGATTGTCATCAGTCCTTTGGAATCATGGTTGGATTGTGAGAGTCTTTAAAAAGTTGTTTATCCTTACAGTGGTGCCCTTTATTACTTCAGAAGACCTTTAGTGTGTCTGTTTGCATGTTGTTAAATTATAAAATGTATCTATTTTCCCCTGATCCCGCTTCTTTCCCCCAGTGTCTAATACATAAGGTTAGACTGGTCTGTCCTGTAAAAGTGACAGGTTGATTTGTTTTTCCTTTCTTTTAAGTCCTAAAGGTAAATATGCCCCTAGAGGAGAGAGCTGAAGACACTGCTCTTATTCCAATGTCTGAAATTCAAAGCCTTGCCAGACAATATAGGAGCCACTTGGCAGATGATATAGACCCAAGGTGTGTGCCAGGCTTAGAAGAGCAAGAGAGTAGGGGGGAAGTAGGGACTCCTTGACAGGAAGGCTTCAAGAGGACAGACAGTTCAGCATCCTCGGTAGATAAGTGTCTCCCAGGGGATGGATTTGCTGTCATGGTGGGTAATTGGACTGCTCCTCCACAGCAGCACAAGCACTGGTAACCTTTAGGATTAATTACTCCAGCCAGCCTCAGCCTCGAGGTCTGGCTGTCCTCGTTGCTCTTGATCGTAAAGCTGCTGGTGTTCAGAGCCTGGGTCCTGGAAGTAGTTAGGGTGATGGGAAAGGAATAGGCAGAGACGTGCCTGGTCTGAGGTAATGGTTACACCCATGGGCCCAAATGTGCTTATGCAGGTACTGTCCCATTCATTTACAAGTGGGTGGTTTAGCAGTTCCCAGAACCAGAGTTTTTCGTGAAGTTGAAATCTCTAGTTATTCCATGGTGAACCCTGCACATCACCCTGTCTATGCCCTTGGCCTAGGCTGGAGTGGAGGGAAGAGCTTCAATTTCTTTCCCTGTAAAATGAGTTGAGTTAAAAAATCTCATAGCCCTCCTTCTAGCTCTCATGTTCTGCCTCAATACACTCCTTCTCATTGTTAACAGGGTGTTTTGAGGATGAGGAGAAGGGGTTGGAAACCTTTCAGAAAAGGAACATATAAAGTCCCTGACTATCACTTTTCTGGTTTTTTGATGACTATAGTACCACTATTTCAAGGTAGGAATGGGGTGACATGGAATGGTTTCATTCCATCAGGGCAGAGGTAATATAAACTGGTCTACATGGTCTACATGCCCCTTGTTATCATCTGGTATGCGTAACTTTGTGGCAGCTAGATGATGCAGTGGCTAAAGGGAATCAGAAAGACCTAAGTTCAAATCTGGCCTCAGAAACTTACTAATTCTGTAATCCTGGGCAAGTCATTTAACCCTGTTTGCCTCCGTTTCCTCATCTGTAAAATGAGCTGGAGAAGGAGATAGCAAATCACTCCAGTATCTTTGCCAAGAAAACCCCAAAAGGGATCACTAAGAGTCAGACATGATTGAAAAATGACTGGATTAAAAACAGCACTGAACATGTCTGATCTGGGCACTTTGAATAAAATGGAGGTTCCAAGAAAAGCTAACAAATCAGAGGAAGGGACCATGGAGTGAATGAGAAGACTGTTGAGGCATTGTAAAGAAAGAAGTCTGGAGTGTTGGCAGTAAAACCAACAGAAGGAAGCAGTGAACATGGCTGGCCTGGACACATCCTTAAAAATGGAGGTGTGGGAAGAAACAATAGGACCATGGTCCCTTATGACTGCGGCTTCACATGGACTGGGTCTTCTTCCTCCACCTCTACCTCCCCTTCCTAGAATGCCTCAGTTTTTTCAAGACTCAGTTCAGGTATCACCTCCTATGTGTGACCTATTCTGATCCCCTAGTTGTTAGCGCCCATGAATACAATCACGTGGAATTTATGTTGTATATGCTTTGAATATATTTATTCATGTACATTTTGTATCCCCACGTAGAACCCAAGAACTTCATGTTTCTGATGGAATATGAGCTTTTTGAGATCAGGTATTGGTTTGGTTTGGTTTGGGAGGGTTTGGGGGGGGAGGGTTTTGGTGGGGGAGGAGATTTTGTTTTTTAATCCTTAACCTGGTACCTGGCCTGTAGAAAAGGCTTAAAGATTGTTGATTGATTGGTTGTAGAAAATGACTACTTTGCATTTTTCTTAGCATCCTCATTACTTAGCACCATGCCTTACACTTTGGAGAAGTTTAATAATTCAATTAATCGATACGTATTCATTAAATGTCTACTCTGTATCAGATACTGGAAATGCAAAGACACAAAAAGAGACAGGCTCCCACTCTCAAGGAGCTAGGTTTCTTTCAGAGGAGACAACCTATACATATATAATAAGTAATGATAAATATATTATGTAATTATATATTAAGTAACCAATAAATATATAATAATAAATATTAGTGGGAGCATCAGGAAGGATTTGTATATGATGCTTAAACTGTGTCTTAAAGGAAGTAAGAAATTTGGTGAGGTACAGTTATGGAAAGAATGCTTTTCAGACATAGAGCCACATGTTGCTTATTGAATTGGGCTAAGGAGGGTATGGGCAACTTGGTGGCACAGTGGATTGTGTGCCAGGTCTGGAGTCAGGAAGTCTCCTCTTCATGAGTTCAAATCTGGCCTCAGAAACTTATTAGATGTGTGACCCTGGACAAGTCACTTACCCCATTGGTCTCAGTTTCCTCATCTTTAAAATGAACTAGAATAGGAACTGACAAACCACTCCAGCATCTTTGCCAAGAAAACCCAAAAAGGGATCATGGAAAGTCAGACACAACTGAACAACACACAAGGAAGGTATAGAATAGGGAGTAATTATAATTTTTCTTTAAGGTATAGGATGGCTCTGAGAGCCCTGAGTTTCTGTACTATCTGACCTGCCTGAACCTAGGGAAGATCTAACTACTTCTCACCCATTACACTGGTGACAGGGCTGTTTGAGTGACCCCAGTTTTCTCTACTCCCCATCTTATCCTAGGCCAATTGCATCCCCTTCTTTCCTCATTCCCCACTAGAATTGACCAACAATCCATTGATGAACTGAATTTCACTCAGCATCCTATGGCGCTTAGTAATCAGAGCAGCACACCAGAGTGAGGGGGAATCATCTCTTTGATCCAGAGGAGCCCAGGCACAGAAAAGATCCACTCACACTAACTTTTTTCCCCCTGCCTGTCTTTGGCAATTGGCAGAGAACAGTGTGTCATTATGTGACTTTCCAGGAAAGACTGATTGGACGCTCATTTGTTTCCATCTCCCTATTCCCCCCTACCCCCCAGATGGAAATGGATGTTACCATGACGACGTAATAGGAAGCAATCACACCTATTGTGGGGCAAGAATGTTGACTTGCATGAAAGAGTGTGTGTGTTGTTGGGGGGAGACTCAGAAGAGAGTCTAGGCCTTGTGTATGGGGAGAAAGGATGTTAATTTAAAGGAGAAGAGCCTGCCTTCTGAATTTTAAGTTTCTTCCCCCTCCTTTGTATACTTTGTCTATGACTTGCCAACTTACATCCTTCTTCCTCTGACACACCGTCCTGGCAATAAAAGAATCCCACAAGCTTGGAGCCAGGCTTTCAGATTAATCTTCACTCAGCCTTCAACAGCGGAGAAAAGAATCATTCTGTTGTTTTAATTCTTTAATGTGGTGAGTTTGGAGGCAGATGACCTATGTTGGAATCCTGATTCTGCTTGATTGCTATCTCTGTGATGCTGAGAAAGCCAATTCCTTTCTCTGGGCCTCAGTTTCCCTCTCTGTAAATAAGGGGGTTGGACTAGATGATCCTCCAGCTTCCTTCTCTTTCTGAATCCTATGATTCCCCTTACTTTATCCCTCTTTCTTGCCCATTCCTCAGTCTTCTCCCCCACTCCCAGCAATAAAGAAGAATGACAACTGGAGTTTCTATGACAATCCCACTGATTTTCTTTTCATTGGACAGAAATGTCAAATGGACTGAGGTAAAGACTGGGAGTACACCTTAAAATCAGGAAGTTAATGGTTAATGTCAGAGAGCAAAGAGAATTTGGGAGAAGCTGAACTCTCAGAATTTGTTATCACTATTTTTGCCCCACCATAAACACACAAGCACACACCCACACACATGCTCACATACACATGCACACCCATACACATTCACCTAAATATACACATTCCACTAACATTTGACATTCATAGGATGCAGGTGCTTTACTATCTCTCAAGCAAAAAGTACTTATGAAGCAGCATGCTAAGTCTCGTTGGGTACACAGCAATAGTACAAGGCACAGGCCCTGCCTGCATGGAGCTTACAACCTAGTTGTAAAGACAAGACTTTACTTGAAACAACAAAGATGAATACTGTTCAGAACATATTTCAATTCTGAGATAGCTGCTGTAGGTCAAAACAGTTCCAATAAGAGAGAAAATAATGAATGTCTCCATGGTGTTGAAGAGTTAGCTCTTTTCTGTTCTTTACTTTCTTCACTTGTAAAAGACCATTGGACTCAAGATTGTCTTTAAGGCCCCATCCAGCTCTAAGTCCCTGATTTTTGGCTACATAAGCATCATTATCCTGTTACTGGGAAGAGTTTCCCCTCTGATGAAGTATCCAGGGGTGGGGAACCTTCGGCCTTGAGGCCAACTGTGGCCCTCTAGGTCCTTAAGTATGACCCTTTGACTGAATTCAAACTTCACAGAACAAATCCCCTTAGTAAAAGGATTTGCTCTGTAAAACTTGGACTCAGGCAAAAGGCCGCACCCAAGGACCTAGAAGGTCACATATGGCCGCGAGATCACAGGTTCTGCACCCCTGTTTAGATCCTTGATATATTGACACACCAGACACTATGTTAGAGGTTGGGGGAGTGAAAAGATTGAGACCAATACAGTCCTTTCTCTCAAAGAGCTGAGAGAAAAGAAACAAGTACATGAGTTAGAGTAAGATGAATGTGTAGGAAAGCTCAAACGCAGTCACAGGAGACTTAAAGCACAGTCAAAAGGAGAAGGTTTCTCTTGCCATAATCTGAAACCATGCGTCAACTGGGAAGTTGGCACAGTGTCTCTATCTGTGCTTATTGTGACATTATGCCCAAGTAGGAACTGCTTAATCACCAAAATCACTCATCTTATGGTTTATAAAGCATTTTCCTCACCACAACCCTGTGATGTCAGCACCTATTATATTATCCCTATTCTACAACTGAGGAAACTGAGGCTTACCAACCCATAGCAAGCTTGGTGGAGCCCAGGTCTTCTGGCTCCAAGTCCAGTGTTTATTCCTTTTTAAAACATTGCTCCTCATGTAAATTAGGTGTTAGTGAAATAATAAATACTTCACTCATTTATTCATGGAAATTCCTTGGCCCCTGGGGATGGACCAAGGGAAAGGTGATGGTTATGTTGGTAATTTTAAATAAACTGCACTTTGATGTCACAAGAGCAGAAAACAGAATGAGGGCAGCCAGATGTAATGGACAGAATGCTTGAATTGTAGTCAGTTCAGATACTACACTTACTAGCTATGTGACTTACTACTGTGGACAAGGTAACTAAACTTTCCCAGGCCCCTGTGCACCTGTAAAATGAGGATGGTAATACCTCAGGGGTTATGGTGAAGATCAAATGAGAAAATGTATCTTAAGTGCTTTATAAACTTAAAAAAACCCACATAAATATTTTTAAGCAGTCTAAACTTAGTTTTTCTCCTCATGCTTAGCACAGTGTTACATACAGTAAGTGCCTTGTGTTTATGGAATTGAATTTTACTTTAGTTTCTTCATCTGTAAAATGAGCTAGTAATGCTTACTACATATCTCACAGGGTTATTGTGAGGGTTGCACTGAAATTATAGATAATCCTCCATCATTGTCCTCATGGAGAGGCAATGTTTCCTAGTGCATAGAGAACTGGATTGAGTCAAGAAGACCCTCTTGCCTCTGTATATTGGTTTGTGTCATTAGGTAAATTACTTAAGCTCTCAGTACTCCCCAGTCAACTCTCTAAGCCCAGAAACTGAAGGATGATCATATATCTGTGTTGGTGGAGGAAGTTGCATCATGGGAAGTTCACTAAATGAATGAAATCACAGGTCTGGACCAATTACTACAACAGCAACAACATCAACAACGATGATGATGATGATGATGATGATGATGATGATGATGATGATGATGATGATGATGGGACTAACTCCTCGCAGGGGCTATTTACAGAAGCTTAACACATCTATCTCTCTCTCCTTTTTTCCATCTCCTATCATATAGCCAGTTTCTTTAATTTTGTGAGTCCAGAAGAAATGGACTACCATCTTTCCCTTGGTCCACCCCAAATAGCCAAGGAAATCTCATGAATGAATGATCAAGTGAATGAAGCATTTATTAAGCATCCACTGTATGCAAAGCCTCCAGGGTTGGGCACTGGGGATACAAACAGAAAAGCTAGACAATCCCTCCTTCTCAAGGACTCCATGATGATAATAGCTGACATTTACTTAATGCTTTAAAGTTTCCATAGCACTGGAGATACATTATCTCATTTGAACCTCACAATAACCTATGAGTAGGCACTACAGTTGTCATCATCCCTATTTAACAGATGAGGAAGACGTAGAGTTTAAGTGATCTGAGTCACAACTAACTAAGCGTCATAGGCAGGATTTGAACCCAGGTCTCTCTGACTCCAATTCCAGCACTCTATCCACTATGATATGCTGCCTCTTTTATGGCTAACTGCTTCCTTGCTGCCCCCAACATATTGTATGCAGTGAAATCTTTATTATTCATTCACGTGTAGATTTTACATTTTTATTCCCCTGTCTATGTATTCTCCAAATCGTGAGTCTGTCCTGGACAATAGACTCTATCTTTTTGCTCTTTCTTGAATTGTGAGGTATGCAATTACTAGTGTGTAATCAAAGCATTTGGACAGAGATAATAAGGATCGAGGGCCCACTCTAGAGTGTGACTCTGAAATCCACTGAAGGCGAAAAACTACGCAGTTTCTAAATCAGTCCTTTGAGCTGGTTTAGCATGAAAGGCTCTGATGAGCCTGGACTGATTCATCCCTTTCTTGGTGTTCAGGGGCGGCTCATATAGAAGCACTCCTTGAGAAGCACAGCTTTTCCCAGTGAATAACACTGCTACCCCACCTCCTCTTGAACGCCCAACAGAGCAGCCACCTCAGCACCTTGGGAACAAATATCTGGACCGAGAAAAACACAAATCTGAAGATACAATTGGGGAGGAAAGAAAAGCAGTTCATTGTGAGTTGTAAGCTCTGTGAGCTTGGGTGCCTCTGTGCTGTACCCAGAGCTCAGCTGGAGCCAAACCAGGAGTGGGAACAGCAGAGATGTGATTTCCTTTCTCCTGCCATAGTTGGGGCCAGCAGGGCAGCAGAGGGAGGGAGAGTTCAGAACCAAGGATAGCGATTGTTATGTTGCACTAGGTCGCCATGGTGACCTGCTTTCCTGCAGGATGTCACAGCTTCTCAGAACCAATCACTGACAGGTGTGGATAAGGTTTGTCTGTCTGTCTCAGGGCCTAGTTGACTGAAGCACTGATGCTTTTCCCTGTTCCTCTGCCTTAGGGACATTGAGAGGGACTAAGAGTGGGAAATCAGCTCTATATTTAGCTCCTGAATTGTATATATCCCTTGTGGCAGCATCCAAAGATACGGACTTTTAACCCCACGTGGAAAAGGTTGAAAATTCATAGGATTTCGAGCTGAATGAAAACTTGGAGGTCAGCTAATCCAACCCCCTTATTTTTCCAAATATTTTAATTTTTTTCCAATTACATGTAAACATTTCTTAATATTCGTTTTTTTTTAATTTTGGTTCCAAATTTTCTCCCTCACTCCCTCCCCTCTCATGAGAAGGCAAGCAATTTGAAATAGGTTATACGTATGCAGTCATGAAAAACCATTTCCATATTATTCATGTTGTGAAAGAAAATACAGACCAAAAAAGCCAAGAAAAATAAAGGGAAAAAATATGCTTTGATCTGTATTCAGACTCCATCAGTTCTTTCTCTGGAGGTGGATAGCATTTTTCATCATGAGTACTTCAGAACTGTCTTAGATCACTGTATTGCTGAGAACAGCTAAGTCATTCATAGTTGATCATCACACAATACTGTTGTTGCTGCATACAATGTTCTCTAGGTTCTGTTCACTCCACTTTATATCAGTTCATGTAAGTCTTTCCAGGTTTTTCTGAAAGCATCTTGCTTATCATTTCTTATAACACAATAGTACTCTACCACAATAATATACCAGCCACACCCCAAGGTGTCCCTTTAATTTTTAATTCTTTGCCACCACAAAAAGAGTTGCTATAAATATTTTTGTACACATAGGTCTTTTTTTCCCTTTTTATCTCTTTGAGATATAGACTTAATAGTATTAGCAATAGTAATTGCTAGTCAAGGCATATGCATAGTTTTATAGCCCTTTGGGCATAGTTCAACTTCCTTATTTTACAGATGAGAAAACCGAAGCTCAAAGACATGAGTGGATTTTGAGTTGGAAGAAACCTCAGAGGCCCTGAACTCTTTCTCATGCTAAATATAAGAAAGTCAAAGCCCAAGACTACATGGTTACTAAGTGGAAGTAGCTTGTCCAGAGTTACCCAGTAAGTGACAAGAGATAGAGGATGAAACCCCAGATCTTCCCTTTCCAAATTTGAAATCACCTTTCAGACATACCATACTGCCTTTAGAGTTAGCTACATGTCTACACATATGAGATTTCTGTATTTATATCTCTAGCCCCATGATTCTAGGCATATGATAAATGCTTGTCTATTGATTGGACTTTCTGTTTTTTACAAATAGATAATCCAAAATGACCATAGATTTACTTTCATTGAGTCATAATTATCAGACCAAACTAGAAGAGCAAAGGAACATACATACATGTAAATATGTATGTATATATATACATACATATGATTAATTCTGGGCTCAGAATTTAGATTTAATTGGAGGAAGGGAGAGGGCTCTATTGCATTTGCAAAACTGTGTAAGGATTTTGATGATT
Organism: Notamacropus eugenii; assembly: GCF_028372415.1. Classification (NCBI taxonomy): domain Eukaryota; kingdom Metazoa; phylum Chordata; class Mammalia; order Diprotodontia; family Macropodidae; genus Notamacropus; species Notamacropus eugenii. Next base: position 290,749,549 of record NC_092873.1, on the reverse strand, counting down.
GCAACCTGCTTGCTGACACAAAAACCTATCTTTTTAACATGACTATTCTTTCCTTGATTGTATATGACTATAATAATTCAATATCACAGTCTCTGGAGAATCAAAATTGTGAGTGATCCTCTAGCAGGTTAATGGGGACACACATGATGGGCATATTAATCACTGATAATTTGTGTGTGAGAAGTGTTAGAAAAAGGTGTCATCTAGGAAACATAAAAAAGGATGGGATTGATCATCTTAAAAAATTAAAAAGAAATTATTAACAGAAAAATAACTCCCATTCTTCCCTAATGGCCATAAAATGTCTAAAGAACAAAGGTTCTTAATCATTTTTGTGTTATAAATATCTTTGGCAATCTGTTGAGGTCTATGAATCCCTTCCTTTTAGGAACAATGTTTTTAAGTACATAAAATAAATTAATCAGTATTACAAAGAAACAGATTATACTGAAATACAGTTGTAAGTTAAAAAAGACAATAATGTAATTCACAGAGACCCCAGGTTAAGGCCTCCTTACTTAGAGAAAGATCTCCAATGTTTTGAACAGATCTACTATGGAGGATTTATGGGAGAACATGGGTAAGAAGTGAACAGAATGAAGAGGAGGAAATAGGTTTGTAATCGTAGTGAGAGGTAACATGTTGTAGGACAGTGATGTCAAACTCAAATAGAAATAGATGCCTGTGGGCTACATGTTGACTTAGAAAACCTTAAATTAGCATTATCTATGTTATATCTTTTCCTTAATTTGGGAACTACTTGAAGACCGCTGAATTTGCAGAGGAATGTCCCTGGTGAAAAGGCAGCTCAGTAATGGGGACCAGTAAAGCTTCCTTACCCCGTAACCCAGGCTGAGCTCCCTCAGGGCTGAACGCTACAGAAAGACACAGAAGGAAGTGGTTCACTTTGAACACCATCGTTTTATGATTCTATGAGAAGACTCAGCCCCTGTGTTTCTTCTCTAGACATTGACACCATGCTTCAGATACCTACTAGCCCTCTGCCTTGCTATCAGTGAGGAAAATATTAGATGTGGAATTAGAAGAAATGGGTTTCATCCCTGCTTCTATTAGACTATAAGAATGGTACAAGGGCAGCTAGGTGGTGCAGTGGATAGAGCACCAGTGCAGGAGTCAGGAGGACCTGAGTTCAAATCTCACCTCACACACTTGACACTCACTAGCTGTGTGACCTTGGGCAAGTCACTTAACCCCAATTGCCTCATCCTGGATCATCTCCAGTCATCCTGATGAATATCTGGTCACTGGATTCAGATGACTCTGGAGGAGAAGTGATGCTGGTGACCTGCACAACCCTCCTTCATTCAAAACAAAGTGAAGTGCAAGTCATGTCATCATTTCTTTGATGGCATGGTCTTCTTCAGCAATAAAGGACGAACAAACTAAGGATGGTACAGTGGAAGGTATGTACTGCCTTAGGAGTCAGGAAACCTGGGTTCAAATCCTTCCTCTGAAAATTACTACCTGTGTTACCTTGGCCAAGGTACTTACCTCCTGGGGCCTCAGTTTCCTTATCTGTAAAATGAAGGGGTTCCATGTTATGGCATAAGAGATCCATTCTAGCTCTATGATTTTTGAGATCCTTTGAGATCCTTGAGATTGTACGAGCTATATCCTACAATCTCCACCATTGTCTATACAATGAGCAATCATAGGACCCTTGGCAGGGCATTCAACAAATGTTTGTTGAATTAAATTGTATTGACACTTTAGTATCCTTGTGACACTAAGCAACTCTCTCAACAAGCTTCAGTTTCCTTATCTGGAAAATAGGAAAAAATAGCAGTTTCCCAGGGTAATGTGATGAATATACTTTGTATACCACAAAGTGGCATACAAATGCCAGCTGTCCATATTGAGCTGCCATGACCAAAGCAAATTAATGTCTAGGCTACTGATGATGAGTCTCTCTGTACATAGGTAGGCTGGTGGTGCTCAGGCAGCATAGGAACTATTCCTAAGGCCATTAAAACGTGGTAGAACCGGCCACTAGGTTTCATATGTTATTTTTATTCCTTTCCCCCGACTTCCTCTTGAGCCAGAACCAGTGTCCACTGCACAGCATTTGGTGCTCTAGGCTATGCCCAAGTGAGGTATTTGGGTGCCAAGTTAATTACAGAATTTTTTTTCCTTTTGCTAGAATATTACCGTGGACGCAAATGACTCTGCTGTTTAATGAATGGAACAAATGAGTTAAGAGGTAGAATTGAAATCGATGCCTTCTCATGCAGAGCCTTCACTCTGTGGGGTCCTGGCCTTGTTCCAGTCACACTGAGCCAGAGGATGGCGGGTATGTTGAGAGGGTCAGAGCAGCTCACCTCAAAGTGAGTGGAGGCAGGGGTAGTACCCAGAGGCAGATGGTCATCAGAACAGAAAGGTGCATTTGGAAAACTAACCTCCTCCTTTGGCCAAATCCATGATAAATTCAGAGTTCCTGCAAGCTCCCCGCTATTTCACCATGTCTCTCCCACCAATCCCATTCCTTGTTATTTCTGTTTTCTTTATATGGAAGGCTTGAGTAGCAGTAGAGAACTGATGAATAGTCAAGAGTTGGTGCCACCATTTCTGTCCTTTCTCCCCACCAGCCTGCTTTGACCTGATAGATATAAGACTCCCAGTAACAAGTTCATCAAGTCCACTGAACCAGGTTCTGAATTTTAATTATATATTATTACACTCAGTCTAGAGATGAAAGGTTTTTCTCGAAGTCATCTGAGTCACCCTCTTACCTCTAGGCAACACTGACCCTGATCCTGGTTGGCTATATTCCTTCTTCTTTTAGAATCTCCACTAAAGATCAGGATGGGGAAAAGAGAGAGAGGGAAGATTCTACCATAGGCACTCAATTCTGCATGTCCTACCCATGAGAGGAAGTTAACAAATCACAGAATTTCAGAGTTGGAAGAGATCTCAGAGACCATAGAGTTCAACCTGTACTTGAATTAGAAATCCATGTACAGCATAACCAACAAATGGTGATTACTCTGAAGATCTCTGTTGAAGAAGACTTCACTTCCTTCCAGAACAGCCCAGTCCACTTTGGGACAATTCTAAATGTTAGGAAGCTTTTTTTTAATTTCAATCCAAAATTTGTCTCTTTTCAAATTCAATCTAGTACTCATAGTTTTGCTCTTTGGGCCCAAACACAATAAGTCTCTTCCAAATAACAGCCTTTCATGTTCTTAAAGACGGTTATCATGTCTTTCCCCTCTTCCTGCCCCAGCACCTCTTCTCCAGGTTAAGCATCCTCAGCTTTCCCAACCAGCCCCCATGTGGATTTGTTTCTGGGTATTTTACCATCCTAGACTCCCTACTGGATGCCCATCAGCTTATCGATGTTCTTTCTAAAACATAGTGCCCCAAACTAACCACCATACTCTAGTTGTAAATGCCCAGGGAAGAGTACAATGGAGCAGATCACCCCCTTGTTCTGTATACCATGTATGCTTCCCTTAATACAGCCCAGGATATCAATAGCGTTTTTCCTACTGCCTGATCATGGTATCAAATAATTGAATCTGAAATCCACTAACCCCTTCCCCTACCCACCCCTAGCTATATTCTCCTCATCTTGTATTTGTGAATTTGATTTTCTGAGCCTGGATAAAATTTTACATTTGTCTCCATGAAATTTCACATTATTAGATAAACATTATATAATATTATTATATTTATATTATATATAATTATATGTTACATATTATATATAATGTAATACATATTACATTATATAAAATATATAATTATACATTATATATATTAACATTATGTAAAACATTATATGTTTTAACCTATTGAAATATTTTTGGATCCTTTCTTCCAATATTGAAAATGTCTCTAACAGTTTAATGTCCTCTGAAAATACAATATATATGTCTTCTGTGCCTTCATCCAAGTCATTAACAAAAGTAGTAAACAGCACAAGATTGATAACAGATCCTGGGGCATTTCACTAGCGATCACTTTCCAAATAGGCAACAAAGCATGAATAATTGCTCTTTGGGTCCAGTCATTTAACCACTTCTAAATCTATCAAAAGGTACTATTCTATAGTCTGCATCTCCCCATCTTTTCCACAAGAATAATATGAGGAACATTGTCAAATACTTTGGTAAACTCCAGGTAAACCCTAGTAACAACGTTCTCTTCAGCTACCAGCTTAATAATAATCTTGTCAAAAAAGAAAATGAGATTAGTCTAGCATTTTCTGTTATTGAAGAAACTATGTTGACCTTTGTTATCACTGCTTCCTTTTTAGGTGCTCAGTAGCCATCCTTTTAATAATACATTCTAGAATTTTGCTAGGAATTGAAGTCATTATCACTGTTCTATTGATTGAAAATTGCGTTATCTTCCCTTTTTGAAAATTGTAGCAACATTTGCCCTCTTCAAATCTGTACCTTTCTTTCCTGTCCTTTCCAATTTTTCAAAAATCATTGGTGTTCAAAGTCCCATCTACCAGTTCTATCTATTCTCTGGGATTTAGGTTATCTAGGTAAGATTGATGTAAACTAATGAAGACCTCCCTACTTCTCTTGGGTACCAACTCTCAATTAGCCACTTTTTTATTCATGTCATTCTCTTTGCAGAGAAAAATATAAGCAAACTAAAGCTTAAACACTTTACCTTCTCTCCATCATAGTTCATTTTTGTCCCATCTAAACCAAGCTGCAGCATTATCTCATTTTCAATCTTGTTTTTTATTTATTTTTTAATTTCTTTGTTTTCAGTTTTCTACAATCACTTCCATAAGATTTTCTCCCCCTCCCTCTCCCCTCACTACTCCCTCCCTCCCTGAGACGGCATGCAATCTTCTATGAGTTCTACAATACATTCTTATTAAACACATTTTTACACTGGTCATGTTGCTTAGAAGAATTAAAATAAATGGGAGAAACCATGAGAAAAAACAAAATGTAACACAAGGGAAAATATTCTGCTTCATTCTGTGATTCAATTCCATAGTTCTTTCTCTGGATATGGAAGGCCTTTTGCTTCAAGAGTCCATTGGGAATGTTTTAGGTCCTTGCATTGCTGTGAAGGGTTAAATCTACCTGAAAAACTCCTCACACACTATGGTTGTTACTGTGTACAGCATGTTCTCCTAGTTCTGCTCCTTTCACTCAGCATCAGTTCATATAAGTCCATCCGGACCTCTCTGAAGTCTTCCTGTTCATTTTTTTTAATAGAGCTTTAAAAAAAACTTTTTTGGTAATTGTTTTTGGCTCTTAGCAGCCTCCGATCAGTCTGACCTTTAGCTCTCCCAGGACCTGTTCTTACAGGATCATATTTTGGTATTCATCCTCTGTTACCTGCCATTGCTTGTGATGTTTGCCCATTTAAAAAGAATTCTCGAAGAGAATGTCATCAAGATGATGACATGACTTGCACTTGACTTTGTTTTGAGTGAGGGAGGGCTCTACAAGGTCATCAGCCTCACTTTCTCCTTCTGAGCCATCTGGATGACTGGAGACAGCCCAGGATACAATGGGAGGCCTTGGCCTTTTTAGGCTAAGGCCTTTTCAGGTACTCACTTAGAGGGAGATAACGCTCATTCAATGAATAAATCTCTTAAGTAGTCAGGGAATGGTCCCTTTAATGAGCAAAAGAAAAAATAACTAAATCAAGCTGGAAGGGAAAGGGAAACAGTTACTACTGATAATCACTAAGCCAAAGGGGTCCAGAGAACAGTGATTAAGTGGAACTTGGGCAAGGACCTATTGTTGTCCAATCTATGGGCTTCAGAGTACACTGGGTTTAAGGTTTTGGGAAAGACAAGAAAGAGGAAGGAAGGAAGGAAGGAAGGAAGGAAGGAAGGAAGGAAGGAAGGAAGGAAGGAAGGAAGGAAGGAAGGAAGGAAGGAAGGAAGGAAGGAAGGGAGGGAGGGAGGGAGGGAGGGAAAGGAAGGGAAAGGAAAGGAAGAAAGAGAAAAAGGAAGGAAGGAAGGAAAGAAGGAAGAAAGAAAGAAAGAAAGAGAGAGAGAAAGAAAGAGAAAGAAAGAAAGAAAGAAAGAAAGAAAGAAAGAAAGAAAGAAAGAAAGAAAGAAAGAAAGAAAGAGAAAGAGAGAGAAAAAAGAAAGACATGTAGCCAGTAAATCTCAAGTTAACTGGGCAAGTTAACTCTGGCTATCCAAATTGACCTTCCTTTGGAGAAGAGAAGGAAGGGGAGAGGGAGACAGAAGGGAAAAAATGAGCCCAGTTACCTAGTTAGCTGGGTCCCGACTCAGGCAGCGTGGTCTACTTACAGGTTGTGTTTGTCCTTCATTTTCGAAGAATTACATGACAGCCTTAGACAACCCTCCCTTTCTTCATCAAAACCATTTCTCTTCTTATATTCAAAATTTCATCCTTGAGAGTTTTTCATGCCTCTTGGGCTGACTTCCTCCTTTAGAATTTAATACATGGAACCCTTCCTCATCTTTTCCATGATTGTTTTGAAATCATTTCCCCCTTAATCTAGGGTACATGTCAGACCATAACTAGCTTTCCTTTCCTTCTCTATCACAAATGTTAAGATATACTTGTTACTTTGAGCAAAGGTCCTCATAATTTCCACCCCAGGAACTACTTTTTCCTTGTTGATAGGAACAGAATTCAAAATTGAAGTCCCTTTCATTGATTCTTTGCTCTTTTGAAGGATGAAAAGTATCGTTAAGGGAAATGAAGAGATTAGCTTCGAGTTCCCCTTCACTAGATCACTGGTATATCATGCTTCTGAACTCTTCACCTTTGCTCCTTTCTATCCCAGTGACTTGTAGTATACTCTAAGGAAAATACCACTTCTGTGGCTATTTTTGTTTATCTTGACACAAATGTTCTCCATGCTTTCCCTCTCTTTCCTGAATTTCTTCAAATGAATATGTATTTTATTTCGCTACTCTGCCTATCTTATTTCTTTTTAATAAAGCATAGCCTACTAGAGTCCTCTTTCAGTCACAGGCATCATCCCACAAAGTGTCAGGGAGACTAATTTGTTTCCTTGTATCAGGCTCCAGTCTACATCTCGCTTATTACCTACATTTTGGACATTTGTGCGAAGACATCGGAAGCCAACAGTTTTATTGTTGCTTCCTTCCTTGGATTTTGTTTTCTATAAATTCCCAGGAGTCTCTGCTGCTGTTCTTCATGAGGCAGTTTTCTCCTTCCTCCATCCCTCCCACCTCTTTTTGCCCAGTTTAAAGCCCTTTTGATTTGATTAGTAAGACTGCAGGCAAATACATTGTTTTTACCAATGGGCAAATAAGTGGCACAGTGGATAGAGCACTGTATCTGGAATTAGGAAAATCTGAGTTCAAATATTGCCTCATATACTATCTGTGTGAACTTGAACAAGTCACTTAAACCTCTATTTGACTCAGTTTCCTTGACTGTAAAATGGGAATAATGATAACAATACCTACCTCCCTGAGTTGTTGTGAGGATGAAATGATAACATTTGTAAAGCACTAAGCATATGGTGCCTGGCACATGGGAGTCTCTATAGGAATGTAAGTTATTATGATGATAATGATTATTACCATTATTATTAATTAAGAGCATCTTTTCTGATAGCTGGTTTTCTAGATCCACTAGTTCTCCTTTTACTTCCTTACACACACACCAGAATATTTTTTCCTCCATGAGAATCTTGTGCATGTTTTAAGAAACTATCCAGGTTCCAGTTAAGTTATTAATTGGGAGGCATTGTGAGACAGTGGAAATAGCAATAGATATAGAGTCAGAGAACCTGGGTACAAATCCTTGCTCTGCCCCTTTTTACATTTAAAACTATGGTCGTCACTTAACCTCCATAGATCTCAGTTTCCCCATCTGTAAAGTGAGAACTAAATGACCTCTGGGGTCTCTTCAACTCCAGAGCTGTGATCCTGGGTTAATCCCACATGATATTGTGCTTCAAGCTGTTTTCCAGGTATATGCCATCCATTCATATATGGTTAGATATATAGATACACACACATATAACTTCTCACTCCTATTTGTTTCATAATTTGATGGATTGAGGAATTCGATCATTTTTAAAATCAAGGAGTCTAGGAAACAATGTTATTATTGAATTGTGTCTGACCAAGCCAGTGGACTATAGTATGTATGCTAGGCCCTTCTATCCTTCACCATTTCCCAAAGTCTGTCCAAGCTAATGTGTATTGTTTCCATGACACTAGGTATCCATCCTATCCTCTGCCATCCTCCTCTCCCTTTGCCTTCAGTCTCAACATGATTTACCCAAATTGGTTTATTCTTTATCCTATGAACATAACATGTAGCCCTCTACCTCTGTCTTAGCTTATGCTATATCCTGTGCTTGGAATGGATGGATGGATAAATGGATGGATGGATGGACAGATGGATGGATAAGTGAATAGAGGGATGGATAGATGAATGAATGGATGGATGGATGGATGGATAGATAAATGGAAGGATGGATAAATGGATGGATGGGCAGACGGATGGATAAGTGGATGGATATTTGAGTGATAAAACATTTATTAAGTTCTCATTATGTGTCAGTCACTCTGCTGACTCCTAGGGGTACATCTACAAGAAAGAAAGGCAGTCCCTGCCCTCAAGGAGTTCACATTCTACTGGGAGAAGATAACACCTAAATGATAGCTAGGAAGGGCAGTGGTGGAGCAAAGGCGTACTTGGTACCATGTTTTGGAAATAATGTTAGGGAAAATTATGTGGAGGCTTGGTTCCAGGAGAGATGAGACAAAAGGCTGTGGTGGCACATACCTCTTATCCCTGGTGCTGAGGAGACCAAGATTCCCAAGTGGATTGCTCAAGTTTGGGAGTTCTGAGTTTAGCTGGACTGAAGCCAAATGGGTGATGCCCTAAATATGGCACAAATTTTCATCTACATTTTGTTTCCCCAGTACCTAATGCAGTGCAATGCACTTAATTCTTGTTGTTCGTTTGCTCTTAGCTCTTGAAGAGAACCTTGACATCAGGGAGGTGATGCTGTGACATGCAAGTGAATTGGATTTGAGTGAGGCAGGGCTGTGTAAGGTCACCAGTCTTGCTTTCTCCTCTGGAGCCATCTGGGTCTGGTGGCAAGATATAGATCAGGAGGACTGGAGATGGCCCCCAATACACACAGTAGGCACTTAATAAATGTTTGTTTAATGGATGATTCAACAACTTGTTCTACAAATTGTGTATCAAAAGGTACTCTGTGTGCTTCCACATAAGTCATTCCTGGGGAATTTAAGGAGTTTGGAGATTTGTATCTAATGGAGTCAGCAAGGATCGATCAACAAATTTTAATAAGAGAAATCCTATGCAATGCCAAACAGGGTGCAGACCCCTCATTAGTACCTGTTAATATGAATTGAACCAAACTCCCATTTTGTACTCCAGAGGACAAATTTACTTGGGGATTACAGAGACAAGTAGCATTTTTTTTCTTAATGACTTGGCTTCCCCTTGGTTCTGTTGACCTCTCTAGCTGAGTTTCTTACAGACCCAGAGAGATATCTCTAAGGGAAGTCTTGTCCAACTCTGTAGAACTCTAGTGTTCCTTTTATGTGGTAAGTTTCATGTCCAGCACAAACCCAAGGTTGTAGTAGCTTTGATGCCACAGGTTTTCAGTGTAGCAAGGCAACTGTTTCATTCCCCTAGAAACTGAGTACATTATCGACAGCACAGGATATGTCTAGGGTAAGCACACCTGTCACCAGTCTCTGTAATGCAGCTGTCTCTGGGGAGGTAACAGCTCACAGCCCCATTAGCAGCAACAGATACTGCTTAAGGGTTTGGGAGGGGGTAGTGAGGAGGCTCTTTTCTTGACAAGGATATTGGGATAGGAAATGGAGAGGGAAGGGATTTGAAGGAAGAGAGAAAAGGCAGTTAGGTGATGCAGTGGATAGAGTGCTGCACCTGGGATCAGGAAAATCTGAATTCAAATCTGACCACAGAAACTTTCTAGCTGTATGACCCAAGGGCAAGTCACTTCACCTCTGCCTTAGTTTCTTCATCTGTAAAAAGGGAATAATAATAGCAATTATTTCATGAGGTTGTGAGGATAAAATGAGATAATATTTCTAAAGTACTTTGCAAATCTTAAAGATGCTAATTATTGCTGCTGCTGCTGTTAAAGGGGGAAATACTACAAGGAGGGACTCAGAGGAGAATTGGGGACAGGTAATTAACAATAACACTGAGTGGATCATTCAGAATTTTCTTGCCAAGTCCCCCATTCTGGGTAATGGAGGTGAGGGATTCCTGGATGTAATTGCTTCATTTAAAGACTTTGGAAGTGAAGAGGAAAGGCTACAAGTTATATCCCTGTCCTTTTGCATATATGCAAATTGATCCTATCTTCCAACCTGCCAACTCTCATCCATAGGCACACAGGAACATATTCATCTTAATTAAAGGGAAAGACAATTGGATTGGAGTCTGAGGATACTAATCCTGGCACAACTCTGTGACCCAGGCTTCAAATTCTTCACCTGTAAAATAGAAGTATTGACTAAATGACCTCAATCATTCTCCATCTCCAAATCTGTGATCATGGAACATAGTCTTGAGTGGTCTCAGTGTCTCACTTCCTTCTTGTAGTAGCCTCTCCCCCCAATCCTTTCCTTCTTTTCCTCTTCTTTCCAAATAAGGTAGAAGAGGGAAAAATTCCTTAATGGTTTTATAAGGTACAGGCCTAACTGTGTGATTGTTTTACTTACAGTTTATGGACTCCATGTCATTCCTCAATCACCCTGAGGTACCTAGTCCTTTGTTGTTAAAAGGTCGCACTACCAGATGGTGATGGCATTTGGCCAAGAGCGTGTGGGGCTAAGAAGGCCAATGTTGAATCCAGGTGCTGTTGAAAGGCTGATGGTTGGGAGTCCCAGAGACCTAGATGCTGGTTCCAACACTGTTCCTTCCTAGCTCTTGACCTTGGCTAACTCACTTCACCTCTGTGCTTGCTATTGATACCTATATCACAAGGTGATGGGGGGGAGAGGGAAATAGAAACACAAAGGACTTTACGGATGTTAGCTGTCATTAGTGTGAGTGATTCGCACATTCTTACGAAGAGGGGAAGAGAAGAAAAGGGAATAAACATTTATATAGTACCTACTATGTGCCAAGCACTGTGCTAAGTGCTTTACAATTATATCCCTTGTGCATTGCAATCATTTTCCCTTCCTTTGAGGAGAGGAGCAGGAAGCTGAATGGGGAGCCAGGTCCCAAAGCCCAGGTGGGAGGGAAGCAGAGAAATGAGCGAGTTACCGCTTTCTTCAGGTAGAGCTGTTTCAGGTGGCTAGGATATAGGTGTATTATTTCACCCATTTTACAGATAAGGAAATAGAGGTTAAGTGACTTGTCCAGGGTCATACAGCTAGTGTCTGAGGCTAGATTTGAACTCATGTCTTCCTGCCTCTCGCCCAGTTCCATGGTCGATCACCTTCTAGGAAGGGAGAGAATACCAGCAGCACACTTCTGGTCCTAGTGCAACCATGGTGAGGCATAGGAGAATGAGAGGTGACAACAGACCAATCAGAATCCTAGCTAAAATGGATGGGGCATTTTTAGATTTTGCGAAGGACTTTATCCAGAAGCATAAGCAGCTAGGTGGAAGAGTGCTTAGAATATGAAAAACTTGAGTGTTCATCCTGACTCAAATACTCACTACCTGTGTGATTCTGGGCAAGTCTAATCTCTCAGTCTTGGTTTCTTTATCCAGTGGGGATAATAACAGTACCTATGAAATGAGGATCAAATGAGATGGCTTATAAATGTGCTTTGCAACGTTTGCAATCTAACAAAATTAGATAAGTAGACAGATTGATATGGATATTACTAGCTATTATTACTGTCATAGATTTATAGTTGGAAATCTAATCCAACCCCTCTAATTTTACAAATGAGGAAACTGAGACCCATAGAAATCGTGACTTTGGAAAAACCTAACCTCAGTCACCAGTGAGCTACAGAAAAATGTGGCGCAGTGGACAGTGTTGGACTTGGAGTTAGGCAGACCAGGCTCTGTGACCCTGGACAAGTCCCATGACTTCTGCCTCATCTGTAAAATGGGGATAATAATAGCACCTCCCTCCCAAGGTTGTTGTGAGGCTCAAATGAGACATTTGTAAACTTTAAGGCACTGTACAAATGCTAGCTCTTATAATTGTTATTGCCACCTAAAACACAGCTCCACCCCCAGAAGATGGTAAGTCAGCTTCTTTCTCTGCTTCCCTCCTGCCTGGGCTTTGGGACCTGGCTCCCCATTCAGCTTCCTGCTCCCCTCCTCAAAGGAAGGGAAGATGAATACTGAACATATGGAGAAGGGGTTACTCCATAGCTCTTTGACTCATCCTGCCTGGTGAATAATTTGAGGAGGTGACTGATTTAGCGAACATGCCAATTTGATATCAGTGCCTGATCACTGGAACGAGGCTCCCAGTGGAAGAGAAAATGAGAAATATGACTAAAGTGTCCTCCCACACGAGGCTGTCATTAAAACAGTACGCGGTGTGTCACAGATATTTTTGCTTCGTCTCCAAATAATTTGTTCCTCCAACTTTTTTAAAAAAAATTTAATTTAATTTTGTTCCCTCCCCTCCCCCTCCTGCTTTGCATGCACTTTGCTCTAGGAAGATGGGCAAAGTAGAGTGGCCCTATCTTGCTCTGTAAGTCCCCCCACCCTCTTTGGACCAAGACACTAGCAATGTCAGTGCAGTCTGCTTCCCAACCTACCCTCGGCACTGAAACAGTAAGGCTTTCTGCTTCAGGGCAGCTGGAATGCCATCCCTGCTTGAGCTCCCAAAACCCTCTGCAGTCCCATTGCTCGCTCAGACAACTCTGGTTGAGACTGGGTATTTATTTCAGGGGAAAAGATCCCCTGAAATGTCAGACAGAGAAGGAGACTGAACCTAGCCATGCCGGGCAGAAAAGCTGCATCTCCTATGGAAGGAAAGTGTTTTCCTCTCTTGCCAGTGAATGACTGGCTCATCTTATCCTGGGTCTAGGTCTCAGCCACTGCGGCTGGGACACCTCCTCCCTCGTTACAGCATGAGAAAAAGGGAATGCCATCCTAGAATCTCTTTGCATAGAGATGCCTCTTCTCTCCAACTGTATTATAAATCAGAAAAATGGCTCAAGTTTTTCTATTGCTCTCTAGTTTCCAAAGTTCGTTGTTCACAATAACCCTGGGAAACCAGTAGGATGTTATCTCCATTATACAGATGAGCAAACTGAGGCTCTAGTACACTTCATGATGATAGCCAGAACTTGGAACCAGATCAATTGACTCTTGGACCCATTATTCCTTCTACTGTATGATGATGATGATGATTGATGAAGATGATGATGATACTGGCATTTATATGGCACCAGGCACCTTGCTAACTACTTTACAAATATTATTTCTTTTGATTCTCACAGCAACCCTGGGAGAAAACTGCTATTCTTTTCCCCATTTTACGGCTGAGAAAATTGAGATGGAAGTTAAGTGACTTGGCCAGGGACATACAACTCGGAAATGTCTGAGGCTGGATTTAAACTCCAGGCTTTCTGATTTTAGACACTGCACCACCTAGCTGTCTCTGAGGGTGAGGATTTGTCTTACATTTTTATATTAGCACATGGTTACAGTTGTCACATAATTACAATTAACACATGGTTACAATTCTTTATGTTAACCCGTGGTGCCTAGCAGAATACTCTGCCTCTTTCTCCAACATTTCACATCATTTGGAGGGGGGCAGTACGGAGACAATGTGACATACTAAATAAAAGTCAGGAAGAACCGGGTTTGAATCCTGCCCAGAGACTGACCGTGTGAGCATGGGTAAGCCACTCACTGTGGACCTCTATTTCTTCATCTATAAAATGGGAATCATAATGCCTGTAGAACCTACCTCATAGCTTTGTTGTGAGGTTAAAGTGAAATAATGCATGTTAATCGCTTTATAAACTTGAAAGGACTATGCAAGTCTATCTCAAACGCTCGATGCAGCCTTAAGCTTCCTATGCCTATAAAACTTAAAATTGCACCATGAATTTTGGGACACAGCATACAAATGTCAGCCTTTATCTCTCCTTACACTCTAGCCAGGCACTCACCTTTCCCCACCAGCATGGAGGGAGAAGGATGCGGGACAAATAGCGCTAGGATACAAGTAATCAAGGTTATGAAAAAGGACTGTGCTCCAGGAAATATTGAGGAAGAAGAGAAGGCTTTCAGCTGAGAGCATCAGAAAAGGCTTCACAAGAGGCGAGTCTGATCATAGCCTTCAGAATCCTGCCCCAAATTCTCTGTCTCTAGGAAGCCTCCTCTGTCTTTCACCTGACTCAATTTAATTCATTTCAGTAAATATATATTAAGCACCTACTCTGTGCCAGACAGAGTGCTAAATGCTAGGGATACAAATAAGACAAAGCAAGATAGTCCCTGCTCTCCAGAGGCTTATACTCTAATGGATGGTTCTCAACAACTCTTTTCAGGTCTGTTGTTTGTGAGGTTTTTTTTAATGCCTTTCCCTCTATCGTTTATTCAACAAATACAGGACTTCCCAAAAGTCTTAGTCCAATTTTAAACTAACAGCTTTGAGAACCCCTTAGACTTATGAAGCACCTACTAAGGGCAAGGACCTGTGTTCAGCGCCATAGAGATTACAAAGAAGCATAAGACCTGTGTCCAAACTTGTAAATTGTTTATGATATCTTTGAGGAAAACATAGAGAAACATGGGTGAGACAGTAATAGACAGAAAAGTAGTTTCGGAAATGACTGGATGGCTCAATCCCAAGAGTTGTCATTATTGAATCATATCCATTTGGAAGGAGGTCTCTATTGGAGTACCCCAGGGATCTGTCCTTGGCTCCGTGCCTATCAACAATTTTCGTCAGTGACTCAGATAAAGGCACAGATGACATGCCAGTCAAATTGGCAGGGGCCACAAAACTAGGCAGCATAGCTAACACACTGCTTAACAGAATCAGAATCCAAGAAGGCCTCCACTGATAAGAACTTTGGGCTGAATATAAAAAGATGAAATGTAATAAGGACAAATGTAAATGTAGGTTTTAAAAAAGCCACATGTAAGAGGGAAGAGTATAAACATTTATAAAGGACCAGCTATGTGCCAGGCCCTGTGCTAAGTACTTCTGACAAATATTAGTTCATTCGATCATCACAACACTGGTAGGTGGGTGCTGTTAGTATTGTCTTCTTGCCCAGGGTCACACAGCTACCAAGTATCTGAGGCTAGATTTGAACTCGGGTCTTCCTAACTCCTAACTTCCTAACTCTATCCACTATTCCATTTAGCTGTCTAAAGATAGGGGATGCATGGCTAGGTAACAGTATGTCTAAGAAAGATCTGGAGGTTTAATGAGCCACAAGTTCAAAATAAGTCAACATTTGTTGTTGCTCAGACATTTCAGTTGTGTCTGACTCTTTGTGACCCTATTTGGAATTTTCTTGGCAAAGATATTGGAGTGTTTTGCCATTTCCTTCTCCAGCTCATTTCACAGAGGAGAAAACTGAGGCAAACAGGATTAAGTGACTTGCCCAGCGTCACATAGCTAATGTCTGAGGTCAAGATCTGAAGTCAGGTCTTCCTGACTCTAGGTCCAGCACCCTATCCACTGTGCCACCTAGCTGACCCTGAGTCAACACCATGGTATAGCAGTGAAGACAGGTAATGACAGCAGCTTACGTAGACATGAAATAGGGCTTCAGAGAGAGATATGGTGTCTAGCCCTAAGGAGGACATTGGTCTGCTGTCTTCTTCCTTGGTCAGATCACATCTTAGATACTGGGCTCTCTCTTTGGTTCCACATTTTAGAGGGGCATCAACAGCTGAGAGAGTGTCAGGGAAAGGCATCCAGAGGGGTTGAAGAGCTTTAAGCTTATGCGATATAAGACTCAAGAAGTGGACATGTTAAAAATAAATAAATAAATAATGAAAAAAGAAGGGGCCATGTTTAGCCTGGAGAAGAAAGACTGAGTGGGCCCATAACAGCTGTCTTCAAATATTTGAAAGGTTGCCGTTTGGAAGAGGGACTGGACTCATTCCTCTTGGATCCAGAGGGCAAAACTAAGCACACTGAGTAGAAGTGGCCAAGAGACTGATAACAGGAGAAAACTTCCTAATAATTAACACTGTCTAAAAGTAGAATGTGCAGCCTCAGGAGAGGATAGCTTCTCCCCCATCAGAGGTCTCCAAACGAAGATTGACTAACTCATTGGGTCTCTTGCCATGAGGATTCCTCTGCAGGCACAGGCAGGACTCAGTGAGAACTAACTGACCTCTGAGATGGTCCCTTGGAGCTCTAAGATTCTACATCCAGCTGGTAATAGGTCCCTCACTCTGGAAGGAGTACATTGATTCCAACAGATTTATCAAATAAAGGCACAAACTCACCCCTCAAACAAAAGAAATGGGGATGGCTCAAGAGTTTCCAGGGAACTGAACCCAGGAACCAGAGTTCCTGCTTCCTTCCCAAATACAACCAAAATAAAGTCCATTCTGGTGTCAGGAAAGCTGGAGTCACGTTCAGCAAAAAACTCCTCTTCAAGGAGTTGGATAGGAGCCTCTTCCATTTTTTGTCCTTTCCTCACCCTATTGATTTCTCTTTCTTTTCCTCTTTCTCTCATGATGTTTGTCTGCCTCTCTCTGTGTCTTTCTGTCTTGTCTCTCCCTCCATCCCCCTGCTCCTTTCTTCTTTCTTCCTTCTCCTTTTTCTTCTCTTCTTTCATTCTCTCCCTTTTTTTTTCTTTCATCTCTTTCTCTTTCCCTGTCTCTCACTTCCTACTCCTGCTCTGCTGAGGTCATTTATTCTTCCCACCATCTCTTGTTTCTCCCTCTCCCACTCTCTTCCTCCCCTATTTTTCTATTGTCTTTTCTTGTTTTGATTTTGGAGGGATGTTGTGTTGAGTCTCTGTCCACCCCATCCCCAGAATCCCCTGAATCTCTTTGTACCTTCCCAACCTCTAGCCAAGGCATCAATCCTTGTTTTCTCCCTGCCAAAAACTGTGTGCTGGGCAGAGGTCAAGTTCTCCTCCCTGTCCTGCACCTGCCTCTCCTCCCAAACAGCCAGGTTCTGGCCCAGATTTTGAATCCACCCATACCACTTCAGTGGAGGATTTGCCTTTTGTCCACCTGGCCAGCTGCTCACCTTGAGTGTGGCATTCACCCCCCTTTGCCTGGTCCTGATGAATGAACCAAAGGCACCTGATATCTTGACCATCATCCTGACTTTCCTCCTTTGCTGCCTTGCTGAGAGCTCCTGGGACTCCTTCAAGGCTTCATGCTAATTTCCCAAGCCTTCTCTATAAACTGCTTCCCTAGAGAGCCCATCTCCATTACTGCAAACTCAGGCTTCACTGCTCCTTCCCACTGTGTGTGAATTTTCTTCTCTCGGACACTCCAAAGTGATTCTGCCTCTTATTTATCTCTCGCACATCTTTCTCCTTTACAGTGTGGCATGTCAGATAACTTTATAAAACTTAACACCAGGCTCAGGCTTATTGGTTTCGACTTAAACCATTTAAATCTCTTTCACTTCCTGCATCCTTCTCTTTCCAACCAGTAAATATCTCCCCCCCTCCCCTGCTGTTCTGAGCTGGAATATTCATGGGACACTCAAGGGATCTTTTGCCTTTTTTTGGTTTGTTTCATTAGGAAATGATGATGTTAAATATTTTAAGACTGCGTGTCACTACTGCAGCCCAGAGGACATCCTGAATACATCTGTCTTTAGAATCTAAATGTGGAAGTGTTGTCCTTAACTCTCTCTCATCAATTCTTTCTCTCTCTCTCTCTCTCTCTCTCTCTCTCTCTCTCTCTCTCTCTCTCTCTCTCTCTCTCTCTCTCTCTCTCTCTCACACACACACACACACACACACACACACACACACACACACACACATACCCTCTTTTTTCCCCTCCCTCTCCCTATTTCTCCCTGTCAGGGGACTTGTGAGCAAGTTTCTTGTGAGTTCCTAATGGAGACTCAGCATGATCTAATGGAATATCTGGTGCTGGTCTTGGATTCAGAAGGCCTGAATGTCAGGCCTTGATCTCCCACTGACTAGTCACATGACTTTGAACTTTGGGGCTTAACCCTTATGAACCTCAATTTTTTCATATGTAAAATGGGGAAAATAATATTTGCTCTACCTATCTGACAGAGTTGTTGTGAGAATACCTTATAAGCTATAAATACATTATACAAATTATTATTATTAGAATCACAGTATGTTAGAGCTGAAAAGGGCCTTCCAACTTGGAGACTGAGAAGGCTTAAGGAAGCATCCAGTTCAACCTTTTCATTTTGCATCAGGAAACTGAAACCCAGAGAGATTGGTATTAATTCTATCCTTTATGTTTTTATCCCCAGCACTTAACACAGAACCTTAAACATAGTAGGGCCTTAAGGAATGTGCCTTAAAATTGGATTCCATTGGGAATAGTATAGAATAAGTCAAATCTTTCCAGCACATGATGTCCACAGTGTCTTAGCCAGTTCTTCTATAAAACATCATGACCCCTCACCTGCTTTGGATGCACCCTAATTTATCTAAAGAGGCTGTGTGCTGTAGGGAAAGAGCATAGTCAACTAACAAGTATTTATTAAGCCTTTAGTGTCAGGTACTGTGCTAAGTGCTGGTGATATGAAGAAGGGCAAAAAAAAAAAATGTTCCCTGCCCTCAGGAAGATTACATTCTAATGGAGGTGACTACTTGCAAAGAACTATGAATATACAAGGGAAGAGAAAAAGCATTTGTAGAGCTTAACAAATACTATCTCAGAAGTGTGTGGAACCAGAACAATGTACACAGTAACGGCAATATTATAAAGATAATCAGCCATGAAAGACTTAGGAATTCTGATCAATGCAATGACCCTCCAGATCTCCAAAGGACTCATGGGGAAAAATGCTGTTTACTTCTCGATAGAAAACTGATGGACTCTGAGTACAGATTGAAGCATGTTTTTCTCTTTTTCTTCTTTTTTTCTGTAAGAACATAGTTAATGTGGAAACTTGTTTTGCATGGCTTCATATTTGTAATAGATTTTGTATTTCTTGCCTTCTCTATGTGTGGAGGAGAGAGATGGGAACTGAAAATAAAATAAAATGGGGGAAAAAATTAAGAAAAAGCTCAAATATCTTGTTTGATCCTTACAACAACCCTGAGAAGTAGTTTCTACTATTATGCCCATTTTACACTTGAGGAAACTGAGTTAAAGAGGTTAAGTAACATGCCCAGTATCACATAGCTAGTAGGTGTATGAGGCTGGATTTGAACTCAGATCTTCCAGACTCCAAGCCATCCACTGTACCACCTCCTATCTCTAGATGTATGCAGCATAAATGTGACATCTCTCAGGAGAAAGGGGAGGAACTAGTAGCTAGAAAGACCAAGAGAACCTCTTGAAGGAAGTGAACTATGAACTGAGTCTTGAAGGAAGCCAGGGAAGCTAGGAGTTAAAAGTGAGGTGGAAGGGCATTCCAGGCATGAGGAATTGCTACCTCAACCACTTGGAGTTGGGAGATGGAGAGACATGAATTAGGCCAATATAGCTGGATTGTATAATTTGTAGAGAGGAATAAAGTATAAGAAGAAGGGAAAGTTAGGAAGAAGTCAAGTTGTGGAAAGCTTTAAAGGCCAGAGGACAGTATATTTGATCCTGTAAGTAATAGGAAGCCACTGGAGTTTATTGTCATAGAGTGACATGGTCTAATCTGAAGTTTAGAAAAATCGCACTGGCTGTTGACTGAAAGATAGATGGATTGGAGTGTGGAAAGAGCCTTGAGGCAGAGAGACCAATTGGAAGACTATTACAGTAATCCAAGTGAGAGGTTGGGAGGACCTGATCTGAGGGGGTAGCTATGTGAATGGAGGAAAGGGAATGTAAGTGAAAGATGTTACAAAGTTAGAAAGGACAAGACTTGATGAAAGACTGGGTTTGTGGGGTAGATGAAAGTAACAAGTCAGATGTGATATCTACATTACAGATTGCAAGTTGATAATTGGGAGGATGGCGGTACCTTACATATCAATAGGAAAGGTGGGATGAGGGGTAGGTTTGGAGGGAGAGATAAAGAGTTCTGTTTGGGACATGTTGGGTTTGAGACACTTTGAAGAAATTCAAGTCATATGTCCAAAAGGCAGTTGGTCATTCTAGACTAGATCTCAGGATAGAGATTGAGGCCAGATATATAGTTTTGGGAATCTTCTACACAGAGATGATAGCTGAATCCTTGGGAGTTACTAAGATCACCAACTAGGATAGTACCGAGGAAGAAGAGAAGAAAGCCCAGGACAGAGCCTTGGGGCACAACTCTGATTAGAAAATCTGACTTAGAGGAAGCTCCAGCAAACAAGATTGAGAAGGAATGATCAGACAAGTAGCAGGAGAACAGAGAAACTGAGAGAGACAGATACAGAGACACACAGAGACAGAGTAAGAGCAGTGTCACAAAAACTTAAAAGGTATTCAGGAGAATACCTTTGACAGTGTCAAAGGCTGCAGAGAAGTCACCAGGATATAGATTGAGAAGAAGCCATTCAATTTGGAAATCAAGAGTTCATTGGTAAAGGCTCAGACAGCAATTTTGTTTGAATGATGAGGTGAGAAGTCAATGACTTCTCAAGAAACTGGGTCACAAAAGGAAGGAACAATATGGAGTCATAGTTATCAGCAAAGGATGAATCAAGTGAGGATTTTTTGAGGATGATGGAGAAATGGGCATGTTTGTAGGCAGTAGGGAAGGATCTAGTAGACAAGGCGAGATCGAAGATTAGAGAGAAGGCAGAAGTGGCATAGTAGACAGAGTATTGGACTTGAAATCAACGAAGTTCTACAATGATCACTTCCACATCGTGTGGGTTAGAAGCATGGCACCTCCGCTATCTGGAAAATCCTTTGGCTCTCCCTTCGTACCCTGAATTTTTCCTTTTTCTTTTATGGGGTGTTTAAAGTACCTTATTGTAAAATTTGAGTTACGTATTTGGTCATAGACTCTGTGTCATCTGCTGGCCTCTTTGTGTCATCTGTGGCTTCTGCAAAACTCCCCCAAAATTCCCATTTAATTTCCCATGTGATGAGGAAAGTCACCATGTGGAAGGGATAACTGTACATTCAAACCACACCATTCATCCTGGTTGGGAAAATCATGTAACTCTTCCAAGCTGCAATTGCCTCATCCCAAAAATGAAGTAATAGCAGCTGCAAGACCTAACTTACAACTGAGGATCAACTGAGGTAACGACCACAAAGTATTTTGTAAACCTGTATGTGTTATCTATTATTGTTGTTCATGTCCTTCTTAAAAAAAAGATTTTTAGAAATTGACACAACCCAAGGGTGTGTGTACTGGAGCATACCTAGCTCCTTCTGCCTGGAAAGAGTATTAAATTTTCAATGTGAGCATTTACATCTTGGAAATTGGTCAATTCTACAGATCAAGGCTTCATTTACTGTTTTGTTGATTGTTTAAACTTTAGCTTATCTATCTCTTCTAAGTAATACAGAAAATGTTAATGATACCAATTAAAACATCTAAATATGTAATATGTATATTTTCCCCAAGAGACCCGGTTGTTAAACATTTACCAGCACACCATTGAGGATATTCTACATGAAGTCTGACTGTGTTCACAATCTTATCATTCATTGTTAATAGCAGAACCAGGCTTAGAATTCAGGTCTCCTGATTCCCAGTCCACTGCTCTTTCAGTGACTCCATTATGGTTTTCTCTTCTGCCTACACAGACACAATTGTCACTCTACCTCCAACGGGATGCTATCTGTATGGGCAGGGAGTCAGTTCTGCAGTGACACAGCCATATTTTTTGCTGTGGAATTGAAAAGCCTGTTTGACCTTTCTGTCTCTTCCCACCCTGGTACAGTGGAAGGACCACTGTCTCTTGAGTCAAAGGACCTGAGTTCTCATGATTACTGCCTTTATGACCTTGAACAAATCCCTTAACCTCCTAAAGCCTCAATTTCCTCATCTGTAAAACTGGGAAAGACAGAATAAATGACCTCTGAGATGCTGTCATTGGGCAGGTCATTTAAACCCTTTGGGCCTCAGTTTTCTTATCTGTAAAATGAGAGGGTTGGACTAGATGCTTTTATAGCTTATGATCCCAAGAACTAAGGGTTTGGAAACTGTATGATTCATTTGGATTTACAGAAAAAAAGTAATTGATACTCACAAGGACCTTTCCTAATTGTAACATTTTGATGTTAAGACAAATATACAGTGAGAACATTTCACAATCAAGAAAAAGCCATAGATACTCATTACCTTTATTGCTCACCTCCTAATCTCCCTTGAATCCCTTGTAAACTGATTCCTAACCAACCTCCGTTTACCTCCAATGAAAAATCTTTCTACCCAAGTTAACAATGACAAAGCAGCTGCTAAAGCTGGTGGCCTTTTCTTCCTCTTTATCCTACTTGACCTTTCTTCAGTTTTTAACATTCTTATCTTTGACCCTTGGAACCTTTTATATTTTATCCTGGAAGCCTTAAGACCTTATAGATTATTTTGGAGTAGCAGAATTACATGATCTGACCTATTCCTGTTGTTGTCAGTTGTTTTCAGTCATTTCCAACTCTTCATGACCCCATTTGGAGTTTTTTTGGCCATTTCCTTCTCCAGTTCATTTTACAGATGAGGAAACTCAGGCAAACAGGGAGAAGTGACTTGTCCAGGGTCACAGTAAGTGTCTGAGGCCAGATTTGAACTCATGAAGGTGAATCTTCCTGACTCTGGGCTTGGCATTCTATATCCATTGTGCCACCTAGCTGACCAGTGCCTTTAAAGAAGGCTATTTTGGTAGCTATGTGGATGATGAATTGGAGACTGGAATCTGGGAGACAAATTAGGAGGCTATCATAATAATCCTGGGGACAGGTTATGGGAGCCAGAATAAAGGCCAGTGACTGGATAGAAGGGATGTTCTCCTGGATATTTCCTCCTCCTTTGATTTTTGTGAAAAGACTTTTCCCTTATTTTTCTCCTACCTGTATGACCACTGCTTCCCAGTATCCTTTGTTAGATCATCATCGCTATTTTTGAATTTCCTTCCAAGTTTCTGTCCTGGACCCTCTTCTCTCTTTTTCTTAGTGATCTCATCTCAGAGATGAAGCAGCATGGGATAGCTGAAGTCACAAAGACCTGGGCTGGAATTCCAATTCACATGTTCACTAGTTATGTGACCTTGGGCAAATCATTTAACTCCTGTGTGCCTCCATTTCTTCAGCTGGAATCTAATAGGAATCATGATAGCACCTACTTCCCAGGGTAGTTGAGGGGAATCAAATGAGGTCATGTTGACAGAGCACTTTCACAGTGCCTAACACACAGTAGATGCTTAATAAATGCTTGTTTCCTTTTTTGTTCATGCCTGATCCATTCCAGTTGTCAATGCTGTCTCCTTCCTCAAAGTACCTTGTTTGTACTTACCTTTGTGCACATTGTATCCCACCCCACCCCCAAATATATGCTGCTTGAGTGTAGAGGCAGTTTCATTTCTGTCTTTACATTTTCCACATAAAGCACAATACTTTGCACATAGTACGTGCTTAGTAAATATTGGTTTGATTGAATGGAATTTGTGTCCTCTTGCCCATATTCTGGACATGCCATAAGCAGATGTGAAATCCATTCCATAGCTGGCCATCCCTACTAGGTTTGCGGACTGGCCTGAGTGGTCTTCAGTCATGGAGATTTATTTAGTTTTACATTGTGAAGTAAAAGGAGACTGAGTCTTTTATAAATACACCAGTCTAGGGCAAGCAGACCCCTGGTGCTTTTTATTATAGCAGTCCTGATTAACCAAGACAATGCAGCACAATTCCTCTGGGGGTCAGTCACTGAGCCTCAGGGGTTGCCATTCACTCTCCAGATACCTATCTATGCCTCCTTCCTTCTCCTTCTGAAGGAAGTGTCAGTTCTGATCAGATCACCTCAGGGAGCATCATGAGTGTGAATACTGAGAGACAGACAGAGGGACAGAAAGAAACAGAGACAGAGACAGAGAGACAAAATTGTGTGTGTGTGTGTGTGTGTGTGAGAGAGAGAGAGAGAGAGAGAGAGAGAGAGAGAGAGAGAGAGAGAGAGAGAGAGAGAGAGAGAGAGCAGAGAGAAAGACAGGGAGAAAAAGAGAGAAGGGACAGAGACAAAGAAAGAGACAGAGAGACAGAGACAGAATGTGTGTGTATGTGTGTTTAGAGAGAGAGAGAGAGAGAGAGAGAGAGAGAGAGAGAGAGAGAGAGAGAGAGAGAGAGGCAGAGAGCAAGACAAGGAGAAAAAGAGAAGAGACAGAGACAAAGAGACACAGACAGACAGAATGTGTGTGTGTGTGTGTGTGAGAGAGAGAGAGAGAGAGAGAGAGAGAGAGACAGAGAGAGAGAGAGAGAGAGAAAGAGAGACAGAGACAGAGACAGAGACAGAGACAGACAGAGAGAAAGAGAGAAATAGAGAGACAGAGAGAGGGAGAGTTTGAAGAAACCTTAAGAATCATCTAATCTAGATGGTGCAAAGGATAGAAGGATAGAGTGCTGGGCCTGGAATCAGAAAGACTCCTCTTCCAGAATTCAAATCTGACCTCTGATACTTACTAGCTGTGTGACCCTAGGCAAGTCACTTAATCTTGTTTGCCTCAGAGCTTCATCTGTAAAATGAGCTAGAGAAGGAAATGGCAAACCACTCCTGTATCTGTGCCAAGAAAACCCCAAATGAGGTCACAGAGAGCTGGACATGACTGAAAAATGACTTAATAGTCTAAGTCCCACATTTTATAGGTGAGAAAACAGAGCTTTCTTTTGCCTTTCACTCAAAGTATATGCACAGTATTTCCTTTCCTAGATCGTTACAATAAAAGCAGACTCCAGCAATAATCACCTCCCACCCCATGCCTTCTCCATCATTTGTGACACAAGGTCACTCACCCTCTGTGTGAACCATTCTCTGATGGTGAGATGCCTACTGTCACAGCAGCTCAAAACTGGAAGAAATATCAAAACTGTATTGCCTACCTGAGCAGGAATCTCCTCTATGGCACATCTTGGGCTGCTTTATAAAGCACCGTTCCATCATTGGAAAAGTCTCTTTGTTCAGAAGTTCTATATTGATCCCAACTCTGTTTCCCTGGACTTCACCCATTGATATGTGTTCTGCCCTATGGAGCAACAAAAGGTAAGTCTAATTTTTCCTCCATACAGCTCCTTATTTCTTTCAGCTGATCCTACTGTGATATGTTTCACAGATCTTTATCATCCTGGTTGGCTCCCCTTTGGACATTTTCCAATTTTTCAGTGTCTTGCTTAGATTATGGTGCCTATAAATGAACATGTGCTCTAAGACAAGAATATGGGATGGAGGGATGGGGAGGAAAGAGCTTTTGTTCCCCTTGATTTAGATACTCAGTTTTTATTAATGGAGCCACATCACACTGTTGAATTTTATTGACCTTGTGGTCAAGTAAAACACCAAGGCTTTTTCATGGGTGTCAAACCTCCCCAACCTTGAATGAATGCAGGTGTTTTTTTAAACCTAAGCACACTTTGTATTTATTTTTATTAAATTTCATTTTGTTTGTTTTGGCCCATCATTCTAGCCTGTCAAGAAATTTCTGATTCTTAATTCTGTCATTCAACCTAGTGGTTATCCTTCCAAGCAAATTTGATAAATATATACAATACACATCTTCATGCAAACTTTTGATAAAAGTGTTTACAGAACAGGTCCAAATACCAATCTCTGTAGCCCACTGCTAAGGATCTCCTCTTAGGTAACATCATGCATTATTCAACATACTTTGGGTGTGTTTTTCCAACAAACTGTGAATCTACCCAATTGTACTATGACCCTGTTCACAGTTCTGCAGCATGCCTAGAAGGATATTGTGGCAGATGCTGTCAGATACCTTGCTGGAGTAAGGACACAGGATATCTGTGGCATTCCTCTGGTCAGCTGGTATAGAATTACTAACAGAAAGGGAAATCTGTTTTGTTTGACGTTATTCATTTCTATAATCATTCAACAAACATTAGGTACCTACTATGCGTAAGCCAGTTAGGCACTGTACTAATTACTACAGTTATATGCTCTGGGGGATACAAAGATAAAAAAAGACATAACCCTGACTTCAAAGCATTTACATTCCAGTATGAGAAATAAGACTTAATAAACTGTAATATAAACTAGAGCATGATAGGTGCCATATGAAAAATGCAAGTAAAATATGAAAATTCAGTGAAAAGGAAGTTACATTTCATCAGGGAGTTCAGTTATGGAGTAATTGGACCCTGAAATGGTTTTTGAAGGAATTTCAGAAGGTAGATACTATGGAACTTAAGAAGGAAATGATGGATGGTGGATGGATGGATGGATTGATAATTAATAGATGGATAGACAGAATGAGCAAGATTAAGCATTTGTCATTAAACATTATGCCAACTTCTGCAAGCAAGCAAGAAAATGCTAAAAACAAGACAATCCCTAAACTTAAGAACTTTATATTCTAATGGGGGAAACAAAACATAAAAGGAAGCATGGTAGCTGGAAGGGATGGAGGTACATAGGGTGGTGGCATGACTAGATGTATTCAGGAAGTATGGGAAAGACTTGGCATCAAGAAAGATGAAGCCATAGCTATCTTATCAAATCCTAGCACAATTCCAAGGGCATAGTCCCATTTTCAGGTAGAGAGGGAACAGAGAGGATAACTTCATTGGAATCAAGATGACATGCTTGGAAACATCTGGGAAAAATGGATTTCCAGCAGAAGTCTCAAATATGCAACACAATGTTAATATGTGGTTTTTTGAGTCAATCTACAACCCCCAGGGATTCTTATGTATGGTTTAGTGGCTTCTGTTTCTATTTACATGTGACGCCATTGATTTATAATATAAGGGATAATGTGAACAAAGCCTTAGAAAGGGCAGGACCTGTTTGGAGGAGGCCTAGGATCCAGTTCGATTGTAGGAAGAGGAAGAAGGTGGGGTGGGAAATTCTATAACTTTTTTAAAGTGATGGTTTGTGAATGTCTAGAAAGAGAGACACACAGTAAGAGTCTGAGGCTGAATTTGAACTCAGGTCTTCCTGACTCCAGGTCCCACACTCTTCTCTATCTACTGTGCCCCCTAAACTACCTCCCTATCTCCTTCTACAATTCATCAAATATTTTAAAGCATCCTCTCCGTCCAATACTGTGGTAGGCTCTGGAGGAAATATTTACAAGGTTCTAGACCTTAAGGAACTCCCATTCTAACAGGAGAATGACACAAATACTAAAATCTTGCTAAATTATAGGTAGGCTGGAGAAGAAAATCGCAATCTAACTAAAGCACTGAGTTCAGAGAAAGGATTAAAAAAACAAAGTAGGCTCCATGATTGTGGTTTCCCAGTACTCTGAGGGGAGAGGCCCAAGGACTCTGCTTTACTGAGATGGACTCCATTTCTCAATCCTATGCACCCTGGAAGAGGAGGAAAAGACAGAAATATTGGCAGCAGGAGCAGTGACACCTCCTTCCCTAGATTCCCAGTTTGGGGAGTTGTTAATTTTCTCACCTTTGGGTCTACAGAAAAAAAAAAAAGTGACACTTTATAAAAAGCAATCTCCCAGTACCCTTCTAAGTAGAAGCTATTAGGCCACAGCTGTCTGTATCCAGAACTCACCCTGAACCCTGTTGACTTCAAAAAAATAAAAGACTGTGGACAATAGAACCCTCAGGGAAGAATTATACATTGTTTACTGGTCCTGGAAGCTGTAGATGATCCTATGACCATTTGAGTAGGCCAAAGGGACTCTGTATGGTGTATTTCTAGAATGGGGACTCTGGTCTAGGAGCAAACTGAACTCCCCTTGTGAATATAAAGGGTTTGTGTGTCCCCTCCCTGCTGGACTCCATCTCCTTTCCACCCCCCCTGCCCAACTTCACTCTTGACAGCTGCGGCCTCCCACCCCCAGTCCCGGTTTGGAGCAGTGATTAATACAGGTTTAAAATAATCCTTGTCTTCTCCCTTTGTCCGCCTCCAACACAGCCGCTGCTCCCCCCCAAGTCTTCCATTCTGGAGGGGACCCTCCTCAGAAATTCACTCCATATCAACTATCTTGGCTCATATTTCGATGCTCCCCTAGACCCCTAGCAAATGATGAAGCCCTCCTATGACTTAGAAATGAAGTTGCTTATGTGTGAGTGAATGAGAAGGAATTTCACTAGGGAGGGATTGGGGATAGAACATCTCCTCTTGTTACACCTAACATCAAACATCTCTACTGGATAAAGGAGAATTATGTGAATGCATAGAATCATTTGTCTCAGTCTCTCACTGTTCCTTGGTTTCCCCATTTTCTCTGCTAGTATCTGGGATTCCTTTTGTACCTAAGGATCCAAAAGTACTTTCTTTCCTTTCATTCTCAGTTGAGTCTCTTGTGGGATCTTAATCTTTTTTGCAACGTGAATTCCTTCGGCTGTCCGTTGGACCCCTTCTCAGAACTGTGTTTTTAAATGCATAAAATAAATACAGAGGATTACAGAGGAAAGCAATTCTATTGAAATACACTTAATTCACGAACTCTAGTTTAAGAATCCCAGCCTAGTAGAACATTTAAGCTCTTTGGGAGCAGGGTGTGTGTGTGTGCGTGTGTGTGTGTGCGTGTGTGTCTCTGTCTGTCTCTGTCTGTCTGTCTCTCTCTGTCTGTCTGTCTGTCTCTGTCTCTGTCTCTCTCTCTCTCATAGATCATATGCCCAAGATCATAGAACAAACCAAGAACAGTCAGGCATAGAATCCAGCAACCAATGGGTCCCGGTTGAATTGCCTCCTTGTCTGTGCTACCAGAATGCTTGAATTTGGAGCTGGAAAGGACTTTGGGAACCATCTAGACTATAGGTTCTTAGTCCACAGGATCTGTGGATAGTTTTCAGGGGGGCTCAAGAACTGGGATGGAGGAAAAATTCACCTTTATTTTCATTAATCTTTGGCTTCCTTTGTAATCGGATATATTTTATTTTCAGCATCTATAAACATTCTGAGAAGGGGTTCATAGGCTTCACCAGGCTGCCAAACAGGTCACCAAAAAAGTTAAGAACTCATGATCTAGTCCAATTCTCCTTTCACTGATGAGAAACTGAGACCAACATGGCACAACATGGTTAGAGGACCTTATTAACCACTTATTCCCTGAATTGTTTTTGGCTAAGTCACTTGACGTGTGTGTGTGAGTGTGTGTGTGTGTGTGTGTGTGTGTGTTTTGAACATTCAAGTGATATAGCAATAGGAACTAATTATTATGATTATTGTTCACTTGTGTCCAACTCTTCCTGATTCCAAATGGGGTTTTCTTGACAAAGATACTGAAGAGATTTGCCATTATTTTCTCCAATGCATTAAACAAACAGAGGTTAAGTGACTTGTCCAGAGTCACAAAACTATTGAGTGTCTGAAGCTGGATTTGAACTCAGGTCTTCCTACTTCCAGACTCAGAGCTCTATCCACTGAACCACCTAACTGCTTCCATTATGACTGTTACTGTACTGTAAACTCCATGAAGGGTAGGGACCTGGTCTTCAAATTTTTATTTCCTTCAGCATGAATGTAAGCTAAGTAGATATTGCTCCCTCTCCCATCTGTTTTCTACAACTTACACCTGAAGGAGCTTAATAATTCCTCAGAAAATATTTTCTCTTTCTCTTTCCTTGCTATCATATGGATCTGACCCAAGCACACAGTCTCTAATTAAAGTAACGTACAGCTTATCTGTTCACAATCTGCCTGTGAGAAAAGGACTTTGTAAATGTTAAAATGTTCTATAAATGTGAGCAATTATACTGGAAGTTAAGAAAGGCAGTGCATGAATGGGTAGAGAGGGGGCCTTGAAGTCAGAATGATCTGATTTCAAGTCTCCCTTCTGACACACTGGCTGTGCTACTTTGAGTAAATCACTTAATCTCTCACTGTCCCCAATAATGATTGCCAATCTATGTTGTAAAGGGAATTTCCTCACTGGTGAGTTCCCTCCATTGAAGACAACAATGATTTGGGCAATCCCAAATTTTGGCATAATCCATCCAATTAAGCCACTGCCATTTGAATTAGAAATGAACTTGATGCTTTGTTTGGAGTTGTTTGGGGCCTCGGATTAATCTTTGAGGTGTTTGTATTCAGAGAAACACATTCATTAATGTCTGAGAGAGGTGAGTGAAGTATATACTGGGGAGATTGGAGAAAACAGGGCAGGAATTCACTTCTTGATTTGGAAGAACAGATGAAGTGCCAGACCTGGAGTCAAGAAGACCTGAGTTCAAATCCAGCCTCAGACACTTACTAGCTATGTGACTCTGTGCAAGTCACTTAACCTCTGTTTGCCTCCATTTCTTAAACTATGAAATGGGAATAATAATAGCACCTACCTCCCACAGTTGTGAAAACAAAATGAGTTATTTGTAAAGTGCCTTCCAAATTCTAAGGCGCTATATAAATGCTAGCAATTTATACTATTATTAATGTAGTCTAAACCCTTTCTGAGGCATGAATCTCCTCTACAGCATACCCTACTCATGTTCATATAGCTTCTCCACCTGGCATAGTATCCCACCTGATGATGAGGAATTCACTACCTCTCAAAGCAGCCCATCCTACTTTCTGAAAGCTCTGAGACAATAGCTAAATTCATTTGGTGGGAAATGAAGGAGACGATCCACCAAGTGAAGAATCCCCCAGGGGAAAATAAGTCTAGTTATACCTTGCCTGTGCCTTTTGCTGCCAGACTGAGCTATGTTTTCCCAAAGAAGGAAGGGCACCACCACACTCTTTCTTGCTCTTTTTGGGTGGGGGTGGAGCCAATGAGCTCAGCGCCCTTTTGCTTAGGCAATACTGAGAAACACAGAGCTGGTCTTTAACTGCTCTCTTTAAAAAAAAGATATGGGGGTGGGACAGTGTGCCACTTTGGGTATCAAGGGGAGATAGGAATATATCAGATGGCCTCGATGTAGTTATGCTAAATATTAACTGCTCTTAATAGTGTTCCGGAGGGGATTCCACCTTTCTCAACACCCTGAAATTCCAGGCTCCTAGCAGCCAGAAAAGGTGGTGGAGCCTTCAGGGAATCATGTAATGGGATAACTGTCTTGAAGATTCCTTTGGGAGGAGATGAGGAGGAAGAGAAGGCCAAGGTAGAGAAGGAGTTGGAGGAGATGGGATTGAGGGACTGAAAGAGGTAGGGGAGAGAGAGATTGGGGGAGGGGAACAGCCATGCTGGTTAGAACCAGCTGAAAGGTCTTCTTTATTAAAAAATAATGGTTCATTCTTTACATTTGGTATAAAAACCTGTTGTAATTACCTAGCAGTGGGAAAGCAATTTCCAAGCGCGTTTATTGTTCAGCTCCCCAACCAAATTTGCAAGAAGACATCCACCAGGGAATAAAGGGAGTGAAGATGGGCTTGCAATAACTATGATATTTAAATGTTTCCACAGCAGAAATTTCAATAAGGTTTAAATGAACCATAAGTTGATTTCTCTCCGGATTTTTTTCTCCTCCTCCTTCTTTATTACTTAAGACACTGTGTTCCTAAACCACATTTATACAAACAGAAAAATCCCAGCAGGAAACTTTAAAACTTTATTTGTTGCTCTTCTGAATGCCTGTCTCTTTATCCACATGTGATGGAAGCCTCACAGTCCCAGCTGAGGTGAACCTGAGACTGAGAGCTTGACTGAGGACTGCAAAGGTTTAACCTTGAAAGTATTTAGAAGAGAGTCTAGGGTTTCCTTTGCAGAAAGAGTCTTAAGGAATGTTGTGTGGTGTAGAAGGAGGGTAGTTATGAGTGGATTCCTCAGTCTATTAGTAAGATATCTTGGAGTGCAACTCCCTCATTTTACATATGAAGAAATTGAGGCCTGATGAGATAAAGTGGTTTGTCTAAAGTCAAACGACTACTTAGTGGTTGAGTCAGGATTAAAACTCAGTTCTCCTGGCTCCACAGTCCAGTATTCTTTCCACTATAAAATGCTACCTCCCAGAGCATTCTTTAACCTAGCACAGTGCCTGGCACATAGTAGTAGCAGGGCATAATAAAAGCTCCCAGATTGACTAATTGAAGATTGATTGTTCAATCACCACTATTTAAGGACTCCTTTCATTTGCCTTCTGTCATTAGTAGCAAGCTGAGTGAGGAGATGTAAGCTTGTTTAGAAAGTACCTATTCAGTCTTCTTTATTGAATTATAAGTTCCTTCAGAGAAAGGACCAACCATTTTCTTTTACCCCCTAGGGAACCTATTACAGGGCTCTAGACCAGCAGAAATCTATATAATCCATAGAGAGAGTGGCTGGTTCCACTATGCCCTCCAGTGCTTCATATGAGTATCCAGGGTCCTCAAAGGCAATACCAGTACATTGAAAGCTTTGGCAAGTTTCACGAGACTAGAGAGAAAGGCTTGGAGTTTAGGCTAAGCAACGGGCTCTATTTGTTGTCTGAACATCAGACTTTTTAAATTGATAGAGGTCACTGGGTAATGAATCCATGATGGGTGAAGAGGGAGAACACAGGAACTAATTAAACTATCTCCTAAGGTATAGGGGCAATTTGATCTATTGCAGTAGAAATAAATGCAAGAATGGATTTGTTGAAGTATAGGCTGCCATTCGATGCCATGTAAGTATAAAACATTTATTATTAGATTGTTGTTATTGTAATTCAGTAAGATTTAATGAAGCTTGTTCTAGATACTGTTGGAAAAATAAAGAAATATAAGATGCACTCACATCATAGAATCATAAAATTTAGAGATGGAAAGGAAGGGACCTGAGGATCACGTAGTCCACCTGCTTCATTTTATAGATAAAGAAACCAAAACCTTCAATCATGTTAATAATTTTCTTTTTGTTAATCCATTTGTGAATTCTGGCATAAATCCCACTTGGTCACAATGCATAATCTTTGTGATATATTGTTGTAGTCTCCTAGATAGCATTTGATCCTGATCTGTCATTATTCTTTAAACCTGGTCTTTGACTAGTTCTGAACTTGAGTTACACAGAAGTGAGTGGAAGAACCAGAACAGAACCCGGTCAACAAACAGCCTCTCCTCCCCATGCATCCATCCTATGTGGACTGCCTAGAGAGGAAAATAAACTGTACCATTTTTCCTTAAAACTCATTTGCTAGACTCCCGTTAGGAATCTTGTAACTAGAAAGGCTTCCTGTGAGATACTGGGAAAGGCTGTGGAGGGAATATGTGTGGCAGCTCAATCCCTACAGATCTTTCTCATTGTCTTTCTTGAGTTTCTACGCTAGAAGAGGGGAATACTTCGTTCACCTACATTTAAGCAAAATATGGACAGCTAGAACTATCTGGGCTAAACAATGGTCTAGTTCTATAAGTTCAGAACTGATCAAAGACCAGATTTGACAGACCAGGGTCAAATGCTATCTAGGAGACTACAACAATATATCACAAAGATTATATATTATGACCAAGTGGGATTTATACCAGGAATTCACAAATGGATTAACATAAAGAAAATTATTAACATGATTGATTATATTAGTAACAAAAACTCATGTGGTTACATCAATAGATGTAAAAAGAACAATACAACATTCATTCCTATTGAAAACACTTGAATGCATAAGTATAAATGGATTTTTCCTTAAAATAAAAAGCATCTATCTAAAATCATCAGCAATCTTGGTTTGTAACTGTAATAAACTAGAAGTCTACCCAATAATATCAGGAGTGAAACAAGGATGTCCATTATTTCCAATATTATTCAATATTGTATTAGAAATGCTAGCAAGAGCAATAAGAAGAGAAAAAGAAATTGAAGGAATCAGAATGGGCAATGTGGTTATAAAACTACCTCTTTTTTCCAACAATGTGATAATATACTTGGAAAATCCTAGAGATTCAACTAAAAAGTTAGTTGAAACAATAATTTTAGCAAAGTAAAGGATATAAAATAAACCCACAAAAATCAGCAGCATTTCTATGTATCACCCACAAAACTCTGCAAGAATAGATAGTAAGAGATACCCCACTTAAATAAACATAGACAGCATAAAATACCCAGGAGTATACCTGCCAAGAAAAATCTAAGAACTACATGAATATAATTATAAAACACTTTTTATACAAATAAAGTCAGATTTAAATAATTAGAGAAATATTCATTGTTCATGGGTGGGTAGAGCCAATAAAATAAAAATGGCAATTCTACCTAAATTGATATACTTATTCAATGCCATCCTAATTAAATTACCCCAAAAATATTTTATTGAGCTAGAAAAAGTAAAAACAAAATTCATTTGGAAGAATAAAAGATCAAGAATATCAAAGAAATTAATAAAAACTTGAAGGAGATTTAGTAGTACTAGATCTTAGACTGTATTATAAGGTGGTAATTATCAAAACTTTCTGGTTCTGGCTAGGAAATACAAAGGTGGAACAGAGTAGAGACACAATATACAGCAGTAAGTTAGTATAGTAGCCTTGTGTTTGACAAATGTAAAGATTTAATCTTTTAGGATAAGAATTCACTATTTGATAAAAAATTGTTGGGAAAACTGGAAATCAGTCTGTCAGAAACTAGATATAGACCGATATCATAAACCATTTACCAAGATAAGGTCAAAATGGATATATGACCTAGATGTAAAGGCAGATATAAGTAAATTGGAAGAACATGGAACATATTATTTACCAGACTTGTGAATAGGAAAAGAATTTATGAATAAACAAGAGATAGAGAGCAGTATGAGATGTAAAATGAATAATTTTGATTGCATTAAATTAAAAGAGTTTTATACAAATAAAGCCAATGTAGCCAAGATTAGAATGAAAGCAAAAAATTAGGGGGGAGTTTATAGTTTCTCAGATAGAGGTCTTAGAGCTCAAATATATAGAGAACTTCTAATTTATAAGAATGAGAGTCATTCCCCAATTGATAAATGGTCAAAGAATATGAAAAGGCAGTTCATAGATAAAGAAACCAAAACTGTATATAGTTGTATGAAAAAAATGCTCTAAATCCTTATTGATTAGAGAAATGCAAATTAAAACAACTTTGAGATACCAATTCACACCTGTCAGATTGGTTGAAATGATTAGAAGGGGCAAATAATAAATGTTGGAGGGAATGTGGAAAAATTGAGACACTAATACATTGTTGGCAGAACTGTGAACTGAACCTAGAGTGAAGTTTAGCATAATAGTACCACAGCGTTCTACCCTCAGTCCTGTTTTGTTTGGTATTTTCATCAATTATTTGACTGAAGGCATAGATGATGTACTTAACCAGATTCATAGAAGATAAAAAGCTGAGAGAGAGAATGGACTAATGCACTGAATTACAGAACTGGAGTCCAATAAGATCTTGACAGGATAGAATAACAGGTTGGACCAAAAAAAGATGAAATTTAATATAAATATATAACCAACATTTAGATTTAAAGAATCAACTTCATGAGCAAGAGGTGAGCAAAGCATGGAAAAGCATCAGTTCGTATAAAAAAGATCTTAGTATTACATTGTATTTTTTAAGCTTTTATGAGTCCATAGTGTAAAGTGATATTCCTTGAACCCTCCCTGCCAAAAAAAAATCCAATTTCTGGTCCTGTTGATGTATGTATAGCCCATATAATATCATGCCATTTAATGTATTGATCAACTTTACAGGACTTTTCCCTCCTCTTATTCTGTGTTAAGGCATGGTGTATGGGAGGAGGAAGAAGAGACACATTGGGAAATGCAGGTGATGTAAAAAATTAAATATTGATAAAAGTTATTTTTTTAAAAAAAACATAACTTACAAATGAAGGGAGGTAGGTGACAGATTTGCACTATGCACTAGTCAGACCACACCTGGAATATTATGTTGTGGGCACTATGTCTTAGAAGGGACACTGACAGGTAGTAATATTTCTCAATGAGAGGAGGAAAACCAGGTTGAGCAAGCCTCTTGAAAAACATATCACAATAATAATTCACATTTATAGAATGCTTTTAGGCTTAAAAGCAAATTCCTACAAGATCCCTCTAAGGCAGACTGTATAAGTATTAGTATTTTTTCCATTTTACAGATAGGGAAATTGATTCTCAGAGAGGTTAAAGGTTTCATCCATGAATCTCCAGCTACAAGTATCAGGGTATGAAATTGATCCGTGTCTTCTATCTCAAAGTCCAGAATTCTTACCACTCTAGGCTGCATCTCTAGATCATATGAGGATTCAGCTGAAGGAACCAGGAATATTTACTTAGTTTGTGAGGGCAACATGATCTCTGACTTCAAATATTTAAAGAATTGTCATTAGGAAGAGAGACTAGAATTGTTCTCTTTGGCTGCAGGTGCTCAAAAGTTAATACCAAGAAGGTGGGAGGGAGGGAGGAAAGGGGAAGAAGTATTTCTGTAGCCCTACTATGTGTCAGGCACTGTGCTAAGCAAGTGTGAGGAATTCATAATGGATTCAATTTAAAGACCTCCTAGCTCCCATTCTATTCTTATGGATCTCTAAAGTCAGAGAGATCCCTTTCTGCCCATCTAGATTGAGGTGCAAACTGCCTAGAAACAAATAACTGAGGACCTCGAGGAATGGGAACCTTGGACTCTACTGTTGTCTCCTGACAAACTGACCTCAGCAATCCAGAGAGGCATTTATCTATCTACAAGACTGAGATAAATCACACTGAACTTTTAACACCATATACCTCTTTCCAGAGCTGTAGCATCTGTCTAGCCAGAGGGGAAACTAAGAACTCTGCAGATTTTCATTTTGAGTTCAGAGAAGTGGGCCATATCTAGGAATATTTGGCCAGAGAAATGTCTTGCTCAATTTCCAACCCAGGGATGCATTTTCAGCGCCACTTGACTGATTCCTGGAAGACGGAGACTGAGACACGACTGAGAATGCAAATACCTTTGACTCAGAACTGTCTGTCAGGAAACAGATCCATGGACTGCAGTCTCCCCACTCACCAGCACCGCTGATGAATATTTATGGCACCCCTGCCTGTGTGCCAGAGGCGTGGACGCTGTCTTCTCCTGATTCCTCACCAAATGTCCTACTAGGAGAAGAGTTTGTAGGGAGAGCTCTTGGGGTGCACACAAGAGTTTAGCTAATGAGGTTGCCCTTTCTCTCGGCCTCCCACATCTGTCAGTCTCCTGGGCCAGCTGTTCAGGTTAAAACATCCTAAGAAGGTAGGAGTCCCCTTTTCTTCTTCCCGTTCCCACCCCAGGTGTTAGGGAAATCAGGAGAAGCAGGCAGAACACTTAGAGTTATTCAGACTCTTGTGTTGGGGCTGGGTCTTGCCTCCTTAAAGCTAAACATGCTCTTTGAGGGGGAAAGGGGGAGGGAGGAGAGGGGGTGAGTAGGGAATGTGAGAAAAGCTAAGTCACTCTCCCTTTCCTTCAATTATTTGAGCTCATGATGATTAGAAGCACCATGTCTTATTAGCCATAATAAGGCTATATTGTAGCAGGGGGAAGGGGGAGAAGGGAAAGGAGAGAGAGAGAAGGGAGCTCATTTCACACTCCAGAAATTGAGATTTATGCTACAGGCACAGAGAAGTGGTTTTACAACTCAGTCTTCTCTGGGTTGGTCTGAAAGTTAGAAAGACCATGATTCATTAGGAGGAAGACTACCTTTCTCCTTTAACCCAGACAATTCTCTACGTGTAGGTAGAAGGCTTCTTCTTGTTTCCTGGACTTTTGTATCCTACCAGCTATCCAGAATCCACCTGTGAAATCTGTCACTGAGGATTAATGAGCTGGTTTCAGTCCTCTCCTGGAAACCTTTTCTCACCTCTTTTATTCTTACTGGTCTCAAGATCAGACCTGCCTTTCACTCTTCCTATTAAGGTCAGACCTGTCACACACACACACACACACACACACACACACACACGTGCACATGCACACGCATACTAAACTCAGACCTGTCCCCTCACTCCCATGTGCCATGCTAAGACCTTTTACCCCATCACCACCAACTATCTTATAGCCTCAGATTCCCAAATCCACAACAGCAAAGCTGAGCCTGTGTTTCTGCTGCTTCTATAAGCCATGAACATCTATCAACCACAGTTTCATGTTGAATAGGTCTTGGTGGTTGGAGTGGGGGTAGGGGAACAAATTCAAGCCCAAGATTATTACATCTTGTACATTATGCTCCTGCCAGGGCTAAAAATACCCTCACAGTGGTTGCTAAGTGCAGGTCTAATGGTTTTCCTCAGAGAGAAGAATGGGATTTGAGTTTCTCTGAAACTGAAGACCTTGAGTTTATAATGTCCAGGGAAATGAGGCAAGGGAAACCGCTTGCCCTGGGAGAAAATCCCTGAGGGAGCAAGAGTCAAGGGATGGCACCAGGACACACCCTATCTAAGTGAAATGAAAACTCTGAGGAAGGGTTATAAAGAGATTCAGTAACTATTATATAATATCAGGAAGAAAGCAAGTACTGATAAAGGACTTCATACCTGGCTCACTCTGTCTTGCTGTATGACCTACTCTTGACCTTTTCGTCCCCTTCAAGATGGTCTTTCTCCTGACAGGTGTGGCTCTTTGAAATTCTCAGGATCAGGCCACAGCAGAATGAGAAAGACCTGTCCAGGAGAGAGGAGGTCCCTAAGAACAAGGTGAAACCAACAGCCAGGAAATCCAACAAAGAAGAATGAGTTTCAGGAAACCTGAGTTATATTCTAGAGGAAGGTTTTCCATGACTACTGCTCCCTGGCCCTCTTTATCAACAAGGGGCTAGGCAAAGATGACCAGGCAAAATTCTGGTCTCATTTCCTCCCAGAAACCTTGGAATAGATAAGTAGCC
The DNA here is from genome assembly GCF_028372415.1 of Notamacropus eugenii. NCBI lineage: Eukaryota > Metazoa > Chordata > Mammalia > Diprotodontia > Macropodidae > Notamacropus > Notamacropus eugenii. The sequence continues at coordinate 290,710,735 of NC_092873.1, read as the reverse complement.
TGTTCCTACTCATAGAATCATGGATTCTAAAGGACCTCAGAAGTACCATCTCTAGAGGTAGTTCAGCAAATCTTTATTATCAGCTGTTGAAGATTTGGAGATACTTGGTTGAGTAATTGGGCAGGTGACAAGTGAGGCCCTTTCCCATAGGGTGGAGCTTACCAAAACATAGAGAAAAGAACAATGGATTTGGAGTGAGTCAGACCTGACTGTAAAGGCAAGCTTTACCATGTAATATTTATGTGACCTTTGGTTGGTCACTTCTCCCCTCTCTGGACCTGCAAGATGGGAGTGTAGGATTAGATGGTCTTGTAAGGCTTCTTCCAGGTCTAAATCTTATCAAAGGCACTAAGATCTCTGAGATTCTCTGATTCTAATCCAACTCCAAGTTTATCCAGCTCCTTTGCATCCCATTACTCCAAAAACATGAAATAATCACCACTCACAAAATATTAACATTGACCACAGAGAGAACTGACTGTTATAAGGAAAGAAACTAGGATTTATTAGGTACCTACTATGTGCCACACAGTATGCTAAGAGCTTTACAAATATTGTCTCATTTGATCTTCACAAGAACCCTGGAAGGTAGGTATTATTATTACCCCCACTTAACAGTTGAAGAAACTGAAGCAAACAGAGGCCAAGTGACTTACCTGGAATCACATAGCTAGTAAGTGCCTGATGCCACATTTGGAGTCAGGTCTTCCTGACTCCAAGCCAAGCTCTCTACCTACTTGGCCACCAGCTGCCTTTAAGTCACAGGACTTCAGTTTATATCTTGTGTCTAATGATGAACAAGACATTCACCCTCTCTAAACCTCAGTTTCCTCAACTGTAAAATAAGAGAGTGAACTAGCTAGTCCCTGGGATCTCTTCCAGCACCAAATCTATAATCATAAACTAGTATCTTGTTTTAAGGCAGTGTATCTTACTGGATAAAAAGGAATGGAATCTGGAATCAGGAAGAAGTAGGTTCAAATCCTGCCTCAGATACTTCCTGTGTGACCCTTGGCAAGTCACTTAACCACTGTCTGGCTCAGTTTTCTCATCTGTAAAGTGGGAATAATGATAGCCCCTACTTTGCTGGTTTGTTGTGAGGATCAGATGAGATAGCATATGTAAAGTGCTTTGTAAACCTTAAAGTGCTACATAAATGCTAGTATTATTATTCATTTGGTTGTTGTAATAAAAATTAAAATAATGCTTGGTAAAGCACTTCACAAGTCTTAAAACACTGTCAAAATGTTAAATATTATTATTATAGTTGATAATAATAAGTATTAATACATCATAATTCATACATCCCGATGACTGCTTTCTCTTTCAAAGCAGTCTCTTTGGGGATAACACCCCTAGTCGTTGAAGTTGTCATTTGGGGATTTCTTTTTAGAACTGCCTTCAGAACCACTTTCAGGGATGCCGTAGAGAGTCAGCATCATTACTGGGTTGTCAGGACTTGTCACAGGATAGTATGTCCTGCCTTCTTCACCAGACTTGGTGAAAATGACTATAGGCTATTTGCAGTCGTCTAATCCACCCTCAAAGGGTGAATATTGACTGCCTTTGGGAATACTCAGAGGAATGGGCTAAGAGGTTTTCTTCCAGAAGAGAAGGACCAGAAACAGTCTGGTCAGTGGCAGCATGATGGTTTGACTCTTTGAAGGAGGAGCTGCATCTGATGAATATATTCTGATGTGCTTGCAGTGTTAGATCCTTGTGGGATGGGATTATCTTTTCCAATCAGTCACATCGTGTGTGTGTGTGTGTATGTGTGTGTGTGTGCGTGTGTGTGTGCGTGTGTGTGTGTGTGTGTTATACCTGTATATAGTCTCCTCTGTGAATGAAGGGATCATAAATTTTGGAGCTGGAAGGTACCTCACAGGTCATCAAGCATTTTTTAAGCTCTTACTATATGCTAGACACTGTGCTAAATTCTGGGACTACAATACAAATGAAAAGAAAGGTAGTCCCTGCCCTCAAGGAGCTTATATTCTAAAAGGGGAAAGCAACACATAAAAGGAAGAAGTAGGGTACAGGATGATGGAAGAAAAGATAGGATGGAGAAAGAAGTCTGTACAGTCAGGATCAGATACCATAGATAATGAGGAAGACCTGTTCTCACTCATAGAATCATGGATTCAAAAGGACCTGAGAGGTTACCATCTCTAGAACTTGTTAAATAATGTTGAGGGTATTGTAGATGCTTTAGTTGGGTGACTGGATTTGAACTGGATGACAAGTGAAGCCCCTTCCCATAGGTGGAGGATCCAGGAAGAAAGACCAATCAGAGGAGGGGGCCAAGGGATCTTCCAGGGTGAGAAGACTACTGAGCCATGATGGAAAAATAAGTCTAGAGAGTGAGGAGGGAAGGAGTCCAACTTTCTCATTTTGCAAATAAGGAAACTAAGGCTCAGACTTACCCAAAGGTATGAAGACATTAAATAGATTTTTGGTCTAAAAATCCAGTGCTCTCAAGCACTTCTTTCTGGTTTTGGAAAGTGTCATGTTAATGTTTGAAGTGTATTTTAACTTTTCTAATTATGTTTTCCTTAGGCTAGTATTTTAATTACTTAGTATTCCCTGAATGTGACATTATGGATGTCATACCAGACTCAGAGTAAAGAAAGTTGGGTTTAAATCTTACTGTAGACACGTATTAGTTGTGTGACCCTGGGCAAATTGCTGAGCCTTTCAAATCTCCATTGCTTCATCTATAAAATGAAGATAATCTAATTGAGTGCTTTGCAAAACATAAAGCACCACATACATTTATTATTTATAATAATTAATAATTGTTTGAATTGAAATTGATAGCAAGATTAAGCAACTCCAAAGTATAGTAGAAGCTGAATGCCAGTGGTGAAACATCTCTGTAGATAACTCCACATTGTGGGTAATCCATACATGGATAATCAAGAGTTGGCTGTATTCCAGAGTATTAACAATTCAAGAAATAAACCTCCCTTCCCCCCCCCCTCAGTGCTCCAGCCCCATCCCATCCCAATGATTATCTCCTCTCTCCTGCTTGTGCCAGTTATTTCATGGACCTCAGTGGGATCCACTGCCAGCAAGGCAGCTTTGCATCTGTCCCAAGCATGCTAATCTATACTCACATATTAACCATACTCACCATTGAATATCAACAACATGGAAATGGGCATTTAGCAGCTGGGAAGGAGAAGCCATATTAAGCGCTCAAAAAGAACACTGTTCGTTGCCAGGTCCTCCCCATTCAGCTGCCCTGTTCTGTCTGATAGAAACTGGGTTAGGGTCAGGGTTATAGCAGCCTACTCAAATAGATAGCCTTCCCACACTAGGTAGAGGGAATTGCTTTTCCTTCTTAGCCAAGCAAATACCTATTCTTCTAGCCATAAGATGAATTTCCAAGCCAACCCATCCTATTCCCCAGGTGAACTGCTGGCCTGATACTCACCTATTCCAAGAAGGCTTCTCCAGTGAATCTTGCACTCTGCTCCTCAATTACCACTTATGACTTCACATTATGCAGTATTCATTTGAACTTGTATGATGCTTTGTAAATGATCTTTTATGAGTGTCATCTGTTCTTTCCTCAAGTTTTTCATTGACTGTCCTAATGCTCTCATGTCCTTCTCTATTCCTCAGCTGGAGAAGAGTGGCATGGTAAAATGAGAAAAGGACTAGACTGAATATCAAAAGATCCAGGTTTGAATCTAGACTTTTACTAGCATCAAATGAGATAGTGGATATGTCACTGTAAAACGCCAAAAGTGTTACACAAATGTCTTCTCCATATTAAAAAGAGATAAGTATTGTGATGACGAGGAGGAGGAAAAAGAGAAGGAAGAGAAGGAGGATTAAAGTATGATTATTCCCTTGAGGACAAGGCCTAGGCTCTTTTTATTATTTGACATTCCCCCCAGAAGACCCTCTTAAAATCCAAATGCTCCCTGAGCAAGGTAATACATTACCAATCTTATAAGCTAATACCCTAGGGCATTATCACTGCTAGAGTTGTAAGAGTTTTTAGATCATCTAGCCAAACCCACTCATCTTACACAAGAGGAAACAGAAAGCCCTAGAAATTATAGAGACTTGCCCAAGGTCCCACAGATAGTAATAGAACCAGAATTGGAAACCAAGCCTTTCTAACTCTAATTCTATTTCATTAAAGATTGTTAGAACTGAGAAGGACCTTTGGGATCATCTTGCCCAACCCCCTCCTTCTTACAGTTGTGAAGACTGAGGCCCAGAGAGCAGAACTGATTTTCCAGAGATCAAACAGGATATTTTTTTATTAACCATTATAAAGACTCCTTACATCCTTTTCCCTTCTCTCTTCTTTCTAACTCATTTTCAACAGATGTAGATGACTGCACCTTTCCAGAATCAGAGCCTACAGTGCAAAACTCACTGGTCACTAAACATTTATCAAGGGCCTCCTATGTGCCACTCATTGTGCCAAGTGTTGGAGATACAAAGAAAGGCAAAAGCTCTCAAAGGGCTCACAGTCTCATGGAGAAGATGACATGCAAATAGCTATGTACAAGCAGGATTTATACAGGATAAAGTGGACAGGAACCCCCTCCTTTCCATTCCAGGCAAGACCCCCTTAACAAAATATCCTGAGTGGTGACTCCCTGGGCAGCAACCTCATTTAAATCGCTGATGCCTGAATCTGAAAAACAGCCCTGACATCAGCCAGCTCTTCGATTAGAGCCATAAGTCTTTATTATACCCAATAATTTCCTTCATTGCCAAAGTGATAATCTGTCCACTTTAATGAGGTTCAGCCTGTGTTTCAGTGAAGCTGAGTGGATCTAGTACCCAGATCCTGAATTCCCAGAGTCAAAATACCACAAATAGCTTCTTATTATCCCTACCTCCTAATTGAATACACATTTCTGTTCTATCCAGGGTACCTTACTAGGCAATGGGGGAGAATTAAAAGATAATTCCAATACAGTTCCTGCTCATACTAGTTGGATTTTGCCCAATAATATGACATGGAAGCTTAGAAGAAACAACTAAGATGATCTTAGACTAGAGTAATAGAAACAGTTTCTCAAAGTAAGAAAGCACTAATCCTATCCAACTCTAACCCTGCCGTAGTCAGATCACATTTATAGATTTACAGTTCAGGGGATAATATTTGAGAAATTTCTTCTATAAACCATGAGGAGGGAGATCATGGAAGTTAAGAGTCTGGTGGACATGTCATATAAATACTTTCTGGTTAGCCTGATGAACACTTTAGGGGGACGTGATGGCTCTTTTGCATGGGAAGGGCTGCCATAAGCAAAAGAGATCAGACCTTTTTGGAAAAACCAGAGACCAGAACTAGAATGAAAGTTGCAGAAAAGTAGATTTTGACTCGAGATAAAGAAAGACCTATCCAAAAGCAGGCTAGGCAGCAGTAAGTTCCTTTTTCACTTAAGTTCTTCAACCAAGTATTGTATGACCACATGTCAGCACAGTTTGGAAGAGATCTTAAATGCACATATGTCTCTAGGACAGTTGGGTAATAACAGTAATAACTGATATTTTTTGCTCTCTTTTGTATCTCCAGTGCTTAGCATAGTGCCTGGTTACATGAGTGTTTAATAAATACTTGTTGATTTCATTATGTAACACTTTAAAGATTACAAAATACTTTAGACATATTGTCTCATCTGAACCTTCCAAAACTCTGTGAAGTCAGTACTATTATCTCCATCTTACAGATGAAAAAACTAAGGCTGGGAAAAATTAAGTGAATTGGCCAGGGCTACACAGCTGGTAATTATGAGGCAGTATCTAAACCTAAGTCTTTTTGACTCCAACTTGAGCACCCTATTCACTAGGCTATGCTGCTTCCTCCTTAGAGAGTCCCAGAAAACTCTAGCAGCAGCTTCACCATCTGTATTTCCTGACAATGTGAATATTTCTCTTTCTGTTTACCTCACTTTTAAAAGGTGTGCAGTGTATTAATGCTAAACAGGCTCATTGATTGAACATTATAGTAAGATGATGAGGGAGATGTACTGCTCCCAGATATCAAGTTCATTTTCAGTGAGTAAAGATATGTCACAGTTGAGGATATTCAAAAGAATGAATCCAACTACTAGATGGCATTTCTGAAAGAGGTTGCTAAAAGACTTTGAACAATGGACATATTAGCCTCCCAAGTGGACTACTTTGATGGGAGCAATGCAAATTGAGATGACTGTTAAGGTGCATTTGCTTTAAAGAAAAGTCACTTTATATTATAGTTACACCTCAGATATTCCTATACCCTCACTATCCATCTAAGGAGACAGTATACTATAGTAGAAAGAGCATAGGTCTTAGAGTTAGAAAGCCTGAGTTTGTATCTTAGCTCTCACATTTATTAGTTGTGTGGCCACACACAAGTTATTTAACTTCTCTAAGGTTTAGTTTCCTCATCTATAAAATAGGGGTAAACAGTACTTGTAACCTCAAAAGCTTATGTTGGGAAAGTACTTTGTAAAATGCAAATCATTATGTCAGCATTAGAAGATACAGTTATCATCATCATCATCATCATCATCATCATTATTATTATTATTATTATTAACAATAAGATCCCATGTCAGCCAATAACATAGTCCTCCAGGGGACTTCACCTGTAACAGAATCCATACTTGTTGCAGCCCCTGTCTGGCCCTGCTCTCTTGGATAATAAACATATGATTATCATGAAAGTGTAGTTATGGGCCAGACCTGTCTTCCATTTCCATATATATTTCCTCTGGCAGGGTAAAACACTTCCAGAATGTACACTTAGAATTCTTTAATGCCTTAGTATTAGCTTGATTTTGGCTGGGTATAATGAGGAAATCTATCAGCAGCTCTTGTAAATAAAGGTGTGGTAGATATTGCGTGAATCTAAGCAAAATAAAACTGACAAATAAAGTGGTCTCAGGTAATAGATAAACTAGTAATTATCCAAGTTTTACCTTACAAGTAATCCAGAGTTCAGCACCATGGCCAGGGCACCTTGCCAGTTTTCCTGATTGGAGATCAGTACCATGGGCAGTTCACCTTGTCAGATAAGCCAAATCCTAAAGTAGGGTATATTGAGAGACAGAGTAGACAACTTTTCCATGACCACACCTATCCCTTTTTCTTTGTCATTCTTGATATTTATGTGCTCCTCTCTCTTCTTCCACTCTGTTTTCTGACTTTTCTTCCCAGTCCTCTGTCCCCCACTCCTCTGTTGGCTCAATAGAAGAACTTTTCCCTCCTTTACCAATGATAACTTTCCAAAGTGGAAGAGTATATACTCCTGTGAATTAGTTTAAAATGCGTAGTTAGAGAACCCTCCTGAACTTTCTGAATCAGAAAATCCTGCCATAGTCCTTGAAACACTCTAAATATAGCCAGAAAGAGCAGCCTGCATGGAAGGAAGCCTGAGAAGAAAGGTAGGATGAGGAAACATGGGGAGTTAAGGGAGAGAATAAAATATTTTCAAGGTGCTTGAAAACAGGAACTCATTAAATGACTGAGTATCTACTTTTTCTGGCTAGGTTTCCATGAGTTTCTTTCCTTTTCAACAATGGTGAAACCTTGAGTTCTAATACAGCCAACCAAAGATCCTTACTCCTAGGAGATTTTGAAGGAGGAGAGAGAGAGAGAAAGAGATGACCATTTAGCATGAGAGCTTCTTTTAGGAACTTTTTTACCAAACTCAGAAGGAAGAGATTTGTCCACTGAAAGCATCCTCAGAGGTCCTCCTGCTTCTTCTTCTTCAGGTTGCCTATAGAGGTTGATATATTTCATTGTTTTAGAAACATTTCCAGTTTGTCACACTTGAGTGAATGTGCTGACACATGGAAGTGGGAGAGAGTGGTGTGTTTGGTTTTTCTGCCTTCCCATTCACTCATCCATTTGCCTGTTCAGATACACATCTTGCTATGTTTTGTACATGTAGACACGGTGATTCTCCATCTTTTTTCCACCCTGTTTATGCCTCCATTTCCATACTCTTAATCAAAACTTGGCAAAGAGAGGTAAGGATATCTGGGCTTTTGTGACCCACCAAGGATGTCTTTATGTCATACTATAGCACCACAAAACACCAGTTCAAAAACACTGGTGTCTTGTAGTTTGCAAAAATAGAGTTTCCTTCTCCTTCTCAATCAAGTTCAGGTCGACCAACAAGTGATCATTTATTGATAACCTATCTTCTTTGTGATGGACACAGAGGAAGACTATAGGGAAACAGAGATCCTAGACACCAAGAAAAAAATTGTTCCCCTAATACCTAAAATTTTTCCATTTTTATTTATACATGGCCCTATTGAAATTTATAGTGGATCCAAATTAGCATCATTGAATTCTCTTCATAGTTGTTTTAAAGTGTGGGTTTCCTTTGGAGGTGATGGGTTCTAAGTCAAGAAATCTTCAAGCACAGATTATATGGCCACTTGTCAGGGAGACTTTTTCGGGTGTTGATTGAATGGACTAGATGACAGTGAGAGACAGTATGGTACAGAGGAAAGACTTTTGACTATAATCAGAGTACCTTGGTTTATATCCCACCTCAGTTACTTATAACTGATATGATCTTGGGCATGTTACCCTTCTTGGTCTTCAGTTCCCTCATCTGTAAGATAAGAGGCTTAAGTTAGATGGCCTCAGAAGTCCCTTCCAACTTTAGAGCTATACTCTATGGTGGCTAGGGTTCCTCTTAAATCTGAGATTTTATGATTTTATAGGCAGCTAGAAGATGCAATGGCTAGAGTATAGGACTTGGAATGAGAAAGCGCTGAATTCTAATCCTGCCTCAATGATCTGTGTGACTCTGACATGTAACATGTGACCAAGTCATGTAATCTCTCTCAGCCTCAGTTTCCTCAGCTGTAAAATGGGAATAATAACACTATGTACCTCCCAGGGTTGTTGTAAAGATCAAATGAAATAACATGTAATGCATTTTGTAAAAGAAAGCACAACATAAATGCTAACTCTTATAATTTATTTTACTAATGAAATGATTATTCATGTTTAAAACATGAAGAGCCCCTAGACTTCCAAGTCTTTAAGCTTCAGAATTGTTTAATCCATCAGTGCCTTCAACAAGTAGTACTACCTCAGGACTGCTGAGACAAATTCTGTGATGTCTGGTTATTGAATTGGAGCTTCTGGGGCTTAGACCACCATTGCTACCTCCGTCACTGGAAAAATGCACAAAGAGCAGCCCATGGAGAAGTTCACAGAGCAGATGCCATATTGTCCTCTGGAATCATGTCCTCCTCAATCCTGCATGAGCCGTGCCAGCTGCTTGAGTAGTAATGATTATGGAGATCTTTGGAGTTTCTTCCTCCTTCACTTTTCAGTTAGGTGTTCTCATCTGTGACTTGAGCCATGGATGCCCGAAGGAGGAGGAAAACATCCCTGTGAAGAGAAACTCAGTGACCTCATAGAGGCTGCCTGTGTGATGGATGATACAATGAAGAATTTTGCAGTTGCCATCTAATCTCTGCCTCAAAAATAAATGACTCTTGTCATTGGCATCTATACCAGCCCTGTAGGCTGTCTTTCCCCTGCAGAGTTCCAAATGCCCCTTCCCCCTTCCCTGCCCCAGGTCCCCTCCCCTTCTAGCCTGGAAATGCTGGCCAATGGAAGGGGGAGGGTAAAGGAGCAGACACACAACAAATTCTATTCATTTTTCCAGTGGACCTCTGTCCTGCAATTGCCCTTCCTCTGTACAATGTAGTTCTCAGAGCCTGATGTGAGTGTTCATCCTTCGTTGCTGAAGAAAACCATGCCATCAGAGAAATAATGACATGACTTGCACTTGACTTTGCTTTGAGCAAGGGAGGGCTGTGCAGCTCACCAGCCTCACTTCTCCTCCAGAGCTATCTGAATCCAGTGACCAGATATTCATCAGGATAACTGGAGATGACCCAGGATGAGGCAATTAGGGTTAAGTGACTTGCCCAATGTCACACAGCTAGTGAGTGTCAAGTATCTGAGGTGAGATTTGAACTCAGGTCCTCCTGACTGCTCACTGGTGCTCTATCCAGTGCACCACCTAGCTGCCCCTGCTTTACCCAGGGTCACACAACCAGTATCTAAGGCTGGATTTGAACTCAGGACTTCCTGATTCCAGACATAACACTCTATTCACTGTGCCACTGGCTACCTCAGAGCCTGGAAAGGAGCAATGTAAAGAACCAGAGATGGTCTGCAAATAGCACTGGGCAGGGATCCAGGACACCTGGGTTCTAATCTTAACTCTGCTCCTAACTCATTGTGTGGCCACAGGCAAATGACTTCAGATTTATGAGCGTCAGTTTCTTTATTTGTAAAATAATGATGCTAACTAGCATATAGATAGTGCTAAGGACTTTACATATGTTAACTCATTTGTTCATTAAAATGAAAGTGATTTTTTAAAAAGATGATTTCCAGGGTCCTTTCTAGCTCTAACTCCTATGAGCTCTTCCATCTCAATTACAGAGATCCAGCTGCAGCAGAGAAGATCAATGCAGTCCATGGGCACGGAGTATAGTTTGACAGTCTCTAAGCCCCCATGTGGGTCTTTTCTGCCCAGATCTCACTTGCTCCTTGTAAGGGGAGCAGTTTCTCCAATTGGCATCTGTACTAACTATTTCTTTGCCTTTTGCCTCCCACACTTCAGTTTTGCAAATGTCACTTTTGCTCTAACTGTCCTTTACACACCATGCATCAGTGGTATGCCCAGCTTTAGAAACACGGGGAGGCACTTTGGAAATGAGTGTTGGTAAGTGATCAGTGTAGACACACCGTCAACCAGTCTCCACCCCTCACCATGCCCCTTAGAAAATTTTGAAGCGATGATTTTAGAAGCCAGCTAGGTCAGTGAGGAATTGAATAGAAAAACCCTTCTACAATATTTTCCAACAGGTGGTCATCCAGTGCCCCCTTGAAGACATCTAAAGGGAGGGAACCCACAACTTCCCATTTCAGCTTTTTCCACTTTGGGGCTATTTCTAATTGTTAGAAAGGTTTTTTTCTTACTTCAAGCTTAAATCTTACTTTTCAGCAGTTTCTCTTCTATTTTGTTCTCTCTGATCAAGCAGAACAAGTCTGATCTCATGGCTGAAGTCACAGCCTCAAGTCCATGCCACATGCAGATTGACTGAAGGAGCAGGAGAAAGAAGACTGGGAATGGGGAGGAGTCTGGGGGAATGATAGCTGTCTTCAAATATTAGAAGAGCTGTCACCTAAAAGAGAGATGAAATATATAAAATAATTTGCAAATCTTAAAGTACTGTCTAAATGTTAGCTACTGATTGGGAGTGGTAGTTTGGGTGGGGCAGAACTGGGAGCAATGGGTATGGAAGCTCCAAAGATGTACATTTAGACTTGATAGCAAGGAAAACCTTCTAATAATTACAGTTATCCAAAAATTGAAATGGAGGTTCTTTTTCTGATATGGGGTAGAATAACTAGCTGCTGAGGTCCCTTCCTACTCTTTAATTCTGAGAATATGATACCTCTTTCCTTTGACAACCCTAAATTTTTTTAATATAAGTTAATTTATTTATTTTTAGTTTTCAAAATTCACTTCAATAAGTTTTAAATTTTCTCCCCCTCTCCTACCCCTCCCAAGATGGCATACAATCTGATGTAGGCTATACATATATATTCATATTAAACATGTTTTCACGTTAGTCATGGACAACCTTTAAGTTCTTAAAGACACTTTCTATTCCTATCACCAGCTTAGCCTTCACTGGGAAAAAACCAGGACATGGGGATGCTGGGGTACCTCTGCCCATGCTCTGAGCCCCATAGGAGGCTTTTTAAACAGCCAGAGGAGCTATGAGCGAGTCAGCTAAGCTGTACCCCCCCCTTTTCATTACTGGGTGAGCCCCCTAACTGGGCTGGTTCCCAGGAGAAGCTATCCATTTTTACACCATCAGTCGAGGAAAGCTTTGTAGAGGAGGTGGGAGCCTAGTTGCTGTTTGAATGAGGAAGGAGGGACTGCTCAGGGAGGGCCAGGAACAGCAAGGGGTCACTTCCCTGCTGAGACAGATATAATCACAAGCCTTTTCTTGGTACTAAAGTGGAGCTGTCACTGCGATTTCACAGATGCTGCTCATGGAAGGAGAAGACATGGGAGGGAACCTGAGAGTGTGGGTCATGCATTAGCAGTACAGATGGGTATGAATCCTAAGCAATGGGGAGGAGAAACTCAATACAATAGCCATGTTCTAAATTCATTTCCCCTTCTCAGAACACCTTGATACGTGCGGGACATAAGGATGTACAAGGACTATTGGGTTTTGCCCAGAATGGGATTGGCATTGGTCCAGTTTCAGTCATTCATTTAAATAAATTTTCATTCTGTACAGATCTTCCCTATGCTGGCACTTCTTTCTTCAACTTAAGATATTAGAGCATCAAAATATCACCAAGGCACTAACTGCTTCAAAATAGTCGCTTGCCCTAAAAATGGGGATCTTAGCTACCTCAAAAGTTTCTCAAATGAGTCTGGCAGCTGTACAGGAAGTAGGTTTCCTAAGGGATGGGGAGGGGGGGGTGGTCACATACTTAGAGTGAGAGGTAATCAGTGAACAGCCCACATGCTCCAATGCTCCATTGGTATCCACATGACATCAAAAGTTCTGCAGGAAAGTCCCCAGCATGTTGGACTCCCCCCTCTATGGAAAATTTACAAGAGGGTATGGATAAGAACAATAGGAAGGAAAAGCTTGGGTGGGCTTCAAACAGTGCTTTGGGAAGGACCCACATTGATGATATCACAGATCCCCAGATAGAAGAAGGGCTGTCTTCTTAAGAGTAGGGATTCATTGCCTACAATAAGTGACATATATTTATTTCCTGTTGCCAGATTTGCTAAACATGGTGAAGAATGGAGGAGAGAGAAAGCTCACTTGGGAGAATTTTCCTCGGCCATTTATTCTACAGCCATCTATTAGGCATATGAAAAGCACTGTGCTAGGCACCAGGGAAAATAAGAGGATAATTAAAACCTGGCCTCTCCTTGTTATCTTTAGCTCAGCTGTGCAGGGGAAAAGCAATTTAACTAGTGCCTAGCACCTGGATAAGTGGCCCTCCCTCTGGCCTTATTTAGCCTTGATCGAGCCATCCTTCTTAGGTCAATTTTAAGATCAACGCACTCTCCTTTCTCTTATGCCCCAAACCCCCATCCTGGTTTTGCTTAGAGTCACCTGGTATAATCTATATTTTAGACCCTGAGACTTCTAGGACCAGACTTGAACTCTCCTTTCTGCTAGGAACCAAGCAGTTTAGTAACTGGAAACAGAACCAGCAAGATTTAACATGCAATCATATCTGAGAGAGGCTGGGCACCCCAGAGGGTAAGAGGGATGTTTTCCCAGTAGCCTATGGGAAAAAGGAAGGGAAAAAGAATAAGAGCCTAGTATATGAATTTGTAAGGTAAGCACTTTAAAAAATGTTTTCTCATCTGATCCCATGGGATAGTTTGCCTTTTTTTTTTTTTTTTTGGTAGAGAAAAGGAAAGGATTATGTGAAGGATCCAACTGTGGGCCTTAAAGACTTTTACTGGATGCAGTTCAGCTCCTGGGATACTAACTCCATACCTTGGACAGTTCCTCTGACAACCTCTCACTCAATTCGTGAGTCTCCTGACCTTCCTTGTTCCCTGAGTTCAGAGATCAACTATAGCCAGTTTCTAATGATCTGTCCCCATTCTCTTCCTCTCCCTCTTCTGTCTTGGTGTCATTTTCCAGCAGCCACATCCCTCTTCCTTTTTTGTCCCATCTCCAGACCACAAGAGTCCACATTCCAGGATTTTTTTTTGCAAAGGTTAAGAAAATCTACAATACACCAAGGTAGAATGACTAGATGTGCCTACAAATATATCTGTCACATTGGTTGGCATCTGAGCTTTCTGATCGAATGCTTACCTAAGGTTCCTCAGACCTAGCCTGGACTGCCCTATGTGACCAGGACTGCAAAGCTTAACAAGTAAAACTTGGAGGTCAAGAAAATGAGGTACCAGATTTATACAATCCAAAAAAAAAAAATAATGAATTTGGAACCCTCTCCTCCCTATTTTACAGAAGAAACAACTGAGCTAGGAAGGAAGATCACTTGCTGGTAAGTGGCAAGGATGAGCACCCTCACCTTGAAGCAGACTCATGACCCTGGGAACCCACACTGTAATTAGCCCCATCCTGCTTCTCTAGTTCCTATTTGATAGGATTTGATAGGATCCCAATTCCCATGGAGAGTACCTTATGCCAATAGAGGACCCCCTAAGCTCAACTCCTGGAAAGATGTGGAGAGCTGGGTCAACAAATTAGCCTGGAAACTGATTTAGCGCTAAATTTCTCCCCAACGTGATAATGACATAATAACTTCTTCCCCCAGCAAAGCTAGTGGGATAGCCATAACAGATGTGTACAGATGTTAAGGTACAGACAGGAAGAGATTTTCAAGAGGAGAGTCAATGAAACACCCAGAGAGGGAATGCCAAAAAAACATGAATAAACATGAAGCCCTCCAATTCCAAACTATATTAATTGTGCTCAAGTTAACAAGGTAGACAGTCAGCAGCTGCGTCCTCTCTCCCTGTCCCTTGTTAGCTGCTCCCCCAGAGCTTCAGTGACAGAGCCCTCTTTCAGGATGGGTCTTTCATTTCCTGGCTTTATATTCCAGATGGTCAGAAGCCCCGGGCTGTCTCACTAACACCTCAGTGTTCAGTGGGCACAGTTTGCTTGGGGCACTACTCCATGCTCAGGAGAGCATGGACAGATGTCAGAGATAGATGGGAATTGGCAAACAACATCCCAGAAGTTGGCAGTTTGGGCTGGCATCTGGGGCTTCCTGGAGCTGGCGCAGTACAGGAATATGGATCTGAATACATTGTAGTAGAGAAGGCACTAGCCCCTGGCAAAATCTGGAGGCAAGGGGAAGAGGGTGGGAGTTGCATTTCAGAATGGCAGCTCAGTGCTAGAGGACAAAGCCAGAATGACCAAAACATCTGTGAGAAAGCATCCTCAGGTGGGAGTCAAGAACAATGAAAAGGCATTATGTATATATAGGATTTTATGGGTTATAGAGTGTTTTCATTTTTAAACCACAGATCATGGAAATGACCCTTGGAAACTCAAGAGTTGGAAGGACTCTCGCAGATCATCTAATCTAAACAATGCAATATATCTGAATCTGTATCCTCTACCACATCTCTAACAATACAATGCTTTAACCAGCATTATTAGGGTGGCTAGGTGGCACAGTGGATACAGTTTCAGGCGTAGACTTAGGAAGAAAGCTTCCTGAATTCAAATTCAGCCTCAGATACTTACTAACTGTACAACTCTTAGTAAGTCACTTAACCTTTGTTTGCCTCAGTTTCCTTAAGTGTAAAATGGGAATAAGAAAAGCTTCTACCTTCCAAGATAGCTGGAAAGATCTAATGAGATAATTTTTATATGTGCTTAATAAATCCTTATTTCCTTCCTAACATTCATTTATTAAGCATCTACATGGTATAAGGTAGTAGGGATAAAAAAGCAAAAATGAAGCAGTCCTTGACTTCAATAAGTTTTCATACCACTTAGGAAATATAACAGTGTTATAAAATATAGAATAATATTATATATTATGATGTAATAATATAATATGGTTATATAATAATAGAATAGAATAAGTGGTCATAGAAATTCCACTTAATAACTTCCAGTGACTTACTTCCTCCCAAGGTAGCCCATTCCACTTTTGGATAGCTATAATTATAATTATAAGCAAGTTTTCTCCTACATCAAGCCTAAAGCTGCCTTTTCTGTAACCAATCATTCAACTTCCACCTATTGCTCCTAATTCTGTTGAACTGGACAAGTGTAATCCCTCTTTTACATAACAAGTTATCCCTTCTCCTACTTGAAGGCTTCTCCTGTGTTTCATCTCCTTGAAATCTTTTCTCCAGACTCAACTCCACCTTCAATCCCTTTCCATGATCCTCATTGGTGAAATTCTTTAGATCTCCAATCATCTTGGTCACCTCCCAAGAACACATTTCAGTGTGGTCCCCAGAATAAAACATAGTACTCCAGAATGGAATCTGATCAAGACTATTACTTTGGAATGCCATGCCTCTTAGAGTATCTAAGATAGCATTCATTTTTGTCTAACTACCAGGTGTTTACTGATAGAGCTTACAATTCCCTTTCTCCCATGAATTTTGTTCTATCCAGCACTGCTTCCCCCATACAGTATTTGTAAAGTAGATTTTTATAAAACCCCAAATGTTGGACTTCACATTCATGCCTAATAAATTCTAGCTTACTAGACTCGTCCCAACATTCTAGCCTGTGGAAAAATTTTGGATCGTAACTCTGCCACTCAATATGGTAACCTTGTGTTATCTTGATAAATAGGATAACCGTGCTTTCATTCAAGTCATAGATAAAAATTGATGAACAGCATAAGACAGGGCAGTGATCCCTGAAGCTCACCATTCAAAGACATATTTCTGTATATCACATTCAAGACCAAACTCCAAGTTTACATTGACCAATCAACTACTCTTTGGGTATGGTGCTTCAACCAGTCCTGCATCAACCTAACTGTACTGTCATTGAACCCATGTCTCTCTGTATTGACCATAAGGCTAGAAGAAGAGACCTTATTAAGATCTTGACTGAAACCTAGATATGTATGTCTACTGATTTATGAATCTAATAACTGTCCAAATGGAAATGAGGTTAATCTGATATGAATACCTCTTGATGAATTTGTGCCAGGTCTTTGTGATCACTGCTTCCCCTTCTTAATGACTATAAAATATCCATTTAATAATCTGCTCTCTGATTTTACTAGTAGTAAAATGGAAACTCACCAACCTATACTTTAAAGACTCCGTTCTATGCCCTTCTTTGGAAATAGAGATATTTATTCTTCCCCAGTCCTATGTCACCTCACATATTCATTGTTAATTAAACAGTTAAGCAATTTTATCTATCAGTTCTTTAGGTACTCTTAAATGTATTTCATCTGAACCTGGTCATTTGTACCCATCATGGACATTTAGGGGCTATTTTATTATTTCCTCATTGACAGGGGATTTTAATTCCTATGTTGTCTTCTTCTCTCAATAGAAAAACCATTCTGCTAGATAAAGTGATGCAAAGCAAAAGAGAAGTTGAGAAATTCTGCCTTTTTCTATCATTTGTAGCCCTTCACATTCACTCTGAGCAGCTGGCCTTACTAGATCATTGACTTGCCTACAATCAAGATTTAAAAAAAAACCCCAAATGTCTCATTTTATTGTTTTCAACATCCATTATCAGCCTCCACCTGCTCTGACCTTTAGCACATTTGACACTGTTCTTATAGAACTGGGCACCTCTCTTCCATTATATTCCTCTTCCATTACCTTCTCTGGCTTCTATATTCTATGCTTGTCTTTTTTAAAATCTAAGCTAGTTGGTGACTTCCCTTTGCATCCATATTAATCTCTTTAAATAGCTTCCCCTTTTCTTCCTCATCAGAATTTCATTTACGTTTGTGTCAGAATTTTGTTCTTAAGTGTCTTCCATGCCTTATGTGCCAATTTCCCACACGGAATTTTAGGGAGGTCAGGAAGAGACACAAAGGAATAGGCATTTGTTAAGGTACCTACTATATACCAGGCACTATACTAAGTGCTTTACAAGTATTATCTCATTTGATCCTCACAGCAACTCTGGAAGGTATTAGATGCTATTATCCCCTATCTCCATTTTTACAGATGAGGAAACTAGGGCAAAAGAAGGCCAAGTAACTTTCCCAGGATCACAGCTAATAAATGTCTGAGGCTGGATTTGAACTCGGGTCTCCCTGACTCCAGGTGTAGCATTCTATCTACTATGTCACCTAGCTACCTCTTTATCCTATTCTTTTAAATCTCTCTCAAAATCTAGACTATGAGTAGCCTTTCCTTCTCTTACTACAAATTCTAAGGAAGAGTGATTCCTTCTTCTTAAGGTTCCCACTTGTGAACAGGTAATTTGTGACTCAGAGTGATAAGGACTCTTCCCACTTTGACTTTAGCAGCTAGCTCCTTTGTCCTTGGTCAGAATCTAGTTTGCTATTCCCTCCTTTGCTTTCTTAACCTGTTTCAGAATGACGTCATTATTAAGTCAAGACAAGAAAGTTATCAACCACCCCACTTCATATCTCATACATACGCTTCATATCTCAGCATCACTAATAGGTAACATTAATTAATAATAGCTGACACATATGTACTTACTACTTTTTAAGGTCAGCAGAGTGTTTGTACTTGTTTTCATTTGATCCGCACAACCATCCTGTGAGATAGATGCGATCTTCTTTTTACATACGCAATCACATGCCCACACCTTGGGTATGCTTTGCATGCCTACGAAAAATAAACAAGCATATTTATAGATATAAAAATCAATGCTAATAAGTACATAAATAAATGCTGAAGATCAGTTTGGCAAAGATATGATTTAATGGTGTAGGTTTCATCAAGGCAGGCTTCCCAGAGAATGTGAGTTTTGAAGGAAAGGTAAGATAAAGCTTATTGTTGATAGATGACACCAAAAGCCCAAGCCCTGATTAAAGATTCCATTCCTAACATGATGAAGAGAGGAAACTGACTATATCATACACCTCAGGAGACCATCCCTAGATGTAACTTTCCCAAATCTATTTTAGCAGTTTGGAATGAGACCTCCATTGAATCTCATGCTCTGAGCCATCCCTTTTCAAAGCTTATTTCAGCAGCTCCTCATCTTTTTCCTACCCCTTAGCTCATTGTATGAATTCATTAGCATATGACAAAAAATTGTTTTAAAAAATAATGAGAGTTAAAACGAAGCTAAAGTGGGAAAAGTAATTATGGGTTGATGATTAGAGATATCTCTGTGCTTCCTTTGCTGGGAAGTATCTCTTGGGGCCTGGTTGGGTAGGTGAATGGGTTATTGTGACCTAGGGTGATAAGGACTCTTATCAGGATGGAGGAAATAGGCTGGACTGCTAGAAAAGAAGGGACCAAAGGGGATTGTCTGGGAGGACAGGAAGGGGAGCAAACTACATCTCGGGGATTCTCAGGGTTGGAAGCCACATATAGGATTTAGTGGTCCAGAGGAATGAGAGGAGATCTACCCTGAACCCTTCTCATTTTTGCAAAGGCTCAGCATAGATTGTTTAGATGGCTGTTTGAAGTATTAGGAAAAAGAAGATTTAATCTTCTATTCTGAGACTTATTTCTAAGATTTCCTTTTCCTTTATTGGATCCCTGAGTAATCAGAAATTAGCCTGACCTACTTCCGCTTTCCCTATCCCTACCCACTCAGCAAGGGAGCAAGGATATAATAATAAATAGAAGGAGAAAGAGGAGGAGAAGAAGAAAGGAAGGAAGGAAGGTAGGAACAAAGAAAGAAAAAGAAGGAAGGGAAGGAAGGAAAGGGAGGAAGGAAGGAAGGAAGGAAGGAAGAGAAAGAAAGGAAGAAGAGAAAGAAGGAAGGAAAAGAAAGGAGTTGCACTTATAAAACACTTTGAAGTTTACAAGATGCTTCCTTCCTAACCTAGTAAAGTAGGTAATAATTATTCATATTCACATGTGTGATAGGTCTCTTCCAGGTCTAGTAGTAAAGGTTGGAACCCTTGATAGGGACTTCCCAGCTTCTTGGCTGCCTAAGTCATGGAAGAGGCCAGCTAGTCAGTGCTCCTCAGCCTTGGGGAAATATCCCACTGCCTTTGGAATCACCCCACCTGCCCCCATATGAATTTTCATTTGGAGATAAGCTAGACAATTAACTTTTATTAAAGGCTTGATATTTTACTAAACACCTATTGTGCCAGACAATGTGCTAAGAGCTGAATCAGATACAAAGAGAAGGAAAAGACAATCTCTGCTCCCAAGAAACTCACAGTCCAAAGGGGGAAACAACACGTATGTATACAATGATGAACAAATAGGATATATACAAGATATATTGGAGATAATCAACAGAGGGAAGGCACCATCATTAAGGGAGATTGGGAAATGTTTCCTGGAAAAGGTAGAATTTTAGCTGGAATTTCACAGAAGCCTGGAAATAGAAATGGTAAGAGAGAGCATTCTAGGCATGGGGGAGAGAGAGCCAGTAAAAATGCCAGGAATCAGGAGATGGGGTGTTTTATGCAAGGAACATCTAGGAAGCCAGTGTCACTGGATTGAAGAGTATGGGGAAGAGGAATATAAGGTGGAACAAAACTGGAAAGGTGGGGTGGGAAGTGGAAGATAAGGACCAGTTATGGAGAGCTTTTAGAGATAAACAGTAGATTTTATATTCGATCCTGAAACTGTTAGGGAATTGGTGGAGTTTATTGTGTTATGGAGCGATATGGCCAGATCTACACTTTAAGAAGATTACTTTGGCAGCTGAGTGGAGTGGGGAGAACCTTGAGGCAGGCAGCCCCACAGCAGCTACTGCAGTAGGCCAGGTGTGAGGAGATGAAGGCCAGCAGTAGTGGGGTGGCAGTGTCTCAGATGAGAAGGGAGTATATATGAGAGATATATAGATATGTGAAGGTAGCTTTGACAGGACTTGGCAACTGATTGGATATGGCAACGGGAGAGGGGAGGGTGAGAGAGAAGGCACAGAGGATGACATGTAGGTTATGAACCTGAGTGGACTAGGAGGAGGATGGTTTCTTGCATGGTAATAGGAAAGGGGCTGTGTTTACAATTCAAGTCTTGTTTGTTATTATTCAGTTATTTCAATTGTGTCCCTGCCCTTCATGACCCCATCTGAGGTTTTCTTGGCTAAGATACTAAGACATATTTCTTTCTCCAGCTCATTTTACAGATGAGGAAACCGAGGCAAACAGGGTTAAGTGACTGACCCACAGTCACACAGCTAATAACTGTCTAAAGGCAGATTTGAACTCAGGAAAAGGAATCTTCCTGACTTCAGGCCCAGTGCTCTATATACTATGCCACCACCCTGGATTAAATTCTTAGCATCCTGGATAAATGAAGGGTCATGAACAACTCCTTTGCCTTTTAGGAAAGGCACAGGGTCTGGTAAATATTGTTCTTGCCACAACTTGGGATTGTAACATTTATAAAGCACTTTATACAAGCAGTGGAAGTTTTAGTATACCCATTTTTCAAATGAGGGCTAGGCTCTGAATGGACTTCTGCCCTGATCAGACAACATCTGATGTATGTTTAGTCCTGGTTACCACATTTTAGGAAGAACCCTGAAAAGTTGGAACAAGCCCAGAAAAAGCATGATCAGCATGGTATGGGGCCTCCAAGAACTGGTTGGAGAAACTGAGGATGTTTAGCCTGGAAGAAAAAAAAGATTTGGGATGATACAAAATAGCGGTGCTCAAATTTTTGAAAGTCTGTCACGTGGAAGGGACATTAGACCAGTGACAGGCTAGCAAATGTTTAACAATTGACTCTCCAAAAGCTTGACATATTTTTAAAATTAATCCTCACTATTAAAATTTTCTTCATCTTCTTAAGTCTAGACAATCAACAAAACAATAAAAGCAAGTCCTGATTTGTAGCATTTGCCATTTTACAATGTGTAAATGCTCACGGTGAAAATGTAATCATCACCTCCAACTCTCCCAGCACTGGAGGGATTTCACTTGACCCCAGACTGGAAAATTCACTAGGAGCAGTGGGTAGAAATTGCAGATTTAGGCTCTGTTTGAGGAAAAGTTTGTTAAGGATAAGAGCTGTTGAGTGAATTGTCTCAAGAGGGAAGGATTGCCCCCTCCCTGGAGGTCTTCTGTTGAAGGTTAGGTGACCACTTATCAGGCTGTGAAAGTATTCCCACGTAGGTATGGGTTGGAGTAAATGACCTGGAAGGTCAATCAATCAATGGATAAACATGTATGAAGCACCCGCTATGTGCCAGGCATTGTGCTAAGGGCTGAGGATACAAAAAGAGACAGGCAGTCCCTGCCCTAAAGGAGCTTACAATCTAATAGGGAAGATAACATGCAAACAAATAGGTACAAATAAACTAGATACAGGATAAAGAGTCAATCATTAGCAGAAGGAAGGCACTAAAATGAAGAAAGATTAGGAAAGACTTCCTATAAAAGATGGGATTTTAGTTGGGACTTGAAGGAAGCCAGGAAAGCCAGGAGGTGGAGATGACGAAGGAGAGCATTCCAGACATGGGGCACAGCCAGTGAAAAAGCCCATGGTATCCAAAGCCTTGCTCTTTGGAGTAGGCAGAGCCAGGGGGCACACTTGTAAATGCTTAACAATTGGCTCTCTAGAATATATACTCAACGCATTTTAAAATTTATTCTGTATTATTAACATTTTCTCAACCTTAATTACTTAATCACTTTCTAAAATCTAGACAATCAATAAAACAATAAATCAAGCCCTAATCTGTAGACTTTACCAGTTTTCAAGGTGTGAATATCCACACTGAAAATTTCACAATGAGTTCCAAGCAGATAGGAGCTGGCTCCAGCACAGCCCTGGGCAGAGCCCCTGTTGTCCGAAGTATGACAGGAAGCATCCAGGACAGCTTGGAAGATCAGTTTTAGGCTTTTGGGCAAAGGTGAGTTTGAGAAGGAAATGATCTTCCTGGAGCAGAGGCTTCAGGGCTGTCTACAAAGCTGAGCAACCACTTCTAATGTCCCAATCTACAAACAGCCCTGGACCACATAATGTCTCAGGTCCCATCCAACTCTGAGATCATGTGACTTCCAATCTAGTTTACTTTCTACTATCTCTATACTTTCTTCTTTGTACTCTAAGCTTCAATCAGACTGCCCTATTCTCTGTCCTCTGAATAAACACTATGTTTTCCCACCTCCATATCTTTACTTCCCCTGTTTCCTATGTTTGGAATGTCCTTCCTCCCCCTCATTATCTATTGAATCACCATCTTTTAAATATCTACTGCAGTGCTACCTTGCTACCTCCTCCATGAAGCTTTGCTTTATTTTTACCCCTCCACTCAATCCCAATCTTTTTCTCTTCTCACAACACTTTGTTTTCTACCCCTCCTCATTAATTTATCATGTATCAGCTTGTGTTTTAATTAAGTACTTCTAGACCATAAGCTCCATGAAAACAAAAAATGGGTACTGGCTAAACTCAGTGTCTCTCCTTAGTACCAAGAACCGTGTTCTTCACTCAACAGAGGCTCAAAGCATGTTTGTTCTGTTGAATTCCATTTAATTCTGTGGGAGTAGGGCTTCCCTTTTCTATTCAGGATTACCATGCTCAAGGATTAACTCAGAATTTTTCTTGGTCTTCTACACACACACACACACACACACACACACACACGCACACATACACACACACACACACACACGCGCGCACACACACCAAAAGAAAAAGAATCAGGAGCTTGGCACCACACTTCTGAAAGGTTGCCAACCCCAAAGCTATACAGATGCAAGTTATAATTACTACTGTGTGTGAATGTATGAGTGTGTCATAGACATTCTGATTGCTCATTGGCCTTTTCCGGCCACCTCCACTCATACAAACACACACACACACACACACACACACATACACACATACACACACACACACACACACACACACATTCTGTCAGCAGCCTCATCTCCTAACAAGACAGCTCCAGCTACAACAATGGAAGTAACTTAGGTTTTAATAACTGAGTGCTAAGACTTCCTGGGAATCCTATCAGAAGCGGACAATCAGGTGGAGAGAGAGGGAACCAGAATGTAGCTGATTAGCAGACTAGAGGCAATACCCCCAAAATGACTGGCATGAGTCTGGATGAATATCAACATTGCTTAAATGCATGAGCAGTGGCCCAGTGATTGTAATTATATTGGCTTGAGGCTGTGACCTGAGCTGGTCTCTTTTTCTTTCAATATACCTGGTTGTTTTTTGATGTGTGCGTGAGGGTGAATGACATCCAAGAAAATTCTTTCTGCCTGTTGGTCTGGAGGTATGCCGCCATATGCTTGGCATATACTTAATTAACATAATGCAGCTGCATTCCCTCCCTCTGTCTGTGTTATAGATTATACTCCTACCTCAGGCAGGAGGCCCAAAATTCATATTTATTAAAATAATTGCTTTTCAAAATAGGTGCTTAGAAGAATGAGCACCAGGCCAGAAAGTACAGTCTTTAGGATAAGTTGCCAAATCCTGCAGCCCCATTGCTCAGGGTACTGACCTGGTCATGACCCTAGAACAGACTTTCAATTTGCCAAGGGTTTGATTTTGTTTTGTTTTGTTTTTCTGGAAGATCCACATGGAAAGAACTTGGTTCAGTTAGATAGCCTTTCCTGAGCTTCCCCTTGTCGTCCCTTTGTGTAATTGGTACTGACAGAACAGAAACTTTCTAAGCAACAGGAAGAGCTAGCCTGACACAGTCATCACCCAGAGAATGGATAGGCTCATTAGGATGAAGCAGGCTTCAGAATCATGAGGGGAAAAGGGCCAGACAAGAAAACTGTTAACATCAAGAAAGCCCAGCAATGATTAATAGTAAGTCACTGTCCAGAAAGGCAGGAGGAGAATACAGCCAGGAGTAAGGGGTAAAGGGCAGGTCTCTAGACTCCAGGATGACTGAGAAGAAAAGAGAAGCACCCTAAATCCCCACAGATTGGACTGAAAGTTCAGTCATTGGGCAAATACTACGGTGACCCCAGTTTGTAGGATCAGGGGATTTAGAGCTAGAAGGAACTTCAAAAATCATCTAATCCAACCCCCTTCATTTACCAGAGACCCAGAAAAATAAGATGATTTTTCCATAATCACCTGTTGAATCCATAATCACCTATTGAGTGAGTATTGGAGCCAGGATGTGAACTCAAGTCCTCTGAGAATTCCTGTGCTTCTTCCCGGGGCAAAGCAGCAAAAGCAAGAACTTTGGAATCAGAAGGCCGGGATTCAAGTCTTGCTATAAATAAGAGACAAGTCTCTTAACCACCTTGACCATCAATTTCCTCATTTCCTAAATAAGGGGCACTGTGGCATTAATGCACAGAAGACCAGTCTTGAAGTGAATAGGATATAGGTTCATATCTTGCCTCTCTGAAACATACTAACTACAAATCTGTCCTCCATACTCCATGCAGCTGCCAAAGTGATTTTCCTAGAGACACATAGCAAACACTTTATAAATGTTTGTTGATTGCTTGATTAATTGGCCAAGGAGAAAGTCACTTAAACTCTCGTTGCCATGGACAGCCCTCTAAAGAGAATAATTGGAGAGGAGAAGAGAATTTATTAAGTACCTACTATGTGCCAGGAGGTCCAGCTAGGTGGTACAGTGGATAGGGTGCTGGGCCTAGAGTTAGAAAACTCATCTTCCTGAGTTCTAACATGGCGTCAGATACTTGTCAGTTGTGTGACCCTGGGCAAGTCACTTAACCCTGTTTGCCTCAGTTCCCTCATCTATAAAATGAGCTGGAGAAGGAAATGACAAACCACTCCAGTGCCTTTGCCAAGAAAACTCTAAATTCAGTCACAGAGAATAGGTCACTGCTAAAAACTACTGGACAACAACAGCATGTGCCAGGTACTGTGCTAAGCACTTTACAATTATTATCTCATCTGATCCTCACAACAACCTTGTGTGTTCTGTTATTATCCCCATTTTACAGCTGAGGAAACTGGGGCAAACAGCAGAAAAGTGACTTGCCCAGAATCACACAACCAGTAAGTCCATTGTAAACACATAGTAAGTGCTACATAAATGTTAGCTGTCATTATTGTAAGTGCCCAAGGTTACACTGCCAGTATAGGTCAGAGATGGAATTTGAACCTCAGCTTTCCTGATTTCAAGGCCAGCTGTATCTACTCCACCATGATGTCTCTCCATAAAGCACTTTATCAGTGGGAGGGTTTGCTATTGTTAATAATTTGGGCTGTTACAAGTGATGTACCAGCCAGAGTTTTATTACAAAGGATGAAGAGCTAGCTAGCTCGGCTGCTGGGACCAGGACCCAAGATCAGAGTGGTTCCAGCAGTAAGGATAATTGATGACACTGAGATACAGAATTATAGACCCATAGGGCCCTCATACTTTGTATTTTCCCACATTTAGGAGAAGTTGGGACCCAGAGACTAGATCTTGAAGAGTCATTGGATAAGGAGACTCAGTCTCACCAGGCAGAGAGTCAAAAAAGCAGATGGCAAGAAGGGTTCCAGAAATGAGATGCCCAAGAACATTGCCACCTGTTTCCAGGCTTTCATATAGTCAAGTCTGCCATTAGTCCCAGAAAGAGCTAAATGGAGGAGGGAGAGCTGGACGTGGAGATCTGGTTTCAAATCCCTCTTTGGACCTCACTGGTTGTGTGATCCTAGCGATGTCACAGGATCATGGATTTTGAATCCGAAAGGTCCTTGGAGACCATCCCCACCCAGCCCTCTCATTTTTACAGATGAGGAAACTGAGACCCCAGTCAGAGAAATGAGCTACCCAGGGTTAAATTGCTTAGTGTCAGGGGCAGCGAGGTGGTGCATTAGCTTAGAAAATATTAGTGTTTTGCAAACATGAAGTGCTATATAAATGTAAAGTTTATGAGAGATTAAATGATTCTATGAATTTATTGCCCATATATGATATATAATCATACATTATTAACAATATTATTATTGTCATTTACAACCATAATAAATCCTTAACCATCATTATGATCCTAGGATTCATTAAGGGGTTAGTAGGTGGTACAGTGGACAGAGCATGGGTCCTAGAGTCAGGAGCATCTGAGTTCAAATCCTGCCTCCAACTCTTACTAGCTGTGTGACTCTGGGCAAATCACTTAACTCTGACTGTCTTCAAATGGACAGACAGACAGACAGATAGACAGACGGATAGATAGATGGAATTGCTAGTTTCAGGGGAGGAGCATAAGTCCTGGAGTCAAGAGGATCTAAATTTATATCCCGCCTCAGACATTCACTAGCTGTGTGATCTTGGGCAAGTCACTTAACTCCAACTGCCAATAAATAAATAAATTACCAGACAAATAAATAAGTAAAATTGCTAGTGTCGGAGTCAGGATTTGAGCCCTGCCCTTCCTGAACTCCAGTTAGGTGCCTTATCTAATACCTCAATCTGCTGGTCATATCATCTAACCTCTCTGAATCTCGGGCAACTCTCCAAGACTATAAGTTATAGACAATTTTGATTTGTGTCTGGTAGAGGGGATTCACATGTTGATGGATGCTCATTGAACTGGAATGAATCAATGAAATCACTGGTCCCACAACCAAGTTCATGTGGTAAGGCAGTAGCAGACAATACTGAGCATGACAACATGAGGATGTATGTCTGCTTGCTCCCTAGTACTTGGCATCCTGCCCTCCTGTCTCCATGCTTTTACCCAGCTTCTCTCCTGTGCCTGGAATGCTCTACCTCCTTCCCTTATCTCTTACTAGCCCTAGTTGCATTCAAGGCTTGGTTCATATGCCACCACCTCCTGCAATGAAGACTGGAAAGGTCTGTTCCTGCTCTCTTTGTGCTCAAATAATAATCTATGTACTTATCTCTTTACATCTTTTTATGTTCCATTTGCCTATAGAATATGACCTTGAGGACATGTCCTGCTTTTCATGTAGACTCTGTATCCCCAGTGCCCATCACACTGTGCCTGGAAAACTGTTGTTGTTCAACCATTTTTCAGTCATGTCCAATCCTTTGTGATCCCATTTAGGGTTTTCTTGGCAAAGATACTGGACTGGTTTACCATTTCCTTCTCCAGCTCATCTTACAGATAAAGAAACTGAGGCAAACAGGGTCAAGTGACTTGTGCAGGGTCACATACCTAGTAAGTGCCTGAGGACAGATTTGAATTCAGGAAGATGAGTCTTCCTGACTCCAGGCTCTATCCACTGCACTGCTGAGTTGGAAAATAGAAGGTACTTAATAAATACTTATTGCATTGAGCGGATAATACATTTTGTCAATTGCATAGTTACTGAACTCATAGTATGCGAATAATATGGATGAAACAAGAAAGCAGTGGAACCCATTGGAAAGAGAAATGACTCTGGAGTGAGAGGTCCTGAATTCAAATCCTACCGTGGATATTTACCACCTGTGTTGAACAGGTGCTCTTTGCAACCTTGCTCTCATTTTCCTCATCTGTAAAGTGAAAGGGTTAAACTAGGCAGCCTCTGAATTCCTTTCCAGCTCAAAATCTATGATCCTGAATTATATGGTATCCCTGCTTTTACCTGGTTTCCAGCCTCACTGAGAGTTAAGGCAGACATTCAACAATTAAGAGATTCAGCAAACTTTCATTAAGCCCCCATACCTGCTCGGCAGCATGGCATAGTGGATAGACAGATACCCCTAAACAAAAAAGAACCTGAATTCAAGTTCTGCACCTGACACCTACTGACCAGGTGACCCTGGATAAATCACTTAACCTTTTAGCAATCCAGGCAATTTCCTCACCTGAGAGTTCCCTCTACTAATGAAATCACAGGTCCAGCCCCTGAGTCCAGGTGCAAGTCATAAGGAAAAATCAATAATGATACAAGACAACAGACACAAAAAGTACTTTGTAGATGCTGTTGGCTCTCCTTGTGTCCACTTGGTGGTACAGACAAGGTACATCATCTGGGCACGTGGTAAGTTTGCTTGGATCCAAGGGCTGGTCACGTTTTTGTTTTTTATTTATTATTTTTAAATGAATAATTGGAAGCAAATGTTTTGCTTGGGGCTCCCCTCCTGGCTCCTAACCCCAGGCCACACTGCCTTCTGGGGGCAGGTAATGTGATTCAGGACATTTGGCTTTAGCCTAAGGAGGTAAACCTCTTCTCAGTAAACCCTACACAGCAATCGAAAGCCAGATGTTCCCCCTCTAGGTCTAGATCATGGAGAGCTGGCTGGAGGGCATTTCTGGGAAGCAAGTGCTGATGAGACTCCTGGGAAAGGGATGGGGGAGGACTGCAGGCTGACTGTCACTATCATTGACCCCTGGGCACGGCTCCAGCCTGGAGCTCCAGAGACAGGGTCGTCCTTAACAAGCAGCTTCCCTTCTCATTTCTAGAAATGACCACATGGCAGGGAGGGGGCCTGGAGAGAGCAGTGTGTAGGGCTGTTTAGTCTCTGACGAAGATACTATTCTTAGCAGCAAGGCAATTTGTGCTTCTCTAATCAGGGAGCAGGGAGCAGGCCAGCTGGGATTGCGGGAGGGGTTTGGGAGGAAATGGGCTGGCATTCTTCAGTTCCTCAGAAGCGAAGCCTTAGGAAGCGTGGTGAAAGCCCACTGGTCTCCATTCCTAGAGAGGACACGACCGAGGGGGATGGGCCGACACTGCAGCAGGGAGGGGGCCAGGTTTCAGGGCAGAAATAGCGGAGAGAAATGGGGATTACGGATGCAGAAGCCCTGGGCTGGGCTAGGGTAAAAGTTTAAGTATTGAAGGATGAGTCAGGTTAGAGAAGGCAGGACCCAGAGACTCAGGCAGATGGAGACACAGGATAGGGCAAAAGACAGAAACTGCTGTAAGCTCCTTGAGGGTGGGCACTGTCTTTTCCCGTTTTTGTGTATCTCTTAGACTTAACATGGTGCCTGGCACATAGAAGTTCAGTCATTTTTCAGTCATGTCCAATTCTTTGTGAACCCATTTGTGGGTTTCTTGGCAAAGATACTGGAGTGGTTTGCCATTTGCTTCTCCAGTTTATTTTACAGGTGAGGAAGCTGAAGCAAACAGGGTTAAGAGACTTACCTAGGGTCACACAGTTAATAAGGGTCTGAGGTCAGATTTGAACTCAGGAAGATGAGTCTTCTGATATACCAGGCCTGGGGCTCTCTCTACTATTCTAGCTAGCTACCATAGTTAGTGCTTAATACATGTTTATCGATTGATTGATATGGAAGTAAATGCAAGGACAATGTAGGATTTGTACAGGTAAACACAGAGACATGAATCGTGAAATAGGTGTGAACTTGAGAGATCAGTCTGGACTGAGAGAAGATTATTAGCAATTGGTCCAACTGAATCTAAAACCCAGGGCATCTCTTAAGAAGCAGCATTATACCAGGAGAAGAATAAGAGACTTAGATTTGGAAAACCTTGGTTGAAATCCCAGCTCTCCCATACATACCAGCTGTGTGACTTTATCCCTCAGGAAGTGACGAAAACCACACTGAACCTTTGTTTCCACATCTGTAAAATGGGTTGACTCATGGGATCATAGACTTAGTGCTGGAAAGTTGACATTGAAGGCCATCTAGTCCACCCTCCCTCATTTTACAGTTGAGAAACAGATACATGTAAAATAACCTGCCCAAGATCCCACAGGCAGTAACAGAACTGGTACTTGAACAAAGGTCACCTTTCACCAAATCCAGCCATGTTTCCACAGTATCCTGCTGCCTCTGTACCTGCTTTACAAGTCAGGAAGGCAATGTGGAGCAGTGAACAGAGAACTGGGCTTGGAGTTAGGAAGACCTGAGTTCAAAACCTCAGACACTTAACTAGCTGTGTGACCCCCACCATACCCACAGGTCACTTAGCCTCCATGAAGGTTAGATTCTTCATCAATAAAATGAGGGAGGAGTTCTAGCGGCTTCTAAGATTTCTTCCAGCTGTAAATCTATGACCCCATGATTGTTGTAACAAGGATCAAGTGAGGTTCCCTCTGCAGGGGCCAGGAGGCCAGGGGAGCTCTCGCTAGTGATGCCCATGGGCATTGTGAGAAGATTGGAGACGTGACCCCAAGCTAGGTCTTCCTAGTCCCAGCCTTGTCTCTGCCTCCATGTGCCTGAGTATTGAGTCCAGGCTTCTTTCTATTTCTCCTGGCATCTCATCAGAATCGGCAGCTTGCCAAATTGAAGTCTCATGCCATCTTCAAGCAACACCAAGTTTGGCCTCAACCAACCAGGGAAAAGGGAAAAAAATAAATGTTTAGAGTTGTCGAGGATTTTTTTTTTCAGTGTTATAGCAGACACCCAACTGTGGGGAGGTTTGCTGGGTCTAGACTGTATTCAAACCCAGTCAATAAGACTTCAACTTCCCAGGGATGCTCCTCTGCTTAGAATAGACAAACAAACCAGAGCCTGGACCTTCCTACCCAATGCCCCCACTGCTGAGGGCAAACTGGTTGAGGAAGAGGAGTCTTTGTTTGAAATCCTTCCCTCTCCCTCATTTCTGCCTATTGCCAGATCCTGTCAATCCCATTCATTCAATAAGTTCTGTTGATTTCAGTTAGTTACCAAGCACTATTGATTGCACTCCCTCATCCTTCCAGAGTATCCTCCATGCTACCTATTCCATCCCACCCCAACCCATCCCTGGCCACTACCATGATACAGGCATGTCACCCCCTATATGATAGCCTTTCTCTTCATGATCTCCCTTTTCCAATCTCTCCTTTATACTGTAGCTAGACTCCTTTCTCTTTTGCATAGATCTCCATACTCAGAAGTCTTTTGTGGTTTGTTTATTGTCACTGAGTAAAATTCATCTTCTTAAGGCTTCCATTGGAGGTTCTCCACAATCTGGTACCACCCTCCTTCCTAACCTTACTTATTACTTTCCTACAAGCACATTATGCCACCTTGCACCTCCCCATCTCTGTGTCTTTGCTCACATTATTCCCTGAGCTCAGAATACCTCTATCTCTTATTGTTTCAGACTAAAGAATTAAACTCCAGGAAGCCTTCCCAACACCACCATTAGCAATGACCTCTCACTTGGACTTCACAAGATGATACCAGCAGCAACAATTATAATTGCAATTATTCTTATTGTAATTATAATAGCAAACATTTATATAACACTTTAGGGTTTGCAAAAGCCTTTTAACTATTTTTTATCCTTGTAGAGGAGAAGGGAACAAGTATTCATCAAGCTCCTACCATGTGCCTAGCACTGTGCTAAACACTTTACAAATGTAATCTCATTTGATCCTCCGAACAGCCCTGGGAGGTGGAAAATGAAGTGGATAGATGTTAAGGGACTGGTCCAGGGTGTGAGTCAATGACTTCTGAAATGAACCAAATCCAGAGTCTCCTCATCGTCTACATCGAAGGGAATTCAGTTTGGTTTGATCTGACGAGGCCCGAGTGGGATGTCTGTGAGTTGACTCAGAGGTAGTTCTCCCTAAAGATACCCCAAGACAGACTTTTGTTCCAAAACTGAGATGAAGGTGGGAAGATGTAAGACTTAGGCAGAGGAGGGAAAGTGTAGCAAGAAGAGCCCAGGCCCTGGACCATTGGACTGGGTAGGAAGGCCTTTGGATCTGGAGGACTCAGGCTTGAGGGCCTGAGTTTAATGAATGAAAAAAAAGGAGGCAGAAAAAGGAGGAGGCATTCAGGATGCCAGCAAACTTGGAAAGAAAGCAAAGTCTTTAAGGTTTACTGCAAAAGGGGACAATGGAAAGCTGAGCTCCATCCAGCAATTACCAGGTCACTCCTTTCTCCAGAGGGTTTCAGATGCCATCCAAAGTTACCTCCTCCTGGTCTCCATATATGAGACTGTGTGCTGAAGAGTCCTTCCCAGGTGCCTTGATGGTCCTTAGGAGGAAATACCCCCAAAGGAAAAAGAATAGAAAGTCAGACTATCTCTAGTGTCTGCCCTTCTACCCATGCCTGTGATTAGCTCCCTTCATTATCGTATGCTCAGTGCATACTCGCTAAATATTTAGTGAGTGCTGGTCATGAGTGGGTTACACACCAGGATAAATGAGGCATGGCCTCAGACCCCAAGGCCCCAGAGGGCAGTACTAACAGCCAGAGGTAGAAATTACACAAAGATGAATTTAGACTCTGACCTGTTCAGAAGTGGAGTGAACTGCTTCAGAAGGTAGAGGGCTCATCTTCCCAAGAGGCTGGATGAACACAGCCACACTGCAGAGGAGATTCTTGCTCAGGCACTGGTAGTATTGGGAGGGGGGGATGGAGGGCTCTGAAATAACCTTCCAGTTCTGAGATTATATGAATCTATGAGTTTATAGCCCAGCTGTGGAAGAGAAGACATGCATCTATTAGAGTAGAATCCACCAAAAAGCAATTATTAAGTGCTTATAAAGGCTAAGGAGGAAAAGAAAGGCAAGAACAGTCCCTACCCTCAAAGTACCTTACATTCACATGGGTAATACCACACAGACAGACAGACAAGATGAAAAATATCCTTAGCAAGGAAATCCTTGGATGCTGGGGGAGTCAAGAAAGTCTTCCTGGAGGAGTTGACTTGAGATGAGTCTTGAAGTCACGACTCTAAGAGGCAAAGATGAGGAGACGGGGGGCAGTCCAGGAAAGGAGGCAGTACAAAAGAGATGAGGCTTCACGTGTGATGAACAACAAATGGGAAGTATGGGTAGGTCATAGAGAGGGGGGAGGGGAGTAATATGCTAAAAGATTAAAAAGGAAAGAAGGGGCTGGATTGTGACTAGAGAGCCATTAGGGTTCATGGAGTCAAGGAATAACTGGCTTTTTAGGAAAATCACTTTGGTGACTGTTCAGGATGGATTGGAGCTGGGGAGAGACTTGAGGCAGGGAGTACAATTACAAAGCTTCTAGCAGAAAGCAGTACAAAGGAGGGGCCAAATGATTGGTTCAGAAATCAATCCAACTTTCTAGAAAAAGTCTTTCCTAGGCTTCTTTGATCTTAGTGTCTGCTCTCTGAGACTATCTCCACTTTATTTTGTATATCTTGTTTTTATGTAGTTCTTTGTGCATGTTCTCCCCCATTAGACTCTAATAGACTTCCTTGAAGGAAGGGACTCTCTTTTGCCTTCTCTATATCCCCAAAGCTTAGCACAGTGCCTGGGCACATAGTAGGTACTTTATAAAGGCTAACTGGCTGACAAGAGGTATTATGGAGATTTAAAGTAGGGAAACATCACTGTGGGCTGGGGAGATGGGGAAGGCTATAGGGGAGAAGGGAGAGCTCTGAACCTCAAAGGATGAAGCAGATCTGAATGGTGGAAGGTATTCCACTTAGGTGAAATGAACAAAAGCTTTGAGTTGAAAATACTCATTATTTATTGGTTTATATTTTTAAAGTATAACTTGACCAGACAATTCACATAAAGGACTAGTGAGGGGATAAGGTGGGATATATACTTTGATGGCAATTTATGAGGAGATTTCAGTGCCAATCTGGGGGATTTTTGTCCTGGGGCAACAGGAAGCCACGGAAGGTTTTTAAGCATTGCTCTATTAGGATACAAACAGTATCCTTGGAAAAAATTAATCTGGGAGAGACGTCCATCATGGATTAGAGGGGGACAAGGGAAACAAGCATTTACTAAGCATCTACTTTTTTATTATTACTGTGTGCCAGGTGCTATGCCAAGTGCTTTGTAAAAATTATGTCTTATGATCCTCATAACAATCCCAGAAGGGTAGATGCTTTTATTCTCCCTTTTTATAGATGATAAAACTGAGGTGAAACGACTTGCCCAGGTTCACATAGCTAGTAAGCGTCCGAGGGCAGATTTGAACTCAGGTCTTCCTAACTCCAGGCCCAGCATTCTAACCACTGTACTAGGTAACTTCCTGAGAAAAAGTAAGTACTTTGCAAACATAAAGTACTATAAATGTTAGGTTTATATGAGATTAAATAATTCTGTGAGTTTAAAGCCCAGACATAAAATATATAATAATAACACATTGTTAGCAATATCATTATTATCATTAACAACAATAATAAATCCATAACCATTATATGATCCTAGGATTCTGTAAGGGGCAGCTAAGTGATGCAATGGATACAGCCTGGAGTCAGGAAGACCTGAGTTCAAATCCAGCCTCAGATACTTACTAGTTGTGATCCTGGGCATCACTTAACTCAGTTTACCTCAGTTCCTCAGCTGTAAAATGATCTGGAGAAGGGAATGGGAAACCACTCTAGTATCTTTGCCAAGACAACCCAAATGGGATCATGATGAGTCAAACATGACTGAAAACAGCTGAACAACAGAATTCTATAGGGTCCCAATTAGTTGGACAGAGTTAGGGCAGTAGGTATTAGACAAAGATCTAATCAAGGACACGATTGGTGTCAGAAAGGTGTAACAGGTAGCAAGGACTCCTTCATTCAATAGACGCTTGTGAAAATACCCATTATATGCAGAACTCTGTACCATTGACCACAGTATCCAGGGTTCAGGAACAGGGCTCCAGTCTTAGGCACAGAGCCACAGGATCCAATTACTGGGGAAACGGATATCATGCAAGAGTTTCATCACAAAAAGCAAGTCAAAGACCAATTTCTGGAAACAAGGAATGAAGTCAGAGTAGGTCAGCAGTCAAGCTGGATTACTTCAACATTCTCTTCCCTGAGGCTCTGGCAAGGGGGAGTTAAATGGCTTCTCTCACTGAGTTGTTAGGCCAGAGACCCATTATAGACAAGATACAGAAAATCACACAGCGCAGACCCTGCCCTCTTAAAGAAATCAAGTGAGATAGCCCCATTGACCCCCACGCACATAGTAGGTGGCATAGTGGACAGAGTGTGGACATGTAATCAAGATCAGCTGAGTTAAAATCCTGCTTCAGACACTCGCTCTCTGTGTAACCCTGAGCAAGTCACTTTACTTCTGTCTACCTCAGTTTCTGTATCTGTAATATGGAGATAGTAAAAACATCTACCTCGTGGGGTTATCTCAAATGAGACAATATGTAAGAGTGCTTCAGAAAATTGAAAGAACTGAATAAATGCTACCTACCCACGGTGATGATGTTGAAAGTAATGATAGAAATGATAATGATATTCAGGCCAGAGAAAGAGGTCCTTTGGGCTATGAAGATGGGAAAAAGAAGAGGAGAAAATAAAGGATGGTTAGATTGGGGAAGACTGGGAAAATGTCCGTGCAAAATCTGTTGGTTAAGCACAAGTAGGGCAGCCCCATGGTTCTGTTCCAGTCAAAGTTGGGTCCATCTTTTCTTACCCAACTTCCACACCCAGATTTCTCCTCCAACAACTTCCTAGAGATCCTGCTGGCTCTTTTCAGAAACAACAAGAACCTATGACTCTTCTGTTCTTTTCATCCTCTGATCCCCAACTGTTGTGAACAATTAAGCCCACAAAGGCCATTAGCACTGAAGGGCTTATATTGATTAGGAATAATTACATTTACTCTTTGACAGTATAAGGCCTGGTGAGGAATATTTTTGGTTAATCACTCCTTAGTCACAAGAATTGGATCTCCTCATCAGCTCCCATGTAGATTATTGTCTTGTCCCTCAGTCCTCATTATTACTGAATAACAACCAATTCATGCTAAAAGCTCAGTTCATTCTGGACCTTGCGAACAGCAAACTCCCTGTCCTCTTTCAGCTTCCATTTTTGAAAGAAACATGGAAATGATCCCAGGGGGTGGTAAAATTATTGCTATGTTATCCTGAAATAAGAGACATTCTCGAACCCTAAACCCCCTTCCTCCCCTCCACTTCCTCTAATGGCATCGGGTTGGCTATTCCAAATGGGAACCATGGAAGGAAAAGGCCTTTATTCTGTTGCTGTCGTTCATGTGAGGCCCTTGGTGATTTTACATCCTTCTCCTCCTTCCCTCATATAAAGAAGACACATAAAAAATATAAATTTTAGACAGAAAAGATACACACAGGCATTTCTTCTTCCTGTTGTGCCCCCAACCTGGTGGATTTTTGCATTCGCCATCCATGATACTTTATCTGGTCTCCCTCTCTCCCCCAGCCCCACTTCTCTGTCTCCTTTGAAATCAAGGCATCTTTTTTTCCTGAATAGTTATGAAGGAAACTGGGGTTGAGGGTGAGGGAAAAGGGAACATCATTGTTAACTTCCAAGAGAAGAAGAAGATGGGGAGGCCACACATTACATCCTCTCTACCCCCCCACAATACACACACACACAACCACAATCTCTGTCCCCACTGCTGTGTGACTTGAAAATTATCTCTTTATATTTAGCTGTAACAATGGGGGGGGAGGTTGTTCTGTGATTTTAATTAACATTGTAAAATGGAACCAAAATAGTGATTACAGCCCAAAGTACTATTGTACAGTAGATAGTTTTGAGGAAAAGGGAGGCCCTGAGTTTGAGGGGGATGCTATATTTGCAAACAGAACTCCCAGTCTGCAGCAGTCCCCCAGATCTTCATTAACTTCTCTCCCATCCCCCTCTCTGGTCCCTAAGCTGCAGAGTGGCTTGAGCAGAGCTCTGAAACACAAGGGAAAAGGGGCCTCATTCAAAGCCTCTTAATGGCATCAGAAAGGGCAGGATGAAATAAAATGCCGATAAAGGAAAAGAAAAAGCCCAGCTTCTCCCAAACGGCCTCTGGGGCTCCTGTCAGGGGAGCAGAGACAGATGAGTTTTATTTTTAACCCAGAAGGAAATATTTACTTTCCTCGCAGGCCTTGAGCTGTGTCCCATTTTCCAAGGGAACAGAGAGCTTGGGGTCCAGGCCATATGGTCTGTACCAGAGGGAATGGCCAGTCCTGGCCTCCTCCTGCTACTGCTGCTCCCATTAAAAAATCAAGGGAGTGCGTGTTCACCACATCCACATTTTCCCAATGGAAGCCTATTGGGTGATAGCCTTCACTACCTCAAGCAGACCATAAATACATCCGAATGATCGCACATCGTCAATTCAGGGCTTTCTCCTATAAACCAACTCCTAGGAATCAGGTATAAGTGAACCATGACCCATTTCAGTTCAGAAATGCCTACTGTGTGTAGCATACGATGCCAGGTGCCAGGGAGGCAAAGCTCCCCAAACCCAGAACCAGGGCTTACATCCTATTCTTAAGCTTTCAGAGGTTAAATTTTTATGCCCAACAGGGTCTTGAAATAAAGGATCTGGTTCTCATGTGAATCATCTTCCTCCTTGGCCCAAGACAGGTGCCATCTCTTAAGCAAAGTGCTTCAAATAACTTTGGACCAGTATGACATGAAGCGAAGCAGAGGTTGGGGGAGCCTTCCTTCCCCTCAACGTGGTTTGAAGTGACCAACTGCCTTCTAAAAGAGGGTGCTTATGACAAAACAGAGCACTCCTCAGAGCAATCCTGCAACAGCAGCCTGTCCATCCAGCTGAGCTGGAGTAGTTCAGCGACTGGGTGGGGCTAAATCTTCTGTTTCCCCTCCAGGGGCTTCAGAAGTCCCACTTTCTCTTCTTTGACTAGAGCCCCACTCCCATCCTTACCCCTATACCTAAGTAAACCTCCTCTTTTGCTTTCGGGAACACTCAGTCGGTTCAGGTAGACCCCCAAATTACAAGAGAATTTTGTATAAATCAGAGAATGTATCTCATATGTCATTGCACCCCCTCATTCTCTGGATGAACAAACAGGTCCTGAGAGGCTATCAGAAATAATTAGATTGTTTCATAGATTCTCTAATCTTCTGCCCCTCCTTGTTATTGTTCAGTTGTATCTAACTGTTCATGATCCTGTGGTCCATAGCACACCAATACTGTCCATGGGAGTGATCAAAGATACTGAAGTAGCTTGTTGCTTCCTTTTCCCACTGTTCTACTGATCAAGAAGAACACACAGGTTAAATGACTTGACCAGGATCATACTACTTGCTAGTAAGCGTCTGACGCCAAATTTGAACTCAGGTTTTTCTGACTCCAGATTCAATGCGGTATTCACTGAGCCACCTAGATGCCCTTCCTAGGGTCTGGTAATTTTTCATACAATAGGAATATCATAAAGGTTAGTTAAATGATAAATATATATGAATACACAAATTACATGAGAAGAGGCTTTTGGGTAGAGCAGGAAATACCCTTCCTCTTTCACTGGGAATGATCGTTAAACTTGAAGGAACCAAGACACCCTAAATATAGCTAATAGAATTTAAAGATCCTTTATTTTTTTTAAAAATTTAACATTTTTTGTTAATTTCATTGAATATTTGCCAATTACATTTAAAAATTTTTTAACATTCGTTTTTTTTAGTTCCAAATTCTCTCCCTCCTGCTCCTTGAGAAGATAAGCACTGTGATATCAATTATAAAAGTAAAGTCTTGCAAAATATAATTCCATATTAGCCATGTTGAAAAAAAAGTACCCAGAAAAAAAATAAAGTTTTTAAAAAGTAGGCTTCAATCTGCACTCTGAGTTCATGAGTTTTTTCTTTTGAGGTGGATAGCATTTTTCATCATGGCACCCTATGAGAACTTTTATTTTGAGGTAGCAGAAGGGCTGGTGGTTTCCTTTTTTCTCTTTCTCTATAGTTTCTTTGCTTTTTACACAATTTTTGAAAGATTAAAACCTTAAATTGCTCCTTTATCTTTAACCTTTCTATGACTCAGTTTTCTCCTCTATAAAGTGGGACTGATAACATTTATTTTATCTACTTCATAGAGTTTTGTGAGGGAGTATGTTACGATCAACAGAATTTATTATACAGTTACTATATATCAGGTACTACTCTTAGCATCAGAAATACAATGTCAAAAAGTAGTCAATCCCTACGCTTACAGAATTTATATCCTATGAGGGAGGAAGAGAGAGAAGGAAGGAAGGAAGGAAGGAAGGAAGGAAGGAAGGAAGGAAGGAAGGAAGGAAGGAAGGAAGGAAGGAAGGAAGGAAGGAGGGAAGGAAGGAAGGAAGGAGGGAAGGAAGGAGGGAAGGAAGGAAGGAAGGAAGGAAGGAAGGAAGGAAGGAAGGAAGGAAGGAAGGAAGGAAAAATGGAAGGAAGGAAGGAAGGAAGGAAGGAAGGAAGGAAGGAAGGAAGGAAGGAAAGGGGTGGGAAGGGAGGGAAAGAAAGAAGAAGAGAGGGAGTAGGGTAGGGAGGCACTGTGCTAAACATTTTACAAATATGATCTCATTTGATCCTCACAACAACCAGGTGTTGAATTCACATTTTACAGTTGAGAAAATTGAGGCAGACAGAAATTAAGTGGCTTGGCCAGAGTCACACTTCATAAATTCCTAAGATCAGATTTGAACTTGGGTCTTTCTGACTCCAGACTCTGTGTTCTCTACTCTGGTCACCAGCTGCCTCAATCAATATGTAACTAACAAAATATGCAGAATACAAACAAAGTACAAGGTGATTTGCGGAGGGAGAGCACGGAGTCTAAGTAATAAATAAGCTAGAGTGTATCAAGGAGAGGATGATGATGGCAACGAAAAGCATTGAGTTCATGCCATATGACAATCAGCTGGAAGACCATAGGATCAAAGATACCAAGCCAGAAGCGACCTTAGAAGGCTCCTAAGCAAATTCCCTCATTTTACAGATAAGGAAATTAGGGAGTATTTAGCTGGAGAAGGCCTTGGAGGGACATGGTGGCTGTCTTTAAGCATTTGATTGAAATCTGGATTGTTGTCATGGTTGGCACCCTCCCACCCCTCCCCCAGCTCCCACCCTTATCAGTGCTATTTTCCTGACTGTTTGAAGGAGGGCAGGTGGTCATCTGCCTAAGAGGGGTCACAGGGGATAGGGGGGTAGTGTGGACAGCTGGGACCTATCTTGAGTCCTAGCACTGACTCACAGCCCTGGTGAGCTTTCCAGCACCCTTGGCAGCAATACCCTACAAACATCCCACCCACCTTCAGAAAATCCAGCTGATCCAGAGTTAGACTGGATTTAGGACAACTGAGTCCACTCCCTGACAGACATGTGGGACCATAACCAAAGCATATAATACTCCTCAGCTGCCTCTGTTCCCTCCAGGATAACACAAAGATCAATTAAGCCCTGGAACCGTGTCCAGCAGGAGACAATCCCAAAGTGCTCCAGATGGATCACCAAGTTTATTACCCACCTACAGATAATGGAAATTTGTCTATAGTGACACAATGGGACAAATAATCGAACACTTGCCCCATAGCTCATAATCCTCTCCCACATTCTGATGGCCTAACTAGCCATGCCACAGCAATCTTCTCAGCCCCCCATTCTTTTTGTTTTTTAATGAAATTGTGCACCAAACAAGTCATTAGAAGACTTGAAACTCTAAAATGAAATGAAGGTTTAATCTGAAATTTGAAGCAAAAGAAGAAAAATGCTTATGGGGGACAATCGGTGAGACATAGAAATGTCATTCAATGATAAAACAGCAAACATTTACATTGTCTGCTCTGTGTCAGTTATGACGCTGCGTGCTGGGGCTATGCATTTAATTCAACCAGCCATTATTAAACTTCTAATACATACAGGACATTGTACTAGAAGCTAGAGGTGCAAAAATGAAAAACAATATTTAGTCCCTGCCTTCAAAAGACTTCTGATTGAAAAGGAGGAATTCCTTCTTCTTATCTCAGGAATAAGGAGATGCCTGCTGTCCTTTGCCACGGTCAGACTACATCTGTAGAACTGGGTTGAGTTCTGAGCTCTGACATTTAGGAGACCTTATTAAACTGGAAAGCATCCAGAGGAGCAAAGGACCTTGAAACCAAGCTATGTGAGGATCAGATGAAGCAAGTAGGGATGTTTAACTTCTAGAATAAAAGATTCTGGGTTGGGAAAAACTGGGTATCCATGACTGTCTTTAAGCCTTTAAAGGGATGAGGATAGACTTTCAGAAGCACTGGGTTAGATTGTCAGCTCCCTGAGAGCAGGGATTGTCTTTTGACTCTTTTTATATCTATTCCCAGTACAATACCTGGCACACAATAGGTGCTTACTAAATGTTGATTGATTGATTGAAGCTGCAAAGAGAAAATTTAGGGTCTAAGAAAGGCTATGAGAGCTGTTTCAAAGTAGAATGGGCCATCTGAAGAGAAAGTGAGCTTCCCTTCGCTGAAGAGCTCATTCAGAGGTTAGAGGACCACTTGTCCTATACCTCAGAGGAGTGTCCTTTTTAAGATATGGGCTGAACTAGATGGCTGCTGAGGTTCTCTCCAATTTGAAATGGAACAGTGATGTGAGTCCTAGCAGCAGATACTGACTAGCTAGTAATGTGACCCTTGGCAAGTCACTTAACTCTATTTGTCTCAGTTTCCTCATCTGTAAAATGACCTAGAGAAGAAAATGGCAAACTATTCCAGTATCTTTGCCAAGAAAACCTCAAATGGGGTCATGAAGAATTGGACACGACTGAAAAATAACTGAACAGCAAAAACAGTGAGTCATACTAAATCAATATGATGCCAACTAGGATGCAAGAAGGTCAAAGAAGAGATCCAGACAAAATTCGGTAAGATTAAAGAAGAGAGAGATCCATTTCAGCTGAAGGATGAGGAGAGGCTTCTTGGAAAGAAGTGGCATCTGAACTGGAATGTGAAAGATGAGAATTTCAGTAGGTAAAGAAGAGAAGGGAGAATGCTCCAGTCATTGGCGCCAACCTACAAATGAATAAGGAAGGGCAGCGTGAGATCTAAGGACAGATCCATTCAGTGAGAATAGGACATAGTATTTGTATAGGGAACAAGGTCCAATAAGACTTGAGGAGGTAGAAGAGGGACCCAGTAATCCTCAGGAGAAAATAATATGGAAGCACATTGGGAACAGCATTTGTGACCTGAAATATCTAAATACCTATGTATAGAACATGGGAGATGAGCAACTTGAAATGTTAGTACAATTTCAGTTTTTCAGGAAACTAGCATATATTTGGTAAATGTAGCCTTTTAGGTAAAACCAATAAAAGTAATTGATGACATGGTTTCCATCTTTCATTGCAGAGATGGGGTACTATGGGTATGAAATACTGTAACTACTTTCAGACACAGTAAACATGATCTAAAGATAATAATAAAAATATGAAATTTTAAAGTAGGTGTTTATATGGCATTTAAGGTCTTCAAAGCATTTCATATATATTATCCCATTTGATCCTCATAGCAATTCTATAAGGTAGGTGCTACAGGCATGATCATCCTCATTTAGAAGTGAAGAAATTAGTTAGATTAAGTGACTTGCCCATGATGCATGGTCAGCAAATGTCAGAAATAAGATTTAAACCCTAGACCCTTCTGACTAGCAGCCCTTTCCATGATGCCATGATGTCACCCAGATTTGATGGGAAGAGATTTATGACTAGAATATGTAGTGGAAGGCTATATCTTCATTCCTTTAGCTACCTTCTGTTAGGCTCTTTCTGTGTGCTGAGCACTGTGGTTGTTGTAATGATAAATAAAATACATTACCTCACTGAGTTTAATAATAATAATGCTCAAATACTCAGATGGATCTGGGCTCATATTAATTTAGATATTTCCTCCAGTGATGCAGATTATACCCATCTATGCTTGCCTGTCCTGTGTGACCCATTTATGTTCTCCTGGCTCCAAACCTAGCATTCTTTCCATTACAACACATTTCTTCTCTTATTAAGGAACTTACAGTACTACAGTACAGCAAGTGGACACAAACACAAAATGATAAACATGTACTACCATCACTAAGTGCATGAGATCTAAACACACCTCCAAAGAAGGAAATTTAATTTTCAACCGAGAGCAAAGGGGAAGTTCCACTTCACATCCAGCAGATTGGCAAAGGTGACAAAAAAAAGGAAAATGACAAATGTTGACAGGGCTGTGAGAAAACAGGTATATTAATGCAAAATTGATGGTGCTATAAGCTGGTCCAGCCATTCAGGAAAGCAACTTAAAACCATGCCCCCAAAAAGCTACTGAACTTTGACCTAATGATGCCTCTTCTAGATCCATGCTCTTGAAGACATCCACTGAAGAAGAAAAGTAGTGATATGTGTAGAAATATCTCTAGTAGTTTTTTCTTTTTTTGTGGTGGCAAAGAATTGGAAATTATGGGAATGCCCATGAATTGGAGAATGGCTGAAATGTGTGTGTGTGTGTGTGTGTGTGTGTGTGTGTGTGTGTAATAGACTACTATTGTGCTGTGAGAAATAATGAAGGAGACTGTTTCAGAGAAACCTGATAATCTGATGTAGAATGAAATAAGCATAACTGGGGGAGGGGCGGGATTATACAGCAACAACAAAAACATTGTGAAGATAAACAACATTGAAAGATTTAAAAATTCTGATCAATATAATCATGATTCCATAGAACTCATGAGGAAATGTGTTACCTACCTCTGATAGGGAGGTGATGGACTCATGGCATATATCAAAAGCATATTTTTGGGCATGTGGCCAATGCAGAAATTTGTTCTGCTTGACTCTTCACCTTTGTTAAAAGGATGTTGATTTTCTCTCTC
Source organism: Notamacropus eugenii (assembly GCF_028372415.1). Taxonomy (NCBI): domain Eukaryota; kingdom Metazoa; phylum Chordata; class Mammalia; order Diprotodontia; family Macropodidae; genus Notamacropus; species Notamacropus eugenii. Next base: position 290,666,751 of record NC_092873.1, on the reverse strand, counting down.
TCTCTCTCTCTCTCTCTCTCTCTCTCTCTCTCTCTCTCTCTCTCTCTCTCTCTTTCTCTTTCTCTTTCTCTCTTTCTCTCTCATTCACTCTCTTTTCATTGAGGATAGAAAAGATATAAACAGATTTTTGTTTATGAAAAATTAAGATAAAAATTAATACTAAGATTTTTTAAAAAGCAAGGAAAGGGAAAACTTTCATGGGGCGGTGACATTTGCGTTAGGTCTTAGAAGGTGGTTAGGATTTCAACAGTTAGAAAGGGGAGGACATTCCAGGCATGGAGAAGAGAATGAACCATGGAATAGAAGCAGGAAAGCATGGGAAATGTGCGTAGTAGGCTGAGGTATCCAATTTGATAGGAGGATAGAGTGGGCCACTAAAAATTAGAATGCTCTAAAAATGGAATGGGCCACTTTAAGATCCATCAACAAAACTCTTATTCTGAGGCTGAGCACCTGCTTGACAAATATAGTGGTAAAAGGGTTACATGCTTTAATGCTTGAATTAGATGATCAGTAAGGGTCCTTCAAAATCTGAGACTATAATTCTTTAATTCATTTTAATAAAGATAAAAGGAGAGCAAGCTAGAAATGAAATTTTATGGTAGTCTATTATATATACCACACAGTCAGACAAAGACTATGAATGATTCTTGAATAAGTGTCATAAGCTATCACAAAGGCAAAATATAGTAATGATATGGGGCAGGGTAACTGGTTATAGGTAAACTTTAGGAAATCCAGTACCCCAGACCTTAAAAATCAAATTCAAAAAAAAAAATTAAGAGGAAAAAAATGGTTGTGATCCCATGACTAGACCTTATAAAAGATTGGGAAGCAGAATACTATCACTGAAAGACCTGGGTTTAAATCCTGCTACTCACATTTACCATCTGTGTGACCTTTGACTTAACCTCAGTTTCCTCAGTTGTAAAATTAGGAACTTAGACTAAATGAACTCAAAGTTCCCTTTTAACTCTAGATCTGTAAAATATATATATATATGCATATATATATATATATATATATATATATATATATATATATATATAGGCCTCTAAAAAGTCTCTAAAAAATGAAATTCTGACAGAGAAATTAAAACAACACAAGAAGAAAAAGAGGAGACTTAGAAAAACAAATGTAGCTTCATAGGGAACTCTCCAATGAGCCTAGGTTTCAAGAGGAAATATACAAAAGATAAAAGGAAGGACACCATGTATAAGAATAGAAATGTCCGGGGCAGAATCCTAAAATGAGCTGAGACTTGAGAACAATGTTAATGATTTCGAAAAAGAAAAAAATAGCTATTTTTAGAGCAAAAAAGACCAACAAGGGCAGGCAAGGATAAGTACTTGAGACAAATTAACCAATGACAATGAATAGGTAAACTCAAGCCCTAATTTGTTCCCATCTTCTGAGATTAACCCTCAAATTGTAAAAAGTAGAACATCATTTAGAGGGATTTTAAACTCAAGTTGGGAATTTAAATTCTATCAGTACAGTGCCTGGCACATAGTAGGTGCTCAGCTAACGCTTGTTGATTTGAAGATAGCAGAAAAGATAATATGAGAAAACATAGTTGTTTTAAATCAGCTCCAGTTCCTAGACCCAGTGTAAAAATTTATAGAAGTAATCAAAATGCTGCTATGAGTTTCCTTTGATGACAAACAAGAGAGATGGCAGGAAAAATTAAAGAAAAGTGATTCTCTAAATTTCCAAAAAGGTTGGATTCTAAAAATTAAATAGCATCTAATTTGGCTTTCATCCCTTGCAAAATTCTAGGATGAATTAGTAAACAGACTTTTTTTGGGAAAAAAAATAATGACTAGGAGCCAGCATGGGTTTACTACAAAGAAGTTATGGCAAACCAAGCCAATTTCTATTTCTGATCAAGGGTATCTACAGTGTTTGATCAAGGAAAGGTCAGAGATATCATATATATGTTGATTTTAACCAGGAGATAGATAAATTTCTCATGAATTCATCTTCTCCTTGTTTATCCTGTTTCTTCAAGGATCATTTTTTTTACCCCTCTTTGTTGCCTCAAGCCTGAACTCATTTTGGTTATTAATACACCAGCATTATTTTTATGAGTTTTGCCAGGCATCAGTTATATGTAAATCCTTCCATCTTTTCCATGATATTATTGTGGAAAAGGTAGAAAAATGCAAACTGACTATAATATAGTTAGCAGGGCTCATAAATGATTAAACAAAATGATTAGTCAAATCATTGAAGGAATCAGTATTAATCTAGAAAAGGGCTTCTTAACCTGAGGTCCATGGGTCCCCCTCCCCCAAGAGCTCTGTGGCAAGATTTAGAGGGAGGGGTCTTTGAATACTGATGGGGGAAAAAAATTACATCTTCATTTCAATATCATTGGTTTCCTTTGTGATCCTATGTATTTTATTTTATGCCAAACATTATTCTAAGGAAACTGTAAGCTTCATCAGACTGTCAGATGGATCCATGACACACAAAAATTAAGAATCCCTGACTAGAGGAAGGTCTTTAATAGCATGCCATAAGTCTCTGTCTTTGGCTCTCTCCTGTTAAACATTTTATCAGCAACTTTAATGAAGATTCACAACGCACATTTACTAAAATAGCAGATAACACAGAACTAAAATTGAGATTGTTCCTAACAGATTAGAACCATGGGCTTAACCTGGCTCAGATCCTGACTCCCTAGACCACTTTCCCACTTCTGTCTCAATGGTCTTCTCAGCCTGGAGACATTTCTACCTTTGTTCTCTCCTCCTCTGATCAGTAAATTCCTCCCATAATGTCTATTTGAGGAAATGCCCACACCAGCCATACCTATATTGCTCCTAAGCCCCTGATGACCTTTCTACCTTGCATCCCTCCCTTTTCAGTTTATTTATTGTCTTCTTCTTAAGAGAATATAAGCTCCTTGAGGGCAAGAACTATCTTACCTTTTGTTTGTATTTGTATTTCCAGACTCTTACACAATTTCTGGCACAATAATAATATTAAAATAGGGCTTACCATGTGCTAGACATTATGCTAAATGCTTTATAATTATTATCTTATTTGATCCTTCCAACAAACCCTGAGAGGTAGGCTCTAAAAGGAAACTAAGGCAAACAGAGGTGAAATGACTTGCTCCTGGTCACACAGCTAGTAAGTGTCTGAGGCTGGATTGGAACTCTGCTCTTTCTGACTGTAGGCTCCTCTATGCTGCCTAGATGACTTAATAAATGTTTTATCTAATTTAAAAGCAACAAGACTCAATTTAATAGGGATAAATGTAAAGCCTTGCACTTTGGCTTAAGCAGAATCAATCACATTAAGTGTAAGATGGAGGATACTTGGTTTGACAGGTGTTGGTATGAAAGGTTCCTATTGACCAAAAGCTCAGAATGAGTCAAGAATGAAGATGCTAAACACATACATACACACACACACACACACACACACACACACACACACACACAAACTTAACATGGTCTTCAGTATTACAAAAGATTCTTCAGTCAAAAGATGCAAAGAGAAATACTAAAATACTGTTCTTAAAAAGATTTCATCGGTGTGGGTACCATTCTACCAATAGGCATGGTAACCCTTCTATACCTTAGTAGCTGGTTTCATGAATGTCTGTAGATAAAAATAAAATTATGCTCCAGGGACCAGTACTTTGGCAGTTCGCCCCCTCTGGACTAAGCTAGGCTAGTCTCCAGACAGCAGGGTCCACATTTCTTTCCAAAGGAATGGTACTTGCTGTCAGAATTTGCACTGGATGAGGCTAGTAAGACCCTGGGCTCACCTCCTCTACAAAGCAGTCACACAGTTCTCTAGTGGAGGACTTACCAGAATCATGGCACTCAGAATAAGTGAGGCACCTCCCCCGACGTATTTTCTACTGGTCAAATCACTTCTAGAGTATCTAGTTCTGGGCCCAACACTTTTAAGAAAAGCATTGACAGACGTAGAAAAAAATCTAGAAGTCATCCAGAATGATGACAGAAACCATATCATGAGGATTAAATGAGGAAATAAGGGGTATTAAACCTGAAGAGGAGGATATGTACGGGGAAATATGAGAACTGTCTTTAGATACAATACTTAGCATGTCATCATCTGGAATATTTGTTGTGTGTTTCTGCAGATGGCAGAATTACAGGTGGTAGTTCCAGGGAAGGCAGATTTGGGTTTACTATGAGGACAAACTTTTTAATAATTAAAGAATTTAACAGAGAGTAATGAGCCCATCCCCCCTTCCCATCACTGGAAGTCTAGAAGCAAAGCTGAATGACCATTTGTCAAAGACGTCGTAGGAATTTTTTACTGTGTTGAGTAGTTGTCAGCACTATGTGATTTCTAAGATCCTTCTAACACTAAGATCCTGTGAGGTGCAGTCAGTGATCCTGGTGATCATTACTATGTGACTTTGGATGGTAAGACATCTTACCTGCTAACATCTCTGTTTCCTGATCTGTAAAATGGGCTTAGTAATACTTACCCTGCCTCAAGAAAATAGGAGTTAATACATTTGCAACTGATTTGAAAAAAAGTGAAGTCAGATCTAATGTTCCAGCTTTAGATCTGTATTTACTTTTTTTGGCCTGTTCACACTAGAAACTGGTAGTTGAAAGAGAGCAGGACAACACAGAAAGGCTTCCCAGACAAAAAAAAAGACATTATTGTTTTGTTTAAAATGAAAGGACTAAATTGTCAGGTAAGAGGTATGAGAGTTGGGAGTGGGACAGGGTATGACAAGGTGAAAGGAATCATGAAAAATGGGCAATTCAAGGGGAGATGCAGGATGCACCCTGAGTGACCCAAACTAGCAATCTGTGAGCACCACAAGTAGTTATCGTGTGGCTTGGGAGGGGGCCATGAACTGATTGGGAGACCAGTTATTCCAAATAACAATAAACATCCCAGCAGTCTCTTTTCCAAACTTCACATGTTCAGCCACAATTAGTTATGTGATACAGGCTATGGGAAGCAGGGGAGTAGAAGTGATTTGGTCCTTAGAATGCAAGATTGTTCTCCACATTTCCAGGACAGCCATAAAATTCTCTTCTGCAATTTCTGTCCATGGCTAATTACAGGGTGATTTAGGGTAATGCATTACGCTGAGATCTGCTTACGCTGGAGATTTCCAAAGATGTCACTGTGTTCCTTTAAAAAACAAAACAATATATTTAAAAAATTTTTTAACAGAGCCTGAAGGTACAGTAGACAATGACAGATGAATCTAGTTTTGCATAAAGTGACACAGACGTGAATTCCTTTTTGGATTTTTGTTTTTTGAAATAAAAACAAGAAGGAAAAGAATTTTTTTAAAAAGCCACCTCCAGTTCCAGCGATTGCTAAGCAGCAGAGGGCTCTCAGCAGGGGTTAGTACAAAGGCCAGACTGTAGAGTTTCCAAAGGTCAAAGATTAAAGACTGGTGAGGTTGTTCTACTTCCCTCCCAGACCCTGTGCCAGCATTGGGGAGCACTGGAGGTTGCTTTGGAAAACCCTCATTCCCATGATTCATAGAATATAGCCCATCATTTAACTTTTCATTGGAAGAAGTTCCACCAAACCATTGGAATCCATATTATATCCCACCTTCAGAAAGACATACCCCCACTCACCTGCTCTGAATCTCAGAAGTCAATGGAATCCCAGAGGTCATAGGTCTAGAACTCAGCAGTTTTTCCCCAAAACATGATGATCCTAGGATCATAAATGTATGCTTCCAAATGGATACCCTCAGAGATGGGGACTCCAATCACCACCATTCCCACCCCTCCATCCCAGACCCCACCCTCCCAGGCAGCCGATTCCATCTCTTAGAATCTCCAAGTATTTTTTTACATGAAGCCTAGGTCAGTTTCTCTAAAATTTTCGTACATTGTTGCTAGCTCTGCCCTTCAGGGCTAAAAGAACAATAATAGATAACATTTGTATAGAGCTTTGAGATTTGCAAAGGGCTTTACATATGTAAAGTACTGTCACATTTTATATGTGGACCGTCTAGTTGCAGAAAGTCACAGAAAAAAATTAATTTTTACTAAAAAATAAAACCAACTTGTAAAGAAACACATTCTCTCACATTGAATGTGAAGGAGAGACACACTGTTAGGAGGACCAGAAGGAGAACTTTGATCTTAAAGCAATCTTGTGAAGTAGTTGTGGTTCACTTTCTTTTGTTGTTACTGAATCATTTTTCCATCATGTACAACTCTCCATGACCCCACTTGGGATTTTCTGGGCAAAGATACTGGAGTGGTTTGCCATTTCCTTCTTCAGTTTATTTCATAGGCGAGGAAACTGACTTGCCAAGAGTCACTCAGCTAGGAAGTGTCCCAGACCAGATCAGGACTCAGGAAGACTCACATTCCTGATTCCAGGTCTGGTATTCTATTCTGTTCACTGAATCACTTAGCTGCCCTAACTTTCTTTTACAAATGAGTAAAACTGAAGTTGAGGAAAGTAGCTATGGTCAATGCAGTAGTTATAGTCAAGTAGCCTGTGATCAGTGCTGTAAATGCCTGCGTCAAAATTCAAACCCAGATCTTCCTAACTCCAAGTCCAGCATTCCCTCCACTGTGTCAAGCTTCATTTCAACCAATTCTTATGTGACATGGCCTCCAGTCTGCTCCTCCCCCATACTAATTGCCTTCCTCAGAATTCTGGGCTTGGACAGAGTTATCTGGGTTGAGACTATGGTGTTTATCTGTAGAACAATATTTCAAGATGTTGGAAAACTGGAGTAGCCTGGGATGAAAGGGGTCTCAAAATCATGTTACATAAGGAAGTAAAAAGAATTGGGAATGTTTCTTTTTGAAAAGAAAAGCCTGAAAGGGAGCAGGTTGGGAGTGGGAAAGAGGGGAAGGCAGCAGCTTTCAAATATTCAATGAGTTGTGTGAATGATGGACTTGACTTACTCTCCTCTATTGTTAGTTTTTCCCAAAAGATCTCCACAGGCTGGATCATTGAGCCAAACATAAGATAAAACATGAAAGAGATAGCTGTAAAGTCTTATGGTTGAGTTCAAAAAAATGAGCTTCACAAGTATTAGATGGAGACTAGACAGAAGTTCATCTGTAAAATATCTGTGGTTATAAGTGGACTTCAGGTTCAATATAAGTCAAAGATATGATATGGTGGCCCAAAATAGCTAAGGCACTCTTAGGCTACACTAAGAAAGACATAACGTCCAGATGTAGGGAGATGATAGTCCTGTTGTAATCAATAATAATAGCTAATATTTGTATACCGCTTAATATATACCTGGCACTGTGGTTAGCGCTTTACAATGATTATCTCAACTGACTGTCACAACAACCCTAAGAGGTAAAGACTATTATTATCCCCATTTTAGAGATGAAGAAACTGAGGCAGTCAGAGGTTACAAGAATTTCCCAGAGTCATACAGCTAGTAAACGTCTGAGGCCAGATTCAAACTCAGGTCTTCCTAAGTTCAGGACCAGAACTATATCCACTAGACTATTGAGCATCCTCAGACATACTACATCTGGACCCCTGTGTTCATTTCTAAGTGTAACATTTTAGTAAGGACTTCAGTAACAGAGAAATCAAGGAAAAAGTACAAAAATGTACAAAAATATTTGTAGTGATTCTTTTTGTAATGGCGAAGAACTGGAAATTGAGAAGATGCCTATCAATTAGGGAATGACTGAACAAGTCGTGGTATATGATTGTGATGGAATACGATTGCACTGTAAGAAATGACATGCAGGATGCCTTCAGAATAGCCTGGGAAGACTTGCATGAACTGATACAAAGTGAAATGAGCAGAACCAGGAGAACATTATATGCAAAAACAGCAAAGTTGTACAATGATCAATGTAGCTATTCTCAGCAGTACAACACAGTTTTGAAAAACTCATGATGAAAAATGCTATCCAGCTCCAGAGAAAGAACTAATGACATCTGAATAAAGATGGAAGAATACTTTTTTTTTAACTCTTTCATCATTCTTGGGTCAGGTTTTTTTCTTTGTCTGCATTTTCTTTTCAACATGATTAATAGAAAAATGTTTTGCACAGCTGCCCATGTATAATCTATATCAAATTTCTTGCCTTCTCAAAGAGGGAGGAGGAGAGGGAGAGAAAGAATATGAACCTCAACATATTTTTAAATGAACGTTAAAAATTTTTTGTTTACATGTAATTGAGGAAAATAAAAATTAAATGTAAGGTTTTTTTTAAAGATTCTTCACCTATTTGAAGAAAAATAATAATAAAAAGGAAGGATATTAGTAAAGTAGAAAGCATCCAGAGATTGATAAAAGGACCTCAGTATCATGAGATGAAAATCAGTGGATGGATTTGGTGCTATTTTGTCTAGAGAAGAAAAGACTTGTGTGGAATATATGTCTTCCAGAAACTGAAGGGCTTTCCTGTAGAAGAGTGATTAGGCCCCAGAAGGAAAAACACAGAACAGCTAGAAGTGTCAGAGAGGAATATTTAGGTTTGATCAAAAGAAAATGATCCTAACAGAGTAATTATCCCAGAGTAAGATGAGCTGCCTCAAGAGAAAGAAGGCACTCCCTCCCCATCAAAGGTTTCCAAATAAAGGCTGGATGACCATCTGTGGGGTATATTGTAGATGGGTTTCTTGTTCAGGGTCAGTTAGACGAATATCCCCTGAGGTCCCTCCCAGTTCAGAGACTTCACTTCTCCTTGGCTGTAGTGGAGGGGAACTAGGATTGGTGAACAGCTTAAGAGGAAAGCAGATTGCAACGCAGTTTAAAGAACTTCCTACCGGTTACGCTCATCCAATAATGGAATGACCAACCTTACAAAGTGGAAAGTCCTCCATCACTGGCAGTATTCTAGAAGAGACAAGATGTTGTCACGTCTGAGAAATTATGAAAGGGATTCCAGTACTAGAAGGAAAATTGGATTAGGGGCAGCTATGGAGCATAATGGAAAGGACTTAGAATCAGTAAGACCTGTGTTCAACTCCTGCATCAGATACTTACCTAGCTGTATGACACTGGACAAGTCACTTAACCTCTGCCTCAGTTTCCTCATCTGTAAATTTTTAAAAATGTACCTTTTAGGGTTGTTATGACAATCAAATGATATGTAAAGTCATTTGAACACCTTAGAGTGCCATATAAATTCTACAAATATTATTTAATATTATTCTTTGATGAGATTTATGGCTTCTTTTAATACTAAGATCCTTTGACAAGTCTATCATTCCTTCTTTATCAGGTAGTAGAAGGGATCATAGCCTAGGAAATGACTAGTTGGTAAAACCAACACAAGGTCTTGGGTATCTTCTGAAAGTCCTCACCCATTTGGGATAACCGAGACGTAAAACACTGTCGACTTCTTCCCATAAGCTGTTTTTCCAGCTCCTATTAATAGAAAGGGTGACGCATCTCTTTTTGGCTCCAAGACAAGGGCAAAGGCATCTTTTTCATAGACTCATATCCTTTCAGGAAAAACTCTTGTTAAAAATGTCCATCAGGTAACAAGAACTGAAGAATTATTTCCCATTCTTTTGCTATTTCTTCCTCTGTCTTCAGAGTGGCTGTGAGGGTTAGGAGCAGTGTTGGAAGTTTGTGTTTAGACGGGACGCAGAGAGACTTGACCAATTCAGTGGAACAGACTGACTTAATCGGCCCATCCTGGCTTGCTTAACTGACCAATAGTTTCCTCAACTGTAAAATGGGGATAAAAATAGCACCCACCTGAAAAGATTTTTGTGATGATCCAATGAGATGATATTTATAAAGTGTTTAGCACAGCACCTTGTATGATGCCTTATTCTCCTCCCCCTCCATAGGCTAACTGGTACACAGAGATCAATTTATGCCAGCAGGCTTAGAGATACCACTCACAAATTGGCATGTATCTGGCAATGAAAAATAATTATTATAGTTGACATTTAGATAGTGACATATATATTATATAGTTTTTTTTCTGATCCCCCCACCAAAGCTAGTATCAACCCTCACACAATTACCATTTATTTCTTTTGTATTTATTTATTATACTTGTACATGTTTATATACCTGATAGAATTAAAGCTCCTTGAGGGCAGGAACTGTTTCATTTTTGTCTTTGTACCCCCAGTGCCTGGTACAGTGCCTTTCACATAATAAAGACTTGTGACCCTCCCTTTGATACCCTGTCTCTGTTCTTACCAAGACTGAGACTTTTGGATATGTCCCAAAGACACCCACCACTGGACCTCGAACAGCTCTCATGTTTGTTGACTGGTGGGGTCAGGGACATGTCTTTATCATTTTGAGAGATAGCTAGGATCATTAGAGCTAAGGTCAAGGTGACCCTTCCATTGAAGGGAATGCATGTGAGGCAAGTATGGGATTTTCCAACAGGCATGAGGTAGGGGCTAGACTTGGAATCAGGATTCAGTTCAGTTCAATTTAATAAACATTTATTAAGCACCTACTATGTTCCAGGCACTGGGTTAAGCACTGGACACTTGAGATTGAAACTTGCTTCCAGCAGGTACTCACTATGTGACAATGGACAAGCCAGTTCCCCTTTCTCCACCTCTACTCCTCTGTAAATTTGAGATACCTCCCTGGGCTATCATGAATACAATGGAATAGTCCTGGACCATCAGCAGAATGTATTTTCAGTGCCTTTGACCCACTGGTGTTGTCCTACCCTTATATCTGACCTCTCTGGGCCTCAGTTTCCTCATCAGTTAAAGGAGAGAATGGACTACAGCATTTCTAAGATCTCTCCTAGCTTTCAAATCCCGTGATTCCAGGACCATCCTCACTGCATTCCCCAGGTTGGGTGGGCAACACCTGACAGAAGACTACTTGAGAGGGAGAGTCCTCAGTGCTGACAGAGCAAGCTCCTGAGGGGATGAGAAGCTCTTATGGACAAGGAAAGGGTCCATGCTAATAAGCTCAGAGTCTGAGAAGTGCCCAGCACCCACCAAGAGCAGAGTGTAAAACAGTTGCTTTAATTGGACACTGGGGCCCTGGCAGGTTTGCCCGACACCTTCATCGTGCATTAAATCAGGCTTGATGTCAAACAGCAAGCTTGTGAATGTGTGAAACAGGGAGGTATCAAAATGGCAAATATCAAAGCTTCTGATTCTTCTCACTCCGCATCAAAGCAAAACGGGTGTTCATTCTTCCTTAGGAGGTGAGGCGGCAGGTGGTGTCACAGTGGACAATCTGTTGGCATGGGCAGTGTGTTGGATAAACTACTGCCTGTCTTCTCCATCCACCTCCTGGCCCTTGAAATCTCTAATTGGGTCCCAAGCTCTGTCTGCTGGCTGTTTTCTCAGTGATAAGCTAGAAGAGAAAGCGGAGATGGCTCCCATGGAAGTACAAAGATCCATCAGCCCTCACAGTAGCGATAGGGAACAGAGCGGCCGTTTTTAGATTTAAAGATGTCTTGGTGGGAAGATTTACCCAGAGATGTATTTATTCCATTACAACTACACCTCCCTTCGGCCTACTTACCTCCAGCATCGCATCGATCACAGTGCCTCTGTCTTCCAGGGGGAACAAGAGGGAGAGAAGTGTCCTCTGTGTCAGAGAGTTTGGAGTTTAAGAAGACAAAGTGTTTTTTCGTATGGGGGAGATCAAGACATATGGACTGCATCCTCGGGCCAGGAACTGATAGTATCTTTCCACTGCAATTCTCTCCTTGGAACTGGGTCCCACTCTTCTCTCCCCCACTCTCACCTAACCTCTGTCCTATCTGAGCCTCAGCAGAAAACAAAGACAGATCAGTCAGCTTCAGCATAAATTGAAATGACTCTAGGGAAAATGGGAAGTACCTGATAGAATTGAGTGGTGGAACATGGACTGGGGAACATCATGTTACTTTTACTTGATATAAAATAGCACAATCTAGATCTGTATTCAAGAATTTTCATTTCTGTCTTTGCATGCTCAGTACCTAGCATAGTGCCTGACACAGAATGGGTATTTAATAAATACGAGGGTTTGATAAGTGAGCCCCAAGAAGGAGAAATTTAAAAGGATGAGTAAAATTTAGGCCATGGTATGCCTTGGACCAGGGGTGGGAAACCTACAGCCTCGAGGCCACATCTAGATTCTCAAGGGCAGCCCTCTGACTGAATCCAAACTTCACAAAGCAAATCCCCTTAATAAAAGGATTTGTTCTGGAAAACTTGGACTGAGTCAAAACGCTGTACCCAAGGACCTTGAAGGCTACATGTGGCCTCCAAGCTACAGGTTCCCCAACCCTGCCTTCAAAATTTGTTTTCACAATTAAAGGTCCTAGGTCCCAGAGCTCTGTGAATGTGTGTATGTGTCTGTGTGTCTGTGTGTCCATGTGTGTGTGCATATGGGTGATTCCTTAAAGAGAAGGCACATGGATCCTTAAAGACACCTTATAATTAGACTGTGCCTAGTAGCCCTGGATGATTAGTAATTTGACAATAACCAGTGGTAAAGATTTGTGATTCATGTGTTTGATCCCCTAAATCCTACCTAGGTTTAGCAGACATGGCATCTGTGTTGGGGAAGACAAAGGGAGATTGGCACATTTTTTCTGGTTGTTCTCAAGGCCCAGGTGGTAGCTGAGATCTGGGCTCTTCTCTTAGGGAGAGAAAGCAAAGCAAAGTGTGCCTTCAGCATCTATGGGAATAAGGAGCAGAGGGATCCCCGATCAAATGAGATAACATATGGAGAGCACTTAGCAAACCTGAAAGCATTATATAAATTTTGGCTGTTCTTATTGTCTCTAACCAGGACAATCTGGAGAGAAACCTCCCAAAGCAGGAAGGAGAGTCGCTCATGGTTAAAGCCCAAAACAGCCGTCCTGAGGCTATTGCTCATTCTAATACATCTCATGTCCATTGGAGGGGCCGGGGGTGGAGTGGCTTCTACATCTCCATAATTGTTGCAGACCCTACCAATCAAATCAATAAACAGTTATTAAGCACCTACCATATTCCAGGGTTAGGTCAGTCAATGAAGATTTATTAAGTGCCTGCTATGTGCCAGGAACTGTGCAAAGTACCAAAGATACAAAAAAGAGGCAAAGACAGTCCCTGTCCTCAAGGAACATGTAATATAATAGTAATATAATGGGGGAGAGAATATACAAACAAATTTTACAAGGCAAGCTATATAAGGGATAAATAAAATCTTCCAATGGAAGGCACTAGAATTAAGAGGATTTAAGGAAGGCTTCCCTTAGAAGGTTGGATTTTAGCTAGGACTTAAAAGAAGCCAGGGAGTTCCATGGTAAGAGCAAGGGGTACGGCAGGGGGCGGGGGGGGGGGTGTTCCAGGCATGGAGGCAACAGAGAAAATGTCTGAAGCAGAGAGATGGAGGATGGAGCACACCTTGTTCATGGAATAGCCAGGAGACCAGTGTCAATGGCTCTTGGAGTACCTGGTAGGGGTATAAGGTGTAAGAAGACTGGAAAGGTAGGAGAGGTCTAGGCTGCAAAGGACTTTGATCCTGGAGGCAATAGGAAGCCACTGGAGTTCATTGAGTAAGAGAGCAACATGATCAGACCTGAGCTTTAGGAGATTCACTTAAGTGACTAAATGGAGGATGGATTGGAGTGGAGAAAGACTTGAGGCAGGCTACCTTAGGATTCTGTGCTGAGCTTAACTCATATCAGTCCCCTCTTCATTTAAATCTGATATTAGTATGAAATGAAATACTCATAGGTTGTTCAATAGCTGACCAAAGAATACCTCTTGAGTCCTACCCAGGAAAGACTATTTGAAAAGGATATGCAACCACGGGTTGATTCGGCTGAACATAGTTCCCTTACCTCTGAGTTTTCCAGGGTGGTGTGCTGGCCAGGCATCAGAGAACAAGCACCTATAGATGATGTCAATGGCCAGAGCCTTTAATTCCCTCATACAATTAAGTCTTTATGATGGTTTTAATACTTTCAAGGGAAAATTAATCTAGTTTTCATGGGGAAAGGGAGTGTTTAGGTAGGTATTGCTCCCGTCAAACAAGGCTATATTACATTTCCCCATGTCTCCTGACCTAGGTGCACATCTGAATGCTTCTCCTTCAAGACAAAGGTAAGTAAGGTTGTTCAGAAAGGATTCTACTATTCATTTAGAAAAGGGAATTAAGGAAATGAAAGGGTACAGAACTGACAAGGTTTATGAAGCCCGGAAATCTCATAAGATACCTATAATTTAACCAGAGGTGACTAGAAGACCTTCAAAAGAATAACTTGCCTTCTCACCTTGTTGGTGACATTCTCCAGCTTGTTGTTTAGGCTGGTATTACCCTGCTGTGATGTACTGACCTTTCCCCTCTTACTCTAACTGCATCTACATCTGGCTTTGCTACATCATCAGACACCATGATCCCCTAGAGATGGACATGGGCATGACTGTCTCACACCAAAGACAAAAACAGACTCACTTTTTCTTGAGCTTTCAAAGCATTGGTTCCTTTATGGATGCCCCATCAAATTCTGGCATTTGTTTTGTTTTGGCTTTCTTTTTCTTCTATATAGATAGATGATGGAGCATTTATTAAGCACAAATTCTGAGAGTTCCTTGTACAGCAAGGAGATCAAATCAGCCAATACTTAAAGAAATTAATTCAGACTATTTACTGGAAGATCAAATATTGAAGCTGAAGCTTAAATATTTTCTCCACATAATGAGAAGACAGGACTCATTGAAAAAGACCCTGATGCTGGGAAAGAATGAAGCAAAAGGAAAAGGGGACATCAGAGGATGAGATGGATAATGTCATGGAAAGAAGGAACATGAACAGACTTTGAAACAGTGGAGGAGAGATGGCCTTGGCAGGCTGTGGTCCATGCAGTCACCAAGAGTCAGATGCAACTGAACAACAAATGTGCCAGGCACTGTGCTAAACACTGGGGATACAAATACAAATTTAAAAAATTAACTGGCCTGAAGGAGCTTATATTCTAAAAGAGGAAAACAACACATAAATGAGGGCTGGAAAGGAGGCTAGGGGAAGTCTGAAGGGCAAGATGGTGTAGCGATAACTGAAATGATGAGGAATCCTGCTTTCAGGTTAAAGGTAAAAGCTCACCCAGCACAGTCTAGGAATGGTTCAAGAAGTGGAATCCAAGGTTCCTGTAGGAAGGAGGTGCAAAGAATACAGACTTTGGTTGATCCCAGTGAACATCTCAGGCCACTTCCAGCTTAGCTGCCAATTTTCCCCACTGCCCTGTGCTTTAAAGGTATTGATCACTTTTGGAATCATAGGATCTCAGAGTTAGAGGGAGGTTCAGAGGCATTCTTGTTCAACATATACCTGAAGCAAGAATCCTTTCTAGGATATCCAGACAAAGGGTTATCCAGATTCAGCTTAAAAACAAGTCTTTTGAGTTGCTGTGACCCTCAGAATTCAGCACCATGAATCCTCAACCCTTAATCTTATCATCTATGGGAAGCCTCTTAATTTTAGTGCCTTTCCTCTCCTCATTATTTCTTGTGTTCTCTTTATATAGTTTGTATGTCTTTGTTTGTGTATCATCTCCTCAGATTAGGAGCACCTTGAGGGGAGGAACCATCTTTTGCCTATTTTTTTATCCTTAGAACAGTTCTTGGCACATCGTAGATACTTAATCAATGTTTATTGACGGCCTGACTGACCTAACCCATCCAGTAATGAGCCTTTCAAATTTAGCTTGGCTGAGACCTCAAATGACAAAAACCATTCACTAAGACAATAATAAAAATCTTTTCAGCTTGGGAAGACCTACCAGAGCTCATGTTCTCACTGGAACGGCCTTAGAGAACTCAGGGACAACTTGACTTCACATCGAAGCATGGTGTTTTAGTGATGGAGTATACTATCCCCATTTTAGAGACATGGAAACTGAGGATTATTAAATGATTTGCCTATAAATCACACAACCAGGAAATATCAAGGTCAAAACTCAATTTTGGATCATGAGATCATATATTTAGCACTGGAAAAAAAAACCTTAGAGTTCATTGAGTCCAACCCACTCATTTTTCAGATGAGGAAACTGATACTTGTTAAGATTAAATGACTTTCCCAAGGTTACACAAATAGTAAGTATCTGAAGATGGTTAAAAAACCCAGGTCTTCTTGACCCCCAAGTACTATTTCAACCATATCATGTTGCCTCATTTTATACTTCTCCAGGGTAGGAAGAAAATGGCCTGAGTCCCTATAGAATTAGTTCAGCGATCTGGCACCCTAAGAACCAGTGAAGCCAGCTTTGAGAAGTTTGCATTCACCCTGGGTAGTTGTATGTACACCTAAAGTTCATTTGGAAGGTATGAAGTAGCAGCTTGCCAGGAGTTTACAGATCTGCTGAGATCTTTAAGCCCTCTTTCAAACATGGATCCCAAGGGGTCAATGTTCAAATACCTGGCAGGACAAGCTGACCTATTTATAGATGCAGAGGATCATACAGAGATTGATGAGGTCTAGTACAGCTGTGGACTAAAGATGGAGGAATATTAATATGTTTTCAGAACAGCTTTTCTTTCTCTTTATCTTTTCCCCTCACTGCCAAAATAAAGAATGTTTTGGTTTATTCTCCCTAGATGGCACTATAATTGGCATCAAGATGGTGGAAAGATGGAGGGACTACCCTTAACACCTAGGAAAGAGGGCAACACTGATACCCCCTCCATAGGATGAGATAAGTTGGGGCCAAGTTGTATCGGGAGCCTGAATACTTGCAGAGGAACGAAAGACCATATCAACAAAAGAAAAACTTTGCCCAGGAAAACCTGATGCATTGTGTTAGGGGCTAGAGCCCAATTCAAAGCACATGTTACAACTTGAAATGAAGAAATCAGTAAAATACTCCTGCCCTCTCCTCCCTACCCATTGATCCCACTCTTAGCTATATGCCCCAATCAGGTTAAAGATAGGCCCCATATTCCCATATATACCAAAATATTCATATCAACACAAGTACTGCTATAGCAAATAATAGGGAACAAAGTAGATAACCATCTATTTTGTTGCTCTTTAGTCATTTTTCAGTCATGTTCGACTCTTCATGATCCTTTTGGGGATTTTTTATGGCAGAGATACTGGAGTGGTTTGCCATTTCCTTCTCTACTTCATTTTACATATGAGGAAACTGAGGCAAATCAGGTAAAGTGACTTGCCCAGGGTCACACAGCTAGTAAGTGTCTGAGGTCAGATTTGAACTCAGTTTGAACTCAGGTATTCCTGACTTGAGACCCACCACTCTATCCACTGTGTCACTGACTTGCCTGTACCCATCTGCCGGGAAATAGCTAAGCAAATTATGTTTTATGAATGTTACTGTGCTATAAGGAGCAATGGATATAAAGCATAGAGAAACATGGTAAGTCACGTGAACTAATGCAGAATGAAGTAGGCAGAACAAGTCACAATAATTACTAAAAGGATATAAAAATGGAAAGAAGAGCAAAATAAACTTTGAGATATGAAATTATAATCAGTCAATAAGTATTTCTTAATCACCTATTATGTTCCAGACACTGTGCTATATACTCCAAAGGAGAGCTATGAAATTGACCTTACCTCCCTTCTGTGCAGAGGTTGGGGACATGGGATGCTATATGTTATATAGGCTTGGTTGATGTATTAGTTGGAGCTGCTCAATTAATTTTATTTTCTCTCTATTCTTTGTTATGAGAATAGCTGTCTAGAAGGAGAGGGGGAAGATATATTGGAAATAAAGATGATGTAAAAATAAGAGATAACTAATTTCTTTGTTAGAGAAATAGAGAAGGCAGGAGAAGTAGCAGACTTCCAGAGAGATGATAAGTTTGGTTTGGACATGTTGAGTTTGAGCTCCTGATAAGGTATGGAGGTGATGATGAATGTCCAGTGGGTAGTTTTAAATTTGGGGTCTGAAACTCAGGAGATAGGTCAAGGCTAGAGATTAAAAAACGTGTTTCATCTGCATAAAAATGATAGATGAGCCCATGAGAATGGGTGAGATTGCCAAAAAAACGGGGGGGGGGGGTATCATAAAAAAGAGAAGTACCCTGAGAACAGGACTTTGAGAAATGCTAATCTTTAGGGGCCAGGGAAGGAGACAGAACAGGAGATGTCAGAGAAATAGATTAACCACTATATGACAGTGTTATAAAAGCCAGAGAGCAGAGTGTTTCAAGAACAACAAGGTGATCAACTATGTCAGATGCTAGAGCCATTTTAAGAAGGATGAGACTTGAGAAAATGCTGATGAAAATGGAGATATCATAGGTCATTGTTTTAAAGCTGGAAAGGACCTTAGATGTCATGTAGCTTCATCCCTCCATTTTACAGATGAGGAAACAGATTAAGTGCCTTGTGTCCAGTCACTG
The DNA here is from genome assembly GCF_028372415.1 of Notamacropus eugenii. NCBI lineage: Eukaryota > Metazoa > Chordata > Mammalia > Diprotodontia > Macropodidae > Notamacropus > Notamacropus eugenii. Next base: position 290,648,481 of record NC_092873.1, on the reverse strand, counting down.
AGCTGGTATATGTCAGAGACAGGATTTGAACCCAGATCTCACTGATTCCAAGGCCAGCACTCCATCCACTATATCACATTGCTTTTCAGTTACCAGATGACTCATAACCTTCAAGAGATCAGTTTCAGTAGAGTGATGGATACAGAAGCAGATAGTTAAAGAGTGGATATTGCAAAAGTAAAACCACATATTGTAGACCACTTTCAGATGCAGTGGAAGACAAAGAAGAAATATATTACATGGTCCTTGTTTATTGTCTACTTGGGAGACAAAATAATATATTAAAAAAAACTTAAGCAGCAACCTACAAGCTATGGAAGGGTATGATCCAATCTAAGTGGTTATTGAGTCATTTCAGTCATGTCCAACTCTCTGCGACCCCAGATACTGGGGTCGTTTGCCATTTCCTTTTCCAGCTCATTTTACAGTTTAGGAAACTGAGGCAAATAGGGTTAAGGGACTTGCTCAGGGTCACACAACTAGTAAGACTCTGAGGGCAGATTTGAACTCAGGTCTTCTATCCATTGAGCAACCTAGCTGCCTCAGTAAATGAATAGGGAAGATCATTATAGGTTTGAGTGACCAGGGAAGACTTCATTGAGGAGTCATGACTTACTTGCCCAAAGCCTTGAAGGCTGAATCAGAGATGATTAGGAAGAAAGAATTGCAAGTGAAGAAAATACAAAAAGCCTAGGTATGAAGGCAGGAATGAATATGGCTGTTACCCTCCTCAGAGACAGTGGTAATATTAATGGGATGAAATACTGAAAAAAAAAGAGAAATAAGGTTAGATAAGTAAGGTCATTCTTAGTTGACCATTAGGCCAGAAAAGAAAGGAAGAATGAGACACAGGTAAAGAGACATATACAGAGGTAAGGAGTGCAAAGCACTAAGTCTGGACCCTCCTGCAAAGTAAAGAGTAACTAGCAATGAACAGGAAATTGTGTGTTCCAGGCTTTTGTGGGGAAGGGAAGAAGAGGAGACAGCTACCCCTGGCAACATGAAGTAGAACTGAGTGAAGTAAAGGAGGAAAGAGTCAGGTTATCCAGGCTCTAGTACCAACTAAGATATCTGCTAGGCATATGACCTTGGTTGAATTCCTTTCACCTTCTTTGGCCTCAGTTTCCTCACTTGCATAACAAGAGAGCTGAATGAGAGGATCCCTAAGGTCCCATTGTAGCTCTAGTGTTTTGTGATTCCAAGCACACGCTGCAATGTCGTTAGATGGAGTTGCTAAGTGTCAGGAAGCCTCCAAACACTCCTTTGGAGCGCCCTTCCCAGAGCTACTTCAGACCAGGAAGTGAGTGAGGTTGGGTAGTGAGTCCCCCAAGAGCCCTTAGCAAATGCAGATTTTCATTAAGGACAGAGACTGGGAGCAGAGACTAGAAATATTTGTTTTTAATTGTTCCTTCTCCTTGAGCTCAAAACAGGGTGAAAGAACCATCCCTTGAGGGGTCCCTTGAAGCAAAAACTACTTTTTTCATCACTTCTATGTTCTTCCTGCCCAGTACCAATTAGACTGTGAATCTCACTATCTTCCAGTTAGGACAACAGGCATGTTAATACCTTTGAATCCTGCCCCCTTCCCAACCCCATTCATTGTGTTCCAAGACTCTTATGGCCAACTGGAACATTCACAAGCGAACGTTATCCTAAGAGTCCCCAGCAATGGCTTCAAACTTCATGCACAGGCTTTAACTAGGACTTATTCCCACCTATATGGTCTCACGGAGGACTCTTGAGCAGAGGAAGCAAACCTGAGTTCCAGGGGGCTCAGCCTGCCCCAGTACCCTACGCTGTCAGCCTGACCCATCCTCAAACCTGCTGTTTACTTCCTGTTTCTTTTACAGCCTGCTGAATTGATGTCAAGCCATCATCTACACACATCTGTTCCCTGTCTTGGTGAATACATGATTTTCAGAAAGACAGGTGGGAAGGAGAGGAGGAAAAGCTAGACAGTTGGGAAAGAGGGAAGGAAAGGGGAAAGAGAAGGGAAGGCAAGGAAAGGGAAGGAACATCTAGAAAAGTTTATGCTACACTATGAGGGGTAAGGAACAGGAATTTCACCCCCAGTACCAGCTAAATGATAATCCGGACCCCTTATTATAGATTATCCAATCCAAATGAGACTTTTAAAGCTATCTTGAGAAAGCATAGAAGTTCTGAACTAAACCTAAGTAGTATGTCTGTCATGAAAGGGACTGATTCTGTGTGTGTTTGTGTGTGTATGTATGTATGTGTGTGTGTGTGTGTGTGTGTGTGTGTAAATTGGTTAAAAAAAAGAAAAGAAAGGGCTGTTTATAGTCATACCCTAGACTGTAGGAAAATGGATTAAAAAATGGCAATGTGGACAGAAAAGATAGGTATGACCTTAAAGCTTTGGAACTAGAAGACAACTCAAGAGGGATGGGGAGCTAAGAAATGAAATTCTGGGTATACAATCATAAATAATCCCAGTGAGAAAGAAAAAGGGGAAACAGCAACAAAAACCAGTGTAGCAAAGAGAGCTCTCCAAGGGACTGGGATTTTAAAAGGATGTGTACAAAAGATGGAAAGAGGGGATCATAACAAAGGATGAATACAAGAGGAGTTAAGAAGGCTAAAGACTGGGATGGGATGAGACCTATAGAAGTGATAAGGACAACACATAGGGCCTTTTTAAAGTTATATTCAGAATTTTTAAAAGATGGATAAGGAATAGCTAAGCACCACTTGGGGAAGCTACTGAAACATTAATATTTGGCAAAGAAGGCAGAACCTTCTATAGGAGGCATCATGGTACAAGGGAAAGAATATTGGATGTGATGTTAGGACCCCTGGGTTCTAGTCTTGTCTCCACAGCTTCCTGTGGGAACTTGGACAAATCCCTTAAGCATCTTTGAGCCACAGTTTCTTCATCTTACAATGTGACTAAGAATATCAACCCTGCTTGCTTTACAGAGCTATGGTAAGGATAAAATGAGATAATAGATGGGAAAGTGCTTGGCAAACTATAATGTAAAAGATGGATGCAGGCTCAGCTGCTATCTTACTTCTCTCTTCTGCATCAAGAAGAGTGATTTTCAAGCTGAAAAAGTTAGAATGGATATCCCTGAGAGGCAGTTAAAGAGAAGATTACCAAGTCCCTTATCACTTTGAATGAGTTCAAGTCAGTGCTAGGCCTGGAGCCAGAAAGACCTGAGTTCAAATCCAGCCTTAGACATTCACTAGTTGGCTAACCAATAGGCAAGTCATTTAACTCTGTTTGCTTCAGTTTCCTCATCTATAAAATGAACTGGAGAAGGAAATGGCAAACCATTCCAGTATCATGACCCCCAAAAGGGGTCATGAAAAATTTGACGTACTTGGAAAATGACGAAACAAAGCAACTGAAAGAATGTGCAATTGTGACTACAGAAACTTTCAGTAGGCTTGAAGGCATCTTGAGAAGAAAAAAGAGATGCAAGAAGGCAGGCAAATTTTCAAAAGATGCATTTACTAAAAGCCATAGTTAACATTGATTCATATAAAAATTCTAGAATGGATTCAGTAAGCAATTAAAAAATAAAGTGGTGATCACTAGAAGTTAACATGAGTTTACTGTGAATAAACTCCGACCAACTATCCTCATTGATTTTTGACTGGCTTCATGAGCAATAGCCAAAGAATTCATCACCTAGTAACTAGTCTACTGATAATGAGTCTTGCCCTACTTAAGCTAAGATGGTCCTCAAAGCATACATTCTATTGCTGGCCCTATGGACTATACTCAAATCCTTTCCAACATTGTCTAACCTGTCAGAGCTGGGGTTGCACCAGCTTCAGCTTTGAGAACTCAGAGTCACCTCCACATCCCAATGAGGAATTTAGAATGGGACTTTCATCTCCTACAACAAAAACCCATTTTTAATACCAATATTCTTGTGGAGATGCAATATGGATACAAATCGTGGAATGCCACAATCTTCTAAGAATCAAAACTGTGAGTTGCCCAAAGAGTAATAGACAGATGTCTGGTAGGTAAAAATAAACTACTATTTCTGAAATTAAAAAATATCATCAGAGATGTGCAAAAGGAAAAGAAGGAGAGCCAATCATGTGATGAGAGCAAGGGATAACAGATGGAGAGGCTGCATGCTATACTACCCATGTAGTGTCAGGAGTCCTTAGGAAGGTCTCAGAATGGTGGGTAGACCCTCTGCGGAAGATTTAATGGAAAGAATAGGCAAGAATTAAACAAAATAGGATGGGTTGCGGTGTATGTGTGAATATGCATATACATTTGTATGTGTATATGCAAACACACACACACACACATACACACAAAATACTGCTGTAGGGAGTACAGCATTGATGAGATCACAACTCCATTGAAATATTGCCTAGACTAGTAGATTTAGGAGGAAGCCATAGACATAGTATATCTTGATTTCAGTAAGACATTTGGCAGACTCAGGATATTGTTGTGGATAGCATGGTGAAATGTGGGCTGAATGTCAATGCCATTAGGTGGATTCAAATCCAAAGGAGGTTGATTAATGGATCCTTCTCAACATAGAGTGAGCTCTGTTGCTGTATGCCATAGGGTTTCATACTTGGTACTTTCCTCTTCAACATTTTTATTAGCTACTTGGATGAAAATGTAGCAGGCACATTTATCAAACTTGCAGATGACATAAAACTAATCCATTCAATAGCAAAATCAAGACTTAAAGGGATCTAACAGTCTATAATGATGGACCAAAACCAATAAAACTAAATTGAATGGAGATAAGTATAAAATCCTGCACCTGGGTTCCAGAAATCAATGCCTCAGATTAGGGGAGACTTGATAATAATTCATGGGGAAAGAACCTAAGGGTGTTAGGGGGTTCAGTGTGAGCCAATAGTATGATGTGGTGGCCAAAATAGTTAGCATGACCCTAGACTGCAATTAATGCAGAAGCACTATATACAGCTTGAAGGAGGTTAATGATCTAGCTGTGCTATGTAACAGTCAGAGCACATCTGGAGTTCCTTCAATCCTTGGTGCCACATTTAAAGATGGGCATTGAATAAGCTGAAGTGTATGCAGAAGGCAGCAGCCAGAAGACTGAAGTGTCTAGAAACTTAATCACATGAGAAATCATTAAGGAGCAGGGGCCATCTTGCCTGATGCAAGGAGACAAAGAACCACAGAATCTTTCCCTGAAAGGATATCCAGTGACTTACTCTGTGACCTGGGGCAAGTCACTGTCAGCCTCTATTTTCCCATCTGAAAAGGGGTGGGGGAGTTAAAGGGAATTTGGGGCTAGGTGATTCTTAAGGGGCCATGAAAAGAGCATTGGGCTGGAAAGTGAGGAGACCTGGATTCAAATCCAAGTTTTCTCCATTAGTCTTTTCTTCTCAGTTGAATACGGCACTAGACTAGAAGTCAAGCCCTAGACTCTGAGGTAATCTCTCAGTGACTGTAGGACCACAGGGAAAATGTCTGAAGCTGAAAAATGTAATGTCTTGTTCCTGAAACAGCCAGGAAGCTGGTGTCACTGGACCAAAGAGTACATGTTGGGGAATAAGCATAAAAAGACTGGAAAAGTAGAGAGGGCTGGGTTATGAAGGTTTTTGAATACCAAACAGCAAAGTCATTATAAATAGCTTGCATTTATAATATACCTTAAAGTTTACAAAGCATTCTACATGATATCTCCTTTGATTCTTACAACAGTACTGGGAGATTGGTGTTATTATTGTCTCCATTTGACAGATAAGGCAGATGAGGTTAAGAATGACTAAGAGCTTCATGGACACACAGCTAGGAAATATTTGAGATAAGATTTGAACTCAGGTCTTCCTGATGAAATCCCAACACTCTATCCATTGCACCACCTCATCTATAAAATGGAAATCAACTTCACATAATTGTTATGGTGAAAAATACCTTTCTAAACCTTAAAACACTTTATAAATGTAAGTTATACTTAAAACTCAAAGATTCTGCCAACAAATTGATGATTTCATTAAGCATAATAAGCAAGTGACATACTTATGGTACTCCACCCTTTGTCAGACTTCAACTGGAGTACTGCGGACACCGTGGTTTAAGAAGGACTTTAACAAGCCTGAGAGTATCCAGAAGAAGGTAGTCCAAGATGGTGAAGGGTCTTGTGTCCATGTCATCTGGGGATGGAAAGACGTTGACATATTTATAGACTGTAGGAGAGAAGATTCAAGGGATAAATGATGGGTATCATCTAGTATTTGAAGGGTTGTCATTTAAAAGATTAGATTTGTTCTTTTTGGCCCCAGAGGACGTAACCAGAAACAATGGGTCAAAGTTGCAATAATTCCAATTTAGACTTAATAGCTAGAGAAAGTTCCTAAAGTTTAGAATTGTCCAAAAGTAGAATAGGTTGCCTAGAGGTCATGGGAGGTCTTTAAGAAGAGGCTAGACCACGACTAAGGTTTGGTATGTGATAGCGGGGATTTCTTTGAGATGGTTTGAACTAGATGGCCCTGATAATCCTTCCAATTCCCATATTGTGTGATCTTTGGTCTGGAGGTCTCAAGAACTTCTCTGAAAAGGGAGATCCTTCTGCTTAAGGCTTTTCCTTTCCAAGGAGCCAGAATAAGCACAGCTCACTGCCATGATCTGCCTGGTCCATATCCAACAGATGGTTTTGGAAGAGAGAAGTTGGGATAAAATAATAATGGAGTTAAGCTGGTGGGAAATAGTGAACTTTCTCAACTTCAGAGTATTAACATTCCCCTCCACCACACTTCGGAATTAGTGAATATTTATGAGAAGACTGTTTGCTTCACAAGGAGGGAAACATTAATGAGCTTTCTTTCCTTGTTGATTTTAGGGTGGGGCCATTTTGTTGTTCCTGTCAAATCTCTAATCTGAATTCCTATCCAGCTACACATTTCTCCCACTAGGTTTCTCAGAGGTAATGAGATGGATTGGAACTTTTATGCTAAAACTTTGGATGGAATTAGGCATTCAGTGTGTTGTTGATCAGTCATTTTCAGTCATGTCCAATTCTTCATGACCCCATTTGGAGTTTTCTTGGCAAAGATACTGGAGTGGTTTGCCATTGCCTTCTCCAGCTCATTTTATAGATGAGGAAACTGAGGCAAACAGGGTTAAGTGACTTGCCCAGGGGCAAGTGTCTAAGATCAGATTTGAACTCAGGAAGATGAGTCTTCCTGACTCCAGGCCCAGCAAGGTATACACTGCACCACCTAGCTGCCCCCAGGCATGCTAAAATAAAAGCAAACTTTAAGACCTCCCCACCCCCTCACCCCCAAAAAACTGTAGTAGTGACACAAGTATATGTGACTATGTTCCTATGGGTCCACATTTATCTCTCTATATTTTTTGTATGTGTGTGTGTGAGACAGGTGTGTGTGTGTGTGTGTGTGTGTGTGTGTGTGTGTGTGAAGGATGAAGAAGAAGAGAAAGAAAGGGAGGGAGACAGAGGAGGGTAAGAGTTCTTCCATGCTACATTAGATCTCTCCCTCCATGGGGTGCTGATCACTCCATCCATGCCAACCTCTCCTGAATGATTCTTTTCCTTGTGCATAGAATCATATGTTTAGAACTAGAAGGGATTTAGGAGATTATTTATTCCTATGTTTTACAGAGAAGGAAGGAATTTCTTGGAAGACCCACCCAGTACTCTGGAATCTTTCCTCAAGATCTCTTTACATTGCTTGGGTACAAGGGAGCACTGTGGCCATCTATTTGTTATCCATGGCCAGCCCCACCTGGTTGTTAATTATTCCTTTCCTCAATCATATCCCTTAGGCTACTCATTACATATAGATAATCATTGGATCAGTCTTCTTGCTCTGATCATGTAAATCTCCAATGCCCTTTGGGGCACCCGCAACCTTGACTCCTGGGAGACTGTGGCCTCCCAATATCAGCAACCATGTAACATCAAGAGAAGAATTCATTCTCATCCTTCAATCGATCTGCAATCTTATCATCCCCTTATGCAGGGAACAACTCAACATGCCTTCTCATCCCTGATGACTTTTGCCCTCTCTTAATTCAGTCCACCCAGCATTTTGGGGGTGGATCAGAGGAAGGAGATAGAGGAAGGAAGGAAGGAAGGAAGGAAGGAAGGAAGGAAGGAAGGAAGGAAGGAAGGAAGGAAGGAAGGAAGGAAGGAAGGAAGGAAGGAAAGGGAAGGAGGGATGGAGGGAGGAAAGGAAGTAGGAAAAGAGGGAAGAAAGAAAGAAGGGAGGAAGGAAGAGAGGAGAAATGGAGGGAAGGAGGAAAGGAGGGAGGGAAAGAGGAAGGAAGGAGGGAATGAGGGAGGGAAGGGGGAAAGAGGGAGGGAAGAAGGGAGGAAATAAGTGTTTATTTAGCACCTCCTATGTGTCAGGTACTATGCTAAGCACTTTACAAATATCACCTCATTAGGTCCTCACCATGACCCTGGTAGGTAAATGCTATTATTATCTCCATTTTGCATTTGAGGAAACTGAGGCAGTTAAGTGATTTGCCCAGGGTCACTAGTAAGTGTCTGAGGCTGGATTTGAACTTGGGTCTTCCTAACTCCCAGCCCAGGTTTTTTTTGCACTGCACCATCTAGCTGCCTGGCTGTCTTCTTCTAGATTCCTTGACATTATATGACTACCAAAAGAGCATATCCATATTTTTCATCAGTTATACATCACTCTCACCTCATGAGCAAATTGCCTACTTTCCAAGTCCTCCAATGATATCCTTTCCACCATTTCTCCTGCACAGGTTTTCCACTAGTAATAGGCTATAACCCACTCATGCCCGCCATGCATCTCTCCTTTGCCCTTTGGTTGCCTGGTCACATTTATTTCTTTAAAAGACATGATATTCCACCTTGCCAGCTATATAGCAACCAGAATATTTATGTTTAAAAGGTAGACTTTTGTTTCAGGGGAAAGGTTGGAGTCATTAAAACACTGAACAATTTCCCAGATACAATCCAGCCTACGTCCCTCATTGTATTCAATTCCATGCCCAAATTATTGTTCAGCCACAGTGTCTAGACAAGATATTTATGGTGATAGACCAGATAGGTGGCTGTTGGTTCAGCTACACATAATAGTCTGGATAATTGCTATTCTTTGACCACCTTCTTCCATTTGAACTTAGTCAAAAAACATTTATTAAGCACCTACTATGTGCCAACATTATGCTAAATCCTGAGGCTACAAAGAAACAACAAAAGTATAATCCCTGCACTCAAGGAAATCATTTTCTAGTAGAGGATTTTTTTTTCCCATTGGAAAATCTCCACAGCAGTGACAAATACCCCTGGCAAACATACGTCTTCCTCTTTTATGCCTTGCTTGATATTAATAATCAGAGAATCACCAAACAAAATGATCTCCTTTGTATCTTTCAAAGAAACTTGTAATGATTTTGACATAGGCATAGAAGGCAGGCCCCTTTAAGACACCATTTTGCTCTATTGAATAAAATAGCTTTTTTAATAGGCAACAAACAATAAACACAGCAGGATCTGGTGTTTTCTATAGCCTTCAGTCAGTTGAGTAATTGTCAATGTGTACCATACTATAGAAAAAAAGCCTGCCTGTTTCCATTTCATACCTTCCTCAAGAATGCCCTTGATATGTGAGTAGATATAGTATTATCATAAAGATTTTATAAAGGTGGGAAGATAGGAATATGGATTGGTGGTTATTATTATTTTCTAATTTGCCTCTGTTTTCGTAATAATAACGTCCATGATTTTTTTTCCCAAGGTTTTGGTCTCTTCCACTCTAGTTAGGTTGAGAATCAATCCCTGAGAAAACATTTTTGTTGAACAAACAAATAAGTCGTTGTATTAGAGACCAGCCAAAGATCTTTAAAGGCACTTTACAATTTTCTAAATGCAATCTAGCCTGCCTATATGAAAGGTTAAATGTATTAATAATAATATTAATGTTTACAATAATACTTTCATCTATTAGGCAAGTAGGAGGGCCATATGGTCTAGCAAAGGGATGACTGAATTGGACTTGGGTTCAAGTGTTGCTTCTTTGTCATTGTGTGACCTTAGGCAAGTCCTTTAATCTCTTTTGGTCTCAATTTCCTTATCAGTAAAATAGATAAATTGGATGAGATAACCTTGTAGGTCTCTTCCAACTCCATATCCATGGTGCCATTATCTTCATTTTATATATGAGGAAAACCAGGTGAGGGAGAGGGAAGAAGCCAAGATGACCCCAGAACTGATCATCTAGAAGGACGATGATGTCTTCAAAAGAAATAGGAAAGTTATGAGGAGTAGACATTGGGAGGAGGGGAAGACCATGGACATGGAGGGAGGGTAAGACAACGAATTTGGTTTTGGATATGTTAACTTGGAGATACCAGCAGGATATCCGGTTAAAAATGTCCAATAAGCTGTTGGTGATTCAGAAATGGGGTCAGGAGAGAAACAAGGATTGGAGAGCAGATTTGAGAATCATCTGCATAAAGATGATAATTAAACCTATGGGAGGGAACTGATAAAGCCACCAAGATGAAGTATAGACAGAGGAGAGACAAGGGCCTGAAAGAGAGCCCTGGGGGATATCTACAGTGACAAATGAGGCAGCCACACAAGTTGGAGAAGACCAAGAAGGCATTTTGCCTGACTCTCCTTTACCTATCTCACATTCTGTCTTGGATCGTGTATATTTGTATCTGTGTTGTATCACACCCCCTCAGCCAGTTACACTGTAAGCTACTTCATTGTAGTGATGGTGTCATTTTTGCATTGCTGTGTCCCCAGTGCCTAACACAGTATCTTAACAAGTAACAGATGCTTAATAAACTGTGGCATCACAGAGGGACGCTGGACTGAGCCTCAGGAACCTTTAGATACTAAATAACTGGGTAACTTGAGTTGTCACTTGAACACAGCCTCATTTTCTTAAATGGTGCAAAGGATAGAGCACTGGACCTAGAGTTAGGAAGAACCAAGTTCAAATACATCTCAGACACTCACTTACTAGCTATGTGACCCTGGGCAAGTCACTTAACCTTTGTCAGCCTAAGATGCCTCATTTGTAAAATGAAGATAATAATAGTACCTCCCTAACAATGTTGTTGTGAGAATCAAATGAGATCATTGTAAAGTACTTCGCACAGTGCCTGGCACATAGTAAGAGCTACATAAATGTTAGCTATTATTATGATTTGTAATTATTAAAATGAGGCTAATAATAACACCAGGTACTTAATAAATGCTTAATTCCTTTCCATATAAAAGAGGACAGTAGTACTTATTTCACAGGGCTGTGTGAAGATAAACTTAGATAATATATGTTAAATACTTTGCAAACTTCATATCACTATGTAAATGTTAATTATTATTATTGTCAAATGTTTGTTGAATTGAACTAATAATGGCACAACAGAACAAAAACAATATTGGTTCTAGAGTTCCAGGACTTAGTTCAAATTCTGCCTTCAACATTTACCATCTGTGTGGCATTGGGTAAATGATCCTCCTTGGACTTCTGTTTCCTCATCTATAAAATAAAAGGGTTAGTTTAGATGGCCTCAGAGGTTACTTCTAGCTTTAGAACTTTGATTCCCTATGATAACAGTTATAGAATATTTTGGAATTTACAAAACTCTTTCTAGACACATAGCCTATGAGATAGAGGTAGGTCTTATTATTGTCTTTTTGTGAATCAAGGTATCAGCCTCAGAAACCTTAAGTGATTAGTCCATGGAAACATAGCTAAGAAACATCAGTGCTGGGACCTTCTAACTCAGATTCCACTGGTCTCTCCACTACATCGTATCTGCCCCTATCTCTAGGACATGCTAAGAGTCAAGTTAGTGGTACCAATGTTCAGAACTGTCTGAGTTCAGAATAGGCAGAGATCCTCAAGGGTCAGCGCAATCAGGGAAGAATTCAGGGAGTTGGTGGGAATGGAGTGAATCTTAAAAGATGAGTGGGTTTTCAGTAGGTGGAGAGGAGAAAGACAAGCCTTCTAGGTAAGGTAAGAGAAGTGTGAGCAGAGACATCAATGAATAAGGGATTTGTTCTCTGGGGACAGTGAATAGCTCAGACTACTTAAAACAGATGATTCATTTGGGAGAGTCATGGGACCTAAGGTTGGAAGCATAGCAGTTGTGTGCTGAATGGATTGAGAAAGAAGTTGGAGGGGGAACACCAATTAGGAGGCTATTAAAATGTTCAGATGTGAAGAGATAAAGCCTGAATTAGTATGTGTGTGTGGGGGGGGGGGCAGAATAAGATACAAAAGACAGGATTATTATGGAAGTGACAACATCATAGAATCACAGCTTTGGGAGTAGGGAGAAGGGAATTAAGCATTTATATAGCTCCTACTACATGCCAGGTGCTTTTCAAATATTCTCTCAGTTGATCCTCACAATAACCCTGTGAGGGAGGTGCTATAACTATCCCCATTTTATACTTGAGGAAACTGAAGTGAACAGAAGTTAAGTGACTTGCCCAGGATCACACGAAGCTAGTTAAGTGTTCAAGGCCAGATTTGAAATCAGATTTCAGTTCCAGACCTAGTACTCTATATACTGTACCACCAGCTGCTTCCATGTTTAGAACTGGAAAGAACCCTCAGAGGATATTTAATCCACCCCTTTGGTTTAGAGATGAAGGAAAGTAAGACCCAGAGAAATTAAGGGACTTGACCAAAGTCACACAGATAATAAGTGGCAAAGGTGAAATTGGAACTCAGGGCTTCTGTCTCTAAATCCATTATCACTCTCGCCACTTATATCACCTTTTTTTTCCTCACAAGAACATCAACAGATGCACCTAAAATAAATAAGTTGAAATGTACAAGGGATTGAGTCCATGACACTGGTGTTAGTACCATGTTTTAACCAGCTTGCTGACAGGCCTTAAGTCACAGATTTACCAAGTGATTAGATGGAGGCTGGGTGAAGAGGGGAGATAAGAGAAAGGAAAGAATTCAAGACAACTACCAGGTTTGAAGCCTGGATAACTGGGAGAATGATAATACTCTTAATTGAAGGAGGGGAGTTAGGAACCCAGAGCAATTAGTACATTAGTTCACTGTTCCCAACTCCTCTCTAATCTGTCAGCTCATGTTTCCTAAAACATGCCCAAATAAATTCAGTAAAACTCTGCTGTGATATGATTAGCCTATAAAACAGATACTAGCCTTGTCTCCCCAACATCAACATTATAAAGGGATCCCCTGAGTTGAGCATTATTTTGCTACAGCCACTTTCTCGAACCCACATCAGGAAATCTCCCTCCTGCCGATATTTAACTGAAATATTTTAGATTTCTCCATGTTGAAAGCCTAGTTGCTTCAATATAACATAGTTTCTTTTTTGTCTTTGGTTCAATAGCACTTAAAATAACACATGGCATACAGTAGGTGTCTAACAAATGTTTGTTGGTTGTTTGCATGTCACTGAGCAGGAAAGGACTAGGTTGGTTCAGTGGAACAGGATAGGTAGAGGGAAGAAAGAGGGGAAAGGTTTTGCTGCAGTAGATCAAAATCCTCCTCAGTATACATTATCCTTTGCCTAAAGAGAAGAAGGACGTCTGCCTCCTGTCTGAGCCACACACAACCCCAGTCCTCACCTGGGCCTCAGCCTCTTGAGCCCCAATCCTTTATGTGAATAATTTGTGTAATGGCCGTAATTTCCCAGAGGGAAAGAAGGGAAAAGAGGAGACCCACTCCCAACTAGAAATCTTTCATCTTTCCCCTTTTCTTGAGATAATCTATGAGTTGCATACAACCTGAGTCTAAAGGCCCGGGCTTTGGTCCAGCTTCTCACACCTTGGGAAAGAGGCCTGCTTCTTCTCCCATCCCACTTTCCTGTGTAAGGTACTTGAGCCCCATCTGCCTGACCTGAGAAGGGAAACTCTGAGAGACAACTAGAAGGTGGAACAAGACTCCAGTAGAAGGAATAAAGGCTTCAGTTCCCAGCCCCCTTGTTGCCATGGTTCCTTCTCTGACCCTTCATATATTTTTTAAAAATATTTAATTTCCTAGAGGGGAAATTAAATTGGATAATACCATTAATTTGAGAGAACACTGCCTAATAGAGCAGGCACCAGAACTGCTGACTTCTGATTCATCCTGGGGCCTAAGAGATGACCTGGGGAGCATCATATGAACCCATAGTGCCCCCAGCTGCCTTTGCCCAAGCAACTGCCTTCTCCCTACTGACCCTCCAGGGCTAAGTTGGAGAAGGGGATTCATGTTCAAGATAGAACAGCTCTATAAGGCCCTTCATTTCTATACTTTTCAAAATGTAGGGGAGGAGAACCAGTCTGAATCCCTGGAAACTGCCTTGTAATCTAGGGATGGAGAGATTTTCCCAGTCAGCTGGAGGCATGTCAGCTCCCAACCTTGGGCATTCCAAAGGCTCCCCACCTAGGAAAGAACCATTCTCAAACAAGAATCTCTGATTTGAGAGTGCTAGCAACACAATTTGATATGAGAGTTGGATTTAGAGTCAAGTGGCCTGGGTTCAAATCCTGACTTTGCTTTTTATGAATAGAGTTGCCACAAACTCCTCCCTATGGTTGTAAGACCCATCTGGCTCCTCTCTGAACATTTACATCTCTCCTTGCTCCCTGTAAGTGAGGAATTAACTTTTCCTACAATCCCACAACAACTTATGATGAAGCTCCCTAGTCAACTTGAGAGGTTTTATAGGTCATTGGATGAGGGTAACTGATACCACACAGGAAACATCTACTGACTGAAGAAATCAGCCATGGGTTAACGTACCCCTTGGGCCCATATTAAATTTTTTAAAAATCCAGCAATTCCTGAAAAGTTCCAAGTTGGGAATATTGTGTAAAGGAGAGCTCTGAAAGGGGATTCCCTTCCCCACCCCCATTCCCATCCCCATTGTCAAGGAAGCTACTGAGCCAGTAGAAAAGTGCCTTAGCACCTTCTTTACACTACAATCAACCATGATAAGCAATTTTCTGCACCATACTCCCCTTCTTCAAAATGTCTTCCCCAATTATCTCATCTGAGCCTGATGCCTCCTTTACTCTGACTCCTCTTCACTCCCAGCTCCTATTCTTATAGCATCAATTTTCACTTGGTCATAGATTTCTTTCCTTTCCACAGTTACCCTTTTTGTGGATTCCATCTTCCTCATCAGACAGTAAGCACCCTAAAAATCAAGGGTCATATATTTTCCTTTTCTATTCCCTCTAACCTCAAGTACACACACAGAGGGTTCTTTGCATACATGTCCTAGAGTCAGAGCAACTGACTGATTTTTCCAGTTCTTTCAAAAGGACAGCAAAAATTATCTTCTCCAAGGCTAGAGTCCTAGATAATATCACCCTCAGCCTGGGATCAGAGTCAAACTCGTATTGGTTCTCACCTCGGATGCTTAGAGTATGATTGTATGTATCTGGATAGGTCACAATGTCCATGAGCATCAATTTCCTCATCTGTAAAATGGAGATAATAATAGTACCTAGTTAACAAGGTTGTTCTGAGGTTCATGCTAGATGATATATGTAAAGCAAGCTGCAAATCCTAAAGTGCTATGGAAATATTAACTGTTTTTTTTGTATTATTTTAATTACCAATTTATACCAGCTTTACTACCCTCTGAATAATTGAAATCTGGCTGTGCCAGCAATAAATAACCTTCATGATCATCATCTCTGCCTACTCATCTATGGATATCATTTGTATCCAATAAGAAGAGTGTTTCAACATCACAGGGGACAGTGCAGGGGACAAACTGTTGAGTCAAAGGACCTGACTTCTAATCCTAGATCTGCTCCTCACTACCTGTGTGAATTTGGGCAAGGGAAAGAAACAGAACAAGTAATTATTAAGCACCTAGTATGTACCAAGCACTATGCTAAAAAGAAATCTTTACAGATATCTCACTTGATCCTCATAACTACCTTAGATACTATTATTGTCTTAATTTTACAGTCAAGGAAACTGAGGCAGACAGAGATTTAAGTGACTTGCCCAGGATCACACAGCTAGTATGTGACTGAGGCTGAATTTGAACATAGATCTTCCTAACTCTAAGCCCAGTAATCTATTCACTGCACCACCTGCCTACCTAGGTCATTTAATTCTCTAGGCCTTAGTTTCTTCATCTGTCAAATGAAGAGATTAGGTCAGATGATTTTCTAAGGTCTCTTTCTTCTCTGAATCTATGATTCTTAGATCTTATGATTCCTCCACCCCCACCTCTATGAAATGATTTCTTTGCTGGGCCATGAAAATAGCTAGGGTAGGTATGAAGAGAGATAGAAAAGAAAATCTTTGATCCTAAGTTCCATAGGCCACAAGCTTTCTGAGGAAACTGCTAACATTACTCATCCCGTTCCAAATGAGTAATGCCTCTCTAGCGAAAGTTTAAAATAGGGTCTATAGCCATGTCTTAGTAAAGCCAGTGAGTTATTTAAATAATTGTGCAGTGAGATTTCTATAGCTGACTCTCAGTTTTTGAATGTTCATGGACAGAGGAGCGGCAAAGATCCCCCAACCACTGAGTAATACAAAATGACATACTTGGCTCTGAAATCCAGAGAGTGGCTCACTCAGGAACATATAAATACACTTATTCATATACTCACACGAGTACACTCACCCTTTTATTCCTATGCTTTCCTCAAAATCTCAGTCATTTGACCAGTTCAGATTGGAGGGGAGAAAAAGACAATCATTCACAGATCATCAAGAGATGACTGTATTTAGACAATAAAGAATGGCAATCTATAGTGATAAGAGTAGTCCTTTGTTTATGCCTCATATTTATTTCAAAGTGCTTTAACATCCTCACAACAGCCCTTTGAGATAAGTGGGAATAGCTGTTTTAGTCCCTTCTTACAGATAAGGAAACTGAAGCAGAGAATAGTAAAATGACTTGCCTAAGGTCACATGGCAAATTGTCAGAGATCAAACTAAAATCTATAGTTACTAATATGTGAGACATTGGACAACCATATGACTCAACATGGCCAACTGGACTAAGGATCTAAAGATAGGTCACAGTCTCCCTTGGAGGTATGGGTTCAAATGACACTTCTGAGCATTTATTTTTCAGAGAGGAAGAGCAAAATAATACATAGAGCATAGAACTGGAAGTCAGGGAGACCTAAGATCAAATCTTGCCTCATATACCTACTGGTCAAATGACTTAATCTCTCTATGCCTCAGTTCCCTCATCTATAAAATGAAGGCATTGGTCCTGATGCCCTCTAAGGTCCCTTCTTATTCTAAATCTATAAATCCTATGACCCTCTCTTCTCCCTAATATTTTTATCCAGGGGAAATCTGATCAGACTGAAAACCCGGGGCTCCTGTGATGGGATGAAAGGTAAAGTAGATGGAAACACCATGAAAAGCAACTAGAGGCAAGTAGTGTCATAAAAGGACAATATAGTAGCCTGAGGGAATCACCAGGAAAAGGTGAGGGACCCATTACACACTATAGCTGGCTAGCTTGTACATGCTCCTTACTCTTCATCATTAAAGTGACCTCCCACCTCAAAACAGAGTGTCCTAATTCCTTTACTCCTTGTCCAATCCAGTTCTCTTTTCCATATACAAACTACCCAGAAGGAAATGTGAAAGAAGGAGTGGAAAGGGTGGCATTCATTCATTCATTCTTTCATTCAATCATTCATTTTTTGAAGCTGCTCCTGCTGGAGGTCTGTCCTTTTACATTGTATGCCATGTAAACTCTTGACTTTAGCCTGGCTTCTAACCCCTCTATAAAGAAATGCCTCAGGCAGGAAGAAGTCAGTATTCCAAGATGAATCCCAGATTACCTTAGATAAGAGTTTCCTACTCTCTAACAGGTTTCCACCCCAGATCTGCTAAGGCAGCCACAAAGATGAAGGGGTCCCTGACTGGCCTTGGAGACAAGAGGGGGCCCAGCCCTCACAGAGACCAAAGCATCATCTGATCATAGATCTCGAGCCAGAAGGAGTCTCAAAGGCATCTGTGCCCAACATTTTCTTTTTAGAGATGAGGAAATAGAAGCCCAGAAAGGTTATGACTTGCCCAAAGTCATACAGAGAATAAATAGCAGAGACAAGATTTTAAGTCAGCAATCTTTTCACTGAGACATGATAACGCACAACTTAAGTCTAGTCCCCTACATACCACCAGTGTTTGGGGACCTGGATCTCCTACCCACAGGTAGTTCTTCCATGGCTACTCAGTGACCTGGGTGGAATCTCCAAATACAGCTGAGAAATAAATATTGCCTGCTGAAGTAGAATCATCTTATAGCTGGGGGAATGGAGACCCAAAATGGATATGGGATTTGCCCACCACTAGTTGAATGCTACAAAGAAAGTTCTGGAATAGGGATGGTGGAAAGGGGGATTTATGTTATAACTGCCTCAGCCATTTCTCTGCCTCTTCTACTGTGTGAGGTGCTATTTGTTAGTCAGCAGGGTGACCAAGAATTTATCATGCTTCAATCTCAGTAATATCCTGTCTACACTAAGAGGTCATGTTGGGGGCAGAAAACAGCTTCTCTACCCAAATTTCCGGTGCTGCCCTTGGGAGTCCAAACCCTCTGGGTATCATTCTTTTAGTCTCATTGCTGCCTCCATGGAAGGCTTTCAGAGCAGTCTGGGCATCATGTTCTTCCCCTCCATGAGTTTTCCTAGAGTGTTTTCCCTGTATGTCTCACAGAATCTGAGAGTTGAAAGGACTCTCAGAGGACAGTGAGTCTAGTGTGTATCAAAAAGGAATCTTCTTTATTACATCCCTGATTAAGGGAATATCCAGACTCTGTTTGAAGATTTCCAGGGACAGAGAATTCACTTCCCATTGAGAAAGCCCATTGTTTGATCTTTGGGATAGATGTGATGGTGTAGGGAACCATCCCAAAGGAACCTTCAGTCAGTCAATTAACATTTATGAAGCACTTACTATGTGCTAGGCATTGTGCTAAGCACTGAGAATACAAAAAGAAGCAAAAGATAATCCCTGCCCACAGGGAGCTCACAGTCTAACGGGGAAGACAAGAAGTGATATACAGGATAAATAGGAAATAATTAAGAGAGGGGAGATGATAGGATTAAGAGGAGTTGGGAGAAGGTTCCCATAGAAGATGACACTTTAGTTGAGACTTAGAGGAAGCCAAGAAAGTCAGTAGGAGTAGATGGAGAGGGAGAGCATTCCAGGAACTGGGAGCAGCCAAAGAAAATGCCCAGAGTTAAGAGATGGAGTGTCTTGGTCCTGGAACAGCCAGGAAGCCAGTGTCATTGGCTCAAAGAGTACATGAAAGTAGGGAATAGGGAAGTGGAGTGGTATATGTTGTAAAAAGACTGAAAAAAAAGGGGACTAGATTATAAAGGGCTTTCTTTAAACACCAAACAGAACATTTCACATTTGATCCTGGTGGTGATAGGGAGCCAATGGAGTTCACTGAGTAGGAGGGTGACAGGGATTGAACCTGTGCTTTAGGAAAAGCACTTTAGTGGCTGAACAAGCATGGATTGGATTGGGGAGGGACTTGAGGCAGGCAAACCAACCAGGAGTCTATTGCAATAGTCTAGGCATAAGGTGATGATGGCCTGTACCAGAGTGGAGACAGTGTCAGAGGAGAGAAGGGTGCATATTCAAAGGATGACAAAAAGGTGAAATCCACAACCATGGGTAAGAGGTTGGATATGGGCTGGTGAGAGACAGTGACAAGTTGAGGATGACACCTACCTAGGTTGTGATTCTGAGGAACTGAAGGATGGTGTTGTCCTCTATATTTATAGGGAATTGGGGGGAAGGGGAGTGTTTAGTGGCAGAGATAATGAATTTGGTTTTGAACATATTGAGTTTAAGATGTCTACTGGACATTGGGTTCAAAATGTCCTAAAGACAGTTGGAAATGGGAGATTGGAGATCAGCAGAGAGCTTAGGGTAGGAGACATAAATTGGAGAATTGTGAGCATGGAACTAGTAATTAAATCTTGGGAAGTGGATGAGATCACCAAGTGAAATATCACTTCACCAATCCATCACAAAAGGAGGCCCTCCCTCTCAGCAGGCCCCTCATACTTTACTGAAAAAAAAGTGTCTTCATCATTGGCTCCTTCTTCCCTGCTCCATACATCAAACCCCTCTACCATTCTCTCCTTTGTTCCAGTCTCTGATGAAGAGTTTGTCTTTCTCCTTGCCAAGAAATGGTCCTCCGTGTATGCCCTGGATCTCATCCCTTCCCTGAAGCAATTCACCTCTTCAATCATCTCCTGATTGTCACTACTACCTATAACCATGCCCCAGGGCATCCCCATTCTTAAAAAAAAAAAAGCTGTGTTTAGCCTACCAGACACTAAGACTATCATTCTACTTCTTTCCTCCCTTTCGTTGCAAAGCTCTTAGAAGAAATAAAATCTATACTTTTTGCCTCTCCTTCCTCACCTCCCACTCACTTCTCAACTTTTTGCAAAATGGTTTTGGATTCTACAATTTAACTAAGACTACTCTCTCCAAGATTAACAATGATCTTATATTGTTTTGGTAGCTGCTTGACATTTCTGAATTTTTTGGCATTGATGACCGCCTCTCTCTCTCTCTCTCTCTCTCTCTCTCTCTCTCTCTCTCTCTCTCTCTTCCTTCCTCTCTACTTTTCTTAATCATCATCCATGTTTCATGCACCAAACAGTGAGATTCTTTCCTGGTCTCTCTTGACTTCTTACTCTATACTCACTTGTTTAATAATCTCTTTCCTGATCTCTGTTTCTGTATCACCAAATGTTTGCATGTCCCATCAGCATCTCAAACTCAACATGTCAATGACAATTCATTATTTGCTTCCTCACATCAAAAATTGCTCTCCAAATTCTCTTATTTCAGTTGAAGCCACCACCATCCTTCCAGTTTTGAAGTCTTGGAGTCATACTTACTTCTCTCTCCCTCATCCCTCATAATCAAATCAGTTTCCAAGTCTTATCAGTTCTGCCTGAGCATTATCTCTCATATCCATTCTTTTCTCTGGTCTCTGCCCAGGTCATTCTCACTTCTTATCTGAACTTTTGTTTGCAGCTTCCAATAATCTGCCCTCTCCAGTACACCTTCTACATAGCTGCTAAAACAATCTTCTTAAGGCATAGGTCCAAGCTTGTCGCTCCTCTAATCAGAAAACCTCCCTTTTGACTCTAACATAAAATTCAGACTTGCTATCTTGGTCTTCAAAACTCCTCACTTCCTGCCTCCAACAATTCTTTGCAGATGTGTTATATTATTCTTCCTTCTACAATCTCTGTTCTGACCAAATTAGCCTGTTAATTGTGCCCCAAACTTGGCATTGCATTTCCCACCAATGGGCTCTTCTCTACTCCATACCTGGACTTCCTTCTTTCCTTCTCTACCTCTGAATCTTTAAATCCCTACCTGCTTTCAATTCTTGCCCTCAGGGAACTTATATTCCATAAGGGGAGATAACATATATATATATTTATATATGTCTATATAGACATATATGTAACATGTATATATATACACACACATATGTATGTATAATATATCTACAATGACTGTCTATGTCTATTTACATCTATTTCTGTATCTATTTCATGTCTATCTACAAAATAGATACATAAATATATGTAGCAATTGCTCTGGACTCATTCTTCCAGAGCTAGACTGGCTATGCCCCTCTCCCCAAACACTTACACACTTAGAGAAAAAGGCCAAGGTCACCCACTGCATCCTGGGCCGTGTGTAGCTGTCTTGACCTTTGTCTTCCACTGGACTCTGATGACTCTGGAGAGAACAAGGCTGATGACTTTGCACAACTCTGCCTCACTTAAATCCAATTCTCATATAAGTCAAGAAATCACACTTGTGATGTCAGTGGTCCTCTTTGAGAACAAAGGGCCAACAATAGCTATCATGAGGGTCGCATCTGAATGAAGCCTTCCTTGAGCCACCTGCTTTGTATCCCCAGGGCATAGTATAATTTCTTATTCATAGTAGTCACTTAATAAATGTTTCTTTAGAGGAATTGAGAAACTGTCAAAGACTTATATGAACTGATGCACTATAAAGTAAGCAGTGTCAGAAGAAGAAAAATTTGTATGATGACCATGGTAATGGAGAGATGAAGGAGGAAGAAATGAAGAGCCTGGAGTGACCAGTTTTTGGAAAGGTTGGGGGGTTGGGGAGGGAGGAATAATCTCTCACCCCTATCCCTTCTCCTCTCTGGACCTCAGTTTCTTTTTCTGTAAAATGAGGAGATTGGACCAGATGACCTCTGAGTTCTCTTACAGATTTAGACCTATGATTTTCCCTGTCCTCACTCATCCCCCTTCCCTCCAAGGCCTGCTTCCCCAGAATGCCTTCTTCTGAGACCTCTCTTAATTTGTGAAAATACAAATAAAATCTTTAATTAGGTTTTCCCCTTGAAAGCGGTACTGCTTTACTGACTTTGGCAGTAAGGGAATTTTTCTCTCTAGATATTTTCCCTAAAGCAAAGCAGGCAGCCGCCAGTTCTTACTCCCCAGACCCCAGGTTTTGATTGGGCAAACCCTCTCCACCATCCAATTCCAACTTCCCCTAAAGTTTAAGGCCTCAACTGAACTGAACTCTTCAAAGGGGGTGTGTG
Source organism: Notamacropus eugenii (assembly GCF_028372415.1). Taxonomy (NCBI): domain Eukaryota; kingdom Metazoa; phylum Chordata; class Mammalia; order Diprotodontia; family Macropodidae; genus Notamacropus; species Notamacropus eugenii. The sequence goes on along the minus strand of NC_092873.1, from coordinate 290,625,938 downwards.
AATGATTTATTTCCCCTCTGATGGTTCCTTTTGGACCTTGTAAGTACTTCTGAGATTGATTTTCATATCATCAGTGCAGGGGAACTCATTAAAATGCCAGGGTGTATGTCTGCCTGATTTGAGTCTAGCTCGGCAGGAACCCCACTGACTATGCAGAAGGGCAAGAAAACAGTAAAGAAAGAGAAAGAGAGAAGATGAGAGAGAAAGGAAAGGGGGAATGCAAAATGTGAGTAGAAGGCAGTAGGAGCAAGTATTCATGCACAGAGGCAATTGTGGTGGGGTAAGAAAAACACTGGAGTTTCAGGACCTGTTATCATACCAGCTGTCTGACTTTGGACATATCACTTTTCTCCAGGCCACACTTTCGTCATCTGTAAAATAAGTGTAAGGAGCAAAGTGAATGAAGTCTAATATCACAGCTCTCAAATTCTATTCATCTAAGAGGAACAAATGGTAAAGATTACCATCTGGTTCTCTGGGAATATGTCCTTGGCCCCCAAGGCCTCAAGGGTCTTTGTGCTTAGTATAGTGGGATGCTATAAAATTCCCTTATGGAGGTAGCTCTGTCCTCAGGTGGTCCATCCCCAGGGGAGCTCCCTGCAGACACAAATCTCTTCTCAGTGATTTTTTTTCTTCTGTTTTCCCTGTTGGGGCTGATGGCTCAAGAAGGATTAATAGCAGATTGAGTCATTTAATAGAAGCCCCATGATGGGGAAGAAGAAAATAAATAACCCTGTTTGTCAATGTTTGGCATAACTTCCCTCCTACTAACAACTCAACCTCTTTGCTGGAAACAAGATTTCCCCTCCCTAGATACCCAGATCCATTGACTTGCCCTTGATTAAGCTGGGTCTCTCTCCCCAGTGCCCCAGCTCTCTCCAGACCAATGGGGTATTTGATCAATTGTCTGAATCAGAGGTAATCACCTCCATTTTCCACATTTTTCCAGGAGTATGGGGGCCAGATGGTCATAAAACTCTAAGCTAGAAAGGACCTCAGAAATCATACAGTGCAGCAGTTCTTGAACCTTTCTGTCTAAGGACTTCCTTACATTCTTAAAAATTATCAAGGCCCACCCCCCCCCCAAAGAGTTCATGTTTATTAGAGTTTTCTCTATCGATAGTTACCATATTAGAAATGAAAACGTGTCATTATGAAATTGTTTTGACTAAGGGTCCCCACATGACACTTTGAGGACCAATGTCCTCAAAGTCAGCAGTCATGCTCTTTTTACTGAAATGAAGAGTTGCAGAGTCCCTAATCAGACCCAAGTCTTAGGATACTGAATCTGATGCTCCAGGAAGCCACAACACAAAGCACAATGTAATAGAAGGAGCCTAGAACTTCAAATGAAAAGACCTAGATTTAATCTGGAATTTTGCCCTTGAAAAACTAGGAGGCAGCATGGTATAGTAGAAAGAGCCTTAACACTGGACTCAGAGGACCTGAGTTCAAATTTCATCTCTGAAGCTACCTGCATGAACTTGAGTAAGTCATTTCCCTTTCTTGGTCCTCAGTTTCCTCTTCTGTAAAATGAGAGTGTTGGATTGGATGGCCTTTAAGTACCTTCTAGCTCAAGAGCTGTGATCCTTGAACTATGACCCTTAAAAAATCACTTCTTCTCTCTGGGGCTTACTTCCTCAGCTATAAAATAAGGGATTGATGCTGATAAACTTGATGCTAACTCCCAGCTCTGATACTCTGTGCCCAGCATCACTAGATATATGCCCCATCCATTGGAGGGAGGACATCCTCATACCCTGGCCCAGACCATATCTGGCCTTGATTGCTGACTTTTTCTCTACAAGCAAATGGGGAAAAGTAAAAAGCAGGGGGAGGAGGGTGGAAAAAGATCTGGATTCTAATCCAGTCTCTGCTATCAGTAGCCAAGTGACCCTGGAAAAAATCATTTTCTGAGCCTTGACTTCATCAACTGGAAAATGAGGAGGGTTTGATTAAATTTAATCCCACATTTGTTAAATGCCTATTATGTGTGAGGTGCTGTGCTTAATAAACATAGGCCCCACAGCAGTAAGCCTGGCCAGAGGTGATGAAAAGAAGTGTGGCTCAGAAGCCAGCACTTGGAACACTAACTTGTCTTTATAAAGGATGCAGGCAAGGCTCCCAGGGAAGCCACCCTGAACTGGGTAATTGTCTCAGCAATGTTGCCCTTCCCTGGCCTCTGCAAAAGTCCCAGGACATGGAACCTGCTCATCGGAGAGCAGCGTGGGGAAGGGGCAGAGGTGGGAGGATGTTTTAGAAGAACAAAGTAGCCTCATTATAACTTAATGGGTGTGGTGGCTGAAAAGTCCTAGGAGATAGGCATCTCTGCCTGGCACTGGTGCCAGCCCGTTGGTGGCTTGCACAGAAATATATCTCTCTCCCTCCCATCTGCCTGTGTTAGAAGTTAAATTAAATTAAATATTGACCAAAGGAGAGGAGGGGGAGATGGGAGAGGGAGAAACAGAAACAGAGGGGGAAAGGGAGGAAATGAGGGAGGGAGAAAGAGACAGAGGGGAAGGAAGAAAGGAGGAAGAGAGAGACAGAGGGGGAGAGAAGGGGGAAGGGAGAAAGAAATAAAAAGAGAAATGGGGGAGGGAAGGAGGGAGAGAGAAAGAAACAGAGGGAGAGATAGAGGAGGAAAGGAGAGAAGGAGAGAAGTGGGGAGAGAGGGAAGGAGAGGGAGAGAGACATGGGGAGGGAAGGAGAGAGAAACAGAGGGGGAGGGAAGGAACGGGAAGGGACAAGAAACAGAGGGAGAAACAGGAGGGAGGGAAGCAGAGAAATGGGGAGAGAAGATTGGAGGGTGAGAAAGACATAAGGAGTGAGGGAGAGAGAGACAGAGGGGGAGAGAAGGAAGGAGGGGAAGAAAGATAAAGGAGAGAGGAGAGGGAGGGAGGGAGAGAAAGAGAGAGAGAGCACTCTGTGCCAGGGTGGGGGAAAAGCTCCAATTACCAAGGAAACAGGATAGTTCTTGACAAATAGCATTACCCTCTCACCTTAGCAGAAGCAGAAAGAGAGTTGGGACCAGAGGGAAGGGCTAGCAAGGCAGTAGAACAAGAAGGACTTGAGTCATATGGGAGAAGTTAGCACCATGCTACTAACTCCAACCTTGACTGACACCACCTCCCACTGCCTTCTCTCCCTCTGATTGAAGGACTGTAGGGTGGAGTCCCAAATTCCTCCTAATGCTGTGCTTTGTAGACAACAGAAGAAACTGGTCTTTTTGCTTCATTCCACTTGTGCATCTGCTGCTCTGCCTGGTTTCAGCTCCAAGGAACTAGATATCCCTGGGCCAAGTGCCCTTGGTATTCAGTCATTTTCCTCTTCTCTTGCTTCCTTTTGTGTATTGTTTGTGTATTGTCGCATCCCCCCCAATTAAATTAAATTTTCTTGAAAGTAGGGACTATATTTCTTGTCTTATTGTGTCCCCAGTGATTAGCACAGTGTCTGGCAAATATTCAGTGCCTAATAACTATTTATTAGATTGGATTAGGAGAGAAGAAGAAGGAAAAGAAGAAGAAGGAGGAGGAGGAGGGAGACAGAGAAAGAGAGAGAGCCCTCTGTGTCAGGGCTGGGGGAAAGCTCCAATTATCAAGGAAACAAAGAGCACTATCCTCTCACTTTAGCAGAAAAGCAGGAGAGTTTGAGACTAGTGGGGATGGCAAGCAAGGGAGACAGAAAGGACATGAGCCATTTGGCAGAAGGACTTGGCATCTCACATGAGGTGATAGAGAATGGAACTTGGGAAATTTCTTCATCAATCACTAGCAGAGTAACTAATAAGAAAAATAAAGAGATGATGGGGTATAATAGAAAGAGTACTGGAGCCAAAGGACCTGAGTTGAAGTCTGATTTCTGATAGTACCTATGTGTGACCTTGGGCAAGTTGCTTAATCTTTATGAGCCTCAGTTTTCTCATCTGCATTAGAAGGAGTTGGATCGTTGGCCCCTAAAATCCCCTCCAGCTCTAGAACTATGATCTCATCCTAAGACATACTCTCAAATAATTTGTAGTCTCATTGGATGGCAAAATGAGATCCACACATGTGGAAAATTAAACAAACATTATAGAAGAAGATGATAGGACCACAGATCTTAGACGCCAATGAATCCATCTCTTTTATTTTAGGTGACCTGCTGAGGGTCAAACAGCTAGTAAGCATACAAGTTAGGATTTGAACCCAAATTTTCCTGACTTTAAATCCAGTACCCTATTTAGATCACCAAAAGCAGAACCACCAAAGAAACCAGAAAGCTCTTGTTAAGCACCTATTGTATACAGGGAACTTGTGTGGGTTCCGTTTGGACTCTAAATACTTTTGAGATTCATTTTCATACCATCAGTGCCTTTGGGGAGGAGGAACAGGGAAGATAGAGTGGGTCAGATCTAAATGAAGACCTGTTATAAATTCCAAAGGAATAAAGAGGCAGTAAGTTCACAGGAGATAACGACTCCTACAGCTTAATTATCCTTGTACTTTGAATCATAAGATTTAGAGCTGGAAGAAACTTAAGAGCTCATCTAGTCTAACATTTTCATTTTACAATCAAAGAACATGAGGCTAGGTGGGAAATTGACTCACCCAAGGTCACACAGGTAGTAAGTCACAGAGTCATTTCTTATCTACTTACCATGTACCTCCAAGTCAAATAGGAAAAGGCAATTCTTCCTATCTTACTAAGATGGAAATAGAGGCAACAGGGAGTTTCAGTAGCATCTAAAGTAATAGAGAGTTATGTTTGAAATGTTAAAATGTTAGAAAAACCTTAGGTTAATTATATTAACTATATTAGAATGTTGGGAAAAGCTTAGCATTCTTAACCTGGTTTGGTGTTTTGTTCGTTTGTTTTTTATTTTGCTAAATATATTTCAATGTATAATTCAGTGTAATCCTCTGGATTTTATTTTATGCATTTGGAAACATTATTCTAAGAAAAAAGTTCATAGGTTTCCCTAGGCTACCAAAGGACTTTTTGACACAAAAAAGGATTAAGAATCCCTAATTCTATGCCCACTCCTTCATTTTCCAGATGTGGAAACTGAGACTCAGATAAATGAAGTGATACGCCAAGGTCACAAGGTAACAGAAACAAGGATAGAATCCAAGTTTGTCGATTTTTAATACTGCACCATTTGAGTAGAGGGTTAGAGACTCTTCTGCTTCCCTACCACACTGGGGGGGGGCAGACATGTGGCCCTCAGAGATCAGAAATACCAAGCTGAGCTACAGACCCTCATCTTCCATCTCCACGTCCCCTAACCCAGAAATACACTCGATCTTTGCTTCTTCCCCTTAAATACTCTAAGTTCCTTCAAAGTTCAGCTCAAGCAACATCTCCTACATGACACCATTCTTGGTCTGTCCAGCTACTGGTGCCTCCCCACACAAACTGCCAGGCATTTCTTTTGTACACATTTTGTATTCACTTATACGTGTACTTACAAGGCCTCCTCTTTGTTCAATAAAGAAAGGTTGGCAGGGGGTGGGAGACAAAATAAACATTTGTAAAAATGAATAACCTGTTAAAAAATTGAGAAGTGAGTTCTCATCACTGTGTGTCTTTAAGCAGTGGCTGATTGGCCTCCATCTATCTGCGGAAGAGATTCTAGCATTGAGTAGAAGGTTGGACCAGATGACCTGTAAGATCCCTTCCAATTCAGTGATTCTCCTATAGAGGAGCTAGAATCAGGGCTGGGATTGGCAGGTAAGGTTTCATGGAAGAAGTAGAACTAGATTTGGGTCTTGAAGGATGACTATATACATATCTACATATATACATATACATGTGAATATATATATGACTTGGAGGTAGAAGCTAGCTAGATAAGAAATGACTCTGTGACTTACTACCTGTGTGACCTTGGACCAGTCAATTTCCCCTCTAGCCTCATGTTCTTTGATTGTAAAATGAAAGTGTTAGAATGGATGAGCTCTCAAGTCATATACACACACACATATGGAGAGAGAGAAAGAGACAGACAAATACACACACACACACACACACACACACACACACACTAGTTAGAAAGGAATGGGGAAGGCATCAAAGACCAAAGCCATGGTGTCTATGGTAGAAAGTAGGATGGACAATGTATGCATAAGGTGGGAAAGAACTGTGGAGGGCTCTGAATGACAGGTTGAAAAGTCTGGACCTTATCTAGAGGAGCCTCTGAAGGGAGAGGACTCAATGTTCTTTGAAAGCAGGAGCTGTGCTAAGGCATAGAGCTTGGCATGTAGTAGACAAGTGCTTAATGCATGTTGATTGATTGAGTGCTTGATCCAATGGCAGATTTAGGGTTCCATCTGTGCCCAGATATGTGTACGGAGAAAGGGAGAAAGAGAAAAAGAAACCAAGAAAGGAAGGAAGAAAGAAATGAAAAAAGAAAGAAAAATGAAGATATGAAAAGAGAGAAAGGCAGAAAGAGAAAGGTAAGAAGACAGAGAAAGAGGAAGAAAGATAGAGGAGAGAGGGAAGAGAGAGAAGGAGAGAGAGAAATGTAGAGAGAAAGAAAGAAAAAGATAGAAAGTGAAATATAAAGAGAGAAAAATAGAAAAAGGTAGAAAGGTAGAGAAAGAGACAGAACAGAGAAAGGTAGAAAAAGAGAGAAAGAGGAAGAAAGATAGCAAGAGAGAAAGAAGGGGAAAGAGAGAGATGTTTGTGTGTATGTGTGTGTTTCTTTTGAAGGCAGAGACTGTTTATGACCTGGGAAAGACTGTTTTACAATGAAAAAAAGAAACCACTCTATGGGAAATAACCCAACTGGCAGTCCTAAATGGAGCCTCTAATCTCCCCAAAGCCATCCTTACTGATATTAGTATATCTCATCCCAGGCAAGTTGCTGCTAAGCCCCAGTCTGTCTTGGGGCAAGACCTTGCACAGGAGCAGCATAGAAATAGGATTGCAGAAAGAGGGAAAAGGGAGAGAGCAGAGTTGCATTAAGCCAGAGTGGCAGCTAGCTTCCTTTATAGAACACTTCACATACATTATCTCATTTGATCTTCACAGTAGCCCTGTGAAGTGGATGTTTTCAACAGTAGTATTACTTATTATCCCCGAAGTTAGAGATGGAAAGGGGGAAAGTACCAGGTAGCAGTCCATCCTAGAGACCCCCATGAAAAGCTTCAGATGAGCTAGATATAATGAACTCATAAATCAATACAGCCACTCTGGCAAGGAACATGTCAACCAGTTGTCCTGTGACTCCACTCACCAACCCTGTGACTATCCAGACTAAAACACCCCTCCCTGGCCACCAATCCTACATAGATTGTCTTTCTGTATTAGAATATAAACTCCTTGAAGTCTGTTGCTTTTGTATTTGTATCCCTAGCGTTTAGCACAATGCCTGGTACACAAACCCTTTTTTATTCAATCATTCAATATAAAGGGGAGTGAAGAAATGGACAGCAGTTAAGTCTCCAGGAATCTCAGAGTGGTTTGGCCAGGGTGGTCTAGGTTTCTCAGCAAAAACTTCATGGTGGAAGTCATATCTGAATTGGGCCTTGAAGGATCTACCCAGTCCCTAGCATGAAACTTTAGCTTTTTGTAGTTTTTGTCTATGTCCAAGACTGGCTTTGTTAGGGAAATGGTTGAGTGTGGTAAAGGAGCAGTCATTCTACCCGAGCCTTAGGATCAGAATATTTAGAACTAGAAGAGACCACAGAAATAATCTGCTACAGCCCCCTCCATTTCTAATTGAAGAAACAGAAACCCAGAGAGGTTTCCCCAAAATCCCAAAATTGGGCACAACCTCAGAGGTCATCTAACCTGTCATTTAACTATAAACCATGCTATAACTGCCTGTGAATCCCCTGTACACCAGACCTGGCAAGGGGTCACCTAGCCTTTGCTTGAAATGAGAGAAATTTCACTGCTTCTTAAGATGACTTGTTTCAACTAGGAGGTAGCTCAAATGTTTTTCCTTACATTTAACCAACATCTACTTTTCCTCATCTTCTCTCCATTATACCTCCTTCTATCTTCTGGGGACAAGCAGACTAAATCTAATGTCTCTTCTTCAAAAGAGACAACTCCTCTGTTCCCCATAAATCTTCATTCTCTAGGCAAAATGTTCAGCCGACCCTTTTACGGTATGATCTCATGATGCTTCACCCTCTTGGTCAGTCTTCCCCAAGGTCACCCAGGTGGCAGAGCCAGGATTCTGTCAGTCATGAGTGACTGACTACGTTAGGGCATAGCTGGGGTTAGGGAAGTGGATAGCCTCAGGACAGAACTCTCCTTGTCCCACTCCAAAATAAAAGCACCCAGAGAGTAACTTTTGGGATTGGGAATAACAAATGCTTTCTTGGAGGATTCAGGGAAGCCTTGACTAGCCTCACAGCTAGGAGTGGAACTGTACCCCTGTACAGTCACTGGGGAAGGGAAATCTAAGTCCAGTGAGGATAAGCTGGAAGAGGATAGGAATTGTTTTTTCAAAGAACAGGAGCAAAAAGAGACACCTGAAATCTGCAGAAAATGAACTTCATCTGGCTGTTGGTCAGCTGTTCCACAGTCCAGCTCCTTCAGATTAGAAGCCTTGAGAGATGCCTCCTGTGTTTACACCAGAGGTCTCTAGGAGAAATTATCTCATTCATTAACCTGTCTCACTATTCAAAAAGCATCTAGACACTGGAAATTCAAAGACAAAAATGAAACGGTCCTTGCCCTTATGGAACTTACATATTTGACTGGAGAAAACATGTACCCAGACAGGGATAGACAAAGTAAAAACAGGGTAGAGCTGTAGCAGCTGGGTAGATTTGAGAAGACCTCTTATGGGATGTCAGCTTGGATTTGAATGGTTCTGGGGATTCCAAGAGTAAAAAGTGAAGAAGTTGAACATTTCAGAAGGAGAAAGACAAGAACACTCCACCCAGAGGAAGAGTCTGTGTAGATGGGCCAGTTTATAAGGTGGAGTGCATGAGAGAGATACGCAATTAGTCTGGAGAGGTAGGTTGAAGCCAAGTCGTGATGGGAGAATGAAAGGAGATTAAATACCAAACAGTAACTTGTATTTTATTCTAAAGTCAACAGAGATCCACCAAAGCTTCTCTTTTTCAAATTTTATTCATTTTAAACTTAAATACAAAATGAGAAAGGAGAAAAAAGAGAACATTTCCATGTACAAGCAGAACATAGAGGATTCAATATAAAACAATATATTTCCATTTCCAACTGTTTACTTTTAAAAAAAACATATGTAATAAATACTACATATTGTTTTCAAAGCTACCCAGCTTTTCTGTGATTTTTCTAAGTTTTCTTTTTCTCTCTGCTATGCACTTTTTACTTTATTTTTCTCCCTCCCCACCCTACCCTAGAGAAGTTGTATAAAACATACACACACACACACACACACAAATACCTATAACATGTTATATATGTATAACTATATAGTGTATGATATATAATAGATATATATCTGCCAAAGCTTCTCAAGCAAGACAATAGCATGATCAGATCTGTGCTTCAGGCTTATTAATTTGACATTTGTGTGGAGGACAAATTGGAGAAGAAGAGACTAGAAATAGACCAATAAGGAAGTCATAATAATAAGGCACATGAGAGGAGATTAGGGGTTGAACTGGAGTGGTGGCTAGGTGAATGGAGCAAAAGGGACACGTGCAGAAGTGAGGGGTGTACAATCCATAGGACCTAGCAACTAATTGGATCTGGAGAGTCAAAGACAGAAAATAGTTAAGGATGAATCCAGGTGACTTGAATAATAGCAGTGTCCTTGACAAAAAAAAAAAAAAAGACAAAGGAAAAAGATGGGTTTAGGGAGAAAAAAAATTAACATGTTTAGTTTGAGATGTCTACCCAAGTGGAAATGTCCAGCAAGCAGTGGGTAATGTGGGATTGAAGTTCAAATGTGTAACAAGGGCTGAGGATATAGATATGTAGACTATAAGTCCCCTATATCAAGATGAGAGCTGATGAAATTTCCAAGACAGAAGGTATAGAGACAGAAGCCATTTCAGGCTCTTAACTCCCCATCCCTGTTAAAGAGTCTCATCTTTCATTTCCAGCCCGACAGGGTACAGGGCCCAGGGCAAATCACACTGTGTACCTGCTTTCACCTTTATAACAAACACTTTTACACAGATGCATTCAGGTGAAGATGGGGTCATGATCAAGGGAACCAAAGCTATAAACATCAGGAACCTTTGTGAATAGAAATACTACAGGAGTCAAGAATCAGTCAAAGAGGAAAAAAATGTCTCGAAGAAGTGACATGCCAACTGAGGTAGAGGGTTTGTATGTCAACTAATCCCAGACCTGCCTACTTGCTGGCAAATGATGGAAGGAGGAACAGGGTGCTAATTGTATGTACGCAGGTGTTTCATGGTTAGTGGATTGACAGCTGAGTCATCTAATGACCTCTAAAAATGAGGATCCAACTCCCTCATTTTACAGATGAAGAAACTGAGGTGCAGAGAGGTTATGTAATTTGTATATATTGTATATATATGTGGCAAAACCAGGATTAGAACCCAGGTCTTCTGACTTCAAACCCACTTCATGGCTCTGTCTTGTTAGGGTTTCCTAGCACCAGCTCACAGGACCACCTTCTTTTCTTTCTATCTACTGCCTCCTTGTGTCACTGCCTGTCTTTAGCCACCTAATTTCCATAGCAGTTGGGGGGGGGGGTGCAGGCAGGACATTTGTTTTAATTCACTATACCCTAAAGATCACTGGGGCAGAAATATTCCAGGATAATTCAAGATTGAGAGCATGGTAGAAAGTAAGAGGGCAGGGGAAGAGGTGAATAATATGTTGTACAATGGGGCTAGAGCATAAGATCATAAATTTGGAGGTGAAAGACACCTCATGGGCTATTCCAGTTCAACCTCATCATTTCACAGATGAATAACCTAAAGCCCAGATTGGCTGCAAACTGCCTAAGACCATACAGTAAGAAGTGTCAGAGTCAACGGGGTGTTCAGGGAGGACTAGCACCTCTGCTGTGCAAGCTCCTGCTCAGAGCTGTTCACCCACCTTTGATGTCCACCTTCATCCAACTCTACTCTGTGGCTCCAAGAAGCTGTAGCATGTGCTGTGGCCACACGCTGATAAAACCTTCTCACCAGATAGGCTAAACCAAGTAATGGTGAGTTAGCAGGGTGTCCACCCCAAGCATGTGAAGATTTCCCCCAGTGGAATGGGCAGATGAGAACAATTTGTTTCAATGGCCATGAAGGTGGCTATGGAACACTTAGAATCTGGTCAGACGTTGAAAATGCCAATCCACCACATCCCAAGCCATCACCAGTCATCTTGACTTTTGTCCAACCAGTGGACCTTGATGATTCTGGAAGAGAGAGCAAGGCTGATGACTTTGTGTAGCTCTCCCTCACTTAAATCCAGTTCAAACACAATTCAAGACATCACCTGTGATGTCCTTGGCCCTCTACAAAAACAGACACACAACAATCAGAGTCAGTATTTGAAACCAGGTCCTCTGATTCCAGTTCTCTTTCTACCAATTTATATTGTCTCCTTAAACTAAGAAAGGGGAGGAGGTACAGAAACAATGAGCCAGATCTAATATGATAGATGGGAAAAAGAAAAGGAAAGGAAAGAAAGGAAGGAAGGAAGAAAGGAAGGAGGAAGGAAGGAAGGGAGGAAGAAAGAAAAAGGAAGAAAGAAAGAAAGAAATTTCATCTAGATCTGTGATTCTGTCAATTTCAGAAACTCTTGTCTTGAAACTCCTAACCCTAACAACAATGCCGCCATTGTCACTACCCCCCAAAAACAACTTGTCTGTAACTTATAGTCTTGGAAAGTTGCAATGACTTACCCATAGTCTCCTATCTAATATGTGTGAGAGGCAGGATTTGAACTCAGGCCTTCCTTAGTCCAAGGCCAGCCTCCTAATTGCTGCCATCAAGCCTACCCTGATGCTCTCCATCTTTATGCCAGGCTGCTACATGGCACTTTCCCCTTTTCCATCTCTACCTTTGGGAATAATAATCCAGTCACCACTACAATAACAGCACCTACCTCTCAGAATTATTGTAAAGATTAAACGAGATAATATGCAGCCTTTCAAGATAAAATATCATGGAGATAAATGAAAAGTCCTTCAGTAAGTTTCAAAAACATCAATTGTACAAATATAGAATTGGGGAGATATACCTTGAGGGTAATTTGGGTGTCTTAATGGGCTCCGTGCTTCATGGGAGTTATGGCCAAGAAACCTGACGTAAGCATTAGTGGCATTGATAAAACTATGATGTCCAGCCCAAGATGGTGATAGTCCCATTTCACCTTGGTCAGACAACATGTGGAGCATTGTGTTCAGTTACTGGGGGGAAGGAAAGTCCACATTTTAGAAAGATCATTGACCAGCTAAAGCAGACCTAAACTAGGGAGACCAGAACCATGAGGAATCTAGAGGCTGAGTCATAAAAGATAGATTGAAGGAGACAGGGATATTGAGTCTGGAGAAGGAAAGGGTAGAGAGGAAAGTTCGTGTGGAGACATAATGATTGTCCTCAAGTATTTGAAGGGCTGTTGTGTGAGTAGAGATTTGGAACTTGTCCGCAGAAGGAAGAAATAATGCCAATGAGTGGAAGTTAGAGACTAATTAGAGCTGTCCAAAAATAGTTTGGGCTGAGTTCCCCATCTATGGAAGTCATCCAATAGAAGCTAGATGATCACTTGGTAAATGTTGTTGTTATTGATTCAGGGAGGGGTTGTACTGGATAATTACTTTCCAGTTCTAGGATTCTACATTCTTCCTTTAGCCCCTGAAGCTATCACTTGTCCCATCTTTCACCTGAGAAAAAGCTTAAAGGCTACATATTCATACCTTCTCCTCTGAACTCCAAGAGCAGCTCTACTTACAGGCATCATTGATCCTATTATTAGACACTGACTAGTGATGTCTTATCATTGATTCCTAAATCTTAGTCTTGCTTCCCTGGCTAGACTAGGGAGGGCCCTGAAGGTAGGAGATAAAAGAGGCTGAGGTGTCCTCCCTGTGGAGCATACTTCCACTCCTGATGCTTCCTTGCCCAGGAATGCTCTCTTGCTAGCCCCCTTCTCCCACTGATGAGTTCCTCCTGTGGTCTCCATTTTGGAAACAGACCCAGACTGGCCAAGCTTCTTTCCTCTCCTGACTTTATTTCTGTGTTTCTCCCACTTGAGCACCTTCCTCCCACCCCACCCTGGCTTTTTAAGCTCCCTTTTGTGTATTGTCTTTCCCCATTAGAAAGTAAGATTATGTCAATTAAATTACCAAAAAAGTATTTTGTTGGGCTAGAAAAAAAATAACAAAATTCATCTGAAAGAGCAAAAGGTCAAGAATATCAAAGGAAATCAAGAAAAAGTGTAAAGGAAGGAGATCTGGTAGTACCAGAGTTTAAGCTGCATTGTAAGGTAATAACTGTCAAAATTATCTGGTACTAGCTAAGAAATGGAATGGTGGATCACTGGAATACAGATATATAATGCACAGCTGTAAAATTATTACAGCAACCTTGTGTTTCATAAATGTAAAGATTTAAGCTTTTGAGATAAGAATTCACTGTCTGGTAAAAATTGTTAGGAAAACTGGAAACCAGTCTGGCAGAAACTAGGTATAGATCAATACGCTATTTACCAAGATAAGATGAAAATGGATACATGACCTCCATACAAAGGGTGACATTGTAAGTAAATTAGAACATGGAACATATTACCTATCATATTTATGGATAGGAGAAGAATTTATTAATAACCAAGAGATAAAGTGCATTGTGAGATATAAAAAGACAATTTCAATTACATCAAATTTTAAAAGTTTTTATACAAACAAAAACAATGTAACCAAGATTATAAGGAAAGCAGAAAACTGAGGGAGAAATTTTATATAGACAGTTTCTCAGATAAAGGCCCCATATCTTAAATATGTAGAGAATTCTGTCAAATTTATAAGTATATGAGTCATTCCCCAGTTGATCAATGGTCAAACACATGAAGAAACAGTTTTGAAAGAAGAAACCAAAGCTATATATAGTCACATGAAAAATGCTCTAAATCATTACTGATTAGAGAAATGCTGATTAAAATAACTTTGAAATACCATCTTGCACCTATCAGATTGGCCAATATGAAAGAAAAGGAAAATGACAAATATTGGAAGGGATAAGGAAAAATTGGGACACTAATACACTGTTGGTGGAACTGTGAATTGATCCAGCCATTTTGGAAAGCAATATGGAATTATGCCCATAGAGTCATAAAACTGTGTATACCACTAGCAATACCACTATTAGGTTTGTTTCCCAAGGTGATGAGGGAAAAAGGAAGAACTGGGAAATCGAGGGAATGCTAATCAATTGGGGAATGGCTGAATAAGTTGTGGTATATGATTCTGATGGAATACTACTGTGAAATGATGAAATGATGAGCAGGTTGATTTTACAAAAACATGGAAAGATTTGCATGAACTAATGAAGAATCAAGTGAGCAGGACCAAGAGAACATCATTTACAGCAATAGCAACATTGCTTGAAGAGTCAAATGTGAATAACTAAGCCACTCTGAGTAATATGAACATTCGAATCCACTACAAAGGATCTATGAAGGACGATGCCATCCACCTCCAGAGACAGAACTGACATATGGAACTATGTGTTACATGGTTTCCCATATATATCTGTGTCAAATGTTGATCTTCTCTTGTGCAGGGCTGGTAGGGAAGGAGGGAGGCAACTCAAAATTTAAAATGGAAAGAAAGAGGAAGGAAGGAAGGAAGGAAGGAAGGAAGGAAGGAAGGAAGGAAGGAAGGAAGGAAGGAAGGAAGGAAGGAAGGAAGGAGGGAAGGAAGGAAGGAAAGGAGGAAGCATTTATTAGGTATCTACTATTTGCCAGATACTATACTAAATGCTTTGGTGACTGGGAAGGCATGACAGCTTTGTCCATTAACCCAGGCAAACATGCCATTGTGAAGTTGATGTATAATATTGATGAACTTCTCTGGGCAACCAAATTTTGACATAATTTTCCATAATCCCTCATGACTAACAGTGTTAAAGGCCTTGGTCAGATCTACAAACGTTTCATACAGACCTCTGTTCTGCTTCTGACATTTCTCCTGGAGTTGTCAGGCAGCAAACACCATATTGACTGTTCCTCAGCCCTTTCTGAATCCACACTGGCTCTCAGGTATATGCCCATCTTCCAGGTGAAGGATCAACCTATTAAGGAGGACTCTAGGAAGAATTTTGTCAGCAATGACTAAGAGAGAGATTCCCCCTGTGATTGTCTCAGGACAATCTATTTCCTTTACCCTTATAGAGATGGAATGAAACAGGGCTGTGTGCTTGCTCCCATGCTTTTTAGCATGATCTTTTCAGCCATATTGACAAATGCTTTCAATGAGGACGAATATGGCATCAAGGTCAACTACCATATTGATGTTAAGTTCTTCTATTTGAAAAGGTTACAAGCCAAGACCAAAGTGGAGGGAGTGTTGGTGCATGATTTTCTGTTTGCAGATGATTGTACACTCAATGCAGCCTCTGAAGCTGAGATGCAGCAAAGTATGGATCAATTCTCTGCTGCCTGTGCAAATTTTGGCCTAATCATTAACATCAAGAAAACACAACTGCTCCATCAGTCACCACCACACCATCCATATGTGGAACCATCAGTTACAACAAATGGAGAAGTTTTGAATGCTGTGGATAAATTCACTTACCTTGGTAGTGTACTTTCCAGGGATGTATATGTTGACAATGAGGTTGATGCACGCATTGCCAGAGCTAGCTTAGTGTTTGGGAGGCTCCAAAGAAAGGTTTGGGGGAGAAGAGGTATTAGACTGACTACCAAACTGAAGGTCTACAGAGCCATTGTACTGACCTCATTGTTGTATGCCAGTGAAACATGGACAGTCCACCAGCACCATGCCAGGAAACTGCATCACTTCCATTTGAACTATCTTAGGAAGATTCTGAGGATCACCTGGCAGGATAAGGTACCAGGCACTGAAGTCCTTCCTCAAGCTGAACTTCCAAGTATTCAAACTATGCTTCAGAGAGCACAACTCCTAAGGGTTGGCCACGTTGTTCGAATGCAAAATGAACGCTTGCCAAAAAGACTATTTTATGGAGAACTTGCATGGGGCAGGCAATCACATGGTAGCCAGAAGAAACAATGCAAGGACACTCTCAAGGTCTTTCTCAGGAACTTTGGATTTGACTGTGCAACATGGGAGACACTGGCACAGGACTACTCAGCATGGCATGACCACATAAGAAAAGGTGCTATGCTCTTTGAGTAAAGCAGAATTGAGACAGCACAAAGTAAATGCAGGATGCACATATTTGGAGTATCTACCCCAAATATTCACATGGACTATCTGTGCCCAACTTGTGGTAAAGCATTCCGAGCTCATATTGGTCTGGTAACCACAGTTGGACACACTGAAACTTCACTTTACAATGGTGATATCATTCTGGTCCCCTTCATAGACGAAGGATAACAACCAACCAACTAACTGCTTTAAAAAGATTATCTTATTTGATCCTCACAACAGTCTTGGAAGTTAGGTTCTATGATTATCCCTATTTTACACATGAGGAAACTGAGGTTGCAACTTACAGAAACAAACGTAGCCAGTAAGTGTCCAAAGCTGGATTTGAACTCAGGTCTTCCTGATTCCAGACCCAGTGCTCTATGCATTGTGCCACCTTGTTGCTTCCAGAGTATATTAGAAGATAATTATTGTGTTCCTTCCAAGTTTTTTTTTAGTTGTACAGGCTAAAAAATCTCCAGTTACTCCAACTAATGCTCCAATTCTAACCCTCAAAGGTCTGGAGGCCCTTTGTTATTCTAGTTACCCTCTTTGGAATGCCCCAGTTTGCCAGCCTCCTTCCACAAATGTGGTACCCAGAGCTGTAGGTGATGCTCTCTATGTGACCCAATCAGGCCAGAGGACAGGATGAGTCTCACCCCTCTAATCGTGGACACTGTGGGGTCTCTTACTGCAGACCAAGATCCTATTGGCTTTCTTGACTTTCTCCGAGGTCCCCCTAGCCAAGTTGGGTCAGGCTGTCTATCATCCCAAACAAGCCATGATGACAGAGGAGGGATGCTAGTTCTCTGGGGCCTCTTGGGAAGTGGCATTTCCATAGGGGAGAGCCAGAAGCTTTTGAACAAAGGCAGCGTCTCAGGAACAGATGAGTCATCTCTGAAGGGGAACAGCTTCAAGGGAGACAGCAGTGGCTGGGAGCCAGTGCGATCAGCTCTGAAGCTGGACTCAGGGGCCCGGGTTCAAATCCCTGCCAGATGCTTCATTCATTCCGTGGGATCTTGAGCCAGTGCTCATCTATCAAATAATAGCAACCTTTCTATAGCCTTCAAGGTTTACAAATCACTACAATCTTGCGAGGTAGGTGCAATTGTTACCCTTCTGTTGTAGATCTAGAGTTTATACAGCTGGCTAGTAGTAAGAGTCTGCAGCAAGAATTAAACTGAGATCTTCCTGACTCCAAATCTCTCTCTTTTCAGTCAATCTTGATGACCTCTAAGGTCCCTTCCAATTCTAAATTCTGCAACTCTAGGTATAAATTCCAGCCTATATAGTTTTCTATTCTTTGTCAAATCTCAAGGATCTATAGTTTGTAGGTAGCTGCCAGTATTTAGATTATTTTGTGTTTAGTAAAGCGCTGCGGCAGACATACCAGATCAACAATAATCGCTCTAATAACAATAGATCACCTCTTTAGGATCCTTTTTAGGGTTTACAAAGACTTTGCTTATGATCCCCCTGTAAGGTGGGCAGTGCATATCATGTATTTTATCCCCATTTAATGGATGAGAAAAAGTGAGGCTCAGGGCAATTAAGTGACACAGAATCAGGAAATCTCTGAGCTGGAAGAGAACTCAAAAGTCATAAAAGTTTCTATTTAGAGCTGAGAGAGACCTCAGAAATCTACCCCAGTTTATCATGTTACAAATGGGGCAGCAGGTAAGTAACTTGCCCAAGGTCACACAGAGTCGGTAGCAGAATCAGGATTCACATCTAGGTTTTCAGACTCCACTGCATGTTTTTGAGCCCCAGTTTCTTTCTCAGAAAGCTGGGGGAATAGAGCCTAACTGAGGGGCAGCTAGGTGGGGTAGTGGATAGAGCACTGGGCTTGGAGTCAGGAAGACTCCAATTTCATGAATTCCAGTCTGGCCTCAAACACTTCCTAGCTGTGTGACCCTGGGTAAGTCACTTCATCCTGTTTGCCTCAGTTTTCTCACCTGTAACATGAGCTGGAGAAGGAAATGGCAAAACATTCCAGTATCTTTGCCAAGAAAACCCCAAATGGGGTCATGGAGAGTCTGAATTGACTGAAAAACAACAACTACGTTGTTGTGAGGCTCAAATGAGAGAACATATGTCAACTGTTCAAATGTCAACTGTTATTAGGGAAACTTGCCTAGAGGTGCTAATGGGGGTTTTGGTTCACAAAGGATTAGAGTCTCTACATTTTAGAGAAAAACAGGCTTAGTCTATCTTGGCATTTCATCAAGGAGCTGTATTTGAGAGCAGGGTGAAGAGGAGGATTGTCCTTAAATAGGCCAGGAGATGTGATGAGAAGAAAAGTCATAGATTTTGAGCCATGGGGCCTATGTTCAGGTCCTGGCTCTACCACTTACTGCTCATGTGACCTCAGGCAAGTCACCTCTCTGTGCCTCAGTTTCCTTATGTGTAGAATGAGAGGGTGTGGGTTCAATGTTCCTCAGAGTTCTTTCCAGCTCCAAAGCTGAGGACCCTATAGTATAGAACCAGAGTTAAGGATACTAACTGCATGAGATTAGCTCTGAGATTGGGGAAAGGAAAGGATACCTCTGAGGTATCCCCTCTTTCCCTCTTTCTCACTCAGACCCACGATGAATGGGTTTTAAGACAGGTAAGAACTCAGAAAGGGGAAAGACAAGTCCAAAAGCTGAGGAGAAAGAGGTAGAATGACAAGGGTAGAACCCCTGTGACCCATGAGGACAGGTGTCTCAGGGTAGCAGTACATACGTAAGAGGCAAAAGATAACATAAGAAATGTTAACTTTCTCTGGTAAAGACCAGAGGAGTTCAGAGAAAGGGTCAATAAAAATAATTCACACTGGCACTTTTTAAGATTTTCAGAATACTTTGCTTACAACTTTCCATGATGTAGGCAGTGCAAATATATTTCTTTTTAGAAGCAATCAGGGTTAAGTGACTTGCTCAGGGTCACACAGCATCCTCATTTTATTAATAAAGAAAATAGAGCTCAGGGCAATTATGCAATTATTAGACAGCTAATAAGTGTCGGAGGCTGAATTTGAACTCACACATCCTCCTAATTCCAGGGCCAGTGCTCTATCATCTGCTCCACCTAGCTGTCCCCTCCTCATTTTATTAATGAAGAAAGTAAAGCTCAGGGCAATTAGGCAATTATTAAGCAATTAGCCAAATCCCTAGGGTCAAGGCTCTTTCTGCTATACAATACTGCCTCTTCATGGAAGAAGAAATAGAGTTAGTCTAGACAGGTGGTGCAGTGGTTAGCACAGTGAGCAAGGAATCAGGAAGAGTCCTCTTCCTGAGTTCAAATCTGTCCTCAGAGACTTACTAGCTATGTGACCCTGGGCAAGTCACTTAACCTTATTTGCCTCAGCTCGTCATCTCTAAAATGAGGTGGAGAAAGAAAAGGCAAACCACTACAGTATCTTTGCCAAGAAAACTCCCAGTGGGTTCATGAAGAGCCAGACATGACTGAAAAACAACTCTACAACAACAATCTATCTACAGAGGACAGGCTGGTCACTACACCAATGGGTCGGTATCAGGGAGTCGTGTTTTGGTGCAAATATGAGAAAGAACTTTTTGGCAATTCAAGTTGCCAATGATGGAAGAGTCTGCTTCAAAATAGAGTGAATTCTGAATCCAAAGGACTGCCAATAAAATATGCTACTCACATCCTGCCAGAGAGGTGATGGACTTAAAATGCAGAATGCGATGTATTTTTGGACATGGCCAATATGGGGATTTGTTTTGCTGAACTACGCATATTTGTTATGAGGGTTCAAGTTTTCTTTTTTGTTTGCAATGTTGGAGAGGGTACATTGGGAGAGAGAGATAATGAGTGCTTGGAAAACAAGTAAATAGCTGGGGATTTTTTAAAATAAATAAAATAATTTGTCCTCTTCACTGGAAGCCTTTAAGGACTGACTGATTCACCACCATCTATTTGAGATACTATGAGTTTAGGTCAAAGGTTGGATTAAATGATTCGTACGTTCTCTTCTAACCTGGTGCATCCCTCATAGGTGAGCTGGAATCAGGGTTGGAATAGTCAGGGAAGACTTCATGGAAGAAATGGGGCTTAAGTTGGGCCTGGAAGGATAAATATATTTTATGTCAATTAGAAAGGAGAGGGGAGAGTGCTGAAGACCCAAAGAGAGCCATGGAGTAGAAAGTGGGATGGACAGTGCATGTACAAGGTGGGGAAAAAAAACTGTGGAGACCCCTAAATGATAGGCTGAAAAATTTGGGCACTATCCTGAAGGGGCAGTAGGTGGCACTGGAGAGAGTACAGGAACTGCAGTAAGGAAGATCTGAGTTCAGATTCAGAATCAGATACTTACTGGCTGTATTACTCTGGACAAGTCACTTAACCTCTCTTTGCCTTAGTTTTCTCATCTGTAAAATGAACTGGAGAAGGAAATGGCAAACCACTCCAATATCTTTGCCAAGAAAACCCCAAATGGGTCATGAAGAGTCAGACATAACTGAAACTACTGAACAAGGATGAAAATGGACTATTGTCCCTCCCTTTCAGGGTCATTGTGAGGATAACATGAGATGAGCTTTGTCCAGCTCTTAGCCCAGTGCCTGACACATAATAGACATGATAAAAATTGTTAATTATTATTGCTGTTTTTTTTGGAAGGACCCATTGAAGAAAATGTCATTTGACATTATCCTGGAAGAGTCACTGAAGATCCTTAGGAGAGGGAAGTGACTTAACAAAAGTTGTGTTTTAAGATGAAAACATTTAGCCACCAGGGGGTAGGTACGACTGGCCACTTGCCTGATCTTGTTCAACTGTAAGCACTAGGCACAGGTAGTCCTATAATCACCCCCTGGCAGTTATGGCTCAACACCAGAGGCCATTTGGAAGGAAATGCAAAACTCTTTATGGTTCTAGAAGCGCTGGTTTCTTTTGCCCCTTACCTCTGCCTATTCCATGGGTGAGGCTAGTGTGGAATTTTTATCGTTATACATATTATATATATTAAGGTGGGGACTAACATACTGTTTAATTTGTGCCCCAGTCTCTAGCATGGTACCAGGCATATAGTTGGGTCTTAATAAATACTTCTGGTTGAACTTCTAGGTTGAACCAAATCTGTAGAACCTCCATTTTTCCCATTCCCCGATCTACGGGAATGACTCTGGTTCCCAACTTCACTTCTTCCTCAGCCTCCAACCAGAGTTTGGAGCCCCAAGGACAATGTTTCATGTTCCTTCTGTCTCTTTGGGTCTGGTCCGGTGCTGCGCACAGAGCTGGAAAACACAGGGAGCCAGCTCAGGGGAGAATGACTGTTCAACTGAGCATATGGAGAAAGATGAGCAGATGGCCTGGGCCTGGGGGATGAGGTTCTCTCCAGGCCTTTGATAGTCTGACCAGGGATGTGTGTAATGTTCCCCATGCTTTCCACCCCTAGGGGTTGGGGGGGAGGGGAGCGCTGCTCTCCAGCCCAGAGACATGGAGAAGGACTAGGGCAATATCCATTTTCCAGAAGAATATACATTTACTGACCAAGTCTGAAACTTTAGAAACAAATAGAATGGAATGTAACAACAGCACCACAGAAAGCACTGTCCCAGGCTCTAGGAATGCCATAATGATTTCCCACAAAGAGGAATGACTTTTCATTAGGCCAATTGTCAGTCTCTCCGACTAGGGTTCAGGGTAAGGATACCCAGAAGAGGGTATATTAGCCCCAGAATCCTCCAAACAGGTGCAAGTTTTCAGAAGCTGGGGTCCTCTTCCTCTCTCCCTCCTCTCTTCTCCCTCTATTTCTCCCTCTCTACCTTTTCTCTTTCTCCATTTCTCCCTCTTCCCCTCTCCCCGTCTCCTCCTCTTCTTCTTTCCTTCTCCCTCTCTCCTTCCCTCTTTCCCTCTCTCTCCCTCTCTCTCACTTTTCCTTCTTTTTCTCCTTTCCTTTCCCCCTTTCCCTTTTGTTTTTTTCTATTTCCTCTCCTCTCCTCTCTTCTTCTTCTCATTTATTTTGTCTATCTGTCTCTGTTTCTCCCTCACTCCCACCCTTTGTCACTTCCCTTTTTCAGTTCTTTCCTTATCCTCTTCCCCCTCTTCTCCAGTATGAAAGAAAGGAAGATCTGGATTCAAATCCTACCTTGGATATCTACTAACAATTTTGGGAAAGTCACTTAACCCCTCTGTGACTCACTTTCCTTATCTGTGAAATGAGGGGGTCTCCAAGATCCCTTCTACTTCTAAATCTATGCATGCTGTGCTCCCCCTTCCTCCTTCTGTTTCCTCTCTTTCTTCTTCCCATTCTCTCTTCTCTCTCTTCCTCTTTCTGTGTCTCTCTGTTTTTCTCTCTCTCTGTCTCTGTCTGTCAGTCTGTCTCTCCCTCCCTCCCTGTAATCTCGTTCCTCTCCCTAGTATAGACACACATCCTTCCCTAGAGGAGCGATTACCCCCCTCGCAGGTCCTTTGAGGCATTCCCATGGGCAGAGGAGAACACTGCCGATATTTTGGGATCTTCATAATAAATTTAAGAACTCAATTTACTGTTCCATATTTGCTTGTTGAAAGGAGACCAACACAAGCCTTGATTGCATTTCCTCTTCTGGCTTTTATCAGCTGGCATGGGTTCCTGTCTAGTTTCAAATTGGTTTGCTTGCTTGCATCTAGTTCTCTCCAGGTCCTTTTCACATTTGTCCCTATCAGCACGTCTTAGAGGAGGAGCATCTATGTAATTCCCTTGGTCCATGGTGGAGCCTGACACCACACTAAGCCAGACTTTGTGACAATGGAGGTGAAAGCAGGCCATGTCCCAGAAACCTCCTGGCCTCATCCACCTCATAGGGTCCAGTGAGGCATATGGACCTAAGTACACAGGAGATAAGCCCCACCTGACTCCCCCAGGAAGTTTCTTCCCCGTTTCCTACTCTGTGCTCAGTCTTTTTTCACCAGCACCCTAGAGCTGCTGGTAGGGAGACGCCTATGTCTTTGTATCATTTATTATTGTTATTGTTCAGTCATGTCTGACTCTTTATGACCCCATCTTGGGTTTTCTGGGCAAAGGCACTGACATTTCCTCCACCAGTTCATTTTACAGATGAGGAAATTAAGGCAAACAGGGTTAAGTGACTAGTCCAGGGTCATATAGCTAGTAAGTTTTGAAGTTAGATTTGAACTCATAAACATGTCTTCCTAATTTCAAGCCCAGTGCTCTATCCACTTTTTACCACTGCCCCTAGTCCAGGAGTGGGAATCTGCGGCCCTGAGGACACATGTGGCATTCTAGGTCCTTGGATGCAACTTTTTGACTAAGTCTAAGTTTTACAGAACAAATTCTTTTATTAAGGGGATTTGCTCTGCGGAGTTTAGATTCAGTCAAAGGGCTGCACTGGAGGACCTAGAGAGTCACATGTGGCCTCAAGTCTGCAGGTTCCCCACCCTTGCCATGCTCAGGCCTTCAGGGTACCCCAGCTCTTCTTCTCTTGGCCTAAGCTCAGTATCCCATCCTTTCTTTCTGTATCCTGAAACAAAGGATGGGCTTTTCCAGCCATATTTCACATCACTTCATACATACACACACACACACACACATATACATACACACACACACACACTCTCTCTCTCTCACTCTCTCTCTCTTTCTCTCTCTCTGTCTCTCTCTTTCTCTCGCCTTCTCATATCCCAGCCCTCTATCTTCTGTCTCTCTGCCCTTATATTTTCTGTCAGCCGCATCTGAAATGTTCTCCCTCTTCATCTCTGTCTCTCAAATTTCCTTCAAGGCTCAGTTCAAGCACCACCTTCTACGTTGGGCCTTTTCCTATTTCTCCATCTGCTAATATCTTCCCCCAAACACCTTATATCCATGTTGCACGTTCAAGTTTTATACATGGGGACCCAAAAGTCAGCATCTGAGCATAACCAGGCAAGGCTCCTTAGGGGTTCCTTCATTGGGTGATCTGGACATACTCCAAAGGCAAGCCCAGTTACATATAGTCAACGTCCATTCTTAAATACCTCACAGTTCCATAATTCCATCAAGATGAGTATTACCTTCTCTGGTGCAGATCCCAATCCCCATTACACCTTTGTAGATGTTGTGACCAAAAATCTTCATCACCTAGTGTCCAGCTTTCTGGGAAGGAATTTCTCTGCACTTACCTAAGCTGGTTTGGGTACAGCAGACATATAAACCATGGTCAGGTCCCAATGCAAAGCCTGTCCAGCTCGGTAAGAAGTACCTGCCAGAGCTTATGCTATGCTGGCATGGCTTTCAAGAACCCAAGGTCATCTCCCTACCACAATGAGTCATGAGAAAATGACTTCAGCAGAGAAATCTATAATCATGCCCTCTCATGATTCCAATCAATCAATCAACAAGAATTGTATAAGCTCTTACTCCATGCCAGGCGCTGTATTAAGCACTGAGAATACAAATAAAAACAAAAACACTTCCTACTCTCAAGAAGTTATATTCTATCAATGGAGAAGAGCCTTTTCTTTTTCAGTTTTCATATTGGAATGACCATGAAAGGAAGCATTTGCCTAAATGCCTCAGGCACAAGAATAAGAGAAACTGGAGGGAGGGAGACCCTCCCCCATCTTTGCTGTTCCTTCTTGCCAAGGGCTCTGTGCTTTTGACAAGGAGACTCTTGGCTTCAGGATGATGCATAGAGCAAGTGAGGAAAAGGAAGATAACTTGGGGGTGGGGCTCCTGCAAATATTGGGAGTGAAACAAACCTTTGGGGCATCCTTCAAGAAGACAAGACATGGGAATATCTTAACCCCACAAAAAGAGTTTTCTGGGATCACACAGGGAAATTGAGCCTCCAGTCAGGTGGCCAGACTTCAATACCAAGGGCCCTGAGGAGCGTGACTGACTTGGAGATTCCCCTGGCTCTTCTCTCCTCTGAACACAAGCTCAGTAGCAGTGACTCCATGCAGGCGCCATGTTCTTTTCTCTTACTCACCCTCCAATACTAAAGCCACTCACTTGGCAAAGTCCAGAGATGCCATCTCTTAGTGCCAATGGTGATCCAATAGCTAAGCTCAGCTCAACTCACTCCAGGTCTCACCAGGACTGATAGCACTTCAGCCAAGTTTCTGTTTTCCAGGGGCTAGTTATTCTCCTTTTGGATTATCCAGGTCTCTTGTCTTGTCTCTTTTCTCTGCCCCCCCCCCCTTCCCCACTCTTCTCCCTGGCTTTTATTGTCCTGCTTCGGGTAAGGTACAGTAGAAAGAATATGGGCTTTTTCAAAAGTCTAAGTACCTGGTTATAAATCCTGCCCTGATGTGTACTACCCTTGTAACTTTGGGTAAATTATTTCACCTCCCTGGGGCTCAGTTTCCTCATCTGTAAAATGAAAGGATTAGGCTGGATGGCCTCTGAGGCGCCTTCCAACCCTCAATCTAAGATCCTGTGACCCAGAAGAGATATTGTATTAAGATTTCCAGATGAATACAAAGTGAACTAGCTAACTTCTAAGGTCCCATCTGACTTAGGAAAAATGGGTCATTATCCCCATTTTATAGACAGGAATGCTAAGGGTTGGAGAGGTTTTTAAAAAAAAAAATGTTTATTGAATGAATGAATAAATGAATTTGCCCAGAATCACAGTTTGTAACAATGAATAACATGCAACACCAACTCATGGTTTTGGCCCCCAATTCTGTGCTCAGGCTTAAGGTAATGTAGTACGACAAAGCACCAGACCCAGGGTGAGGCTGCATTTTTCAAAAATAACATCTTACTTTTTCCCAATTATATGTAAAAACAAGTTTTGACTTTTTTTTAAATTTTGAGTTCCAAATTCTCTCCCTCCCTCCTTTTTCTTCCCTGAGATGGTAAGCAGTTTGATACAGGTTATCCCTGCGCAATCATGCAAATATATTTCCAGCATGAGGGTTCCAATCCATGCTCTGCCACCAGTGCACTCTGACTTTGGGCAAGTCACTTAACCTCGGGCCTCAGTTTCCTCATCTGTGAAGTAAATGGGGGGATTTAAAAATTAATTTAAAATAAAATTTAAATTAAAATATTTTAAATTCAATTAAAAAGCAGAAAGCAAACATTTATTTAATGCTGACTGTTAGCAATACAATGATAGGCAACAGGGGCAAATTCAAAATTTGGATAAAACTAGGCCTCAACCCTAATAAAGCTCACACTCTAATCAAAGGGATAAGACATGACTCTGCAGTATCACATGGTCAGAAAGATGCTCTTTGAAACCTAATAGATGTAAGCCCCTCTAGAGGAAAATGAAACTTTCACTTCTCTTCGAGGTGAATGAGCTAGGCAGAGAGGCCAGGACTGTCCAAGGTCTCTGAGATGGATTCCTGCTTTCACCTTCTGGGTTTCTGAGGTTCTCACAAGGGAAGGCAGTGCAAACTATTGACTGCAATGTAGATTCAGCATAACATGGGGATTTCCAGCTCCTAGGGTTCCCCATCCTTATGTATAGGAGATAAGGACCTGACCGTTGGATTCACTCTGTGCATTTGCTAGAAGGTGACATCTTCGATTTTAAATATCAGGTCCCGGCCTCCACCTTCCAGAAATTCTCATCCTGAGCAACAGTCCCTGCTGTTCTCTGAGGGGGATTGTTCTGATCTACACTACCAGACAGATGTTTTAGACCACAGGACTGAAGTTCTGGGCCAGGGGGTTTTGTTTGTTCCAGCTGTTTTCAATCAACGTTAGCAGATGAGCTCATCTGCTCACTGCCCACTGCTGGGGGGGAGCTCCACTGCCCTCTGATGGGAACTGACCCTGTTTGTTCAGTCAATGCTAGTGGTGATTGCCTTAGCCATCCTGTCATACTGTGTGCCCTACCCCTCACCCCCACTAGTCACAGAGCATCTGGTGCAGGCCAAGGGTAGAGATGGAAGAGAAGTCCAAACCCCTCATTTTACAGATGAGGAAACTGAATACTGAAGAGAAGTGACTTATCTAAGATAAGCAGTAGAGCCAGGATTTGAACCCAAAACACCCAGTTCCGAATCCAGTGTTATTTCTATGGAGCCACACTACTCCAAGAGTGCAAATCTGTCCATTAAACTGGTTCCACAGGAGGCAGTCAAGTTGTGGCAGAAAGACTGTATAGTCATAGTCAAGTCAGATCCACCTCCAACACTACCTGGCCCATTACCATGGACACATCATTTATGAAGCTCTCTGAGGCCTCAGTTCTCTCATCTTGGAAAAGGAGAGAATAATACACCTCAGTGCATCTTGGTGGCACAGTGGATAGAGTGCAGGGCCTGGAATCAGGAAGACCCAAGTTCAAATCTGGCCTTAGTTACCTCCTAGCTGTGTGACCCTGGGCAAGTCATCAAACCCTATTTACCTCAGTTCCCTCATCTGTCAAATGAGCTAGAGAAGGAAATGACAAATCATTCTAGTATCTCTGCCAAGAAAACCCCAAATGGGGTCACAGAATGTCAGTGACTGAAAATGACTAAACAGCAACAAAATATTATTGCAGAGGGTTGTCAGGAGGTTTAAATGAGATCGTAAAAGTAAAGCGCCTTGCAAACCTTAATATATGTCAACTATTATTAGCATTACCATGATTTCTTCAATTGGCAGGTCTTTGGCATTCACCATCGAGTCCTCGACTGACCTGGCCTGAGCCATGATGAATACTAATTAATCAAAGAATGGCATGGTTCACACTTACCTGATTTACAGTTTACAAGACATTTCATATCTATCATTTCTTTTGACCCTCTGAACAGGCCAGAAAGGGAAGAGATAGAAGTCTCATTACCCCCATTTTATGGATATGCCCAAGCCAAGGTCATCTCACAGCCAATGAGCCACAGATGAGGGACTGACTGTGTTCCAGCCTTCTGATTCCTAAGAGAGGGTGGCTTGGAGCTCCTCTAAAGAACTTTGGTGATTTTTTTTCCCTGGTGGTAACTTGGCCGACCAATCCTTTGATGTTTTTCCCATTTTGTCTAAGTAGGGAAGGAGCAGTCATATCCTGAATCCTTAGAGCTCACCATGACAACCTGGCAGTCAGTCAATAAGCATTTATTAAGTGCCTACTATGTGCTAAGTACTGGGGATACAGAGAAAGGTAAAAACCACAGTACCTGCCCTCAAGAAGGCCAAGTTTCAATGAGAAAGGTAACACATAAATACAGTACAAACACAATCTATACACAATAGATAGTAATATCTATTAAAAGCAAACCCAGAGGGGAAAGCGCCAGCAGCTCAGAGAGGAGAGAGGAAGAAGGGAGTGAACCAGGAAAAGTCTCTTGCAGAAGGGAAGGAGAAGGGAATAAGCATTTATAGGAAATTTGTAGGGAATTATAGAATTTATAAGAATTATAATTATAATATATAATTATAAGAATTTATAGGGAATAAGCACACCTACTATATGCCAGGTAAGAGCTAAGAGCTTTCTAAATAAATTATCTCATTTGATCTCCAAATGGAAGGTTGGTGGGAGGTAGGTGCTATGATTATCCCCATTTTACAGATGAGGAAACTGAGGCAGACAGGTTAAGGGACTTGCCCAAGGTCACACAGCTAGTAAGGATCTGAGGATAAATTTGAACTCAGATCTTCCTGACTCTAGATACAGCGCTCTCTCTCTTTCTGCCTCTCTCTGTCTTTCTCTCTATCTCTCTCTGTCTCTGTCTCTGTCTGTCTCTGTCTGTCTTTCTCTCTGCCTTTCTCTCTGTCTCTGTCTCTCTCTGTCTTTGTCTCTCTGTCTCTGTCTCTCTCTCTGTGTCTCTCTCCTCTATGCCACCAGGTGATTTTGACTGGGGGAGGGGAAGGCATTGGAGCATTGGGGGAATCAGGAAAGGCCTCATGAAGAAAGGAGCCTTTGAACTAAGCTTTGAAGGAAACTAGAGATTGTAAGAAAGGAAGGTACACAGTAATAGCAATATTGTTCAAAGAGTAGCCATGGATGGCTAAGCTATTTTGAGTAATATGAACATTCAAATCAACTACAAAGGATCTATGAAGGAAAACATCCAGAAAAAGAACTGATATATGAAAGTATGTGTTGGATGGTTCCATCTATATATCTGTATGAAATGTTGGCCTTCTGTAATGCATGGGAAACAATCTGGAATTCAAAATGTAACAAAAAAAAGTACAATTAAAAAGAGAGACACAGCGAGAGAGACAGAGACAGAGACAGAGACAGAGAGACAGAGAGAAAGAAGGAAAGATTCTAGGCATAGAGGACAGATATTTTATGTTAACATAGAGCTGTGGAGGATGGAGGGTCAAAGGTAAGGAACAGTCAGAAGGTCAGTCTGGGTTGAATGACAGTAATGTGAAATACAGCTGGACTGAGAGGTTGGAGCCAGATTTTAAGGACTTTAAATGGGAGTTATTGAAGATTCTTGAGTAAGCCAGTGACCTCTTCAGTGCTGTGCTTCAAGAAAATCATTTTGGTACCTATGTAGAGAAACACTGTAGTGGAGAAGGTGATCCTACTTTGCCAGAGCTAAGCAGAAATTTGAGGAGAAGTCTTTTACTTCGCCTAGCCCTCCCTGCCTCGCTGCACGTATCCTACAGATAATAATAATAGCTAACAGTTATAAACCCCTCACTATGTGCTGGGCACTGCAGTATTACCTGGGTGCGGTTTCCCCTCCATCTCATTCCTAGGCATAGCCCAGACACACTGGCAGCTTTCTCTCCCCATAAGAAGCAACAAGGCAGGATGAGAGAGAACAGCTCTCACTTATCTCTCTGGTACCTGGAGGAGGAAAAGAAAGCAGCAATTAATCGTACAAGGACTGCTGCTTGTGCCGCTTAGGCTCAGATAAAAAGTTTAATTATCCCTAAGCCCTAATACAAATTAATTAGCCTCCTGTATTATTAGGGTGAGCTTGCCTGTCCCTGCCTCAGCGTAGACAGCACTTTGAATTCCCAAAGACACCAGATTGGATTCCAAGGCAGGAGAGAGTGTGGGGCCCATCTGTTGTGAAGGGGCTTGCTGCAGACTGGAACATTGAGCCCCAGACTCTGTGCCCCTCCTGGGCATCAGTCTCTGCTGCTGCTCTGCTCCATACCTTCCACATCCTGGTCCCTGAGAGTCCCTTTCACTTTCTCTGACTTTCAAAGGCCATTATCAGAAAGATTCATTTGTCTTGGGAAAGGAAACAAAGCTATGTGCTAAGATTCTTCCAGGAGGTCTGTCTTTCTCCATGGGCTTCTCTACTTTCATCATCTTTCCTGCTCTTTCTCCTTTTCTCTCTCTCCTTTCCTGTTCCTTGCATCTGGTTGGATGAGGATAGAACTGAAAATAGTACCTAGGTCAAGATATGATCTGAATAAATGTCTCAGTGACCACACCCCCATCCAACCATTCTGAAGGGAAACCAGTGGGAGTTGGGTTGGTTAATGACAGTGGAAGGTGAGAGGAATGGATCTGGAGTACGAGGGTCTGGTTTGGAAGCCCAGCTGTAACTTTTCACAGAAGTGGAGAATGGAAAGGTGTTCAGTGACCCTCTGGTCCAACCTTTATTTCAGCAGTTCTGACAAGTTGCCATTCAGTCTCTGCTTGAGTATATCCAATGAAGTCTTCACTACTACCCAGGCAGAGGAATTATACCACCCATTATCCATGCCCAAGAGAATACTATCTCCTCCAGTTCCACTCTCATTGGGAACCCCACCCCTTTGCTTTAATCCTACCTGTAGATTTCCTCCGCAGGTCTCCTTAACCTAAAACACTTACTCCGGTAGCCATTCCAGCTGATTTTCAGTATCTCTTCCTGGGGAAAGCCACTCATGGGGTCAGCAGTCCATACACAAAAGCATCACTGACTACCCAGGGTGCCACTGCAGGAGTGCTATTTTTAGCTTGGGCTGTTTGTGGGAGTGAATTCCTGCTTAAGAGAAGGAGCTGGCTAAGAGGTGGGAAGTACAAGGTTCATCTCCTGGAAACCCCAGACATTTAACATTAAATCTGTGTGGATAATTGTGGATGAGTGTGGCCACCACATAGTGGGGAACCCAGCTAAGCATACTAAGGAATTGGGGGGAGGTGTTAGGAGAGATAGAATCTGGAGAGAGGGGGATGATTCAGGAATGCTTTCTTTTCATTTTTTTTTCAAATTATCAAACATTTGTTTTTTCTTCTGACCCCACTAAAGGGGAAAAAAAACCTTGCAAGAAATCCACATAGACAAACAAAACAGATTCTCACATTGGCCAGGTCCAAAAATGGACATTTCATTCTGCATCTTGAGTCTGTCATCTCTCTGGTGATCCAGGGATGGGTAGCATTCTTCATCAACATTGCTCACAGTACTGAATCTTTCAAGGTTTTCTTTTTTTGTTACAATGTTGCTGTTGTACAAATTGTTCTCCTGATTCTGCTCACTTCACTCTGAATCAGTTTATAGAAGTCTTCCTAGGTTTCTCTAAAAGAAACAAATTATGGTATATGAATGTCAGGGATATTTCTTCACTGCAACATTAAGAAGCAAACCAAGAAGGTAGGACTTTATCTTGTTGCAAATGTGCAACAGTGGAAGGTATCTCTGGAGTCTAAGGACCTGGGTTCAATTCCCAGCATGGCTATTGCCTCTGTGACTTTGCATACACCATTTTACCTCTCAAGGTCTCTGTTTTCTCATCTGTAAAATAAGAAATCTAGCCTAGATGATCTCTGAATCCCAAGATGCCAGAATCTCAGAGGTAGAAGGCAGGCTATACATTCTAAGCAAGGTTTAAAGCCTAGACCCTATTTGTGTTACTGTCCCCTAGAGGAAGAAAGGGCCCCTCGCTTTAATACAGATGTGCTTAATCTGGTGTTTGTGGATTGACTTCAGGGGGATCTGTGAACTTAGGGGGAAAAAAGTCTTTCTTTTCACTAACGTCTAATTGTAGTTTAGCATTTCTTTCAATGATTTTAAACCATTGTTCTGGAAGGGATCCATAGACTTTACCAGATGCCACAAGGATCCATGACACCAAAAAATGTGAAAGTCCTCTATCATAACATGTGACTTGACTTATCACAAAATAAATAAAATCCCTACATGTCACAGAGAAGAGTTTTCTGCTATTAAAAATATTCACAAAGCCCTCCACTTCCTGGCAGAGGTGTGGAAGGAGGCATGCATGATCAAGTCAGTTTTGTTGAATTGTTTTTTCCTCTTTTTTAAATTTTTTATTACAAGAGATAGGCAGTGTGAGGAGGAAATATCGGGAAATATAAGTGATTCAAAAATAATATCAGTAAAAGTGTATTCTTGTTCAATATGCTTTTGCCTTCCCCTAGTTCCAGCCCAGTTTGGAAGGGATTTTTGGAGGTCATTCAGGTCAACCTAATACTCCATGTAGAAATACAAAATTAGTCAAGCATCTGCTACATATATATGATAACATGCTAAGGACACAAACACAGAGCAAGACATAGCCTCTTCCCTCAAGAAGCTTATAATCTAATAGAAGTAGTGGGAAATTGGACATGTACACAAGTAACCATAAGACATATTAAAGCAGGAAAGGCCAGAGGGATAGGAGAGATATGAGGGGGGCATCTGAGAAGTTCATGTATGAGGGCAAACCTCAATAAGACCTTGAAGGAAGGAAAAGATTTCAGTAGGTGGAGGGGCAATCGACCTCTTATCTTCCTTGACTTTGTTCAACAATCAACCCAAATCCCACATATCCAAGAGGCCCCTACCACTACTGCTCAGTTTTATTATCTGTAAAATGGGAGTAAAAACAGTATTCAACCTCCAGAGATTGTTGTCAAGATCAAGCAAGATAACATGTAAAAAGGATTTTTTTTGAGGTGACTATACATATAAAAGGAGAAAGAGCCTGAACCTCTGACCTGGTGTCAGACTGGCCCATTATTCTGTGGCAGTTGAACTGTGCATTTGAGAAAATAATAATAATAGAAATACTAGCTATTGTTATTATCTAGGCACTATCCTATTGCACTATCTAGGCACTGTCCTAAGTATTTTACAGATATCTCATTTGATCCTCACACTGAGCCTATGAGGAAGGGACTATTATCTCCATTTTACAGTTAGGGAAACTGAGGTAGGCAGTGGTTAAGCAAATTCCCCAGGATCATACAGATAGTAAGTGTCTGAGGTAGGCTTTGAACTCAGATCTTCCTGATGCCAGGGCCAATGATCTCACCACTGTGTCACCTAGCAGTGGTGCTCTGTGTCTGGTTTCCAGTATAGTTTTCCCTGTATTACTGAGTTTATGTCTCCCTGTGGTTTGTGTGTTCCTGGTTAAAGTCTTGTACTTTGGGCTGTGTTCTAAGATACTTGAGACCTTATCCCAGCTTGCACCAATAGGCTGGGCAGTGATCACTGTGCATCACAGGGTCATCAAGAGCTGCATCTGTGACAATTTCAGAATCCTTTCTTTCTTGGGAATGCCTATGTCAGAGGTTTCAGGAGATGGCTACTATCTGATGGGATAAACAGAAGCCAAGGTCATTGTTGCAAGTTTTAGCTGTGTCTGCTTGGGTAAGTCATCCCTTCTCTCATCTATAAAACAAAGATGATCTCTAAGGGGGTGACCCGCTTCATGACTCTACATAAAACTGGGCTTCTGGAAAATAACTGACTTCATTCAAAATCCCTTTCACCCAATTCCAAAGGATTCTACATTCTTAGGTCATAAGTTGATTGCACAGAATATGGCTTGTAACAAACAAGCCTTCTGTTTCGGTTGTTTGGACTATTTTCGTTAAACAGAAATTTTCGCTTTGATATTTGTGGTCATAGGATTTGGCCTGTGTTTTGTTTTCAGAGATAGTGTCCAGCAGAAATCTCACTTTTCCATCAGACTTTAAGTATCTTGAGGGCCAGGGCAATTTTTCATTTTGTCTGTAGTCACTGTTTGCACAGTACCTTATTCCTAATAGGTAACTTATTGGACTGGATTCAGTCCCATTCTCCTAGCCCAAAAAGGGCACCACATCTCCCCATAAGTCCTCTTCCTTCACCTGGGCATAGCTCCAGTACCTAAATTTAAAAAAAACAGCAGCAAATACAATTACTATCAAAAATCTGTCCTGACTTCCCTTGGGTTGGGAGAAGGGGGAGAGGGAAGAAGGCAATTCCCAAATTAGGTTTGTTGACTCTGTTTTGTCTTGTGGGCCTCTGAGTTGAAGGCACCAAGTTAAATAACTGTCAGGGCTAAATGTGATGATTTATCACCAGTCAGAAGAGGCTCAGACCAGCAATCCAAAATTCAGCAAACCTTTGTTTGCTGAGTGCCTAGTATATGGGCACACTGAGCTAGGCACTTGAGCTAGAACAGTACTGAAAGACACAGACCTTGCTGTCACGGAGCCTAATAGTTTCATGGGAGATGGGGGAGAAAGGGAAGGGAGATGCAGTGGGAAGGAAAGATAGAGAAAACAGTCTTATCCCTCCACAGGTAAGTATAAAGGAAATATTCAGATAAAGTGCCACCAAAATTTGAGAAGGAGAAAGTCAGAGAAGGCTTCCTGAAAGACATGGCACATGATTTGTTCAGGCCTTGAAAGCAAGGGGACTTCAGCCCTTTGGACCTATAGCCTCCCTCCACCTGAAATTCCTATTTAGAGTTGGAAGGGGCTTCAGAGTCCATCTAATCCAATTCCTTCATTTTACAGAAGAGGAAACTGAGGCCCAGAGGGGCTAACTGGTGTATACAATAAGTACAATATACTTATACAATATATTTGTACAATAAACAGTAAGTAGCAGAATCCAAATTTGAAACCAGGCCTTATGACTTAAAATCCAGTGCTCTTTCCACTGGGTCATTTTGTATCCCCCTAACTGCATCCCGAGGTGGTACAGTGGATACAGCAATGGGCCTGGAGTCAGAAAGGTCTGAGTTCTCATCTGACTTCTGATATTTACCAGTTGTATGACCCTGGGGGAGTCACTTAACCTTGTTTGCCTCATCTGTAAAATGAGCTGGAGAAGGAAATGGCAAACTGTTCCAGTATCTCTGCCAAGAAAAGCCCACTAGGATCACAAAGAGTTGGACATGACTGAAACAATTCCATAACAATAAATTTTCACCTCTGAGAGTCTTTCTCAGTCTATTCTCCTTTCTGCCTGTCTTGGCCATCACTCCAACCCATCTCCAGTCCCCTCTACAAATCCTGGAACCCCCCAGGATCCCTGGGTTTTCTCACAATCAACTAGCTGTTATTAAACATCTGTTATGTGATAGGTACCTTGTGCTAGGTGCTGAGGTAAAGGAAAGACCTACCTTCAAATTGCTTACATTCTATAGATGTACAATATATACTTGTGTGTGTGTGTGTATGTGTGTGCATACACATATATGTGTGTATTTGTACATACAAATATATGTATATAATACAGAACAAATAAAAAATAAGCATGAGGTTGGGGGAAGGGAAGCTATGAGGATTCTGTAGGGCAGAGATAAAGGGCACATTCCAGGTACAGGGGATACATAGCCATGCTAAGGGGGCTGTGGACCATTAAATTGCATTCTCTTTGAGACTTAGGACAGGTTTTCACTCTTCTCTGTATCCCCATCAATTATCACAAATGCTTAATAGCTGACTGACTGACTGACTGCTAAATATGAAGAGTAAGGAGAAAGCCAGTTTGGCTAGATCAGGGGAAGGGAACCTGCGGCCTTGAGGTCACATGTGGTCTTTAAAACCCTTGGATTTGGCCTTTTGACTGAGTCCAAATTTTATTAAGGGGATTTGTTCTGTGAAGTTTGGATTCAGTCAAAGGGCCACACTTGAGGACCTAGAGGGCCACATGTGGCCTTGAAGCCACAGGTTCCTCACCCCTGGGCTAGTTAGTGTGCAAAGTAATGTCTAATGAGGCTGGAAAGGGAGATGGGGGTAGATTTTAAAGGACCTTAAATAGAAGATTTTAGATTTTTAGCCTAAGAAGTAATGGGGAGCCACTGGAGTTTATTGAGTGGTGAAGTGACATAGTCAGAGATGGGCTTAAAGAAAATCACTTTGTCAGCTGTATGAAGAATGGATTAAAGAGAGGAGAGAGAAGGCAGGGGGCCATTGCAAGAGTCTAAGGGAGACATTAAAAGGACCTGAACTAAAGTGGCCTCTGCGACCTAGGGAGAAGGGCTTGGATGGGGAGAGATGTGGAAGAGGAAATTGCACATTTTGGCCACTACAGGATATGGGCGGGGGAGAGGGAGAGTAAAGAGACAAGGATAATGCTGAGGTTGCTAACCTGGGAGTCTGGAAGGATGGTATCTCAGGACAAGTAGCTTTAAGCCTTCATGGAAGAAATAAGCTATATGATTTCAAAGAGATAATTTCATGATTAATGATTGTCTCAATTCCCTCTGTTTCTAGGCACCCAGGCAACAGGGGGGCTGGGGAAAAAGTGTTTCTGTCCTTGGAGAAAGGAGGCTTCAGAACTCTTGGCTTAACGAAGGTCTTTAAATTATCTCCTAAAGAGAAGACTAGATAACACTTAACAGCTGGGACAGAGTTTTATTTATTAGAAGGTAGATAGTAATGAGAGCAGAGAAAGGCGATTAAGGCGCCCTGACGCTATTGCTGAAGTGTGAATTTCTAACCAATCCAAACATCAGGAAAGGATTCGCCAAGCTGTTATTCAGACTGAAAGGCTACGGAGAGGGAGACCCAGAAGTATTATTTTCTGTTCTGTAGGAAAATGGCCTCCTGCCCATCCCTCAGTCAGGAAGAGGGAGAGGGCTAGGGGTGGAAGATATCTTCCACCCCTACCCTATGCCTCTTTAGGACTCAAGGTTACCCCCTGGAGGTTGTTTCCAGAAATTCACTCCCTCCTGATCTCCGTCAAAGCACATTAAATGGAGCTTTCTGGACAGAACCTCAGGATATGCAAAGAGTCTAACCTGGCACTTGACCATACTTGGGTGTGGAGTCTCAGATGCCAAGAAAGGTCCTGAGAGATTCATCTCCCATGGTTCTTCAGAACCCAGGAAGGTGCTGAAACCTCTTTCCACCCCAGAAGACTCAGATGCTGGAACTCCCACCTGAGGCCCCCCACCCTATCTCTTAGGAGCAGGAAAATAATCACCAGGTCAAGACTTAAGGGCAGATCAGTTCTAATAAAAAATAATCGCTAATCATACTTTAAGGTTTTTAATGTGTGTTTTTTTTTTCACATATTACCTCTTTTGATCCTCATAACAGCCCTGGGAGGCAGGCACTTTTATTATCCCCTTCTTACAGATGAGCAAACTGAGGCTGACAGAAGCTTAAGTGACTCACCTGTGGTGTCACAGTTAGTGTCTGAGGTAAGATCTGACCTCAGATCTTCTTGGCTTCAAGCCACATTGTACTGGGTATGGTAGAGGATTCCAAGGGGCATGGGGAGCAGTTACTTTTTAAAATTATTTTATTTGTTTTCAGTTTTCTACAATCACTTCCATGTATCTTAGATCTTTTTCCCCTCCCTCCCCCTCCTTCCCCGCTCCCTCCCCGAGACAGCGTGCAGTCTTATGTAGGTTCTACACATACATTCTTATTAAGTACATTTTCACCTTAGTCATGTTGCATAGAAGAACTAAAATGAATGGGAGAAACCATAAAACAAAACAAAACACAACCCAAGAGAAAATGGTCTGTTTCATTCTGTGATCCAATTCCATCATTCTTTCTCTGGTTGTGGAAGGCATTTTGCCTAAAGAGTCCATTGGGAATTTTTTAGGTCCTTGCATTTCTGTGATGGACTAAGTCTACCAGAAAAATTTCTTGCACCCTGTGGGAACAGTTCTTACCCTCAAAGAGAGGTTTACTAACAAAACAACATTTGTCATGAGGCAGAAAGAAGGCATGAAGAGCAGAAAGGTGCTTATCTGGAGTCTAATGCCAACTCTGCCATGAACTGACTGTGTGCCTTAGGCAAATTACTTCCCCTCTCTGTGTTTATTTCCTCTACTGTACAAGGAGGGATTAAACCCAAAAGTTTTCTAAGGTTCCTTTCAGTAGATGTACTGGAAGATGGCTTAGGGGGATAGAATCTTTAACTTGGGGACAGGAAGACTTGAATTCAGCTCCTACTTCAGACACTATGTGACCCTGGGTAAGTCCTTCAGTCTTAGTTACCTCACATGTAAAATGGGGATAATAATAAGTACCTACCTCAAGAATTGTTATAAAGCTCAAAAGCATTAGGCGAACCCTAAAGGACTCTGTGAACAGTAGCTACTATGATCTTTTTTTATTATTCTACAGCCAGTGAATACTAGAGTTGCTCAGAGAAAGGAAGAGATAAAGCTAGAAGGGTCTGGAGAAAGGACTCTTGGGATTGCAAATGTCAGGAGACGAGACCTAAGAGCACAGTCCATCCCTTATCCTGCTATGGCAGTGGAAGCTGAAAAAAGGGCAGATTTTGACTTGTTATAAGAAGTGAAATGGGCTGCCAGGAAATTATTGAAGAGGGTGGGTATCCAGGACTAGGGAAGAGGTAGTCCCAGGGCACTCTGCCCTGGCCATCGGGCGTGTCTTGTGCAGTTCTGAGCTCCACCTTTTAGCATAAGATACTGGTGATCGGTGAGTGGACAAGCAACCAGGGCAAGCAGGATGATGAAGGCTCCTGAATTTATGCTGAGTATCAGCTAAAGGAATTAGGAACATTGTGAGCCTTGGTAAGGGGAACCAGGAGGGGGACTAAATGCTTTTTGATTGGATGGTTGGTTGATTGATTGCTTTAAGAGATTGTGGGTTCCTTCTCATTGGAGGTCAGACAAGAGTCCTGTCTGGGTGATTCTATCATCCACAACCACAATGTCACAGGGGATGGTGGGATTTAAATCCATGGTAGCCTAAATCCTTTATTTTGGTCACTGCTTCCTCCTTTCCTTCCTATTAGAAGAGTCAGTGTTGGGAGAGTAGAGCCCCAGCTCCCCTTTGCTCCCCTCCAGTGCTGGGGAAAGGGAGAGCACCAAGGTGGAGGGGACAGAGGGACCACACTAATTGAATTCCACCGGGGGCTCTTTCTTTCTTTCTCATCCCCAGATATGGGGACATGGTGCCCAAGACCATCGCAGGGAAGATCTTCGGTTCCATCTGCTCCCTGAGTGGCGTCTTGGTCATCGCCCTGCCTGTCCCTGTCATCGTCTCTAACTTCAGTCGGATTTACCACCAGAATCAGAGAGCTGACAAGCGGCGAGCTCAGAAGGTGAGTCCACTCTCACAGAGTCTTTCTTGGCCATAATATTCAAAATGAGCCAGATACTCCCAGAAACTAGAAGACCCAAGTTCAGATTCTGACCTGACACTTCCTAGCTCTGGGACCCGAATGGACAAATCATTTAAACATCACTGAACTTCAGTGTCTTCATCTATAAAAGAGCAGCAAGCTAGAATAGATCATAGGACTGGCTTTGGAATCTGGAAGACCAGGGTTTGAGGCCTATCTCTATCTCATCGTGACTAATATGTATGACCACAGGTAGTTATTCAGTCATTTAATTCAACCTCTTACTTAGTACTTGAATTCTTTAGACTGCATTCTCAATGGGGGATCTTTGAACATTAGCAGGAGGCATGCTCAATTCATTACTGAATAGCTCTCCCTCAGTGGCCACTCATTACTTATTTTGCACCCAAACTTTTCTCCTTTTGGCTTCCAGCCTTCGCTACTAGTTCTCCCTCTAGAACTACATAAAACAAATGGGAAAACGGGAAAGGATATAAAGACTAGATATCAATTTAAATAAATAGAATTTTAAATATAAAAACTAAAGGATGGTTCCTAGTCCCAAAAAGCTTAGGGTCTCATGAATTAATGTCACATCTAGGAAAAAGAAGGGCCTTTCAAGACAGAGTGAGGTCAAGAATATGAACTTCTCACCCCAGTTCCAGGTTCTTCATCCTTTCAAGCACATAACTCCTAACTTAAGGGATGGGTCAGGTTCTCAGTTTCCCTAGACCTGGCCCTGACTCTTCAGAGGGAGCCCATCTCCCCGAATCTAAAACCAAGTAGCAGAGACAAGCTACAGTAGCATGGAGAAAAAAATACATCAGAAAAGAATCCACCAGTTGTCCTAGTGTTTGAATGTCACCCATTTCGGAACTGAGGTCTCCTTTTTACAGTAGGATGGGAAGATTAAGGAGTGATGAAGATACATGGTTGAGACTGTTTCAGAACAAGGTATTGTTTAAAAACTGATTTAGAGGTGTCCAGGTGGAAACTAGATGACTACTTGTCAGAGACGTTTTAAAAGGGAATGGTTCTTTGTAGAGCTAGTCAAGAAACATTTATTAAGCAGCTACTATCTGCCAGGAATTGTGCTAGTAAAAAAGAAAAATAAATCCCTGCCCTCAAGGAGCTTCTATTCTGATGGGGAAAGGAGCTGGAAGGGTTGCCCAAGTGAGGACATAATTTCAAAGGGCACAGCGTCAAAAGCACAGCCAGGAGAGAAATGAAGAATGGCCAGTCTGAGCCCATTATCCCCAAATGGAGGCGGGAAAGAAATTCACCAATGAGACAAGGGAACCAATATGGCAGAGGCGTAGCGCAGGGTAAGAAAATGCAGCATTATGTGATCTCTTAAGGTCCCTTCCAACTCTGGTTCTATAACTCTGTGATTCTGACTGGGAAAGCTGTTGTTGATCTAATAACATTAGGATCGACACATGCTAATTTCCTAGAAACGACTGCAGAGGATAGTAGGAAACAGGAGATTTGGCCATGCTATGAGCCAGGTCCTCCGACTTCAAAGCCAGAGTCCTTCCTATTAGAATTATTGTTCTTTGTTGTTATTCAGTCATTTCAGTCGTAACTGACCCTTCATGACCCCACTTGGGGTTTTCTTGGCAGAGACACTTAAGTGGTTTTTCATTTCCCTCTCCAGCTCATTTTACAGATGAGGAAACTGAGGCAAACAGTGTTAAGGGACTTGCCCAGGATCACACAGTTAGTAAGTGTCTGAGGCCAGATTTGAACTCAGGAAGATGAGTCTTCCTGACTCTGGATCTAGCACTCTATCCACTGCACCACCTAGCTGCCCTAGTATTAGTACTAGTTAATGTCATCTACAATTTGGTAAACATGACCCCTGAACTATATCCAAGTTATTGACAAAGATGTCAAACAAAACCAGGCTGGAGAAAGAGACCTCTAGCACTCCACCAGACATCTGCTTGAGGTTGCTTGGTATTTATCCATTCATCAGAACCACAGAATCTTAGGATGGGGCCTCAGAGACCATCTAGAGTAAACCAAGAATTGGTGAACTGTAGCCTGAAGGCCAAATCCCACCTGCTGCTTGTCTTTCTATAGCTCAGAATGGTTTTTACATTTTTTAAATAAAGTTTTATTGAATACTAAAATGTGAAAATCCATTCTTACCTTGCAGGCTATACAAAAACAGGCAACAAGCTGAATTTGACTCTCAGGCTGTAGTTTGCTGACCCCTGATCTAGACCAATCCGTCCCTGACCAAGAGCTCCCACTACAATATCTCTAACAGGAGGCTGTTCAGCCTTCATGTGTATACCTCAGTTGAGGGGAAACCCACTGGTCCTCATAAAGTAGCCCATTCCACTCCTGGATAGCTCTAATGGATAGGAAGCTTTTCCTTATACCAAAGTAGCATCATGAAAAGAGCCCTGAACATGAAGTTAGGAGACCTTGGCTCAGATCCCAGCTGTCATCTACTACCTGTGTAACCTTGAAGTAGATCATTTAACCTCCACTGACCTCTATTTCCTCTCCTATAAAATGCAGAAATCGAGCTAACTGACCTCACATTGTCCACTCTGGCTCTAAATCTATTATCCTATAATCCAGACCCTCCCTTGACCCAATAACTGCCCTTCACTTGCTCCAATTAGACCCCCACCCTCACCTCAGCCTCTATTATTTTCACTACCTGACGTCCTAGAGAACAACAGATCTGAGGTTGGGGCTTGATAGAAATGCAAGACTGCTGTGTTTCCTTGGGAAAGGCTTCAGGATACACCAGGACATCCCAGTAAAGTCCCCAGAATTGGATTGTTTGTGTATCTTCCCCAAGTATCTTCCATGGAAAGGAAAGAAAACACAAAGGAGTGGGCTCCAGATGTAGTTTGCTGGCCCCATGTTCTCCGAAGATGAACCAAACAAAGAACCATTCAGTCTTCATGCAGAAATCCTCAGTAAGTGCAAAGAGGAGAGAGACAGAAGCACAGGGAGAGGAAGAGAGGCTGGCTACCCCTTGGCAGCTTAAATGCTCCAAAGATAGATTGTTTGTTCCTCCCCAAAGCCCACAATGGAAAAGAATTAATTAGACGTGGTTTTGGCTGACTCCACAGAATGGTGCCAGGCAGCCTAGGTCAGGGCAAGGGGGGTAGGCAGGATGGAACTGAAGCAATTGATCCTTTCTGAGCAAAGTACATCCTGGCAAAGTTGGGAAGCAGTGAATAGTCTGGTGTTGAAAAATGAGATCAGCATGTGTTGACTCCAGTGTCATGATGACAATATTTCCTGCTGAAAATCTGAGTTTTGGGTTTTGCGAGGGGATTACAGGCTGTGAGAGAAAAATTTGTAGAGTTCTAGGAGATCAGGACTATGGAATTCTCAGGCAAAATCTTTACTCAGGCAGCCCCTAGCCTGGGGGTTTGCATTGTGACACTTCCCAAGACACTCTAGGAGTGAAAACAGCACTAGATGAACAAAGTACTTAATCTAGCAAAACCTCCGACCTCCAAGTGTCATCCCATCAAAGCCTCTGTCTAAGAATAGTGCTGTGAGCTCTGCTTACATACAAAGAAGTTTGGTGCCCTGGGACAAAGCTCCATTTGCCACATCCTAGTTACTGCTTTACTTAACTCTAGTCAGATCTATAGAAGAGCTATTTCCTGAACCTGCTCTGGTTTCGGACCCACTTTACCCCATACCCATCCCCCTCAACCCCTCCAACACCCCCCTCATCGGACTACTCACTGGAATCAGCCCTAAGGGTATTTTAAAATGCTTTCAACTGAGTTGAGGATTTACAGAAATAATTGACTACGTTTTCCAAGCCCCCAGACTCACATTTAGGTTATGGTAAAAGTAACATTGGCTGTATCCCTAA
Organism: Notamacropus eugenii; assembly: GCF_028372415.1. NCBI lineage: Eukaryota > Metazoa > Chordata > Mammalia > Diprotodontia > Macropodidae > Notamacropus > Notamacropus eugenii. Next base: position 290,582,676 of record NC_092873.1, on the reverse strand, counting down.
CTCAGCTGTATTCAAGGTATCTCCCATGTCCCACTTGCCCACCTCTTAGGGCATTTCCTCTGTTTTCCTGCTTTTCCTCCAAAGGTTACAGATGAGAAGATGGGGACTTCTTCATTACTCTACAAAATGCGTCCCAGGTCTTTAAGAGACAGACAGCTATGTCTTATCTTTTTAATCCCACACTGGCAGATGAAGATGACTGCCTCCCCTTTCCCTCCTTCCCTCCCTCCTTCGCTATCTGACATCAAAGTAAATATTTACAGGGTTTTCACTCAGGCTGATGCCTCCTTTCCTCAAGGTTATTCAACCCTACCCCCTTTCACCTTGGGCTCTCTGCCAAAGAGAAAAAATAGTGATCTGTTTTTGGTGGCTGAGATTATCCATCTCAAGTCTGGGAAAGATGGGTCACAAAGCAGAATAGGAGTAGTAGGGCAAATGTTAGCCCTCAACCAAAGCCAATCCTTTAAGACATAGAGCAGCTCTGAAAATAAGTACCAGCCTAGAAGTCATCGGGCTTGGAGTCCAGGAGGAAATGGATGCCCTCATTCTCTTCTTTTCTTCCCTTCACATTGGATTTCCATAGGTTTTCTGTATGGGGGATTTGGATGGCGTTAGCCAAAGAGACATCAAGTTTTCTGAGTCTTGTGAATTTAGAAGCAGAGGACCAGGAAGTTGGAGAGTAGGGGAGAGCAGGAATGTTTCTCCTCTTCTTCCTTCCTCTTCTTATATTCTCAGCCCCTTTTTTTCTCCTTCACTCCCTTACCCTCCTCCTCCCTTCTATACTCTCTCTCTCTCCCCCTTCCTCCCTCCCTCCCTCCTTTTCCTTCCCTGCTCCCATCCCTTCCTCATCTCTTAATTTCTCTCTTCCCCTTTCCTCTCCACTCCCAACCTATCTTCCCTATCCTCTTCTCCTACTTCCCTGTCTCTCCTTCTTTCACCTTCCAGTCTTCCAAGGAGAAAGCTATGTTGCCACTCCAGATGAGAGATAAATATTCAGGTACTAAAGGGTACCTGTAAGCAAAACTGCTAAAAGGTACTTAAGGAATGTAGGGTGAGATTGATGGAGAGCTAGCAGCACTCAAAATGAGTGATCAGCACCAAAGGGAAATGAATATTTCCAGCAGTCATCCCCTTTCCTAGGAGGAAGAAATCACCATCACTCTGATACTCAATACCCCTCCCCTCCCATTGGAATCTGCACCTTTCAGCACTGGGGAACTGCTGCTGAGGCTGTGTTGTGTCCTGTCCTCAGCTGAATTAGAAGCCAAGAAATAGGAATTCCCCCAGCCTATGTCTAGTAAACATTCTGTTTTATCATCATACTAACTCCTATTCTCCTCTCACACATACACCCCTCTCTAGGACTAGTGTGCCCTTGATGATGGACACACACACACACACACACACACACACACACACACACACACACACTTTTCTCCAGCTTCTCATACAGGCTTAAGAGGAAACATGGGTCCTTTTGTCTCTCAGGTTATTAGATGCCAAATAAAGGCTGAACATGCACTATATAAGGGACAAAAGAAGGTGATAATGGTCATGGGGATACAATAACAACTTACATTTACGTAACACTTTAAGGTTTGTAAAGCATTTTAAATATGATTTCATTTGGTCCTCACTACAATCCTGAGGGGTAGGTGCTATTATTATCTCCATTTTACAGTTTAGAAAACTGAGGCAGGCAAAGGCCAAATAGTCATTTGCCCCAGGGTCACACAGGTATTAAGTGTTGAAGGAAGGATTTGAATTCAGGTCTTTGTGACTCAGGGTCCAGCACATGACTGCCTCTGATGAGGATGACAACACCTGCTATGGTTGTCCTATTGCAATGGAGAGATTATATGTCTGAGACTGCTATAACCATAGAGGCTGAGATAGAAAACAAAAGGCTCAGGTCTTAAGTTTAGGACTTAAGGAGTCGCTCCCACCTGGGTAGACCCCACTAAGCTAGCTAGGTCATAACAGTAGAATCAGAAGCAGAATGAAGGCCTGGCTAGACATCAGTCACAAATATAGAGTCAAACATCCTAATTCTTCTCTCAGCTCTCCTTCTGTCTGGTACAAGATGATACCATCCCTGCTGGCAATCCCTCTAAGTCAGGGGTTCTAAACCTTTTTTGTCAGCCTATGGATCCCTTCATGGAATCATGCTTTTAAATGTATAAAATCAAATACATAGGATTACAAAATAAGGCAATTCTATGGAAATATAGTTCTCAGAAAAAAATTTTAGAACACTGACCCCAGGTTAAGAACTCCTGCCCGCAATGGTCTATTACAAATGGGGTCAAGCTCAAATAGAAACTGGATCCCTGAGGACCAAATATTGACTTAGAAAACCACAAATTAACATTATCTATGTTGTACTGTATTTTTACTTATTTTGTCAAATATTCCCCAATTACATTTTCATCTGATTCCTAATTAGTTTTGCTCTGGTCTACCAGTACCCAAGGTGATAAAGGTGGAGAGAGATTAAGTAAAGTGACTGAGGAAAGGGTAGTAAAAAGAATGAACCTGGGAAAAGTAGGATGTGGGATGCTAACTTTGTCAGCACATAGGCTAAAATTGGAATGATACAGAAAAGATGCAGGAATCTTGCACAGGCATGACATGCAAATTCATGAAGCATTCCATAGTTCTCTCTCTCCTTCCCTCCCTCCCTCCTTTCTTCCCTCCATTCCTCCTTCCCTTCCTCTCTCTGTCCCTCTGTCTCTCTGTCTCTGTCTCTGTCTCTCTCTCTCTCTCTCTTTCTCTCTCTTTGAGGGGGCAGAGAGTTATAGAAGCAAAGGGATAATAATAATGATGCTTTTAAAAGGGAGGAAAAGAAATTAATCAATGGCATGTTTTCAGAATGAGAGGAAAAGAGAAGGGAGTTCTAAAAGTGACAAAGGCAAGCAGGGCAGTCTTGGAACTACTGTGGTGAAGTAGCAACATGCTTTTTTAAATGCTGCACATAATAGTCAATTCTTGTTTAATATATGTGGACAGCTAGGTGGCACCATAATGCATAGTGTGCCAGAACTGGAGTCATAAGACTTATTTTCCTGAGTTCAAATCCAGCCTCAGATATTTACCAGCTGTGTGACCCTGAGCAAGTCACTTAACCTCATTTCCCTCAGTTTCTTCACCTGTAAAATGAACTGGAGAAGAAATAGCAAGCCACTCCAGTATCTTTGCCAAGAAATCCACAAATGGGGTCACAAAGAATCAGACACAACAGAAAACAACTGAACAAGTTTAATATATAATCCTCTTTCTTCCATGCTTCTTATAAATAGAAATCTTCATGTTGGTTAATATTTATCAAGTGCATAATAACAATAATTAACATTTTTAGAGATTTTAAAATGAGAGGCAGCATGATGCATGAATGAATTTTAAAAACACATATTAAAGTGCTTACTATATACAAAGCATCACAATAAGAGTTAAGGCTACAAATAGAAGAGTTAGGCAGTCCCTCCTCTGGAGTACACATTCTAATAAGGGGAGAAAACACGTATAGAAGGTTTCAGCTGCAAGTCGGGTGGAAAGGTCTCAAGGTCCTTAGAAGGCAACAGCAAAGGAGACTGTCATGCCTCTTTTTCAATGTCACTTCCTCTGATAAAATCATATTAGGCATAGTGGAGAGAGAGTTGGCATCAGACCACAAAGACTGGGGTTTAAGTCCTACTTCTGCCATACTGGTTGTGTGACCTTGGACAAGTCCCCTAACCTCTCAGGGCCCTTGGCAAATCTTTAAGACTATACATTGCAAAGTAAGGGCTTACCTGCATCAGTAGAGGGAATTTCCTCACCTGGCAACTGCCTCTACCAATGAAATTCCTGGTCTAGTCCCTATCCTCAAAAATCATTTTTAAAGAAAAATGGGGGGCTGAATGCTAGGATGGAATGAGTGATACTAGGTTTGCATATTAAAGAATTATCATCATTATAATCATAGACTAGCCATGATGCAGGACGGCAAATCATGGAACACTACTGTCTCCTATGAAATGAAGGAGAGGATTTCTCAAGGAGTAGCCCAAAAGTGCATAGTCAAAGTGAGCAGGCTGTAATACGTTACATACAAGGAATTGCAGAGGACAAAGAGCAATAAAGGCTGTCACCAGAGAAGTGCATGGGGACAAAGTTGGTCATGGGACCAGAGAGAAGGACAGCCCATAGGGTGCCCTGCTGTCATCGCCCATTAAGGGAATTTAAGGAAAGTATCCAGGATATTGGGTGGATTCCCTCACAATAACCATGTGAGGTAAATGGCATTATTATCCCCCATTTTTTTGTTTGTTGTTTAGTCATTTTAGTCATGTCTGACTCTTCACTACCCTATTTAAGGTGTTTTGAGCATTTCTTGGCCATTTCCTTCTCTAGCTCATTTGACAGATGAGGAAACTAAGGCAAACAGAGTAAAGTGACCTTCCCAAGATCACACAGCTGGTAAGCATCTGAGGCTAGATTTCAACTCAGATCTCCTGACTCCAGGCCTGGTGCTCTAGCCACCTAGCTACCCCTATTATCCTAATTTTACAGATGAGGAAACAAACAAATAGGGTTAAGTGCCTAGCTAATATGGGTCTGAGGTTGGAATTGAACTCAGGTCTTCCTGACTCTGGGTCCAGCGATCTATATACACTGTGCCTCTGATAAGCATGATGATAGCTGCCGTTATCTGGTAAGAGGACACAGATAGGAGTTAGAGAGGAAGGCATAAGTTGGTTATAGTCTGCATCATTGGAGGGAATGCTTCCAATGCTTTCATATTTGTACAGATTCATGGAAGAGTATAATTGTAGAGTGCTAGAAGTAGAAGAGACCCTGGACATCATCCTTTCCAGTCCTCTCCTAATTCCAAGTCTAGTGACCTTTTCTACTACACCAGGCATACACAAATTCATTGACTTCCGTTGGTACCTGGCCCAATGGATGAATACATTCATTCACCATTTGTCTATTTTACAAACACTTGCTTAACCATATTCTCTACTCCACCAGGCTGTGCAGTGGATAGAGTTCTGGCCTAGAATCAGGAAAACCTCAAATGAAATCTGGCCTCAGACACTTATCCTGAGCAAGTCAATTTAAAAAAAAAAAAACATTTGCCTCAGTTTCCTCATCTGTAAAATGGGAATAATAATAGCAACTACCTCACAGAATTATTGAAAGGCTCAAATGAGATAATAATTGCAAAATGCTTAGCACAGTACCTGGCATATAGTAAACACTATGTAAGTATCAGCTATCTTTATTACTATTAGGCTTTTGTTGAATGAATGTATGAATGAATCATTTTTAAGTGCTTACTATGTGCCAAGCACTGTGCTGCTCACTGGGGATACAAACAGAAAAATTGAGATAGTCCCTCTTCTCAAGAGGCTCACACTCTAATTAGGGAAACAATGTAAAAAGAAGTTCAGTTGCAGGGCAGATGGAGAACTTCAGCAGTCCCCAAAGTGCTGCAGTGAGTCAGATAGAAAGGCCCAAGGGTCCTTAGATTACATCAGAATTTTGGACAGTGCTAGAGGTTGGCAGGGCAGATGGTAAGGTCTGAAGGACCTTAAGAGGCAGCCGCAGGGCCAATGACAAGTCCTGTGGTCTTCCTTATTACCCAAAGGAATACAATTGGTGACTCTCATCTCATCAAGCCAGGAGAGCAGTGGAGCAGTCCAGTAAAGGTTTTAAGTGGCCCCAGCCAGGGAAAGGAGACAGAAGGGAAGGGAAGGAGACAGAAGGGAAGGGAAGGAGTCAGGAAGCCTCCTTATTGTGACCAGTCTTCCTGCATCATTGCCATCCTGGATGGGGTCTGTTAACCCACAGTTGATTCCAGAGGATAAAGTGAGGCTGGTGACTTTGCACAGTCTTGCCTCACTTAAATCTAATTCACTTGCATGCCCTGGCATCACCTCCCTGATATCATGATCCTCTGAGAATGAAAGACAGACAACAACAGCCAACAAGAGGACATAAGACAAGGGTGTCCAGCAAAGGAGCATGAGGAATAATCAGACAGATAACAGGAAAACAAAGAGAAAGAGAGAGCAGCATCCCCCAAAATAAGAGAGGAGAATAGCCAAGAAGAGGACTGGAGAGGGCTTAACAGTGTTGAGGCTATGAAGAGGTCAAGAAGGAGGAGAATTAAGAAAAAGCCATCAGACATAGTAATGAAGCACTGAGAGCCTCAGAGAGATGTGACTATAAGATACTGTACAAGACTGGCACTGTGGTGCAATGGAAAGAATGATGGGTTTGGATTCAGAAGACCTAGGTTTGAAACCTGGTTCTGCCTCTTATATCTGTGTGACTTGGAGACTTTAATTTCTCTGGGCCACAGCATCCACATCCTGTGCTTGTCTCCCACTGCAGATGATAGATTTCCCCTGTACTGTTCAAATCATGAAGGCATCAGAGACAGGGGGAGGGTGAAATTGGAGTAATAGACTCAAGGAATTTGGATGAGTGATGTCACAGATACCACTCCACTGAGGATTTCCTTTTTTTTTTTTGAGAAGCAGTGCTTTGCATCTCATTGTTTCCCTATTAGGACAACTTCTCAAAATATTAAAAATAAATAAATGGTTCACAGATCCCAGGTTATGAAGTGATTTGATCAACTCTGAGATGCAAGGTCCTGTCTACACATGCGCAGCTGAAGCAAGGTGGAGCAGCTTGAGCTTAGAGAGAGCCACCTGGTGGTTTACACTGGTACTACTACCCATTTAACTTAGTAGGGAAGAGGGTGAAGGACTCCATGATCAAGGGGATTGGATTGGATGACTTCTCAGGGCCCTTCCAACTCAAAATCTGTGATCCTATGAGTGAGAGAAGTTGGTGTAATTAATACACTTTGAATTTTTTGTACATTTATGTTCCAATATTCTTTAATATTGTCATGTATCTCTGATCTCATTGATGGGATACTTCCTCCAACTGGACAAATTGCATACCATCCATGCTTTCTAATCTTGTTTGACTGTGATTTTTTTCTTCTTGTAAATCTTCCACAAGGGAACCACCCAGTGCACTGAGGGCTTCCTCTGGATTATGTTATATCATAAACACCCCTTGCTTTTTTGCTGCCCGGGGGACCCCTATGGGCTTCTTAAAATAATGTTTTTAAATAAATGAAGGAAATGCTGAGTTTCAGTTAGAACAGATGTTCTTAACCTAAGATATGTGTGTCTGGGTTCTTTTTAAATATTTTTATAATTATATTTCATAGTTGAAGCAACTAGTGGTACAGCAGATAGAGTACTTGTTCTGGAGTCAGGAAAATCTGAATTCAAATGTGGCCTCAGATACTTTCTAGTTGTGTGACCCTGGGCAAGTCACTTAACTTCTGTTTGCCTCAGTTTCCTCAGTAGTAAAAGGGGGATAATAACAGCACCTACATCACAGGGTTTTTGTAAGTCTCAAATGAAGATAATATTTATAAAAAGTGCTTAGCACAGTCCTGGCCCATAGTAAGTGCTCTATAAATGCTCATTCTCTTTCCTTTCCCTTTCAATATAATTGCTTTTCTTTGTAATCTTATGTATTTCATTCAATGCATTTAAAAATATTATTCTGAGGAGTTCATAGACTTCATCAGACTATCAGAAGAGTCCATGACCCAATAAAAATAAAGAATCCCTTAGTAAAGATTAGTGAAAATAAAGCTGTGATTTTTTCTTCCCATTCAAGTTCACAGGCCCCTTGAAATCCATCTGTGGACTCCCCAATTAAGAAACTCTATTCTAGATCTCATGGTGTTATGTGGGTGCTGTTTACCTTTTGATGTCAATACATGATCATCCATCCACTATCTCTAGTCACACACCTCTTTGGTCATATCTTTTATATTACTTTGTGCGTTTAATTTCATCATTGTAATTTACTGCACCAGTAAGTAAGGCAAAATGGACAGAAAGCCAGCCTTATAATCAGAAATACCTGGGTTCAAATCCTAGCCCTAACACAAACTGGCTGCATGACTTCTCAACGTCCCAGTGTCTCTAAGACTATAAATTTAAAAAAAAAAAAAAACCTGCCAATCTTCATTGGCAGAGGAAGTTATTTACCAAGAAATTCCTATATCAATGAAATCACAGATCTGGTGGTCTAAAAAAATAATTATATGGACCATATGTCTGTCTGTACCAGTTGGATTCCTCAGAGACCATATTATTTCATTATTCTTTGTTATGTAGCATGACCAGAAGCATATTGATAGAAGAACAATGGGATTTTATTTCAGGGAGGACCTTGGGGTGATCAAAATCACTGCACAATTTCCCAAATGCAATCCAGTTCACTCTCTTCCTCCTGTTCAATTGTCTATCAGCAGTGTCCATGATATATGCTACATTGGGCCAGCTCTATGGGATAGCTATACAACTGCATATTATAATCAGGAAAAAAAGCATTCTTCATCCTTTTGGTTTTTCCTATGTAGATAGGTTAAATGCTTACGATGGACCCTCACTTAGTGCAGCAGTATTCTGGGCTTTAATACAATTAGCACAATGTTATCTGCAGAGAGGGACATCTGGAGAACCTCAGCCCCCATAGGGAATCTGTCTTCCATTTGGACTCTGCATCATACTTTCTTCTTGACAATGGCAAACATTTTTAGCAAGAGTATATATGCATTGTTTATGCCTCATTTGATATTAATCATTGGGAGATCATCAAAGACATAATTATCATCATGGTTGCTTTTATCAAGGAGCCTTGGATCATCTTAATATGTATAGAATGATATGACACTTTGTTGTAGGAGGTCCTTACAGGCAGCAAAAATACTTTTCACAGTCAACAAACAATAAGTAAAGTGGGTTGTTATATTCTCTGTATCTTTCAGTCCATTGTGTAAAAGATGTGCTCTGCTTTCAAATATCATTTGGGAAATCCTGCCTGTTAGACCCTTCTCCTATCTTCATCAAGGACATCCTCAAAAATGTGCATAAATTATTCTCATGGAGATTTTGTAGAGATAAGAAGGTAGGCTTATGAGTCAATAGTTATTGATGCCTTTTTTGGGGTAGCAATAGCAGCCATGAATTTTTTTTCCCAATCATTAAGCATCTTCCTCCCTTTTAGATAGCTCACAAAATCAATTCCCTCAAAATTGTGTTGCTTCCAGCATGGATCTCTCCTGTTTATACTTGGCCTGATGCAGCTGTTTTTTCTGTCTTTGTTTTCTGAAATGTGCTATTTCTGCTTTCTCACATTTCCTCATGTTTAGTTCAACTCATTTCACTTCCTTTGGGAAGCCTTTCCTGATTCCCTAGTTATTTGTGCTCTCCTCAGATTGTCCTTAATTTACTTATATGGATCAATGCTGTTTCTCCCTAGTAGTAGAATATAAGCACCTTAAGGGCAGGGACTCATGGTGTCTTCAGATCCCTAGCATGGAGCATAATGCCTTCCACAGAGTAGGAACTTATTAATTGCTCTGAATACCTACCTTTTCACTGAAATTACTGACTACCAAAGAATGTGCTAATTTGATTTGGAAGGTGATATTAAGTCCTTTGGAGACTATCTCTACCTTTTCTTCTGCTCCTGATCAGCTGGTCATTTTTTTTTTTTTTTGCTTTTGTTCATGAAATTATGTTTCTTGTTGCCTTTGGGATATGACAAAACTATCTTCCATCAACTCTTTTCTTAACACCTTTCCAAAGAGAACCTGTGAGCCATCCTTTCATTTAGCCACATCTTCCTTATGTCTTCTGGCAAAAGTATGCAAAAAATGTCATTACTGATTAGGTGAGATCATTATGGATCAAACAGCATAATATTTCTAAAGCACTTAGCACAGTGCCTAACACATAGTAGATGATTTATAACTGCTAATTCCCTACCCTTATTACTGATAGGATTCAGTTTTTCTAGTAGTATGTGATTCACGGGTCACTGGTCAAAGATCTCCAATGCAGAATACATATCAGCAGGTAATTTAGTGTTTTGTAAGTTATATAAAGCCTATGTAGTTCTTCTAATCCATTCTCAGACACTTACTTGTTGTGTGACCCTGGGCAAGTCCCTTACCTTCTGTCCATCTCAATTTCATCTTCCATAAAAAATAGCACTTACCTCCTAGAGTTGTTGCAGGGAAAAAAACAGATATTTACAAAGCACTTTGCAAATCTTAAAGTGCTATATAAATGCTGGGTTTTGTTAGCTATTATTATTCTTAGCATCTTCTGCCTCCTTTTTCATCATTCTACTGCTCTAACAGAAGGGCAAAGTGGGTCACTCCAGATTGAGGGCCATTTTGTATCTTTCCACATTCCATGAGTTGCCATGGCCCAACTATTCATCACCTAGTGGCCAGCCTCTCTGATTATAAGCCTCTCTTTTATTAATCTTGCTGGACCTCAGAAAGTAAGCTCCATCTGTTGCTAGGACCACATTCTCTTTGAGATCCCAGGGTAACTCACATGCAACCATGAAGCATCAGAGTAGCACATTTGTGGATTTGTATATATTTATCATGTATTATTTTATATTAATGATATCTGTATATGTATCATATGCCCCCACTAATTTATTAGCTTCATGAGGGCAGAAATAATGTCTTTTCTAAAACTCTATATCTCCCCTGGTACTTAGTACAGGGGCTTACTGTTCTTAGTAGATAGACACTGTATGACTGTCCACTAAACTGAATCCCTGAATACCCCAAAACACTATGCTAGGCACTGTGAGAAAATGCAAAGATGGCTAAGAACTGATCCCTAACCTCCCCAGCCCATTTCAAGAGAAATCACAGCAGGAGCCACATTGAATCCCATATTCTGGGTATTGTTCCATAAATACATTGCCAACCTCTTCATCCTGTGTTGGAAATGATTAAACGATACAGTGTATTTGATATGACAATCTATTGCTTTAATAGAGCCCAGGGTAAGATAAGATTAAAAGAAATGCCACAAAGGAGAGAAGAAAAATCTTTCATCTCTAGAAAGTAATGAAGACAGACCCCAGATACGATAAAGGTCTAGTTCTAAGTGGTGGGATCAAATTATATAAGGCTATAATGAGCTTGACACAATTGGATTTCCATATGCAGCTCTCAGCACCCAGAGCTCCCCTAAAGTAATAAAAACTACCTTCTCCTATAGGGAGAGAAGAACATTGTTTGAATGTAAACATCCCGTTGGAGGGGAGAGAAGGACAGGAGCAGATTCTCCGAAGTAAGGAGCTTGTCAGGATGAAAATGACTTTTGGAAACTTGGCCAGCTGGGCAGATAGAGAATGGATGGATTTCTCTTTTCCCTATCTCCCTCTTGTGTTTCTGCTTCCATTTCTCTGGACTCTCTAGCTGGGGTGAGGAACAAAGGAAAGTAGGGGCAGGCCACAGCCCAAGCATGGGTTCATAGGCTTGGGACTAAAGTGGACCTAAAAGGCCATCTGGTCTGAACCCCTTGTTTTTCATATAAGCAAACTGAGGCCCAAACAAATTAAGTGACTTCCCAAGGTCCTATAGGTAAGATAGAAATGCTATTTTAACCCAGAGCAGTCTGGTACAATGGAACAACATTGGCTCAAATTCCATCTTTGACCTCCCTATCTGCGTGACCTTTCTGGCCTCCTATAAAAATGAAAAGCAGGACCTGAGGTCCCTTCCAGTTTCAAATCTATGTTCTGAACCAAGCCCAGTGTGCTTTCCCCTGTATCTTGTTGCCTTTAAAAGTCATGTAGCTTTCTATGCTTGTTTAACAGGATTTGTGACCCAATCCTCCAGGGGAAGACAAAGGGATTTGGTCAAAGGGCTGCACCTGAGGACCTAGAGGGCCACATGTGACTTCGAGGCTGCAGGTTCCCCATCCCTGCATCCTAGCCTAACCAATTTCAGGGATGAGGAGGATGATCTCCAACTTCCATCAGAGCTCCCAGATTAGGTGGATATTGGCAGAGGAAGAAAAGAGACAGTGAAAAACTAAACCTACATAGCTAGTCCCAGGTTTCTGTCTGCTTACCCCCTTGACCCTGCCTCCCACCCTCCACCAGCCTTTTGTGACTGAATTTATTTTGCTGATTTGCTATAACTCTGTTTTTTAGAATTTCCCTAAGCTCAAACGTACCATCTTTGGCACAGAGAGTTGGCATGTCACATGTTTTTCATGATTGTTCCAGAAGTGAGGATGACTTTGGCTAAACCATCCACACTCCCTTAACCCAACACTGCCAATACATGTTATTTGTTAAATACATGTCTGAGATCTGGGGTGCAATATGTGGCTATGCCACAGCAAAGTTCTGTGGCCTACTTGTAGATGGAACTGTGACCCTTGGCCCCATTTGCTTTGAGCTGCTAACCAATTTACCTAATTGAGAAGTTTCTTCCCCTATCCCTGCAGACTCACTTTAGAGCAGGGGTGGGAAACCTTCGACCTCAAAGCACATGTGGCCCTCTAGATCCTCAAGTGTGGCCCTTTGACTAAACCCAAATTTGTTCTAAACTTTCTTTGATCTCTGGACAGTTCTTATCCCCAGTAAGTTCCTGAATATTACCAAAAAAGGTTGTCATTATTTTCACGACGGTGGCCAAGGCCACTGGGCTAATGGACAAATCATGATATATACCTTCACGTCTATCAGGTAGTCTAAGCCCCTGGATCCCTGAAGTAGTTTTAACAACTAACAACCAGCCAAACAGGACTCCAGGTGAGGACCGCCCCAGGTGGAAGAGTAAGGGCATAGGGAGAATACCACAAAATGTGTTAAGTATCTCCAATACATCAACAGAATGAAACAATCACAATCGTTACACTCATGGCATTTACATTCTATCTAGAGAAAACATGTACATGTAAACATATCAATAAGATATATGCAAAATAAACAAGGTAATTTGGGGGGAAGAGACATGAAGTATTCAGGAGATTAGGAAAAGCTTCATGGAGAATACTGAGCTTGAGCTGAACTTTGAAGAAAAATGAGGATTCTAAGAGATTGGGCCGAAAAGAGAGGGTACGGGAGAGAGATGGGAGATGGATGGAGGACCTTGTGTGAGGAACAGAAAGGCAGCTTGGTCAGATGGTGTGAAGAGAAGTCTCCTCCTGACCTAACTCTCTAATGTAAGGTAGCTACAAACTTCCTTGGAAGCAGAGGGACAGAATGACCCCTGGAAGTCCCTGTGAGTCTGGTGTTGTTGCTTTCTTGGTCACACCCACAAAGGAGTCACCTGAACCTGGAGTCACCTGCCAAGTGCCAGAGTCTGAACTTGGGGCTATTTTGCAATCTTGGGGTCCCCTCCCCCAGCTCTTCTCCTCCCTCAAAGATTCCTTCCCTCACTGACTTAATTCCATAGTTGTGCTGCTGTCATGGTTACACCAATGAGGTCTATTAAGAAGGAAAAAAAGCAGCCAGTGTACCTTGTGTCATTCCCAATTCTGCCTAGTGGGAAAGGTGGACAGTCCTCCAGGTCAGAAGTCCTTAGGGCCGAGGCACATTTCAAAGAATAAGAAGTTAGAGGCATCCTTAGCTGGGAGGTTCTGGGAGAAGGGACTAGAAATACTTTTAACATTCCTCATAGAAATCAGGGTTCTAAAGTTTCTCTCCTGAAACCCAATAGATGGAAATTCATAAGAACAAACTCAGAGAGCTATAGCCACAAGGCAAAGCTTCACATAGTCTTCTTTGGGGGTTGGAGGGGAATGAGGCAAAGCAATCGGAGTTAAGGGCCTTGCCCAAGGTCACACAGCTAGTGTCTGAGATCACATTTGAACTCAGGTCTTCCTGACCCCAAGGCCGGTACTATATCCACTGCACCATGTAGCTGCCCCTACATGGTCTTTTTTCATTAAAAACACACATTTATTGAGTGCCTACTATGAGCCCAGTACTATGCTTGGTACTGGAGAGTGATACAAAGAAGTGTGATAGTTCCTCAGGGACCTTGAAATCTAGTTGGAGAGATAAGCCAAATGTGCAAAAACACCTGTAGTACAAAATAATAGTTAAGAAGGGCCGTGTTAAGTGGTGCTTCAATTCCATTCAGGTCAACATTCGCCAAGCATCTGCTGCTGTGCTAGGCACCAAGCAATAAAAACAAAATGAAAAAAATCCTGCCTTCAAGGAGAATAAGAATGGGGGTGGGGAGGGTTTATAGAGAAGACAGCAATTAAAACAAGATGATCAGTGACACTCATAGTCTAGATCAATAAGTTCCCTGAGGATAGGGATTGTCTGGCACTTAGCACAGTATCTGGCACATAGTAGGTGCTTAATACATGTTTATTGATTGGCCATCCCACTTCTGTCTTTGTACCCCTAGTCCAGATTTTTTTGGGGGGAGCATCGTCCAGACTTAAGAGAACAGTGAAATCCCAGTGTGAAAACTATAACTGTCAGTCTTTGAGAACTTTATAGATTGCCTTCAAGGATCACACACCTAGTATGTATCAGGGGCAGGTTTTTCCGACTGAAGCTAACCAGAGCTCTCTCTACCATGGCAGGTCACTTCTCATGCCAGGTACATAACAGATGCTTAATAAATGCATGTTGCATTGAATTGAGTTAAGAATAATGGCTCCCATTCACTTGATACTTTGTAGTTTACAAAGTACTTTTCTTAGGACAACCTTGGAAGAACACTTGAGAATGTATCTACTAAGATTTACGAGACACTACATGAATTTATAAAACATTCTTTGCAGAAATAAAGATAGATCTAAATATTAAGAGAAACATTAATTGCTCATGGATAGGTTTAGTCATTATAAAAAAAGACAATATTACCTAAATTAATTTACTTATTCAGTACTATATCAAACTCCCAAAGAATATTTTATAAAATTAGAAAAATAGTAATGAGATCCCTATGAAAGAACAAAAGGTCAAGAAACTAAAGGGTAATAATGAAAAAAAAATAAGAAGAAAGGGTATCTATCAGTACCGGCTCTTATATTGTACTATAAAGCAGTAATCAATGAAAACAATTTGGTATTGATTTTAAAGAGAAGTCAATCAGTAGATAGGTATACAACATACAAAAACAAACAGTAGCATAGTGTTTGATAAGCCAGAAGACCCCAGTTATTGATAGGGGAAGGACTCACTACTTGACAACAGCCTGGGAGAAATTAGGTTTCACTTCCCCACATACAACAAGATAAGCTCCAGATGGATATATGGCCTAGATATAAAAGGTCACATCAAAAACAAATGAAAGGAGAAAGGAAGAAATTACCTTTTGGACTGATGGGTCTATGACTAAAAAAGAAATCAAGAAAAACTCACAAGATAAAATGGATAAAT
The DNA here is from genome assembly GCF_028372415.1 of Notamacropus eugenii. Taxonomy (NCBI): domain Eukaryota; kingdom Metazoa; phylum Chordata; class Mammalia; order Diprotodontia; family Macropodidae; genus Notamacropus; species Notamacropus eugenii. The sequence goes on along the minus strand of NC_092873.1, from coordinate 290,567,412 downwards.
ATAGTCATTGTTATTATCACATTGTTTTGGGCAGAACGGCAGAAAGCAAATTCACAGATGTGGGAAAGACCTTGAATATCACTTAAATAGCAAAAAAGACATTTAGGCTTTACTCAGTTGACAGTAGGAAGTCACTAAATATTTTAAGGCAGGGGACAAGACAGATCTGTGTTTGTACAGGATGACTGACAAAGACATGAGCAATGAGAGAGAGAAATAAATAGGAGAGGAATGCCTGAGGGGAAGCAAGACCTCTTCTGACTTTAAGCCTAGTGCACAACACAGGGAGACCCTTTCATGCTGACACAAATGGAGACATTCTGCCAGTATGTATGTATATGACATGATCTATCTTTGGTCAAACAAGTGTGAATGACCATATATAATCATTATCATCTTTTTACTTGACTGGTTGAAAGTTTGTAAAACACTGTGCATGTTACTTCAGTTGATCCTTCTGATAATCTTGTGAGATAGGTGTTATTATTATCCCCATTTGATAGATGAAGAAGCAGAGGCTGAGAGAGATCAAGTGACTTGCCCAAGGTCACATAGCTAATAAGTTATCTGAGACTGGAAATCAGGTCTTCCTCAGTCCACTCAAACACTCCAAGAGCTTCCTTCTCTAAGTCCACATAAAGGTAGAATGTCAGTATATTAACTCCAATGACAAAATACAGTATCTGAGTTGCCCAGGGCAGCATCCTACTTGAGCTGCCAGCCCAGTACTCTCATTAGTCTCTGGCACATTTATGAAATAGCTGTCCTAAAAGGCTGAAATGCCCTCTGGTCACCAGAGGGTGTTCAGACTGAAGACAACTAGGCTGCCTTCTACACTACCCAGATTTCAAGTGGTAGCAGTGAACACAGTGAACACATTTTACATTTAGTCTAGAAAATGAAATGGAATATTAGCCAAAATATTAAAATATTTCGCTGTGTAGTGTGCACATAACTCCAGAGTCCCTGCCTCATTTGTCTGGGATCTCTTCTCTCTGTTGAAGGTTCCCTCTACATCCACAGGACTACAATATTTAACATACTATGATTACATAGTTTACTGAACACAACCCCCAAATAAAAATGAAGTCAAATATACCTACCTCTCACCATCTCCTAAACCTCCTCCTGCTTGCCCTCTGAGACCTTCAGAGAGTAATTTTCCAAATCACCAACAGCCATAGGAAAAGGATAAGGAAAGCATATGGGAGGGTAGGGAGGGAATGACCTCTCTTCTCAAGACCATAGACTCTTAGAAAATGAAAGATACAAGATAGTGCTGAAATCAATGTCCCCTTTCAGTTTATCATTAGTCCAACTAAATTCACAGTAGCTTACACCTTGACACTTGGGTTACTCTTTTGTTAAAGTTCCCATCTCTATTCCAGGATCTCAGCCCAATATCATCATCTCTTTCATAGCTCATGTCTCTGGCAGCCTGAATATCTGGCCAATTAAGTCTTTGGTGACAGTGGTAAGGGTAGAAACGACTACCCATGTCATGTCATGTAGCCAGTCCTGTACTGTAGTGTGCACAGACCACTGTCCTAGTCACCTCAGCTCTGAATGAAAGGAGTTCACCATCACACATGAAAATAGCATCAAGAAAGCAGCCTCAGTCCTGCATAAATTGGCCCTTAATGATCTCAGTGTCTCTCTTTTTGTCTCTCTCAATTACAGAAAGCCCGCCTTGCCAGGATCCGTGTGGCCAAGACTGGTAGTTCCAATGCCTACCTGCATAGCAAGAGGAATGGTCTTCTCAATGAAGCCCTGGAACTGACAGTCAGTATCCTGGGATTGGAAGGAGGGGATAGGGAAATGGGACAGCAGAGAGAAAAGCTGTGGTTTTCTTCTTCTCTCTGAACCTTAGGTCCTTCTCATGCTCATACATAGCCTACCCCTTACCCTCACTCAGGTAAACAGTGATACTTCTGACCTTCCCCCAAACATCAGATCTACCAGATTTCACCTTATTAAGCATCACCTCTAACACACACACACACACACACACACACACACACACACACACACACACACACACACACACACACAGCTGCCCAGTTTAAGCTGAATCTGAAGAACTCTAACACCTGCCTGTTAAGACTTAATTCCTGGACCTCACTTCATAGCTTCCCATCAAGGGGCACTGAGCATAACTAGGACTGTCTCCATAAGAGGGAAACTATTTCCAAAGCTTCTTCTCCTCTAATCATGCCACCAAGTACTTATTAAGTCCCTACTGTGTGCCAAGCACTCTGTTAGAGGAAGCTATAAAGGCAAAAATGAAACAACTGCCTTCAAGGAACTTACAATCTAATGGGGCAGACAACATGCATATAGAGGTACATTCAGAATGTGAATCAAACATATACAGGCTCACCTTAGTGGGGCAGGAGTGGGGAGGGGGCACACCAGGAAATGCCTCATGAAGAATGTAGTACTTAAACTGAATCTTGAAGACCAGGATTTCAACAGGTGGAGATGAGGAAGGGAGACAGCCGGTACACAGGCACCCAGAAAAGGAAAATGAAGTACCATATGGGAGGTACACAGCTGGCTCCCATGGCTTAACCCCGAGATGCTAAGAGTGTGTGCAATGGGACCTGGCATGAGTTACATTTCACTAGGTGTGCCAAGAATCTCTTCCCTCTACCCCGAAACTTCCTCATTCCTCAGCCCCCTTCCCCAACTGCAGTTGGCCACCTGCTTTTCCCAGCTTAGTCGTGGGAAGGTCACAGTCACAGCCCTTTCCCAGTCCTGGGGAAGCAGAGGAAAAGGACAAGGAGGTCTGAGTGGGGAAAGAGACTCAAAGGAATCTCAAGGCCCCAGGGATGGATTAGTGGCCTGACTTCTTTGTGCAATGCACCACAGTTCCCCAAAGCAAAGATATTGTGAAGTAAGGAGGAAAAAATATAAGTACAAGAGTGACTGGATCAAATCCTGGCCAATCTGATGCTGTGTGGTGCCATACCTAGGTAGCTTGTATCTTATTTGTTCCATGCAACGTGCACCCCTCCATTGATAATTTCTTGATCAGTAACTAGAGCATCCTCTTCCCCCCACTCCCTGAGCCAAAGCAGCAAGTAAGATGGGTGCCATTGAAACCTGTATATACCCTACAAGCCAATAAACAGTTTCCTATCACCTGGAGATTGAAGGGTAGCCCGGAAGAAGCCACACTGTTCTCCCTTCCTTATTTTGTCTTTTCCCTCATCTCAGGGTTCCCCAGAGGATGAGCACCTGACCAAGACCACATCACTCATTGAGAGCCAACATCACCACCTGCTGCATTGTCTGGAGAAAACTACTGTAAGTCTCCCCCTGCCCCCACTTTAGTCATCCCTCCCAGCATTCAACTTCCCTCCTCCTAAAGGTATACCCTTAGTCTTAAGCCTAGCCCCAGATTTTAGGTACAGCCTTTCCCTCCACAGACCAAGATGGTGCCAGGGAATGGTGGAAAATTAACCATCCTCTCTCTCCCAGTATCACCTCATGCTTTCTACTTCCCTACCCTGAAGTCACTTTGTCATAATCTCAAAGCACTGAGTCAGTGGTGGCAACTCTGTCATTATGTACCTAACAGAGAGAGAAAAAAAGAGGTTTACCTTGGTGTAATGAAAAGAGTTCTGGACGGATTCAAATCCAGGTTTGGCCTGAGAGGCCTTGGGCTTTTAATTCTCTGAACTTCAGTTTCTGAATCTGCAAAATACAGATAATAATACCTATACTACTGAACTCAGAGAGTTTCTGGGAGGATCAAGAGGGATGAGGCGTATAAAGCAATAAAATAAATGTTCTATGAATGTGACCTACTAAGCTATTGTTATCTCCCTATCACAAGTGCCTCGCCAGGGCCTGGGCTCTCAGATAAGGCTGGAACTTACTTGCTATTTCAGCTACACATTCGTAGCTAACAGGAGCTATGGGGCAGGTTATATGCTATCACAGTATGACTGATCTCTGACTGTAATGGGCTGACACATCACCCTCCAAAGTAGATGCTACTGAGCCACCCCCTCCCCTATCTCCTCACTACCAACAGTGCAGCATACTTGGAATAGACAGCAACAGCCCCGGGTGCAGAACTCTCCCTGCATCCAGGAGAGGCTTCAGGTGGTGCTTTTTAGCCAGGCCCCTCTGGTGCCCCCCTTCAGCCATGTGGAAAATGGTGGGAGATGGGGCTTTCCAACTGAAGATCAATACTTCTGCCTCACCTATCTCCAAAAGACGGTTGAAGCCCCTGAGAGGTCCAAGCCCTGAAAGGCTCATGAGGCAATACCAAGTCCTGGGTTAGGGGACCATAACTGGAATAAGCTGGAATGAGATGCTTGTGCCACCTAAATAGGACACAAATAAAATGGAAGCATCCACACTAAAAGTTGCAGAGTTCACTGGTACCTTCTTTTCCCCACACTGAATGGTCCGCATGTCAGAGACGCTTTCTGAGTAAGACTATCTAATACTCTCCCTTCTCAGGCCAGAGGGAAAGCACTTTAAATACGCACTCTGCAGGTGGCATGTGAACCCCACAGAGGTTTCCTAATCAGGAAGCCTGAAGTAAACCTTGAAGTTTCCAGGCCTCCCCAAATATTCCTTCCCTTGCCCCAGAGGACTGCATTTGCATGTCTTGTGAGGTCCCTGGAATTCTCCTCCAGGACTTGGAACAATGCTAAAAGGACAGGCTCAGGCTTAACTGCCCTTTCAAACTTGCATGTGCTGGATGGAATGTGGACATTTTAGAAAGGAGTGGGGGAAGAGGGGGAATTGTTTAGGTTGTGGGGATGGAATGTTGGGATTAAGAAAATGGGGAGCTGGAACTAAGAATAAGATTAGGATTTGAAGGGGTGGAACGTGGGGATTGAGGGGGTGGAATGCTGGGATTGAGAGGGCAGAATGCTGGGCTTGAAAAGTGGAATGTTGAGGCCTGTGGAAATTGAGGGGTGGAATGCCAGGATTGAAGGTGGAATGTCAGAGTTGAGCTTGGGAATGCTGGAATGTACAATCAATGGTGTTTTTATCTTCTGTTGGCATGTTGTCCTGTAGGGGTTGTCCTATCTTGTGGATGATCCCCTGTTATCTGTACGAACTTCCACCATCAAGGTATAGCTTTTTAAAAATTCAATTCCTGTTTTTTCTCTCTGATTCCTGTGGCGTATGTGGACTGTTCTCTTTCTATCACTTGGTCTGGTTTCCTTGCATGTGCTGTCACTTCTCCCCGGGGCTTTCCTTGCCCTCTGCTGTCACTACCAGTACCAGCTCAGGTTTCCAATTTTCTGTGCAGATCTACTCAGCAATCTTTCTCTTCCAACCTTCTCCTTCTACCTTGCTGAGGGTGTGGCAGGGGTGGTTGAACACGGCACTTGTCTTGGTATCCTGTGAGTGTCCGTGTGCCTTATCTGTCTGTGGCACCTCCTTTGGTCTCCCGGGGATTCCTGGTTTTGGCTGTTGGGTTAACCTCTGCTCCAATGTGACCTCTCCTCTTCACCCTGGCAGCCTTAGCCAGGCCACAGATACCCCCAGGGCATTCTTTAGCCTCATAAGATGTCCTTATCCATAGGTCCTTAGTTTGTCCACTTCTCATTCTGACTCCAGTCTGGAGGACCCTAGTCATCTCAAGTTCTCCCACCATGAGTGTGTTTGACTTTAAGGAATCCCCATGCAATTCTCACTAACAGCCTAACACCCTTCCTCTTCCCCTCTCAAAACACCTATGGTAGGAAAGCATGTCCCTCATAACATTCAACCCTATTGCCATCATGGAGAGTAGCACTCCAACTGCTTTAGTTTAAAAGCAATACAAAAACCTTTGTGTCCCCCCCTTCAATGACAATAAGAACAAACATTTATTAAGCACCTAGAGATAGCAAAGAAGTGTGACACTCCAAACAACCTACTCCCACCTCTGGTGATGTCACCAAATCCCCTTCTGGTGACCAAGAAGCCATGCTGGTCCACTGATCCCCAAGCCTAGGTCTCCACACTCAAGCTTCTATGTCCTCCAGCACCCAGAAGTAAACTCTGATGCATAATCATTCAGATAGTTATAACTGTATACCCCTTAGACCCTTCTGAACCATAACTCCAGAAGGAGGATACAACATGATCCCACCATCATACCAACCCTTTACCCCCACCCCACTGTGATAGCCAGGGCTGCCAAGATGATTCCTTCTTTCCTCTCTCAACGCCTGTGGGATGTTACCTTTCATGAGTGTTCGTCTGTGCTCCAGTCTCCTGGGGGCCTACCCCTACAGAGCCCAGGTCAAGACCCTCCAGTTTATGTGTGAGGGGAATTCATCCCCTCCCTCCCACCTCCTCTTCTCACATGCTTCTCTGTCCATCCCAACAGAACCATGAATTTATTGATGAGCAAATGTTTGAGCAGAACTGCATGGAGAGTTCGATGCAGAATTACCCGTCCACAAGAAGCCCTTCGCTGACCAGTCACTCGGGCCTAACCACCTCCTGCTGCTCCCGGCGAAGCAAGAAGACCACTCACCTGCCCAATTCCAACCTGCCTGCCACCCGCCTGAGGAGCATGCAAGAACTCAGTACCATTCACATCCAGGGCAGTGAACAGCCCTCACTCACGACCAGGTGAGAATGTCCCATTCCCCCTCCTCACCCAGAAGTCTCAGCTGTGGAGCCACCAGCTTGGCTCATTCTATGCCCTCCCTCCCTCTCCTCATGGGCTCTAACCCAAGAGGATACCAAGATACCTGGTTGCTGTCAGGACTGGAGTTAGAAATCAGGAAGGCTGTATCAAGGCTGCAAGATAATCAAGTAGACTTAGTTTTCCCTAGGGAAAGCAACATTATTATTACAGTCAACTCTTATTTAACAAATAGTATTCATATAGCACTTTAAAGTTCATAAAGCCCTTACTTCACTAACAATGCTGGAAGGTAGATGGTATTATCACCATTTATAGATTAGAAGGCTGAGGCTGGGGACTGGCTCCCTCCAGGTTACACAGTTAGTGTCTGAGGCAGGATCTGAACTCAGATCTCCCGCACTCTAAGTCCAATGCTCTTATCTACCTTGCTACCAACTTAGTTTCCATAATCTAATCAGTATTCTCTCTGCCAATGCAGACTACAATCCTCTGTCCTAATAGGCAGCCATTATGAGCTGCTGTCAGCTAAAAAGCGAACCCCTGACTTTGAGCCCTCTGATGATAATCCTTTCCTAATTTAGCTGCAGATAACAAGCATCCAATCTGAAGCTTGACTTGATAAGCCCTTCCAGCCTGGCAGCACCTACGAGAGATGGTACTGCCCTGGCCTAACCTTCAGGAACCCAACAAGAAGATAACACAGTAGGATTTTAGTGGACGATTTGGAATTTATCAACAACTAATTATGCATCCAAGGCTGACTCTCCAGCCCTACTCCTTACTGCCCTGTATACATCTGGGGGAGGGGGAAGAGAGAGATTAAGAAAGCAGAGTGGGGAGGGGATTGGTCCTGTCTTCATCAATGTAGGAAAGCCCCTGCATCCTAGCACCTTTTCATTTATAGTCTTGAAGAACTGTCCAGGGCATCAACAAGCTAAGTGGACTTGCTCATATATTTTAATTAACCATTACTTTGGGAATCTTCCGAGCTCTGTCCAGCTCCAATAATGGGGCAAAATGAAAGCTGCCATGAGTAAGAAACCTGGGAGTTTGAGGGAACCCTGGGTTGGAAAGGAAGGGGCAACCCCTTAATTCTTTTTTCTATCTACCCCAGTCGTTCCAGCCTTAATTTGAAAGCAGATGATGGACTGAGACCCAACTGCAAAGGATCCCAGATCACTACAGCCATCATCAGCATCCCCACCCCCCCAGCGCTGACCCCGGAGGGGGAGAGCCGACCGCCACCATCAAGCCCTGGCTCCACCACGAACATTCCCCCCATAGGCAGCAACATCGTCAAGGTCTCTGCCTTGTAAAGCCACTGAGGGAAGAGCTGGTGGAAAGGGTGGCAGGAGGGATGGGGAGGTGAAGGGAGCCTGTGGGGCCAGGCTGTTCCCTTCTTCCCCTGTCACTCCTGCCTGTCCTGGCTGTCCCCCTCGCACTAAAACTGTGCCTGCAAGCAGGAAGGAGACCCCACTGCAGCCGCTGCCCAAGGGGCATCATCACCCCACTCTGCAGGAACGCAGGGGCAGGGCAGGGAGGCAGGGTCCAGGGGCCTGGGGAGGGGCCAGGTGCAAGGCCAAGCCCTGGTAGGGTGTGGTGGGGGGAGCCTCAGATCAAAGTAATGATTGTTTCTGGAGACTCCAGCGAGGAAAATAAAAGAATGAGAGAGCAGCACAGAGGCCGAGAAATCACATGCAAACAGGAAGGAAATATTAACACTGTGTATTTAAGCACCTTTTTCAAGGCTTTTAATGGATAATATTTATTCATGGGACATGACTGAAAAAAAAAAGGTGGAAAACAAAGCAGAAAAACAACAATTTTTGTGAAATGTTTTTCTCCATGGACCCAATACCTTTAACTAAACCAAAACAATGCATTTTATGAGTTTTTTTTCCCTCCTTTTATAATGAAGGCTTTAGGCCAAGATGTTAGTTGTTAGTGAGTTTTCTCTCCTTTTCCCACCCCAGGTGGGTGAATCTGGGCCACAGAGCCTACTGAAGCCTGAGTGACCCACACAGTAGCCATGTGACCACGCTGCAGCTCTTGCTCTCTCCAGGTCTTTCTGTCTCCTCGTCTTTGTACCTGGTCACTGCCCCTCCCTTTGTCTCTGTTCAGCTGTCTCTTTCCATGGCTCCCCGTACAACCTGGGTTTGCGAATGGCCTCCTTGGCCACTGCAGTACAACTGTATGTAGTAAAAATCCACCTGCTAGTTAACGGGAAACTGTGCTTTAAAAAACAAACAAACACAAAACAGAATGAAGGGGAAAAACCAAGAAGAGACAAGATGGTACTTCCTAATCTTCAGCCCCCCTGGTATTTCCGAAGTTTTGGTTGCAACCAAATTCATTAGCTTAGGATCTTGAAAAAGGAAAAGATCAGAGAATCTTGTATCCTGATGAATACCAAATAGCAAAAGATGGAAGAGACACTCCATGGAGTATGAAGACAACTTTCTTCTCTCCTATTTTTCTGCTGGTACTGACCATGTAGTCTGTCCAGTACATGGCCAGGAACCTCTGGGCAGCTTCCCCTTAGACCATACCTAACCTGGTCAAGGGCCTAGGATACAGCCAAATGGTTTTCACATCGGAGAACCTGACTTCATAGCTGAGCAAGGTTGGTCATGTTTTCTCAGAAATGATGTTTTAAGGTGTGGGAATCTGAATGGTTCGTAGCTGGTCTGTCCAGTTCCAAGGACTGGAACACGTAAAGGGCTGATGTCCCTCTGAGCAAGTGTATAAAGATGGCTTTTTCTTGGAAACCTGGGCACCACTTCATGAAGCAGGGCTCGGGGGAATATCCCCTTGTCCATTTCTATCACTTCCAGAAGAAAAGAGTAGACCAGCCAATCTACTACAAGTAGACCTTTCCCTGAGTTTTGGTCTCGATAAGTTCATCCATCCTATCTCCTGGATTCCCTACCTCATGACCACTAATTCAGCCTGGACTTTGAAGGATTAAAATGGTCATGCTATCTCCTCCACCCCTTGGAGCTCCTCAGCAGTTCCTCAAACCCTGCTGACCAGCTAAGTGGTTATCATTCATGTAGCTCTTCTGCCTCAGCCTTCTGTAGATAAGATTTCTCTGCTCAAGAAACTAAATTCACCCTCATTAGGTCTCCCCATGACCCTGGCTCTATAGGCCCTTTAAAAGGGATTTCTGAGTTAGTACCTAATCACAATAAATGAAGAGCTCCAGATAGGGCAAAGGAGAGGGAGCCTTTCCAATTTCATCTGCTCATCATGTGCTAACTGCACTCAAACTGATCCTGGCCTCAGGAACCTTCCCCAGTATGGGAGGGAAATGGTTCCTGCTTTCTATGAGTGGAATATCTCAGTGGGAAACAACAAAACCATTATTGTGCAGCTGTGGATCATGGATGTATATATACATCAGAGTAGCCACACAAACCTGAATACACTGAATTATCAGTGCTTAAAATTTATTTACTACACAAAGGTACCTCCTCAGTGGAGAAAAAGAAAAGGACTGGGTTAGGGCACAGAATGAGACAATCTTATGGAGGGCAAGTAGTGACTTGGCATGGCTTTTAAGAGCAGAAAAGAAACAATTCCAAAGGTTTAGCATCTGAGTTTACATGCTTTGAGAGGAAAAGATTTAGGTCAAAGACACTGATCCTTCATCCAACCAAAACAAAGCCTAACCCTTCCCTGCCTTAGTAGATTTCAAGTTGCAGCCAGCCCTCTAATTATCATCATCTCTGCAACAGGTAGGCTGGTGGTCCTCAATGCTTTGTCTGACACCAGGCCCATACTTGAAGCCTTCAATCTGTTCTAGAAGAAACTTTGAGATCACAGGCTTATCTCCATTTCATGAGGAGGCATCAGAACTGAATTTTCATGATGGCTAATCAATATTAAAATCATACTGGGTCACAATGACCCACCCAACTCAAGTACTTTGTCTCATTATAGAACCAAAGGTTGTTTTGTATGTAAACATCTATAGTATTGATGAAATGGGAGTTAAAGGGGATTTGGAGGTCACCTAGAGTTCTACCCCCCAACAAATGGCCCCTAAAGTTTTGAGATGCCCCCTAATCACCTCTAAGGCTGTTGTGACTCCAGATTCAGGGCTCCTTATGTTGCATCACATCTGCATTTGCCATTTACAACCCATGTCAACTCATCAAGTCCTTTCCCCACACTGGGCCTTGCTTTCCTCAGCTATAAAATGAAGATATTGGACAAAGTGACCTCAGAGATACCTTCCAGCGCTAAAGCTATGATCCTCTCGTGACATCCATCAAATCCCAAATAACTTTGCTCATCACTGTCACCGCTGCCACATCTGCCTTTCAGTCCCTTCCTAATCCCCAACACTTCAGCTTGACAACCCTCAGCCAGAGGTGTGACCTTGGGTTTAATACAGGGTGGCAATCAAGTAGCTATGTATATGTATATATAGGAGAAAAACCCAAACATGACAACTAGATCCTTTTAGGCTGCTTAAGTAGTGCTAACAAGGAAAGTCCAACTTCTAAACTATACTAAAAGTCTGCTATCTTTGCAACTTGCAAAAAGACGACCTAAAATTAGGATTGGGTCTTCCTCTGCCATTGGTCCCCTAGGAAACTGGTCCTCAAGCTTTTTCTGTTCATGAACCACCTCTAGAGAGATCCCATATACCATGTACCCCCAACTCCACCTGTCAAAACAAAGTTGAACAACAGAAGTTATGGTACTGAGTTAAGTCTAAACACTATTTGTGTATTACCTTGGAGATCCAGTCCAAACCTAATAACTACACTCCAGAAAGATTAAGGGACTTGGCCTAGGAGGCATAGCTCATTAGTGGCTGAGAACCAAGAATAGAAGCCCATCTCTGTCAAAACAGCCCTCTGACACATCAAAATAGAGTATTATTGTAACAATCCATTCATGCCAAATGCACTTGTCACAATGCTCAGGAACCTAAGATGAAGTGACCTGGCAACTTGTAGGTGGGAGGAGAGGAAGAGGGAAGTTCAGAAATCACACTTTGGGAATCCACCACCTTAATGTGGAATCAGTTTGGGGTGCCAATTCTGCATGTGTCAAAAGCTTTTCCAGAGCCAAAAGATGCAGCTCCCCTTCTCTAGTCTTTGGGGAGGGTTGAGAAGCACTAACATTTCAAACCATAATCCTTTGGACCTTATTTAGCACTTGCACCTTTTCCAAAACATCTGCATCATATGCTCCTCATAACCCTAGGTAGCGGGCAAGGGAGACATTTTGTTCTCCATTTTGCATTTGGACAAACTAAGGTTGACTTGACAGGATTAGGATGCAGCCTTATCCAGCATTTTCTCCACTGCATTTTCCCCAAGATTATCATACAGAACCTACATCTCTGGCATGGCCTTTGCAGGGGAAAGTCTTATTCAGAGCCATCTATGGGACATCAAAAATTTCTCAAAGGAAGAACTATATCCATTTCTACTTCTCCATGGTATGTCTTTGTGAATAAGCCTTTTGGGCTGGGGACAGTTACATGACAGCCTGCTCAAAACACCAGGCCCCCTCAACAGCAGAAGACTGAGGACTGACTTCAGAATACTGGCAGCCACTTTTGGCTAAGATTACACAAGGGGGATGAGCCTTATGCAGTCGCTGCCAAAGGAGCTGATCTCTCATGCTTACCTAAGGGCCTAACACCAGCACAAAGAAGGGTGAAATTGGGCAATACATCAATCAACAAGCATGTACCAAGCAGTTACTACACACATGCCAGGCACTGTGTTAAACACTGGGGATACAAAGAAAAGAGCTTACATTCTATATACATATAAATAGCGACCACGTAATTTTGACCAATGATTAGCAAAGGTGGAGAATTCATGAATATCTGAGACTACAGATCAAATATGTGGGTAAAGCAAGCCCTTGAAGATTTCTCTTGCTCCCTAATCTGGGATCTTTCCACACTCTGAGGGGATAACTTCATTGAGTATGAAAAAGTTGACTTTTAAACTTAGGAAAAGATTGAAAGCATGGGTCAAAATTAGGTTTTAAGATTCTCTGTAGATTCCAGTGATCCCAGCTCCCCTGTCCCCTATAACCAGATAACTGTGAGGTTGGTTATGCACATGGACTTTTAAAAATTTATGTAGCATAGCCAAACATTCGCTCCCCAACCAACTAAATGGCACTGTGAATATGGCCAAGCAGGGAACTGATAGGCATTTTTTTTTACTTGTGGGTTTCTTTGTGGAGAACCTCATTCGTTTGCAAAGTGCTCCATGATGACTGAAGAGAGAAAAGCACTGTCCATGACCCTTAAGAGGCTTATTAGAAGGGACCATCAAAAAAACAAAATGGTTTAAAGAGGTTCTAACTTAGTCTTGTTTGTTTCGTTATGTGTCTTTCTCACCAAGTTTAGGACTGGCCTTTGTCTCAGCAAGTCACTTACCTACCTGGGGTGGGGATCACTCCACTTGGTGTAGGGTGATGATCTCAGTCCCAGGGGATTCCTTGGACCAAGGAATTATTTTACAAAGTGGGGACTGGGGGTAGAGGGAGGGTTGGTATATTTTTGATAATCAGACATTCCAATGCAATGTTCTCCTTAGAGGTTCCCCACCCCCTTTGTTGATGTTTATTGTGAGAAACATTGAGTATGTTCCTCTCTATTTTCGTATAATAAATGGGCTTTGCTTACCAACGTCACAATGGCAGAGACAGAACCGCACTGTACAAAACTTCAGGAAGATTCAGACTTCATCTGAAAACCACTTTCTAAAACAAAAGTTCTTGAGTTTCCTGTTGTCTTCTCTTTGAAATTGTAGTGCATATGTTAAAGTGTGTCTATCATTGACAGTACCGAGTCGTGTGCCACTGCTGTACCTGATGTATCCAATCTGGATTAAATGGCATATGTGCCACTGACCCCAAAGTGATGCTGCGTGCTTACTGTATTCTGCCTTTCCCTTTCTAAACCTACCATGGCCCAGGAGGCAGCAGTTGTGATTGAGGTCTCTTTTGTTCCTTGTTAGAAGCCCTAAAGATCATCTGGCCCAACCTCCACAATTGTGGGAAGAGCACAGCACTGGAGTCAGGGGGCCTGGGTCCAGATCTTAGCCCCGCTCCTTCCTACCTAGGGGCAGGGTGAGGGTACATCCTCTCATGATCTCTGGTTCTGGCATCCGTAGGATAACAAAGAGGGACCACAAGACATCCAAGATTCCTTCCAATTCCTTTACAATTCACTTACTACCTACTTACCTTTGAACAGTAACAGCTAATATGTATCCAGCACCTCCTACAGGCCCAGCACCATGTCAAGCCCTTTAGAATTACTTGGCCTAGATGACCTCTAAGGGCCCTTCTAGCTCTGACTCACCATCATTCTGACCAAGGCTAAAATGCCTCATACAGAATTCCTGAGATAAGCAACAATGCTTGCCTGAACACTTCCAGTCATGGAGAGCTCACTACTTAACAACACAGCACATCCCAGCACAGCTGCTATCAAGTTCTTCCTTACACTGAGCTAACATCTGCTTCTCCAAGACTTTTCATTGGTCCTAATTGTGTCAGCCACAAATCTGAGCCCTGCTCTAAGGGAATAAACAAATCCTCTAAACCAAGATCCCTTCAACTGAAAAAGCTCAAAATGAACTATTTTCTAAGGAAATGTTTACACAACAGGAAGCAGCTACAATATCACAAAATTTAAAGAAAATTCTCTTAAAATTGTCACCAGCCACATCTTAGTCATTGGAAATGGCATAAGAAAGAGACACTTTAGGACAAATATCCAAGGGGTCAAAACGCCCAGTAGCTAGACTGGGATTTACATCCACGCCAAAGGTTGGCTGCTCCAACTCTCATTATCCACTAGGTGTCGCCCTAGCCCCAGAGCTCTCTAGACATCAAGGATAGTAATCAATACTTACATTTTTCATTAACAGCATGCTTGGATATCAAATGACAAGCCAATAAACATTCCAAACTTTGGGGATTCCATCAGTATTTTGTTAGAAAATCAACCTGCTCCCCTGTCTACAAAGGTGGAGTCTAAAATATAGTACAATCTTAAGTGCAACTACACTAGCAGAAACCTACCTTCTCACAACGTATTTTTTAACATTAGGGTTACTGGAGTAAACTGATGGTATAACAAGCCTGAAAAATATGTAACCCATTTTAGAAAATATACTTTAACATCAAATTTGCCTATTCAATAAAACAATCATCTAAAAGAAGAAATCTTTTACTTACTACTATTAACCTAATTTGAATTCATCCTGACGATAAGAAGTTGTAATACAAACACTTTTGGACAGCATCCACTGCAGACATTTTGCCAATTCAGAATGGTCCCTAGGTCCCTATCTTCAACTCATCTGAATTAGGAAGGTCCTATACTATTTGCAAACATGATTCATTCCTAATCCCCCATCAATAACCTTGCTCTTGAGTCACAGAACCATACATACTCAGAGATCACCTTGTCCACTGGCCTCGTTTTCCAGTTAAGCAAACTGCTCTTCTTAGAAAGACTTGCCCATGATCACTCATAGTGGAGTGATCATGGGCAAGTCTTTCTAAGAAGAGCAGTTTGAGCCAAAGAGCAGTGGAGCCAAAACTAGAACCTGGGTCCTGATGCTCATCCAGCACTCTTTCCTGGCCAGGCCATAGTAGTTTTTCTAATCAGCATCTACCTCACTCTCCATAGCAAGTTTCCTAAAAATGTCTAGCAAGTTGTAAAGTTTGTCAGGATGTCAATCCTGAGATAAACACACTCATTTTATGAAGAGAATGCCCGGCAAGGGAACCTAATTGGCTGTGTCTGCTGATGAGGCACAATTTCAAAATTTTTCTCACAAATGCTCATGAAAAAGAAAACATATATTTTGTGTTTAGCTTCTCTCCTCAGACTAGACTCTGAATAAAGATGTGCTCATCTGTGGCTTATTCCAATTTAAAAAATAACACAGAGTAACAGACAAACCTAAAGAGAATCCAATTAATTTCAGGACTAATGGGCAATTTCATTTCTAATTAAGATGCAGTGGCATCCTAATTAAAATTCCCTGGCAATGACAGGCTGATTGGCTGTATTGGGGGGGCAGGGAGTGGCAAATGGGACGTGGCAAAGCAAAGGTAAGGTGCAATGACAGGATCCTACTTCTGTGTGTAATTAAAATCTTTACCACTGTATGGCAGACTGGACCTAATTATGGAATTGCTATTTACATGGTTTTAATTAATTCATTCTCATTTGGCAATACCAAATAGAGAGAAAAGTAAACCCTCCCATCGCTCAACCTCAGAACAGTGTCAAGTCAAGTTCAGGACCATGGTTGTGTGTGCGCTTTGATAATAGATGCCTATCACTGTGAGGGTGTGCTGACAGCAAGGGGAATGGTATTTATGTTACCTAGCCCTCCTAATAGCAGCAGCATTCCAAAATGAAGAGCCAACTCTGCTCCCCTAAATCCTGGCCTCTTCCTTCCAAAGAATCAAGGCCTTCTTTAGAGGTGTCAGCCACAGCAGGGAAGAAACACAAAAGACAGCAAATTCTAACTTCTAGTGACTTTTTGAATAGCCACAATTTTAGAATGAAACACTTCGTAACAAGAATAACTTTTTCCTCCCAGTCTGACATAACAGATCCCTAATGATAGAAAAGGCCCACTGAGAAGAGCATTTAGGACATGGTGTGGAAGCAGGATGGACAGAATAAAAGCTGGCCTCCACAAGCTATTCAAGTGAGAACCAAAAAGTTAATAAATAGTTCATTGTGACTGCCTTCTGACAGCAAGAATGGGAAGATGACAAGGCGAGCCAACAGCCATCCTGACCCAGTGTGCTGCAAAACTGGGCAGCCTCAGTGGGAACAGACATCTGAAAAGTTAACAGTGAAAACATAGCGGGGTTCATGACTTTAGAAACTCATTTCATGGAAATAAACAGTATTCTTTCTGTTTGGGCTTTTAAAAGTTTAAAGAAACATTTTTACAAAAAATCCCTACTTACCTCTTTAAAAGGGAGGGAGTTCATGGTCAAAAAAATGCTAAAAGTATTGTATCCTCACATCACAGCTATGAAAATCCAGCCTGATTAGAGACAATTTTTTTTTTTTTTACACAAAGTCCTTCATAATATTTACATCTCAGCTGAATGTTTCCTTGGGAGCAGGTGGTGGTATTTTAGGAGTGTTTTAAATAAGGAGTGGTATGGTACTATGTTTAGTTTATTTTTAAGGGGGACAGTGAAAGAATGGTAAGAAAATGATGCACTAAGACTCTGCACACAAAGTTCTCTTTTTCAGAGCCCAAATCTGTGAATTTCCCCAAAAGAGAAAGAGGAAATAGTAGCTCACCCGATACAAACCAATCTGAAGAATAAACGCATTTCATAGAACCTCAAGCTTTTAAAAGTTCCTCCAAAATGCCATTACAGTCCACCCTACAAGACAGTCCCCCCCCAAGGCACCAATGAGTTGCTATTACTTGAGGTTGCACAGGTCACTGCCCCGCATTAACTCCTGAAGATAGATGGTGTTCATGTGATAGGCGGCCATCCAATCGGAGTGTCTTTTGGCATTCCAGCTGTAGGACTGTGAGGCTGCTGCATAGTACTCCTGCCATGCCCAGTAGCAGGATCTCCAGTAATCCTCATAACTCTGAGGATTGGTGGGGAAAACTGGAGGTTGCTCCCCAGCATGATCACACCAACTCTCCTCGTGAGGCTCCCACTGTGGCTGGTGAGATGCCCGTTTGGGAACACTTTTCCTGCTGCGCTTAGAGGCCTGGTTAGCTCCTTCCTCCCTCCCCAGGGCTTTCATCGGGATGTGAGGGATGTCTTGGCTTTCCTCCACACTTGGGGTTTCACTTCTATTCAAGGGCTGATGGGGAGAAGCATGGCCTGTCAAGGAGGCCGATTCACTTTCTCTCGCCTGGTTGTCAGAAGAGCCTTCTAAACATGATTTGTTCCCTTTGCTCTGGGACGATGCTCTAGAGCAGCCGGAATCACTGTCACTGGCCGAATCTTCCGAGCGGCCACTGCTCACCACGGCCCTGGGGCTCTCCTGAGTTTGTCTCCATTTCAATAAACCATTTTGGGGCTGCAGGGCCTGCTCCCCAGGACCAGTATAGTGCCTAATAATTTCTACATGCTTCTCTAGTCCCTCCTTAATGTAATGTTCATAATCTTCCACCAATTCTGAAAAAGTCACTATGCTGGGTTGCTGGGTCTTAAAGGAAGACAGACAAGGGATTTTGGGGAGTGTGGCAAGTGAAGCTTCTCTGGCCTGGTTCTGAAAGATGCTGGAACTTTCATCAGGGGTCTGAACGTGGTTTTCTACTGGTTCTTTCAACTGTGCAGCATAGCCCACACCCCTGTAGAGCTCTACTTTTTCTTTGGTTCCACACTCAGAATGGCTTTTCCCTGGGTGTTTCTGCTTGGTAGCTTTCTTTGATTTGACCATCCCTGTAGGACCTGAAGCTGTCTGTGATACAGCCACGTGGCTACTCTGAGTTTTCTGTGTCTGAACAATCCGATCTGGTTTCTGAATTATTTTGGAGGCCTGGATGGGTACATTAACAGAGCCAACTGTCGGCATGGCAGCTTTGACCTCAATATCCCAATCCAAACATTCTTCCATCAGGCCAGGAGGAATTGGATCTACATAATAAAAAAAGGAAAGGGTTAATATTCCCCTAATACTCCTATCAACTTGCACAGAACTGCAGCATGGGCTTCAGTGGTCCTAAGAACACTTTTCTTATGAGCTCTTCTTGGAATATGGCAGACAACCTCCCTCCTCAGCAGCAGCACTACCATCTGGTGGAAGCTTCCAAAGTTTCTGAGGGTGTGGAGAAATCTTCCCCAGGATTTTCCTCTTCCTCTTCCCTTTATCAAACTTAAAGAAAAAGAGGAACAGGACATGTACTCCCCACAACTTCTAGCCTACTGGGAATTCAATTAAACTCAATAAACATTTATTAAGTACCTACAACAAGCAAAACATTATTCTTGGGATGATTTTCCAAGTTTAAAATCTAACTGGAGAGAAGCAGGAAGGATGGGTAATTCCACAAGTATCTATGTGTAAAGAAGAGGGTATATTAAACTGTGTATACCTTTGACCCAGCAACACCACTACTATATTTACACCCCAAAGAAATATAAGATAAAAAAGATCCATATGTACAAAAATATTTGTAGCAGTACTTTTTGTAGTGTCAAAAAATTGGAAATTGCAGGGGTGCCCATCAACCAGAGAATGGATAGACAAATTATGGTTTACATACACGAGAGAATACTACTGTGCTAAGAAATAATAAAGGGAATGGTTTCAGAGAAATCCAGGAAGACTTAATGAAATGATGCAGAGTGAGGTGAGCAGAACCAGCAATTTATATAGCAACAGTAATACTGCAAAGACAAACCAGTTTGGGGATGACAAGACAAAATGTATTTGAAAATAAAATTTAATTCAGAAGAGGGAGGGATCAATGCCTAAGAGAGGAAGTACTGTGAGAAAAATGGGCTGGGTTTTGAAAGAAGGGAGAATGTCACCAGATGCATAGAGGGAAGGAGAACACAGAAGGAGAGAACACCATTCCAGATTCCGGAAGATGGTGTGAACAAAGGCGAGGAGACCAAAGAGGGAAAGACTGGGGAACTGAGAGGAGTTCAATTTGGCTAGAATATTGTGAAGTAGAAAAGAGTGGAAGTGTGGGCTGGAACCAGATTATGCTGAGCCTTGAACACCAGAATCAGAAGTTTTACTTTAACCAAGAGGCAATGAGAAGGCCCTGGAAAAACCACGCTGAATCCTAGCAGATGACAGATGAGAGAGGCATCACTTAAGTTCAGATTAAAAACACTGGAAGTGACATAAAAAGTAAAAAGCTGGTTAACCATTTCACAAAAGGTGGGAACAAGGAGTTGCAGCACCATTGTCTGGGGAGTCCAGGACTCCTTCCCCTACCAATAAGCATGCCAACAGTCAGGTCTGCCTTTCCACATGAAGAGTAACAAAGCCCCTACATTAAGTCCCTGGCTCAGCTTCGTTGTTACTGATGATGGCCCTGCTGTGTCAGCTTTTGACAGCCATGCTCCCCCTACCCTGGCACCCCTTTTGTTGTCCAGATCCTCTACCTAGACCATCTCTGACCTTTTAGTCCCTAGTCTTCTAACCTGAGTTGTTCTTGATCTCTTTTGGTTCTGGACTTCTTCCCCCATGAGCTACCCGTTTCTCCTTGCCTTCCCTGGACTTGACCACTCTCCTAACTTAAAAGTCCTTGCCAACTCCCTACCTTGTCTAGCCAGATTCCCAGGCCTCTCCCGGCTATTCTGTTGTCAGTCATCTTCCCGAGTAATACACATGCAGAGACTTCTCCACACCATCAAAGATCTACTCTATTTATTACATAGTTAAAGATTCCAACTTGGCACCTTCATGCCCTTTACCATGCCGTACTCTTCAGGCACCCCTTTAAAAAAAATGACATTTATTCTAACATCAGTTTCCACTAAAGAGGGTTTTGCTGGCCAATCCTCTGGTAGACCTTAAAAGTAATATACAAATAAGACTAGAATTTTTAAAGTACTTTGCATAAACACTAATCAAACTGGATTATTATATATAGAATGAACTTCCCAAGGGAAACCATGTTGCTATTTTACCTCTGGAATTAAATTTAAAGACGACCAATTTCAAAAAGAAAGGAAGAGAATTTGGAACTCAAAATTTTTAAAAATGATTGCTAAAAAAATTGTTATATGTACTTGGAGATATTTAACGAAATAAATTTAAAAGCCTATTTTAAAAACTATATGTGTTAAGTTTGGCGTTAATATTTTTTCCAAGAATTATCTTCTCCAGATATATCAATTCTGATTATCCAATAAATATATTAAGCCCTATATTCTAAATACTAACATTTAGTTAGTTTAGTGGGTGCAAAAAAAGCTTTAAAATTATTTTTCATTCACCCACACATAAAATTCAATGTATTAAAAAATACAATCTTTCATGAGAGATAACTTCTCTTTCCTCTAAACTCCCGAAACACTTTATGTCTCTTGTGGTATTTTCATATTCTACATTAGTTATTTGTGTGACTATTCTATCTTCCCTATTACATCTTAAGCCCCATGAGGACAAGAGCCCTATCTGTATCTATCTTGTCCACAGTAGCCTAAAACAATGCCTTACAAAACAAACAAAAAAAACATTTACCCCATTTTCTGAATGAATGGTTAAATATAACAATATTCCCATATGACTAGGTTTTTAAAAAAATATTCCTTAAGTGTCAAACATAATGTTTAAAAATAAAAGGACAGAGCATAAATGACATTAAAACAATAATTCCATCAAATCGAGTGTATAGATGAAGATACTGCCCAAACTTGAGATGTTATACAGAGAACGGTCTAACAGCCTCTACTTATACAAACAAAAAGTTATTATGCAAAGACCAATCCTTCTAATACAGTAATCATATACACCTTGTGTTGGCAGATCTTCAACAAATTTCTGATAACAAACTGTACCTGGCAAACAGAGGAGGTTAAGATTACATTTCTGGGCAATTGTCATCATCATATTTTCTTCCTCTCCCCGGCAACAATAGGTTACAGCAAGCCCCAAAGTACCTAAAACCGAGAGGTGTAAAATTATACTTGCTGCTGGACATAAATGATACCTACAATTCCAACTATCTCATAAGGGCCCTTTCCTCAAATAAAGTAAACCATATTTTTTTTGTTTTGTCTTTTACCAAAACGTCCAGCTCTGCCAATCCGATGCATGTACGTTTCCCAGTCCAATGGCACATCCAAATTTACAACCAGATTCACCTTCTCAGCATCAATCCCACGTGAAGTCTCAAAATGAACAAGATAGCAGTTGTTTACTTCATAACGTTCCCTCATTTTATTTCAAAATGTACATTGTAATTTCCACAAAAAAATCTATACTACTTTGGCACCACAGATGAAGCCAAATGAAGGACAGTACTTGGAAGTATACATGAAGGTAAATGGGTTTTCCAAATTCTGCATGTGATATAGTAGAAACAGTACCTGACTGGGACTTAACATCCCAACTCCTACACTTACTAGCTATCTCACTTTGGGAAAGTCTTTTAAATCTCAGTAAACCTCAGTTTCCTCATTTGAAAAATAGACAATACACCAAATGCTGCATAAATATAAGGTATTATTATGTGAACCATTACTGTTTTAGCTCTAAGAAAAGGGACAAATATCAGAGCCATTTCAAGAAATCATTCCACGGAGCTGGAAGGAGGTAGGCTGTCTTCTGGTATCCTCTCAATACACGCACATAAAATATACTAAATCTGTACATCTGAGGACTAGAACATGTGTCAAAATGTGTTAGTCATCCAAAGTGAACAGAAAGCTTACCAAATCCGTTGAAATGAGGACTCTGCAATGGAACTGCTTCAGCTTGGCCATAGCATCAAGACGTTGGTTTTGATTCATGCTACCTGAAGAGACCCAGGAACATCCAAAGTTTTATAACCTCTTTATAAGCACTGGTACTATTCCATTTTACTATCACTCAAATACATAAAAAGCAGCAACCCTGACTTCCACTCAGTATTTTAAGTAACTTATTTCAAGATTTCAATATTTATGATTTCATTCACATGGCTAAGTCCTCCAACTGATGCAAATTCTGGTCCCTTCAAACTTTAGCAGATTGTCTGATAAACTGATATAACTGAAAGAACTTATCATGTGCTGACAGGCATCTCCAAATGCAGCTAGGCTGGTCTTTGGATGACAGTAACTGGGCCCGTAGTAGGCCTCTCTTGTCCCATAGGACCTGCCAAAGCTTGTGTTCTTATTACCATAGCTTTCCAGAACCCAGAGTCACCTTCCACAATGAGGCATGATAGCAAGATTTCAGTTCTCTTCAAATTTCTTTCCTATACATAATAAAAATAGCTGGCACCCATAGAGGCTTTAAAGGTTTACAAAGCACTTACAAGTATTATCCCATGCCCACTTTACAGATGAGGAAACTAAGCCTGAGAAAGGTTAATTGACACACACAGGGCCACATACAACTACTAAGTGTCTGAAATTAGATTTGAACCAAGTTCCAGCACTATCCTCTTTCTAGCTGCTATATCATGTGACAAGGAGATATGACAGAATATGAATGATTCTGAATGAGTTATAAGAGAGATGAGTTTCTGCTATGGCTCCAGAATAAAAAGAATATTTTAAATTCATCACCACACAAACACAGTACCTATTTTTAAATAAGATGTACATACTATATAATGTCCAACAATGATGATGAAATACGCTGGAGAGAGCATCCGAAATAGTTGGGTTAGAGTTCCACCTTCCACCATTTACTAACTGTGAAATCACCATCTCTGCAAGATTCAGTTTACCCATTTATAACACAGGGATGACACATCTCATAAGAGTCTCGTAAGAGAAAAAGATTAATGTACATCAATTCCACTTTGCCACACAAGGCATCTTAACCATAAATATGAGCTCCCATTCAGATTACAATGAAGGCTTAACAAAGCATTACACTTTGGAGGGTTTTCTGATGCAAATTTAAAATGTTTTTCTATCAGAAAACACTCTGTCCCAAACAACAGGTGAAAACCAAAAGTGAGTCACAAAAACACCTCATCTTAGTCAACTTACTTGGTATCTGAAAAAAATACCCCAAATAATTCATTCCTGCTAGACCAAAAAAAGTAATTTAACTATGTGGAAGGAAATGGCATGTTCTTTTAACTCCCCTAAGATATTAAAATTGGCAGCTCTAGTTGAATGACAAAACTTCATCACAGTTAGGTAACTTAACAAAGTAATCTTTTCACTACCACAAACGTACTCTAAAATTTCACAAAAACAATTTTCTAACTAGAACAATATTTGGTACTATTTTGAAATTACAGAAAAATTGGAGAAAATTCCTTTTTTTTAACCAATCAAAGTACAACTTAAGCAGCAATTTTCTTTCTTTTGAAGTTACTCATTTGACTGCCTCCAAACCCAAAGACTACATCTGACATACCTTCTTCCTTTGGGAACTGTGGTATTATTACAAGGGTTAAAAGAACAACCACTTACCTGAAATGCACTCAGCAGGAAAGCCCTTGGATGACAAGATATCAGCCAAATGCTGGGCTCTGTGGGAAAACAATATATACATCTTCAATCTTATGATTATAGAATTCATCCAAAAAACTTTTAGATTCCCATGAATATCTTTCTCCTTTACCCAGCATCTCAGTCTTAAATTATATTACCTGCTATGTAGATTGGAGAAGACCAATGCTTGATTAAATGGAATTCTACTGAATAATTCTTGCAAGTGTTGGGTCTTTTCCTCAAAAATTTTATGAGGCAAGGGATGTGAATTTACCACTTTGTAATACTGCTTCAGCCCTGTGCAAAAAAATTAGGAATCATTAGTACAGAACGAACAGGCATCATGCCATGTCAAAAATTATTACAAGGGCTATAACAGATGTGTACTAACAGCTGACAATGGAGGGAAAAACCATCAGAATATCATGAACTTAATAATATGCCAATGGATATATCTAAAACCTACACATACCAATAAGACTTGGGTCACTGGAATTCAGCCTTACAAATGTGGGGTCTCTCATGTACCTCGTCAAAGCACTGGCCAAGAATTCAGGGTAGGTAGCTGATACTGCCAGCATCTGTTTGTTGGCAGGCAGAGAAGAATAAATCCAACTGGAGATAAAAAAAAAAAATAAACATTCTGGAGATATGCAACGCATACATCCCTTGGAAAAGAAAGTAAAATGTATTCACGCATTTTGTTTTAATGGTTAATCCAGTTATTTTTCTTACTTTATTTGTTCCTGGAAGCTCCCTTCTTCTAGAAGTTTATCTGCCTCATCAAGAATAAAAAGACGGATACTGGCTGTGTTCAAGTAGTCAAGTTCTATTAACTGTTTAATTCTGCCTATGTTTCAGAAAAAATAAAAACTAAATAATAGTGAAGGACCAACTACATACAAAGCAAACATTTAAGCATTATGCATATGTGTATGTACATACGTAAATATAAATACACATATATAACATAACTTTCAAAAAATCTAAACAATAGTAACAGCAACTGTTGGAAGCCTGAGAGCAGACCGACTATATAACTATTAGTTTTAATCCCCTAATATCCTTCCCCAGCTCCCATTAAAATCTTGCACATAGTTAGTCAAGCCAAAATGGAAATGAGGTCATGAGTCCTAATTAATCCAATTTAAAAACCTTTTAAAGTGTCTACTCAACATCTAATAACTACTAAGTGCAACAACATACCTCTGACACTGTGAAAGAGGCATATGGTTAGAGACTAGATTTCAGAGTTAGAAGACATAGGCTCAAATCTGCCTCTGGCTGTGTGACCCTGGACAAGTCACTTAGCCTTAGTGGGCCAGGCAGCTCTTCAGACTCTAAGCTCAAAGCATGTTGCCAGGCTGCAGGGGTAAAAGAAACTCCACCTCCCCCAATTCTCCATAATGAGGAAATCACTTGTGCAGACAAAAAACAAACAAAATAAATTACAAGGCACTGCTAGGAAAAAAACCCTCTGTTTTCAAGAAGCTTCAACCAGGCCCTGGATGCTACTCTAAAACTGAACATTTTCCCTCCTGAGGCATTTCCATGTCATTGATATTTTACAAGAAGGATAGACTATCCACTCCCGGCTGACCTGCAAATTAAGATAATCCATAATATATACGTTAAAAAGTAATGTCCACAGAACAGAAAGCAGCTAATCTTTCACCCTGTCTTCAGAACCATTTTGTCCCAAGTAACACTTATGATTTATTTCCAAGTCAAGAGGAGTCCTTATTTTCACAGGATCACAGACTTAGATCAGGGAACCTCAGGTCATCTGATCCATCCCCCCCCCTCCCTTTTTTTTGCTTTTTACAAATAAAGAAACAAAGGCCAGAAAAGTGAAGTGACTCATCATCTAACGTTACAGGTAATAAATAAGTAGCAAAGCCAGGACTCAAAACTAGATTCTCTAACTCCAAAACTGCCACTCTTCCTAATGTACCACACTGTTTTCTCATTTGCTCAGTTCCCCTCGCTCTGCTACAGTGTTTCTGGCACCGGCCATTAAAAGAGTAACCATTGCCATTTTAAGAATATACCATGTTCTTGCCTAGAAAAGTTTATTCAGTCCCTAAAAAGTAAGAGTAAACTTACCGGGAGAGCCAACAGCAATATGGCATTTTTTAAGTCTGGTCTTGTCTTGAGATAAAGGTGTCCCCCCAATAAAAACATGGCATTCTAAACCTTCCATCTTGATTCCAATGGCTGTGATAACAGAATGGATCTGCACGGCAATCTCTCTTGTAGGAGCCAAGATCAGAATCTGGGGGTCGGGGAAATAGAGAAAAGAAGAAATCAATTCTCTTTTCAGAATAATTGGAAAAAATATGGAAAGCATCTAGTCCCCACTATGGCTCAGGAGTACAACCACCCCTACAGAGACTGTTTGGGCACCATCACATTATTTCCCTGGAAGATGCTAAATGGCAGGCATCTTGGTCGTGGGAAGGATGCTCAACTTATGCTTTTGAGTCATGGCACAAGTGAGGCAGGGGAGTCAATCAACTCTAACAAAAATTGAGCGTCTCAGAGGACGGATCACTAGGCATCGGGGCCGGTAAAGACTTCATTCTTCCTGGGCCACGTGCCCTCGGCACCAGCACCAGCACCAGCACCAGCACCACACTCACGAGGCCCTTTCACACCTTACCGTCCACTGGCTGGGGGCCCTCTGCTCGCCGGCAAAGCACTCACCTGGGTGGCCAGGTTCTCCAGAATGAGGGAGTCCAGAGCTACGGTGGAGAACACGCAGGTTTTCCCAGTGCCGGACTTGGCCTGAACGATTAAATCTGGAGGGAAGCGCACAGGGGCAGTTAGAGAGAGGCGGGCTTGGGTGGCTCAACGATTATTGACTTCAGTGGCCCCTTCCAATCCCGCCCCCCCCCCCCCGGGAGGTCGCCACGTGCAAGAGGCCGGTCAGGGAGGTGGGAGCCCCTGGACGGGGGAGGGGGAGTCGAGCTCCTTCTATCCAGCCCGGCGGTGGCGGAAGAGAGCCTAGGGCGGGCCCCGGGCCGTACCCAGACCGCAGCGCCCCAGCGGGATGGCCTTGAGCTGCACCGGCGAGGGCCGCTCGAAGCCCGCCGCCCGCAGCCCCTCCAGCACCGGTCGCGACAGGAGCAGCGAGCCGAAGTCCGCTGGTTCGGCCAAGAGCACGTCCCCGGTGCGCGCCCGTGGGCCCGCCACGTCGTGGGCCGTGCGCAGGCTCCGGCTTTGTCCGGGTTCCCCCGGCTCCACGGAGGGGTCGGGCACGGGAGCTGAGCCCGCCACCATAGCGCCTCCACGAGTAACAGAGACCGCCGCAGCAGCCATGCCGCCCACAACCGCCGCCGGATCTCGCGAGGGGCGTGGGGCGGGGCGAGAGAAACAACTTTATCGACAAGCCGTCCAGAGCGGATACGGACAGTGGAGGCCTGCCTGGGAATAGCCGGAGGGAGCGGGGAGTAAAGGCCAATAGAGAAAGAGGCGGGATCAAGAGACTTGGAATCAAGGGCGGAGTCAAGGGGAAGGAGGAAGGAGGAAGAAGGGGCCGGAAGGAGAAAGGGACGAGGTCCGGGGTGTGGTGCCGCCTGTCGGCAGAGGGCGCCACCGGCTCATACTTCGGTTCCTCTCCCTCTCTTTCCCCTTCCTCCGCCC
The DNA here is from genome assembly GCF_028372415.1 of Notamacropus eugenii. Lineage (NCBI taxonomy): Eukaryota > Metazoa > Chordata > Mammalia > Diprotodontia > Macropodidae > Notamacropus > Notamacropus eugenii. Next base: position 290,540,027 of record NC_092873.1, on the reverse strand, counting down.
CCTCCCCGGTGACCTGGGGACGAGAGGAATCATGCAGCCCACTCCGGTGCAAGGGGCTAGGTCCGCCTTGCCCCTCGAGAGGCCGCCGGGGGCTTCACAGCGACTGGAACCAACGAGCCCGTTATTCAGCCTGCCCCGCCCCCGACATACGGGCTATTGTTGCCCTGACGTCAAGGCCGAAAGCATTGTAGACGTCACAGGGTCTTCCCGGTGACGCGAGCTCCCCGGCGAACGTCATATTTTAGCCCCAACCCATCTTAGCTCGAGTTTTTTTTAAATAATTGAACTGCCAGCTCGGTAACCAAGCGTCTGTGTGTCTTACCGCCGCGTGCCAGGCGTTAGGGAAACAGAAGGAGGCCACGGACCAGGCCTGCCCTCAGGGAGCTTACCAGCTCACGAGATCCGCCAAGCCTCCAGCGCAGTGCCTGTCACCTGGTGGGCGCCTCACAAAGGTTTCGGAAGAAGAACGTGTTCCCCCAAAATCATGTCTGCCAGCGTGGTTTCTGACCACGTATGTGGCATTCCGCTCCCGTCGTTACCCACCTCTGAGCCAAGGAAAGCATCTCACCCCCTTTCCCACAGCTCCCTGGTATACAAGAAAAAAGTTGTGGGACCCCAGAGATCATCTAACAAAATTCACCATCCACACCCAGAATATGCTAAAGAGGAAGGGCACTCCCAGAAAAGGGAAGGGACTTGGTCAAGGTAAGCCAGGCAGTAAGCGGGGCACAGCAGGGGGCGGACCAGAGTCCTCTGACAAGCCCATCCCCCCATGAGGCTAGTCCATACTCATACTTCTGTGATTCTGTAAGCCCATGGAGGTGGCTGCTCCCTTCTTCCCTCCCTCCCAACAGTATGGTTTCCAACCCAACCATGGTAACTCTTGTCTTTGTCCTCCAATAAACAGGCAATTATTAAGTGCTTACTGTGTACTGGCCCTAGACTAAAATTACAAGCAAAACTAAAGACAATCCCTGCCCTCAAAAAGCTTACTTTCTAATGAAGACAGTGGTAGATGAATAAGAATTTATTTTTTAAAAAAGGCAAAGGACAGCCCCTGCCCTCAAGGACCTCAGTCTGAAGAGAACAAGCAAACAACTATATACTAACATGATACAGGATAAATTGGAGATCGTCAACAGAGGGAAGGCACGGGCATTATGGGGGATTGGGAAAGGCTTCTTGTAGAAAGATGGGAAGGAAGCCATTGAAACTGGAAGGCAGAGATAAGGAGGGAGAAAATCCCAGGAATGAGGGACAGCCAGAGGAAATTCCTAGAGTCAGGAGACGGTGTTACTGGATTGCAGACTATGTGCAGGGTAGTAAAGTGTAAGGAGATTGGAAAGATAGGAAGGAGCCAGGTTGCAAAGGATCTTAAAAGTCAGAGGGTTTTATATTTTATCCTAGAGGTGCTAGGAAACTATTGGGGTTCTTTGAATGGAGAGGTGACATGGTTAGACCTGCTTTTAAGGAGATACATTTAACAGCTGAATGGAGGATGGACAGGAGGGGCCCTGAGATTAACTATTGCACAAATCCAGGTGAAGAAGACCCACCTGGGTGGTGGCAGTGTCAGAAAAGTGTCAGAGAAGAGCAGCTGACATACCTGAGAGATGTTTTGAAGGTCAAATCAACTGAACTTAGCCACAGACTGAATGGAAGGAAGAGGGTAATGGGAAAGAAGAGATGTGGATGTTACTTAAGTTTTAAACCTGTGTTCCTGGGAGGACAGTGGTACCTTCCACAATAACGGTAGTTAGGAAGAGGAGAGAGTTTTGGGGGGAAAATAATATTTGGTTTTGTACATGTTGTGTTTAAGACAATTACAGGGCACCCAGTCTAAGATTCCATTAGGCAGATGGAGGTGGAAGTCTGGAGGTCAAGAGAGACTGGATGAGTAACTTTTAGGATTATCAGTATAGAGATGATGACTGAGTCAATGAGAGTTGATGAGATCACCAAATGATAGAGGGAGAAAAGAAAAGAGACAGAGTCCCATGGGATACCCAGCGTTAGCTTGAGTGACCCAGATACAGCTCTAGCAAAGGAGAAAGATCGATCAGATAGAAACTGGAGACAGCAGTGTTATGAAAACCTAGAGAAAAGAAAGTCCCAAGAAGAAAAGAAAGGTCAAAAGTGTCAAAGCTGCAGAGAGGTCAAGAAGAATGAGAATTGAGAGAAGTCCAAGATAGGTTTGATGATTAGGAGATCATTATCTTTGAAGAGAGTTGTAAATGTTAAATAATGAGGTCAGAAGGCAGGCTATAGACAATGAACAAAAGGGACTTGAAAAGAAAGTGGAGGGAAGAAGGGGTTACATGGACAGGGTATAAAGTGGAACTCCAGGAAGTCAGGAGCACACGTAAGTTTAAACCTTCAGGAAGAGAAAATGAATTATCAAAATGCTGTCATACAGCGCAGACTTCTTATACACAACAGGTGTTTGCCTAATATTGTTTGAATGAATTACAGTACTTAGACTGTGTCATCTCCATGCCTCATAATTATAGTGCAGATGGACCAATGCTTTTATGGGGGACAGATGGCTAAATAACCAGTTATTTTGTTGCTAGCATTTATGCACAATAATGGCCAAAATATAGTTCAAAGGCAAAAGCATAGCCTGTCTCATTTATCTAGCCCTGGGTTTATTTGCATGCCAATCAGGAAGCACCATGGGAGCTGATGAGAACTGGGGATAATCTCTTAGACACAGTCCTTACACAACTTCTGTGGAATTTTATGAGTGAGGTGCCCAAAATAAGTTTGGGGATACAGATGGTCAATCAGAGATTTAACAAGAGTTAAAAGGAATTTTCTAATCACAGAGTTGTCTGGGATGAGGGGAGTAAAAGTTGTTAGCAGAAGATCAAAAGAATAGACTTAATCTCAGTGTGGAACCTTGACTGTGTTTTGCTAAATATCATGGGACATACCTATTAAAAGAGTTATTTCTTGATAGGGAGGGGCTTAACAACCACTACATTCTATGGCCTGAAGATAGTAGCAGAGAGTAGTTCAACAAGGAGAAATGTCAGTGGACCAGTCACAACCAGAAGAGATGATATAACAAACAGTGGAGGAGTGATACCCATTAAAGATGATAACAGCAGTAGGAGAACTAGGAACTATACATGAAGGAACCCATGTATAGGAAGATGTGCAGCAAGGGCAATTCCCATCTCCCATACTGTCGTCACACTTCTGCTCTCCATTCCATCACCTCTTCTGACCAGGGTGTCTTCATTTGGCTGGATGTGCTCTTTCCACTGACTCTCTCTACTGATTGTATTATGTCTGAGCTACTCTCTGCTACCATGTTCTCATTTTCAGTCTTCAGGGCCATAGATTGGGGGTGTAGCACATAGAATGAGTCTTCCTGGCAAGAAAGAGATTTTAAAGTTCTTGTAGTGCATGGTTGAGGCCTACAAGCCACCATTCTGAGCCAGAAAGCCAGCAAAAGCCCCAGATTGTCTATTCTTTTGATTGCCTTTCTCCTGGTATCAATCCCCAGTCCCTGGCAATCTCTCTGACTTGGGATTAGAAATTCTTTTAGCTCCTATTAAATCTGCTTCTTTATATTCCTGACTTTATTAGGCCTATCTGCCAGGGACAAAACAATCAAATACTGGCTACTTAGCAATCTGGCCATCACAAAAGGAAAACTGAAGGAAGTATATTTATTATCCTCTAACATTATGCTAGGCACTGGGGATGGTAGTACTAAGAATGAAACAGTCCCTACCCAAAAAGAACTGGCATTCCAATGGGGAAAATAGTTACACATATGATCAAATACAGAATTATATAAATACAGAATAAAGGCAACATAGCTAAATGCAAGATGGTTTGGAAGGGAAGGCATTATCATTTGAGAGCATCGGGAAAAATCATGTAGCATGTACTTAAGCAGGGTCTTAACAGAAGAGAGGGATTCTGGGAGGTAGAGGAGAGGAGAGAGTGCCTTCTGAAAATGAGGGGAATGAACATGGAGGAAGATGAAACCAACTAAGCTACCATTAATATAATTTTTCATCCTGAGTTTTTCCAGTAGCTGTAATGAGTTTGTATTGACACTTTCACCAGATAGGTGCTTCTTAATAGGCATTAACCAAATATAACAAAACCATCTATCTTTTTAAAATGAAAATGTCCTAATGAAATGACAGGCAGGATCAGCCTTAGGTAATAAGAATTCATTAGTCTTATAATGTTAGGGAACATAACTCATGGGCATGTGTATGAGGTTATATGAGGTATGCTGGGCGCATCCTAACATTTCGAATAGAATTGATATTTTGTGTCTCATTTAAAAAATTTTCACTTTTAAAGGGAATTTTAGATGTTACTTTTTAATATTGTTTTATTCAGTTTTTGATTCCCTGCCTTGAAGAATTCAAGATACTTTATGACTGAGTAATCAATAAATGTTGACCTTACAAAAATAAAAATTTCCTGCTAGCACACACTAATACAGTGTTCCAGACACACCTATGCTGTCCTTCTAAGATGCAGAGGAACGTATTTAGTGTTTAGGTGTCATAGTGATAGAGTACTGGGCCTGAAGTCAGGAAGACTCATCTTTCCATGTTCAAAACCAGCCTCAGAAACTTCCTAGCTATGTGACTCTGGACAAGTCATTTAACCCTGTTTGCTTCAGTTTCCTCATCTGTAAAATGATCTGGAGAAGGAAATGGCAAACCCCTCTTGTATCTCTACCAAGAAAACCCCAAAGGTCACAAAGAGCTGGACACAATTCAAAAGACCCAACAACAAAATTTAGTATTAGGCTGGTGACCAGCACTATTTGACTTTGTGTAAGTGGTATAAAGAGGAAGTGAAAAAGGAATGCTTGACTCCAGTTCCCTGGAACTCTAACCAGCAGCCTAGTCCATGGGGATTTGCCTGATCATGTTTTAGAGAAATCTTCTGACTATGGTCTTCTCCACCCTTCCCCACCCAATTCTTCCTTCTGTCCCAGAGACCACTTTGATTAATTGCCCCAATTAAACCTCGAAGCCTGATCCTTTGGGGAGCAAGGTGTCAAGTTTGCTTTTCTCGTTGTGAGAACTGACGGGCCCTTATTCATTCTTATTCAGGCAGCATAATAAATAACCTGCCCCCTTTGGCAGGGAGTTTATTACAGACTGATGGGATATTTAACAATAACTGGGGGCCCCATGATTTATTAGGTAGGAAGATTCACAGCATCTCTGAAGACGGAGAATTTGGAATTTAATTGATAAAGCCGCTGTCAGTAGCAATGAGATGTGCTCAGTAGAATCTGCATTTGAGGATTTTTTATTGGAGCTGTCAGGAAGAGTTTCTGCTAATCATATTCTGCTCCTGGAGATGATGGTATCTGCTGCTGATATGTAGGTGAGGGACAAATGGTGGGAAAGGAGAACTAAAGAAAGGGGAATAGGGAAGGGAAATCTGTCGATTGTACAGTCCCTCCAAAGGATATGATACAAATGTGAAATATTTTTAAGAAAGAAAAAGGACTGAGGGTCCCACTTTAGCTGGTCTTCATTTTCTCTTGCACTAATACACACAAGTCACATAATACATATACACCATGCTATTATGTGTGATCATACATGTAAAATTACCTGCATCTTATATACACTGCACTTCAGACACTATTGTGCGTACAATATATAAATGTGTGTTATATATATGCATATATTTATATTTATACATATACATTTATATATATACATACATATGTGCATGCACATCTCCTCCATTTACATGAATGCAATAATCAGGTTCCAATTCCACCTGCTATCCATTTTCCATCCAAGATGAAGGGCACTGAGCTCTTGAATCTTATCTTTCCTTTTTGTTCCTGGCCTTGGAAACCAGAAATTAATGCTGGCTGTACTACTGCCTCTAACCCTATTTCTTATTAAAAAGGGAAGTCAGATTTGATCTCTGACCCCTATGAATGATGCAGCAGCTTTGGTGTGAGCCTCTTGAAAACAAGGTCTGCTTCCTGCCTTTATTTGCATTTGCAGCTCTTAGCCAGTGCCTAGCACATAGTTTCTGTTGCTTAACAAATAATTGCTGGTTTGACTTGGTATAGCATTTGGATGCAGATGTAATCTGGGTCCAAACATTGGCACTGTCATTTATACCCTGTCAATCCTCTTCCCTGGGCCTCAGTTTCCACACTGATGAAATGAGGGAGATGGATAGATCAGTAAGGTAGGGTTCCAACTTTATAGCTAAGATCCTACAGCTTGGAGCCTTTATGAGGGCCCTATACCTTCTTCCCCACCCCCTGCCCCACCTCCCCAGGACCACAGAGGACACAGTGAATGGGCTCCCTCAACCAGAGCTGTGTTCTTTTCCTTTAATCTTTCTGTGTCTATTCTTAGTCCCTGAGGTTTATCTGCCTCCTCTTTCCTTCCAGCCAGAATACCTGGGAGGGGGAGATGCCCTGCAAGGAACAAACAATTGTCACTGTCTAATCTGGGCCTTAACAGTGACACAACAGGACCTCAGAGCAGGATGGATGCAGCAACTGGTTTGATTAAATCAAACTCCTATGGCAACCTTGCTAAATTAAAGTGACAGGCACTGAGCAGAGGATGAGGGGCTGTGAGAGTATCTCCTCAGGTGGTGGAGGAGGCACCGACAGGATGTCAGGAGATCAAGCACTAACAGAACATTGCTTTTGCCTTTTTCCTTGTTTTCTGAGTCTAGAGAGGAGAGGAGAGTTACAGCTGGGAGATTTTTAAATGCCTTCCCAGACATTTACCTGAATGTGTAGGAGAAAGGTACACACACACACACACACACACACACACACACAGACACACACACAACACACATTAGGCAACATGGTCCAGTGGAAAGAGAAGTAGATTTCAAGTCAAGGGACTTGGGCTCAAATCCTGTCTCTGACACTACTTTGATGTTTCAGTGCCTCAGGTTTCTCATCTGTGAAATGCCGGTGCTGGACTAGATAACCTCAACTGTTATTTCTACCTCTAAACTGATGATCCTGTGCTTTTTGTTGTGCATTCATTTCAGTCATGTCCAATAGTCTAGGACCCCATTTGAGGTGTTCTTGGCAGAGATACTAGAGTGGTTTGCCATTTCCTTCTCCAGTTCATTTTATAGTAGGGGAAATTGAGGCAAATAGGGTTAAGTAACTTGCCCAAGGTCACACAATAAGTATCTGAGGCTGGATTTGAACTCAGGTCTTCCTGACTCTGGGCCCAGTGCTATATCCATTGTGCCATCTAGCAGTGTATGCTGTCCCTAAGTAAGCTCAGAAAGTGTGCTTGGTGAGAATTCTTTTCATTTTGGGTTTTTTTTTTAAATTTCCCTAAGAGACTTCCCAAGATTTGATCTCCTTTTATCCTCAACAACACAACAGGTATTTAGGGAAGGGATTATATGCTCCACTTTACAGATGCAAAAACTGAGGCATGGAATGGGTGAGTTGTTCAATTCCATTTCAGGAGAATTTATGAAGCACCTACTAGTAGCACAGGACACTGTGTAAGGTGCTGGGTCTATTCTTGAAGACAAACAGTAGAAGCTTATGCCTAGATTTTAAGAAGTTGAGGAGAGGATTCCAAGTGTGGGAACAATCTGTGAAAGATCATTCAGGGAATTAGTGGCAGAGTCAATTCCTGATCTGGAGTCTTCACTCTTCCCTCTACAATACTCTAACTCCTATAAGATTTTAACATGCTGGATAAATCAATGAAGAACAAGGTCACCATTACTGTTCCTTCTCCTAGCTCTGGAAAAAAAGCAAATAGAGGTTCAGACCAAATATCATCTTCTCCATGAATCTTTCCCTGATCCTGCTGTACCAACCACTTTGAGATTCACTCCCCCAAGCTTCCACTCCCATTGGCAGCCCGGGTCCCTAGAGCCCACCTCAGTGGTAGTCCTGAAAGGGGAATTGTCAGTCCAGATACCCCACTGGTGTATCCCCCATAATCTATTCACTTCAAGGAGAGTTAGAAGACTGCCCCTCCAGATAGTCCCCAACTACCACTGGAAGGCATTTCCACCAAATGGTATGCTGGGATGGGCTAGGAAGACTAGGTAGGGGCAGATGGCTGGTGGAGGGGCTGTAGCCCCAACCTTTCCACAGCTTCAAGAGGGAATGGATCTCTCTCCCTCTACATTTCTCACAGCACTAGGCCTAGTTCTGTCTCCCGCACTTATGGTCTAATTTGTATTACAGTTATTGGCAGAGGGTCCTCATCTTAAGTGTCTAGACGGGAAGAGAATTCCCTCGTCTATCTCCCTCAGCTCTCAGCCTTGACACAACTAGGCCCTCAGCTAGAAAGAGGATGCACTAAACGATACCAGCATGCAACAGCTGCAGCAACCTGCTAATGTCGTTCTCTGCAGGCCCCCTCACAAATCTTTTCTCTTTCCAAGACCAGTTTTCCACTGGTCATTTGGCAAGTGGCTGAGAGCTAATTTATGAATCTCAAAGTTCTACATGATCACACGCATATAAAGGTATTTACATGTTCACTTCCTTCTCCCCCTCCCTTCCTCACCAAAGAAGTTCTCCTATCATCTAATCATAATGTAGATACCACACCTGGTTTAATTGGGTTCCCAGGAGCTGTACTAGAAGGAACAAACTTTGGGTTTCCTCTTCAGCGTCTATGGCTGAGTACAGCCCAGCGAGGTGCTCTGTCCTCCAGTCTGTCCCCATTCAGAAAGTCTCCTCTCCAAAAATCTGGCCACCAGAGGGTGGCATGGCAACTTTAAAAAAAACACTATCTTTTAAGGGGTGAGTAGGTCCATGGATTTCATCAGTCAACAGAGGAAGAGCAGATTTCTATAAGACTGTAAAGTTTACTGAATGGTTTCGCCACAATAGCCCTGTGAGGGAGAGAGTGCAATTCTTTTTATGCCCATCTTACATTTTACCAGCAGGTGGCATTGAGAGTTACTGTCTAGATCTAGAACAAGCTTTATCCCATGCTCATGCTAAAGTGGTTTGTGTATGCCCCAATGGAGCAGAAGTGCCATCATTTCTGGTGTTCTCAGAGAGTCAGCAAGCTTAGCTCTGTCATTCTGTGCAGGGCAATACCAACTTGTTGTCAAGGTATAGAGACTGGTAGATCTATTCAATTAAAATTTAGTTGTGATCCCCCCCACTGACAAAACCTACCTCCTTCCTTGAACTTGCTCTCTCTATATATATAAATTTATATGTGTGTATACATATACACACATATACATGTATACATATGTATACATACATGTATATGTATACATACACATGTACATATGCATGTATATAGAGAACTTGATGTGTATGTATATACACACATGTATAATATGTATGTACACACACATATGTGTATATTACATGTTATACATGTATGTGTAGAGACCTTTCCGTGCATGTGTACATATGTGTGTACATATACACACATGTGTGTGCATAGAGAAAACTTGCTCTGTGTGTGTGTATGTAGTGTGGGTACACTCTATCAAGTATCAAATCATTCTGTGGACCAAGAACATGAGTCATCTGGTACTCATAATGGAGTCAACTATACAGAAGAATGACAAAACTACTTGAATGCTGCATACAGTTTTCCCCTTCTTTGCTTAGAACTAGTAATTAATAGTAAAGCATCTAACAAGTAGCTGCATATCCATTGCTCTCCTAGACCTGAAAAGTCCCTCAGACATAGGATTAATCTGGACCTTGGAGCTCAATGTATGTACAGTTAGAGTTGGTTTATGTGCCCGTTTTTTCCCCTTTGAATGGGCCAAGGAGTACCCACTTGATCTCTTGTTCACTAGATGAGGAAGTAGAAATTATGGAGGATTCTTGTCTCTGGGACCCAGAGTATGAGGAATGGACTCAACATCTGGGTAAACTCAGAAGACTGAAGCTCCCACAACAGGTGACATAGTCCATCTTGGCCATTTTGTTCCCACAGAGACCTCCAACCTTGACTGGTCATAGCTATAAGATTCTCAAGCCAAGCTCTGTCCAGGAGCAGCCTACAATCCATCATTGCTGGTTCTGGAGTCCTTTTCTTTCCCGTGTAGCAAAAGGTGCCTTTACCTCCTCACTTGTGATCATTCCCAGACAAATTTCTACCTTTCTCTGTACAGGGTGGGATTGGGGCAAACAGAATGATAAAGTCACTCACTCCATACAGAAGGGGAAATGGAGGGTCAGGTAAATAAAATGACTTGGCTGGGTCACACAGCCAGTAAGGTAGCAGAACCAGAATCCCCACACAGAGTTCCCCTGATTTCCAGATCAGTGCTCTTTATCCAGCCAGCTTAAATGACAAATCCCTGAAGCATATGTACCCATTCTAGCATTATGCATAGAGCATTACAGCACCTGAGATGCCAGTTCTGTTTCTAAAACCATATTGTCAATTCAGCCCTGCTCTGATAATTCACAGATGCTCTCACTGAACCCCACCCCCGATTCCCATCCCCCACCCTCTTTCAGATCAAATTCCCAGGAAGGGTCTATTTCAGTGGCACTCCCAATAATGGAGCATGAAAGTCAATTACACCAAGAAGTCCTAGGTTCCTATTAGTCAATTCCTGCATGATGATCTTGCCAAGAGATTCTAATTGCAGTCCAAGGTAAGCAAATATGCTGTCTTTCACTCCTCTCCAGCCTGTCCCCACTGTTAAATACAGACAGATACACACACACACACACACACACACACACACACACAAATAGGATCAGTGATTACATATATTCTCATTGTCTGGACCCTGGGCTTTCAGGTTTCCTTGAATTTTTTGTCCTTGATCATACATATTATTTCTATGTAAAGGTCCTAAGACTGATGATGTGCTAGAAGGAACTTTAGAGATCTCAACTCTGCTATTAACAACTGCTTGTCTTCAGACAAGCCCTTTTATTTCTCTGGGCCTTGGTTTCCTCACCTGTAAAAGGAGGAGGTTGGACGAGATAACTTTTTCAATCACTTACAGCTCTCAACCTACGTTATGATTTTATGAGTTAGTCCAATTCCTTTATTTTACAGATGAGGATTTCAGGTCTTAGAGTGATGAAATGGCTGGCCCAAGTCAGACAAATGGTAAAAAGTAACAGACCTAAGATTCTAAACTCAACCCTCTGATTCCAAATTCCCTGCTCTTTCTACTATATCCCTTTCCACCCCATTGGATGAAAGGAATTAGCTTCTTCTAGACCTAACTTGTCAGGTCAACACAATAGAAAGGAACAAGTATTGGGCTAACAGTCAGAAGTAGATTCTAGCCCTTGGTCTATCATTAATTAACTGTGTGGCTATGGGCAAAACGTATCACCTTTCTGGGTCTCAGTTTCCTCATCTGCAAAATGATAAGTTCAGGCTGGATAATGTCCAAAGTCCCTTCCAGCTACCACATTCTATCATTTTGCAATGGAAAGATCAAAATGCAAGTTATTTCCAGATCCCCCTAGGCAGAAACACAAAAGACCATGTTTGATATTCATTACTCACTCTCCATTGCCCCAGTCACTTTTCATAGATGATGATTCATGGAGAATAATCATAGCAAAGAAAACTTGTCTAAACCCAGTGAGGGGTGGGGGGAATGGAAAGGGAGAAGAGAGGGAGATTGGGAGGGAGCCAAAGAACAAAACTCTTCTCCCAGCTCAGTCCTTGCTCTTTGATTTGCATCTTCATTTGTCAACTGGTGACAATCTGGTTTTTTCCCCTATGCCCCCATTGATTTGAGGAACAGTGGCTTCTCCCCTCTGGAGATCTGAAGGGCTGTCTTCCTTTTTATATAGACCACCCACCCCTGGCTTCTCCCTCTGTCATGCCAATGAATGCTTGAGCCTCTCTTGCAGCCAGAACTGGGAGGATCATTACCCATATACTGGCTGTTGGGACAACAGGCGGGTCATGGGCTCTAGACCCAGCCCCTCCTGGGAACAGCTGTTGACTTCAGTTCTGGCTCTTCTGAGAGCCTCCAGATTGGAATTCCCACTGAGTCCTGGAATAAGCCCCCCCCCCCCCCCCCACCAGAGAAATAGGAGAATAGATGGTCTCCATCCCCTGCTGAATACCAGGTGTGAGACCAAAGAGCCCCTATTGAATACCAAATGTGGAGAGCAGTGAGACAATGTCCCAAAGTGATCTCTTTTCCTTTTCTATCTACAGCTTCTTGTAGGGTCCTTGTTGCCTTTCCTCCTCTATCTCTACCAACTTCTTCCTGGCTTGCTCCCCCTGCCTCCCCACTAAGTATCCTTGTTCCTTTATAGCTTATCGCTGCAAAGACTTTAGTAAAGAAGTCCCATGGAGTATGGTATGATGGCAATAATATTGAATTTAGAGGCAGAGGACTAAGGTTTTTTCTATATGAATCTCCAGCACTGAGCACAGTGTCTGGTACCTAGTAAATCCTTAATAAATGATTGACTGGTTGTCTTCAAATTCTCCTACTTGTTGTTTGATCCAGAACAGGCCCCTCTGCACCTCAGGTTCTTCATCTGTAAAATGGAAGATAGGGTGGGTTCAGCATATAAACTAGATGAGCTCATCAGCCCCTTCCAACCTAGGCTATAATCTGTGATTACCACATGACTGCCCCTAGTTTCATGCACATTGGACTACTGGTTTTCTAATTCCTGGTTCTTCTATTTTTATTTTTTCTATATTCTATCTCCCCCTCTCAACTTAGCATGACCCATTTCATGTCCTGGTATCCAAACCTTTGTGTTCCCCTGCTGTTGACATCCCAACTTCCTTTTCTAACATTCCCAGACTTGGCTCCCCAAGCCATGGTAGCTGATTCTCACTCTCTTCCCTTCCCCCACCCAGAAAACCTTGACACACAGAGCTCTTTACATCCTCCTCCTTTTTGCCTGTGCTCTTGAGTTGCAGGGAATAGATCTCACTACAACACTATCTCTGATTGGCTATACAAAGCCCAAACCTTTAACACCAGCCCTGAGCCTGAAAGCTAGAAAACTGCAGGGCTGTGACAGGAAGGTGATCCAGGCATTTCCCTTTGTGCTGGGGTAGCTGAAAAGGGGAATAACTGGCTGCATCTTTGTAGTGATACAGAGCATCAGGAAGAGGACTGGTAGCTTTACCATCATATTAGTGGGGAGCTGGACTGGTTGCCATGAGTGGGAGAATGTGAAAAGGGAGGTAGGGATTGGGAGTATGGGGCATGTGATTCAGAATGAAAGCAGAACTCTAAGCATGGGAGAGCAAAGAATCCATGGGGGCTATCTGTTGGTCCAGTGGTATTTGCTTTGTATCTCCTTCTCTCATTTCAATATGGGGGTAGAGCTTTTAGCTTGATTCTTAGTCTCCTCCTAAGAACCTATACTGGCACAGAGCATGAAATGATGAGAGGGTGAGATCAAATCCTGTCTAGGACAGATTATATGAATCCTGGGTGTAGCAGAACTGGCCTTCTGGTTTCTATTTTTGAAGAGAAGAGTTTGACAGGGCACCAGCAACCTGATACTCTGAGTCCATGAGTTATCTGACCAATCAGACTGACCTTGGTAGCTTCCTATCTGTACTTAGCATTCAGCTTCCAAGGCAAAGAGGGGGAAATGTTCTCCAGACACAGACTCCTTACCTTCTTAGTCCCTCTCTGGAACTCTCCCAGCTAGAAGTCATCAATATCTTCCATGAGTATTATGGTTCTCAATGTCCCAGATAACCCAATTGATGGGCAAGTCTTTGAGAATGAAGGATAAACAAGCACAACAATTCTTCTGACACCAGGAGGAGCCTAGTTAGTTATTCAGCAGATAAGACAGAATCAAATCTTACAGCTTTTCATCACAGCCTACGCCATGGGTATGCGGCCAGATCATCATCCCTCTATTCACCTTTCCTCTGCCTCCACATCAGGCCCCAAATGTAGTGCAAGGGCTTCCAGGCTCCACACTCACACTTGTCCTAGAGGTGCCACCATGGTACCCACTCTCCTTCAGAACATCTGTCCTCCTCAATCCCCAGTCTTACCAAAGACAGAGAGGGAACATAATCCTCAATCACTGAGATGCCTTCCACTGCTACTCTTCTAGAGTTCCTAAGTCAGTCTCTCAAAACCATCACTTAGTCCCAATACTCTTGGTGCTCCAAGACTTTCCCAAATCCCATGGAATTATAAACTCCTTGTTCTCCTGACAGAAAAAGAAATAGAAGAAAATCTCTCTGAGGGAGCAACACCTTCTTCTCTCTTTCACTGTCTCAGTCCCAAAGCATCTCAAACCTCCAACAGGATCACCTATCTAGGTTCCATTCTTCCCCTCCCCCAGCTTTCTCCTTGGATTGAAGAAGTAGGGATGAGAGGTGATAACCCTGATTTTTATGCCCAAAAGAGAAAATTGCCTAATATTTGCTAGTACTGTGTGAGAAGTCCTTTATACAGCTCAGTTTCCTCATCTGAAAAATGATTTGGATTCAGGTCTTCTTGACCCAGCACTCTGTCCTCTCACATAGGCAAAGATAGGTAAGACTGATTACTGGCTCCTACAAAAGAGATGAAACTAGGAATGGGGTGAGGGCAATCACTATCACCTACATAGAGCAGTCTTTGCTACAAGCCCCTTGAAAATCTGGAGGGTGCATGAAGCCCCAGATCCACCAGTTCATCCAAGGTGATTTTGGCCAGAGAGCTACCTTCATTTTGTGGCTACTCTGCTCAACCATAAATTAGCCACCTGAGCATTCACCTTCTGAAAGAGAATCCAGGAGAATTCAGATACATTGCCATGAACAGAATCTGAACTTATAGACAGAGCCCTCACTAGGGTAAAGCAATCAACACTTTCCCCTAGAGTTCCAAAATTTAGGGAGCACTGATAGCACTTGTACGCCTTCAACAGGAAGACACAATTGAGCTTAGCCCCCATTTAGTTAAAATAAGAAGATACCAGATGGCTTCCTCCTCTTCTCTGTGCTTACTCGGCAGTTGGGCACTTCCCTGGTCAACTCTACCTTGTGTCCTTCCCAGCTGTAGGCTCTTAGTGTCCTGGGGACCCCACTCACAGTGATAAGAATCTTGAGCTCCAAAGTCTCTGAGGTCTCCTGTCACCACAAATGAATTTACTCCAGGTTCAAGAATTACTGGTTATGTCTTTGCTTCTCATTATAGTTCAGTCTGTACTGGCATACAGTGTGATGGAGACAAGGAACACCAGCAAGTAGGTCAAAGTCCTGCTTACAGCCTCTTTTCTCACTCCTCTCACAAGTTCCAAATTCACCACTAGAGCTCCTAGATTCCATACTTGTACTTGTCCTTAGGACTTTATCATTTTCCAATCAATCTTAGGTTATCATCTTTGCAGCCATGCCCAGTCCAAGCATCTATTGTATTCACCTTCTAATCTCACCCCCAACTACTACAGAACTTTGTCTCCCTGGAATCAATGAATCTCTTTCCATTCTACTGAATTCAAAGCTCCATACTAGTCTCTCAAATCACCCAACAACATGTAACAGCCCTAAGACAACTTCTTGGCAACATACTGAAAATCTGTTTTTCCCATATATACACCCTACCCTTTACCTCCTTTTCCACTGGAACTACAAATACCTGACTGCTCTTGCCATTGCCCATTTCAGGACAGGAGCATACCTGTTTCACCTATAACCTCTCTCAGACTCACATCATTCCCAATTCCTGTTCAACGGTACTCTCAATTTGAGTCTCTCAGATACCTTCCATGAATTCAACCATAATAGTGCTTATACTTCTGAGTCCTCAGACCTTCTTTAACCCCTTGGGCCCTGGACTCCCTTCAGGCTTCTGGAGAATATCACTTCCCTTTCAAGCACAGTTTATAGGCAGAAACATCCCAGTGATTATTAATATTCCCAACATGTCTCATTCCTTACTTATCATTGCTAGGTACCCATAGCTCCTAGGAAAATGCCACAAAGTGGGTGCTTAATAATGTTGATATTTTCAAGCACAAGTTTGTGACATGTTTATACATATATACATACATAGAGGGTATCCAGGGAGGACTAGTACTTCTGGTGTGAGAGCTCACCAAGCATTTTTCAGGGCTGCTCACAGTGTAATGGGAGAAACAACATGTAAACAGCCATGTACAAGCAAGATAGATACAGGATTAACTGGTCATAATTGATAGAAGGAAATGTTTTGTTTCTAATTTTTAGGTATAGCACTGTTTCTGAGCAACTAGAACAAGCCCCATGCCAGGAAGGATTTCTCTTGGAAATTGACTCTCACTCAGATAATTAAGTGTGGAGTTTGCGATCTCTTCCAAGTTTCCTACTGAAATTCCCTACTGATATCATTTATATAAGGTGGGACAACCTCCTCAGATTGAGTAAGTCAAGCATCATAGCCAGTGGAATTTATGTAGCTGCAATTTTGTTCATTGAAGCAAATCAGGTGGGGCAGAGTTATCCTCAAGAGCTGCTGCTTTCCTACCTTCCACTCCTACTTTTTTGTTTTTAATGGAAATTGTCCAAATGACCAGCATCTATATGAATTTGTCATTCTCTTCCAGGAAGATGTAGATGTGTTTCTGTGGGGAAAGTGACAGTGACAAGGAATTATTTAAAAATTGGGGCTGTTCAAAAGTGGAACCAGTTGTTTCAGGTGACAGGGGATTCCTTTTGGAAGCTGGATAACCATTTTTTTCTGGTATTCTCTAGAAGGGATTGGTAAACAGGTAGGGGTTGGATTAAGTAACCTCTGATGTCCCTTTCCAATTATAACTCTATAGATAGTATTTCTTGAAATCTCCCAAATAAAAAAAAGATACTTGAAAATATGGTAGGTCAGGCTTTCTCTCATGATGTTATTAAGTGTTCTGGAAGCATCAGTAGGATACAACGGAAAGAGCCATGTACTTAAAGATAGAAAGATTTGAGTTCTGCTCTCCATTTTGCTACCTCCCTATGTTATTATGGGCAAGTCCCCTACCCTTTTTGGGCTT
The DNA here is from genome assembly GCF_028372415.1 of Notamacropus eugenii. Lineage (NCBI taxonomy): Eukaryota > Metazoa > Chordata > Mammalia > Diprotodontia > Macropodidae > Notamacropus > Notamacropus eugenii. The sequence goes on along the minus strand of NC_092873.1, from coordinate 290,523,088 downwards.
TAGTTGCTCTATATGGAGACAATAATTGCCCAAACACAGGAGAAGCAGCAAGATATTCTTTTGATATCCTATCCAAGATCTATGGTTCCTCCATCTCTCATGTTTCATGCTCTTAATTTGGATGGTTTATTCAGGTCAAAAGTGATTATAGAGGAAAGACTTACATGAACTGATGCAAAATGAAATGAGCAGAACCAGGAGAACTTTGTACATAGTAACAGCAACATTGTGTGATGATCAACTCTGAATGACTTAGCTCTTCTCAGCAATACAATGATCCAAGACAATTCCAAAGGACTCATGATAGAAAATGCTATCCACATCCAGAGAAAGAACTGATAGAGTTTGACTGCAGATCAAAGCATACTATTTTTACTTTATTTTTTTAATGTTTTTTTCTTTTAATCTGTTTTTTCTTTCACAATATGACTAATATGGAAAGGTGTTTTATACAATTGCACATATATAACCTATATTAAATTGATTACCATTTTAGGGAGGGAGAGGAAAGGAGAAAAATTGGAAGGGGCAGGGCCTATGTTCTTTCTTGATTTTTGTATCCTCACTGCTGAGCAGAGTGTTCACCATAGAGTAGGAACCTAACAAGTGTTTGTTGAATTGAAATTGTTAAATTAAATCTTTTTTAAGTTAAAAATTTTATCCTAAAACCCAACACTTTTTCTTTATGCCATCTACTTTCCTGGACTGAAGTCCAAGGCCCTGATCTGCATTACAACAAAGTGGAGAGTTAGAGACTTGAAGATTAAATGAAGTTGGAATCTTTGAGGAATAGGCCCCAAAACATTTTCTCTAAATTGCCTGAGTAGAAAGCGATTCACATTGCGCAATGGATAAAAAATAGGGTTTGCACCCTGACAATTTGTGTTCAAATCCTCCTTCTGATATGGTCCTCACTCTGTAAAGTGGCCTTAAACTGACTTGAGAAGAAAAAAAAATAGATGGGTAAAGTGTCTAAGCAGCTATGAAAGGGCCCAGTTGACAGACACCTTCCCAGTGGTGACTCCATTTCTCCATGGAACCCAGAGCTCTTGCCTTTTTCCAAAAGACTTCTCAGATTCTCTCACTATTCTTCTCCCTATACTGTCTCCAGCCCCTGCCTGTCTCCCTCCAGAGTCAATTCCCCATGCTCACCCCAGGCATTGCTCCTTTTTCCACTGAAACCCAGTATAACTTTGGGTGGGACTTGCTTGCCAAGCCCCAGCCCACTCCCAAGAGAGACTCTTCCCTCTGTGAGATCTGAACACGCTCCAACAGAGTGTTTATCTCCAGGGACAGCCTTTCCTGTTGTTGCTCAGGAGTGTTTGGGGAGTGGGGGAATTGGGATGCTTATTGTTCAAAACCCTGGGAGGTTTGTGAGGTGGAGTGGCAGAGAATGGAAACATGGAATCTGCCCTGGGCCTAAATATTATAATGTGATTTCCATAGACTGTGTGTGGCCCCTAAATCTCTTTCCTTAAATCAGAGTGAGCTCCCTAGCTCCTGGTCTGTTGATGAAGACAAGATTTTTGACATTACATCACTGGGGTGCGTCTCTATGCTCCATATCCCAGAACTGGGATGGGGTTCAGTGCCAAAGCCAGAAAAGGGCCAGAGAGATTGGAGTTGGAGAAGTAGTTTCCTTTGTTTATTTTAGTTCAGGTTTGGAGCCTTGTTGGGACAAAACTGAGTCCTGCCTCTGGCTCGGCTCCTGTCAATCATTGTCAACTCCTGAGCCAAGCAGTTCTGGCACCGGTGCCAAGTGGGATGGCCTCCCAAGAATAGGTATGGCAAGTTGCCAGGATGATGAGCTACAGGGCAGGTTTTCTAGGAGCTCCTGTGACTACCAATTCTGTCTTCTCCATCCAGGGAAATGTGCAAAAAGGTATCGGTTATTTATCCACTAGCCCTTGGGTATATGCTCATCTACCTTCTGGGAAGGGGTCCCATTCTGACTCCTGGTTCCTTGAGAAAGCACATTCATAACCAATCTTGGTACCTTTGATTTATTTCTATAATTTATTTTTAAGTGAAATAAGTCCTCCCACCAGGCCATGTGGGGGGGGGGGGTAGGGGAGAGGAAGATGGGGAGATGCTGAGCCATCTCATTCCTCCTTAGCACGTATGAATCACCCCACACACACACACTCCCATGTGTCAAGAATATTTACCTGTGTTTACATCTCCATGGTGACAAGTTTAGTTCTCTCTTAACCTGCACCCTTAAAAACCATGACAGCCCTCTTAGTTGCCACACATATCTCTGTTTCTGGCTCTGAATCAAAGGATCACAGAACCTCAGAGTTAGAAGGTCCCTCATACCCATTCCTGAACACAGATACTCTCTGCAGGATACCTGGAAAGTGGTCATCCAGCTTTTGTATGAGACCTCTGGGGAAGGGAAGTCCACTACCTGCCAAAGCAGCCACTTTGACTGTGGCTTAGGCCACTTTGAGTTAACTCTAATGGTTATACTTTCCTGGAGCAGCTAGGTGGTGAAGTGGATACAGCCCTGATATGAGTTCAAATCTAGCCTCTCACTAGCTGTGTGACCCTGGGCAAGTCACTTAACCCCTATTGCTTCAACAAAAAAAAAAGTTTTCCTGACATCAAGCCTAAATTTCCCTCTTTATAACACACATTGTTTCACATCCTACTCTCTAGGCTCAGGAAGAGCAAATTTAATCCCTTTTCTACATAGACAACCATCATACATGTGTGAGTTTCCTCTTCTCTAGGCTGGCCAAACAATCCAGTTCTTTCTGATGTTATGAGGCCTGGGGTCCTCCTCTTAATATTCCATATTTGCCCCCCACAGCAGAGATCTCTCTACAGTCCTAAAGTGGGACTCCTCCAATGACCAAATGGAAACTGGTAGATTGGTTGGGTGACCCCTGGAGTCCTTTTTACCATTCTCTGTTATGGGTGGTGGTGCTGACTGGATCCACTACAAATTCATGTTATTTAACATCAACTGAACACTCATTGCTACAAGATAATCCTTTATAACTCCCATTAACTCACTATTCCACTCTCCATAGCAGCCCTTCCAAATCTTTTCATCCCTTCTCAAAACTCCCATGGATCCCATCCCCCCCACCCTCTCAGCTGAGAACTTTGCCTTCTATTATATTTTTAAAACTGAGGCCATCTACTCTTCATCAGAAGAGCTCCTTCTTCTCCCTTCCTTCTCATCTCATGACTTCTGCCATAATCTCTGCCTTTACCTCTGTCTCACGTAATGAGGTAGCCCCTTCTCTTTAGTAAGGCAAACCTCTCTACATATACAAATGATTTTACTCCATCCTGTGTTCACTATTAAATTGTTCTTTTATCATCCCCATTGTCTTACCTATCTGCAATCTCTCTGTATGTACTGGATGCTTCCTTACTACATGGTCATGTCTCCATGTCTCCCCCATTCTCAAAAAACCCTCACTTGATCCATCCATCCCTACAAGCTATAATCCTATATCTTTCCTCCATTTTGTGACTAATCTTGAGAAGGCCATCTACAATAGATGCCTTCACTTCTTTTCCTCTTACTCTAATTTTTACTTTATAGTCCGGCTTTCAAACTCACCATCAACAGAAGCTTCTCTCCCCAAAGTTACCAAAGATTTCTCGTTGCCAGATCTAATGACCTTTTCTCAATCCCCATCTTCTTAACCTCTCTGTAGCCTTTCAGATTGATCCCTTTCTTCTTATTCTCTTCTCTTCTCTCTAAGTTTTCAGGATACCACTCTCTCCTGGTCCTCCTAATACCTTTCTGCCCACTCCTCTGCCTCCTTGGCTCCTCTTCCAGTTCATGCCCTCTAAATACAGGTGTCCCGTAAGGCTCTGTCCTGGATCCCCTTCTTTTCTCCTTCTATACTATTTCACTTGATAATCTCAAAAGCTCCTGCTGATGATTCTCAGATATACTTATCTTGCCCTATCCTCTCTGCCGATCTCCAGTCTTCCATCTCCAATTGCCAATTGAACATCTCAAACTGGATGCCCTGTTTATATCGTGAACTCAACATGTCCACAACTGCACTCAATATATTTTCCTCAAAACTCTTCCCTTTTCCCAACTTCCCTATTACTGTTGAGGGCTCTACCATCCTTCTAGTCCCTCCTGGTTACAAACTTGTTTGTCATCCTTGACTCCTCACACTCTCCCCCTCCCCCCATATCCAATGACTAAAATATTATAACAGCCTTCTAGCTGGTTTGTCTGTCACAAGCATCTCCCCACTCTAGCCCATCCTCCAATAAACTACCAAAATGATCTTCCTACAACACAGGTCTGTCTATGTCACCTTCCTACTCAACAGACTCCCTGGTTCCCTACCACCTCCAAGATCCAATATAAAACCTTCAGATTTTCAAAGCCCTTCATAACCTGCCGTGTGTGTCCACACACTCCTCCCCCACATACTTTGTGATTAGTAAAACTGGCTTCCTTGTTTCTCAAACAAAACCTTCCATCTCTCCACTCCAAGCCTTTTCACTTGTTTCCTCCAAGCCTTCCTCATTTTCACCTCCTGGCTTCCTCGTTTTTCTTCAGATCCCAGCTAAAATCCCACCTTCTACAGGGAGCCTATCTTGATCCCTCTTCATTCTAGGGCTGTCCCTCTGTTGATTGATTATTTTCAGTTTGTCCTGGATACATCTTGTTTGGGCATCGTTGTTTATATGTTATAGACTGCGAGCTCCTTGAGGGCAGGGACTATCTTTTACTTTCTTTGAATCCCCAGTGCTTAGCACAGTGTCTGGCACATAGTAGGCACATAATTTCAAAGATCTACAGTCTCCTCTCTGATAGCATCTTTCTACATTGTGATAGGATCACCCCAAGAATAGCTTTGACTGAGACCCTTCTCTATTGTGTTAGACTCCAGCACTTCCTGAAGTGGGATCCAGAATCCATCTGCACTAACAACAATCACCACTACAATATAAACTAAAATTTGTATAACTTTATTGTGCAGGGGGAGGGGAAGGGGACAATAAGGATTAGGTGACTTGCCCAGGGTCATACAGCTAGTAACCTTCTGAGTCTGGTCCTCTTGACTCCACAGCCAGAGCTCTATTCACTGTATCACCTAGCTACCCATATACATTTTTTAAAAATTTACCCAGTGCTATATATGTAATTTCACTTGAGTCTCACACTAGCCCTAAGACATAGGTGTCCCTTTTACAAATGAGAAAACATCATCACTCTCGGTCCCTGCTGTAATTTTATCATCCTGGAGAACTCTTGGTTGGCAAACACTCTGAAGCCAATTGGTCTATAATTTACAGTGTTGGTTGCCTGTGGGCACTGAGAATGATTAGCCCATAGTCACAACTGGCTATGTCAGAGACAGAACTTGAACCCAGGGCTTCTAACCTCTAAGGCCTGATCTCCATGCACTCTGCCTCTTGCTTATCACATTCACAATCATAATCATTAAAGGGACTGGCATATATAAAATGTTTTCTACTTTTACATAGGTTATTTCATTTGATCCTCACAATGTAATTAAAGTAGGCATCAACACCCCATTTTACTGATGAGGAAACTGAGGCTTGGGTAGTGAAGTAACTTGTCCAGAGTCTCACAACCAGTACATTCTTCAGCTGCAAAATGAGGAAAGGAAAACGATCCCCTCTACATGCTGTACTCAATATGTGATTATGAGAGAAGCACAGAAAAAGTGATGAAAATATCTGAAATACTCTCGAAACAGAAAGTGAGATGACTGAGTTAACAAGTTAAACAACTAACCCAAAGTTCCACTATTTACCATGTGGTAACCATGTGTCACTTTCCACTGAGGCCATCTGCACATGGGACCCTACCTAGTGAGGAAACACCTTCCCCCCATCCCAGTCTGTATCTTCTCTGCATTATTCTCTGATAGCTCTTCCAAGAGCTCTGAGAAGTGGGTGGCAGTAGGCATCAGAAGCAGGAACTGATATTCCTGACTTGGAAGCCAGCCCTAGCTACTCTATGAATGCTATGCTACCTCTTAAAGTACTTAGCAAACGAGTTTTTATTCATTTATATTCACTCTGAAGTTTGAACTCAGGTCCTCCTGACTCCTGCGCTGGTGTTCTATCCACTGCACCACTCACTAGCTGTGTGACCTTGGGCAAGTTACTTAACCCCAGTTGCATCATCCTGGGTCATCTCCAGTCATCCTGAGGAATATATGGTCACTGGATTTAGATGGCTCTGGAGGAGAAGTGAGGCTGGTGACCTGCACAGCCCTCCCTCACTCAAAACAAAGTCAAGTGCAAGTCATGTCATTATTTCTCTGATGGCATGGTCTTCTTCGGCAACAAAGGAAGAACACACACACTCTGAATAAAAGGTAAGACAAGAATAAGGACTCCAGAGTCCCAGCTGCTCAGCTGAGAGTTTTTCAGACAAGGCTGAGTGGCCTCTCTGGAGGTTTTATGTATAGATCCCCTTTTAAGGACTGTGGAGGTGGTCATCTCCATGATATCTCAGAGAGGATCAGTTCTTATTCTTGATTCAAGATAGTTTGTTTTATTCCATAAATTAAAAATAAAATAGATTTAAAAAAATTTTAAAGATAGTTTCTCCATCTATTCTGTGGTAGGGAAGATGGACCACTTGGAGGTGTCACAGAGGCAGCATGATACCATCATGGAAAGAATCCTGATTTCAGTTATTGCTGACTACTTTTAAGTAAGTTATTTAAACTCTTTGAGTTCTTTATCTGGAAAATGAGGAAGTGGGGCAGAGGGGATAGTACTAGACAGCCTCTGAGGTCCCTTCCAATTAGAGAGCTCCCTTTCAGCCCCCACTCATAATGGATCTGCTCTGGATTTGGCAGAAGCTAGAGGAAGTACCAAAGGAGGGTGGAAACAAAGTGCCGAAGCCCATTCACTGGAGCAATGAACTTGAAAATTAAGAGTTTGGATGGCACTGCCAGTAGTCAACCAGGGACCAATTCTCAGGGTACAAGAATGAAAGAACAATCATTTTTGAAGGCAGTTGGACCCAGACAGAACAGATGATTTTAAGTTTTCCCTGGAGTGCATTAACTTTCAGTCTGAGAAAGTTATGGTGGGTTTTCTGACAAAAGCCAAGTCAACCACTGTCCCTTCCACCCATATACATATCCTATCCCTCAGCCCTCCAAATCCCCAGCCCACGAAGTTTTTCTAAATGCCAAAGGTAGCCTTGTGAGAACATGGGAAGGGTCACCTGTGTTTAGGAGTAGGCCACATAACATTCTAGAATATGGGCACCTAATCTGTGGCATTTTCCAAATTCAAGTGTTTCTCCCTGACCCCCTGATTGTAACCTTTGCTTCTCTCTTCCTCTCTGTCACACACCTGCTGTCATAATAAATTTTTCTTCCACCAACAAGTGTAGTACATAGACCACAAAGTAGGCACTGAGAGTCAGAGCGGGGGCAAAAGCGGTTGGGGGACAAAGGTTATCAAGAATGCATCATTTGTTGAAAGCCACCTTAAGGGAAGGTGACAATTTTTTTCACTTCCAGTTTCTTTCTCATCTGTCTCTCTTTGTTTCTCTCTCACTATTGCTTTCTCTTCACCTGGATTCAGGCATAGTCAATCAACAAACATTCAATAAGGCTTACCAAGTGCTAGACACCATACTAAACAATTCGAGTACAAAGAAAAACAAGCCAACACAACAATCTTTACCTTCCAGGTGCTCACGTTCCAATGACCAATATGTAAACAATTAGATACAATACTTATATGGAATAGAGGGAAGGTGATCTTAGTAAAGAAGGCACTAGCTACTGGAGGACAGTAGGCAGTGGACAGGACTCTCTTTGCAAGTAGCAAGTAGGGCCTTAATGCGTGTTTGGGAAATAATTACAGGCATGAATGAATAGGTTCCTAAAACACTTGACCAACCAACCAGAGGACATTTCAGTGTCTTGAGGTGACCACTTCACACTTTCACAGTCCTGTAGCCAGGGAGAATCTGGGAGAAGTAAGCTTGCCTGGGGCAAACTTTTCCCTATTAATTAACATGTAAATAATTTTTTGCTAATTGACCTAATTATATCCAGGTGGTTCAGAGCTCGCAGCCCTTCTGCGCTTGCCAGGTAGAACAAAATCTCAAACTCCTGCTGTGTCCCAGGGATTTTGGTGGAGACGGGAAATGGAGAACAGGAAAAATAATCTGATCGAGATTGTGGGGAGCTGGTTTAGCCAAAGGCTTGCTGCTGGTATCATATCATCTACATGGCTGGCTGACCCTGTAATGTGGGGTGGCGGGGGGGGGGGAGGGGGGAGGAAAGGAATTAGCATTGAGGCACCTACACTGTGCTTAAATGCTTTACCAGAACTTGAGGTAGGTCTTATTATTACCCCCATTTTACAGTTGAGGAAACTGAGGCAAACAGGGGTTAAGTGACTTGCCTAGGATTACTGGACTAATAAGTGTCTGAGTCTGGATTCAAATTTAGATCTTCCAGGTCTAGCACTTTATTCCCTTTCCCAAAGTCCCACCAAAAAAGTTTGTGGACAGTCAGGCACAACGAGTGACCTGAGCTAAAAGGGAGAATAGTAAATGCAGTATTGGATTAAGAAAGACATTCTCCACTCTTTCTGGACATAGAACAAGAAAAGGTGAACAGCTTTACATTCCTCCATATAAGAATTAGAAAGACCCTTAAAACTAGAGTTCCCTCAAATTTTCCTTTGCAATAGGAGAAAGAGAGACATCGGCCTGCCTTTTTAAAAGATTCCTGGGGGAGGGGAAGAGAGAGGGGGAAAAAGAAATGAGGTTCTTAACATTCTCTTGTCTAAATAAATTATAAATAAACAAAAACACCACTCTTCTCTCACATGGTCTTCAGCCTCTTCTGATTGATTTTCATCCACCAATGGAGTGAAACAGGGCTGTGTGCTTGCTCCCATGCTTTTTAGCATGATGTTTTCAGCCATGTTGACAAATGCTTTCAATGAGGATGAACACAGCATCAAGGTCAACTGCCATATTGATGGTTAAGTTCTTCAGTTTGAAAAGGCTACAAGTCAAGACCAAAGTGGAGGGAATGTTGGTGCCTGATTATCTGTTTGCAGATGATTGTACACTCAATGCAGCCTCTGAAGCTGAGATGCAGCAAAGTATGGATCAGTTCTCTGCTGCCTGTGCTAATTTTGGCCTAATCATTAACATCAAGAAAACACAGGTGCTCCATCAGTCACTTCCACACCATCCATACATGGAACTATGGATTACAACAAATGGAGAAGTTTTGAGTGCTGCGGATAAGTTCACTTACCTTGGTAGTGTATTTTCCAGGGGTGTACACATTGACAATGAGGTTGATGCACGCATTGCCAGAACTAGCTGAGTGTTTGGGAGGCTCCAAAGAAAAGTTTGGGGGAGAAAAGGTATTAGACTGACTACCAAACTGAAGGTCTACGGAGTCTTGCTGACCTCATTGTTGTATGCCAGTGAAACATGGACAGTCTACCAGCACCATGCCAGGAAACTGAATCTCTTCCATTTGAACTGTCTTAGAAAGATTCTGAGGATCACCTGTCATGAAGTCCTTGCTCGAGCTGAATTGCCAAGCATTCAAACTATGCTTCACAGAGTGCAACTCCGATGGGCTGGCCACGTTGTTCCAATGCAAAATGTATGCTTGCCAAAAAGATTATTTTATGGAGAACTCACATGGGGCAGGCAATCACGTGGTGGTCAGAAGAAGCGATACAAGGTCTCTCTTAAGAACTTTGGATTTGACTGTGCAACATGGGAGACAGTGGCATAGGACCGCTCAGCATGGCGTGACCACACAAGAAAAGGTGCTGTGCTCTTTGAACAAAGCAGAATTGAGACAGCACAAAGTAAATGCAGGATGAGCAAATGTGAAGTATCCACCCCAAATATTCACACGGACTATCAGTGCCCAACCTGTGGTAGAGCATTCCGAGCTCCTATCGGTCTGATCAGCCGCAGTCAGACACACTGAAATTTCTCTTTATCTTGATGATGTTATTTTGGTCCTCTTCGAGAAAGGACAACCAATCCATGCCGTATTCACTAACTGAATGCGGATATTCCTCTAGTGCTCAGTTCTGGATCTTCCCTCTAATGTCTATAACCCACTCATTTGTTGGTCTATTTGACTCTCATGGGTTCAGTTATCATCCCTATACAGAAGACCCCCTGATTTATATATCCAGCCCTAGACTCTCCTCTGAGAGCCAGACATGAATTATGAACTGACTGTTGGACGTTTCCAACTGAATGCCCACTAAGCATCTCAATATGCCTAAATAAAAATTATCTTTCCCTCCAAACTCATCCCTCTTCCAAACTTCCCTGTTACTATTGAAAGAACCACCATCTTTCCATCCATCCAAGTTCCTTCCCCCACCCCCACTACTCCCTTTTCCAGCTTTCCTTTATGCACCATCTTCATCTATTAGAATGTAGGATCCTTGAGGGCATGGACTATTTTGCTTGCTTGTATCTGTGTTGTCAGTGTTACATACACATAGTGCAGTGCTTTATAATCTGTCTCTGTCTCTGTCTCTCTCCTCTCTCTCTCTCTCTCTCTCTCTCTCTCTCTCTCTCTCTCTCTCTCTCTCTCTCTCTCTCTCTCTCTCTCTCTCTCTCTCTCTCTCTCTCTCTCTCTCTCTCTCTCTCTCTCTCTCTCTCTCTCTCGCCTATTGTAAATGGACCTGGTCCCTATTCCTGGCCCGAGTTCCCTGTCCCTTCTCTTCTATTGCTTTCAGCTCCCCGCCCCCACCCCCTACCCTTTGGATCGCTCTTCTAATTGGCTGTCGCCATCTCCCCCTGACCTCCTATTGGCTGTTGGACTCCTTTCTCCTCCCCGGGCGGCGGACTCAAGGCTTAGGGGACTGGGACTGGAAGGGAGGTGAGGGGGGCGCGGAGTCCCGCCCGGACTCAGCTTGGAGAGTCGGAGCCACGCCGCCCTAAGGCTTGCGGTGGGAAGGAGTGCCTCCGACCCGGGCGCACCGGGCTCTCCCAGTTGCCCAGCTCTCCCAGAGTCCCAGGGAGGAGCCGGGAGACCCCCGGCAAGGCAACTCTGGAGCAGGCGCCTGGCTCCCAGCGGCCGGAGCAGAGGAGCAGCGGGCTACCCTGCCAGCTCAAGCCCCAGACCCAAAGGGAGCTGGCCTTCCTGGGGAAAGCTGTCCCGGGTCCGGCCGATGGCACCGTGAGGATGGAGAGCAAAGATATGGACAGCTATCTGCGGCGCCTCAAACAGGAGCTGGTAAGCTCAGGAGCGGCCTGGGAGGCGGTGGTCGGGGCGAACTGTTCCGTCCCCGGCTGCAGCCACCTGGCCTCCCTTCCCGAGGCGCGGGGATGGGGCAAGAGAGGCAGAGAACTGAAGGGCCGAGGTAGCGGGCTGGGGACCGCGCGGGAACTTCGCGCAGAGTTTAGCGAAAGGGACACGTGAAACCCCGGGCGGACACAGGCAGGGAAAGCCCACGAAACCCGCGCCGGACACCCAGCCGCAGAGGATGCAGCGACTGGGCGAAAGGAGGCTGAAGCCACCGACGCACTCAGCCTCAGACGGACTGACGGACTGACAACCCCCACCCCCCCCCCCCCACCGCCCCTTCCCCCTCCAGAACGCTGCGCTCCGGGGGAGACAGAGGCTGAGCCCTGGACCAACCCGGGTCGACTCTAACGGGACCCAGCCGGGCCCGGAGAGCAGGGCCCACGCTTTCGGGAGGACCGTCGGGCTCTGGGACGGGAGGGGAGCCAGCACCGCCTGGGGCTCCTATCTCTTTCGGCTGTAGCTCGGCAGGCTGGGCGGGGTAGGGATTGGGGAGGGGCGGTGCGGGGGCAGGACCAGCCGGCTGTCTGCCCAGACTCGTCTGCCAGCCCAGAGGGGGGCTGGGGGCTGGCAGCTGTAGCGACGGCGGTGGGGCCTGGGCACGGGGAGGAGGGGAGTTGCCAGGATGAGCAGGAGCTGCGGAGGCAGAGCCAGATGCTAGGTCTCTGCTTTAGGAAGAGGGAGAATTGGAATGGGGGCGGGAGGGGGTGGGAATGCAGTAGAAGGAAGCCTATATAGGGACAGGTAGCTCTAAGGGAAAGAGTGGAGAAACGGATCTGCCTTGGTAGTGAGCCCTATTGGGCAGCATTTAACCTTGTGAAGGCTCAGACTACATAACATATAAGGAATGACTTGGAAGTCGAATTTCTCGGTGACTCCAAATATTTACCCTCCCAACCACACACAAAGTTTCTAGTTCACTTCCGTTCAATTCAATCAAAGAATCTGTGTTTGAATCAACTTTACTACTTTTTACCTGTGTCATTTTAGACAAGTCACTTTCCTTCTCTGGGACTTAGTTTCTACCTTTGTAAAACAAGGTAGTCGTATTAAACCAGCTTTAATGTCCATTCTAACTCTAATAGTCTTTGATCCTTGAATTCAGTTAAATCCCTCCGGCATTCAGATGGAGTCTTCTGTACTCTCGCACTATCCCGTAGTCAATCTGGAGATGGTTCAGTCCTGCAAGCAGTAGGGACTCTTCCTTCTTTAATCGATGGATCAATCCTCAAGAATTTATTGAGTGCCTGCTGGATGCCAGGCACTGTCCTGTTAGGTACTGTAAAGAAAGATCAAATTGAAGTCGTCCCAGCTTACATTCTATAAGGGGAGACAACATGAAAGAGAGAGAGATAGAAACAGAGAGACAGAGACAGAGAGAGGGAGAGACAGACAGACAGAGAGAGGTACAAAATAAATAAAACATATAAAACATCTCAGTCCTCTATCATCCTGTCTTACCCTTTTAGATCAGAAGAAACTAATGTCGAAAGGTAACCCAGAAGCCAAGAAGAAACCTCAAGAGTGTCCAAAGACTAGCCTAGCTCTATTTGTGAGATAGAATGACTGCCTTGCCTTTCTACCCAGTAGTTGCCAATGGTATTGGGCAATGCCTTCAGAAGATCACCCCCAAAACTCTCCTTTGTGCTAGGTGAGTTGAGGTGGAGAGAAGTGATTTGACAGCCCTGCTTAAGAGAGGAGTGGGGGTGGGGCTAGGGCTGGAAGAGGAGGACAGAAGCCTAGCAGCCGAGGAATCCACAGGTATTTTTTGAAAGATCCCATTTTTTTTAGGTCATTGGGTCCCAGGTGTCAGCTCCTCTCTCCAAGGCTGTGCAGATCAGCTGTCTATTCTCAAGAGAGTGCTGGGGATTGAAGTGAGAGGGCAGGAATATGGCCCTGGGTTCCCGTTCCTTTGTGGAGCCCAGGCTGTGGTGACACCCATCACATGGGCACTGGACAGACACTGACCACAACACATACTTCTTCATTTTGAATGGGATAGAGGGTTTCCATCTTGCCTAATTTCACACCTCTATCTCCCCCCCCCCCCCCAAAAAAGGAAACTTTCTTTGCAGAGGGCTTCAGAAGACAACTAGGAACTGACTGGTCCCTATCTAGAGGTAGAGGAACTGTCATATCGCTGAGGATACCCAGGGCTCTGACTTCTATATGGGTGTTTCTCCATGTGCAAGAAGGTCACAGTCACTGTTGAAAATGCCCCCTCACCCTGGACCAGGGTTAGGGAGTAAACCTTAGGCTCAAAGGATCAAATCCAGTCCAAGTTCCTTTGTGCTTGGAGTAGGGGGAACAGGGTCCCCTCCACCGCACCCCACGTTCCAAGTTAATGGAAGGGTGGGTGTTTCTGGCACAGGCTGGAATTTTAATAACCCTCTGATTTGCATTTTGCACAACAACTGGGGGTGGGGGAGCGGAGGTTGGGGGGGGGTGGAAGATGCCAGAGGAATAAAGAAAACAAACAGGAACTAGCACCCCAGCTCCAAATCTGAATACATTCCCTCCATCGACACCCCCATCAGGAACACGAGGCCAGAGAGGGAGGAGGGGGAGAAGGAGGAAAGGATGGGGCACGACGAAGGCAGGGAGAAGGAAGCAATGAAGCCAAAGTCATCCAGCTCCCTCATTAGCTTTGATTTGGCCCTTTGTCTGCAGTATTTCAGTCTTTGACTCTGTTGGAGAGGAAGCCAAATGCCTGGCCCAGGGCCCAGGCTGATGCTCAGACAGGAGAGAAGCTATCCCTGCCTCACCTTCCCGCCTCCCTCCCTACCCCCCATCCCCTTCTCCAGGCCACTCTATCAGTTCTCAGGCTCAGAATGGGCAGCTCCTTTCCAGACCAAGCAGAGAAAGCAGGGAGTTTCCTGCTCCCTCCCCTGCCTCCCCCAAGCCTGACCCTCAGGGTAGCCCTGGACCAAAGTGACCACTCCCCCACATGTGGCAGTGGCAGGGCGGGGGGGGGGGGGGGGGGGGGCGCTGCAGAAGACATAATTCCTCTGGCTGCATCTTCCTCAGGCTAAGGCAGTTGGAAATGGAGCCAGATGCAACTCTTGGCTACCAGTGACTGTTCTGGGCAGGTGTTTTGTTTGGTCCTACACCAAGCTGAGAAGCAGCCAGAGGAAGTGAATACGGTCAACTCTCATTTATCTGCTCTGTGGATGCCACATGGCAAATGTTTCCTCCTCCCTCTCCCCTTCCCTCTTGCCACCAAAGGCCACTGTGGATCATCCTCAAATGATATGTGCACAGGGAAGGCAATTCATTCCCAGGATGGGAAATGTCCTGTACAAAGGGAAACGTCTTGTGCTTTCTAGAGACATCTAGAAATGGATGGTACCTATCTGTTGTTTGGATTATCTGTACCACCTCTACTCTTCCCCACCCCCACCCCCAACTTTTTATTCATTCATTAGTACATTTATTAATTCACTCAACAAACACTAATTAAGTAACCTATTAGAGAGCACTGGGCTAGTCTCTATGGGTGATTCAAAGCTGAAATAAGAGGCAAGCCCTTCCCCTTCAAGCTTACAGTCTAATAAGAAAACAGATAGCTAGAACACATAACATGTCAAATCAGGGGTACAAAGCACAGTCCTGAGTCCTAGGGGAAACAGCCCATGATGTAGTGATTAGTAGACTACAGTCAAAAGACTTGGATTTGAATCCAGCCTCTGCACCCCTATACCTTGGGCAAGTCAATTTTCTCCAGAACACAGTTTTCCCATCTGGAAAATGAGGGAGTTGGACTGTATGGTCTGCATGATCTCTTCCAGTTCTAAAGCTATATCCCAATGAGCTCATGCTTCTGTGGATCTTGCCAGTTAACACAGTGCTTTTCCCTACAACAACCAAGGGAGGTGGGTAGTGCATTTATTATGCTTCGGTGACTGGCTTAGCAGTGTCAAATGTGTTGCTGTGGCCTGAACCAGACTAAAATATAATTAGGAAATATTCACTATAACAAATGCAAATATAATAAAACATAGATAATATTAATAAGCAATAAGTATGTAGTCCACAGGGAATCTTTTCTATGGTTTCAGTCATGTCTGACTCTTCATGATCCCACACTGGAATGGTTTGCGTTTTCCTTCTCTAGCTCATTTTACAGATGAGGAAACTGAGATAAGTAGGATTAAGTGACTTGCCCAAGGTCACACAGCTAGTAAATGTCTAAGGCAGGATTTGAACTAGGATATTCCTGACTCCAGACCTGGTCCTCTATCCACTGTGCCACCCAGCTGCCCCGGGGGTAGGGTCCTTATGTGCTGTTTAATACCCTTGTTTCTATTTGAATTTAATACCACTCACCTAACTAATTGGTCATCTTCATCAATATGGGTTCTCACTCCAGTGGTGTCAGTTCCAACCCATCTATACCCTCTCATTCTGTAATGGGTATTATTTATTCCCATTTTACAATTAAAGAAGTTGAATTACAGAGAAGGAAATTAACTTTCTCATAGTTACAACTACTGTTGTAATCAGAGCTGGGATTTAAACCCAAATCTCCTACCTCTAGGTCTAGTGCATTTTCCATGACCTTTCTCGTCCACTATGCTTTCAGTAGAAATAATCTAGAATTAACTGAGCTATCAAGAAACATTTGCTCCTGAAGGTTAAAGTTGTAGAATTTCCCATCCCTCTACCCCAAGTCATCCATCACAACTGGAAATATACACTGTCATGGAGGAATGCATTTCCTCACAAGTGAGGTCAGCTGGGGATGCTGGGACATGACTGTGTGGTAGTCCAAGGCAGGGTAGAGAGGGGAGTGGGAAGGTGTCCTGGCTTAGCCATAGAAGTGACCTGGCAGAGCCTGCTAGAGCCCTAAGACCAAGACTTTCCTCAGTGCTGTGTCTATATCTCCATGCCTATGGGGTATATATGGATATAGGGATTGGGTTTCAGAGAAGTTTGAATGGGCCCCATGGTAGAAGCAGCAGCTGAAACACTTCTTTATTAGGACACTGGGGGAATAGTGCTATAATAGCACCATAGGGGACATGTGGCCCACTAGCTGACCTCCACAAAGAGTTTATGAGTAGACTTCAAGTCCCATCCCCAGCTGTTCCTTGAACATAACTCCCAAGGGGAATTTCCTATCTAATAACAGAACATGAGAGAGAGAGAGAGAGAGAGAGGGAGAGAGAGAGAGAGAGAGATGGACAGACACAAACACAGAGACACAGAGACAGAGACACACAGACAGAGACACAGACAGACACAGAGATACAGAAACAGAAAAGGAGAGAGAGAAAGAGGGAGGGGGAGAGAGAGAGAGACAGAAAGAGAGAAGGAGGAGGAGAAGGAATCTTAGTAGAAGGAAAAGCTAGTTAAAGAAAACTTGGTGAAAGCCAGGCAAGCAAAGTCATGTGAAGAACTGTCAGTTTGGTACCTCCTGAGCATGAGTGCCATGAGGAGATCTGAGGAGGAGGGAGATTTTGAACTAGAATTTGGAGGAGAGCATTTCCTGACATATTCATGCTGGTGAAGAGGAAGGAGAAGGAAATTTCTCTGCAAAAGAAGTGATTTGGGGTGGACAGTGTGACTCTTGTTTCACAAGAGGTAAACAGAAGTACAGGAAGTGAGTAGTAAGCCAGTATTTGTGGTGTAGGACATCATTCCTCTCTAGCAGTGTTTCCTTAATGCAGATCTCCAGACCCAAATGTCCACGGGCCCAGAAACTTCTGCCAAGTGAAAAAAAAAAATCATAGATTTAGAACTGAAAAGGTCCTAATTGATCCGCTACACTAACTTTATCTTTTTTAAAACTACATTTTAAGTTCCAAACTGTCTCTCTGCCTCCCTCTCCACCTTGTACTACAGAAGGCTACCATTTAACACAGATTTGCAAATATATGTAAAGCCGTACTGTGTATTCGTCTGTTTATCAGTTCTTCCTCTGGAGGTGGGGAGGTCTTTTGTAGTGCATTTGAGTATTTATAATACTCAGAATAACTTGGCTGTTCATTATTATTCTCCAAACAATATTGCTCTTCCTGCATGCGTCGCTCGCTTCACTCTGCTCAGTTTATATAACTCTTCCTAGATTTTTCTGTAGCTGCAGATTGTCCTCCAAAATGGTTGAGTCAGTTCACAACTTCACATCTTTAGAGATAAAGAAAGTAAGGCCCCTGGGAAAACATTCCAGATTTCTTTCTGGAGGTGATTTGTCCAAAGACTCACAGAGAAAGTGAAAGAATCCAGATTAAAACTCATGACCGCTGTCTCCAGAACCAATGTTCTTTTTACTAATACCCCTATTGGCTCTGCCCTAGACACAGGGCCTAAGGTGGTGGTCAGCAATCTTTTAGAGAAGGAAGAACAACTTTTAAAAATTCTCATTAGGATACAACTTTTTTTTAGACTCTTTGAGGGGGACAGGGAGGAGGCAATTGGCATTCAGTGACTTGCCCGGGGTCACAGAGGTAGTAAGTATCAAGTGTCTGAAGGCTAGTGTTCTAGCCACTGTGCCACCTATCTGACCCTTAGGATACAGCTTTTTGAAGGAAGACCTGAGTTCAAGTCACTCACACACACACACACACACACACACACACACGCACACACAAGACTGTGAGACCCTGGGCAAGTCACTTAAACTGTCAGGGCCCCCAGGTACCTTGCTTTCAAATCCACACCTCCTCCCACCTGGAATTCAGCAATATTGCCACTACACCCTACTGCCTTTTCAGCTATAAACCATCTCATTTGTTTTAATGAAAGCTTGATGTGTATTCTGTGTGGTTGTCAAGGCACAAGTTGTTTACCCCAGATCTGGGGAGAAGCAAGAAAAGGAACACAGTATAAGGGCTGGAAGATATACGGTGGGAGATGCCTTGAACTACAGAGTGAGTGATAGAAGGTAGGCAAGAAGATATCCTGTCAGGGGATTAATTAGCAGAGGGCTGTTCTTCCAGGGAGGCTGGGGTGGGATTGTACGGTGACAAGCCCCTCAAGATGCTTACTTATCTTTTCACAGGGGCAAGAGAGGTCTGCCTTCTTTCTCCAGCTAGAATGCAGGTGCCTAAGGGTCAGGGGCTTAGATTTCTTTGCCTCCTTCACTGGTCCGGGGATAAGACTAAATAAACATTTATTGACTGATTGCTATGAGTCTGATGAGATAACCTTGGGAAAAGAGTGAGAATAGGAGAATAAAGCCAAGAAGTGTTTTAGAAGAGGGAGCTGAATGGAGATGGGGAGTGAGGTGGAATAAATTAGGTCTGTCCATCTGGTTTTTACCAAAGCATTATCCCGTAAAAGGATGCTTCTATGGGAGAACTAGTTTCTTCCTCTTTATGAGCCCCCTCTCCTCTTATGTCCTACTCATACACCCCCTCCAGTCTCCTCCTCATCCTCCCACCTCCTTCCCTCCCGTGGCTTTTGGCTCAGCCTGCCTCCCTCCTGGCCACTAGGCCCTGTAACTTCCTGTGGGGAGATCCAGCAGCTCCAGCCAAGAGCAGGGGGGCTATGAAGGTCGCTATTCACAGGGCCAGGAATAAGATGCTTGGCACTGGGGGACTGTTCCCATTTCCTGCCCTGAGCCTCAGCCGATGCCTCTGGGAGGGGCTGGAGGAAAGGGGGCATGGAAAGAGGTGATGAAGGAATTGTGTGAGGACCTTGTGAGCCCCCTGGCAGAGAGGGGTGGGGGTGGGGAGTGAGGCAGGGAAGCCTGCCAAGCTCATAGGCAGAGCTGGGGCCTATGAGGAGGGAATCTGAGTGCTCAAGCAGAGGGCGTGAGACAGAGGTACCGAGGGCACAGCTGTGAGAATCAGTCACAGGGGCCAAGGGAGAAAGGAGAGAGGGAGGGAACAGAAGGTACCTTGCCCACACACATACCACGTCCCCTGCTATGAACTTTATCAGAGTAACAGGATCATAGATTTGAAGTTAAAAAGAGCCTTAGAGATCATCTCTTCTGGCCCCATCCTTTTACAGCTGAGAAATGTGACTTGCACGAGGTCAAACAGTAGTAAAGGGGTTTTGCCCCAGGCTCTCTGGATTCAAATCCATTGCTCTTAGCAATTACACTGGACTGACTCCTTGGCTTTGAGTGGGGAGAGAGAGTTCTCTCTGTAACCAACCAACCTCATTCTGCTTCTCATGGTCAGGAGGAGGAAATCCAACCCAACAGGATCCTGGCTGGCCTGGAGATGTTGTTGTGTAGTCATTTTCAGTCATGTTCATCTCTTTGTGACCCTATGTGGGGGTTTTCTTGACAAAGATACTGGAGAGGTTTGCTGTTTCCTCCTCCAACTCATTTTCCAGATGAGGAAACTGAGGCAAACAGAGCTGAGTGACTCATTCAGGGTCACACAGCTAGTAAGTTGTCTGGGGATGACATACTATTATATACAATTTTAGAAACTGTTTCTAGACTCAAAGCCTAGGTTTCTTCTGTACAGAAAGCCAGAGCTCTAGTACTCTCTTTTTATGTAGTATTTTACATTCATATTGAGAGTTAGTGGTAAGAAGAATAGTTTTCACTCGCATAACTAACTGTTCTTTTTGCAGAATATTTGTGTATTCTTGAAGCATTTAACAAAGATGAATTCCTTTGATCCTCACAATGCCCCTGGGAGGTAGGTGTTATCATTATCCCCATTTTACAGATGAGGACACTGAGGAAGACAGAGGTTAAGTCAGACAGGGTCATTGAGCCAGTAAGTGTCTAAAGCCAGATTTAAATTGAGATCCTCCTCAGAGTCCAGCACTCCCTCCACTGAGCCACCAAACTGCCTCAACACTAGATTGGGCATCAGAGGACCTAGGTGTACATGCCAGATTTCACTGTTACTATAGTACCCATTTTGTAGTTGGGAAAATCAAGGTAAAAGGATTTGCCTACGGTCAAATAAGTTCTAAAAGAAGGATCTGAACTCAGGTGTCTGGCTAAGCCCAGCATAAACTCCACTGTGTCCAGTTGCTTCTTTTATTTGCTAAAGGCATTATGATGACTGAGCAGGAATGTGGGAAATGGGAGGCAGAAAGGGAGTGAAGGTGTGAGAGCAAAGGAATGATTAGACCTGGAGCTGTCTCCTCCACAACCTTCCAAACCAAAGAAATGACTCTTCATTTCTGAAAGAGAAAAATCAATGCTGGAGCAGATGGGAGCACAGGGCCCTAAGATTCAGTGGGCCTCACTTCTTTCCCAGGGATCTCTCCATTTGATGAGGCTGCCCCCCTTCTCTCCTCTTGCTCCCTGAGTCCAGCACAGGGGGAGGGGCACAGCTTGACTGCTGGCTCCATTCTTGTTTGGGTGACATCATCCCCTTTGGGCTTGGGAAGGGTGACCCTATTAGCTTCTCTCTGTGTTAGGCTCAGCAGCTGATACACCCTCCTTCTCCTCCTCCCCCAGGACTTTCCTGTTTCCCATCACTCAGGCTTCCTCCTGCCAAACTCACCCCATCGCAAACAGCTGCTTTCTCCTTCCTCACTGCAAATACTCAATCAGAGGCTAGGCCAGAGTTTGGCAACACAGGATACCAAACTGGGGGCTAGGGTTCCTGTGTCCTTGGGGGCCCTAATCAAGCTACTTCCTTTTTCCTTCTCCTTCCCTGAGCCCAAAGAGAATTTGCAAACATTATCTCATTATTTTAGCTTCTACAAGTTTTCTTATTCCCATTTTATAGGTAAGGAATCTGGGGCTCAAAAAGGTCCATGGTCACATAACTAATAAAGGTCAGAAATGGAATTTCAACCCAATTATGACTTTAAGTCCTGTCCTACATTCTTTGGACTGTACTAAGGGTCCTTCACCTGGAGTCCACATATTGATTTCAGGGGGTGTGGATAAGAAAAAGGTTGCCTCTTTAGATTCACTAACCTCTGAAATTTAGGATTTCCTTCAACTATTTAAAAATGCTATTCTGAGAAGGGTCCATAGGCTTTGTCAGACTGCCAAGGACATCTATAACTCCAAAAAGAGTTTTAGAACTGGTAAATTCTTAGCAGTGGAGCCCAAAGTCCCTCATGCACAAGGGCATTCAGCTCCACAGAAGAGGTAATCTCCTTGGATGAGGGCCAGGACAAAGCATTTATGTGCCCTAGGCCAAGTTTGAAAAATGCTACCTGGTTTACCCAGCCCCCTTCTCCTCGAGGCTTTGAAAATTCACTGAAATTTGAGGAACTTATGGGCATGGATACTTGCGCGCTTGCGCCTGTGTGTGTACACACACACACACACACACACACACACACACACACATTTGTGTGCCACGGAGGACTAATTTTTTGACATTTAATTATTTGCGTTTACAAAAAGTATTTTTTTAAAAGATCATGTGATCCCGATCAAGTCAAATGACTTTAATGTCCCAGGTACCTCTCTAAAATTATTGTAAAGTCAGACAAAGTTCCACCTCTGATAGTAAAGAGGATTTAATTCTCTCTTCAATGAAACCAGAGCCCCAGTCCAAAAACAATATTTAAAAGTATACCTCCCACTCTGACATGTTGCACCCGGACCATTGCTTACCTAACTCCCAGTTTCAGCTGGGTCCTGGATAGAGGGAGACACTGTCTCTTCATCGTCCATTTGGTGCCATGCATACTTAAATGGGGACTGCTAGGTGCAGCAGTGGACGGAGTGCCAGCCCTGGAGTCAGGAGGACCTGAGCCTTAGATACTTACTAGCTGTGTGACCCTGGGCAAGTCATTTAACCCTGTTTGCCTCAGTTCCTCATCTGTAAAGTGAGTTGGAGAAGAGAATGGCAAACCACTCTATCTATCTTTGCCAAGAAATCCCCTAAAGGGGTCACGAAGAGTCAGACAAGACTAAAAAACGTCAACAATAAAAATACTTAAATGACGCTTCTGTCTAAAGCTTGCCTTGATCTTGGTCATTTTAATACTTCAACATTTCAAAAGAGGTATAACTTTAGCAACGTCCAACCATGATCGCAGCTCCCCCTTCCTTGTCCTATGATGAACTACAAGAGTCGTCCCAGCAAAGAAATTCATCACTTGCTGGCCAGCTCTCTGGGGACAAGTTGCCCCAGTCTCAGACATCAATAGGTATCCTTTGAAGCCTTTCCAGCTTACTAAAACCTGATGTAGTCAAACACCCAAGGTCATCTGCAGCCTAGTATGTTCTGCACATGGGTTAGACAGCGAACGACCCAGACACATTGATATTAAGATTGTCTCTTATCTGACTGAACAAAGCCAGCTAGCCAGCCTAGCCACAATAAATGGGTTGTACTCAACTAAGTTAAATTGAGTAAGAGTCCACAAATATATAATGAGCACCTGGGATATGCAAAACACTCTGATAGGCACCCTGAGGAATAGAAAGATGAATGAGATTCAGTCCCTGTCCTCAAAAGGCCCTTCTAAATGAATTTTGGATAAGGCAGATAAAATATGTACACTACCACTGCCACCACTACCATTACTTCTACTACTACTTCTATTACTATTACTACTACTACTATTGCTACTGCCACAGCTGCTGCTACTGCTGCTGCTACTGCTGTTACCACCACCACCACCACCACCACCACCACCACCACCACCACTACTACTACTACTACTAACCATAGTAATGCCAAGATACTATGTGATGAGTGTTCCAATATGGTCCCCCATAGCTGGAATGCATGAACATTATGTGATAAGTACTTTTATGTGATCCCCTCTGGTCGAATATACTCCCTCCACATCTTTTCCAAAAGCTCAACTCAGGTGCCACCTCCTACCTGAGACCCTTTCTGGGTCTGCCCACCTCCCCATCCATACCAATTTTAGGTGTTCTTTGCCTTTTGAAATTCTCTTCTATACATTTTGTTTTTACTTACAAGAGTGCATGTTCAATCCGTCCTGGTAGAATATGAGTTCTTTGAGAAGAGGGATTGGTATGTTTTTATCTTTGCGGGTTTCTCTTTTTTCACCTGTATACCCCCAATAGTCCCTAGAACCAAACCTTGCTTGGCTCTCAGTATGAATGAATGAATCACAGAGGGAGTCACACAGACAAAACTTTCTTCAAAACAACTCCAGGAGGCAAATAATTTAAGTATTCATGTTCCCATTTTATAGATGAGGAAAATGGTTCAGTAGTGGCTGACCCAAGATCATACAGCTAATAAATAGCAGAGCTAGGACTTAAATTTAGGACTCTGAGTACAAGTCATATTCTTCCCCCCAACCCCACCCCATCATACCAACATGGCATGAAGTCCAAGGACCTGAGTTCCAAATCTGCTTCATTGCTTAATATTTATGTGATCCTGGATCAGTTTAATCACTGTGCCTCAGTTTTTAAGTCTGTAAATTGAAGATATTGGAGTCAGTGGCTTCTAAGGTTCTTCCAAGTTCTAACTCTCTACGATCCTTTGATCTACGAGTAGTGCTATGAACAAAAAGAACACTTCGAACTGGATAAAAGAGGGAAGGCTCCAATGGGAATTGGGCATAGTGGAAAGAATCCGATTTGAATTGTAGTCTTGTCTCAGCCTGAAATAGCCGGGTAACCCATTTCACTTGTCTACAGGGTGGATCAGCTGGTCCTAAAGCTCTGTCATTCTAGCTAGGAGGAGGGTGGTATTTGACTGGGCTCTTGTGGGAGACGTAGGATTTTTAGTGGGCCACTAGGTAATACAGTGGATAAAGGACTGAACCTAGAGTCAGGAGTTCAAATTTGGCCTCAGACACTTATTAGCTCTGTGATCCTGGGCAAGTCACTAACCCTATTTGCCTCAGTTTCCTCATCTATAAAATGAGCTGGAGAAAGAAATGGCAATCCAGTCCAGTATCTTTGCCAAGAAAACCCCCCCATGGGATCACGGAGAGTCATACACAACTGAACAACAACAGGATTTTATGAGTAGTGGTGGAGGGGAAGGCATTTTAGGTCAAAGGTAAAGTGTGAGGAAAGAAATCAAGGCAGGAAAACCTACAGCCATTTTTTTAAGGAAGAGAAATAAGCCAGTTTGACTACCATGTAGTGTGTGTGTTTGTCCTTTGTTGCCGAAGAAGACCATACCATCAGAGAAATAATGACTTGACTTGCACTTTGTTTTTGAGTGAGGGAGGGCTGTGCAGGTCACCAGTCTCACTTCTCCTCCGCCATCTGAATCCAGTGACCAGATATTCATCAGGATTACTGGAAATCACCCAGGATGAGGCAATTGGGATTTTGACTTCCCAAGGTCACAAAGCTAGTGAATGTCAAATGTCTGAGGTGAGATTTGAACTCAGATCCTCCTGGCTCCTGCACTGGTGCTCTATCCACTGCACCATCTAGCTGCCCCCCTATTGTGTAGTATGTCTATAGGGAAGGCATTACTGAGATGTGACTAGAGAGAAAGATTGGAACCAGACTGCAAAGGGCCTTGAATGCCATAGTAAGAAACCTGGATTTTATCCAATAGTTAGTTGAAGGTTTTAGAACAAGGGAGTGATAGGATGAGAGCCGTACTTTAGTTAGATTGGTATATTGGTAGCACAGAAAATAACTTTGGGAAGGAGAAATTGGACTATGAGTTAGGAGGTTCTCGGGGGATTCCCAAGCTTGCTTTGGTTCTATGACATAATGAAAGGAGCTGGGAGTAGGGAGACCTGAGTTCAAGTCCTCAGTTTGCCATCTTCTAGCTGTATGACTTTGAATAAGTCGCCAAGTCGTAGCGGACTCCATCTGCAAAACAAGCATGGACGGTTTGTCCAGATAACCCTTGAGGCCCTGGCAAAGGCTAACATTCTGTAATTTAACCCTGCATCCCTTCTTTCTTGAAATAGATCTGTAGAACTCATAAATGTGGGTCTATGAAATACCTTCTGACAAAGGGGATTAGGGAAACTTGGGGGGGAAATAGCAGAAATGAAACCTATTTTCATACAAAAAATCTGCCCTATATTATAAATATTTTTGGTCAATACAAAAATTCCACACTTGTTTTAAAAGGACAAAAATCAACCTTTTCTCATTCCAATTTCAAATCACACGGACTTACAGAGCTGCAAAGAATACAGTATGGGAAATGGGGGCTAGTGCAGCAGTTCATGGGGAAAGTCGTGAGGCTCTGAACTTGGCCGGGACAATGAAGTGGCAAAGAAGGGACCTGTAGGAGAGCGCCTGCTGAGGTCTGGTGGATTCCAGGAGGTGGGGGCTGGCAAGGAGCCCACAGGGACAGCTCAGTTTTGAGCCTGAGACCGAGTAAGGAGAGCATCATCATCATGGGAAGGGGACAGTGAGAAGGAGTCAGGTGCTAGTTTAGTTGGGTACATAGTAAGGTAAATGTTTATACTGATGTATATATAAATAAAGCAATAAGCTCCATCTCTACGTACACACACACACGTACACACACACACGTACACACACACGTACACACACGCACACACACGTACACACACACGTACACACACGTACACACACACGCACACACACGCACACACACGTACACAGACGTACACACGTACACACACACGTACACACACACGTACACACACACACGTACACACACACACACACACACACACGGTACTAAGCTCCGTGCCTGGCTGGACCATCTCTTCTCACTTCAGCTCTGCGTCCCACTCATTGAAGATGAGATGTTAGAGGGGCTCAGAACCTCCTTCTGCCTCCCCACTCCTATCCTTCTTTTTCTCACAGGAGACAATGAAGGTCAGAGACAGAGAGAAGGAGATGAAGCTGAAGAGACAAAGTCAAAGAGGAAGGGGGATGTCAGAATTGGGCATCAGGGAGTGAGAGGCATTGGGACGTTGGTGACCCTCGCCATTGATTATAGACTTAAGTCTTTGCTCCTTCCTACTTGACCCCAGGGACCTACGGTCACTTGGGTGGAATGGTGGGCAGGTAGGTCGAGGCCATGATCAGGATACTGGACTGTCCCCCTACCCCTTCACACACACACACACACACACACACACACACACACACACACAGCCTTGAGGAATGCTCTTACAGGAGATGCCCATTGGTGTCTGGGAAAGCTGAACCCTCCTTGACATTGAGCTGGCTCATCACATAACTTGACCCTTGGTGGGGGAGGAGTTAAGGGGGGGTGAGAGATGGGGGGGAAGTTGCCAGGGAAGGATTTGACCCAGACTAGCCAGTGAAGGTTGGCCTCACAATCCTGCTTAGCAGAGCCTCAGATAGCTACATTTCTCCCTCCTCCTGGGCTTAGGACAAGAAGCATTAGGCAAGCCTGGGGAGGTAAGATGATCGGGTGGGTCTCTGGGGGGCTTAGGGAACAGATGGTCTCTGCAGGGTTTGGTGTCAGTAACCTGAGCAAGGGCTTGGGAGGGGATCTGGTGGGGCTGAGGCAGTTTGGGCCTAAGAATGACTGGGGCCGGGGGGGGGGGGGGGGGGGGGGGAGCAGGGTTACAGATTTTCAATGAATGTTATCGGAGATGCTCCTCCCTCCAGCTCCCAGTCTAGGCTCTTACCCAAACCCAGCTGGCAACCCTTTCCAGCTGGCAGCCCTTGGATTCAGTTAACTATAGTCAAGGGGCTAGACTCAACCTAACCCCCTCCTCACTAACACCACCCCCCTTTCCTGCTTGGCCCTCATTCCCCTCAGACAGGGGAGCAGGGCTGCCTAGGCCTGGCAATGAGGGGGACCTTCCAACCCAAAACAGAGAACAGTTGGAAGAACACAGGTGTTTGGAGTGGCAGGGGGCCTGGATTCAAAAAGCTAAATGGACCCTCTCAGGGTCACAGGCCTTCCCCAAGGCCTCTTCCTCACCACCCTGCCTCCAGCCAGATGTAAGCAGCTGTTAGGGGAATGCAAAGTCCTCCCTCTCCTTTGATGAAGATCTTTTGAGAATCTGAGTCCATCCTCCCCACACCCCCAAATCCATAGCTCCTATAAGAGAAGAGGGAGTCTGGGGGCCCTGGGTGTAGAGGAGATTCATGAAGTACAGCTCTGGGTTAGAAGCTGGAGTCCTAGATCACTGTATCCTAGGCTCATTGCTGGAAGGGGCATTAGAAGCCTTCTAGTCTAGGCCCCTTGTTTTTCCAGGTTGGTAATATCAGAGACAGGTTTTAAGCCCAGTCTTCTGAGCCCAAATCCAGCACTTTTTTTTTTTTTTTACTACCACACACTCAGAGCTCCCATCTTACAGAATTCGCTCCCAGGTTCTTGCTCCAAACCCACTGTTCTTTCCATCATGCCCTGCCACCATCTTGGCTCAGGGACACTCTTGGGAGAAGAAAGGAGAAGCTGTACTGAAGGAAGGAGGCAAAGAACGGGGCCAGAGATACTCAGGCACTCATCTCAGTCTCTTTCCAACTGGATGTTTCAATGTGGAAATTCTCCCCCCTCCAAGCAACTGAGAAGGAGGATGACCCCAGAAGGGTCACACTAAACATAACAGCCACCACCTTGGTAGTGAGCCTCCCATCACTTCCTCTCACTTGAGTCTTCTGTCTCCTTCCTTCATAGGTATCCATGAAAGAGGTGGGGGATGGGCTCCATGACCAGATGAACTGCATGATGGGAGCCCTGCAGGAACTGAAGCTTCTACAGGTACAGACTGCTCTGGAGCAACTAGAGATCTCTGGGGGTGATGGGCAGACTCCACTGTCCAGTCTGGGTCCTGCCCCTGGCTTCCTGCAGGCACCCAGAACTCAACCTGAGCCCTGCAGGTGGGCAGGTAGCAGGGGCTCATCCAGGCCCAGGGCCACCTCTCCCTCTAGCCATCCTTCCCTCAGCAACAGTGGCAGTGGAGGTGGCACCAAGCTTTCCTCCTCTAAGAGTGTCCATGGGGCAAGCCCAGTGCCTCCTGCTAGGACTTGGGAGCCAGAGAGCCGAGGCTTCATCCAGCAGAGGATGGAGCAGGCTGAGCCAGACGACTGGACCTCCACCTTGATGTCACGAGGCCGCAATCGGCAGCCGCTGGTCTTGGGTGACAATGTCTTCGCGGATCTGGTGGGCAACTGGTTGGACTTACCAGAGGTAGAGAAGAAGGGTGGGGAAAAAGGTGAAGTTAGTGGGGCAAGGGGGCTGCCAGGGCCTGGAGGCCGGCACTGGGAGCTGGGCCGAAGGTTCACCCTGACTGCCAACATCTTCAGGAAGTTCCTACGCAGTGTTCGGCCAGATAAGGATCGACTACTCAAGGAGAAGCCAGGCTGGATGACCCCAACAGCCACTGAGCCCCCAGCTGGACGCTCTAAGAAAATCAAGAAAAGGGGCCACTTCAAGGGAGCTGGGTACTTCCCCTTCCATGGCAGCAGGGGCAGTGGACAGGGAGACAGGCCTTCTTCAAACTGCCCCAAGGCCCTGGAGCCCCCACCCTCTGGCTTTGACATCAACACGGCTGTATGGGTCTGAGCCCTTAACATTTCTCAGGCTGGGCTGAGTCAGGTCTAGAGGACAGATCCATCAGCCCCAGCTCCTGACTCCTTTCCTTCAAGACTCCCAGAAAGCAAAAGAGGAGGGTGAGCAAAGCCAGGCCCTCTCATCCCAGGAAACTGAAGCTGCCAGTTTTCTCGCTTGAAGGAAAGCCACAGTCTCTTCCAGATAAAACTATAACTTGAGACTGGCTCAGGAACATTGTGTGTGTGTGTGTGTGTGTGTGTGTGTGTGTGTGTGTGTGTGTGTGTGTGTGTGTGTGTGTGTGTGTGTGTGTGTGTGTGTGTGTCCATATTGGATTTGGGAGAGATGCCCCAAGGGGTGCCAATAGGGAACATCCCTGGCATTTACATGGATGTCCTGTAATGGGCTTCTGAGGGGTTGAGTTGTGGAAGGTTCATGGGTGTGTGTATCCAATGTTACATACAGAACAGGAAAGTGAGAACTGCTGAGAACCTCCCAATAAAGAAGTTTTATCTTCAGGAGCACCCTGCCCCCATTTCTGTAACCCTGTCTGTTTGCTCCCAGAAAACCTTGTCCCCAACCAAGAGCCACTGCAACCCTTTTCCCTTTTCGGCAGCCTCTTCTCCTCCCCTCTAGCACCCCAGAGTCTATGGGTTGGCTCTGCTGTGGATCCAAAGGAAAGGCTATTGAAGGCTGAAGACATATCCTGCAAAGTGGTGACTCAGTTTTCTCCTTTCTTATGATATTGGTGATGCCTGACTCCCTCCTAAAATGTCTTCGAGACCAAGGGATGGTGCAGGATGTCTCAAGGATGTTGCGGGGAGGGGGAATCCATGGTTGCTATCCCAATCACTTCTCTCCCCACAACCTAGGATACCTGTGTCCTGGGGGCAGAGGTGAGAAAGGAATTAGGGTGGTAGTTGGGATTAGGCCCAAACTTGGGTATTTCTAAGCATCAGTCAGGTGGCACAGACACACACACATACTCCAATTCGGCACATTTCTTTAGTACTTAGCTCCCACCTCAGGATAAGGGAATCTTTTAAGTCACTCAGTTAATCAACTAATATAATTACTCCCACTCAACTGACTTAATCATTCCCTATTTCCTTTACCCCTCACCTACCCATGTTCTCCATTGGGTACCACTCCGGAAGACGTAGAGATCTTTCAAAGCATCCCCTCTCTCTCTCCCTCTTTCTTTTATCCTTCCTGTTCTGGTCCTCACTGTGGACAAACTAGGGGAGAGGAGAGAGAGAGAGAGAGAGAGAGAGAGAGAGAGAGAGAGAGAGAGAGAGAGAGAGAGAGAGAGAGAGAGAGAGAGAGCGAGCGAGCTGGAAGGCACACAAACAACGTTTATACATTTATGAATTCTCTCTGGGCAGGGTTTGAATGCCTATATGACACAGAACGAGGGACAGCCCCCAGCCCTTTACCCTGAAGAGGTTGATGTGCTCTCCCCACTTGCAGTAGGTAACACCCACTGACAGAGAGAATACAATGTGCGACCCTGTTTGGGTGGAGAAGCCAATGGAGGCCTCCCCTCCCCTTCCCCCTCAGCCTGATGGGATGTGACAGCTGTAATTAGAAGCAAGATGCCTGCCTGCATAGCCACCCTAGTTCTCCACATTAATAGCAAACAAGAGAAGGGAAGCCCTCCCTCTGAGAAGGCTGCCTCCAGGCCCTCCCCTCTCCCTTTCTTTCTCTTCTGGGGTGAGCAGTGGGGAGCAGCTCAGGGTGTCTGAAGCCCCCTTCAGCTTTTTTTTTTTATGTGTCAGTGTCCTAGGGTGTGAGGGCTGGGGTCTTTTGGGAGGAAACTTAGGATATCATCTTGATTCCCAAACAACCAAATGACTCTTTGAATTTTGGAGAAGGACAGAGAGAGACCACCCCAAGTCTGCCCACTTAACTAGCCCTCCCTAAAGGAACAATCCTGCATCCTCTCAATTTTTCCATATAGGCCTTCCCAGAAAGGCTGTATCTTCCTAGGAATGAGTGTGTGTACACAGACCACCAGCCTCCCCTAGAAAACCTCCCTTTCCCTCTTTCCCCTTCCTATATTATAAATTGCTTCCTCCCTCCTCCTATCTTCTGGCTGCTCTCTGAGCCCTAACTTAACCAAGTGTTCTGTAGGAGCTTGACTATTCCTCTTCTGCTCCATGCCTCTCCCCCCCCAGGAGAGTCTGGGGAGCACTGTCCTTGGTAGTAGAGAGAAGCCAGAGAAAATACTATATTAAATGGGAGAACATTTCGGAGTTAGCCTTAAAAAGCTAACTCATTCACAGGCTCTGAATTATTCTCTCTCTCTCTCTCTCTCTCTCTCTCTCTCTCTCTCTCTCTCTCTCTCTCTCTCTCTCTCTCTTGAAGGGGAAGACAATTAGGTTTAGGTGACTTACCCAGTCTAGTAAGTGTCTGAGGCTGGTTTTGAACTCCTATCCTCCTGACTCCAGGGCTAGTGCTCCATCCATTGTACCACCTAGCTGCCCTTGCCTCAGAATTATTCTAAGTAATGCTTGCCTTTTCTTTAACAGTAAACAGAAATAGAGATTTGTCCTGTGATTTCATTGGTGTAAGGAACTTCCAGATAAGAAAATTCCCTCTACCAGTACCACCTTCTCTGAATTTCTAGTCTTAAAAGAAGTGCCTAGAGCAACAATACATTAAACTCTTTGCTTGGAACCATATGACTATAGGTCTAAGTCATGATTTGAACTCAGAACTTCAGGTTTCCATCAAAACAGTAGCCACTACACCAAGCACTCATCAAAGACTAAATAGAAGAAAAAAAACTCTGTTTCCTTTTACTTCTGTAGTAAATCTAGCTTTAGCCTTTCCTATTCCCATCTTTCCTGGTGGGGCATCTTTCCTGGCTGACTCCGAAGGAGGTGAATATATAGCCAGCTCTTGGTTATCTGTTGTGGACAAGCCATCCCTTTTGGAGTAACCAGGGCTATTGTTTAACCACTAGCTGACTTCTTCTCTCTGCCCGTTCAGTAAGCAGCGCAATCATGAGCCTGAAGAAAACATAATCAGGGAAAAGAATATATTGCCTAAATATCACACAATATACACATACATTTAGGTATAACATGTATATATACATTACATATGTTTGTATAGTAGGTGTATATGTATACACACATGTACATATATATGTATACACACATGTACATAGTTGTGTCTCCATTACTAGAGAGAGACTCCAATACATTCATCATACGTTCCCAAAGCAAATCACGGAGTTGTTTTGTTTTCATCTTCCCCCATTTGGATTATTCATCCATGTTGTTGCCTTTTTCAGGCCAGATAATGAACTGACTGTTAAATGAAGGCACAAATTCTTTTTGTGCCTGAGAGTCAGGAGTCAGTGCCTAGGACTTTGCCTGCCTTCTTCCTTCTTCACTTTATGCCATCGCTAATGAAAACTGATAGCCAATTAATTTTTCTCTATAATTAATGTCTGTCCCAACCACCCTCCCCTCTCCTGGGCTCCCAGCTGAGGCTACATTAGAGGTTAGACTTATTCCCTCCTTCTTTCCCATTCCCCCCAACCCCACCCCTGCCAGGGGTTGATATTTACAATCTTCTCCCCTCCCCCCAGCCCAAGATGGCAGGAATGAGCAAAAGTAAGATGGGGGAGGGAGATAGAGGAGGGGGGAAGAGAGAGAGATGGGGGGGCAGGGTAGGGGGGGAGACAGAGAGAGAGAGAGGCAGAGACAAAGAGAGAGAAAACAACTCAATTCTGCCCCAGGGGGCTAATTTTACGGTTAATTAGGACATGCAAATGAGCCAATTGCTCAGTTCATGCCCACCTTGGCATATGGCCCTGCCCCACATCCAGACCACTTCTACAGGCCATTGGAGGCTGGGCCTCTGTCCAGGTCCCTGCCTGCTAATCCTTGACCTTGTAGCCAGGCTGTATTCCACACCCTCCTAGCCAGAGCCACAAGCCAGGCCCTGGTGGCTGAATCCCCTCCTGGCCTCTTTACTGCCAGTTCTACTTTTCTCCTCACTTTTGCCTCTAGCTTCAGGAGGTCACTCTTATGAACCTCTCAGCCCAGCATGGAACATTAGTTCCTTCCTTCCTCATGCCAAGGGACTGGTCTCTCTGAGACTACACTTGTCCAGGTTATTTTAAAAGAAGACTGGATCTGATCTTTCTCTCCTAGTCCTTCTCTCCCAGTTGAATCTTAAGAGAACCCTTGGATTTCTGCCCCAAGACCGATAGATTAATTTTAAGAGGGAAAGGAAACCGAGTTTGCCTTGGTTGTGTGAATCAGAGAAGTAGACCTGTCTCCTTCAGCCTTGAGGATGGGGGAGGAAAGCAGACAATACCAGAGAGCTGGGCTCTCTCTTAAACTGTCCTTATCACTGAGGTGTAACTCTGCCTGGCCATTTACCTGGCTGGTGTCTGCACTGAGGGAGGAGGAGGGAGTGAAGGGGCACAGATCAGGGGTTTTAACTCAGGAATTCTTCCCAAAAGCTGGTATCCTGAGGACTTGTCCTCTGGAGCTCTCTGACCTGCCAACAAACCCATATTTCTATAGCACAAACCACTTTGCAACAACAACCCTTTGGGAAGGAAGAGCTGGTATTATTATGCCCATTTACAACTTCCCCAAGAGAGGGGAAAGTTAATTGGTTCATAGTTACACAGCTAATGTCAGATGAAGGATTCAGAGCAAGGTCTTCCAGGTTCAGTGGCCTTTGGACACTATGAAGCTGCCTCTGACAGTGGAGCCTAACACACCATAAGTGCCATGCCCTAGTCTTAGACTAGGGCTTCAACACTAAGACAAAGTGGAAAGATTGGTGGGAAGGGGACAGGACAAGTAGGGGGGACCTAATGAGCCAACTTCTAATGGAGATGGGTTAAGTGAGCTCCCAGCTCTTTTTACAGATAACTCTCCATCATTCTCTTTTAATGTTGTTGCTTCGTGGATCCTCTCCAAGTTCTGGTCTCTTCTTTCTCCAATCCAGCCACCAACTGGGACTATTGGCTCCACAGTGCTAGAAGCTGTATATCTAGCAGTGATATTAACTAAATACTACACACAATTGGTAGGTTAGGAGGAAGAGGAGAGATAGTGGTCCCCATCTGTCTGGGCTGGTATTGATAGACAACAGGTAGAGGGGTTGTGGAGATGGCTCCTGGAAGACTGATTAACCACTGAAGCAGGGATCAGTGATTTGGTTACAAACACCTACTACCTTTACTCATCTAACTCAATCCCATTAGGCTAATCCCCCCTTTTATTTCCCAACAAATAAAGTGATAAAATCTCTCTCTTGGGAGGTACCAGAACACAGATATACATTAAATTTGATAGGGGTTTTCACAGTAACAAGGAAAGAAAAGACATCTCCTTCCTGTCTCCCCTGTCCCCTCCCCTCTCTCTCCACACAGCTTCACATATGCATCTAAAGATCTTGGATGCTCCCACCCTTACCCCAAACTCCCATTAGGTCAGCCCTGCCCACGATGCCTACGACCCTAGAACAAAGTCTTTATTCTTGTTCAAGGCTGGAGTCCTCTCCCTCCCACCTTCTGGAGTCATCTACTGAAAGCATCTCTCTGTTCAAAGGAAGCAGCTGGGAGAGTGGGAGGGTGGGGCATTTTTCAGCATCCACTTCAGGATATATAGTATTGTAGGCTAAGCTGATAAGAGAGAGTGAAATAACACCTCTCTGTACCCTTCCAATGTGACCTTGGGTCCACTGCCTCATTGCTTAGGGCCTAGTTTCCTTGTCTAAAAAAAGAAGGAGCTGGGGGCAGGACTTCCCAGAATTCTATCGCTTCTCCTCTTCCCCATATCCACAGCCATCCTGGCCTTAGGGTGTGACCTCCTTTTCTCTGCCTTCCTCTCCATCCTCCCAAGGGACATTCATCAGTCATTCAGATCCCCTCTACCACCCCTACCCTAGGAGGTGCCCCAACCACCAGGCCCCTTTCCACCTGGGAAGAAGGTACTTTCCCCATTCCCTGGCACTGGAATGGAACCCTCCCTTTCTTCATGCCCTTCTGAATGTTAGTGACCCTTCTTCCAACAATTTCTTTACCAGCTGCTCCTATCCCATGATCTGTAGGTTGTGACCGTGTCTCCTCCTGCTCTCTGTGTTGAGATGAAAAGAGAAAACCTGCCTCCCAGTCTAGAGTCCATTGATGGCTTTGGATACTCTCAGACATCTTTGCCCTGTTCCTTCATCCACACACCACGCCCACCCTGTGAGCTATGTTGGTACCCTTGAACCTGGGCTCTTAGGTGTACTTGAGCTGCCCCTGGAAATACCAGAGTGGAGGACTGCTACTATACAAGGACACAGAGTGATGCCCAACTCCTGAACAGGAGATATCTTAGGAAGTGAAGGAAGAGATGTGGGGGAGATGCGTGGAGTTGCCATGCTCACTCAGCACCTGTTGTTTGGAGGCCTCCTCTGCTCTCTGAAGCCTAATCTGCAGACAAAAGTCACCTCTACGATTGGAAGAGAAGAGTGTGGAATCATAGAGGGTGGAATGGGGGCGGGAGGAAGGTATGCAAGTCATACTGACTTCAATCTCACCACTTACTGTGCTTCCTTCAACTTTCCAGGAAAAAAAAATCAGTTGCCCCAAACTTAACCCTTCATTCTCAGCTCTCCAAGAGAAGTCCTGCCATCTGCCTTTTTTAGACAACCAGGCTCTATCTCATCCCTACTTCTTTTACCCACAAAGTCCAGAGCTTGGTGGCATGGTCAAAAGAATGCAGGACATGAGGTCAGACATCTGAGTCTGGGTCTGAATCTAAGCTCCACTGTTCCTTAGCTAGGTGTCCATGGGTAAATCACTTACCTCATGAGCCGCAATTTCCTCACCTATGTAATAGGTATAATAATACTCATCCGCAGAGATGCACTAGTAAATGTTTTTACAACCAGCTCTCCAGGGGGAAAAAACAAATGTACACAGCCACACACTTTCAATTTTAATGTTCATTATTAACATTTCCCCCATCATTTTCTCAAGTCTAGGCAACCAGCAAAACAATAAATTAAGTCTTGTGTTTTCCAATTTCTGAGGTGGAAATGCTCACACTGAACATTTAACGACCGGCTTTTGAGGTGCTGGCTCTCTGAAGTCTCTGTACCTTACTGGATTGCTGAGGGTCAAATCAAATAAGATACATGTGTACATAAGCATTTTGCATACCTTGAGGCATTATATAAATGTCAGCTATTATTAATATCTATGTGACCATGGACCACCTCAGGCCTCAGTTTCTTAATCAATAAAATATGTACATACATACACATTTGCACTCTCCACTTTATTGAAAATGTATATATATGTATGTGTGCATGTATGTGTGTATGTGAGAGTGTGTGTGTGCTTTCACTGCCAACCTTATAAGGTCATGAAGAAAGGGCTTAGTAAGTAGTAAGTAAATGGGAGGCATCATTATTAGTAGTAGTTTCTTGCTTTTGGAAAAGAAGAAGACTTCAGGAAGATGGCTGCTTGTGGAGTCCTTAATCTCTTATTCTAGCCCCCAAAGACACATCCCTTTC
The DNA here is from genome assembly GCF_028372415.1 of Notamacropus eugenii. Classification (NCBI taxonomy): domain Eukaryota; kingdom Metazoa; phylum Chordata; class Mammalia; order Diprotodontia; family Macropodidae; genus Notamacropus; species Notamacropus eugenii. The sequence continues at coordinate 290,486,940 of NC_092873.1, read as the reverse complement.
TGTGAGACATTCCTTACGTCTCTCTGAGCGGATCACAAAGACCAGATCACCCTCCCTCCACAGAGCAGAAGCCTCTACTTTTCCAGCCTTGTTTTCAAGCCTGTATTGCCTAAGTCCTGTTCTACATCCTCCCATTCAGTAAAATTTCATTCAGTACAAACAGACTGTGAACGAAGCCTTTCCCTCCTACATTTCTCACTTTCTCTGATTTCTCCTCCTCCTCCTCAGGGTGTGGTGAGCAGAGGCAAGGTGGTGTAAGGGGAAAACCACTGAACGGGTCTGAAAAGACCTACCTCTGCCCCACGTTAACTGGAAAGGCAGGTGATCTTTGATCTCTGATGGGCCCTCTAATGATCTTATTCTTGGTTGAGTCTCTCCTTCCCTTGGGTCACTCCCCTACCCCCAGAGTCACTCTGAGCTTCCACCCAGAAAATAGCCATGACCTCACCACAGGGCTAGCTCAAACCCTCACTGATTCTAATAATAATTACCATTTGTACAATGCTTTCAAGAAGCTAGGATGCATATGGATCAAGCACCAGGCCTGGAAAGACTCATCTGCTTGAGTTCAAATCTAGGCTCAGATACTGACTAGCTGTGTGACCCTGGGCAAGTCCCTTAACTCTGTTTGCCTCCATTTCCTCACCTGTAAAATGAGCTAGAGAAGCAAATGGCAAACCACTCCAGTACCTCTACCAAGAAAACCCCAAATGGACATGAATGGACGACAACAGCAATGCTTTAAGGTTAGCAACACACTTTACGTAGATTATCTCATTTGATCCTCACACAAGCATCCCAGGAGGGTGATATGGTTACTATCCCCATTTTACAGATGGGGAAGCTAAAGATCAAAATAGTGAAGCGATGATCTAGCCAGGGTCACACAGTCAGTCGGTGTCTGAGGCAGGATTCACACTCAGGTCATGTATTTCTAAGCTTAGAAACACTCTATCCACTGTACTACCCAGCTGCCTCTAAAAGTGACTCAATCCCTTGCCCCTCTCTGAAGGGTGCTCCATTTCTTCCTGCTCATCTGTAAAATGAGGATAATGCTATTTGCATTGCCAACCTCTCAGGATTTTGGTGAAGCCCACAAAGCACTGTACAATGTGAGTTGCTCTCATTTTTATTACCCGTGATATTCACATTGCAGGGAATTCTCTCCGTCAGCAAAGGGCAGATGCAACCTCTTGGGGATGTAGTAGAAAAATACTACAGAGCTGTCTGAGATAATCAGTAGAGAGGTTAAGTTGCCTACCCAGTGTTATATGGTAAAGAATTATCAAAGGTAGGATTTGAATCCAAGACTTGCTGATTCCAAGTCCTGTATCAGAATATCTAGTGTATCAGGCTGCTACCTATTCCTCCTTCATCTCCTCCTCCTTCTCCTCTTTCTCCTCTTCTCTTCCTCCTCTTTATCACTGATGGATCTGAGCATCCTTTCCTTATCCCTAGCTTCAGTAGGAGAGCTGCACACTGTTCTGAGTTGGGTTAGGGGTAGGTGTGCCTAGAGTCTGATGGAGGGCTCTACACCCTACTCACCTTCTTGTATAGTATATACCTACCAGCATATGGTAAGAGAACTAAGGAACCCATCGCCCAACAGTTGCTCTTGAGAGAAACACAACTCCCAGCTACAAAATGTCATTCCCTGACATCTCCTTGTTCCATCTCACTGTCTATACATTTTGACTTTAAGGACCCTCATGGAAACTGTGAAAGACTTCCTAGGGAATTCTACTCATGCGCCCCATTTCCCACTGGGGATACATAGTCCTAGGACCTCTGTCTGATATTCCTGAGTCCATTGTGATATTGGTGGGTGGGCTAGGGTGGGAGAGTGGGAAGGAAGTTAAGGAATCTGGGTGTTCAGCTCCCTTCCACCGCCAGCTCCACCACTGGCTGTAGTCCAGGCATTGTTTCCCCATCTTGAACAGAACCAGCCAGGGAGGGAGGGAGGGAGTGTGTGTGTGTGTGTGTGTGTGTGTGTGTGTGTGTGTGTGTGTGTGTGTTGTAGGGTGCAGTATGATGAGGTAAGCAGGCACCAGGAGAAAGCAGTAAGAGTTCCTTCAAATGGGTAATTTTAGCCTGGTGAAATCCCCAGAAAAATGCAGCTTCTTGGGAAGAATGACAAAGTCTTCCATCTTTACCCCAGTCCACAATCTCCATTTTTCTCTTTCAAAAAACAGTGTTGGGTGAGAGAGCCCATTGGAGAAGGTTCTGTGAGATCCAGGAGGCATCCAAGGCAAACAGCAGGCCAGACAGATTTCACCAGGTGCTGGGTTCGCTGGCATGGGACTCTGCACACCTGTTGAGAAAAGTCAATTTCCTTCCTTGGGAAAGTGAAACAGTAGGATCTGAATTCATGGTTTCAAGGGCCCAAAGAATCCCAAAGTCTGAATTCCTAGAGGAAGAAATCCAGACCTAAGCCCTTTATCCCTTTCCCTAAGGATGGGCCTGGTTCAACATTTCATGGCATATCCTGAAGTGTCCTTTCCAGTACACATTGGTATTCTCAACATTCAATTCAGCTGAGTATAAACAATGCAACCAGACACATCCCAAAATAATTTAGATCTAAGTCTGTTGACTGTCAGGGATGAGGGAGGTTGGTAGTCCAGCTTGCTGGACTTGGTTAGACTCCATCTGGAGGGTAATACTCACTTTGGGGCACCTCATTTTTAGAAGGACATTGATGAACTAATGGATGTCCAAAGGAGGGGACTGGAAGGTCATGCTTTGAGAGCAGAATGATATGGTAAGAGCAGCATAACTTTGGGGTTCTTTAGACCACATCCTGGCTCTTCTACTTATGGCCCATGTGACTTTGAATCAGTCTCAAATTCTCTAGACTTATTTCCTCAACTATAAGATAAAGAGGCTAAACTAGAAAACTCCTAAGACTCCTTCCAGCTCTGATGCAGGATCCTATGAGCCGGTGGTTTTCATCCTAGAGAAGAGATAACCCAGGAGGGACATGAAAGCAGTCTATAACAATAAAAATAATAATAATAATACCTGATGCTTATTTCTTCTTATTTTTTAGAGACTAGGTTTTTCTATCTCCTTCTCCAGGGCTATTCACATATCCAATCCAACTACTGTTTGGCCGGGGAGCTTTGACTTGCTTTGTTCCAAACTTGGACTGATTCATTCCTTTTTAAGTAACCTGGTTGGTCTCACTCTACCCTCTTAATAGTGCTGGTGCAGAGACCTGATTTCTGAGCCCACTATAACTCGGAATTCCCAAGCTCCAGTCATCTACCCACCTCAACCTCCACAGTGGCAGAGATTACTGGTGAGGGACATCACATCTGGCAGATCTAACATTTCAAAGTGTCACAGAATTTAAGAGCCAGAATGAACATATAATCCAGTCTATATTCAAAAGGAATTCACACTGTGACATTCCAAATAAGCGATCATCCAGGCTTTGCTTGAAGACATTCAAGGAGGGGGATGATGCCAATTCTCCAGGGAGGTCATCCCATTTTGGGACACCTCTAGGCAGTGGGAAGCTTCCCCCCCACCTCAATTAAGCTCTGTCTCTTTGTGGTTTCCACCTAATGCTCCTCGTTCTTCCATTTGGGGCCAAATATGAAGGAAGAGAGGAAATGAGCATTTATTAAGTACCTACTATGTGTCAGGAGCTGTGCTAAACACTTTTATAATTATTATATTGTCTGATTCTCACAACAGTCCTGGGAGGTAGGTACTCTTATTATCCCCATCATACAGTTGAGTAAATGGAGACAAACAGAAGTTGTGACTTGCTGTTAACTGTTTTTTTAAGTGTCTGAGGCTGGATCTGAACTCAGATTCTCCTGACTGCAGACCCAGTGCTCTATACACTGCCCCATCTAGCTGTAAAACTGATCTCTCCTCCACCTGACAACCAGCCATTCAAATATGTAAAGACAATTATTATGTCTTCCCTTTTTCTTCTTTTCTCTGGGCCAAATGGGCCTATACCATGGCCTCAAGACCTTTCGCATCTTGGTTGCCTTCCTTTGACCATTCTTGTTGATGAAGACTTTTCTTAAATAGAGGTGTCCAGGACTGGACACAGTACTCCCAGTGGAACCATCACCTCCCTATTCTTGGGAGCAATGGGCTACAGTGGTTCCTTATTACCTCCAGGATCAAACAGGATCTCCATTGTATGGCATTTAGAACTCTTCATGACTTGGTCCCTTTCAACCTTCCCAGGCTTCTTAGAATACACTCTCCTCCACACACTCTACACTCTGATCTCTATGCCTTTGCACCAGCAGCCCCTCATGCCTAGAAGCCTGTTGCCTCTCACCTTCACCTCTTAGGTTCCTAGACTTCTTCACAACTCATCTCTAATCCCTCCTATTTCAGGAGACCCCAGTGCCTTCCCATCTACTCAATTAATATCTTGTATTTACCTGCTTGTATGCATATTGTCTCTCCCATTAGGGTGTAAATTTATTGAAGCCAGGGATTGTTTTCCTTTTTTTTTTTTTTTATAGGCCTAGTATTAAACACAGTATTAATACATGGCCAGTGCAACTTGACTTACTTATGCTCCTCCCAATGTGACCTTTGGGCACTCTCAGTCTCCTCATCTGCAAAATGGGCACAACCTGTATCATGGGATCACTTCAAGGGTCAGTAAGGACAATTCATGCAAAGCACTTTGCAAACCATAGAGCACTATAAAAAATGCCAGTTATTATGTTTGTCTTTCACAGTTCCTTTTATTTACAACATAACAAACACCATGTAAGAGCAGCAAAGTGATACAATGGATATAACATGGGGCTTGGAGTGAGGAAAACCCATCTTCCTGAGTTCGAATCTGGCCTCAGACACTTATGAGTTTTGTGACCCTGGGCAAGTCACTTCACCTGGTTTGTCTCAGTTTCCTCATCTATAGGATGAGCTAGGGAAGGAATTTGCACACTAACTCTGGTATCTTTGCCAGAAAACTTCAAAATGGGGTCACAGAGTCAGACATGATGGAAATAACTGAACAACAACGCAAGTATGATTTTAATTGCATCAGCTTTTTGGCTGCTATATTACACTGCAGATTCGTGTTGAGTGTGGACTACCTTAAAATCCTTAGATCTTTCTTCGGAAAAATTGGTGTCTATCCATACCTTCCCCATGTTATACTTGCAAAGTTTATACTTAAGTATGACATCACATTCATCTCTATTGAATTTTATGTTATTAGATTTAGTCCAATTCTCTAGCCTAGGATCCTTTTAGATCCAGCCTTTTAAAAAATCTACTCTGTTAACTACTCTTCCCTTTTCTGCATCGTTTGCAAATGTGATGATAATTCCATCTATATCTTAACCAGCTACAAATTTTAAACAATTTTCCACTGAAAAGCTCCTTCCCCAGTGAAACACTAACAACCAACCACTCTTTGAGTCTAGTTAAGCAATCACCAGTCAGTTCTGAATTTTATCTTTGTCTTATGGTTTAGTTCACATCTCTCCATCTTCTCCACAACAGTAGTTTGAGATACTTTAAATATTACTGATGATAACTCAGGAGCAACATCTGCCAGTTCTTTCAAGACCCAAGGATATAGTTCATTTGGGCCAAGTGACTTGAGTTCATCAAGGGCAGATAGGTACTCTTTCTGCCTCATTTATCTTGAGTAGCAACTCCATGTTAGTATTTTTGAACTGTCATTCAGCTTTTTTTTTTTTTAATTTTTGGAGGCTGTTGAAGTTAAGTGATTTGCTTAGGGTCATAAAGCTGGTGTCTGAGGCCAGATTTTAATTCAGGTCCTCCTGACTCCAGGGCCAGTGCTCTATCCACTGTACCACCTAGCTGCCCCTTGTCATCCAGTTTAAATATCAGAGCAAACAGAGGCAAAGTAAATGTTGAATATCTGTTTTTTCTGTGTTGTCATCATAACCCATCCCAAACAATGGTCCCAATCTTACTTTGAGTCTCCTTTTTCTCTTAACTCTAACCGTTGTGCCTAGCTTTCCTTATCAACATTAGCTCATTCTGAAATTTTGCATTCTTGACCCTCCTTTTACAGGATTGTGCCATACTTGTATTCATCTTCTGTTGCCTGTCCTTGTTTCTATTTTTTGAAATTTCCTTTTCAAATCTAAGTTGGTTGATGAGTTCCCTGCACATAGATGCCATTCTCTTCAGACAAATCTCTTTTCTCCTCTTTAATGAAATTACTACTATTCGTGTCTTTAGAATTTCATTCTTGAGCATCTCCTAGCCCTTCTGGACTCAATTCCTATTTCTTCTCCTTTATGATAAACTCTAAAATGGAGTGATTGCTTCTTTTCAAAGTTCTAATAATTTCCACCCAGCAGCCAGTACCTCCCCGTGAGAATCAGATACAGAATAGAATTTCCTTTTGTTTAAGGTTCCTTCATCCTTTGAAGGATGAAATTATCATTAAGGTAAGTCAAGAAACTGTTAGCTTCTCTGATTTTGGCAGTTTTAGTAGATGTCTGGACACTTGAAGTCCCCAACACTTCTGCATCATGCCTCTCTGCTAGATTTGTGATGCTGCCCAAACTCATCTATTTCCTCTATCTAGGGGATCTGACAAAATTACTTCTGTTTCTTCCTCTTTTGGTATTTTCCTTTGCCTAGTGACAAGGACTGGACTAATGATTTCACTGGTTTAGGGATTTTCCAGGTGAAGAAACTCCCTCTACTGATGCAGGTCTGTATTTTATCTGTACCTTACAGTAGTGGAGAGCTGCCCAGAGCCCTGAGAGGTTATGGGACTTACCCAGGAAGACACAGTAAGTCTCAGAAAAGGAACTTGAATCCAGGGTTCCTTGACTTTGAGGTCAACCCTCTATCCTTTCCATTATGATGTCTCCTAATGTATGGCACTCTAAATTTGGAAAGCATTTCACATATATAGGGTGATCCAAAAGCCTTTGTGCAGTTTTAGACGTTAATAGCTAAAAACTGCATTCAGACTTCTGGGATATCATATATTAGCCTATTGTATTTATAAGACAAGCCTATGAGATAGATAGTTCAAATTGGATTACCCTGCTTTTACTGATGAGGGAACTAAGGCTCAGGAAAATTAAGCAACTTATTCATGAACACACAGTTAGGAAGTATCAGGGACTGAATTTTAACCCAGCTCTTCCTTCGGGTAACTGGCCCTCTATTTACTATCACAAGGTACCTCACAAATGTTTGAAGAAATGCCCCATGGAAGATGAATTATATTAGTATGGCTTGGCCCCAGAGGGCAGTGAGGACCTAGTAAATGTTTCTTGAATTTTAGTCATTGAATTAGGAGCAAAGGGTGGAAGTTACAAAGACAAGTTTTAGGCTCAATGAGGCATGATGACATGAAAAACTTGCTAACAATTAAAGCTATCCTAGAAAGAAGGGAATTAAGCTGCCTCCAGAAGTGATTGGCTCCCCATGCCTGGAGCTGGATGACCACTTTTGGGGTTCTCTCGAAGGGATTGGTTCCACTAGATGACTACTCAAGTCTCTAGGGTCCTTTTCATCTCTGAGACTGTGCTCCCCCAAACCCAACCTTTCCTACAACCTTACACAGCATTTAGCTGGAAGAGCTTCATTAGCATAACAACAGTCAAGTTGACAGGAGACAACAGGGGGCTGGCTTCCTTTTGCCCCTAAACCAGGCCAAAGGAAGTTTGAATGATGGGGTTTTGGTGGGAATGCTGGCACTTACCCAAAGGAGATGGAGGGAGGGAAGTTTTTTCATCAGCTTCCTCATGCACAATAATGTAGGCTTGCCCCTGGGGAAGCAGCTAAAGACTCCACTGGGGCTGCTGCCACATTATAAGAAGTGACACATGCCTGCCAGAAAGACGTGCAAGAGAGGGTGGAAATGGAGTAAGCCCTGTCAAACCAATATGGAGAGTGACTGTTGGGCATTAGGGGCAAAGAGTTCTCTAACCTAGCCACAGCAGCCCCTTTCAGTGGCAAATGAAGCATTTCATGCATATCCCTCCTCTTCCCTTTCTCCAAACTGTGTTTCCTGTAGAGACCTCTTTAATCATGTGCTTTAATGACCACCAGTTTGAAAGGAGGAAACAGGGAAGAGACATTTAAAAGAAAGGACTCAGAGAGGAAGGCAAACAGATGGAGGGTCAGGAAGTCACTTCCACTTTCCCAGTGATCTCAGTCCTGGCTATTTTGAACGGCCCTTGGGTAGGAAGAGACCTTTCCTTATTCTGCTGGTATAGAAGATTCCCTAGGCTCAAAAAAAAATTCAAAACAACTGATCAAAACAAGACAGTCATAGAACTGCTTAAAGTGGGCAGGTTTATTACAGGACTTGCCCAGGGCTCCCCCCAGGAGAGCAGCAGCCAAGCTCCTGCCTCTTAAGAAAAGCAATTAGCACAAGTTGCATGTCACACCTTGAACCCCACCGGCCGCAGGAGGCATCTTGACAAGCCCAGAGACTGAGCCTCTTCCATTCTCTTTTAAAAGCAACTGTCAGCATCTGCAAGAACCCATGTTGCCTCCTGAGAAAACAGAACAGTTAGAGAAGCATCCAGCTGCTTAAAACAGAAAGGAAAATAACTGAGCCTCTTGGACTAGACAATATTTATACCCAAGATGGGATAACTGGAGGGAGGCTTCAACATCAATGAGGTTCTGTATTCAGTTTCCAAGAATAACTCTCTTTCTTTACATTTAGGGAGGGCACTTCTTAAAAAGCTTGGATGGTTAGGCTACCTCACAAAGACCACATTCATTTCCCTCCCTGCCAGAGGGGGCCTAACCAGACCCTGACCTTAAAGACTGGGGCTGTTAGTGAGAGAGGGACTGCTGAAATGAGAAACACCTTGGAAGGAAGAGGACAAGGCCAATTTACAATCCTAACTAATGTAAATTCTACTCTAAGAACTTGCCATTTTTTTCACCCTGTAACTCTAGTTTTGTCATAGACACCAGCTTATCAGAGCATCTGATCTGACCTGCTTTCTCATGTTCCTCTAAGTACAGAGGCGGTATCATGGGGCAGTGGCAAGAGCACCCAGGAATAGGAATAGAGAGACCTTGCCTCTACCATAGACTAGCTGTGTGATCTTGGGCAAGTCACAATTTCATTGGTCATCTTTTTTCCACTATCTATGGGGGGGTGGGGGGTGGGGTGGACCAGATTAAAGTCCATTCCATTTCTATAAGTGTATGATTCTATGATTCTTGACTCTCTAATAGGTTACAAAGGAAAACATCATGTTGGTTTTTTGGGGTTTTTTTTGCCTTGTTCCCTCCCCCCAGATATAAGCCCATGGCAGGAATCACGGTCTAAATAGACAGGAGATAGCAAAAGGAAGGAAAAAAAATAACCATGTAAAGGTTTATTACAAACTTTGAAAGACCCCATGACTCACCAAACACCTGATTTCTGAACTGCTTTTATGTTCAAAGGGGTTATAGTTAGCCTCTTTCTGTATCTCCAGGGCTTAGTGCAGTGTCTGGCACATAGTAGGACACCATAAATGTTTAATGATTGATTAAAAGGATAACAAGCTAATAAGCAGTATGAAAAAAAGACATTCCAAGAGTGTTTAGATGAATTCAAGTCATTCGACCCAGAGGAACTCTTATCTTCAGATCCCAAAAGGACTGGAGAATATGATTGCTGAGCCACTGTTAGTGATCACAGAGAAGTTAGAGTGTGCTGAAGTTCTGAGGGGCAAATATTGCAATTTAAGAAAATAAAAAGGAGACCAGTGAGCTTGACTTTGCCTGCAAATTCTAAGACATACAATAATTAAAAAGTTAATGAATAGAAGGGAAAGTGGCAGTCAAAGAGAACCAGCATGGCTTCATCAGGAGCATGTCAACCAGGTTTTATTTCTCTTTCCTTTTCTTTTAAATAGTTATTGATTAGTTTTGCTGACTTTTTTCTCCCCCTTTTCTTAAAAAAAATTCTGTTGTATGAGATGGCTTTCTGGAAGGGAGAGATAAAGGTACAGAGGAAGTCTGAGCAACCTAAAAACAAAAGATATCAATGAAAAATTTAATTAAGAACTGGTAAAAAGGTCAAACTCAAAGAATAATCATTAATGATTTAACATCAGCTCAAAAGGTATCGTCAGTGAAATGCTTCAGAGACCCATTTGGTTGGCTTGCTGCCATTTAATAATTTTATCAATGATTTAGGTAAAGGTATAGATGTAATGCTTATCAAATCTGTGAGCAACACAAACCTGGTAAATCCTGGATAAGTCAGGATCCAAAAAAGATTCTGAACTCAAATCTGGCCTCAGACACTTACTAGTTCCTTTATCTCAGTTTTGCTATCTGTAAAAGGGCATAAAACCTCTGAGGGTTGTTATGAGGATGAAATAAATTGCAAAGCCCTTAGCTCAGAGCCTGGCACTAGTAAAGCCCTCTATAAATGTTAACTACTATGATGGCAGCTAGGTGGCACAGCAGATAAAGAGCTGGGCCTGGGGTCAGGAAGACTCATCTCTTTGAATTTAATTCTGGCTTCAGACACTGACCAGTTGTGTGACTCTGGGCAAGTCAGTTAACCCTGTTTGCCTCAGTTTCCTCATCTGTAAAATGACCTGAAGAAATGGCAAACCATGCCAGTATCTTTGCCAAGAAAACTCTAGATGGGGTCACAAAGAGTCAGACAACTGAAAACAACTCAGCAACAAATTATTATTATTATACAATAAAATATCTGGATGACAAAATTCAATAGGATTAAATGTCAACTTCTTACATTTTGGGTTCAAAAAATCAATGTCACTGCTACCAGGTCAGAGAGACAAACCAGTAATTTATCTTGAAAAAGATCTGACTGTTTTATGGACAGAAAGCTCAATAAGTCAACAGTGTAACATAACAGCCAAAAAAGCTAATGAGAACTTGGGCTGCATTCAGAGAGGTATAGCTTCTGGGAAGGAGTTAAGATTCATATTGTAGCCTGCCCTGGTCAGACCGCCACTAGAGCTGTGTGTTGTTTTCGAGGCACTACACTTAAGAAAGATCTTGATAAGCAGGCCCATGAGGCCTAATCTGGCGATTTTTTAAAAAAATATATAATTTATTAATTTTTCAGTTCTTAACATTCACTTACACAAGAATTTTAATTCAAAATTTTCTCCCCATCTCTCCCCACTCCAGGAGAGCATGCACCCCATTCACCCCACCCCTTCCTCCAGTCTATCCTCCCTTCTATTACCCACCCTTCCCTCTATTTTCCTGTAGGGCAAAATAGATTTCTAGACTCCAATGCCTGTATATCTTAATTTCCAGTTGCATGCTAAAACAATTTTTAACCTTCATTCTTAAAGTTTTGAGTTCCCTATTCCCTCCCTCCCTCCTCACCCACCCTCACTGAGAAAACAAGCAATTCAATATAGGTTATACATGTGTAACAATGCAAAGCACTTCCATAATAGTTATGTTGTAAAAGATTAACCACATTTTCCTCTGTCCTATCCTGCCCTTCATTTATTCCATTCACTCCCTTGACCTGTCCACCCACAATAGTGTTTGCTTCTGATTACCCCTTTCCTCAATTTGCTGTCCCTTCTATTATCTTCCCTCTCCTATCCTCTTCCCCCTTGCCTACCTGCAGGGTAAAATAGATTTCAGTATCCAATGGAGTGTGTTTTATTCCCTCCTTAAGCTAAATCCCATGAGAGTAAGGCTCAATTATTTCCTTTCATCTCCATATACATACATACATACATACATATATATATACATATATACATACATACATACATACACACACACACACACACACACACACACACACATATATTAACTACCCTAATACTGAAAAAGGTCTCATGAGTTTCAAATAACATCTTTCCATGTAGGAATGTAAACAGTTCAACTTTAATGAGTTCCTTAAGGCTTCTCTTTCCTATTTACCTTTTCATGTTTCTCTTGATTCTTGTATTTGAAAGTCAAATTTTCTATTTAGCTCTGGTCTTTTCAACAAGAATGCTTGGAATCCTCTATTTCATGAAAATTCCATTTTTCTCCCTTTAGTATTATACTCAACTTTGCTGGGTAGGTGATTCTTGGTTTTACTCCTACCTTCTTTGACCACTGGAATATCATATTTTAAGCCCTTCGATCCCTTAATGGAAAAGCTGCTAAATCCTGTGTTATCCTGATTGTATTTCCACAATACTTGAACGGTTTCTTTCTAGATGCTTGTAATATTTTCTCCTTGACAGGGGTACTCTGCAATTTGGCTATAATATTCCTAGGAGCTTTCTTTTTGGGATCTCTTTCAGGAGGTGATCAGTTTTCCTTGGTAATTTCTTGGAAGATGATGTCTAGGCTCTTTTTTTGATCATGGTTTTCAGGTAGACCAATAATTTTAAAATTATCTCTCCTGGATCTATTTTCCAGATCAGTTGTTTTTTCAATGATATATTTCACAGTCTTCTATTTTCTCATTCTTTTGGTTTTTATACTTTCTTGTTTTCTTATAAAGTCATTAGCTTCTTTCTGCTCCATTCTAATTTTTAAAGAACTATTTTCTTCAGTGAGCTTTTGAACCTCCTTTACCATTTGGCTGATTTTGCTTTTTAAAGCATTCTTCCCCTCATTGGCTTTTTGGATCTCTATTTTGGGTTAGTCTATTTTTAAAGGTGTTATTTTCTTCAGTATTTTGGGGGATCTCATTTAGCAAGTTGTTTACTTGTTTTTCATGATTTTCTTGCATCACCCTCATTTCTCTTCTCAATTTTTCTTCCACCTCTCTTACTTGATTTTCAAAATCCTTTTTGAGCTCTTCCATGGCCTGAGACCACTGCATATATTTTTGGAGGTTTTGGATATAGAAGTCTTGACTTTTAGGTCTTCCTCTGATGATTTGCTTTGTTCTTCCTCATCCAAAAGGATGGAAGAAAATACCTTTTCAATAAGAAAGTAACCATCTATAGTCTTATTTTTTCCCCTTTTTTGGGCATATTCCCAGTTACTTGACTTTTGAGTCCTTTCTCAAGTGGAGGGTATACTCTATATAGTACACTCTACATATACTTTGTAAGTTCTCAGTTCCTCCAAGGTGGCACAATTAAGGGAAAAGAATCTACTCCTCTCCTGGCCTGTGCTGTGGTCTGTGAGCAACCACAAGCATTCTTTTCTGTTCAGGATCTGTGAGTAGGATTCCCTCTCCACAACCACCACACCAGTGCCAATGCTCCTCCTCACCCCAGGACCTCCATTCAGGGCTGAGATTCAGATCAGCTACTTGATTCCCCCAGGGTCTTTAGGCTGAGGGTTTCAAAAGTGGACTCTGCTGCTGCAGTGACTGCCACTATCCTTGGGCCATGGTTGAGGCTGGACTCGTGCTCCCCTCCCACCCAGGTGAAAGACCTTTCTTACTGACCTTTGAAGCTGTCTTTGGCAATTGTGGGTTGAGAAATCTGGGAATAGCAATTACTACCTGTGATTCTGTGCCCTGAAGCCTGCTCCAGTCCTGTCTGTGCTGCATCACCAAGACTGGGCTCCACTCCGCTGAGCCCAGTGCAATAGACCTTTCTTGTCAGTCTTCCTGGCTGTGTTGGGCTGGAAATCTCTCACTCTGTTGTTTTGTGGCTTCTACAGCTCTAGAATTTGTTTAGAGTCATTTTTTACAGGTATTTTATGGGCTATGGGGAGAGAGCTAGAGGAGGTTCATCCTTCTTCTCTGTCATTTTGGCTCTGACCCCCCCTCTCTCACCCCCTCATAAATGGGGATTTTAGCTTGAAGACTTAGATAGGACATGGCAGATGTCTTCAGGTATTGGAAGGGCCATCATGTGGTTGGTTCTAAGGGTAAAAGCGGCAATGATGGCTGGAAGTTAAAAGGCAGACTGAGGCTTGATCAGGAAAAGCCTCCTACCAGTTGGAGCTATTCCAAAGTAGAACAGGCTGACTTAGAAAGCAGTCAGCTCCCTCTGTGGAGGTCTTTAAACACACTGGATTACCACTAGTTGGGTGTGTTTCAGCTGGCGGACTCAATGACCTGAAGCTCCTTCTAACTCTGAAATTCTGTGACTACTCGACTGTAGTGGTGTGGGGGTATTGGGATCCAAGGGTCCTGAGCTCTGGCCTGTAGATAGCTCCTTCAAATGTACTTTCTCACAAACTCTAATGGGCCCATGTTTACTCAGTCTGGTGCTGACATACTTTCATTTCTTTATAGATGGGAGACACATTCATGGCTCCAGCTCACTAAACAGCTGTGCTAACTTTTTGTGTGTATTTAGATTGCAAAGTTCTACAGAGGAAGCCTGAGTATTTCTTGGTATTTTCTAACATCCCCAGGCATCACAATTGCTACAAAATTTAGTTTCTTTGAAGTTCTTTCATTTGAATTCCTACTGACATATTAACTAATGCTGAAGCCCCCTCTAGTGGAGCCTCCCACACTTACCTAGTAACAATCATAAAGCTTTATGAAAGGGACCATCCAGGTCATCAAGTCCAAGTTACAGGAGTTGGAAGGGACCTCAGAGGTCATGCTGTCCAAACTCCTAACTTTACAGATAAGAAAACCAAGGTCAAGGTTAAGTGACTAAGCCACAGTTTGCAAATATCAGAGGCAAGATTTGAATGCAGGTCTTCTTGCCAAATCCCTCATTTTAATGTTTTGATATATGTTCCTACAACTGGAGGGCCTTAATCTATCTAGAACGCTCTGCTTTTTCAATGGCAACTATCATGCATATTTCATGTGATCAAAAGCCTACTGCGCAGTAGAGCCCCACTTTGCACCTTATCATCATCATTCCTGTAATCTCAAAATGTTCAGGGTTGAGGGTCCTAAGAAGCCATTTAACCTACTCCATAAATGAACACGAATGCCTTCTACAGTATCTCTAAGCAGTCATTCAGCCTTTGCTTCAAGTCCTTCTGAGAATCTACTAAACAGGGCAGTCCATTCTCTAGCTTTGTTTGGAAATTTCCCCTTTCAACAAGTTTAAATCTGCCCCTTTTTAAAAATCTACCCATTAGTCCCAGTTTTGCCCTCTGAGATCAGTCTCCCCCATAACTACTTTCAAACATTTGACAGAAATATCCCATTTCTCCTGAATCTTTTCTTCTGCAGGCTAAACACTCCAAATTCCTTAGATTTACCTTCCTATGACATTACCTTGGATGCACCATCTGGCTTGCCTTTCTCTGGATGGTCTCATACATGTCACATTCTCGTAGAGTCAGCCAGGGGAGGACAGTTTTTCACATACATCTACACATACATCTATACCCACACATTCAGGAAGGTTCTGCTGGGGCCAAGCTTAGAAGCTCACAACATTGATATAACTTAACTGATTTTACTCTACAGAAACCTGAATTTTACAAGATGTCCTTTTAGCCCATTTTGTCCAGAGATTCTTCCAAAGCTGGCACATGTCTCTGACATGAGTCACTTGTGTTTAGCTCTCAGTATATGTGCCCTTGGCATGAAGTTCCAATCTGCACCTAGAAGAATCACGGAAGACATGACCCAAGGACCTGACTAATAACACAAATACAAAATAATACAAATCTGCACAAACTGTGTAGCCCACCAAGTGCTTTAAATTCATCAGCTCACACTCTGGGGATATGATTCCCTGGTTTCCAGAAGAGCTAAGAGGCTCAGGGTGGCTGAGATGTTCCTGGATTGCTGGCAGAGCCGGGGGGTAAAGCCAAATCTCCTGTCTTTGAGGTACAGGGCTCTTTCTACCTGTGACACCTTGCATTTTCCTGAAGGGGCCTGCGGTGGCAATGGCAGTGAAGCAGGCTGTAACTTCTAGTTATTTTCTTTTTATTTGGTTACTTCCATCTAATTTGAAAGCTCATACCAACTACAAAAAGGCATAGAACAAGGTCATCTCTTCAAAGCTTTACTCATTTACAAGAAGGTTGTTTATATTTGTATATTTAAGAATGAAATCACTGGAAGGTTAGTTTTAGATGAAGACACTGTGTTTCCAGAGTCCCTCATAAAAAATACATTCCATTTTAACTTGGAAGAACTACCTACCCTTGCTTTTCCCACTTTTCTTCTTTTGACCCTCAACTTAAGACAAATGCATAACTGGATTAGTGGAAGAAGGGTGCTAGGAAACTACTTTTATTAGGAACTTCTGGGAAAACACCAACATTTCCAAATGCTTTCTCAAAGTCACATTTTCTCAGGTTGATAAGAACTTAACATTTCAAACCTAATTGTTACATCAATTCAGTGACCAGTGAGCTAATTACACACCTAGAAAATACCATTTATTTTCTAGTAAAATTTCTCATAGCAACTTTCAGTAAAATTATAACTAGATCCCTGAGCAATGTTTTAGATTTACTAGAAGGTCTTCTACTTAATGTTTGGGGGGTGAGGCATGGGTTGTCCTAACCTTACCCTTTGCTCTCACAGGACACTAAGTACAATCCAAAATCCAATATGCTCTGAGCTTGCTATTGCTTCATGGAGAACACACACGTAATACTGACATAAATTCTTATTGCACCTACTCCCTGAATTTTGCAAAACTGAAAAATATTAGAATGCAGGGAAAAGAAAAAAAATTGCCTTGCTATACAACCACACTAAACTTAAAAATTATCAAATTTCCAAATGTCTGCTTTTTCACCCTAAAAAATGAGAGCAGTTGGCAGTATCCATTCTCTGTCTTCTGGTGTTGGCCCATTCTCTCTTCCTTTACCCTGAATAAACTCAAACTGATTACAAAGAAACTTCCTATAACACTTCATTCCTGAGCTCATGACCTACATATTAACAATGGTAAAAGCCAAGATTCCCAAAGAAATTACAAGTCACAAAAAAAAGAAGATCATAGTAAAAGTCATATCCTGATATAGTATTAAACTTTTTTTTAACATACAAAAATAATGTACACAGGAATTTTTCAGTAGAATACAATCTTTAAGATCCAAGAGAATATACAAAATGGTTTAATGTAGCCCAATGTATTTTACTATATTTCAGGATTAAATATATTAGAACAGTGAGTCTGAATCTCTTCCTTGAGAAACAATTACTATTAAGGTATAAAACCAACTGGGCAAGGAGGGGCTATTGTTACATTTCAAACAAATCAGTCCATATTTTTAAAAAAACCCTTATCTGTGAAACAGTAACAAAAACACACAAACCAAATGAAAATGTACTAAAATTTAATCATTCATAAAAGCTGTAATTTAATCTGTGACAGTAAAACACAAGAAGCAATATTAGAGTTGGTTTAGTATATTATATATTTTAGCTTTGAAAGCCATAGAAATCAGTTATCCCAGTTTTTTTCCTATAAAAGACCCATTTTTTTCCAAAGCATTATGCACAAACAATTTTAATTAGAATATAATGGCAGAATGATATTCCATAATTTTTAAATATAAAATGAAGTCAATGACTCAAAAAAGTTACTTGCTGCAGTGAGTTTGTGGGGAACTTTTATATAGATTATATCTATATCATTATAGATATAAAGTATAATGGTTTAACTTTTTAGTGCTTGATGGGGGGATTATGATAAAAAGGTCAATATGAAATCATTTAATTAGAGTAGCAATATCTAACATTTGAAATGCATCCATGCTCTTTTGTATAATCATATTAGAGTCAAGTATATTTATTTTCACATCTGTTATAACTTCTATTGCAAAGGAGAAATACTATTGTCTTATTTTTCCAAGAGATATACACAGAGCAATTTTTTCTCCAGGGAACTTGTGCAAACCATTATAAGATCTAGATTCTTCACATAATATATAAAACAGGAGAAGCCTCTTCAGGTATATGTTGTTAATTAATTAATGTATTTTTTGAAGTCTGGAATGCTGGCACTTTCCAATTAGGCAACAGTTCTTCATTCCTGTAATCTTGAATAGGAACATAAGAGAAAATTACTTTCTCGATAGAGAGAACACAAGAACACCCAACAATGAAGCCCAATCGAGGCTGACTGCCACTAGAGGGCTATGCATACTGGAAACACACAAATGCATGCTGCCTGTGGTAGAAGCAAAGCAAGGAAACAGTAAAAGGCAATAAGGCTATTTTAATTTCTCTCCACTATGAGTCCTTTAAATGTAAATCAGATATACAGGCCCAGATTGACTCAAAGGAGGCCTATAAATGGCTTGTGATTTCAGGGCAGGGAGCCTCCACTCTGAAGGTTGGCACCTTCTCTGAAACTGAAAGCCTTAGGGAATTGTCCAAGAATTGAGAAGTTAAGGGACCTGACCAGGGTCACATCGCCAGCAGAGGTGAGAGGTGGAACTAGAACCCAGGACTTTCTGGATCTGAATCTAGCTGTATCCCCTGGATTATGCTGTCCTCATGTTACTGCTTCATCTTTATTTTATATCTGATGGCATGATTTGGGGAAAGAAAAAAAAAGAATGCTATTCTATACAAATTTAATTTTTACCATTAAGGAATCCTGCCCAAATGCTAGATTTTTCATGAACAAATTTAAGATTCTGAAAAGTTCTACTGGGCACAATAAGACACAACATACTTTTTTAGTAGGAACGTGAATTCTTTTATCCCCATAAACCCATGACAAAGGTAACAGATTAGACAGACAGACTACACTAGGGAACCTTCCCAGTGGCCTCTACAAACACCCCATGGGAGGAGGATGGTGCAGCTGCCCTAGTGAGGTCCTTTCTGACGTAGGGTTCCCAAAACCAGCCAACAAACAAAAAAACCCCACTTTGTAAACAGTGAAACTATTCATTCTTGAAGCTTTGTGTTTGTGGATGATAGCACTACACTCTATATACATGCTTAATCAGTTACAGCAAAAACGTGACCAAAAAACGGCTTTATGGCTGTGATCTAACCTAGTACTTTCGTCACCCAACAAGCATGTGTTATGATGTGCTAGGCAGGGAGTGTGCTGTGTGCTACAGGGATAAAGAACAAAAAGGAGACAACATGCACTTACATCAGTACAGACAAGGCACATACAAAGCAGGTGTGTTTCCTGAGCATCCACTGTGAAGTGAAACATATTAACGGTAGAGTTTTCAGAGCTAAGGAAGGTGTGCCAAAGGATGGGTATCAACTCATAAAGCTTTGTGCCCAGGCTAAAATCTTCCCTTTACAAAAAAAAAAAACAACTCAAAAATCCACAATCAAATAATTCCCCCCCAAACAAACAAAAAACCTCCCAATCTATGGGAGCACAAGAGGCCAGCAGACAGTTCCACTTCCACTAAACTTAAGAGGGAATTACAGGTGCATGAAAAAGACTTAAATGGAATTGACTAATCAACTTTAAATCCACAGCCAAAGGGGAGGGGGTAAGCATATATAAATTCTGTATGATATGTGTATACATGTACATGTATACACATAATAGTAACAAATATGTATACACATAAGAACTGAGAACCCATCCTCAACCTCCTAAATGAAACCCCAAGATGCCCACTCTTAAATGGTAAATACTTAAAGTCATTAGGCTATAGAAATATCTAAACAAGATATCTAAGAAAGAAAATAGCTGCTGACTGTGGTTATCACTGAATTATGTCAACCAAAACCAGCTTAATTCTACTTCCACAGCATCTCTTCACTCACACAGCCAGCAGCCTAGTTCAGGCCCTTATCATTTCATGCTTAGAAACCTTGCTACCAGTCAGTGGCCCTGCTTCTAGTCTGTCCTGCCTTAATCCAGCCTCTACATAGCTGCCAGGTTTGTCTAAACATGTAAGCTCCCTCCTCTTTCACCTGCCATTCAGTATTGCCTTTAGAATAAAATACAAACTTCCCAGCTTGGCATTTAATCAATCAACACATATCTGTTGAACATGCCAGGCATTATGCTAAACACTGAGGATACTACAGGTACAAAAAATGCAACAATCTACTCAACACAAACTTCTATTCAAGCTCTTCACAGGTTCACTTATTCACAAGTCTGTTCACTCGTCTTTTTTTTCATATAACAAGGAAACATTCCTGTAGCATCCACTATTTGCCAGCCACTACACTAAGTGTTTCACAAACATCTCGTTTGGCCCTCATACAAACATACCCCTGGGAGGTAGATGCTATGACTTCCCCCCATTTTGCAGATGAGGAAACTGAGGTGAGGAGAGGCACAGGGGGTATCACCCAGCTGGTAAGAGCCTGAGGCTGTATCTGAGCTGTGAGCTCTGTGCCCTTGGGCGTCCCCTAGAGTTCGGGTATTACACAGTACAAAGGTCCAAACAGGCATCATCGACACATTTGGTTCTTGTGTGCTTGGATGGTGTCATGGACAGTATGCTAGCTGTGAAGTTTGAAAGATCAGGGTCTAAACCAAACTCTGAAACTTGGTAGCTGTTTGACTAGGGGGCTTCCCCAAACCCTTCAGTGACAGCCTGCTTGCTTTTTCATCCTGTGTGTGTTTTGTACATGCATACACATACTCTCATGTCTGTTTACATGTTATATCTTGTAGAATGTGAACTCTGATTAAAGTGAGCTTTTTTGTTTTGAACTTCTGTGTCACCAGTGCCCAACACATATGTTTAACATTTATGCTCAACATTAATTGAAATAACTTTTATTCATTTTTAATTCATATGAGAGAAGACTGTAGAGTGGAATGGACAGAAGGCCACTGGGCTCCAGAAAGACCTTGCCTCTGGTTCCTCCTGGGTCACATGCTGGCTGTGTGATGCTGGGCAAGTCCCTTTGCTTCTCAGTGTCCTAGGAGGTTCTTTAAGACTATTACTGGCCAATTGGAATGGAAGAGGAAATGTGTGGATGGGTCTGTCCAAAAAATTCAAGTAATATTCACATTAACTCAGAGAGCTGATGCTTGGAGCTGTTAGCAGGAATCCCCTAAAAGCCATATAGCTAACGCTTTCTGGCTAAATGCTAACTTTTCTAATAAACATGGCTAAGGAGAAGCAGTTACCATCCAGAAGACCATATTTATTGACTTTTTCTCCCTCCTATAAGAATTTGTGATTTTTTTTCCTAGTGTGAATATTCCAGATATTAGCTGAAAACCCTCAACAATCAGAAGATGTTTTTTGAGACATGTTGCAGCCAAAATAATCATTAATCCCTGGATAATTTGGTAATGACGCTCTCTAAACTCAGTGAGTTGGCTTTCCTCTCTTACCTATCTCCTTTAAAAAAAAAAACAGAACTACTTCTGCTATTGGAGTTAATTGTCCACTTTTAAATAAGGGTTCTTAACCTTGTCTGCAACCTCCTCTGGCAGTCTGGTGAAGCCTAGAGACCCCTTTCCAGAAGACTGTTTTCAAATGAATAAAATACAGAGTATCACAATGGAAACCAATTATACCAAAATAAAGATATAATCTCCCTCAACCCCTCACCCTGCCAAATTAATGGATGAGAAGCTGTTGAGAACCTATTTTAGAAGGTTGCTCAGCACTTAGCAGAGTGGTTGGCACAGAGTAGGCACTTAATATTTATTGACTGATTCAGGCTTCTAGGGAATCATGTGTTGTTAGTTAAGTTTAATTTAGTGCAGTAGAAAAGGTAACTTGCTAAATGAACCCAAATGATCTCAAAAGAGTTAGTACAGCTCTCCAGAGGGATCAATTTAGTTCCTTCTCACCAAAAAAAGATGAAGCTTAGGAGTTAACTCTCGACAAAACATTACCATAAAAATCTTTCCAGGCAGTGGATTTGTTTCTAAGTATTGATGGTGACAAACAGAATTATTCAGAGAAATGACATAAGCAATTAAATTAAATTAAACAAGTAGGTTCTTAAAACTCAAATTCTAGCTGGTAGGCAGTCTAAATGTTGCTTCCTCCCAGAAGGCACCCTTAAATTAGTACATATGATACTTAAAGTCAGAGGTTGCCTAGATGTAGTCAGATAAATTTATTTGAAAGGCAGACAAAATAGGCCTAACAAAAGATGATTTGTATAAAAATATGTTTGATGGTTGACAATGCGAATGAAAAGGACGTTCGATGCCCAGGTAGTAACATGGTCAATGAGAGGGATACTTGGGGATAAAGGGTCTCATCTTGGGGTTCCTTTCCTAATAGTCCAATGTCATTGGTAAATGTATACATTTGGGAGAAAAGAGAACTTATCCACTTAAAGAATATTTCAGTCAAAGCTGGCTATATTGCATGATTCCTGGCAGCTTGCTTCAGTCTTTTTTTTTTTCTAGGGAGTTGCTGTTTTCTCATTTGAATGCTGCTTAATTCTCAGTTTTCCTTCTACAACAGCCAGAACCTGCCTAAGCTTGGGGAAGATGGATGAGAGAACCTGATGTTATGGAAATCAGAAAAGACCAGCAACCCTTCACTAAGGTGGAAGCCTGAAGGTAGGGCAAAGACAAACATGATGCTATTATCCTGTGCCCCCCATCCACCTGAAAGCCCTGTGATCTTACCTGGCTCAGAGCTGCTGCACGGTGGGGTCTAAAGCAGCAGGCAGGTTTTCTTTTTAGGTTTCTTCTTTTCCACTGGTGTTTTTCTATTTATTTGTCTGACAAGGTCATAAAATATCTAAAAGAAAAAAACAAAATGGACATTTAGTCAATTAATACTTGGGAATTCATTCCACAAAGATATCCCTCTGATATGCCTTCTTTCAAGACTGCACTTTACATCATTGTTATAAAGGGGGTTGTCTCAGAAAGTACCAAATCTTTCAGGAGACAGTGCATACATAGCAAAACTTATGCTACAGCACAGAAAACAATCCATTGTTCTCAACCAATAAATAAATTAAAGGAAGGATGTATTGGGAAACTAGGAAACCACTGGACTTAACTAAATGGACTTACTGGAAATTTAACAATTAAGAAACTTTATGCTATGTGGAAACTTTATGCTATAAGTTTAATTTTTTAAACTTCTAATGAGGGATAGGGAAGAGGCACAGAAAGACTACTATTGTTGAACTGGTGTGGTTAAACATCATTTGCAATTTGAAATCCTGTCCAAAAAAACTCTTGTAAGCCTAGTTTTCTGGTATTTCTGGTCTGGAACATAGGACTCTATTGTTTGATTTTAATTATAAAAACGAAATGGGTGATGGGAAACTAGGAAACTATCAGATTTAACAAACTGTACTGAGTTAGCTGAATTCATAAGTCCTGATTTCTTTTTCCATATGTGGACTTTTAAAAATCAGGACAATATTATAACAGCATCCCCTCCTTAATTTCACAAAAGCCCAAATTTTAATTCTAATAGGCCTCAATGCCTCGCCAGGTACGGTAGCACAAGTATAGAAGGACCAGCCTTGGAGTCAAGGAAGACTACTAGTTCAAGTTCCATCTCTGACACATACAATCTCTACAAGCCTGCACAAGTAATTTAACCTTTCGGTTCCCTAAACCAGGGCTTCCTGAACATTTTTCTCACGACCCCTTTTCGCATTTCTGCAACTTTCCTTGGCTCTGCATGGGAGTAATGGCATGCACTGTACAAAGTGTGCATCTTTTGTATTCAGAAGCAAGGCTGCAGTGAAGTTATGTGATACAACATGGGCAAGTGCTGCCAGAAACACCTTGAATTCATTATGTGTTTGATTTTGGTCACTGCCTATTCAGAAACTTTTTACAATTTCCAAATTGTTCACAACCCCATGGGTACCTAGGCAAGTCTTTAAGATGACTTGCAGAACAGATGCAGAGTTGCATTAGATGAAGGCTTTTCTCATTAAATGTTTCCTAAGTCAGTGGAATCATATGGCCAGTAAAAGAAAAAAGCCTCCACGTGGCACAGAAAGTAGAGTAAGTTCTTGAAGTAGCACAAGCTTCAAGTCTGAGCATGGGAATGGCCTGAACACCTGCTCTCCCAAGGCTGGCAAAGAGAACTTCAGACACAGTCATCACTAGGGGAGTGAGAGGTTCAGTTCACAACAGCTAAGTTAGCTCATCTACTAACAGAGAGGGTGGGGGTATCAGGAGGATGCACCCACATAGATAAAATCCTAGATCACTTTAATATATATTTGTACCTGTTTATCAATTCCTCCAAAAAAAAAAATTCCAAAGAAACCCGAGAGAGAGAAAGAGAAAGAGAAAGGGGGGGTGGGGGGTGATATTTGTGTACTGACATATCTACTCTGTCCAAGGTGACTTTTAGTCACACTCACCCTTTAAACACTACTCGTTCCTTTTCTACAGGGTTTCTTGAACAGAAAAATGACAGGGTAAAGGAAAGATTACTTTGTTATCTGTGTAGAGAATGGAGATTCTTACAACAACCCTATGAGGTGAGTGGCTCATATTCAGACAACAAGTAACAAGTTTTGAAGTATCATTTAAAGATTTTTCTTTGAAAAAATTATTTCTACCTCAATGCAACAGATGGTTCAGAAAATCCATGAAGCATTACTGGCGGGAGATGGGGTTGAAAGGTCAAGTTTAAAATTAATGCTTTTGGAAGTGTGAAATCACTTGCAATGATTTGAAGTTCCTTCTTACTGCTAATTGAAAGGATAAAAGGAAAATATAATTGAAGTTTTGCATTTTTTCTCTATTTCTAAATTGGGATACCTGGATTCTATTGATTACGTCAGCCCTGGGATGAAGCAGTCGGCTCTCCAGAAAAGTTAGAGCACTCCTGATTGTGTAAACTGATACTCACAGCATTAGTGATGCAGACTAAAAACCAGTTTAAAGAGGTAATTTCAATCTGCTGCCAATACATCTGTGCAGATAACATGTGAAACTATTATATGAGTATTTGCACTGTCCTTTTCCACACAAATTTGCTATGTATTGAATATGAGCAGAAAGCTCCAGCATCAAAATAAAATACTCAAAGAGATGACCCCCTACACAGGATTCTTAAGTCATAATGAGAGAAAAGAATCATAAATAGCCCAAATGATTAAATTGTGAAAAACCATAGCATGAAATTTGTGTTTTCAATCAGGTTAAAACGTTTCTTCGTGATACAGTTTGTTCCAGGCCACATTTATTGACAACTAAAATCACTAGAACTTGAGTGAAGAAAAAATAAAAATGAGTATCAACATATTGGTTATTTGTCCTCAAGAAATTTTCAACAGTCATTATATTGTAGGAACATGAATCTGAAATGGAAGAGACTTCTTGCAGTATATCTCCACCACTTTAGAGATGAGGAAATTCTTCACCTAGAGAGGTTCAGTGTCAGCTGGTGATAGAACTGTGACTATATTTTTTTCTGAAGATTATTTAATAACCCTCAAGACCCCAAACCCAAATTACTATTTCACAATAGGGAAATTCAAGAGTCAAGTAGTTAATATTCAGCAGTAAATAACATAACAGGTACAGCTGAAGAAGGATGTGGGATCCATTAATTTCCTGTTTTTATTTTATCATTTGTTAATGCTAGTTTTCTACAAAAGCTAAGTTTTGGTATTCATGTCCGAGGAGGGAGGAATAGACAACTGGTAGAAAGCTAACTTCTTCTGCCAAGTGTTTGAAGAGGTCCAGGAAGTTCTGGCAAGGGAAGTTAGAGTAGTAGTTATAAATTAAGGAAATCCTGGAGAGTAAAGGCAAATCAAAAGCAGTATCTAAGTCCAGAAAGAAACAGTAACCTTAACATTGGAGCCTAACCACGTAAGTCCACCAGTCCTTTAAATGGCAATGTCATAAACAGATCCAGACATCTCAGATATCACTTTAGGCTCATTTAGCACAACTAAGGCACACATGAGCACCACTCAAACCAAGCCCTGTGAGGCTGGAAGACAGGCCTTCTCTTTTATGGGTCTGTTTACTTTGAAATCAACAAAGACAAGGAGATTCTCTCAGGTTTTTGCTTTGGTGGCCCAGAATTGACATTTATGGTACCATGGAGACACTTGAATCCACATTCATTTTTCCTAGGCCCTAATAATTCCTCTCTTAAAGCACTAAGCTGTGTCTAAAGCACCTGTTCTAGAAATTCCCAACTCAACCCAGGCAGTAGATTATGGACATGGCAGAATCTGGCCCTGGTACAGCATTCCTAAAAAGAGCTACGTTCTCAACGGAGGGTGCAGAGCAGTCTAGAGGTCAGGGACTGGAAAAGGGCTTATGTACCTGCTACAGTCTTAGAGCTATACCACGCTTGAATGATTTGGGTGAATGATGTCTACAAGACAATTAAGTGTATTCACATACATACACATCTTTTCCCTGGAATCACAGTGTCACTGCTCAGGAACACCCCAAGTAAGGTTGTGTAGTTTCCCAGAAGATAGCGTGAATGGATAAACTGTAATGATCTGGCTTAAAGGGCTGTTTCCTTTTAAATCTCTCCCTGATTTCATAATCAAAGAATTGATAGGCAATATTTGGAAAGGAATTTATTTCAATATAAATCTTGATGGAATGGTTTTGGCAGAGCACTTAGTGATAGGCTGTTTAGAGGACATTTAGAACAAAGGTAATGAAAGCTCTATGTTCTTTTCAACATAAATTGAACCATAAATTTATGTGTTCATGTTAAGTAAGTTTTAGATAACTTTATCTGTAAATATATAGTTTCTAGAAATTTACCTAGAAGTTTTAAAAAATTGTTCAAATTCAGATTACTTAGAAAGAGGACAGATATTTTAAAAAGCATTTTTATATTTTGGCAGTTAAGACTGAGGAAAAAGAGAGACAAGTGTTTGCATATCTTAGCAGCTAGAAGTTACCTCATTAACGTTGATCTTTGACTTTGCAGAAGATTCTAAAAAGGCACAGTTACACCACTGTCTTGCTAAATTCTGACCCTGTTCTTTGCCAACTACTCGCTCATCTTCCAGGTCACATTTATTGCCAACCAAAATCATTGGAACCTGAAGGAAAAAAAACACTGAAATAAGTATCAATATATTGGCTATTTATCCTAATGCCAGAAATTTAAGTAAAATTCAATAAAGCTTTTGTGCTTGCCTTTTAATACAAGTCAAAAAGAAAAGTGAAAGAGAGAGACATAAACCTACTAGCTCTATACAAAGTAATACTACGATTCTCTTCTGTGCTGTTGCTGGAGTTGTTTCAGTTGTGTCGAACTGTGGTCTGCCATTTTCTCCAGCTCATTTTACAGGTGAGGACTGAGGCAAACAGGGTTAAGTGACTTGCTCAGGGTCACACAGCTAGTGTCTAAGACTGTATTTGAACTCAGGTCCTACTGACTCCAGGACTGATGCTCTATACACTGTGCCAACTACCTGTCTATCTCTTATGTGCAAAAATATATGAATCACTGATAAACTCTAAACAGAAAATCAGAGGGGATAGAAGCTTTTTAGAATTTAGTTTCTTGAGATCCAAATCCCACCACTCAAACTCCACAATGCTTTAGATTCAAAAATTCAATTTTAACTAAGCTCAAGGACAAACTTTTTGAGATTACATACATTCAAATATATAAGAGCAAGTTTCAGTAAATTGTTTATTACTCTGAAATTACCTCTAATTTAGCATATTACATCATGACCATATAAACAAATTACATATTAACATCATAAGGGGATCCAAAACAAAATAAAACTACAAATATATAGTAGAAAAAACATCAATCTACCAAACAAGAAATAGCACTATTTCATTTATACTTTTAGGACTGTGAATGTATGCAGTCTTAACATTCCCCACAATGTAGCTCTTGGAACAGTTTAGCATTCTAGCCTAAATATTCATTTAAAAAACAGTCAGCACTGGGATTATATGAATCACAATCCTCACTAAATGAAGATCAAAGATGATCTGAAATGCTACTAAAATATATACCTAGAGTGACATCCTCAAAAGCAGTAATTTAAATCTTCAATTGATATTAGAAAAATTCTAGGGATTTATTTTTCTCCCAGAGGCAATACTGATAGGCAAGAAGTTAAAAAAAAACTAAGTGTATAGGAAATGTCTATATTACTCCTGAACTTACACATCAACTCTTCTGTGACATATTCTGCACTAAGCTAGACAGACTTCAAGAGGATTACCTGCAAATGCAAGAAAGCTCGAAGAAAGCAGCTCTCTCAAACTGCTTTAGCAAACAGACAGTTATTGCTGACAAGGCAGGGAAAACACTATTAATAAAGACAGTTTAAGCCCAGGGGGTGTGTGTGCATAAACAGAGAAGAAATAAATTTAATATCTACAATTGGAAAGAAGCCTGACTCGGGATTGGGGACAACATTCCACCCACCATTCCGAGTTCTGCTCTCTGGGAACAAGCAGACCAAGTCCAACCCCATTTCCCCATGACAAAAATCATGTATGTCCTCCACTAAGTCTTCTCTTATCTATGTAAATATCCCAGCTCGAATATGAAGCTGTAGGAAACGGTTCATTTGTAGTCAGAGGACCTGGAAGCCATTTCTAGCTTTCTTACTATTGGTGTCACCTTGGGTTCACAATCATTCTGGACCTCAGTTTTCTAATCTGTAAACTGGCATTAAAAGAGATCACATCTGAGGTATCTTCTGATTCTGACTCTAGAACCTGTCTGGCAGCCGTAACTAAAAGGCCAGTTTGGGAAGGAGAACAGAGAGCAATAACAATCAAAATAGAGAATCTGCTTGTATGTAGTTTGCCTCTCTTGTTCTTTCTACTTTAAATGACTCAGAGCGCTTGACCTAGTAGAGTGATCCACAGAATTACTGTGAAGACCAAATGAGATAATGTTTGTGAAGTGCTTAGCACAGTGCCTGCCACTTAGCTTGTTCTCTTCCCCCCTTTCTCCCTAATTTATTACAGTACCACACTGTCTTAGGGTAGCCAGGTGGTACAGTAGACAGAGTGCTGGGCCTGGAATCAAGATGACACAAGTTCAAATCCTGTCTCAGACACTTAACAGTTGTGTGATCCCAGGCAAGTCATTTAACTGCTGTTTGTCTCAGTTCCCTTATCTGTAAAATGGGGAAAATAACAGCACCTATTTACCAAGGCTGTTGTGAGGCTCAAAGAAAATAATCAATTATAAAGCTCTTGGTACAGTGCCTGATACACAATAAGTGCTATAATAATAATGATGATGGTGATAATTATTACTGTCACTATTGTTAGTAGAAGACACAAGAATGGTACAAGTAGGATGGGAATTTTCTTATTTGAGAAAATTCTAGTGAAACGGTTTTATCAAAAAAAACCCCTCATAATTCAGGAACCCACAATTCAATTCTCATTATAGAAGAACAATGTTTCTGGTCTTTAACATTAACCATGCTAAGAGTGGCATCTTTATAGCACCACCTTCTATCAGTATAAAAACAGAGGCTTTAAACCTCTTGTGTGAGTTAGCTATGAGAAGGAAGATAACTTAGTCATTAGGTCATGGTTGGTTATGAGTCATATACATTTTTTCCTCATGCAACATTACCCAAGGTTAAAGATCTGAGTAGACACATGCAGATCCTATTAATAATTATACAGAACATAAAACCATGGAATATAAAAAACAAAGGTACAAACATTTTTATTTTCTAATTTATACCAAGGAGAAATTCTTTGTAGCTCAAAAGAGAGTTAACCTGACAGAAATTTCCCTTCTGCTAAGATCAAATATATAAGAATGGGCTTAATTATCTACCTAAAAGTTAACAGACAAAATAGCTAAAATAGTTATCATTCTGATTATATAAGAGAAAAGATAGCATGTTTAAAATTTTAAAAAGTAGTTAATTAAAACCCTCAAGCAACTGAGGGAGAAAGAAAAAATAAAAATTATTTCATTACTATTACTTTAATAGGCATTAGTTATGCACCTAGTTTTGGGATTTAAACACTCACCCGCTTCATGAAGCCTTCCTCAACAACTCTGTAGTGATATAGCTTTTCTTCAACTCCCTCTTTGTGGGCCTTTAGAGGATCTAACACTTGCACTAGTGCAATTATATGTCCAGTACAATTAGGTACCTTATATCAGGATCTTGTCTGTCACTGCTATGAGGGAGTGAGTCTTATACTTTACACTCTTCAGAGCATCTAACACTTTGTACAATTAACTGATAAAAAGAAACTTGCTTATCTGACTATGGAAGAATTTTGGTGCTCAGGGGGGATAAAAAAGTATTACTTACATCTTCTGTATCTTTAACTCGCAAAATCTGTTCCCTCAAGTCCTGTAAGTCATTAAACGTGGACTGAGCTGTAATAGAATATACTAGTGCAAACCCTTGGCCATTCTTCATATACAGATCTCTCATTGCTGTAAATTGCTCCTATAATAAAAAATGAATGTGAAGATAATGACAAATTTTGA
Source organism: Notamacropus eugenii (assembly GCF_028372415.1). Lineage (NCBI taxonomy): Eukaryota > Metazoa > Chordata > Mammalia > Diprotodontia > Macropodidae > Notamacropus > Notamacropus eugenii. The sequence goes on along the minus strand of NC_092873.1, from coordinate 290,456,808 downwards.
TTTATGTTAATTAATTGGAATCTTTTTTAAATTAAAAGAGTTTAAGAATCCTTCAGTTATTTCATGGCAAGGAAAATAAAATGTAACATATAGATTTTATAAACAAATCTTTACCTATATGAAAAAAATGCTTCTATTTTTCATCCAGGGGACAAACCATATAACTCTAGAAATAGAAGAGTTACGTAAAATGATCCACTTCCAGTTTCCCTCTTACATGGAATATGTCAACCAAATTTTTTTCTCAAAGAACAGTGCATCTCCCCATCTATACCTTTGACTCCATGCTATATAAACTCAGACCATGACCTACATTTTAAAAAATGAATTAAAAATGTTTGCCAAAGCCACAGTATCTCCTCGACTGGGTCACCTTCTGAGAACTTTTCCAATTCCTAGACTACAATCCTATGATTAGTTTAAATCATTCAAGAAAGAAGGCTTCTTTTCTGTAAATCTCCATGGAGAACTGACAATCTCCTTTGGTGGCTCATACCAGTGTTTAGCATCCCAAAAGTCAAGAGGCTCTTATATTAAATTATCCTCTGTTTTACTTAATACCTATTTAGTTTTGTTTAGGAACAGAAAGTAATGCAATAATTATAGAAATTACAACTAGGGATATGTAAAATGAGCTAGAAAATTATTGGTAGGAAGTAGAAATTTTCTATCTTCAGAATTTCTGGGAATAGATTTTTTTTTAAATTATATTTTATAAACTACTATGATACTAAATTCAGTAAATTTCCAGCTTATTTATCATCTGGTTGACATCAAATAATTTAGTGGAAATGATCGGCTTATTTAATTACAAATGTTAAATATTTATACTACTATGACTCAATCTTCCCAGCTATCTGGCTGCAAGGTATATTACTTATTTAATCACACCACTAATAGAAGTTTCATTAGTACCTATAACATTATTCCTATGGAAAAATGCATTTTGAATTCTAAGCAATTAACTCACAAAGCACAGCAACATAAACTTTTAAATAAGTTGGGGAAGTATGTGTATATGAAAAATGAACTCCTATATGGGTGGTTTGCTGAGGTAGGCAATACAACTAAAACTCTTTCGTTAATGATAAAATAAAATAATTTTTCACTCAGATCCTACAATGTTTTTGCTTCACTTGTAAACAGTGCATGAGAACTCTTTTCAGAAACGAAGTTGCTGATATTTTTAAAAAATCAAAATTATCATCTCTTAATAAAGATGAATAATTGTGGTTCCCAAGGTAGGTTTCTCTTTAAACTTATAGTGAATGTTTTCTATCTGAAGAGAAGCTCTTGGCATAATCCTCACACTTAAACAACTCATTTAGAGGGATAGGAAACAACAGGCAGATATGAGCACAACATAAAATAATAAGGTGTTACACAGGAATTAAATATACCACAAAGAACTTAATATGCTTAAGAAAATTTAATCAGTCCTAAATTAGGAAGATTTATTTTTAATCACAACAAAGATTTTTTTTTCATGGTAGGATTAATCTAATGACAACTTTTATTCAATATCCAAGTTATTAAGTCAAAGTTTCATAGAAAGATAAAACATCCTTACTGTCCCTGCTGTATCGAGGATTTCAAGCATACACTGTTGGCAATCAACTTCTACTTGCTAGAGAGAAAAAAAAAGATGGGATGAGAATTAAGTGGCAACATCCAACTTTTTGCCCCATTTCCCTCCCACCTATACAGAGTAACTTGTTTAATTATAATTTACTGGTGGCTCAAGAACCCCTTAAAATGAAGGCTATTTGATATCTATTCATATCTATTTAAAAGATTTCACTTAAAACTGTGTGTAACATTATGCATACCCAATCCTATTACTCTAATGACTTATAATTTACCCGTACAGAAAACATTCTCCTAAATGTGCAATGGAAAGATCACTGGACTTGGAGTCACAGAAGCTGGGTTCAGGGCCCAGTTTTGTTATGCAAAAACCTATGGTATTTGGGGCAAGTTCACTTAACGTTTCTGGTCTCAGTTCCCTTCTCTATAAAACAAGGGGCTGGATCAGAAGACATAAAGTCTTTTCCCAGTACTAATTTGTGTTCTTATGATCCTAAGATGAGGCTAACATGGGAACAAATCTTGTGATACTCTAGATACTGCAGTACTTCAAGTAATGATGTTTCTGGGGAACTGTAGGCATTCCAGTAGTTTACACTGCAGAGTCTTAAAAAAGCTTTTACTATCTCCAAGCACACACACACAAAAAAAACATCAAACCTTCAAAAGTACGTCTTTGCTACTATTTTTATAGTTGGTTTTGAATGAAGGCAGATCAGAGACGGATGGAAATTTAACAACACTACCTTTTACAGGAACCCTAATCTGCATTTTGGAACCTCCTTCTCATGGTGCTGGTGACAGGAAAGATAGCACCAAAGTGACCCAAGAAAGATTCAAGTAACATATAATTAATTTATGACAGTGTGGAATTATTCCATAATTTCTCAATTTAGTAAGTGTAAAACTTCACATATATTTTATTTTTAATGACAGATATTGTTGTCAATTCCACACACTGAAGATTTCATTCAGCAAAAGTTATGGCACTCTACAACCATATCATGACAACTTCCAAAGAACACCTTTTTTCCATTTGTACAAAAATGGTCTCTGATTTGAACACTGCTCTCTCCAATGATCTTTTAACACATTCTCTTTTTTTCCCCTCATAATAACATGAAAATGGGAGGAAAATTGGTAAAGACTGTCACAGCACTTTATAGCTACACAGTATGGCTATTTGCCAAGACCAAACTCATAGTTCTTTGAGTTTTAAAAAGGACAAGGTAATACTTTTATAGTCAAGCAACAAAATAAATATAAGGCAATTTTATAACCACTTAATGATTTCAAGCATGACCATTATGGAAATTTTATTATGAAGAAATAGGTAAAAATCAAAAGCAGATCTATTGTAAAGATGTTGAAGTACTTTTTCCTCCACATAAAAATTTCTTCTAGAAAAATGTGACTATTACCATAGTTTTAAGTTTTATCCTTCTACTTAATATTTAGTTATAAGATCTTCAAAATAGCAATAGACCACTGAGAAACTGTAAGATGGCACAGATCTGTGAATTTAAGAAAGTTTTAAGTATTTAAAAATATACATATGACTCATGCAGAGAATTTGTATCCAATTTAATAACTTGTTTTTAGGCAGCAATTTTATGTATCAAGATTTCAAGTTATAAGAAAACACTAGTGCAAATGTTGAGACAAGTTCCATAGCTTACCTTTCTGTAGGAGTCTTCTATTGTAGGGTCATATTTTTCAACAAAGATTCCTTGGACAAACTGTACTGTCTAGAAAAACAAAAGTGGAGAAAAGTTAAGCACTCAAGAATCAAACCTCCTGACAAAAGCTAACAGTTAAAAAGAAACCACAGTTCAATTAAATCATGATTTTTGTAGTTTTTACAGCTCTTTAATATCTTTAGCTTCTATACTATGACATAAATCATAATACTAAGAGTAAGATAAATCTAGTTCAAATTACAGCATATTTCAAAAAGAGGACTATATGTAAATATTCAATGAAATTATGTAAGTCAACATATTTAATCAGGGAATTGATAATCTATTTCTTTGGAGACAATTCTAGGCAATGAGTATAGCTGATTATGTACCAAACTGGACATCTATACCATCCTTAAACTCATACCTCTGCAGTACAACTCTGAAAGAGCACCTCTGAAAATCAGAAGACAGAGGGACGACAGTTACCTTCAAGTAGAATACATATCCCATAGTAAATTTCACTCGGTTTAACTCTGACCATAAAAACTAAATATCACTTCACCATTTAACAGCAGTGAAAATGTGAGAAGTCATTTAAATGATCAATAATACTGCCACCTCTACATATGGAAATGTCTAATATACAGTAAAAAATGCTTTTTTAAATATTACATGAATGAATACATACTAGGTACACGTCCGAGAAAAATGAAAATTCACTTTTATGAATTCTCCTCCTATCACTTTATTCTTAATACCCCTACAGCACCCGCATATCTGCTAATTTCAAAACAATTTCTGAATGAGTTAAAACCAGGGCAAAGAAGCCAACAGTCCTATGTAAAGTCTTAGAAATGTTGTTTAAAAGTTAACTGCACTGTTCTTAGATTTTGCTGAACTTTTCCTCTATAAGAATTATGTAGGCTGGAAACAAGGAGCCTTGTATCTTTTAAGTAAAGGACAGTTATTTTTATATGTATATATATATATATATATGTATATATATATATATATATATATATATATATATATATGTATATGTATATGTATATGAAACAAAAATTCCCTTAGATAGTTTTAAGAAATTTTCCTTTTTGGAATAGGTTAGATACACTCACACCTCACCTCACCCAGAAGAATATTAACTTTCTCTTGAGGAACCATTACTTTTCAAAGGAATCTTATCATATATGAAATTGAAATGTCAAATAAACCTTCCTGTACCTTTCTCTGTAATTATTTGATCATTCTTTCTCACATTCCTTCCAGGGATTATTATTCAACTCCCACCTCTTGGCATGAGTATCCTTCAAGGCTCAATTCTGGGACCTCTTCTCTCCTTTCTCTATATACTCTGCTATGATAACAAAGTTTTATTACCTCTTTCTCTTCCAGTCCTTGTGATACTGAATTCCCAGATCTGTAAGAGTAAACCACTCCTCCTTGTACTCATTTATTCCAGATACTTTGATCCATTTCCCATTGGAACTCTGCCCATTGTGCCTTCTGGAACTTGTATCCCAGTTACATACTTCTCTTCATTTTAGACCTCTTTCTCTTGGGCTCTTTCCATCTTTACCTGTCAGACATATATGGCTCCCTTCAAAATAACACCACATCCTTAACCACTCTCTCTAGCTTTCTCTCCTAGGTCCTGGAAGGTGAGTCAGTATACTCCTTGGTCTCCCAATATCACTGTCATATTTACTTTGTTGCCACTACTCAACAGCCTCTCTTTTGAGGTTCACTTCATTGAACTCTATCACAAAATCCAGATTTTTAGTAACAGGTATCTATTGGTTCTTAAACCATTCTTTCCTTCTCAAGAAGTTAGGTACTTGGCTCACAGTTTCCCCTTTACAGTCCAATTCCATGTAATCTGATATCTGCACAAGGAACTTAAGTAACCTCTCAATCTCATACAACTCAAACTCCTACAATTTACTCTTCTGTACTTTGTCTCAGTCCTACACACAGATGATTAACATCCTCAAAAACTCAAGTCACTTTATGAGATACCAATTTTCTATGATTCCCCTTCTCTCTATGCCTTTCCTCTCTCTAAATTTGTTCTCCCTCACTGAGATCACTGATCCCTCCATCTCTCAGTACTCTCTTAGGCCATGAAGGCTGCTCTAAGTTCACTTGTCTCCTTTCTTGACCTTATAGTTAACCAATTCAATTCTGCAACATCTTCTACTCATGAATCCTTTGTCCTATTGTTCTGAGGTATACTGCAAGTGGCTTTTCTAGTGGTGAGTTATCATCCCATCCCTCCCTCCTTTTTGCTTGAGCCTTCCCCCTCAGATTACCTTAATTTACACTGTAAATACCTTGTTAGCATGTAGTTTCCCCCATTAAAATGTTTCTGCCTTTCTTTGTATCCCTGGTGCTTAGCACAGTGCCTTGTACTTAAAGCACTTAATAAATACTTTCAGACTAAGAATCCTGCCAAACCCCAACCAAACTCCCACTTTCACCTTCACTCCTACTCATGTATTGCTGAATGGAGCTAGAAGAAATCATGAAACCAAGAGGAATGAGACCACTACATATTTGTCATCTAATCTCAACTGGGACCTCACTAAAGAAAGACAGTCTTTAACTCCTCCTTAATTGAACTTTTCCCACTCTCAGGAGGTCATTCCAAACCTTTACTCCTCTCTCCAAGGCTCCAGTTCCCCAATCTTCTGGGCTAAAGATCTAGCCTCCTCCCTTACTGAGAAAAGAGAGATCATTCTCTGTGGAATCTCTCTCCTCCTCATGAAAACCTTGTGACAAAATCTCCCATGATCCCCTTCTTTACTTTTGTCTCTGGTAAAGAAAGGGCTGACTTTTCTCACTAGAACCAATTTCTCTGTATGTATCTATTCTTCCTGCCCCTCAAACTTCAGTTTATTTCCCTGCTTGTTTACAAACATACTCTATTCTCCTCCATCCTTAAAAAACCTTCAGCAGATCCTACCATCCCCTCAAACTATTATTCTATATCTCTCCTTTCCTTCTCTGCTAAACTCCTAGAGAAATGAATCTATATTCAATGGTTCTACTTCCTTGCCTCCTACTGACTTCTCAACCCTTTGCCATCTGGTTTCAGATATCATACAACAGTTACTGCTCACTCCACCTTACTGATGATTTAACTGCCAAGTTTGATGGTCTATCTTATCTTCAATCCTCAACCTGCTTGACCTCTCTTTAGCATCTGACTCTACTAAGCACATTCTACAAGGGAAAGGAAAGGATTAAGAGAGAAGGGTTGGGGACAGGGGGAAGGAGAGATAGAGAGGGAAGAGAAAATAATTCATTCCTTGTTTTATTACTAGCAATTTCACAGCTTTCTCAGTTTCCTTAATTGGTTCACCACTCATATCATCCCGCTAACTGTAAGTGTTCTCCAAGGCACTGCTTGTGGGTTCTCTTTTCTTCTTTACTCTTTCATTTGGTATAGCAATCAACTCTCATTGGTTTACTTATCTCTGTGGAGATGACCCCCAAATCTACAGTGTATTTATCCAGTCCTACTCTCCCTCAAGTTATAGTCACACATCTACAACTGCTATCAAATTGGTTGCCTACATTTTCAACTCAACATATTAAAAACATAACTTGTTATCTTTCTCCTTAAACCCATTTCTATTCTAAACTTACCTATCAAGCAACATCATCCTTCAAGTTACCCAGTCAGGCAATCTTGTCATTCTAATGTCAACTGCCCATTTTTATCATGTTGTTTATACCCTACAGGATATCTCACTCAACCTCTTTCCATTACTCTCACACTTTTCAGTTTCTATCACCTCATCCTACTTGGTGTCCTTGTCTCAAATCCATCCTCCACACAGATGCCAAAATGAATTTGCTAAAGTGCAGGTTTGAACATCTCTTCTCCTCAATAAACTCCAATGCCTTGCAAGTGTCTCTAGGATTAACTCCTCCTTTTAGGGTTTTAAAGTGCTTCACAAAATGACTCCAATTTACCTTTACAACTTCAACTTCATTATATATTATTCTGCTTTCTGCACTCTATAGTCCAGCAATACTGACATAGTTATTGTTCCTCATATAATACTCATTTCTGGCCTTCATGCCCTTCTCTCTTCTACCTCTGCCTCTCGGAATCCATTTCTTTCAGGACTCTATTCAACTGCCTTACTTTATACATGAAACAATTCCTGAGCACCCTATGTGTTAGTGCCCCCTTCAATTAACCTTGCATTTACTTACTTATACACATGTTGTCTAATATAACACAAGCTCTTTGGCAGCAAAGACTTTCAATGCCTGATGTTTAGCCCAGTGTGGCATGTATAGACAGGAACTTAAATGTATGCTGACTGATGATCTCATCAATTCCTATATTTTCAATGACCAATTCTACACTAATGATTCCCAAAATTTATTTATTCAACACTAATACCTCTGACTTACTCTTTACGGTGGTTATTCTTACACAGTTCAGGCAAAAACTGTTAAACAAGTCCTCCAAACATCTATTTCTAAGTGGTCACTGAAATTCCCCTTCCTGCTCAATGACAATGTTTAGGGCTATCCTCTCTTAATTCATTCCCTCCCTTTACTGATACCACTGATGCCCAGAACACCTATCCAGTCTTGTTTCCCACTTCTTCACCTTAGTTCAAGTCCAGTGTAGGATCTATAGTGGTGGTACAAGTATTATGAAATGGAAAAAGAGGTAGGAGAGAAAGACAAATTATTATAACTTCTTAGCTTGTTACACTCTCTTCTCCCTGCTGGTGTTCCTCTCTCCATTCCCCCCATCAGTTCTGGTCCTAGCACCAGTGTTTCTGTCCTCTTCTCATCTCAGTTCAATTCAACACACATTTATTAAGTACTTATACATGCTGGGCACTCTGCTAGAGACACAAAGGCAAAAATGCCTTGCCACCAAGTAGTTCATGGTCTACTGAGTTATAGCCATCATTTATACAGTTCTTGAAAGTTTACAAAGGACTTTACAAAAATTTTCTGATTTGATCCTCATAACAGTTTTATGAGCTAAGTGCTACAGATACTACCTTATCTTACAGATGAGGACTCAGGAGGAGAGGGGTTAAGTGACTCATTCATGGTCACACAGAGATTTTCAGTGTCTCTGATGAGATACAAACTAAGGTCTTTGTGACTCCAAGTCTAGCATACTTCCACTATGCCAAGTGGTCTCTCAAACTACTTCTCCACTCCAGGCCTCTTGTGGTAAAATGCTTGGTACAAACTTCCTTTAGGAAAAAGGAAAATAGAGTCTGGGTTTTTCTCTGAGATATAGGTGAATCTTACGTTAGAACCTGATGTACTAAATAACCACCTATTTAAGAACTAGTATAGACCCTTAAGCGATCATTTTGTTCAGTTTCTTCATTTTACAAATGAGAAAACAAAGCAAATAAGTGAAATGACTTGCCCAAGCTACTATGGTCTCAAGACTGGAATTGGAGCCCAGGTCCTTTGGCTCCTAATCCAGGGCTTTTTTGTGCTACATATTACCCTTTGTCTTTTTTACGGAGTCTGAATAAAAAAAGAAAGTGAAAAGCTGGGTGAAGATGTTGGAGAACTAAACACTATAATGAAAAAAGATTTGAATGGGACAAAGATGAAGATGTAATTGTAAAGAAAAGTATGAAAGATGAGGGCCCAAATACAAGAGAAAAATCAATGCCTAAATCCATTTGAGATCTAATGAATTTAAGGAATAACTTTTATTAAAACAGTCAGATTTTTTGAAACTTCGTGACTTTTCCCTTTTGTTATTTTTAATCATCTGTTTCTTCCGAGTAGCTAGTCATAATCTCTTAGAAAACCTCAAAACGGTTTTGTTTCTGCTTTAAGGACAGGAGGCTATGGGACAAGGACTGAAAACATGTTATAGTCCAGAAGTATCAAAGACGAATTCTGTCAAATTACATTAAAATATAATTGGGAAATATTTAACAAAATAAAAATACAATAGATAATGCTAATATGTGGTTTTCTAAGTCATTATGTGGCCTGCAGGGATTGTTATATATGATTTAGTAGCCCCATTTCCATTTGAGTTGGATGCCACTGTGGTTCTAGTCCATGGTTGGCCAAAGGAGGAAAGAAAATCTGTCCAGAAGCAACAAATGGTCGTAATAGGGAAAGATGTAAATAGGCTAATCCTTAGAAAGCCCCCCGCCAGTAAAAAGTAGGAATGATGGGAATAAGCACTTAATTAAGCATATAGTATGTGCCAGGCACTGTGCTAATAAGCACTGTACAAATTTTTGTTTTTCAGTCATGTCCAACTCCTTGTGACTCCATTTCGGTATTTTCTTGGCATAAATACTCAAGTGGTTTGTCATTCCTTCTCCAGGTCATTTTATATATGAGAAAACTGAGGGCGAGTTGTTTTGCCCAGGGTCACATAGTTGTCTGAGGCTAGATCTGAACTCAGGAAAATGAATCCTCCTGACTCCAGGACCAACACCCTGTTCACTGTGCCACCTGGAAGCTTCTGTAGAGATAGTACTTCAGAAGAGAAAGATGGTGCCTAAAGAGCCTTCTTAAATCAAAAACTCTAAGGCATTAAATTAAAACAAGTCTGAGGTATCACCTCACACCTATCAGACTGGCTAACAATGACAGAAAAAGAAAATGCCAAATGCTGGAAGGGATGTGTAAAAATCAGGACATTGATACAGTCATTGTTGATGTAGTTGTGAACTAGTCTAACCATTCTGGAGAACAATTTGGAACTATACCCAAAGAGTTATAAAACTGTGCATACCCTTTGACTCAGCAATACCACTACTAGTCTATATTCCAAAGACATCAAAGAAAAGGGAAAAGGACCTATGTGTACAAAAATCCTTACAACATTTTTTGTGGTGGCAAAGAACTGGAAATTGAGGGGATGCCCATTAATTGGAGAATGGCTGAACAAATTGTGGTATATGATTGTGATGGAATACTATTGTGCTATAAGAAATGACAAGCAGGATGCCTTCAAAAAAACCTGGGAAGACTTGTATGAGCTGATGCAAAGTGAAGGGAACTGAATCAGGAGAACCTTATACACAGTAACAGCAATATTGAAGGTATGATCAACTGTGAAAGACTTAGCTACTCTCATGAAGACAATGATCCAATATTGCTTGTCTTCTCAACAAGGGGGTGGGGTGGGGAGAGAATTTGGAGCTCAAAGTTTTAAAAACAAATGTTATAAAATTGCTATCCACCTCCAGAAAGAGAAGTGCTGAACTCTGAGTGCAGATTAAAGCCTACTTTTTTCACTTTTCTTATTTTTGTGTGCATATGTGTTTTCTTTTGCAACATGGTTAGTATGGAAATATGTTTTGCATGACTTCATTTGTACAATACATATTGCTTGTTTTCTCAATGGGTATAGAGGGAAAGAAGGAGAGAATCTGGAATGGAAAATTTTTTTAAATGAATGTTAAATTTTTTTTACATGTAATTGGTAAATAATAAAATAAAATATATTTTTTAAAAAAAGAAAGAAATGTCAGGCATTATACCCAGGAATGATATCCTGATATACCCTAACACAGCTCCTCACTACTACCATTCCTGAATTTCAGAATTCCAGACTTAGAATTGACCTTGGAGGTTTTCTAATCCAAACCATAAATGAATAAGAATCCCCATCATCTACCTTCTCTGATTAGACTCCTGAGCTTTGAAAGTCAATTATACCACATTGCTGAGTCCATTACAAATTTTTTTATCTAATTTCAGCTGAGACCGTGCTACAGTACTGCTATTTGTTTTTTCTTGATTTTCTATCCCAATTTATCTTAGTCACTCCAAGTCTTCTCAAGCCCTCAAATACTTTCTCTACCCCACTTAGAAGATATTTTTAAACCCCTAATTTATTGATAAAGATATATTGACTCTCCTTCAAACACCCTAAACTTCTAGTTCCTCAACTTATTCATTTCTCATGACCTCTTCCTCCACCTCACCTCAGCCACATATATAGTCATATCCTTGATCTTGTCATCACTGATGAATGTCTCACCTCTATGTTCAAGAATTCTAAAATCCCCTTTTCCAATAATAATCTATTGGCTTTTCACCTCTCCTTCTACCTTCCCTTATAAAACCCTAGTTTTTGTTAGCATCATCATCTCCAAACCTTTAACCCCTCAATTCCCTCCTAAGCTATCTCCCCAGTACTAACCACTTTCTCTTTTCTTCATCTTGACCCCTTGGTGAACCAATGTAATTCATCACTGTCTTCCTCTCTTGAATCCTTAACCCCCTATCATGTTGCCAATTATATCCAGTCAAGTCTCAGCCTTGGAACACTCATCACTCCCACCATTTGCCACCTTCACTCCTACACACATACTGTTCAACAAAGATGGAGGAAATCACTCAACCATTCTGGCTGGGTCCACTACAAATTTATGTTACACAGCCTCTAGACTGGGCCCTCACTGCTGCTAGGTAATTATATTATACCTCCCTTCTCATTATCCCACTCTCAAAGCAGCTCTTCCAAACCTTTTCATCCCTCCTCAACTCATCACCACCTTACTCTTAGCTGAGAACCTGGCTTCACAGTTTACAGAAAAAACTGAAATCATTAGCCATGAATTCCATCTTCATTCATCTATCTCTCAGGTACCTTCTGCTACTCTTTCTTTCTTCACCTCATCTCACATGATGAAGTGGCCTTACTCCTACCAAGGTTAACCCCTCTACTTGTTCAAATGATCTCATTCCAATCTGTCTCCTCTGACAGACTGCCCCCTTTGTCATACCCACTCGATTTATTTTCAATCTCTCCCTGTCTCCTGGCTCACTTCCTACTGCTTTTAAACACGAGCATGACTCGCCCAGGCTGAAAAATACCTCATTTGAACCCCACTGTCATCCTATAGCTTTTCTGCCCATTGTAGCTAAACTTAAAAAGGCTGTGTACAACAGGTACCTCCACTTTCTCTCCTCCCAATCTCTTCTTAATCCCTTATAATTCAGCCTCTAACCTTATTTCACCAAAATTGTCCCCCCCAAAGTAGCTAATGATTTTGTCTGCCAAATCTAATGGCCTTTTTTCTCAATTCTCGACACTGCTGATCACTCTCTTCTCCTTGATTCTATCTTCTGTCTAGGTTTTCAGGACACTACTCTGCCCTGGTTCCCATCTTATCTATCTGATCACTCCTTCTCTGTCTCCTTTGCTGGATCCTCTTCCAGGTCATGCCCTCTAATATGAGGTATCCCTTATGTTCAGTCCTGGAATCTTTTCTCTTCTCCTTCTATACTACTTCACTTGATGATTTCATAAGCTCTCATGGATTTAATTATCATCTCTATGCTGATGATTTTCAAATCTATTCATTCTGCACCAATCTTCCTTCTGACCTCTAATCTCACATCTCTAAACTGCCTTTTAGACATCTCAAACTGGATGTTCAGTAGACATCTTAAACTGAACATGTTCAAAAATGAACTCATTATCTTTCCCCCTAACCCTCTTCACTCTCCAAATCCCTTTAATTCTAAGGCCCCTCCTCTGTTTATTATTTCCCGTTTAACCTGTGTAAGGCTTGCTTTTCCTGGCATGTAGTAGGTACCTAATGAAAATTTATTAACTGAGTCCCTTTCTTCTCCCCCCTTCTTTAACTCAAAACCAAGCTAATTTCTACCTGTCCTTTCCTGCTGAGTAAGTGGTCCTTCTTGCTAAGGTCAATTTCTCTACCTATGCCCTCAATTTTAATATTTCCTCTTTATTCCAGTAACTTTCTTTCTTCCCACTAACTGGCTTTTCTTCCTATTGCCCTTTAAAGTAGTCATTTTACAGAAGAAGAAACAGAGCTGAGGAAAGTGACTTGCCCAAAGTAATGAGGTAATAGAGCTTGAATATGAGCCCAGATCTATTCTCTAAAAAACAAACAAAAAACAACCTTCACTTGACCCTGCCCTCCCTTCAAGCTATTTTCTCTCTCTTTCTTTCATGTCCAAACTCTGGGAAAGGATTTTCTACACTTACTTCTTCAAGCCCAACTTCACATTTCCTTGTGACCTGGTTTCTGGAGTCACCAGTTGATGGAAACTTGTCTCTAAGGTTACTAATATTCTTCTAGATATTACATCCTTTCACCTTTTCTTGTTAGTCCTCATTCTCCTTGGTCCTCCTTCTGACACTTTCTTTTCCCTTGGGTTTAATGCCAATGTTCTTTCCTACTTCACCTGCTTGACTTTTCCTTTCCAGTCTCTGGATTATCGCCCATCTCTTCCAGCCCCTTCAAGGAAGGCATATTATCAGCTCCCAAGGGTTCAAGTATCACTTCAATGCACATGACACCCACCTTTATGTAGCAGTCTCAACCACTTCCTCCAAGGAACTCCAGTTCCACATCATCACCTGCACGTTGGCTGTCTTCCTCCCAGATGTCCTATAAGCACTTCAATCTCAACAAAACAGGAGCTATCATCTTTCTTCCTAATCTTACTGCTCCTCCAAATGTGCCTATTTCTTGAGGGCATTACCATCCTCCTAATCACCCAGATTCATAACCCTGGAGTCATTCAGGACTCTTTCCTCTGCCTTATACTCACCTCAAATCTACTTCCGCATCTATCACAGCCTTCTCTATCCTCACAAAGCCATCATTGTAATAGCCTAGGTAAGGGGTGGCAAGCCTGCATTAGGATATAATGCCTGTGTCTGTGCAAAGAAGGTGATGGATGAGTGAGTCTTTTAAAAAACAATGGTATACTGTTTTCTCTTTTACCAACTGTGCTCCTTCTGAATCAAATTTACTATTCTGGAACGATATTCTATTCACATATGTTATCCCATCAATGGTACCTATGGAGTCAAATTTGCTTCTTTCTGTTAGGATCTACAGAACACCTTACTCATTATCCATACTCTGTGCATTATGTACAGATATTTGCTGGCTCATTTCTTGGATGCTGTTTGCTGCAAATTACTGGCATTGGTATCATTTTGCCTCCTACACTATATGTTATTCCATATAATATCTCATTTAGTGGACAGAAATAGGAGTTTTCCTTCTCAGTTTAAAATCTGATTATGAGTGTACTGGATAGACTTTTGGACCTGGGATCAGAAGTCCTGGATTCAAATCTCAGATACCGACTAGGTGTGTGACCCCATGAAAGTTAGTTAACCTCTTTGTGCCTCATATTCCTCAGATGTACACTGAAAAAGTTGGACTTGATGACCACTAGGATCATTTTCAGCTCTCAGTTTACTCTTAGTAGCCACTATTGGGTCTACTACATAAACTGCTGAGAAGCTTATCATTGCTATCTTTTAAATCAAGACCACAGGTTCACAAATCTAGAGCTAAAAAGGCCTCAGAGATCACAGAGAAGGAAACTGAAGCCCAGGAAGGTTAAGTGACTTTTCTTACAAGTAGTAAGCTTTAGAGGTAGAATTTGAATCCAGGTCCTCAGACTCCAGAGTGAGTGTTCCTTCCACTCTTGGAGCCAAGGCCAAAGAAATTGGGAGGTGAGAGTTAGGGGAATACCTACATTTATTTGTTCAAGTTCATAGAAACAGGAGTGAAGTGGAAAGGGGACCACTAGCCCTACTACCTGGGTTTGTGGAAGGGAGAGTGGGGAAGAGGTAGATCCAGAGGTAGGGAGCCTAAGAACTTGACTACTTATTTCTACGGGAAATGTTTCTGAATTGTAAGCAACAGACTTCAGACAAATCAGAATACAACCCATTCTGAGCTGAGGACTATAAATGAATGCAACCCTTTCCAGTGGAATGTCTCTAGAACAGCACTGTGATGCAACACAGGGGGCTCTGCATCCTAAAATACACAGTACAAGTGTCCTAGGCCTTCAAGGATGCCATGTAGCACCTTATCATCCCCAACTGCTAAGCTTTTCTATCTTTCAGTCAAAACCTTATTAAGAATATGTATTATATGTAAGACACTGCATATGGTGCTGGACATACACAAACAAAAATGGAACAGTTCCTGTCCTCATCAAACATTCTTCAGTCTTTCTGTCATGGCTTTTCTTCTTTCCTGTATCAGTCTACTCCTTGTAGACAATCTATCAATCTCACTCACTTCCTCTAGGTTTCTCTTCATCGTTGTCCTTTCTTCAGTATCCTGTGGCTTCTTCCACATATGCGGATTTCAGTTTAAGAATGGATTATATGTAGTACCAGACAAGTGGAATCTTCCTTATTTCCATGTGATAAACTAACCAATCACACCGCATCACGGTACCCCCTCAGGTCTCTGGCTTTCTTCCAGGGTGCTCCTTTATTGCTCTGGCTGTTTGGGTGTCAACTCTTTGCTGTAAAAGAAGTTCTCTCTACTACGCTCCAAGCCACTGAAAATATTTCAATATCTAGGTATTCCTTCCATCCTGCCCTGTTCCCTAAAGATAACGTATGCTTTTTGTTTTTTTGAGGAAATCTGTTATATATATATATATATATATATATATATATATATATATATATATATATATATATATATATATATCAGATTTTAACCTATGAAGAATGAAGGTATAAAAGCAGCAGTCTACTATCATCTATGACATACAACATCCTCTTTATAAAATGCCACAAAGATAACCTACCAGAACTGAATCACACTTTGGAAGAGGAAAGCAGTGCAAAACAAAAAAAAGGTTTCCAAGGCCTGCAATTCCCATTTCTTTCACTTTTGGTTCCTATTCTGCCTTGGGACATGAGGGCTGACCACATTCACAATACAGGAACTCAGTTGCACAAACAGTGCGAGCTCAGTTGATTTCTATCATGTACTATACTATCAGAAATGGTTATACAAAACTAACATATTTTATATAGGTGACACTACAATCTCTCCTCAAATCTGTGCTGTTCCTCATGTTCCATGAATGATTACTAGGCATAGCAAACTTCCCACTCAAAAACCTGATCCATCATTCAGCTTAATTTATCTAGGTCTACTTGGCAAGTACCAAGAGGTAATACATCATTTAAAACTGCAGTTGTGAACATACAAAATAGCTTTCAATACCCTTATGAGGATGTACTCTATAGGAACAAAATGAGGATGTTGCTCCATAAAAACCCCAATCCTTAACTCCAGCCTTATTGTTCTGGCTTTTTCCTGTTTGTCTCCAGGTTTCTTTGTTCCTCTCCCATCCCCAATAGAGTGTAGTAACATTTCTTCTCTTGCAACATTACTACATAGAATATAGCCAAGAACTAGAAAACAAGTAAAAAAGACCTCTAGGCAGCCAAAATAGATCAAGAAGCAATAAGGTATACTGAAATCTAGGCATGGACGCTGACTAGCTTTATGACCTGACAAATGATGCCCCATATCTGAGCCTCAGCTTTCTTCCTTGTAATATGAGCTACTCATACTGCCTATCTCAGCTTCCCATGAAAAATATTTTATAACCTTACCACAGTATATAAAGGCCAATCACTGTTGTTACGTTACAAAGTCTATGAAGTAAACAGAATGTATTTCACTCAAAAAAAGTTCCCCCAATCCCAGGGTCTATTTATTCAAACATATTTCAAATGGGCGTAGCTATCTAATTTTCCAGCTTACAGTGAGTGTCAGTCTGGAAGAGCAAAATAGCAAGATGACAGAGAAATATGCACTAACAGCAACAAGATGTGACAGCTGACAACAAGGAAGAGACAGGGAAAAACTATTTAGAAAGCCAAAAAAAGTTTTCAACCATTTCAGCACTTAAAGCAAAAAGCACCAAGACCTTTATTTGGGCACATGTGATTCCCTAATAATACTAAGATATGCAGCATTATTGTACAGAATGGGTATATTTGTTATCTTTGTCATTCTTATCAACTAGAACATCTGGATTGTTTTGCAGAACAGACATTGCCATGGAAGAGTTAATTCTTTCAGCAGCTCCAGAGCTCTCCCCATGGAGCCCTATTACCCAGATGGTGAATGCCTCACAGGGCCCAATACATCAAGGCAGCTCCAAGCAAGCTCCATTCTAAGCCTCTCGCTGCCCCTCTGTCCTCACCCCCACTGCCATCTTCTAACCAGCTGCACCGCTATCCTGTAGGTCCTCTCTGCCCAACCCTGCCTCTTAAAGTTCCGTAACAATACTCAGATCAACATTGCCATTGTGTCAATTTACTCTCAATGTTCCCTTCACTGGTCCTTGTAACTTCCCAAACCAATACCCACTGTGCACATCTGTGACAACCAATCCCTAGATGTATGGTCTCTCTCTAATAAAAATAGTTAGCATTTACATAGCACTTTAAAGTTTGCAAAGCACTTTTTCTTACTTCATCTGATCCTCACAACAACCCCTTAAGGCAAGTCCTATTATTATCCCCATTTTACAGATGGAAGAAGTTAAGCAGTTAAAAGACTTGTCCCCTAATCACACAGTCAGTGTCTGAGGCAGAATTCAAATTCAAGCCTTCAAGGCTCCAGGTCCCATGCTAGCTTCCATTCCACTAGCCGCTCCCATTACTAGAATGTGAGTTCCCTGAGGACAGGGATTGTTTTTGCTTTTGTGCTTAGCAGAATGTTTGACACATAATAGTTAAAAATGCTTTTTTGTTCATTAATTTATTCAGCAGAGATATGTGTTCCTAGCTCTTAATAAAAAATTTTTAAAACAGATTTAAATCATTATTCCACTGTAGGTTAAGAGCTCTTGATTACAACAAAACAAACAACCTCTCCTGCTCGTTTTATAGTGACCATAGTTATAAAGCTATCATATATCAGTGTGTACTTATAAAACTTATTTACTACTAGTTATGTTTACTAGTTGAATGATCAACTCACCAAAGCAGACTTCCCCACGCCTCCTGAACCAAGGACCACTAGCTTGTACTCACGCATGATGTAGTCTGTTCAAATGCTGACAATCTGAAAAAGAGGAGGAATATCTAGGATGAGAAATAAATTACAAATGTATTACTATCACATTAAGTAATGGTGATTTCTCTTAGCAGATGAAGGGGACAGAGAGAGCATGTGGAAAACTACACCTAGGCAGCCAGGTGGTACAGTGGCTAGAGTACCAGGACTGGAGTCAAGAAGTTCTGAGTTGAAATTATGGCCTCATACTTACTAGCTCTGTGACCTTGGGCAGGTCATTTAACACATCTGCCTCGGTTTCTTCAACTATAAAATGGGAATTACAATAAGAGCACCTACCACCCAGGGTTGTGGTGAGGATTAAGTGAAATAATACTCGTAAGGTGCTTAAGCACAGTGTCTGGCAGACAGCAGGTGCTATATAAATGCATACTGTTATTATTATTACTGTTATTATAGTTAACGTACAGTCATAAGAGGCCTATGATTTACTGTTCTAAAGATCATTCACTTAACTGAAGATCATTAGTCAATTTAGCTTGTGACACACGCAAAAATGGTGCTGTCAAGCAGGACTATAAAAACCAACATGGTCTCATAGTTAACCATAGACCTAATGCTATCTAAGAGAGTCATACATTTAATATATAATACAAACTATTTTTAAAGCAAGTTATTCATGTAACTTAGCATTTGCTCAAAATATATTATACCAGCATTATTCAGAATTCCTTGAAACAACTGGATATTGTTTTTGGAGACTGAAATTGGAGATTGAGCAGTATAAATGATCATTAATCAAGGCTGTTTAGTAGGTATTCCTTTTGTGTACAGGCTGGAACACTGAAATCTTGACTCTCAAATTTTGCAATTCTGTGAAATTATAAAAGATTACACTAAACTCCACTGGCAGTTATTTGTAAACTAAATAGCTGAATACATTACATCTGTTCAAAACCTGAAGAGGAAAAAAAAACTACTCCAGTACAGAAAACAGTTAACATTATAATTAAGAGGTTTAGAATAGAGATTATAGGAAAAGCTATCAAAAAGGGAAAAAAATCAGAAGTTTATCATAATATCATTAATATAGAGAAAAGAAGGGCAGAACAAATTATTGAGTATGCGAACAAAGCATTATGAATGCCAATCATCTCAATATTCAGGCAATAATAGTATTAGGCTGAAATAGAATGAGGCTGAAATAGTTACTGACAAATGTTAGCAATTTAAAGTAGAGTCTGTTATTTTGATAGATCTCTTAAACTTCCCTCAAATATTGACATATATGACATAATGGGTAGAATGCTGGAAGACCTGAATTTGAATTCTGTCTCAGACACCAAGTAGCTGCGTAACCCTGGGCAAGTCACTTAATCTCTCAGGGCCTGTTTTCTCATCTGTGAAGTCGGGAGAGTAATAGCACCTACCTTCCTTCCAGTTGCAAGATCAAATCAGATAGATACATAGATGACAGAAATCTCTTTACAATTCTTAAAAGAGCTTTGTAAATGGTACCTGTTACTATTACATGGGCAATGAGTATAATGTTTAAACAGTGATGTTTAATTATCATTACTATTTTATGAACTTTGTTCATAAATGCACATGACATTTAAGATGCCCATGAGACATTCTGATATGTATTACTGGTAGCTGATGAGGAAGCAGCAGCGGAATTCATTAGAGTGACTGGGACATATCTGAGAGTTGTCAACACAGTAGTATTAGTTAAATTGATAAATTCACCAAGATATTGTAGTCTCTAGGCACTAGAATCAAGGTTTCCAAAGTGAGCAATACCACCCCCTGGCAGGTACTGGAATGATCCAGGGGGAGTGGTAGTAATCTTGGTTGCAACTGACTGAGGTGGAGTGGGGGAACACTGAATAAAAATAAGGGGACAGTGGAAGCATAAGGATAGAAGAGGAGGACATTTTGAAAACCCATTTGTATATGTCTCACTGTTGTGTAACAGAGCTAAAGCTGTAGTGATTACATTATTTTCTAAATAAATACACAAAATGCAAGTTATAACCAATCAGTAGGTCAAGTCCTCTGAAAGGTCTTAACAAGCAAGTGTTGACAGGCGAGCTTGTCACACATTGTCAGGAAGTCCAGCATGTATTATATGACACAATACTGCATCATCAAAATTTCAATGCAGGAAAAAAAATACACAAATTAATAATAAATTATTAAATTTCAAATGCATCATTTAAAAAAATAGATGTTTTATATTTACATTTTTTGAAATGCCACAAATTTCAAAAAACCATTGAAGGGTTAATGATTTCCAGGGGGCAATGAGTACTTTTGGGGGGCAATAGGTCAAATAAGTTTGCAAACCTCTGCATTAGATGATCCTTGAGGTCACTTTTAGCTCTATTGCATGAGATCTTAACCTTTTTGTATAATGGATCCCTTTATTAGTCTGGTGAAATCTACACACTCCTCCCAAGAATAACATATTTAAATGTACAAGCTAAAAATACACAGAATGGCAAAGAAAAACAATTTGGGGAGAAAGAGTCATCAAACTTTTAAGTTCATAGACCCTTAGATAAGAATTACCAACTCTACAGGATCAGTTTGTAATATTTCAGTGAATAAGCATTAAGATAGCCCTTTTGTCAATCTCTAAAGGCATAGCTTTTGTGTACCTCTAAAGATTATAAAGACTATTCTGGATCCAAAATTTCCATATTCATAGAGATTGATACATTTTGCTTTTCTTGTAAACAAAGCCACAAGTCTTCAACTATGGTTTAAGTCTGGAAGGGGAAAGAGAAGCAAATATCTAGTCAGAGACATGTAGGGTGGCACAAAAACATACAGTAAGGACAAGATAAACTATGAAGCATTAAAACACTAGGGTAGTCTGAGCCATAGAACCAAGGAAGGGAGGAAATCTGAGTCACATTAAATTCTCTGAGGCCTCTATGTGCTATGAAATTTGATGAGATTCCATATATGTTTCTTAAAATGGCCATGTCTAAAACAACTCTGAAAGACTTAAGAAATCTGGGTCATTACAATAATTAATTATCTGTCCAAAGGGCAAATGATGAAGCACGATGCCCAATTCCTGACAAAGATGTGACGGACTCTGTGCAGAATGAGGCATATATTTTTGGACATGGCCAATTTGTTTTGCTTGAATATGCACTATTTTTACAGTGGTTTTGGTTCCCCCTGTCCCTGCCCACTTCCTTCAATGGAGCAGTGTGGGAGAATTAAAAAAAAAATTTTTTTAAATGGACACATTTTTCAATGTCAAACAATGTAGCAACATTTCTTAAGAATGGCTTGGTACCCTGTATTTCTACCTCTCTTTCTTTTTTTAATCTATCAGCTGAGTGATAAGAAGATTTCCTCCAATAGATATGAGGGGAAATGTTCAAGACAGGCAGACCATCCTAGGTTCTAATCTCTTTTCAAGACTCCACTAAATCAAGGAATTGACATACTAAACAATATACAAATCTACTCTCTTTAATCCATAAATGTGTATTTTCACAGAGCACACACCTTGATACAGTTATATTTGTACTTCTAGGGCAATAATATGTCCTGATAAAGCCAATTTATTCTGAGCACTATTTGGTATTAGCAGCTCAACCCTGCCCTTCAAGTTAAATGGCAAAATATTAAAGTGTCAAAGTACTTTTTCTTTAAGAACCTAATACCATACATTTAAAGTTAAAAGGAATCTTGAGAGTCCATCAAGTCAGATTCCTTCATTTTATTGAAGAGGAAACAGTGACTTGAGAGAGCTTACATGACTTGCCCTGGGTCACACAGTGTTGAGTGGCAACTCCAGACTCAGAAATCTGTAAACTGGGCCTACCTACCTGTTATTTGACTGAAACAGCATTTTAATTCAGCAAAAAAAAATCCCAAACAAACAAAAAAAAACCATTAGGAGCCTAATAATGTAAAGGAACCATAATAGGTTCTAATAAAAAAAAAAAAACAACCCCTAACTTCCAGAGACTACAGAATAGGGATGATATGAGGGAGGTAGTATAGTATAATAAAAAGAATGCCATATTGGGAGCTGGAAGAACTGACCTGAAATCTCTGCTCTGCTGTGTGAGCAAGCCACAACTTATCTAAACCTCATTTTTCACCTATGAAAATCAGGCAGTCAATAAATATTTATTAAGGACTTACATGTCAGGTACCATACTAAACAAAGGTAAAAGATTGTTCCTGTTCTTGAAAGCTCACAAACCAACAAGGGCAACAACATGCAAACAAACTTATCTACAGAATGAATTGGGAATAAACAAGAGAAGGAAGGCACTAGAATGAAGAGGGGGCAGGAAAGTCTTCCTTTAGAAGATTGTAGCTGGGGCTTCTCAGAAGCCAGGAGGCAAAGATAGAAAGGGAGAGAATTCCAATCATGGGGGAAAGTCAATGAAACTACCCAGATTCAGGTGATGGAGTATCTTAAAGAAAAGTTAAGAGCAGAATGTTACTGAATCCAGCAAAGAAGATGGACAGGTGGCATCATGAAAACCTAGAAAAAAGAACGCAGAAGTGGGTGACCAACAGTATCAAAGGCTACACAGGTCAAGAAGGATGAGAAGTAAGAAAAGGTCACTGTATTAGGCAATTAAGAGATTGTTATCAACTTCTGAGAGAAACTGTAGAGTTAAGAAGTGAGAGGAAAGAAGTGGAGGTATTTGTTGCAGACTGCCTTCTCAAGGAATTTAGCCATAAGAGGAAGGAGAAATATGTAATAAAAGGGAAAAGAGACATGGGATAGTTAATGGGGATGGATGGGTCAAGTAAGGGTTTTAAAGGATGGGGGAGACAGATATGTTTGTAGGCAGTAGGGAAGCATCCAGTAGACAGTGAGAGATTGATAAGTGAGAGAGTGGGGATGCTAGAGGAGGACAATACGTTGGAGAAATTGGGATAGAATAGGATCAATTGCATATGTACAGGGAGTTGTCTTGGCAAGGAAAAGGGCCACTTTATCATGTGAAATAGGGGTAAAGGAAACAGTAGAAGAAGGCATCTGAATCATGGAGGAGGAGGAGGAGGAACACACAAAAAGTTTTCTTTTTTTTTCAGTAAAATATGATGCAAAGTTCTCAGCTAGGAGGGTGTGGGGAAGGGGAGCCATGGAAGATCTGAAGGATGAAAAGGTCTGGACAAGCTTCTGTGGTGAGTGGGATAGTGAATTAGAGAGATTTAAAAGACTTGCCCTGCAATACCTGACATCACGTTACATAAATTTATAGTGGGCCCAGGCAGCACAGTTTCAAAATTTTCTTCATCTTTTTTCAGTAGCATACGTGTAGGAAAAAAAGCAGTGGCTGGTGAGAATAATCTGAGGCTGAGGCCTGGCACAGAAAATCAGCAATATGATAAAGAGGCAAGGGACTCAAGAGAAAAAGACAGAGAGTGTAGAATTTAACTGGTTGAACAAATGGTCCAGATGAGGAAAGGAGAATAGATTTAGTGCAAGGGACTAAACTGAAGGATGGAGGGACAGAAGGCACAGTGTGGAAGGAGAGAAGAGGGAACGAAGCAGAGGGAAAGAAGGAGTAACAATAGTGATCAGATGGAGATGTTACCGAATAACGGTGGTAGAAGGAAAACTTGGAAGTGGCAATGGGAAACAAGGAGTATTTCCAACTCTCTCAACTCTCATGAAGTGGGAGTATGTCGGGGTGGGGGTGGGGGGTGCAGGGGAGGTGGGGAGACGGGCTTGTGTATAGAGTGGAATGAAAGTACAGCAACGGTAGAAATGGCAGCCATGAGAGTCATGTCAACAAGAGGGATTCAGGAAGCCATCTAGAAGATGGAATGAGTAGTAAAGGAAAGGAAAAGACTGAAGATGAAAGCAAGTTTGTTTCCTTATGGAGCACACAAAAAGGTGACAGGTGGCAGACTAGATAGCCACTAAAGTCTCTTTCACCTCTAAATCTATCTTATGAATCTTGGTTCTGTTAATGGGTGACTAGTCCTTTCTAGGTCTTAAGTAAAAATTGAGAGAGAGACTATCTTATTTTCTTTCTAAAGGGGTTACTACTAACTCATTACTGCCAAGTTACAAACCACTATGTTCTTCCAAGTAAGTCCTATGCCTTTTTATGGAAATCTCTCTTCATCTATGTACTCACAATACAAGACCAGAAAATATCTTTTTCTGTTCAAGATTTCCCTACAAATAAGGAGAACTACAAATCTAACAATAAACATTTTACAGTCGTTACATTTTGAGTCAGACTTGGTTCCCCCTACCAATGCAGAACAAGCAAATAACAGTTTTTTCATTATTATTTTCAAAAAAGCTAAATTCAGCAAAACTATGTAAGGAGAAATTTACCTTTAGAAGATATAAAATGATTCTTTTAAAGAAAAATCCCACCCCCAACTTTGTCTTTACTTCAGTTTCCTCTTTAGTGGGTAAATTTGCAAATAGCAGGAAGAAATATTCTCCTTTAGACTAGTGAATTTGAAGTGATATAAATTTGTGAAGGGCAAATTACTTATTACAGCAAACTAAACTATATCCTCTTGAAAATTAATAGAAAAGGGAGAGGAGTCAAGATGGCAGAGTAAAAAGACATACATATGCTAACTCCAAACCCACAGCCCATAAAATACCTGTAAAGAAGAACTCCCAACAAATTCTGGAGCAGCAGAAGCCACAGAACAATGGAGCGGAGGAGATTTCTGTTCCAGAAAGCCCTTAAAAACCGATACGAAAGGTCTGTCACGCCCAGGACCTAGGGGCAGAGCCCAGCCCTGCCTTGGCAGCCCAGGCACCGAGAGGAGCAGATACAAGCAGGCTTCAGGGACAGAATCTCCAGCAGCAGTGTAGGTCCCTCCACCTACAGGTGCCAAAGCTCAGTGAGAGGGTCTTTTTGGCTGGACGAGAAGGGAGCAGGGTGTCCCCATAATTCAGGCACTCTCAGGAGGCAGCAGCAGAGGCAGCAGCAGACAAGGGCTCCCAAAGCAGGAAGGAGCCGGGATCCATTGTTGAAGGTCTCTGCATAAACCACCTGAGGGAACTGAGCTCCGTATGGTGGCCCTAACCCCACCTGAACACCAGAACTTAATCTCACACTGAATAGAAGCCCCGCCCCCACCCAAAGCCCCAAGGCTGGGGAGCAGCATTTGAATCTCAGACCCCAAGCACTAGCTGGGCGGATCTGGAGGCGAGGTGGGTGTGGAAAGGACACTCAGAAGTCAAGGAACTGGCTGGGAAAATGCCCAGAAAAGGGGGGAAAAAAATGAGACCATAGAAGGTTACTTTCTTGGTGAACAGATATCTCCTCCCTTCCTTTCTGATGAGGAAGAACAATGCTTAGCATCACGGAAAGACATAGAAATCAAGGCTTATGTATCCCAAACATCCAAAAGAAATATTCCATGGGCTCAGGCCATGGAAGAGCTCAAAAAGGATTTTGAAAATCAAGTTAGAGAGGTGGAGGAAAAACTGGGAAGAGAAATGAGAGAGATGCAAGAAAAGCATGAAAAGCAGGTCAGCACCTTGCTAAAGGAGACCCAAAAAAATGCTGAAGAAAATAACACCTTGAAAAATAGGCTAACTCAATTGGCAAAAGAGGTTCAAAAAGCCAATGAGGAGAAGAATGCTTTCAAAAGCAGAATTAGCCAAATGGAAAAGGAGATTCAAAAGCTCACTGAAGAAAATAGTTCTTTCAAAATTAGAATGGAACAGATGGAGGCTAATGACTTTATGAGAAACCAAGAAATCACAAAACAAAACCAAAAGAATGAAAAAATGGAAGACAATGTGAAATATCTCATTGGAAAAACAACTGACCTGGAAAACAGATCCAGGAGAGACAATTTAAAAATTATGGGACTACCTGAAAGCCATGATCAAAAAAAGAGCCTAGGCATCATCTTTCATGAAATTATCAAGGAAAACTGCCCTGATATTCTAGAACCAGAGGGCAAAATAAGCATTCAAGGAATCCACCAATCACCTCCTGAAAGAGATCCAAAAAGAGAAACTCCTAGGAACATTGTGGCCAAATTCCAGAGTTCCCTGGTCAAGGAGAAAATATTGCAAGCAGCTAGAAAGAAACAATTCAAGTATTGTGGAAATACAACCAGGATAACACAAGATCTAGCAGCTTCTACATTAAGGGATCGAAGGACATGGAATAGGATATTCCAGAAGTCAAAGGAACTAGGACTAAAACCAAGAATCACCTAACCAGCAAAACTGAGTATAATACTTCAGGGGAAATAATGGTCTTTCAATGAAATAGAACACTTTCAAGCATTCTCGATGAAAAGACCAGAGCTGAAAAGAAAATTTGACTTTCAAACACAATAATGAAGAGAAGCATGAAAAGGTAAACAGCAAAGAGAGGTCATAAAGGACTTACTAAAGTTGAACTGTTTACATTCCTACATGGAAAGACAACTCTTGAAACTTTTCACTATCTGGGTACTGGGTGGGATTACACACACACACACACACACACACACACACACACACACACACACACACACACACACACACACACCCCACAGAGTGAATTGAATAGGATGGGATCATATCTTAAAAAAATGAAATTAAGTGGTGAGAGAGAAATATATTGGGAGGAGAAAGGGAGAAATGGAATGAGGCAAATTATCTCTCATAAAAGAGGCAAGCAAAAGACTTTTTAGTGGAGGGAAAAAGAGGGGAGGTGAGAGAAAAACATGAAGTTTACTCTCATCACATTCAACTAAAGGAAGGAATAAAATGCACACTTATTCTGGTATGAAAACCTATCTTACAATACAGGAAAGTGGGGGAGATGGGGATAAGCAGGGTGGGGAGGATGATGGAAGGGAGGGCAGTGGGAGGAGGGAGCAATTTGAAGTCAACACTCTTGGGGAGGGACAGCATCAAAAGAGAGAAGAGAAGCAATGGGGGGCAGGATAGGATGGAGGGAATTATAGTTAGTCTTACACAACATGACTATTATGGAAGTCATTTGCAAAACTACACAGATATGGCCTATATTGAATTGCTTGCCTTCACAAAGGGAATGGTTGGGGAGGGAGGGATGAGGAGAAGTTGGAACTCAAAGTTTTAGGAACAACTGTTGAGTACTGTTCTTGCTACTAGGAAATAAGAAATACAGGTAATGGGGTATAGAAAGTTATCTGGCCCTACAGGACAAAAGAGAAGATGGGGACAAAGGAAGGGAGGGATGATAGAAGAGAGGGCAGACTGGTGATAGGGGCAATCAATGCTCAGTGTTTTGGGGTGGGGGGAGGGGACAAATGGAGAGAAAATTTGGAACCCAAAATTTTGTGAAAATGAATGTTAAAAGTTAAATAAATATAATTTTAAAAAAAACAAAAAAGAAAATTAATAGAAAAATCACAGTTTGGAAAAGAAATTTTTGTTTGGAACTAATTCTTACAAGTGGACACTGATAAGGTATTTTGGTCATATATAAATGATTAAATATTCAGTCAACAAACAATTATTAAGTGCCTTACCAGGCACTAAGCAAAACACCAGAAATAGAAAGGCAAAAGCAGTATTGCTCTCAAGGAGCTCATATTCTAATAGGGCAGACAACATATTAGCAAGTATGTAGAAGAAATATATATATATACACACACAGAACAGATGGAAGGCTATGTTAGAGAAGGCACCATTAGCTGGGGGAATTAAGACAGATAAAGCATTAATTAAGCACCTACTATGTGCCAGGCACTATGCAAAGTTCAGACTTCTTAAGTCTATATGTGTGGTGTATGCACAGAGACGTGTATGCTAAGAGTCAGGAAACACAAAAACATGTTTAGCTCTCTAAAATAACCATTTACTTGATCCAAAGCGTGTCAATATAGAAATACAAAATGTTTTTTGGTAAGAAGAAATCATCTATCACTAGAAGAGGTTTTCTTTGTCATCTTACCCCTAAAAAGAGAGAACACCATGCCTTTAGTATGTTTTTTGGTTTATATAAAGGCAAACTATTGTCTTGGTTATAAATAAAAATGTATACATATCCACCCTGAAGTAGTGTAATTTTAGAATTATTTAAAACCACTATTGGTCTTAAGTGTAATACATAATCCAATAAATCCATTACTGAAACGAGATCTTCCTAGAATTGGAATGATCTGATGGTATTTGCCCATCATTCATTACCAGCTTACTATTAGACAGCAGAACCATGATACCCAATTGAGCTTATCCTCTTCTCAGTCCTTCCTTCCTTTGTCTCTGTCCTCCCTACTTTATGCAACTATTATGTCATATATGAACATATGTGCAACTAGTATGTCATATTTCTACTGTTCAATGCCATCACTCTTCTTTCTCCTACAAGTATAATTAATTTGTATTCTCATTCTCAAGTTCATTTAAGGTCCCTAATTGCAAGGAGTAACTGTGGTCTAAAAGATTTTCATGCTGTACACAAAGAATACTGAAAAAAGATTTTTAGGAGGTCTGTTTTTTGTTTTTGTTTTTTGCACAGTATTCCAACTCTCCATGGGATACATTACAATTTTGTAATAATACAGAAAAAGTGACACTAGTTTCCTTGCTGTTCCACAAATTAGACACTCCATTAGCTCCAGGCATTTTCTCTGGTTGTTCCCCATGCCTGGTATGCTCTCCCTTACCTCATCTTACTAAAGCTTCCCTGACTTCCCTCAAGTCCCAACTAAAATTTCAACTTCCACAGGAAACCTTTCCTAATCTCTCTTAATTCTAGTGCCTTCCTGCTTTTAATTATTAGCTATTTATTCTGCATATAGATTGTTTACACATATTTGTTTGCTTGTCTCCCCCATTAGATTGTGAGTTTCTTGAGGGCAGGGACTGTCTTTTGTCTCTTATTGAGTTTAGCAGAGTCTGGCACATAGTAGGCACTTAACATTTTATTGATTGACTGATTGAAAGTGCAAAATTCAGTTTTAAAGATTGAAATCACAGGGACAATTCATCTTGGAATATAATTATTTATAATATTTAATGTAATTAACTGATCTCTATCTTTACATTTTTCCTAGCACTACATTTATATGTATACTTATAATCATTTTTATTAATTCATCAAAATATTATGATATAATAGATATCAATATGATATAAAAGATATCAATTTTAGAGACAAAAAAAAAAATCAGTGCAGAAAATCAGTGGTAAGGCAGATTACTTGTATAGAACTGCAGAGCAATTCCTTAAACAACAGCATTTACATGTGTCAATATCGAAGTAGTATTTATGCCTAATGGAAGGAAAGAATGGCCAATTCTATTTTACTTGAGAACTTCTACAAAGGGCATATGGCAAAATAAAGCAAATTAGAGGAGCACAGAATATTTTACCTGCCAGATCTATAGATGAGGGAAGAATTTATGACCAAACAAGAGAAAGAGAGCATTACATAATGTAAAATGGACAATTTTGATTAATTAAGTTAAAAAGTTTTTGTACAAACAAAACCAATGCAGGTTTTCCACAGGAAACTGTGGAAAAATTTTTACAGCAAGTTTCTCTGATAAAGGACTAATTTCTCAAATGTAGAGAACTGAGTCAAATTTATAATATAAGTCATTCCCCAACTGATAAATCATCAAAGGATATGAATAGGAAGTTTTCAGAAGAAGAAAAAAAGCTATCCATAGCCACATGAAAAAATGCTACAGATCACTACTGACTAGAGAAATGAATATTAAAAATTATTTTTACATGTAATTTAGAAAAATAATTTAGAAATAAAATTAATTAGCATGGGGGGAAAAGAACATCTAGACATGTTAACATTTCAGGATATAATTCCTAGGACTCACATAAATTTGCTTCTCCCTGCCAAATTCATTTATTATATTCACACAAAGAACCTTGAATAATATAGACCATTGCCAACACTCTAATCATTTGTACCTGGTGTATTTTTTAAAAGTCTGTATTTTTACCTGCTATTAAACAGGTAAACAGGCACTACCACAATAGGTTCACATCCTGTAAATGATGATACATTGTGATACACTGGCTGTGTGATCCTGGACAAATCACCTGACCTGTCAATGTTCTAGACAAACTTTCTAAGATTATAAACTGCACAGGAGGTGCTGACTGGTATTTATGGAGGGAGTTTCCTCATCCATAAGCTCCCTAAATCAATAAAATCACAGGTCTAGTCCTTATGTCTTATTGGACAAACTGGCTGACACCATCAATGACTACCATACTGTTTAAAAAATATTACTAAAAGTACGAAACAGACAAGTCCCAGGACAACTTTGAAAATAACATGTTGAGTTGATTATATACTTGTTAAATAGCAAGCTATCTGTAAGACAGACTGGCAGGGAGAGACGTAAGGCAAAGATACCAGTTAGAAGGTTGCTGAAAATAGCTAGAGACAAGAGGTGATGAGGGCATACAATAAGATAGTAGCTGTGTGAGTAGAAAAAGAGTCAGATGTGAGAGATATAGAGGTAAAAATCTGTAAGATGTGGCAAATGATTAGCTAGGTCAGGTAAAGAAGAATGAGGAACGGATGACAATGCCAAGGTTGTTAGCCTGGCTGACTGGTATTTACAGAAACAAAGAAATCTGGAAATTGGGTGGGCCTAGGGCAGGAATAGGGAACCTGTGGCCTCAAGGTCACAAGCGGCCCTCTAGATCCTCAAGTGCAGCCCTTTGACTGAATCCAAACTGAACAGAACAAATCCACTTAATGAAATGATTTGTTCTGTAAAACTTGGACTGTCAAAAGGCTGCACCCAAGGACCACATGTGAGCTTAAGGCCAAAGGTTCCCCAACTCTGGTCTAAGGGAAAGATATGGATTTCTATTTTGGACATTCTGAGGTGGAGATGTCTCTGGGACATCCAAGGTGATAGCTATATAGATCTGTGAGTGATCTGCACAGAGATGATAATTGCCACAGTTAGGGAGTGTGATATGGATAATGATTCAAAGGAGACTGAGAAGGAATAGTCAAGACAGGTAGAAGAACCAAGGAAGTAATGTGATGACAAGAGAGGAGAAAGTACCCAGAACAGTTGTTAAATATGGCAGAGAGGTCAGGCAGGTTGAGGACAGAAAAGTTTATCAGATTTGGTCATTAAAAGATGATAGGTAGTTTTGGAGACAGCAGTTTCAACTGAGTGATTCAATCAGAAGCCAGATTTCAAATGGTTTTGGAATGAGTGAGAAGAGGGGAAATAGAGGTAATGTGTGTTAGACAACTTCATCTAGGAATTTGGCTGAGAAATGAAGAAACAGAAGGAATGATATGAGTCTAGAAAAGGGTTCTTTTTTTTTCCCTAATGGATAGGGAGACTTGGGCATGTTTGAAGGCCTAAGAGAAGAAACTGGTAGACAAGTAGTTGAAGAGAAGAGGGGGAGACGACTGAAGGAGTAA
The DNA here is from genome assembly GCF_028372415.1 of Notamacropus eugenii. NCBI lineage: Eukaryota > Metazoa > Chordata > Mammalia > Diprotodontia > Macropodidae > Notamacropus > Notamacropus eugenii. The sequence continues at coordinate 290,425,323 of NC_092873.1, read as the reverse complement.
AATTCTTGAGAAAACAGGTAGGAATGTCATCAAGGGTAAAATACAGAAAGTCTGCTCTTGGTAGAGAGGCCGTCATTATCAGGGGAAAAGGGAAAAGGAGAGTGGGAGATGAAGATTTTGAGATAAAGAGAAAGGGAAAAGAATAGACTGACAAAATTTTAGGATATTAATTTTAGAAGCATACACTTCATCAAATTCTTTAAACTGAAAATGCCTTTAATTAAGTACTCCATCTCCCCACAATCACATAATTCTTTTTCACAAAAAAGTGCTTTGCCTAATTAATTCAATGCTCAAATGGGAAAAAAAAATACCAATTATTGAAGAACAATTCACGCTTAAGTCATTTGATTCTAGCAAAATTCAGTAAAATTACCTTAAAAGTAAAATGTACTTCCAAAGACAAAAAATGGAGAACACAGGAGTAAATGGAACTTTCCATAAAATAATAAGCAGTATCTACCTAAAACCTTCAGCAAGCATTATATGCAATGGAGATAAGCTAGATGCATTTCCAAAAAGATCAGGGGTGAAACAAGGATGTCCACTATGACCACTATTATTCAATATGGTACTAGAAATGTTTAGCTGTAGCAATAAGAAAAGAAAAAGAAATAGAAGGAATTAGAATAGGCAAAGAAGAAACTAAGTTATCACTCTTTACAGATGATACGATGATATACTTAGAGAATGCCAGAGAATCAAGTAAAAAACTACTTGAAATAATAAACAATTTTGGCAAAGTTGCAGGTTACAAAATAAATCCCCACAAGTATTCTGCATTTCTATATATTACTAACAAAGCCCAACAGCAAAAGATAGAAAGAGAAATCCCGTTTAAAGATATGGTAGACATTATAAAATATTTGGGAGTCTACCTGCCAAAACAAACCCAGGGACTATATGAACACAACTACAAAACACTTTTCCCACAAATAAAGTCAGATCCAAGTAAGTGGAAAAACATCAGCTGCTTGTGGGTGGGCTGAGTCAATATAAATGGTAATTCTACCTAACTTAATTTACTTATTCAGTGCCATACCAATCAAACTATCAGATAATTATTTTGTAGAGCTAGAAAAAATAATATCAAAATTCTTCTGGAAGAACAAAAGATCCAGAATATCAAGGGAACTAATGAAAAGAATGCTAGGGAAGGTAGCCTAGCTGTACAGATTTCAAATTGTATTATAAAGTGGCAATTATCAAAACCACTTGGTACTGGCTAAGAAACAGAAGGGTAGATCAGTGGAATAGGTTAAGTACTCAAGACACAGTAGTCAATGAATATAGCAATCTACTGTTTGATAAACCCAAGGACCCTAGTTTCTGGAATAAGAACTCACTGACAAAAATTGCTGGGAAAACAGGATAACAGTATGGCAGAAACTAGGCATAGACCAATGCCTGACACTATACACAAGAGTAAAGTCCAAATGGGTAATGATCTAGGTATAAAAACTGATACTATAAACAAATTAGTGGAGCAAGGAATAGTGTATTTATCAGATTTACAGAGAAGGGAAGAATTTTTGACTAAACAAGAGATAGAAAACATTATGAAGTGCAAAATGGATAATTTGGATTACATTAAATTGAAAAGTTTTTGCACAAACAAACCCAATGCAACCAAAATTAGGAGGCAGGCAGAAAACTGGGAAAGAATTTTTGCAACTAGTATCTGTGATAAAAGCCTCACTTCTAAAATATATAGAAAACTGAGTCAAATGTACAAGAATACAAGTCATTTCCCAATTGATAAATGGTCAAAACAGGCAGTTTTCAGAGGAAGAAGTTAAAGCTATCCATGGTCATATGAAAAGATGGTCTAAATCACTATTGATTAGAGAGATGCAAACAAAACAGCTCTGAGATACCACATCACACCCATCAGATTGGCTAACATGACAAAGCAGGAAGATGATAAATGCTGGAGAAGATGTGGGAGAGTTGGAACACGAATTCATTGCTGGTGGAGCTGTGAGCTGATCCAACCATTCTGGAGAGCAATTTGGAACTATGCCCAAAGTGCTACAAAAATGTGCATACCCTTTGACCCAGCAATATTGCTTCTAGGACTGTATCCCAAAAGAGATCATAAAAATGGGAAAGGGTCTCACATGTACAAAAATATTTATAGCAGCTCTCTTTGTGGTGGCCAAAAACTGGAAATCAAGAGGATGCCCATCAATTGGGGAATGGCTGAATAAATTGTGGTATATGAATACTATTGTGCTTTAAGAAATGATGAACAGGAAGACTTCAGAGAGGCCTGGAAACACTTATATGAACTGATGCTGAGTGAAAGGAGCAGAACCAGGAGAATTTTGTACACAGCAACACACAGTGTGTGAGGATTTTTTCTGGTAGACTTAGAACTTCATTACAATGCAAGGACTTAAAAAATTTCCAATGGACTTTTGAGGCAAAACACCTTCCACATCCAGAGAAAGAACTATGGAATTTGATCGCAGAATGTAGCAGACCATTTTCTTTTGTATTATATTTTGGCTTGTCTTATGATTTCTCCCATTCATTTTAATTCTTCCATGCAACATGACTAAGGTGAAAATGTATTTAATAGGAATGTATGTGTAGAATCTATAAAAACTGTATGCCATCTCAGGGAGAGAGGGGGGAAGGAGGGAGGGGAAAAAATCTAAATTATATGGAAATGTTTGCAGAACACTGAAAACAAATAAAAACCTATCATTAAGATGATACAAAAAATACAGTATTTATTAAAACTGTAAAATAATCTATAGATTCTGTTTTATAATTAAAATAATAAAATCAATTTGTAACAATGATTTGTGATAACATTTTTCTTCTAATGTTGTGTGTAAATCCAAAAATATCTCACAACTACCTGTGTAAGCAACCAGTGCTCAGCTGCTTGGTTGGTAAACGAGTGATCACGTGTCATAATTTATTATTATTATTAAATTATTAAAAAGGGAGACAAGCGAAAGGCAAAAAATGGAAAAGGAAAATAAATCTTCCCCTATACAAACCTCTACTTACTAAAATGAATTTTCTTTCACTTTTGCTATTAACTAAATATAGCATTCTTAAATTCAAGTAGGAAACTATAAAGGTAGTATCTAATATTTCTTAGTCTGGAGAAATATTATCAACTGAAAAAAACAAAACATTTAGCATGACCTGTTTTTGCTGAAACCATGCTGGCTGACTATTTATGACCACAGTTTCTTTTACTAGACAGTCAGTAATCATCTCTTTAGTAATACATTCTAAAATTAAAGGAAAGCTCATTGGCTGGCTTACAGCATGCAGAGTCTATTCTTTTCTCTTTTCTTAAAACTGGGCAACATCTAACTTTGTATTTCCCACAATCACAAATACCATACATATTAGTTCTGTTACAACAAAAAGATATAGTTCTTCTGGGACAGGCAATCTGAAACCACTAAGGAGAACTATATGCTACCTTACTATCTTTTCATTTATTTTGGATATCAACTGCTTAACTAGCAATTTTTGTTCTTTCCTTTCTAATCCAAAGGTCATTCTTCCAAGGCAACTGCCTAAAATTAAGAACTAAGCAGCTCTTCCTTTTTTTTTTTCTGTTGTTAGTTATCACTTATCCAGCTGAAGTAGGGCTCCTTTCATGGATCCTCTTTCTCCCACTAGTTTAAAAGACAACCCAACCCATTCCTGTTCTTGCCTTCCTTGCCAGTACGAGCCTATTCTCTGTGTTACTAGTCTACAAACGATATTTACAGGATTATGCCACATTTCTGTATTAACTTGTTATTTATTCTTTCATCGTATCTTTAAAAAATCTAAAGGTGATGCAAAAACAAAAACTAACAATTTTTAAAAATCTAAGTGAACTATTGAGTTTTCTGTGTACCCACACTATTTTCTTCAGACAGCTCCCATTTTTCATTATGAGAATCTCCTTGTGTCTTCAAAAATTTCATTCCAGAGAGTTTCCCATTCTTCCTGACCCAAATTCCCCTGCAGAATTTTAGTCTATGGAATCCTATCTTTCTTTCCTCAGAATCCTGTATCTGATATCCCCAAATCTGGAATTCATTTAAGACTATACCTGGCTCTCCTCTTTCCTATCACAAACTGGAGAAGAAATTGGCCTCTGTTCCCCAAAGCTCTCACCTCAGCAACCACTTCTTCTCTGTTAGTGATGATAATGATAATAATAATAGCAATAATATTTTTTAGCAGTTACATAGCACTTTAGAGTTTTACAAAGCATTATATATATTTCGTCATTTAACCTCATTATAACACTGCCAATTAGGTGCTATTATTATCTCTATTTTGTAGCTGAGGAAATGAGACACAGAGATTAAGTGATTTGCCCAAGATTACACAGCTAAGTGGCTAAGGGAGAATTCAAATTCAGGTCTTTTTGATTTCAAGTATGACTGGAATTCTCTCTTTGCATCCCCTAACTTTACCTTTTGAAATGTTCCTATCCTTCAAGGCCCTACTCAAATGTTCCTTCTTCCAGGAAGGCTCCCATGATTGCCCCACCTAGAAATCTTTCTTTCCTCAAACCTCTCATACCACTTGCAACCTCTCTATGAAAATATATTATTATGAACTATATGACACTCAAATGAACTATTTGGGTGTCATATTCACTAGCACAGCAGCCTGCACAAAGTGCTTAATAAGTGCTATTGAATTGAATTCTTTCCTACCAACTGTAAGCTCCATAAGGAAAGAGACAATATTTCTTCTTTTTGCACATAGCAGGAACTTAATAGGTTGTTGATGAATGAATTAATGAATGTTGGAGACTCAGTAAATCTTTGTTAAATTGAACAATTCACACAAGGCACTCAAATGTTTGTTATGCTTTATGTAAAAATATGCTTCTGTACATAGTAACTAAGTAACCTCCATAAAATCTGCTTATTTCTATAATTCATGAGATACAGTAGAACTAGAAAAAATTAACTAATCCAACACTCTTACTTTTTAAGTGAGCAATCATAATAATGCTATCAAAAATATATGGGTTTATTGTGCAGAAGAATATAGGATGATGCTAATGCTAATAAAAATAATGATAGCATTTATTGTCTTCTATGTGCTAGCACTGTGCTAAATGCTTTATAAATATTATTTCATTTGATCCTCATAACAACACAACAACATAATAACACATAACACTTCAAAGTAGGTGCTGTTATTATTCTCATTTTACAGAGGAAACTGAGGCAGAGAAGTTAAGTGACTTGCCCAAGCTAGTTACTCACACAGCTGATAAATATCTGATACCACATTTAATTTCAGGTCTTCCCAGATCCAGGGTTAGCACTGTATTTCTAAGACATGCATGTTGATAATCTTTCTTTACATGGTAAAAAAAGCAATGTAGAAAATAAGGACATGGTTCTGGTTAAAGAGTTAAGACAAGTATGGAAACTGAGACTTATGGTAAAAATAATTTATCTTAATAAATTCTAAAGCAATTTATGAAAAACTAATTGAAATTTTTATGAGACTGTACATATATTTTGTTGATAACTCAAAAGAAGTATTTTTTGTAGATAAACAGCTTTAACAGACTACTTACTGTCCCCAAATGGGTGATAGTGTATTTATCTGATTGGGCCTGCACTGTCAGTTTCTAATTCTTAATAGTTAACAATTGTTTCAATGGTTTTATTACATCGGTGACTAACATGGCAATTCTTTCTTAAACCTTTCTTAATGTTAGATGGCAATAAGCACAAACTGGTCTTACTTTAGTAAACGGCAAAAGGGAGGCTAATTATGAATCACTGGTTTTCCATGTCTCAGACAACATTCACTTTTAGTTTATTCTTTTTTTTTTTTAAATGCTCCCGTAAAGTGTGTTTTAAATATTACACCACTAATTTAAACATTAATGAGAGTTAAATGTATATGTGAATGTAAATTAATCCTATCATATATTTTTCTACCTATGACCAAAGGAAGAAAGGAATAATGAAGCTAAAAGAATAATTCAGAGTGACCAAAATATAGTTATGGGTTTTTTTTAAGTTTTAATTTTCCACAGTAATGAACTATTTAAGGTGCTAAACAATTACAACACTCAGATTTTTTTTTCATCTCCCTTTTTCCTTTTATATCCCACCCTCTAGTGAACTGCTTAAGTAGTGAATGAGTCAAAAGACTACAACAAATCTAATGATGAAGAATTGGGATAGCATGACCTATGGATATAATTTCTCTCTATTGTATTTACAATGGCAAGGGTTCTTCTAAGAAAAATAACTGGAATCATTAGGACTAAATGAAAACTATATACACTATGGCTAAAATTGTGCTAGTATGAATCTGAGTTCCTAGATACACAGTGAGTCAACATTTTCTGACTGATTTTTCATTACTGTTGCTTTTCTTATGAGACACCTACAGTTTTCTTTTTCCTTATTTATTCTTCCTGTCTCTCTCCATATATATCCCCTTACATGCTCTGAAAAAAAAAATACATCCAAACACTCTTAGAAGAAAATTTTAATTAATTTTTAAAAGTATTATTAACTATGTAAATTGTTTTCTGCTGGGAAAATATTTGACTAGAAAGAACAATTACTCAGATAATATGCTTAATAAAATTCCTCAGTTTGTATTTTTAAAAGCTATTTAAGATTAAATGAGATGTTTCTTACCCACACAAGAACATACTGTAGGAAAATTACTTTACATGTGACATTGGTTTATTTCAGGTAGACTTACGAAGAAGCCACAAATTTAGTCTGATGATTTTATGGCAAGATCATTTATGAATATTAGGTAGCCAATAAGAGACAGCATGTGCTAATGTAAGCAAATTTTAAAATGTTGGTAGCTATTATGATTATTATATTATATTATGTATATATTATATATTATAGATATATAATATATTATAGATATATTATATCTATAACTAGTTCTAGTCTGCTAGCCAAGTGAGGAAGAGGAGCCTTTTCATTTGGCTGCTTGGGAGTAAGGGGTACATTTGAAAGGCACTAGACGAACAGAACTTAACCTTTCTCTTGGTGTGACTCCTTCCTGCTTGATAGTATTTTGTTCAGAGAAAAGACACAATAGGGTGGAGACCTCCATCCAAGACTGACATACTGCTTCTGAACACAGGCCTTGGCTCTCTGCCTTGGTATTTATTCTTTCAATTTTAGATAAAGAAAACTAGACACTAATAACTTGTGGGCTTCAAAAGTTGAAAGAGAGTGAGATATCAGGAGGTCTGGGAGTAGAGTCCATGACAGTGCTTGAAGCATATCACATTTGGACATGAACTTCGTAAAAATTAATGTTATGTAGAAACTGAATTAAGACTGAACTCACTATCTTCCCAGAGAGTGAGGAAAGAGGCCAGGAGAGAATGGCCCCAAGGTGCTGGGAAAGGAGATGTTTGTACTTTTGTTCTTGCTATATTGTTGAAATAAACTGTCCCTTTTAATTAAAAGCTAATTGATATTAATTGGTTAAATAAAAGAGGGACACTAGGGATTAATAAGGTGAGGGAGGATACAGAAAATTAGGCTTGAGTCAAGATTATTAGCAAATAACACCCAATGCCTCAGGGGTATCCCTGGAAACTTGAGGGAATGATGTAGCCTGCCCTTCTCTGGGAGAATAAGGCTAGAGTACTCAACAGCCTTAGAACTGTGGTTTTTTTTTCTCGGCCCAGACCTTGTGCTTTCATTTTGGGACAAGTAAACACCCTCTACTGACAAAATATTGAAACTTTTATGCAACTTAAAAGTCATAAAGAGTTGCCTGGAACACTGAGAGGTTAAGTGACTTTCAGAAAACTTGAATCTCTATATTAAAGAATCTTTTAATAACCCACTACTTGGAAAAGAGGAAGTAACTGGGGAAGGACGCAAGATGGTGGAGTAGAAAGATACACATATGCTAGCTCCAAACCCACAGCCCATAAAATACCTGTAAAGAAGAACTCCCAACAAAATCTGGAGCAGCAGAAGCCACAGAACAACAGAGTGGAGGAGATTTCTGTTCCAGAGACCTGAAAAACTGACATGAAAGGTCCGTGGAGCCCCGGACCCGGAGCAGAACCCAGCCCTGCCTTGGACACGTGGCACCAAGAGGAGCAGACCCAAGCAAGCTTCAGGGACAGAATCTCCAGCAGCAGTGCAGGTCCCTCCACCCACACGTGCCAAAGGTCAGTGAGAGGGTCTTTTCAGCTCGCTGAGAGGGGAGCGGGGTGCCCCCATAACTCAGGCCCCCTCAGGAGGCAGCAGTGGAGGCAGCAGAGGACCAAGGCTCCCAAAGCAGGCAGGAGCTCGGATCCATTGTTGAAGGTCTCTGCATAAACCACCTGAGGGAACTGAGCCCCGTATGGCAGCCCTGACCCCACCTGAACATCTGAACTTAATCTCACACTAAATAGCAGCCCCGCCCCCACCCAAAGCCCCAAGGCTGGGGAGCAGCATTTGAATCTCAGACCCCAAGCACTAGCTGGGCGGATCTGGAGGCGAGGTGGGTATGGAAAGGACACTCAGAAGTCAAGGAACTGGCTGGGAAAATGCCCAGAAAAGGGAAAAAAAAATAAGACCATAGAAGGCTACTTTCTTGGTGAATAGGTATCTCCTCCCATCCTTTCAGATAAGGAAGAACAATGCTTACCATCAGGGAAAGACAGAAATCAAAGTTTCTGTATTCCAAACATCCAAAAGAAATATTCCATAGTCTCAGGCCATGGAAGAGGTCAAAAAGGATTTTGAAAATCAAGTTAGAGAGGTGGAGGAAAAACTGGGAAGAGAAATGAGAGAGATGCAAGAAAAGCATGAAAAGCAGGTCAGCACCTTGCTAAAGGAGACCCAAAAAAATGCTGAAGAAAATAACACCTTGAAAAATAGGCTAACTCAATTGGCAAAAGAGGTTCAAAAAGCCAATGAGGAGAAGAATGCTTTCAAAAGCAGAATTAGCCAAATGGAAAAGGAGATTCAAAAGCTCACTGAAGAAAATAGTTCTTTCAAAATTAGAATGGAACAGATGGAGGCTAATGACTTTATGAGAAACCAAGAAATCACAAAACAAAACCAAAAGAATGAAAAAATGGAAGACAATGTGAAATATCTCATTGGAAAAACAACTGACCTGGAAAACAGATCCAGGAGAGACAATTTAAAAATTATGGGACTACCTGAAAGCCATGATCAAAAAAAGAGCCTAGGCATCATCTTTCATGAAATTATCAAGGAAAACTGCCCTGATATTCTAGAACCAGAGGGCAAAATAAGCATTCAAGGAATCCACCAATCACCTCCTGAAAGAGATCCAAAAAGAGAAACTCCTAGGAACACTGTGGCCAAATTCCAGAGTTCCCTGGTCAAGGAGAAAATATTGCAAGCAGCTAGAAAGAAACAGTTCAAGTATTGTGGAAATACAATCAGGATAACACAAGATCTAGCAGCTTCTACATTAAGGGATCGAAGGACATGGAATAGGATATTCCAGAAGTCAAAGGAACTAGGACTAAAACCAAGAATCACCTACCCAGCAAATCTGAGTATAATACTTCAGGGGAAAAAATGGTCTTTCAATGAAATAGAGGACTTTCAAACATTCTTGATGAAAAGACCAGAGCTGAAAAGAAAATATGACTTTCAAACACAATAATGAAGAGAAGCATGAAAAGATAAACAGCAAAGAGAAGTCATAAGGGACTTACTAAAGTTGAACTGTTTACATTTCTACATGGAAAGACAATATTTGTAACTCTTGAAACTTTTCAGTATTTGGGTAGTTGGTGGGATTACACACACACACAGAGCACAGAGTGAATTGAATAGGATGGGATCATATCTTAAAAAAATGAAATTAAGTGGTGAGAGAGAAATATATTGGGAGGAGAAAGGGAAAAATGGAATGGGGCAAATGATCTCTCATAAAAGAGGCAAGCAAAAGACTTTTTAGTGGAGGGAAAAAGAGGGGAGGTGAGAGAAAAACATGGTTTACTCTCATCACATTCAACTAAAGGAAGGAATAAAATGCACACTCATTTTGGTATGAAAACCTATCTTACAATACAGGAAAGTGGGGGAGATGGGGATAAGCAGGTTGGGGAGGATGATGGAAGGGAGGGAAGTGGGAGGAGGGAGCAATTTGAAGTCAACACTCTTGGGGAGGGACAGCACCAAAAGAGAGAAGAGAAGCAATGGGGGGCAGGATAGGATGGAGGGAAATATAGTCAGTCTTACACAACATGACTATTATGGGAAGTCATTTGCAAAACTACACAGATATGGCCTATATTGAATTGCTTGCCTTCCCAAAGGGAATGGTTGGGGAGGGAGGGATGAAGAGTAGTTGGAACTCAAAGTTTTAGGAACAACTGTTGAGTACTGTTCTCGCTACTAGGAAATAAGAAATACAGGTAATGGGGTATAGAAAGTTATCTGACCCTACAGGACAAAAGAGCGGATGGGGACAAGGGAAGGGAGGGATGATAGAAGAGAGGGCAGATTGGTGATAGGGGCAATTAGAATGCTATGGGGAGAAAATTTGCCACCCAAAATTTTGTGAAAATGAATGTTCAAAGTTAAATAAATAAATGAATAAATAAAAAAAGTAATAATCCACTACTTGGTATGTTTCCCAACTGTACATTAGCCCCCCTGAAAAAGATTTGACACCTGTTAGGTGGTTATCAGACACGGGTGTAAATTAAAGTTCTGGGCCGACAGCAGAGCAAAGTTCACTAAGGGAGTTTCCCTCACCTGACCTTTGCTCCTCACCTTTCTGCCATTTTGACACCTCTTCTTTTCCTTTCCTCCACTCAGTCCTTCTCACCATTAACAAGAGCAGAAAGATTTGTAGGTTCTCAATACCACTTTAGGTTCTGCTCTTTGGACACATACATTATCTTCCATGAGCAGTCCTTTCTTTTCTTTGTCTCACCTCCATCCTCTCAACATCTGGTGGGTCCTTCTTCACTGAGGACCAAGATGTCCAGCTCTCCCCCATCATTAAAAAACCTTCAGTTTTTTTTTCACTCCTCTTCTCCTAAAATCATCTCATATCTCTTTTCCTTTTGCCAGGCAAATTTAAGGGTTGTTCATGCTCATAGTTTCTATTTCCTCACCTCCCACCCTCTTCTCAGTCTATTGTAGACTGGCTTCTGACTCCATCACTCAAAGGAAACTATTCTCTCCACATTTCTCAATGGTCTCAACTGTTAAGTCCCATGACCTTTCCTGAGTTCTCACTCTAACTTCTGACACCATCAACTACCCATCTCCTCCTAGGCACATTAACTGTCTTCAGCTTCTTCTATCTATTGGATTGCTTCTGTTTCCTTTGCTAAATCATTGTCTTCTTCCTAGCTACTAAATATGGGCATCCTCCAAAGCTCTGTTCGTTGGTGGTCTTATCAGCTCTGACAGGTTGCGCTATCCCTATCAAGACAACTCACAGATTTTTATGTTCATCCCTAATCTTACTTCTGAAATTCAGACTCACATTACCAGCTGCATACTGGACTTATTCAAATAGACATTTCAAATCCATCATGTCCAAAATGGAACTCAATTTTATCAAAAACTCTCCATGCTTCTTCCTAACTTCCCTACTGAAGGTACCAACACTTTGTATTTACTTGTCTGCACAAATATCTGTTTGTCCTAGTCAACAAGCTTTTAATGAGCATTTACAATGCCAGGTGGCACTGTACTGGGCACTGTGCTCAACACTGAGGATATAAAAAAGGGCAAAAGTATAGTCCCTGCCCTCATGGTACTCATATTTAATGGGGAAAGAATATGGTAAAAATTGAATTTTAGATAGATATGAATATGTGTGTGTGTGTATGTATATATACACACATATAAATACACAAATATGTTTACATACACATATATGTATTATATATATGTATATACACATATGCACACATATAATATAAATAGAAAGTAAATCCCATAGGAAAGAGAGTAGAGAGGGGCAGGCCAAGGCAGAAGATGGTTTGCACTGAGCTCTGAAGAAAGTCAGAGAAGCCAGAAGGGGTAGATGAGGAGGGAGAGAATTGCAGGTGTGGGGAATACTGAAAAGGCAGAGTCTGGGGGAAGCAGTATTGCGAAAGGAACAGCAAGAATACCAAAGTTGCTAAATTGCAGAGTACTTAGAGGGGAATAAAGTGTAACATGGGCAAGGTAGAATGATTGTGAAGGTTTTTAAAAATCAAACAAAGGACTTCATAGGAGGTTAACAGGGAGCTACAGGAGCTTACTGTAGCAGACTAACATGATCAGACCTACACTTTTAGGAAAGTCACTTTGCCAGCTTAATGCATAATGGATTTGGGTAGGGAGAGACTTGAGGCAGGGAGTTCAGTAAGAAAAGAAGGCTATTTGTGATACTTCAGACAAGAGGAGATGAGACTACCACTACCATAGGGTGGTGACTGTGTGAGCAGAAAAAAATGGGATGATCAGAAGAAATGTTCTGACAAGATCTGTCAACATTTAGGAAGGGGGCAAGGTAAGAGTAAAGAATAGCACAAAACTAGTGAGCCTGCATGTCTGGGAGACTCATGGTGCCCTTAGAGTAATACTGAAATTTGGAAATGAGTGAGAGAGAGAGAGAGAAGGTTTGGGGAAGAAAATAATGAGCTTCTACTTTAGATTGTTGTATCTGAGATGTTTATTGGACATATAAGAGGCAGCTGGTGATTGGATGCTCTGGAGAGAAGTTAGGGTTGAATGTAAAGAACTAACTGTATAAAAATGATAACTGAACCAATGGGAGCTGATGAGTCAGCCCTAGAGCTAGTACAGGAGAAGAGAAAAGGTTTCAGGACAAACCTCTTCTACTCAATCCCCAAGACAAATTTTTCCTCTTGAAAAGAGAATATTTCATTTCTATCCTATATCCCCAGAGCCTTAAACACAGTAGACACTTAATAGGTTTTCAATGAACTTTTGAAACCTTCGTTCAAATCATATATCAATAGCTTTTGTGATATTGAACTCTGAGCCCATTCTCTCATTAGTAAAAAAGACAATAAAACTGTAAAATCTATATCACAGAGTTGTTTTGATGATCAAATGATATGTATAAAAGCTAAAGAACCATATGAATACTATTATTCATGCCTTCCTTTTATTTTTTGGTTCTGGTGCTGGTTCAGATTTTATGGGCATAATGTTATAATAAAATCTGTCAAGTAATTTATTCAGTCTTCACTCTAATTGCTAGTACATTCCATAAGGAAAAATAATCTCATAATCTGGAGTTGACTTTTTTTAAAGTGAACAGAGAAAGAGTAGTATTCCATTACATTCATATATCATTATTTCCCACCACTCCCCAATTAATGAACACCTAACTTCACTTCCACATCTCTCTCATTTCTGTGCCTTAGGAAGTAACAAAATGGATGGGTTCAAAGAAACCTGGAAGACTTCTATGAACTGATGCAATTTATTTAGGAGAACCAAGAAAGCAATTCATCCAACAGCAACATTGTAAAGACAAACAACTTTGAAAGAAAATAAAAGGCAAGTGATTCACCATCTATTTGTTATAAGTAAGAACCAACTTGACCTATATTACTTAAACACAATTCCCCATTTTTATCATTTTCAAAGGTCTAAGTTCTACTCTTTAGGGCCAATTCAATAAACATTTATTAAATACCTACTGCAGTATGTGTAAGAAACTAGGGATATAAAGACAAAAACTAACCAGCCCTTGATAAAATTTAACTGTGGAATGCAACCAAAAGTAACTGCAAAGCAATACAAAAACTCTTTTTTGAAGTTACACTGCAAGTAACTGGGTGGGATATGGCAGTTAGCACCTCAGCTATTCTTTGAATGACGCTATGGAGTCTACAAAAAGGCATTTCATACATAGAGGATCAGTTATATAAAAGCAAGAGATGGACTGTCACACACAGAAAACCATCAGGCCAGCTTGATTATTTTCCCTCCACCTTCACTCCACTCAACACTCAATAAACTCTATCACCTCAAATACAAAATCCTGTTTGGTATTCAAAGACCTTTATTACCTACCCAGGGGTGGGGAAACTGCAGTCTCAAGGTCATGTGTGGCCCTCTCAGTCTTCAAGTGCAGCTCTCTGACTAAATCCAAACTTCACAGAACAGATGCCTTTAATAAGACGATTTGTTCTATAAAACTTGGATTCAGTCAACAAGATGTACTCAGGGACTTGGAAGGTTACGTGTGGCCTTAAGGCTGCAGATTCCCCACCCTGAACCCATTCCTAACTTTCCAGTCTTCTCACATCTTACTCCTGCCAGTACCCTTCAATTTAGTCACACTGGCCTCTTTGCTCTTTCTCCAACAAGACATTATTGGCTCTAGACATTTCCTCTGGATGTCCCTCATGACTGGAATGTTCTCCCTCCTCACCTACCGGCTCCCTTCAAGATCTAACTAAAATCTTATCTGCTACAGGAAGTCTTTTCCCAACTCCTTTTAATTCTAATGCCTTCCCTCTGTTAATTATTTCCAATTTATCCTGTAAAGAGTTTGCAGATATTTGTTTGCTTGTCTCCCCCATTAAACTGTAACCTCCCAGAAGACGGGGACTATCTTTGGCCTCTTTTTGCATCCCTAAAGCTTATAGTATAATAGGCTCTAAATAAATGCTTACTGATTGGAATGAAAAATACGTAAAGAGGAGTAATATTAAGTAAGACTAAAGAGGCAATAAGGGTCTATATATCAGACAATTTTAAATGCCAAGCTGAGGATTACCCTACGTATAGTAAGAAGCCATTGAAAAGGTTTGAACAGAAGTGAAGAGGTGGTGATAACACAGTCAGAGCTGTATTGTTGGGCTGTATTGGAGAGGGAAGTGACTGGAAGCAAGGAGACCAATTAGAATGTTAATACAATAGTCCAGGCAAAAAGGTGATGAGGGTCAAGCAGGACAAACCCCTTGTTGTTGCTGTTCTGCTGTGTCCAACTCTTTGTGACCCCATTTGGGGTTTTCTTGGCAAAGATACTGGAGTGGTTTGCCATTTCCTTCTCCAACTCACTTTACAGATGCAGAAACTGAGGCAGAGATTAAGTGACTTGCCCAAGGTCACACAGCTAATGTTTGAGGTCAGATATGAATTCAGGTCTTCCAGACTCCAGGCCTGGGGCTCTATCCATTATGAGATCTTGCTGCCCATTCCCTATGTAACAATGAACACTATCTTACTGATGCTCTTATGTTGACTGATTTACTCAGCTTACTGTATAAATATGAAGCAGGATACCATGTGATTTGAAGCATTGGTCACTACGTAAATCATACATATTTGAATCACTAGCAGGAAAAGTATATTGTATTTCTTTTGTATTCTTCAGTACAGGACTCAGCAAATAATAAATACAATTTCCTTACTACTGAAAAACACCTGTGCTTATTCCACAAATGAAATACTATATTGTGCTCTGCATACAGTATGTTTATTTATGAAATTTAACAAAATGCATTCAATTAATTTTTATTGTAGAATTAAAAGATGACAGATAATACCAACAAAGAGAACTGACTAGGGTATGTATGAATTGCCAACTGTCATTTACTGGATGTTGTGAGGGTCTCTTAATGGTAGAATTTTGATGCTTTTATTCAAACATAATGGGTATTGCTATTTTTTATCATAAACAACCATAAGAAGATTTCCAAAAATTTGTGTATTCCAAATTCAAACTCTCAGAGACACATAACATTTACTGAATGGCTACTAATGTGGGGAGGAATACAAAGGAGTATACAACATACAGGAGGATGCAAAAAGTTGCTTTTAAGTTTACAATCTGGTTGTAGAGACAGATATAAACTGAAAAATTAATCCATAACTTAAATAGTATAAGATAAATTTCAGATGTCATAAAGCAGTATATAATTAATTGCCAAAATGTATAATATAGAGGTGTAATTTTCTCAAAGGAAGGCAAGGTCACTATAGGCTGACCTGCCTGGATAAGGAATCATGGAGGGTGGGATGTAAGGTATGATATACACAGGTATAGAATTAGGGAAAGAATTTGGGGCAAGAAAATAGGAGTGTGATGATAGGGAGGCAAAAGTTTTGTTCTAGGGACAGTATGTTATTCCCTCTAAAAGCCAGGAAAATTCTTCCAAAAAGATAGTGAAAGTTCTTTCCAGTAGAATTATAATGTTGGTATAATGTGAAGCTTGCAAAATGTATTGTTAAAATACACCAGAACATTATCTAAGAAAAGATTCTTAGAAGTAAAGCTTCTATTCAAATTGTATTTAGCATTTTAATATGTACACATAGGGTTTATTGTTATATATGTATAAGTAATGTATCCCTGTCCTAATCCATTCCATATATTGTTGTCAAACCAATATTCTCAAAGTGCAGATCTGAAACACCTCCCTTCCCTGCTTTAAAGTTTTCAAAGGCTCTCTATGCCATGTAATAAAGTCTGCAATTCTTAGCATCACAGTTAAAGGCTTCTATAATATGGGTCCCACTTATTTGTATGCCTCAGCTTTTTAGTTTTATCTCATTTCCCATCCCCCGAAGCCCCATATATTAAGTTTCAGTCAAACTGGATTACTCATAATTTCCCTTTTCTATTTACCTTTTGTTCAAGCTGCCAATGCAATGGCCCTCCCCACCTTGAAATTCTACCAATTCTTCAAGACCCCACTCAAGTGACTCTTTCACCATTCATAATTCATTCCCTAACCTAGAAATAATTTCCCACTCCTCAGAACTTTTAGAGCACTTTGCACTTTAGTTAGATCTTATCCCAATCTAAATTATTATTTCAGTCAGTCAACTAAGCACCTACTGTGTGCCCAGTCATGCTAAGCTAGGGCATACAAAAAGAGACAAAAGACAGTCCCTGCCCTCAAAGAGATTAGAATCATATCTGGGAAACAAAATACAAACAAATACATAAAAAGCAAGCTAATTAACAGGGGGAAAGCACTGGAATTAAGAACGGTCTGGGATGGCTTCCTGAAGAAACTGAGATTTATTCATGTACTTAATAACTTTTACAAACATAACATTTTGACACAGAAATCCTGTGAAGTAGATAGTACAGGTATTATTCGCATGATACAAATGAAGAAAATGAGGTTCAGAAAAGTGAAATGACTTGTCTACAGTAAAACAGCTAGTAAGTGTCAAACGCAGTTCAAGAAGGTCTTTCTGAAGGCAAGTTTAGCACTTTCAATGAGGTTCTGCAAAGCTGTATTCTTTACCAAACCATGTGTCCTGATGTTTATTTTGTCTTTAAAATATCACGTCAAGTATAACAAGCAGATCTGTTGGCAAGCAGACTAAGTGATATGTAAATTCATATTGTTTATTCCCTTAAAGCTAGCCAAAGCTAGCAAACCTGTATGTACATGGAGCCAGAATGTGAATTATCTGCCTGATAAAAGAATGACTAGCCTTAAGAATGTTTTACAATAATCCCAATTCAGGGTCTCTACGTCACTCAAACTTATGATCTCCATATATGTTTAACTATATTATGAGAAAGGAATTTTCTTAACTGAATAGGTGGTAAATACAATAAGATAAGAGAGTTGACAAAGCATCAGTTGAAATTACGACCCAGGATATCTGTGTTACCATTAATGTGCCATAACATAGTACATGTCCATAAAATATTAAGATACGAAAATGTACCATTATTCAAGATAGTGTCTTGGGTTAAAGGTCTCGTCCCTAAGGGCCATAAACAGAAAAAAAAAATGCTCTTAAGTCAGCCCCATCTGGAGGTATTCTCTGAGTTTACTCAGAGAAGGAAATATTTGTTAGATGAGGTGTTTCTTCTGGTTGATTAGTTCAGGCTCTGGCCCTTATTGAGGTTATCAGATCTTAAGTTTCCATGAACTCTTGTCTTGTACTTCCTTCTAGCCTCTACAGTTTGTAGTACTACCATCTTCCCAGCCACCCATGATGGAAAGCTCAGCATCATCCTGAACTCAATTCTCTCATTCAGTCAATGTATCCAATCAGTTACCAGTTCTTATTACTTCTATCTTCACCCTCTCTCTCCTATGTCCTTTTTTCTCCACTCACACAACCACAACCCTAGTTCAGGCCCTCACATCTCCTGTTTGGACACACTCCTCATTCCAACAATGCTGGCCTACCTGCAATTCCTTGAACATGATGCTCCATCTCTGGTCTCTGTGTCTTTGCGCTAGCTGTCCCCCATTCCTAGAATGCTCCTTCCCCTCACTTGTGTGTCTCAATTTCCCTTCATCCTACAAAACAACTCACATCCCACCTACTCCAGAAATCCTTCCCAGTCCCCTCAGCTACTAATATTAGCCTTTGCCTCTCAGAATGACTTCCATCTCTGTACATATTTTGTATCCACCTAGTGGACCACATATTGTCTCCACTTTAGAATGTAAACTTTAGGGCAAGCGACTATCTTTTTGTCTATCACTGTAGCTCTAGTTCTTAGAACAGCACCTGGCAAAGAGTAAGCACTTAATAAGTAGCTGCTGACTTGGCTCAAAAAAAAAAAAAAAAGGCTCAAGGCTCAATGAGTTTATAAGAATATTAAAATTTTCTAAGCCAGAAACAGCAATAACTGCAATTTAAAACAAAAGACACTTTTGATACTGTGTACACTAAGTCCTGTCACTTATTTCAAAAAAGCAATGAAACTGTTCTACTACTGTAGATGAAACTTATGGTTTTTATTTAAGACCTAAGAGAGAAAAGCAAAATTTCTAACTGACCTTTTGTCTTCTTTTTTCAATGTCTATGTATAATTTATATCTTGCTTTAATTTATGAGAATAAGCAAAGGAGTGGGGTAAGAATTTTTAAGAGTTTAGATAAGTTCAGAAGGTTTTCCTTAAAAATTATGGATAAATTCTATCATTTTTCATTACTAAAATCTAGAGGTGTCATGCACCTAAAAGTCTCCCTTTTAATAGGTCAAACTCCAGAAGATTTTGACAACATGGTTAAGGAAGCACTCTAGTTTTAAAGGGACAAAACTGTGACAAATTCAATATACAATGAGCCTAGCAACAAGTATTTCAATTGAAGCAGAGATAGCTGACAACATTACAAACTGATGGTTCTCCATACCCAGCATCAAGTGCTTACTGTTGCTTATACATTCAATCAACTGGCAAAGAATAGTGACACAGTCTGAAGCTTGTTCTACTGAAGGCAAAGCACACAGACAAAGGACAAGGAAAATAATTGAAAGGAATGATGATTATATTATTTAACCAATCTCCTCCCTTCCATAGTTTCAACTTTAGCTCAGAAGATTAAAACTGAGGATAAAGAAATCTGCACAAGAGAAATTATGTATGCAAATTTATGTTTTATAACCACAGTTTACCCACAAGTGTCAACCCAATAACTCTAAAACTCAGAAAGCACATGGCTAGAATTTAAAGGTATAGCCATGGAGGTGGGAGGAGTGGAGTAGGAAGTGGCAATTTTAAGACTAACATATCTACCAAAAGATGCATATACCACAAATGGCCAAAAAAGCATCAACTAATTAGAGACTGATTATCTGCATTAAGGAAAAAAAGTCTCTAAAGGATCAGCTCTCCCAAAAGATTTAAATGATTCAATTTACCAAAGTTCTCATCTATTTGGTACACATCTATTGAATAAAACAACCCCTGTACATGGGTTTTGAAGCATAACAATTATACAATCAGTCACACTTGTTATTACTCAATTGATCATGAGATCAGAATGGAAGCTACCAGGATATAAAAGTGGTAGAGCATGCTGAAAGTGGTTTTAAATACAAACCTGGTAAAAAAACAAACAAACAAACAAAACCAGCCATTTGAAAGTTACATATAATTAAAATATCCAAAACCAAACCCACAATTCTGTGCTTAAATTTTATACAGCTGTCACATTTGACAAATTATCAGAAAGAACAAATTTGGAAATGTGCTTCAATGTAAACAACTCACCTCCCTGAACTGAAATGAAGCTTCAGATACTTACTACTTGTGTGACTAGCTTGGACAAGTCACTTAGCCTGTCTCTGCTTCCCTTTCCTCTGTAAAATGGAGATAATAACAGCACCTACCTTACAGGGAACTTGTCAGGATGACATGAGATCAGATACTCTCTCAGATACTTACTATGTGCCCCACTAAGTCATTTAACCTCTGCCTGTCTGTTTTTTTATCTGTAAAATGGGATAATAATAGCACCTACTTCTCAGGGTTGTTGTGAGGATTAAATGAAATAATATTTGTAAAGTGTTTTGCAAACACTTTAATGGTATATAAGTGCTACATAAAAATAATAACAAATTTTGGGTACCTTATTTGGGAAGGCTACTGACAGAGGAAACCACCAGAATAGTTGGGGGACTCAATATCATGCTATATAAGTATTAAAGAAAGGCATTTAGACTAGTTGTAGTCAACTATTTGAAGTGTAATGGAAAAGGAATTCCATTTGTTTTATTTGGTCCTGGTGGGCAATGGGTAGAGTTTAAAGAGGAAATATTGGCTGAATAAAGAAAAATTTCCTAACATGATTGTAAGCAAAGCTTGTGCAAAAGTGTAATGTGTTTCCCTGAGACAGTAATCACTCAAAATCTTCAGAGACTGGATGTTAGACATGATATGCCTCCTAACCATGGGAATTCCCCATGGCTCTGCCCTGGGACTTATTTTCTTTATATAATTTCTCTTTAGCTCCCATGGGTTCAATTATCTCTATGCAGATGACAACCAAATCTATACTATGTATTAACTCTAATCTTATTTTAATAATGCCAACAAATGGGATATGGAAAGACATAGACACTGATTACATTTAATTCTACACAGAAGTTCAGCCAATCGTCATAATAAGAAGACAAAAGAGCTTAAAAAGCACCTTAAGACATCCTTGACCTACTTGTCAGACAGAGAGATGACAAATAAGGCAACTCCAGTTTAGAATAAAAAATAATTGCAAAATCTTACCAAAAAAAAGAAAGGATGGTAGGATATTATGAGCAGTACACAGAGCTGAAAGAATCAGTAAAAGGTAAAGCAAGTTTCTAGAAACCTTGGTAAGAGACCCAATACAAAGTCATCCCAAAGGCATTAAGTATAACTAACATTTATATAGCACTTTAAATCCTGTAAAGTGATTTATATTTATTATCTCATTTGAAAATGGAAAAGACTGAAAAGATAGACAAAACACCAAGGGCAGTGGAGCCACCACAATGGACTCAACATTACAAACTTTATAAAAGAAGTGACAATATTGAAGGCATTAAAGGTTTGGTTCACAAAGTATCTGAAGGAAGGAAAGAGGATCACGAATACCAATTTATTTTCCCATCTGTAGAAAATTTCACATGCATCAAGAGCATCTTTAAAAAAGATGTTAACAGGAAAAAGAGAAAGGCTATTACAAACAATATTCCATAATAGATTGTATCTTTACCATCACACAACTGACTGAAAGGTATAGAGAATATAAAAGATTCCACTGTGCTTATTATTGCTTATAAGAGAATATATGACCTACAAGGTTTCTTGACCAAAAAAGGGATAGGGAAAATCACAAAAGATAGATACTTTTTATTACATGATATTGAAAAGTGTTTGGACCTGCTGAAAAAAAATATCTCTGGCAAGAGTGTGATATCCAAAACAGACGAGAAACTTACGCAAATATAAAAGGCCAAGAAAAACCGTTCCTCAATGGAGGTCAGAGAAGATGCACTAACAGTTCATATACTTTGACCTAGAAATCTCATTGCTAGGGATTTCCTAACCCACCCCAGCCTTCTAGGAGGTCAAAACCAGCAAGATTATATTCCCATAAAAACATTTATAATAGCACTTATTTGTGGTAGAGAAGAACTGGAAACAAAGTAGGTGCCCACAGACTAAGGAACTGCTAAAACTGAGGTACATGAATGTAATAGAATACTGCTGTGCCATAAGAAATAATGAAAATTAAGAATTCAGAGAAACATGGGAAGACAAATGCACTATTGCAGAATGAAATAAGCAGAACAAGAAAAACAACGTGAACAATAAACACAATGGAAACAGAAAATAACCACAACTATGTAATTATAATAACCCTGGAAGGGGGATTGGAGGATAGGCATTATAGAAGTAGAACACTGCAAACACTGCAAGATATTGTTGATGTATTCATTAGTTTTAATGAACTGTTTTGTCCTCTTTTTTACCTTTGTTACAAGGGATGGCTCACTGGTTAGGAGAGAGATGAAGGATAAATTCAAAAGTGAATGTGATTTAAAATCAAAAGACAAATAAAATACAAAATATTCCAAGAGCCATGGAAAGACTTGTAATGAACTGATACAGAATAAAGAAAGCAAAACCAAGATAATTATACACATGACCACAATAATACAAATAAAAATAACATGAAAGAATATCAGAATTCATATTAAATGTGATAACCCTCTTAGTTTAGAAGACTTCTGGTAAAAACACTCCCCTCTTCTAGGTAAAGGTAGAATGTTAGTATAAGATTGCTTTTTTTTAAAAAGCATATTGGTTTTGTTATAAGAAAAGATGGGAAGGAGGGAAGAGCAGGTATTCAAAAATGAGACAGTAGTATAAAAAGTACAAAGGTACTTACCTGAAACTTATAACCACTATAGAGTTCCAGGGAGAAAACTCTTATCAAAGCACTTACTCTGTACTCAGCATTTCAGAGAGCTGACTGCAATAGTGAATGGTTAAGTGATGTGCCCAGGGTCACACAACCATTAGCTAGTATTGTCAGAGACTGGACTTTCAAGCGACAAGTTTTCCAAACATCAAGACCTATTCTTTAGTTACTATGTCATGCTGGCATAATGACATATTTTTAAAAAGGAGGAGGAAGAGGAAAATGAAGAGAAGGAGAAGAAAAGAGGAGGAGGAGGAAGGAGAAGAGAAAGCAGGAGGAGGAGGAGGAGAAGAAGAAGAACATAGCTAATATGGAAATATGGGAGGGACAGGAAGAAGAGAATTTGGAACTCAAAATTTTTAAAACTGAATGTTAAAAAAATTTCATACATAATCAGGAAATGTTTGACAAAAAAAAATAAAAATATATTTTTAAAAAAGTAAGGAACCTCCCCAATTGATAAATGGTCAAAGGATATGAACAGGCAATTTTCAGAGGAAGAAATTAAAGCTATCTATAATCATATGAAAAAATGCTCTAAATCACTATTGGTTAGAGAGATGCAAATCAAAACAACTCTGAGGTACCACATCACACCTATAAGATTGGCAAACATGACAGAACAAGAAAATGATAAATGCTGGAGAGGATGTGGGAGAGTTGGAACACTAATTCATTGTTGGTGGAGCTGTGAGCGCATCCAACCATTCTGGAGAGCAATTTGGAACTATGCCCAAAGGGCTACAAAAATGTGCATACCCTTTGACCCAGCAATATCGCTACTAGGACTATATCCCCAAGAGATCATAAAAATGGGAAAGGGTCCCACATGTACAAAAATATTTATAGCAGCACTCTATGTAGTTGCCAAAAACTGGAAGTCAAGGGGATGTCCATCAATTGGGGAATGGCTGAATAAATTATGGTATGTGAATGTAATGGAGTACTATTGTGCCATAAGAAATGATGAACAAGAAGACTTCAGAGAGGCCTGGAAGGACTTATATGACCTGATGCTGAGTGAAAGGAGCAGAACCAGGAGAACTTTATGCACAGCAACAACCACAGTGTGTGAGAGTTTTTTCTGGTAGACTTAGATTTTTGTAATAACACAAGAACTTCTGAAAAAAAAAAAAAATCCCAATGGTGGACCTCAAGGCAAAATGCCTTCCACACTCAGAGAGAGAAATATGGAAGTCACTCACATAATGTAGCAGATCATGTTTGGGTATGTGTATGTGTTTGTGTATCATGTTCTGATTTGTTATACTATTTCTTTCATTTATCTTAGTCTGACTACATAGCATGACTATAGTGAAAATATACTCAATAGGAAAGTATATGTAGAATCTATACAGAATTGTATGCAGTCGTGGGGAGGGAGGGAGGTAGTGGGGGGTGGGTGGGGAGGGATAAAATCGCAATTGTATGGCAGTGATTGTTAAACATTAAAAAAAAAAAATTAATAAAAAAAAAAAAAGTAAGGAACCTCTCCCCACTCTCCTTACAGGCAAACTTATCTAAGGGAACAGACAGGAATAACACAAGAATGGACAGGCATATGGGGCTATGATCTCCAGCACTGGAAAGAAAACTATCAATGATATTATAGGTCCATCTGAATATCCTTATCTGTTTATATATTTTGTCTCAAAATAATTTGGCCTAGTTTTCCATATGGGAAAAAGCAAATGGATAAAGAATCTCTATTTTTCAGACCATAATATATAGAAAACCCAAAAAACTGGTCATCAGGACACAGGCACTGCAAATGCACAATCAGTACTTAAGCAGTGACAATGAACCAGGCTCAGAAATGAAGAGGAGAAAGGTGGACAGGGATTGTAATCACTCAGCTCTTTTAATAACCAGAAGACTCTCCTTGAAACAGTCTTATTCAAAAAAAAAAACCATTAATGTTCTTCTACTAATGTCTTATGACTACAAGTCATAGTACACCACTATTTCCGTGCTAGTCCCTAGGATGATGGAGGAGTGGGCATGAATAAGCTGCAATCTATTGCCAATGAAGAACTACAAAAGAGATGTCACGTAAAGAATACAATTAGGGAGATAAAGCACAGGAAAAACAGGTGGCCTGGTCTTGTAAGAGCAATGAACAGGATGACCCACTGATATCCAAGTAATACCAAGTGACCCAAAGGAAGGCCCTGAAAAAGCAGAATGGATATCTTGTGGAGGATTTAAGACACAAAAACCACACAGGATAAAAAGACATGGAGGAGAGGGATTGTGAGCTACACAATTTATGGGAGTACTGGCCTTGCTGAGCTAACATATCTACTGAAGTAAGCTTCCTTTGCTTAACAGAAATTCACTTAATATAATCCCAAAGTTAAGAACTTACAGATTTACCTATATGCTTAAGAAATAACAATCCAATGAATTCACCGATGGTATCATCTTATAACTGTCATTTTGTCCCTGTGCTTGATGCCAGCTGAACTAGCCAGATTCTCTTACTATGCATGTTAAATTAAATGCCATACAACAATCAGCTCTTGGTTGACCAAGAATTCTCAGGAATTACTATTTATCATTAATCAAATTCAAAACTAGTGATACAACAACCCACCATCTTGTCTTAGGCCATTTTTATCATATCAGTTCTATGACTGTGGCTATGCTAGGGGGATGATGGTACAAAGCAAACTTTAATGTTTTATCACCCCTCAGAGAGATACTGTTGGTTATCCAGTTGTTTTTTCAGCTAGCTTTGGGTAATAATCATGGGTAATAATAACACAAGCAAAATAATCTTCAAAAACAGAGGACATGTAATGATTTGCAAAGACATACAGGAATATTTATTTTGCTTACTATTATTTTGGGGAAAGAAGATGGGACATCATAGAAAAAGCAGATAACAGAAAATACAGAAGAACAGTACAATCCTATAAGAATAATGTCCAAAGTGCCCAAGCTTCAAATTGTTCCTTAGCAGCAATTCTCAGAATTCATGGCCTCAGAACCCCCTTTGCTCTCTTAAAAACTGAGGACCTCAATGACTTTTTGTTTATGTGGATTGTATCTATTTATATTTACCATTTTAGAAATGTAAATATATTAATATTATTGTGAATATTTTTCCTCAGAACAACCCCTGAGAGGCTCTTGGGGACCCAAAAAGGTCCCCGCCCCACCGCACTAAAACTAGAAATGAATGTCAAAAACCAATAAAAAGAGCTTTTAGAGCATTATTGGGAACAAGATAACGATCAAAAGAGAAACAGGACCACTGCTTGAAATGACTTGGTGACAGGGGTGGAGCCAAGATGGCGGAGTAGAAAGACACACATACACATAGCTCCGAACCCACAACCCATAGAACATCTGTAAAAAGGAACTCACTGCGAATTCTGCAGGACCAGAGGCCACAGAACATTGGAGTGAAGGAGATTTCTGTTCCAGAGGGACCTGCAAACCTCTCACAAAGGGTCCGAGGACTGGGAGCCAAGTACAGCCCTGCTGCGGCCGCGGCACCGAGAGGAGCAGATCCGAGCAGGCTTCAGGGACAGAGTCTCCAGCAGCCGTGCGGGTCCCTCCACCCACAGGTGACAGGGGTCGGTGAGAGGGTCTCTTTGGCGGGTAGAGAGAGGAGTGGGGTGCCCCCATAACTCAGGCCCCCTTGGGAGGCAGAAGCGGAGGTGGGAGCAGACA
Source organism: Notamacropus eugenii (assembly GCF_028372415.1). NCBI lineage: Eukaryota > Metazoa > Chordata > Mammalia > Diprotodontia > Macropodidae > Notamacropus > Notamacropus eugenii. The sequence goes on along the minus strand of NC_092873.1, from coordinate 290,399,000 downwards.
GGGGCTCCCAAAGCAGGCAGGAGCCTGGATCCATTGTTGAAGGTCTCTGCATAAACACCCTGAGGGAACGGAGCCTGTGAGGCGGCCCTGCCCTGACCTGAGCACCTGAACTTAATCTCACACTGAATAGCAGCCCTGCCCCGGCCAAAAGCCCTGAGGCTGGGGAGCAGCATTTGAATCTCAGACCCCAAGCGCTGGCTGGGAGTATCAGGAGGTGAGGTGGGTGTGGAAAGGACACTCAGAAGTCAAGGAACTGGCTGGGAAAATGCCCAGAAAGGGGAAAAGAAATAAGACTACAGAAGGTTACTTTCTTGGTGAACAGGCATTTCCTCCCTTCCTTTCTGATGAGGAAGAACAATGCTTACCATCAGGCAAAGACACAGAAGTCAAGGCTTCTATATCCCAGCCCACTCAATGGGCTCAGGCCATGGAAGAGCTCAAAAAGGATTTTGAAAATCAAGTTAGAGAGGTGGAGGAAAAACTGGGAAGAGAAATGAGAGAGATGCAAGAAAAGCATGAAAAGCAGGTCAGCACCTTGCTAAAGGAGACCCAAAAAAATGCTGAAGAAAATAACACCTTGAAAAATAGGCTAACTCAATTGGCAAAAGAGGTTCAAAAAGCCAATGAGGAGAAGAATGCTTTCAAAAGCAGAATTAGCCAAATGGAAAAGGAGATTCAAAAGCTCACTGAAGAAAATAGTTCTTTCAAAATTAGAATGGAACAGATGGAGGCTAATGACTTTATGAGAAACCAAGAAATCACAAAACAAAACCAAAAGAATGAAAAAATGGAAGACAATGTGAAATATCTCATTGGAAAAACAACTGACCTGGAAAACAGATCCAGGAGAGACAATTTAAAAATTATGGGACTACCTGAAAGCCATGATCAAAAAAAGAGCCTAGGCATCATCTTTCATGAAATTATCAAGGAAAACTGCCCTGATATTCTAGAACCAGAGGGCAAAATAAGCATTCAAGGAATCCACCAATCACCTCCTGAAAGAGATCCAAAAAGAGAAACTCCTAGGAACATTGTGGCCAAATTCCAGAGTTCCCAGGTCAAGGAGAAAATATTGCAAGCAGCTAGAAAGAAACAATTCAAGTACTGTGGAAATACAATCAGGATAACACAAGATCTAGCAGCTTCTACATTAAGGGATAGAAGGACATGGAATAGGATATTCCAGAAGTCAAAGGAACTAGGACTAAAACCAAGAATCACCTACCCAGCAAAACTGAGTATAATACTTCAGGGGAAAAATTGGTCTTTCAATGAAATAGAGAACTTTCAAGCATTCTTGATGAAAAGACCAGAGCTGAAAAGAAAATTTGACTTTCAAACACAAGAATGAAGAGAAGCATGAAAAGGTGAACAGCAAAGAGAAGTCATAAGGGACTTACTAAAGTTGAACTGTTTACATTCCCACATGGAAAGACAATATTTGTAACTCTTGAAACTTTTCACTATCTGGGTACTGGGTGGGATTACATACACACACATGCACACGCACATGCACACACACATAGAGATAGAGTGCACAGAGGGAACTGAAGAGGATGGGCTCATATCTTAAAAAAATGAAATCAAGCAGTGAGAGAGCAATACATTGGGAGGAGAAAGGGAGAAATGGAATGGGGCAAATTATCTCTCATAAAAGAGGCAAGCAAAAGACTTATTAGTGGAGGGATAAAGAGAGGAGGTGAGAGAAAAACATGAAGCTTACTCTCATCACATTTGACTAAAGGAAGGAATAAAATGCACACTCATTTTGGTATGGAAACCTATCTTACAATACAGGAAAGTGGGGGATAAGGGGATAAGCAGGGTGGGGGGGATGATGGATGGGGGGACATGGGGAGGAGGGAGCAATTTGAGGTTGACACTCATGGGGAGGGACAGGATCAAAAGAGAATAGAAGTAATGGGGGACAGGATAGGATGGAGGGAAATATAGTTAGTCTTATACAACACAACTATTATGGAAGTCATTTGCAAAACTACACAGATTTGGCCTATATTGAATTGCTTGCCTTCCAAAGGGAAGGGGTGGGGAGGGAGGGAGGTAAAGTAGTTGGAACTCAAAGTGTTAGGAACAACTGTCGAGTAATGTTCTTGCCACTAGGAAATAAGAAATACAGGTAAAGGGGTACAGAAAGTTATCTGGCCCTACAGGACAAAAGAGAAGATGGAAACAAGGGCAGAGAGGGATGATAGAAGAGAGAGCAGATTGGTCATAGGGGCAATTAGAATGCTTGGTGTTTGGGGGGGGAGGGGACAAAAGGGGAGAAAATTTGGAACCCAAAATTTTATTAAAATGAATGTTAAAAGTTAAATTAATTAATTAAAAAAAAAAAGAAATGACTTGGTGATTAAAAACTAATGACAGCAAACGAACCTCAAACTTTCAGCAAACATATGAAAAATAATGCAGTAAGTGAGGCTAAGGTTACTTCACATCAAAAGTAGCAAAGATGACAAAAAACAGATGTAAGAGGGGTTGTAGGAAGATTCGCCAATATTAAATGCGCCCTAAATGTTGGTAGAGCTAAGTATATATACCCTTTGCTGGCATATATCATAAGGAGGGCAAAGGCAGAAAGGCCTCATACATACCAAAATATTAATGGCACCACTTTGTGGTAACAAAAATATGGAAATAAAAGGGGGTGTTAATCAACTGAGACATGGCTAAACAAACTACATCATTGGTATGTGGTGGAATGCTATTTGTTATTTCTTACAGTAATCAGAAGGAACTCAGGGAAAAATCAGGACTTGTATAAACTGATGTAAAATGTATCAAGCAGAACAAGGTGAACAATATACATAACTATGAAACTAAAACACTAAAAAGCAGCTGGATGAGTAACTGTAATGACAGCCTCAGTCCTGGAGGGCAGATGGTGAAATATATTTTCCTCCTCTCAATTTAGAGAGGAAGGAGACTATATATTACAGGTGCAAAATGTTGCATATTCTATCAGATCTCTTTGTTGTATTACCTGGTTTTGTGTAACTGTTTTTCTCTGCTGTTAAAGATGTTGTATGGAGGGAGGAAAGGAATGAATCCAATATAAAAATAAGTTATTCATTCTTACAACTTTCTAAAAAGGTGATGGCAGACTAATATCATTTCTTCTTTTGACAGGGTGACTAAAAAGTGGTAGAAAAGAAAAGGAGTCAAATCTATAGGCAGAGAACCTGAGTTCAAATTCTGCCTCTGTACCTTATTACCGCCTCTGTAATCCTATCAATTAACCTCTCAGCCTCAGTTTCATTATCCATTAAATGAAGGAAGAGGACAAGGTATCTGATGAGGTCCCTTCCAGCTCCACACCTATGAGCCTATGCCACTAAGAGGTATGCCACCAAGGTACCTTTAAATTTCAGTGAAACCTCTGACAAAGTCTCTCACACTGTTTTTGTAGGCAATATGGAGAAATATCGGCTAGGTTGAAGTAAAATTAAAGGGATTTGGAATTCATTGATTGACTGGACCCAAAGAACTATCATTAATAGCTTGATATCAACCTATAGAGAAGACTTAAATGGAGCACCCCAGTTATCTTTTCTTGGCACTGTGTTGTTCAATATTCTTATCAGTGATATGGATAAAGAGATAAACAGCATCCTACATATGGATTTTAAAAAACCAGCTTCCTAAGTACAGAATGGATTGAAGGGATACAAAGCTACATAATTTTGTCTGTAAAAGATCTATAGTTTTTAAAATTAATCAGAAGTGTGTCATGACAATTTTAAAAGTTAATGAAACTTAGGTTGCATTAAGAAAGTTGTAATGTCAAATTTATAAGAGGTGATAGTCCCATTATACTTTGCCCTGACCAGATAAATATTTATAAAACATCTATATGGTAGGTACTATGCTAAAATACTAGAGAAAAGAAACAAAATAAACGTAGACTGCCAGAAGCTTACATTCTATTGGGGAGAAACAACACATTCATATATAAATACAAAATATACACAAAGTAACTTCCTGGGGAGAAAGGCTAGAATCTTGAGTAGGAGGCAGCACTTTGCCAAATTCTGAAGGAAACCAGGGATTCTATAAGGTTGTAGTAAGAAGGAGTACATTTCAGACATTTAGGACAAATTATGCATAAAAGTACTGAGACAGGACATGGAATGTCATATATGGGAATATAAAACCACGTCAAACAAGGATAAGATGAAGGATACAGACATGTTTAGTTTAGCATGAAGAAGAAACAACTTAACAACTGAGGGTGCAGGAAAGTATCAGTCAGCGTAACAGCTGACTTAAAGCACTTGAAAAGGTGACATAGAAAAACAAACTGGACTCGTGTATGGGTTCAAATGAGTGGAGAGGGAAGTGGAAGAGAACAAGTGTAACCAAGCATTAGGCACCGTGCTAAGGGCTTTTTACAAAAAGGATTGTATTTGATACTCACAATAAGGGAGGTAGGTGCTATTATGCCCACTTTACAACTGAGGAGGCATATGGAAGTTAAAAAACTTGCCCACGGTCACATAAGTAATAAATATCTGAGCCTCAATTTGAACTCAAGTCTTCCTGATTCCAGACCCAGTCTTTCCACTGCACCAGTTAGCTGTAAACAAACAGGCAGAAGTTTCAGGGAGGTAGATTTCAACTTAATTTGAAGAAAATTTAATAATTAGAGCTTTCAGGTTCTAACAGTGGAATGGCCTGCTTTAGAAAATAGTTCTTTCCACTGTATTGGCATTTTTCAAGCAGTATTTTGGAAGCTGTGGTGTGAATTCAAGTTTGGATAGCAGCTGGACTACATGACTTCTGAGGTCCCTTCCTGTTCTTAAGAACCTGTAACTTTATTTAAAAATTCACACAGAACATACCACTTACTCAAAGGAAAAAGACAGTTTAAAGTAATTTTATCTTAAATGTAAAAAAATTACGTTCCATATTCCTTTTACTTTAGTCCTGAAGGGTAAAAGGGCTTGAAAGTCTGTTATTTTCACATGCTTTATGTAACTACTTATGCAAAATAGGAAGTAGATTCTTTGAGAACAGGGGCTATATTCTTTTGATCTTCACATCCCGAGCACCTAGCATATTTGCTGAATGCCACAAGATGGTTGCTATTTATGCCAATGTTAATAATCCTACAGAATATTTAAAAAATCTGAACTGACTTTGTTTAGGCCTCTATAGGCAAACTAAAGAATATACTAATAGAAATGAAAAGATATTTGTGGCCTCAAAATTTCTGACATTAAATCTTAACGTACTTTTGAACACCTGAGGTCTTTTCACAGACAGAAAAAACCTATAGCATTCAATCAGCCAGGTCTAGATTTCAAACATTTTACACTGGAAATACATACTGTAAGAATAAGTAAAATGTGAACAATTAAACGTTATGTTTGCAAATTATGAGATATATTTTAGACACACTGATTGGGGGCATATTTAATGAATCTACAAGGGAGTAGCCATTGTGATTCAGAAACTGACTGAAAGAAAGGTTTTATTTCTATGTATTGTAAATTATCTTTCTAATTCAAGCATAAGGAAGAAATGGTACCTAAACTTCAGGAGATTTCAGGCAGGGAGTCTAATTAGAATACCATTGCAACAGTCCAGGCTTGAGATGATGAGGTATCGGGGTGTATGAGGGTAGCAGCTGTGTTTGGAGAGAAGGGTTACTAACAGTAGACACTTAGTGAACGCTTGTTGATTGATTGATGAATAAACTGACTGATGAATAAATGGATATAAGTTCTTCCCTTTTGTATCCCATATTAGACACAAAGTAGATACATACTAACCACTTGACTGATACTCTGAATATACTAATAAAACGAAAGACTATTGAATTCATTCAAGTTGAATCATTATCTTTTAAAAAGCAAAATTAAAGCTTCATTAACCACAAAATCCCAAGGAAATAGGGACCTCAGAGGACCTTTCCAGTTCAACACCCTACCAAATGGATAAATCCTCTTCATCTCTCACAGTGGTAAACCTGCCTCTATTTTAAAATTTCTAAGGACAGAGAAGGTATCTCAGAAGGCACTTTCTATTGATAAGATATCAAACTTAGAGTTTAGAAGGAACTTTTAGAGGCCATCTAGTCCAAGCTCCTTATTTTACAGATGAGAAACTGATTCTCAAGAGAGGATACAGTTTACCCAAGGGTCACACAGTAGTTAAGTAACAGATCTGAACCAGGTCCTCGGACTCCAAATTCTATGCTCCTTCATCATACAATATTTAGAAAGCTGTTAGAAAATTCTTCCATAGTCTCTCCCTATTTAGGATTATGCTAGAAGTCACTCAGCTATTCATATCCTTTGACCCAGTGGTCCCATTACTAGTCAGTTTAAGACAGAAAGGACCTTACACAGGAAAATATTTATGGCAATTTTTTGTGGTAACAAAAAACTAGAACAAACTAACTGCCCATGGACCTAGGAAAGGCTAAACAAATACGTGGTGTATGAACAGAATGCATCATACATCATAAAAAATTGCAAATATGAGGCTTCCCAGAAGCAAGGGAAAACTTACATGAATTGATGCACAGAGAAGTAGAGTCAAGAGAACAATATACAGAGTAACTATAATTCTGTAAATGAAATTAAAACTAAAGGACAGCTTTACTTGGATTAATCATAATGACCAATCATCGTCCTAGATGGTTACAAAATATTTGAGTTACAATAGACCTCAGCAGTCATCCAGTCCCATGTAAACCCCCAAAAGAATCCCTTCCAGAACACATCCACAGAGCTGTGCAGTCCCTGCTGGACTTAGGGAGGATACGTCACCACTGGGGAAAGGCCCCTTCCACTTTGGGACAGCTTTCCAGATGATTCTGTGACTCATTTTTCCTTTGCTCTCAGACTCCTCATACATTAAGTCTTTCCTGATATCAAGTCTCAATGCCTCTTTGCAACTTCCACCCACAGCTTCTAGCTCTGACTTCCGGGGCCCATCAAAACAAGCCCAATCTCACTTCCATCAGATAATCTTTCAAGTACTTCAAAGACTTTGATCATTTCCCCCTCCCCCTCCAGCCTCTACTCTGCTCTAGAAGTCAAGCAGACGAAAAAACACTTCACTCCTTCTCAGTACAGAAGTGCAAGATTAAAGTGGCAGAATGCTATATACTCTGTAACAGAGGGATCAAACACAAGAACACCTGCATGTGGCCCCACTACACTCCCAAGTGCAGCTGAACCAGGTTAAAATGTATTTGAGAAATAGTGAATGAATAAAAAGACAGTAAGATATAGATAACATTACACTTTAAAACTACGCCAATATATGGTCCCTAAGGTCCTTGTTTCTGAGTTTGGGACACAGCTTTGTAAGACCTTTTTCACTGTGTCAATTGGTTTTGCCTGGGTTTTTGTTACTTTTGCTAAAAGAAAAAAGGGAGACGATATTAAGAATAACTGGCATAACAGCACAAGACATCAATAAAACCCTTTTAAAAATTGTCTTTGCTATAATTTCTACATATTGGTCCTCACTCTACCTAGAATCCCACAGAATAACTCTAATTTTTCCACAAGACATTCAAATTGTTGAAAACAACTAACACACTCCCTCTATGTCTTCTCTAGGTTAAACATCTCCCTCAAATATTCCTCATATTTCAAGTCTACTCATCTTTTTGCCCCAGATCAGCTCTAGTTTGTTATCAATATCTTCTTAAAATGTGTCACTCGTAATATGAAATAATACCCACAGATGTGATTTGAGTAGACCAAGAGTGAAACTATTATCTCCCTTCTTCTCAATAGTATACTTCAGTTAATGAGATTTGAAAACACAATTTATAAAAACCAAAACCAAAAACAGAACATACTGTTGACTATTGTTGAGTTCAAGATCAGTTCAACAAATCCCTAAGCCAAATCTTCTTTGTATGACCATCTGTCAATCCATATCTCTCCCAACCTGAAGTTATGCAGCTGACTTTTTAATCCTAAGTGCAAGATTTTATATTTGTCACTATTAAGTTTCATCTCTTTTACATTTGGCTCTTCATTTGAGCTTATCATATTTCTGAATCTTGTCAACCAAAGAACAAGTTTTCTCTTCAGCTTCATGCCATCCACAGATTTCTAAGCACTCACTGGTGTTTTCATCTAAGTCACTGAATAAAGATGGTTAATAAAACACTGTGCAGTATTAAAAAAATTAGTACTGGAAATAGTCAGAAGACCAGTATCTCTTTGGTAACATATCTAGTCAAGCCCCAGCTCTGCTACTTACTCTATAAGTAATCAATATGACAGATTTAAAGCTAGAAGAGACCTGAGAGACCACACTTTGCAGATGAATAAATACTCCTCCCATTACATCGCACTGCCATCCACTTAACCATGCTCTGCTAGAAATCGTTCAGAGCCAGAATGGTGCAGGGATGAAAACACCGCATTTAGTGTAAGGAAGACCTAGGTTCAAATCCTGCTTCAGATATTTGCTAGCTGTTTAACCCTGAGGAAGTCACTTAACCTCTTTATTCCCACCAATTTCCTCATCAGTAAAATTAAGGTTGGACTCAAAAGTCTCTAAAGTTCTCTTACCATTCTAAATATGAGATCTCTTAACTTCTCTATGCCTGTTAGCTGAGCTACAAAATAAAAATCAAATTTTGTTGTAAGAATTAAAGACAACACATATAAAGCATCTTGTTAACTGATGTTTTATATGTGTTGTCTTTAATTCTTACTTGTTAACTGTCGCTATTAATTCATTTTTCAGTCACATCCAACCCCCACTTGGGGTTTGCTTGGCAAAGATACTAGAGAGGTTTACCATTTTCTTCTCTAGCTTATTTTACAGATGAGTAACTGAAGCAAACAGGGTTAAGTGACTTACCCAGAGTCACACAGCTAGTAAGTGTCTGAGGCCAGATCTGAACCCAGGAAGGTGAATCATCTGATTCCAAGCCTAGTACTCTATCATCCACTGCACCATCAAATTGCTCATCTTGTTAATTATACAGCACCAAATAAAGGTAAGATATTAAAAGAGCTAAGAAGAAAGCCTTGTTGTATATACCACTTGGGATTTCCCCTAAGGCTACCATTCCATCAGTTCTAAAGTCACTTAATCCCTATTAAAATTAGGCTATATTTCTCTATCCTGTCCCAAAAGCCTTTGTTGTCATCATACCTGTGATGCTTCATTATGGTTTGGAGGTGACTACAGGCTTTCAAAGATTATGACAACTGGAGCGTAAGTTCTGGCACCTCTAGCCATGCTGGAAGGGCTTCTGCAAAGTTCCAATTTTTGAGGATCAGTCTCACTCAGTACAAAAGGGTTTACCACCAACAGTCTGGCCATTTAATTGAAGAATTCTTTGCTCACTGCAACTTATGATAGAAGTCCTGTGCAGATCCCTTTCACTTTGGCAGTAATGATGCCAAGGTGGCAAAAATGGAAGTAGAGGGTACTAATAATCTCAGTTTTTTAAGCCATTTAAAAAGTTTAACTTGGTATCTGTACTCTAAATTTGAGGTACTTAAATTCTGGCATCAGAAGAAGGCAATTACAGCTAAGTGAAAACTTAAGATGGAAGTTGCATATAAATAAAGGGATGGATTACAAGTACTACCTGAAGGGGCAGATAAAGGAATTGGCATTGTTGGTTTTATTGTAGGCCTAAGGGAAAGGAGAAACATCATTTTATGGGACCCTTGGTCATCTTGTATTGCAATTCTCATGGTATTTGCCCTAAGAGCACCAATATCTGTTACAGGAAACAAAGAGATTGACAAATTCTATAAATACATATTCTACAGGTATTCTATAAATTCTATAAACGATAAGGACCCTCCAAATTAATACAACATACATCTAAAAATCAATGCCCAGGTGGAAACAGATGGAATGGCAAGCTATATATTGGAAAGCATGGATCAGGAATCAAGAATGAAAGAAGAAATGTTTTATAAACTTCATATTTTTACATTGTGAACACTTTCCTTAAGAAAAGACTGGTAGGCACTGAATATGAACAGCACCAAATAACAAAAAAAAATGAAATTGTTTATATTTTGATGGACAGAAAACAAGAGATTACTAATGTGGGAATCATTTCTAAATCAGTCTGACCACTGAGTTATTAGAAGACAAAAATTAGCATAAAACTACAATAAAAATGAGAAAAAGATATGCATTCAATTGAAATAACTCAACTCTGACCAAATAAATCAAGTTACTAATAATTTTTAAAATGGCTAATGGAAGAGAAAAGGATACTGAAACCACCATAATACATATAGGAGTATGATCTATATAAATAAACTGCCATAACAAGGAGACCAAAAGAACCTAAAAGCACATTAGTCAACAAATTCCTGAATTACTGGAAATTCAGGGAGATGGCAGTCAAAGTCACCATATTACATTTGTAAAATCTTCTAGAGAAGGTGTTGTAATTAAATTAAATTCAGCAGGCATTAGTAAACGACTATAATATGAATAAAAGACAAAATCAGGAAACAAAAATAAGAATCAAACATTGCTTAATCCCAAGGAATTTATAACCCATTGAATGGAAGAGGTTGTGGGCAATATTGCATCAAAGCAGACAGAAGCAAAGAAAAAATCTGCTTAAAGAAAACACTGTAAAAGGTCCAAATAAGCAAAGTCATCTCGAGGCATTTATGGGTGGAACTGAAAGGACAATAAACAGAAGAAAAATGGAAAAGATTTTTACAACAAAGCTCAGTGGAGTCACGACCACAAAACTCAAACATCATAACCCTGGAGGTAGGTAAAAATGTCACCGAAGGGAATAAAGAAGGGGAAAGCAACCAGGCTAGGCCAAATGTTTATTATGGAGATCTGTGCTGAAGGCAGTATAATTATGAGGGCACTGAGGGATCAATTCAGAAGGCTTCTGCAAGAGGACACATACCAAAAGCAAAACAAGACTGTGAAAATATCAACTACGAACATATATGCTTACTTTCTCATCAACATAAAATTTTTACATCTCATTCACACATGCATCAAATTCATCTACACATACATCAAGAACATCCTTGATAAGAATATTAGTAGGAAATAAGCAGGCCTTCACAAGCGGTATTCCACAGCAGACAATATCTATACCATCACACAAGTGACTAAAAAACGTAGTGAATATAAGCGTCCACTGGGTTTGTCAGTTGATTATTTTAAAAAGTCTATGATTTAGTAGAACATAATATTGTCTTCCAACAATGTCTCTCTCATTTACATATCCAACTCATTCCTTATTCCTTTAAGGATATAAGAGAATCTTGTTCAAAAAGGAAATGAACATAAACATCAGGTGAGGCACGTGACAGGGAGATGTATGCTTGCCAAAGGTATTCACCATAGTGATGGAGGGATCCAAAACAGATTTCTAGTTAAAGGAGACTTTTCTGTGGACAGTGGGATCCCCCAGATGTTCCTACTTGCTTATGATAGCATGCTAGCTGTAGCAAGCCTTAGAACACTGCAGTTTCCTGGAAAAAAATCTGTATTCATTCAAGAAACTTGGCTTAACCATTCACACAGGAAAAACTGATGGATGAAATGTATCTATTGTCCAAATTATAACATGGAGCTGGAGGAACAACTTACGGAGGCTGCCCATTAGTGTATGCATATACAATGTGTATGTGTAAGTTTTGCAGAGAAGATGCTGACCTTCACTGGTGGAAGAAGTTTCTCACAGTGAAATCCTACATCAATGAAACTACAGGTCTTATGTGTGTGTGATAATACAATGGACAATTAGTTGGGCCCAGAGTTAACAGGAGGAGAAAAAGCTGGATTGTCTTCAGGAAACTGTAATGCTCCTTTAATGATCACAAACATTTCAGGAACAAAGCTACAACTTTTTAATACTAATTTTCTATTGCTGTTGTTCTTTAATTTGGCCACAAAACTTCTGCAAACTGAAAATAAGTATTGCCCTAAGAGATACAGAGAAGTACATGTTAGACGTAAGCATAATGCAATAAAGGAAATTCAAAGAAGAGAAGCAAACGTCATCAAGAAATATATGATCAAAAAAGAAGATGAAATGGACACGTGGTAAAGAATAATGGGCAAACAAACCAAGTGTTTTAGTGGCATCCTTGCAATGTCAGGAGATATTGGTGAAGGCATACAGCAAGCACATTGGGGAAGCTTTCTGTAAAGGGCTTATGGGAATATATGGACAAGAACTACACAGGATGGGTGGCATGGGTAGCTTGCAATCTGTACTGCATAAGGGAACATCCAAACCAAAGAGATCATAGGACCATTTGATTATATCTAAAGTTTTAGGGAAAAGTCAACTGTCTTGCAGAAACCCATAAATGCTATGTTTATAGCATTTCCAATTTAACCCAACATCATTTACTAAGCACCTACTACATGCCAGGGATACAAAGACAAAACCAACAAATATCTACCCTCAAGAAACTTACACTGTAGGAGAAGAATACATCATGTTTCCAGATAAGAATATACAAAAAGCACCAAGCTTTAACAAGTAAGAAGATCAGCAAAGTTTTATAATAGGAGATGGCATCAGAGCTGAGACTTAAAGAAACTTTTCATATGTTTTTAAATGATTTTACATGTTGACTAATGTTCATCTTTTTATTTACTAAAATATCAACAATAGTATATTTACCACATTGCAAGTCAACACAATTAATTCCCAATCATCTCCAATAACAAAAAAATTCACTAATTTATAATCAAAAGTCTAAATCTTCAGTTAATAGATTTTTCCCCCTGGGGCAGCTAGGTGGTACTGTGGATAAAGCACTTGACCTGGAGTCAGGGAGACTCATCTTCCTGAGTTCAAATTTGACCTCAAACACTTCCTAGTTATGTGACCCTGGGCAAGCCACTTAACCCTGTTTGCCTCAGTTCCTCATCTGTAAAATGAGCTGGAGAAGGAAATGGCAAACCATTCCAGCATCTCTGCCAAGAAAACCCCAAATGGGATCACAAAAGAGTCATAAATAGATTTTTACTAAAAACACTTTTCAAAAAATCCATTTCAATTAAAGCTGTTTTTTAAAAAGACACCAATATATTCATGACACTTTTTTTTATTAATAAAGCAGATTTAGTGATAACAATGACATGAAAGTTCAATCACTGTCACTTCTGAATTTTGACTGCACCTAGTGACAGCTCATACTCATATAGAACTTTAAGTTTTATACACACACACACACCAACAACCTTGTGAGTAGATTGTTACGTTCATTTCACAGAGGAGAAAAATTAGGATCAGAGAGATTAAGTGACTAGTACAAAATGATACAAAAATTGAGGACCTAGTTTTCTGACTCCAAGTCAATTTCTTCTTTCTACTCCAGTATACTACCTCTGCTTACAAGGGGAGAAACTATCCTTTCTAGATAAAGAAAACAAAATCAAGCACTATGTTCTAAAATTAGAAGAATTCACTAAAACTACAAATGGATCTCTTTACAGTCAGGAAGCAAGTACCACAAAACGTAGTCAACACTGCTCTAACAGAAGGCATCATACAAGAGAACTATTTCTCTGCATACATGTTCATAAAGAATAATAAAAGTTCATATAAACTAAATTGGAAATATACAATGAAAAGAAAAACCAGGAGCCCTACTCTTTGTTTTGTAAACTCTCTGCTCTTACCTTATAGGTACATCATAGTCAAGTCTAGGGGGAAAAAAATCAACAATTATGAAAGTAGTGTTGGCAAGCTACCAATGCATTTTTGCCCTCGTACACACTTTTCTCTCATTGGAGAATAGTGACATGGAAAGAAGAATTTGAATCAGAGTGGAAAAGAGATTAGAGATGAGCAACTCTACACAGAAATTTATTCATGTTAAACAGAATTACAATGACAAACTGAAGAAAGAAAAATCCCTTCTCCATAATGTGGCAGATACAGAAAAGCTTAGGTTCAGATTAAGATCATTATTATAGCAAAATTAATTTTTATAACATCACTTGCCAAACAATTAAATAAAGTTTGTTCTAAGATTAAAACATTAGAAAATGAGTCCACAGAAATAACTGCTAAAGAACAGTCCCCCATGGCTCTCAATAGGTGGCTTCTCTTTTCATTCTACAGCATGTTACTTGGTGACATCAGTCCCTACAGGTTTCGTTATCACCTCTATGTAGATGATTGTCAGATCTACCCAGACCTTACCTCTAGTCTTACATCAACAAGTGCCACTTGGACATCTCAAACTGGATGTCCAGTAGGCATCTAAAATTCACTATGTCCAAAACAATTCATTATTTTTCCTCTGAAGCTCTTCTCTTTTTCCAGCTTCCCAATTATTGTCAAAGTCATCATTATCTTTACAGTCAACCAGCATCACAACCATATCACCCTTGACTCCTCACTTACACTCACTCATCTCACATACTTAATTTGTTGCCATATATTGTCATTTTTACCTTCGCAACATCTCCTGTTATATTATCAGCCCATCTCTCCACTCAACACATCCATTCCCCTGTACAGTCCCTCACCATCTTATACTAGGACTTCTGCAAAAGCCACTGGTGCATCTACCTGACTCAAGCCTCTCTCCACTCCAGTCTATCATGCATTCAGCTGCCAAAGTGATTTTCTAGAAGCACAGGGCTGACGATATTAGCCCTCTACTCAATAAATTCCCAATGTTTCCCCATCAACTCCAGGATCAAATGTGAAATCCTACAATAGCTTTTCATCTCTTTCAAGCTCAGAGCCTTTCTATCTTTGTAGTCTTCTCACTCTTCCTCTCCCAACTGGTCTCCCATGCAGCTATGCTTGCCTTGCTGCTACTTCTCCTCCACAACATTCCATTTCTCTATTCCAGGCCTGTGGACTTGTGTTCCCCAATGCCTGAAATCCTCTCTCTCCAAACCTCAGCCTTTTGGTTTCCTTTAGCTCAAATCCAACTTTCCAAAAGAGGCCTTTGCTGGGCCACCCTACTTCTGATGCCTTACATGTACACTGTATATTTTATGTGTAAATAGTCATTTGTACTGTCTCTACCAGTAGAATGTAAGCTCCCAGAGAAAAGGGACCACGTTTCAGCCCTTCCTTGTATCTCCTGCATTTAAGCACAGTACCTTAACACCTAATAAGCACAATGTTTGTTGAATGAAGAATAAAGAGATTTAACAGGTGTCCCAGTGGATAAAGAAAAAAGTTCAAATATGGCCTAAGACATACTAGCTATGTAACCATATCTCCCCATCGAAATAGTGAATGCATAAGTATTTTGTAAACACAGTTAAGTTCTAAAGAAATTCGGAATTAACACCAAGTTGATTATTTTAAGTTGAAAATGGATTTTTTAAAAACTATGAAAATGGATCATTCATTAAAAGCAAATCTAGGTTCTGATACTAATATCACAACTGCAGTATCACCTTATCTATAATATTTCTAACTGCCTATAACAAGTACATTTTGGAACTTAAAAAGTATAATTCAAGACAGAAGATTCAATCGGAACATGAAAATTGAAACAATCAGTATTTTTAAATTTCACCTGTTAAAAACAGTTACTATTTGCTTGTTTAAAGTTCTACATCAAGGAAACCTGTTTGGAAAAGAGTAGTCCTATTTATAGATAAATTCTGAATATTACTGAAATTACAGTAAATGATGGATTTACTCTCCAGATTACACTCTCAAGAGATCTGAAATAGCATTCTATTATGAAAATAGTGATTGCTACTAGGAAGCTACAGTCTTACAAACCGTGTTGTGGGTTTTGTTGAAAGTCTTAATAGTTGTGCCCAATTTTTTTTGACCTATTCATTTTATAAAGTCTTGTCTACTTAAAGTTGAATTCTATCATAAAAGATTATTTTACAAACACAGTAAAACATTTCCTGTTTTAGCTCTACTTTGAAAACCACTAGATTGTGTGGGTACATACCAGTCACATTTCTGTATTCAAAGTGTCTTTGATAATGACAAAACTATAGTCTATAGCAATCCTCATTAAATAAATTGAATTAATTATACACACTTAAAAGACTCTGGATCTTATAAAATATTACAAGTATAACAAAATATAAAATTACATGTTTAATTTACAGATTATCTTTACCATTACACATAACCAATCTCTTCAAATGAATTTTATACTAAGCAGCATTATTGGTGACAGAAAATCGGAGTAATTCTAACTATTTAACTTTTTAGGTTTCCAACACCTGAAAATATAATGGAAATGACAAACAGAAAAACATTCTAAATCATTAACTCACTTACTGACAGAAAATCTTAGTTTCATAAAACATCTTCAATCCCCCATACTACGTACCTCTGAAAATTATATGAAATGGATTATTTTTAGAATGCTTAAAAAAAAGCTCAATACTTCCTGTTTTAACTCCACCTTAACAACAACACACACTTTCCTTTTGATTTTCTCAGCTCCCACCTGTTTTCAAGTGGAAAGGATGAAGATAACAGCTATAAGTTTAGGCTGGTTAGGACATGTTACTAAATGAACTCAAGATCAACACTTGGATCAATTAAACCTATGTAAGAGGAAAAAATATCCCCCAGACACAGTGAATTCCTACCCCTGATCTGATATCTCAAAAATGTATGTCAAGATGAGAATTTAAAGATGGTTCAGTGCAAATCCATCACCAGAATTGCAAAAATTTTAAATTCATATCTTATTAAGAGTGGCTCAGAAGGATCTTTGATAAAAAGGTTAACACATAAGAAATAATGAGATGTTAAAAAAACAAAACAGATGCCTGTTTGCTAACCAAAAGTCTCACACACTGAGAGAAATAAGGGCATCTCAACTATATACATAGATACATACACACATAAACACATTTTTAATATGCAGATAGTTTGTAACATTAAACTTTTTATAACAAGATGTGAAATCTGGCATTCTCAATGTCAGTACAGCAAGATGATGATATAATACTGTGTAAGTATTCAATTCTTAGAAATGTCACATTTACTTTAAAAAAAGATTAAATCTGTTTTAAAAAGAATTGGACTTTAAAAGTAGTTAAAGTGGGGTATGTTAATCCTCAATTTAAAAACGCACTATAGCACTTAGATACATTTCTGATTATGATTACATGTCTCTCCTGCTGGTTGGGAATTTGGACGACTGCTTATAAGGAATGTTATAGAGGGTGCTTCAAGTGAGAGTTAGACTGTATGATTCTGAGGTCCCTTAGAACTTTTGAATATTATGATTCTATGATTTTTAACTCAAGATTTCAGAACTATAAAAGTTCCTACAATGGTATGACTTTTCTAACCAAAGGATCAAACCTGTACCACTTCTATACACTAAAATTTTAAAGCAGTTGATATTTGACAATATTAACAATAAAATTGTTTGATTTTTTTTTCTTCAGACAACCAGAGATTTCACTGGTATAGAGCAGAGGTGTCAAACACACAGCTGCATTCTGTCCACACTCCCATACTCCTGAATCAGCCCAGATTAAAAAATAATTTGGAAATATTTATCAAAGGAAATAAAAACACAATAAAACACTGGCAATATTGCATTTTAAAACCAAGTCAACCTGCGGCCTGCAGGGATCCTTAGGTGGTTTAGTTTAGTGTCCTCTCCCCACCTTATATTTGAATTTGACACCACTCTTTTGGAGAAAATGCCTTGTGTGAAAACTTGCTCCACTAGATACAGATTAAGCAGAAACTGGTGCTTTTAATCTTTAGAAATGCCTAGGGCAACAAGAGGTTAAGTGACTTAGCCAAGGTCATAAAACTAGTGTGTGTCAGAGACAGCGCTTTAAACTAGATCTTCAGGACTCCAAGGCTGGCCCTATTAACTACTACCACAGTGCCTCTCAGTGTTTGAATAAGTACAGGGAACTGCAAAAATTTACACTTCAACTATGAGTTTCCACAATAGTGGTATAATTTATCTTCAAAAAGAAAAATACAGAACCATCACAATCATAAGATTCTAAAGATACAATACAATAACTCAGAAATTATACAAATTACAAATGACATTAAAATCTTTCCTCATATGAAGGAAATACGACAAACATGAAAAATTAACTAAGTATGGAATTTTGTAAATAATTTTCTCATATAAAGTAGGTGTTGGTTAGGATGTTAAGTTTCTCATTAATCAGTACTGTCAATCTTTGTCCACAGCAGAGTGGCTCCCTATTAACTAGTGAATTCAGTTCAAACTCCCTTTAGTACTCAAGGCCACTCACAAGCTGGAGCCCCCTTCACTTTCCAGTCTTCTATACTATTCCCCTTCACCTACTCTATACACCTATCAACTTGGACCACTTATTATTACTCCTATATTATCTGCACTGCCAAAATTCTGCTTTAACTGCTCCTTAGGCCTGGAATGTCCAGCTCACCCTTTTCTGCTGGTAGAATTCTTATGCATCCTTTAAAGCCTAATTCAGCTCCTACCTCTCCAGGAGGTCTTTGCAGAGTTCCCCAAATGGCAATGGGCCATGCCCTCCTTGATCTTCAGAGCTCTCTATTTACCCTTTTGTGACAGCAACAAAATTCTGAACTTGGATTTAAAAAAAAGATTGCTGAGTCCTAAATGACATTGAGTAGCAGTGTGACCAAAGGTAAGTCACATAACTTCTCTCAGTATTGGATCTCTCAGTTATTGGCACTAAAGATAATGATGATTAACTATTATTTCACAGGCTGGTTATAGTAAACGACAAAGTCTGTCAAAGTGCTTTTGGCAAAGCAGAGCACTGAACCTGGAAGTCACAAAGACCCAGGTTCAAATCCTACTTAGTGTATGACCACAGACAAGTTCCATACAAATTTTTTAAAATATATTTTTGGGGAGGGAGAATTCAGTTAGAGAATGGTGAAAAATAGCCCTCAAACTAAGGCTCAAAAAGAGGTCGGGATTACAAAAGGCAGCAGTGAAGAAGGAGACCGTTCTCCAGGTATGAGGGCACACAGCCTATGCAAAGGAGACTGAATAGGGAACTTCTACACAGGAGATAATAATTAGGTCAACTTGGCTGGAAGAAAGGGAGTAGGGGGTGAGATATGAAATCAGTCTGGAAAGATTGAAGCCAGAATGTAAAGGGTTTTGGGTCCCTAAGGCTTCCTGAGTTGTGACATGGTCAGACCTATGCTTACACATGATATCAATGATAACAAATTATACCAACAGTTGAAGTAGTATACCAAAAAAGACATCACAGCTTGCCACTAAAGCCTTCTATCTGAACACTGCAGTACCAGGAGTCAGAAACATATGTTCTAGTCTTGACCCTAATGCTTACAAGCTGTGTGACCCTGGGAAAGTAACAAACTCTCTGAACCTCAGCTGCCTTACTTATAAAAGGAGATTGAACTAAATTGCTAAAGTCACTTCCACCTCCAAAGTACTATGATTCTAAACATACTTTAAAGTAGAACATGGATCAAAATTCTAAATCAACAAGTTGAGAGACTCACCAAAATCCCCATAAGAATAATCAAGTTAAAACAAAGACATTAAGTTATTTAAAAATAGGAAAACATGATACAGATGAAAAGGAACTTGAGGCCTAACTCAATGGTTATGATATCAAGATAATCAGGTAGCCATTACATATAAAGAAAAGAAAAACGACAAACATACACCCACCCTCACAACTTCTGAACAGGAAACCCAAGGAAAGTTTCCAAATCCTATTTCCAGCAGCTCTTCTCCAGAGTACTACGCCTCAACACTGAAAGTACAGGCCCCTCATTTAGAACTAAGAGCTAGTACTACATGCTTGGGATGTCAGAAAAATAAATAAAAGGAATAAATTCTATTGTCACACACTACCTATGAGAGTATAAAGTTGTCCCCTGTTGATCTCTTACCTCATTATTTTTCCCTCTCCCTCCCACGAAGTAAATTTACTTTCTAACATCCTGGGATGAGCCCTGAAAAAATCCCCTTCACTCCACTCCAACCCCAACTCCTCCCATAGGAGGGGCAAGCATGTTCTGAAATGCAGACCCCAATCCCTCCCAAAGAAAAAGTATCCTTTTCAATAGCAGTATATTATAAACTTCAAGGCCAGTGCCCTCAACCACTGGACAGGAATCCCGTGGCACCCACTTTCCTAACTATATACCCAAGGAATTTTAAAAAAGGGTAGTGCCTAAGAAGAGGCTCCTAGTATCTGACACTCATGCCCTCCCCACCGTTTTGAGGCAGGACAGGAATCCCAAGGCACCCACTTTCCTATGCACACAGGTCTTTTTTTTAAGGTACTTAGTAAAAGAGAGGCTCACAGTATTGGACAGTGACCCCCCCCCCGTTTCGCCCATGGCACCCTCTTCCCCAACTACAACCCAAGGAGTTGTCGTGAAAGGCACTGCTCCAAAGAGGGGTTCACGGGGGGCGGGTAGCGAGGACACGCGTGCTGAGGCGAGGGCAGAGGGGGGCACTTCACCGGAGGCGGTAAGTGCGAGGGGAGGGAGCAGAGGGAGGGCACCTCCTTTTTCTGGGGGGGAGGGCAGGGAAGATGTGCTACCCCTACCCCAAGAGGTCTGGAGCACCGAGACCCTGCCGGGCCAGGGGTGGGGCGGGGAGAGGAGGGGGACCAGCCACCTCGGAGGGTGGGGGCTCCATGTCCGCCCCTTTCCGGGCCCCTCCCGCCAGCCCGGGCCACCCCGCCGGCCCGTCCCGGGCGTGGCTGCCTGTGGCCGCGGCGGTGGCGGCGGCAGGGCCTCCCCGAGCCCCGGCCCCTCCTGCCCGCCTGGGCCCCGCCGCCGCCCCGGACACTGAGGGAAAGGGGCGGGGGGGGGGGGGAGAGCAGGGGACGGACGGACGGACGAACGGGCGGACGGCCGGCATCAGCCGCAACCGGCCCCGCGCCCCCAGCCTCTCACTCACCCCCCCGGTCCGGCGCCTCCTCCTCCTCCTCCTCCTCCTCCTCCTCCTCCTCCGCCTCCTCCTCCTCCTCCTCCTCCTCCCCCTCGGCCGCGGGTCCTGCTCGGGCTCTGCGCGGCGGCGGCGGCGAGGCGGCCTCGGGAACGGCGGCGGCGGCAGCAGCGGCGGCCTCGGGAGCGGTGGCGGCGGCCTCGGGACCGCGCACGCACGCACGGACGCACGCTCCTCCCCCTCCTTCCTTCTCCTAGCCTGGCCCCGCCCCCTTTCCGAGAGCCCACTCTTAACCCCGCCCCCGAGCCTCGCTCTGGGGGCGGCCTTTAAAAGAGCCGGCCTCTAGCCTCGGGGCTGACAGAGGCGTGAGAACTGCGGGCGGCCGGCCTAGTGCCCCGAACTGAACCCTCCCCTCCCCCGACTTCCCCATCTTGGGGGATGACAGCAGCCGCGTTCCAGTGATCCCAAGGCCAAACGTGCGTGTCATCGTCTCCGATTCTGCCCTCTTCTTCTCAGCCCCCGTGCCCCTAGTCAGTGGTGGCTCGGCGCGATCCCTCGTGTCCGGCTCCCACCTACACGCGGGGTCGCCACTTAATCCGGGAGCTTAGTTTTTCTTCCCCTAACTTCCCGTCTCTCCCTCCTGCCTCCTGCTTAGATCCGCGCCCGGGATGATCCTCCTGTCATGTCACTCCTGAAAAGTCTCGAGTGGGTCCGCACTGCCTGCTGAATCAATTACAAACCGAAGCCCCTGGCATTCAAGGTCCCCCACAACCTGGCTCCCACCCACCTCTCCAGGCTTATTCTCCATAGCCCGCATTTATATAACACCTACAATGTGCCAAGGGAGCAGATAGGTGACTCAGTGAAATCAGGAAAACCCTGGCCTCAGATACTTCTTAGCTGGAGGAGCTCACTTAACTTCTGTTTGCTTTAACCCACTAGAAAAGGCAAAACACTCCAGCGTCTGTGGGGAAAAAAAATCCCCTGAACGGAATGGTTCGTCAGATCAGGAAGAATAGGATACGACTGAACAGCAGCTATGTGCCAGGCACTGTGCTAAACTGTTTACAAATATTATCACATTTGATCTTCATAACAACCCTGGGATATAGATAGGATGACTATCTCCATTTTACAGGTGAAGGTTACATCACTTGCTGGAGTCACACAGCTAGTCTGAGGCTGTATTTGAACTCAGGTCTTCCTAACTCCAAGTCCGGCACTCTATCTGCTGCACTTAACTGCCATATATCCTGCATACTGCATTCCAGACAAACGACCACTTTCTGTCCTCAGGCCAGTTTCCCCATTAATCATACTCAAAATAGATTAACACCACTCATTTACCATTATCCCTCCAACTTTTAAGTCCTTCCCTTCTTTCAAGGTCCAAGTCAGATGCCACCCGCTCTTTGAAGCTTTCCTTGACTCCCTCATTGAAATACTATCCCCATTTCTAATGAAAGTCAGTCAACAAGCACACACAGGCAAAAAAAACTCCCCAGGGAGTTTACAGTTCTAATCAGGGAAGTCAAGGCATAAAAGACAACCTGAAGTCCCAGCCTTTTCTCAAAATTGAGATTCTGGGAGGAACTCTACAGTGGGAACAAGCATCACAGGGAGAAAGTCCCTGAAATATGGAGGCAGAGTCAGAAAAGGAAGTTCACCTGGTCTAGAAAGTGAAAATGATCTCTTCCCAAATTTCTCAGACCATTTTCTGTTGGCCTCTCCTGTCCTTAACTCACTCTCCCTTCTATCACTTTGCATAGAGAATAGAAATGTAAGTTAAATTGAACTTTTGGAGGGAAGAGGGAAGGCAGGAAATGGAAGGCGGGCTTTGAAAAAAAGCTGCAAATGAAAGAAAATAAAAGTAAGGACTTGGAGAAATGGGAAGGACCTAGCTCTAAGATCTTTGAGTTTTAGTTTCTGTAAAATAAGAGGGTTGGTCTATTCTAGATTATATCTAAGGACCCCTCAACTGTGCATGATATTGGAAAAGCAAGGTTTTTGAAAGAGGTGATTGAGGCTAGGGGCTTCATATTCTTCTCCATGCACATATGCAATTTATGTGTGACTTGGTATGTAAGTTCTAGGAAGTTATCTAAGGCACATAGAGGTTTAAAGGGGCTTCCCTAGGATCATGCAGCCCACTATCAGAGATAGGATTTGAATCCACCTTCTGACTCCAAGCCCAGTATTCTATCCATTTGCAATAACAAGGACAGTCTGTGAAAAGATCACTCTATGTCCTTCTGCATGTGCTAATGGTAACTATCAACTTTTATGTAATGTTCTTACCTACCTATCTCAGTTAGTCTTCACAATAACCCTCATCAAGTCTATAATGTAAGTATTGTTATCCTTATTTTGCAGATGAGGAAACTGAGGTTCAGAAAGGTTAAAGAAACTACACAAGGTTACAAATGCTAGTAAGCAGGCGGCATGCTAAGCCAGGTCTTCTGACTCCTGGTTCCATTCTCTTTCACCTACAGCGCAGCTCCTCAAACATTTGGTGAGAGTGTGATCCTAGAAGATGGCTCCTCTCACAGTCTTTACTGAATGAATCAGTAATTTGCTGATATAAAGTCTCCTAGGAGTAGAATTAGTGAGGGAGAAATTGAGTCTTGAAGGAATTAATCCAAACCCAAGAAGCAAATTTAGGTGCCTAGCAAAAGTCCCTTGAAAGTTTGAGGATTGCTTCCCCCCCCTCCAAAAAAAAAGAAAGTTTGGGGAGAACCTTCACGCTTCTCCAAGATCCTGTAACCTGTGTTCCTTTCACCCTATGAGCTACCCTGAATATCAGAGACTTCATCTTTAGTCCCATTTTAACATCTGGCACATCTGTGACAATTGTAACATTTTCTTAAAGACTGAGAAGAGCCCAATTTCCACTGTCCTAACACTGACTCCAATAGTAATGAGACACAAAGAGAAGAGATGAAACCTACAAAGAGGCAAGGAAAAAAATTCTGAAACTTAAAGCTGGTCAAAAGTTAGGAAGGCTTGCTTTGAGAAATGGTAGCTTCTTTCTGCTTGAGGGTGTGCAAACAAGCTGGACCACCATTTGGTGGGTATGATATAGTGGGAATTCCTTTCATATACGAGTTAGACAAGATACTCTGTAAGGAAGCACCCTTCCAACTCTCAAATTCCAGTGTTTTGAGAAAGTCTCTACCTGACTTTGGAGAAACTTTCCTTTGCCAGAAAACTTGAGCTACTAAAGAGGGCAGACATTTGGTGTTATTACTTTTCTTCTGGTAACTTTCTGAGAATTTCTACCAAATGTTCCCCAATTTTTAGAGGATTTGTCTAATTTGGTGTTATTTTTTTGTCTTAGATGAAGTTGACTGGAGTGAAACTGGCAGGGTCCCTGGAGTGAGTTTATGGACAAAGTCATTTTTAAAGCATTAAGGTTGTGACACAAATCAATTTTTTAAAAAAGGAACTCCATGTAATTTTGTTGTTGTTGTTGTTTAGTCATTTTCAGTCATGTTCGATTCTTTGTGACCCCTTTGGGGTTTTCTTGGCAAAGATATTGGAGAGATTTGCTATTTCCTTCTCTAGGTCATTTTATAGATGAAAGAACTGAGGCAAACAGGGTAAAGTGACTTGCCCATGGCCATGATGCAGATTTAAAAATATTTTCAGAGCTAGTGGCTCCATTTCCTCATGTAGAACAAGAGTAGTTACATTTCAGTGCCAAGCTAGAACCAACAGTCCATTTGGGAAACTATAAGTATCTGGCAGAGCCAAAATCAGGGTGGGGAGACTGAGTTTTTACCCAGGGTGCTGAAATTGAGAGGAGCACATTTTCTCCCTTGGTGGTCTTCTGGCTCACCATTTCAGTACCTCAAAGTCCTCTCCTAGACCTGTGCTTCTGAATGCTGCATCCTTCTTGACTGTACCCCAGGACTGAAGAAGAGCCACTATGCCTGCTCCCACCAGCCTTATCTTGAAACTCCTCCTAGGTGTTGTGGAGTTTGGGGGTAAATTAGTTGTCATTAGTTGGGCTAAACAGGAGCAGGCCAGACTCTCTGTGGGAACAGGCTTCCCTTCTCCTCAGCACAACTGCACCTCACCTTGGGTGGCTCAGAGGAAAGTCATGTGTGGGGGTAATTGAAGATAAATGCCAGTCAGTAGAGGATACCAAAGATTTCCCAGGACATAGAAGCTCTGTAGCTTTTCTCACAGCAGTAGATGACTTTTCTAACCCTAAATCTATGACCCTATGAAAATGATTACCTTGTGACCTATAATACTCATCTACCTAATGAATAACGCTTACTGACTGTAATCTTTGTATAAAGCACTGATAAGGCTCATGTGACTCTATCTTATATTGTATATATGACAACCCTTGGACAGTGAAGTTGTTGGCATTCATGTAGAAAAAGGCTGTCCAAAACACCAAACAGTAAGTTATTGGAGCTCTTTCTATATTTCCCCATGAGAAGAATAATGGGACAACTGACAGGAAGCAGATTGGAGACAGACTGGGACAGGCTTTAAATGCCACACAAAGGAATTATATTTTATCCTTGAATCAATAGGAAATCACTGAAACTAAGTAAGGAAATATCATGGTTAGAACCATGTTCTAAGACTATAAAAATTGGTACTTGATTGGAAGATGACCTGGAAAGGAAGAAGAAACTGGAGAGCAGGGGGGAGGAGTCCCCACATTAGCTCAGGAAAATGGTATGGAGGGCTGGAGCTAGAATGGTGGTCATGTGAGTGGAGAGAAATGGACAGATTGAGATATTTTGTAGAAGTGCAATTGGCAATATTTGGTGAATGATCGGATATCAGAAACTGAGTGAGAAGAGTTGAGGATGGTCCCTAGGTTGTGAGCCTGAGAGATTAGAAGGATGGTGGTGCCCATAACAGAAGTAGGTGAATAAAGAAAAGAAGTGGATTTGGGGAGAAAAAATAATGAATTTTATTCTGGGAATGTTGAGTGTGTGTGATGCTTATGGGACAACCTGCTGGATATGCCCAACATGCAGTTGATGATGTGGGATAGGAGTTCAGGACAGATGTTGTTACAATATGTAAATATGGGAGTCATTTGCAAAGAAATGATAATTAAATCTTTTGAGTTGATGAGATCACTGAGAGATCATAGAGATAAAAGAAAATAGAGCCTAGGTCAAAGCCCTGGGGTACACCCACCCATAGAGGGCAGGTTTTGGATGATTATCCACCAAAGGAGACTGAGAAGGGGCATTCAGACAGGTAGGAATGTAAGCAAGAGATAGCAATGTCATGAAAACAATGCAGGGAGGAAAGAATATTCAGGAAGAAGGGTTAGTCAACAGTGTCGAATGCTTCCGAGGGCTTAAGAGGGATGATGCCTGGAAAAAAAGATTCACTAGATTTAGCAATCAAGAAAGCTATTTGGTGACCTTGAAAAGAACAGTTTCAGTCAAGTGTCGTGGCCCAGCCCGGAAATTAGATTGCAAAGGGGTTGAGAAGTGACTGGGAGGTGAAGAAGGAGAAGAGTATAAAAGACTTTTTTTAGGAGCTTAACAGAAAGTAAAAGATGCAGACTTTTGAGTCTTTAACTGTGGGTACAAACAACCACAATGGTTGATGGAAGCCTGGCATTTAGGGGCTGTTACAGACCTAAGCAACACCCCTTTCTACTCCTGTAGAAGAGAGAAAGCAGAAAAAATCAGAACTAAGAACCAGAGGTGAGAGAGCCCACCTATCTCACAGTTCCTTCCCAGTCTTCTTTGCTGAGATCATCAAGGTAAAGCATCTTTGCTGGGTATATGTCCTACCCTCTAACCATTATTGCATCCTTGAAGCTCTGACCTGGGCCTTCTTCTCTTTATTCAGTATATCTTCTCACTTAATGACCTTTTTAGCTTCCATGAGTTATCATCTCCATGTAGATCACACACACACACATACACATATACATGTGTACATGTGTGTATGTACATATGTATGTATGTATGTATAGCCCTGATCTTTCGCCTGACCTCCAGTCCAGCATCTCCCATTATCTATTGAACATCTCCACCTGAATATCTCCTCTGGGCATCTCAAACCCAGTGTGGCCAAAATAGAGCTCATTTCCCCCATTCCCCAAACCATCTCACTTCCTAACTTCATTGGTCAAGGATACTATCATACTTCCAGCCACTGGGTTACACAACCTTGGAATTACTTTTAACTCTCCTTCACTCCACATATCCAATAGCTTGTCAAGCCTTAACAGTTTTTTACCTCTACCTCCCTATTGATTTTTACCTCTATAAGAAGAATATTTCTTGTATCCCTCCCAATTTCTCTATTCACATGGCCCCAGCCCCAGTTCAGGCCCTTATCACTTCTGGCCATGTTGGTCTCCCTCCCTCAAGTTTCTCCATTCTTCAATATATCCTTCATATAGCTACCAAAATGATCTTCCTCAAGCTTATATCTGACCATGCCACTGCCCTGTTCAATAAAATCCAGGAGTTTCCTCTTGCTTCTAGGATCAAATTGGAGCTCCTCTGGTTGCCATTTAAAATGCTTTATAACTTGGTTACAATGTAAATTTTCAGACTTTTTGAATATTACATCCCTTCATGCCTTCTATAATCCAACAAAATTGTCTTTCTTGCTTTTTCTAATATGAGACATTCCATCTTCCATCCCCATGAGTTTGCATGGACTTTACTGGTACCTGGAATATACTCACTCCTCTCCTCTATGTCTGAATATCTCTTCCTTCAAAGCTCAGCTCAGGTATCACCTTCTACATGAGTCGTTTCCTTATCCTCCTAATTTTCTTATCCTCCTAATTCCTTTGCCCTGAAATTGCCTTATATTTTCTACTTTGTTCATATATTTGTATTTTAAATGTTACCCCTGATAGAATTTAAGTTTCCTGAGAAAGATGACTGTTTCAATTGAGTTTTGGGATCCTTAGTGCCTAGCACCATGGGCAGGCAAGTTAGTTGCTTAATTAATGCTTAATTGCTTGATTGAATCAGAGGGTGTGATCGTGTTCTTCTGCATAGCTTTTTCCAGACATACAGTGCCCCCTGCCCCAAAGATATTAGCTCAGGAAAGGCAGTAGCAGAGCCTCTTGGCTCAAAAGATGACAGCATCGGTTGATAGGTTCTAGAACTCAAGTTCCTATATGCTGTGGAAAGATAGTGACAGAATATGACAGAATCTGGATGCTGGATGCATTTGGCCAAGGGAGAGTGATACAACTTTGCTTTTCCTGTCTTGAGCCTGTAATTCGAAGGCAATGATTCCTAAAGTGAGAAAGCAGGTAAAGACTAAGGACAGTCAAGGAGATAACGTGTTATCTACAACAAAGTCCATATGTTGGCGGGAACCTCAAACGTGCCAACAGAAGATGAAGTCATTTTTTTATCAGAAGGAAAATGCTAGCTGGGAGGAGGGCAACATTAGACCAACCACACCTTTTATAAATGAGGAGGAGAGAAGCTCAGGGACAACTAGAAGTTGTACCAGAGGTCATAGCTCCAATCAACAATATGTGTTTGAGTCTAGGACTAAACTAAATACAAAAGTTTTTCATTTTAGTCAACTTGAAATTAGGAAATGTAGTTTGGCGTCATGGGAAAAATGCTTAATGCAATCTTGACTGAAGTGGACTTCCCCAAATTTCACCACTTCCACTTCTGGAAGTTCTCCCTTTTCAAGCCCCTATCATAGACTCTCCTGGACCTAGAGCTGAAAGGGACCTTAGAAACCATGAAAGTCTAAACCCCTCATTTTATAGGGAGGAAACTGAGGCCCAGGGAGGCTAAGCAAGTAGTATCAGAAATGAAACTTGAACTCAAGCCCTCCAGCTCTAGAGCTGGTATAACATTGTACCTCCCTAAGTGCCATTTTTTCCATTATACTGGAGTTTTCTACCCTCTTTAAATCTCTCAGGATACATTCTGTCCCATTATGCTCTTAAACATTTTCCAACTTGCATAATAGTTGTTGTTTGGTCATTTTTCAGTTATGTCCAACTCTTTGCAACCCCATTTGGGGTTTTCTTGGCAAAGCTCATTTAATAGATGAGGAAACTGAGGCAAACAGGGTTAAAGGACTTCCTCAGTGAATGATTTCACTGCTGTCGGGATCTCATTGTCAAAGCCTCCCTCCACTAATGGGGATCACCAGACTTCTTATAATTTATAATCTTGGTGAGACGACAGATAAGTTCATGATCACATAGATAATATGTGTCAGATGTGGGAATATAACTCTCGTCTGATTACAAGGTGGGCCCACTATCCTGAATCTGACTCTTGAAGAATTAATCAACAGTTACTGTGCGTATATCCATGTGCCTTATATTGTGTTACAGGGCATACATAAGTATAAGACACACACACAAAATAATGTAGGTAAAGCACTTTAAAAAATGTAAAGCCCCTATAAATGTCAGCTATTATTATGATTAAGTAAACAAGCATTTATCATGTGCTTGTCATGTATCAGGTACTATGTTATTATTGTTACCAACCCACCAGTAGCTTAAAATCTAGAGTCCAAGAAAGGAAAAGTGACTTGAAGGGACAGCAGAAAAAATAGAAGAAAAAACCTAGGACTGGTTGGCTAAGAAATCCTGAAAGCAGCATATGCTGAGAGAAAACATAAGAACTGAACAGAGTAATGATTGGTATGATGCCAAAAGGGATCAACAAATAGTGGTTAAAAAAAGAGCTTTGAGGGCAGATCTACAGAGTATTTCAGGACCCACATCTGCTTTGAACTTTCCAAAAGATGATGTTCAAACTCTAGACCTGCCTCCTGCATGATAAGTATATAAATTTGGAAAGAAGAAAACACAGGGCACTATGTGGCTGTGCATTTATTGATACTGTAGACATCCAAAATGAATCATAACCCACCCCTTCCCCTGGGAAAATTTGGGCTTTGTTCCCCCTCTCTCAAAGTTGTAATTGCCCAGTTGGACAAATTATACAATTTCAACCAATGCAAGCATCTCTGTGAAACTCATTTGCTGACTTAATGAGATTCAGAACCAATTTGTGATCTTACAATCAGCCAAGCTCATCCTGAGAACCTTGAAGGTCTAGAGGAGAGAAGTCAATTCAGGAGAGCAAATTAGTGATACATGAATATGAAAATGTATTCAAATACATTCTTGGAAGTGGGGGTTGGGGCAAGAGAGACATTGTACAGACTCTCAGATCCTTAATGCCATTGGTACAAAAGGGAGACTTTCTTACTTTTTAGTAAGAAAATTACAGGAATTCTATACCTGCCTTGCAGATTATACTGAATATCCACCCCCTCCTCCAGCTCTTCCTTTTTTTTTTTCTGATTTCACAGTTTCCTCAACTCTTCCTAAAAAAGGAAAGTGTGCATTTGACAACTGCTGTAATAAAGTTATTGGCAGCCTGTGAAGGGAGAACATAACCTCACCTTAATTTATTGCACCAGGAAGGCTCATTACATGTGGTAGTGATAATGACAACAATACAACTTACTATCTAATAATCACGTATATTGCTGTAGTAACAGTACTGCTGAGAGACCTAGGTATGCTCAGCCGACTCTGTATATGGTGCTAAGAATTGGTGGATGCAATCTTGGCCTTGTGCCATTAGACAATGCAGGGCCATGGGACTTGGCAATGCTGGGATATGCTACAGAACTGTGAGTAATACAATGTTTGGAGAGAAGGTGCTGGGAGCTGATTGACAAGTCTCTGTGAACTCTTGTTCCATAATACTGTTGGACTATGCTGGTGGAATGGATACTTAGGACTATGGACTTTAGAGTATGAAGGGACCTTAGAGATAATTTGAGTGCAATACCCATATTTTGCAAGTGAGGAAACAGATTATGTGAGTTGCCCAATGTCACTTTGGTGGGAAGTGTTGCTTGAGAGGGGAAATCAAACCCAGGTTCTCTGACTAAAAATTTAGTGCTCTTTCCATCATACTATAAAGCTACCACACTTCAGACTCTCATCTAATCATATACTTCCTTACCTCCTTCAAATAAAAAATGTTCCTGGATCAAATTCTCTAGGATTGTTCATTTAGCATCCTAGAGATGGAGAAAATTAGGGGCCATGTCATCCATTCTTATTATAGGATTATGGGCCGGAGCTGAAAGGAACCTCAGAAATTTTCTAATTCAAATCCTTTTTTTTTTTTAACAGATGAGGAAACGTGCCCAGCAATGTGCAGTGATCTGCTTATAGTCCTGAGGTGGAACAGCCCCTATGATGAGCTGAGGTTGATAAAGGTTGAGCAGTTCAAACAACACATTCAAGGTTCAGACCCCACAATTCAGGAGTAGAGGAGGTTATCTGCTACGTCTGGCAATTATTCAGGCTATACAACTGCAGTGTGAGGATGAAGCCACAGAAGAACAGAATCTCTGGTATGGAAGGGATCTTGAAAGCCAGCTAGTCCAATCCATACCTAACCAAGACTCCCCTCTAAATTACAGAGGACACAGTAAGAAGCCTCTCTCTCTCTCTGCCCAGGAGAGAGGCACCTTCCCCCAGTCTATGAACAAGAAATGGAAGACCCACTGCAGTTGAAACTCCTGTGATTGGAGTTGTGCCAAGGTGGAGACCTGGTTTCAAATCTGGCTTGGACATTCCTCAGTCATTTCATTTGTAGTTGGGAGATAATACTTGAAATTCTCACAGAATGGTTATGAGGAGAGTGTTATGTAAATGTAAGTTCTTATTTCTTATTCCTTCAGGATGCCAGTCAGGCTTTCAGGCTTCTTCTTTAGCTGTCTTTTAAGGCTGCCAATACTTGGTTGATTGCAAGGGTGATGCTCTGAGGAACCAGGGGCATTCAACCAGCCACTGATGATGGCTGTGACATTCACACAGAGGTCAGCATCTATCCTGGGTGCCTTCCTGACACTCTGCTTGGCCTGGAAGCTGCTCATTAAGGCCAGCAGGGATTCTCATTTTTAGGATAATGGGAACTTAATGGGGATTATTTTGCTTTCCCTCTACCAGCCAATGCTTTCATGGCAAAAGCTCTGCAGCCCCAGGCTCTGCTGCCAGAACAAATTGCATTCTGAGCAAAGGAAAGCTGTGACCCAGGAGACTGCCCTGAAAGACTGCAGCACAGCTCAGCTTGGCTCAGCTCAAGTCACCCAGCTCCCATAATCCTCCATTCCAACATCCTTGACTGGTAGGAAGGTTTCAGGTTAGCTTCTGGGATCATCAGTGGCTATACATTGCCCTGCTGTCTGGACATCCCTCAAGTATCAGAGTGAAATGACCTTCATGAAGCAGAATACACAAATCCCCAGGATCTAGGAGGATGCATTTCTAGGCATATAGGTCACTGTTGCTCCCTCTCCTCTCACCTGTCCCACTCACTTCTTTTTTTAATTAATTAATTAGAGGAATAAAGCAAGCATTTCCATAACATAGTATAATAAAAAAGATGATTGAACACAAAACTGCAAATCTATTATATACATACAATTTGCTGTTCCTATTAAATATAAAGTTACTGCGTAATTTCTTTTTTTTTCTTCCCCTTCTTTTTTCTTCCCTCTCCTCTTCCCCATTCACTTCTGCAAAGTGAAGGGAGTACTTAGGTGTCTACTGGATTGTTTTGTAATAACAACAAAAGTAAAACAGAGCTTATATAATGATTGACAATTTACAAAGCACTTTCATCCCAACTACCCTTCAAGGAACATATTACAAGTAGCTTTATCTTTAGATGAATTTTCATAAATCAGACCATTGGAATAGGACCTCAGTGACCTTCCAGTTTAGTAATTACCCCCCAAACATACCTGAAAGATTCTGATTGAAGAACCCCAATGAGGGAGAACATGCAATCTTTTGAGACAGCCCATGTTACTTTGGGACAGCTCTATTGTTAGGGACTTTTTTTCCTGACCTCAAGCCTAAATTATCCACATTAGAACTCCCTTACATAATGGTGTCCAGTTTTGTCCTCTGGAGCCAAACTGAACAAGTATTTTCTCTTCATTCAATCAGCCAATTAATGAACAAAAGTGCTAGGTGTGAGGGAAGTAAGGACAAAACTGAAACAATTTCTGCCTTCAGGGAGTTTACATTCTGTCAGAAGAGATAACACCTCTATTCCCCATCCTTGAGAGGCATCCTTTCCATCCTGCAAGATCAGATCCATGGAGCACACAGTAGCCCTGCCTCTTGGGCCCTTCCCTCCCTCTGATGACATTTAAGAACTGATGTTTCAGGAAGAAGCAGCCCAGATCAGCCATCTCATTTCCCACCTGGCTGCTCTCCTCTGGACCTCCATCATGCTCCATATTACACTTGCTGAATACACCTGTCATGTCTGCCTGAGCCTTCTTTTCCTCAGGCTCAACAGCATCATTTTTGTCAATCCAGTCCTCATAGAGTAACAACTGAAGGCTCTTCCTCATTCTTATGGCCTTCCTATGGGTGGTTCCCAGCTTACAAGTCTGATGAAGGAGAACACAAAAGCCAAGAAACAGTTAAAGGACTTGCTTATACCAGCTAAGTGGTAAAGCTAAGACCTGAGCTCAGGTCTTCTGGTATCAATTCATTTTTTATTCTGTCATGGCACCTCTGAAGAGCAATGGTTCTCCAGTATGGAAGGTTTAAAATTGCTCACATCTCTTTGATATTTTCAGGTTCATGAAGTACTTTTCTCATGACAGATCTGTGGAATAGGTCATGTAACTAGTATTGTACCCATTTTACAGATGAGGAAACAGAGACTCAGAAAGGTCAAACGACTTATCTACAGCCATACCAGTAGTGAGTGTTGGAACAGAGATTTGAATGGAAGCCTCAGCTTCAAGTCCATACACTTTCCACTATATCACCCTGACTCTTTATGTAAATATTTAAAATACGCATCTATTTTTCTGTTTCTGACATTGATAATTATACATGGTCTCTCTCATAGATGTCTAAGTCAAAAAAGTACCATTTTCTTCATTGACTCACAGTCATCTCCTTAAAATTTTTATACATATGTATATATATATATGTACACACTTACATATATAGTACACTATACAGCAATGCAGCTTTTATCTTGTATACAGCACACATATCAGATACATAGCATGTATCATGTATAGTACATCTGTAGCATATATACTTCTATAAATATATTTGTTTTGAAGTGAAGCAAATGGGATAGGCGGTCCTTAGAGCTGTTGCTCAGTGGATAAAAAAATGTGTGAACTGCTATTCTAAATCAGAGGTGTCAAACTCAAATAGAAATGGGGGCCACTAAAACCAGTATATCACACCTACCTCTTGGGGTGGCTGAGAGGTTCAAATGAGATAATAATTGTAAATTATTTAGCACAGTGCCTGGCACATAGTAAGCACTATATAAATATTAGCTATTATTACATAAGGATCTCTGTGGTTTATATATTGACTTAGAAAATCACATATCATTATGATCTGTTTTATTATATTTTTATTTATTTTGTTAAATATTTCCAAATTATATTTTAATCTGGTTCTCAGGCCCCTCTCCAGAATGATGTGAGCTATGATTTGACAGCTCTACTCTAGAGTAATCCAAAATGAGCAGATGAGTCGATTAACTTTTGGCCTGTTCTTTTCTTGTTACATGTTTAGATCACTCCAGAAAATTCGGAACCTGAGAAATCCACTCAGTTCTTTTGCTGCTGATCCAATGGTTAGGAACACTTGTCCATCCTACATCTAAGACAAAATTCCACAGCCCATTCTTTGGCAGAATCTCTGACTTGACTATTGTCGTGTGCTTCATGCATAGCTTCATGGACATTCTGTAGCTGACTTTCTCAGTATTATGAAGGACAGCATAGAACAAAGGCTATCAGGTCATTGAAAATAGAGATGAACCAGATATATACATATACACACATATACATATTCATACATACATATATACACATACATACACATATATTTAGACATATATACACACATATATACATACATACAGATGAATGGATGGATGGAGAGAGAGAAGTAGATAGAGAGATAGGTGGATAGATAGAGATAGGTGGAGAGAGAGACGTAGAGAGAGATGGATAGATAGATGTATATGTATGTATATATGTATATGTATGTGATACGTAGTAGTCAGTTAATAAATATTTATTAATATTGACCACTAGTTATCTATACAAGAAAGTCCGCAAAATTCGCTGTGGCATAAGCATGTTTTAGGTATGAATTTTTAAGAGGAAGGAGTAGTCATCTAGTTTTTTTGGGGGGGTGGGGAGCTCATTTGAGCTCTATGGAATGGCACAGCGGAGAGAACTGAGAATAAGAAACTAAAAGGGAAAGCTCTAAGAGTGGAAGTAAGAAAAAACCGTAACAATGACTCTCCCCAAGAAGTCAGAGACAAGAGCTCATTTATATCAAAATATTTTTATAATGTTGATCATAAAATGTAAGATCTAGAAGGGACTTGGATATCATGTTATCCCAAACCCTCATTTTACAAATGATTTGATTGATTGATTAGGCACAGAGCTACGACAAGAACCCAGGTATTTGACTTTCCCACTTGAGGCAACTAGGATGCACCATATTGTACAGACCACTGGAATCAGGAAGACCTATATTCAAATCCAGTTTTATATATCCAACTTAATAGCTGTGTGACCCTGGGCAAGTCACTTAATGTGTGTTTGCCTCAGTTGCTTCAACTGCAAAATGGGGATAATAACAACATACTGAGATAATATTTGTAAAGTACTTAGCGCAATGCCTTGCAAATAGTAGAACAGTAATAGAAAAAGTAATAGTAAGTAATCTAGCATTCTTTCTACTATATTACTGCTGCCAATGATGAGAATAATCAAAGGGTCAGGAGCTGTCTGGCAGATATCTTGGCTGACATGCATGAGTTATAATAAAAAATATTAGAGAAAATCATCAGGGCAAAACGTATTTTAGGAGACGGTAAGAATGATGATGCTGGTGGTGGTGGTGATGGACATAATGATGGTGATGATGATGATAGCTAACATTTATTTAGCACTTTAAGGCTTGCAAAATGCTTTACATATGTTATTTCATTTGATGGGAGCAGATAAAAAGGTGTCTTCACTCTGTAACATTCAGTATCTATTACATGAACATGATGCAAAGTACAATGAGCAGATGCAGGAGAACTTATTTAGAATTATATTCTAAATATACATAACTTTATACATAAACTTTGTAAAAATGGATAATTTTGAAAGATTCAATGCCGAACACTGATTAATCAGTTATAGAGCACTAATGATGCAGCGTGCTATCCCCTTCCTGAGAGAAGTAATAGACTAGCTAGCAGAATGAGACACATTTTTGGAGATGGCCAAGAGAGCAGTTTTTATTGCTTGATGAGGCATATTTGCTACAAGGGTTTTCTTTTTCTTTTCCACTAGGAAGAGGTAAAGAGGGAGGGGGGAAGATGTTGGATAATTTTAAAAAATTTTATTTAATAAAAGATGAATGCCCAAAGAGTTCCAGTGAACACCTATGATTGGTGATATTTGCCCACATTCACAGAGGCTTAGTTCATCAGTCACACTGATGCTATCACATGGAACATAAGGCCTAGGTTCTCTCTATGCTTATCCTTCCCTAGGTCCTGACTTTTCTGGTAAAAAGGCAACAAGGACTGAAAGTAGCAGCCACCCCAGCCACAAGGCCTCAGCTACTCCTACCCACTTCCTGTTCACAGTGTACTTCTTGCCAAACAGAAGTTATCATTTCACATTTCTTACATCTGATGTACTTATGGCCTATATTTCACTTTGGCTTCTTACAGCATAAGCCTGGAGGAAATCACCTTCTGGGTGGTCTGCCCGCCTCAAGTCTCTCTTTTCACCCAAGCACATCATCCACTCAGTTGCCAAAGTGATCTTCTGAAAGTGCAGATACAACCTTGTCATGCCCCTAAACTAGTGACTCCCTAATACCTCCAGAATGGAATAGAAAATCCTTTGTTTGACATTCAAAACCCTGCTTGCTTTTGCAGTCTTATGCCCTGCCCCCACGCCTACCATGTACTCTGTCTTTTTGTTCCTCAAACAGTATCCTCCATCTCCTGAATACAGGCATTTTCTTGGGCTCTCCCTCCTCATCTCTGTCTCCTGGTTTCCTGGAGGTACCAGCTACAATTCGCACTTCTCCAGGAAGCCTGCATTTTAATGCCTTCCCTCTGTTGATCATCTCCAAATTATCCTGTACATATTTTGTTTGTAAGTAGCCATTTGTACGTTGTGTCCTCTACGAGACATAGAGAACTATTCTAGTACTTAGCATGGTATTTGGCACATAGTAGGTAGGTAATAAATGTTTGTTGACTGACTGGCTCGTGCGTTTCTAGAAGAGAAGGACCACTCAGGCGGAATGGAGCCCTAGCTGCTTCTGAAAAAAAAGTCCATAGTATCTCAGGTCTTAAGTAGGAAATGGTCTTTCCTGCTATAAATTAATTCAGACAGTGTACTAGACCTAGAATCAGAAAGTCCTGAATTCAAATCCAGCCTCAGATACTTACTCACTATGTGACTCAGGGCAAGTAACTTAACCTCTACCTGCTTCAGTTTCCTCATGTAAAATGTAAAATGGGGATAATAATAGCACCTACCTTGAATGGTTGTTAGGATCAAATGGAAATGCTTTGTAAAGTTTAAAGCCCTATACCAGCTCTTATTATCCAGACATAGATTTGGACATAGGGTCAGAGATTTTAAACTGGGAGGGACAGTATAGATTGTGGATTCAATTCCACATTTTCATAGATAAGGAAACTGAGGCCCACCAAGTGGTAAATAAGTAGCAGAAGGAGGATTTGATGAGGATCAGTCTTTCTGATTCAAAATTCAACACTTTCCCCTCCATACCTCATTGCCTCACTCAACATAGCCTGGAAGACAGTTTAAAACTTGTCCACTGTTGGACTTCACCAGAGACAATGTCCTGGGCCCTTAATTTTCAGGCCGGGATTTACCCATATAACAATCTTCAAAGTGGGATCTAGAGAGGAAGGAAATGTTTTACTAGGAGAAAATAGACTAACAATCAGTTCCAAAGGCTTTTTTTTTTGCTTTGAAAGAAATTAAAGTACAACTTTCAATCTAAACTTGAGGCTATATTGGGTCCTGAGTTCCCCCCAACCAGTCTACCCAGCCTCCTAATGATGGTCTTCACCCTGTCTTGTGCTGGCTCTAGTAATTATCTTAGAATCTTGGATAAATATTCATTAATTTTCACAGAGTCCTGAGGAAGGTCAAGTACCTGATGATGACAGAGAATTATTGGGTTGCCATAATCTTTTGCTGTCATTATCTTCCTTAGAAGCAGGGAAACTGAGGCATAGAGGGAGACAAGGTGAAAGGGTTGGGCTTATGGTTCTATGCTGAGTCAATGGGGAAACCAGTAACCTGGGCCTAAGCATTTTTCTATGATCTCCAGGAAGTGGGATATGAGTCGATTCAGCCAGGGTGCTTTCCGCTGCCCACACTTTTGCATGTCAGCAGATAAGGCTCTGGCAAAAGGAGCCTTGAATTGTCAACCTTTGACACAGGCTCATTTTTCTCCCAAGGGAGAGGTGAGGGGGTGGGGATCTGGGGGCCGATTTGGAAGAGAGACATCAGTGATCTGGACACTAGCAATGAATCTTTATTTGATGTCGACAAGGTATCTATGACTAAGAACATGCAAGAGTTAATCATACAGCCTATGATGATTGGATCCAGGAGGCAGTTGTGCGTTTATAACTATAATAAGAACAGGGCAGGATTTACTTTGCCTCTGGCCTTGATAACCATCAGCAACACAGTGGCCCAGCCTAACCACGATTATTTAACTCAATCTGTCCTCTCAGGTGTTGAATACAGCTGTTAGTGTAGGAAAAAGGCCATGGGGGGACGGGAGAGGGGAAGAGGGAGGAGGTGGGAGGGGGAGGGGGAGGGGGAGGAGGAAGAAGGAGGAAGGGAGGGGAGAGGGGAGGAGGAAGAAGGAGGAAGGGAGGGGAGAGGGGAGGAGGGGAGGGGGGAGGAGGGGAGGGGGGAGGAGGGGAGGGGGGAGGAGGGGAGGGGGGAGGAGGGGAGGGGAGAGGGGAGGAGGGGAGGGAGAGGAAGGTTCTACAGGGCTTTGGTTTGCTTGTTTCCATTACCAGTAGTGATTAAAAGAATTTTCTTTGCAAGAGGGTTATAGACCATTTAGTCCAGATCCCTCATTTTATAGTTAAAGAAACTGAGGCCTGGGGAGGATAAGCATAGTATCAGACATGGGATACCCATGTAGTATCTGAGATGCTCTGACTCCAAAGCCAGTTACCCATCCCTCTACCAAACTATCTGTTGGCTGGAGTAAATTCTGGCCTGTTTAAATACTTTCATTTCAATTGGAATTTGATCATAATTTTCAAGAGTGAATCGAAATAAGGCAGGATAATAAACCACATGTATAATGTGGAATTAGGCAAGATAAAAACTAACATTTATATAATGTTTTAAGTATTAGAGACTTCACAACAAGCTTGTAAAGTTAGTGTTATATTATTTTCTGGTTTGTTTGTTTGTTTTTTTTTTTTTAATGAGGAAACTGAGGTCCACAAATATAAAGTGACTTCTTCAAGGTTCCATAGCAGCTGATAAGTAGCAGAGCCAGAAATTGAAGCAGGGTCACCTGTTTCACCTAAGGTCACCTCCCTCCCAGGGTTATTGTGAGGATCAAATGAAGTAATACTTGTAAAGCATTCAGCACAGTGCCTGACAAATAGTATGTGTCCTATAAACACTATTTCCTTCCTTCCTCCCTCCCTCCCTCCTTCCCTTCCTTCCTTCCTTCCTTCCTTTCTTCCTATCACTTAAATCTAACGCCCTTTCCTTTAGATTGTAAATTCCTTGACAGCAGAGACTGTCTTTTATCTTTTTGTATCTGCAGTACTTAGCATGGTGCCTGGCACATAGTAGGTGCTTAATAAATGTTTATTGATTGATTGATCGATTTACATGGAACCATGCTGCCCCTCCTCCTGCTCCATACCTTCACTAAAGCAAGTCAAATCCCCATGATACCAAGGCAGTAAACAGTTTTGGTTTTGCCTTTTAAAAAATTGTGAACTAAAAAATCATCACCAAACATAAATATTTCCATATACAAATAAGGGGAGAAAATGGGAGTTATACATAAAACAATAAATCTATCATGTACACCAAAGCTTCTGTAATGTCTTGTATATAAAACTGTGAACCTCTGTTTCATATAGCTGCATGCTCCCTTTTCAAATGGAATTCATCCTCCTCTTCCCTAGACTATGGCAATAGTTTTCTAATTCATTTCCTGGATTTCTGTGTCTCCTCAGTCTAAACTATCTCTTTCACATTCCTGCCAGATTAATGTTTCTTATGCATAGATCTAATTATTTCAGTCTTTTCCTCAAAATCCTTCCATGGCTCCCCATTGTCCATGGAACAAAGTACAAACACCTTAGACTGGCATGGAAGCCCTCCACAATCTAGTATCAACTGTCCTAGATATTAGAGTAGAGGTTGGCAACTCTTTTCTGCCAAGGGCAAGATAAAAATATTTTAGGTTTTTGGGACTAAGAAACAAAATCGAGGATATTATGTCGGTAATTATATCATAAGAGAGAAAATAAATTTCTACAACTGTTCTATTGACAAAATTAAAACCATAACAAAAACTTGGTACAATTTTTTATGATACTGGTCTACTAATGAGAAAAATGGAATTCTTTCTTGGGGGGAGTAACAATTGTGTTTAATTGGGGTAGAAAGTTAGTGTTCCCTATCGTAAAACTTGATTGCAAATGTTCATCTGTTGATTTTGAAATATAGAAATTTCTTTTTGTACTTGCACTAAGGTTTGAAAAATGCTAGTGGAACTGTAGTTTGAGCTTGGAGAACATACCTGCTGCAAATTTGTGTAGGAATGAAGTTCTTTTTTCTTAGTTTAACAGCATGAGAAAAATATAAAGCAGACTGACTTGATTTGTAATTACTGTCAAATTGAGTTTATGCTTCTTAAACACGAGAAAGATATGAAGCAACTTGACCTGACTTATGATCGTCATCAAATTGACTTTATTGAGTTATAAGTTTTGCATATTCGTGCTATTTTTGTCTTTTAATTTTAGGTTGAATTAATTTCAAAACATTACCAAGTCTGCAGCAAAAGATAATTTCCAAAGTCATTCAGTGTTCAATAATACTGGTTAGGAGTAGTTCTTCCTATTCAGAAAAATTTCAGTCTTGGCCCTGAGCACACAAAAAAAATTTATGAAACTCTTTCTCTGTCTCTGTCTCTCTATTCTCTGTCTCTGTCTGTGTATCTCTCCCCCTCCCTCCTTCCTTGTCTCCTCTTCTTCCCTCCTACCCTCTCTGTCTGTCTGTCTGTCTCTGACAAAATGAGTATTCACTGGTAATACAATAAATAAAATGCAGTGGTATGGTAACATATGTAGCAATTGAAACTGTAGAATTATACCTGCATTACTGTGATTTGTAATGGATTGAGCAGCAGTGGGAAGTGATGAGTGGATCACATATAGACTGCGACAATTATTCAACTCTGCTGTTATATTGGGAAAGCAACCATACAGAATACAAAGATGAAGGAGCATGACTGTGTTCCAATAAAACTTTATTTTAAAAGGTGAAAACCATTCTTAAGTCTTGGGCCATACAAAACCAGGCATCAGGTGGAATTTGTCACCCTTCCCTCTTCTCTCTGACACCCCATCCCCATCCCTGTGGTGGTTTTCTCACCTTCTTCTTCAAGGCTATGTTGGCATCTGGTGCAACAAATCATTCAGAGTTCAAGTGTTCAAACAAGCAATCCTTTTACTAAAATCATATTCCAATGCCCTTAGGTAAAAGCAGTTTTCAAGGTAATTTTTTAAAAGTTCAGGATGATGAAAACAGATAAAAAGCTTGTGGCAGGGAAATTCTCTGGGCTTTAGGATGCTTCCCCTACAGTCAGAGTTGGTATGTTGGCAAATGTTTCACCATAGGCTTTCAAAAAAAAAAGTGCATTGGAGACACTTCTAAGTTTTATCTGTGTCATTAACATTTCTACACCTAGACTTTCTTAAGTAGAGACAATTTACCAATAATCCAAGCCCTGATTTGTAATATTTGCTGATTTCTGAGGTGTAAATGCTCACATTGAACATTTAACAATTAGACACCCCTGTCTATAGGGCTATTTAAATATGTGCTATTGTTATTACTACCATGCTCTCTTC
Organism: Notamacropus eugenii; assembly: GCF_028372415.1. Classification (NCBI taxonomy): domain Eukaryota; kingdom Metazoa; phylum Chordata; class Mammalia; order Diprotodontia; family Macropodidae; genus Notamacropus; species Notamacropus eugenii. The sequence goes on along the minus strand of NC_092873.1, from coordinate 290,356,915 downwards.
TCTTACTTTTAGAGACACTACACTCTCCTGGTTCCATCATTATCTCTCTAAGGACACCTAATCTCTTTTACCAACTAGTTCTACTTCCTGTGTCCTTTCAAGCAGGAGTTCCGTTAAGTCCTGTTCTTGACCCTCTTCTTTCTCTCCCTTGACAATTTCATTCAATCCTGTTTTTTCATCTAGTACCTCTATCAGATGATCCCTAAATATAAGTATCCAGCCCTAACTTCACTTCAGAACTACAGACCTATATTTCTAGTTACCTATAGGACCTCTCTCGGATAGCCCATTAATGACTCAAAACTCAGAATTTCTTACATTAAGCTTCTCATTCTGCCTAAACCTCCTTTTTCAGCTGATTTCCCTGTTTTTATTATCCACATCATGTTTCACAGTCTCCATATTATTCTTTCCTCTTCTTCATCTCAAATTCTGTTAGTGACCAAGACCTGATGATTAGATCTTTGTAATGTTTCTCATATCTGTGCCCTCTTTCCCATTCCCATTGATACCACACTAGCACAGGCACACATTCCCATCTACCCAGACTATTGAAATAGTTTCCCCAAAGGTTATCTCGCCTTACTTTTCTCTCCATATAACTAATCTTCCATATCATGTCAGACTAATCTTTATCCAAAAATCAGGTTGTACCACTCCCCTGCTCCAGAAATCTCTGGTGGCCTCCCAAGGGGAATAAAAGAAAAGGAAGGAACTAAGCATTTATTAAGCTCCTACTATGTGCCAGACACTATCAAGGGCTATACAAATGTTATGTTATTTGATCAGAAGTAAAATTCAACCTCCTTCTCCTGACATCACAACTCTTCATAATTTTGTACTAATATACCTTCCCAGCATTATCTCATTTTAGCCTATACTCCATTTAAACCAGACTACCCTCTCTCCGTTGAACATGCTGCTCCAATGTCCTGTGTTCCTAGCTTTGCTCCCAACTTTCTATTTTTAGAAGGTCTTCCTGCTTCCTCTTTGATCAATTCCAATGCTGCCTCCTCCAGGGTGCCTTTCATAATTTTCACAACTAATGACTTTGCACATTCCCTCTCATACCACGTGTAACACTTTATATCATACCTACCTAATATGGTTAGGAGGTTATTAAGTGTAGCAGACAGAGGGCTGACTTTGAGAGTCCCACCTCTGACATATCATGCCCATGCTTCCAAGCAACTTTTTAAGACTCTGAGTTGTAAAGAAGGTCATGACCAGCCTAGGTAATGGGAGTTGTTTTTTGTTTTGATTTGTCTGGGAGTTCTCTATGCTAATTAAATGTCTAATCCTCTATTATCCTGAATAATTTTACTATCTATCTGTTCTATCCTTAAGAGGGCAGGGGCTAACTTTTATTTAATTTTTGTTTCTTACTCAATACTTTGTAGTAGAGAGCTAGGTATGGAGTCACAAAGACCTGAGCTCAAATCCAGCTTCAGACACTTACTAGCTGTGTGACCCTTGACAAGTCACTTAAACTCTATTTGTCTCAGTTGCCTCAAATATAAAATATTAATAGTTCCTATCTCCCTAGGTTGTTGTGAGGATTGAATGAGATAATATTTTTTAAAGCCTTTAGCACCAAGATTGGCACATATTAAATGCTATGCAGATGCTGGTTTTTAAGCATACAGTAGGTACTTAATAAACTGAATTGAACTGGAATTAATTTTCCCAAGTTTCTGGGTAGAGGTTTGAGTCACGTGAAAAGCAAAGTTGAGATGCCACTTCTGACTGGAGGAGTTTTCTGAGCCTGCCTCACCCTATATTTTGTATTTACTTTTTTGTGTGTGCTTTTCCACAATATAATATAAGCTCTTTGAAGACAGGGACTGCCTATGAAGTGTTTATCTTTGCATTAGGTCAGCCAGCCTTTCAGTCGGTCAAGATTGTGAGCTCCTTGACAGCAGGGACTGTTGTTTGCCTCTTTTTGTATCCCCAGCACTTAGCAAAGTGCTTGGCATATAGTAGGTGTTTATTAAGTGTTTATGGATTGAAGCATTTATTAAGCTGTTGCTATGTGCCAGGTACTGTGCTGGGTTAGCAAAGAAGGGGAAAAATAATTCTTTAAAGGGGGAGACAAAATATCAATAATTAGGTACATATGAGCTATGACTATAGAATAGATAGAAGGCAAAATAAGAGGGAAAGGTTTGGGAGGGGGAGAGGAGATGGGAAGAGTGGGGAGATGACTTGGAAATATCTCCTACAGAGAATGGGAGTTGAGATAAATCTTGAAGGAAGCCAGAAAAATCAGGAGGTGAAAATGAAGAGGCAGAGAATTCCAGGCATGGGGGATAGCCAGCTCAAAGTCACTATGGCTAGTATACAGTAATTGTTCAATATTGTAAGATTGATTTGACCAGGAAAAATACAGAAATTGACCTGGGCTTCTGTACCTCAGTTTTGCATTTAGCATGTTCAATATTGTATTATAGTTATTTGCTTGAAGATGTATCCTGCTAACTGATAAGCTTGTTGAGGGCAGTCAGTCTTCACTTTTTCATCACCTTCCGTGCTTTACACAGTACTTTTCACTCAGTAAATACTGACTAAAAGTATGTTGAATTTGAATCAGAATTCTTTCTCTTCATATCCACCTCTCATTTCTCTTCACTTCTCTGGTTTAGCCCCACTATGACCCTTCAAAGACATTTGTTTCTCTGCTTTTCCTCAACACACACTTAGCTAGAAATGTGTTTGCATAAATACAAGCAGATGAATTTTTAAAATATCACTTTTCCCCCTCTTGGCACTTAGTGAGAGAATCCAGCAAAGATAAACAGAGGAGTATCACATTAGAAACACAACAGATGGGCTCCTGCTGGGGGCCTGGACTTCCCCAGAGTTTTCACATTTTGGGGATCTAGGATTATGGCAAAATCTCCTTGTGATGTTCTCACTCAGTGTTTTTTAGGTACAATATTAATTGCTTAAAGGTTGGGCTTAATGCGTACTTTCAGCCAAATTTTCCCTCTGGGGAAAGACAATCATTTCATGTGAATGATTTGTTTCCCCAACTGATCAGAAATTCGATTTAATTGTAGAATCTGGGAAAAGAGAGGAAGATTTCCTCCCCTATTCAAGGTTCCAGATCAGAGGGGAAATGAAGCAATGGGTTGTCCAATTTAGGTGCAATTTGAAAAAAGAAAAACTGAAATGCTTCTCTTGGTTGCTCTCCGTGGTAGTCTTTGTTGCTCCCTTTTCAATCCTGACTGTACTTCCCAGAAGCACACCCAAACTCCTGGGAGTTAATCTTGGACCACCACCCAATCCTAGCTCCCAGCCCTATCCATGGCCTTGAATGAGTAAGGCATTGCATCCTCTATCAGTCAGTTGCCAACTCCCCACCTCCAAGCAGGATTAGGAGTGATTAACAGGGTCCAAGGAAAAGAGCTCTCCTGGGGAAAGAGGGTGTGGTAAGAGGAATGAAAATAAATAGGATGTTGTGCCTGGTTAAACCAGAGTTCATTTAGCAAACAAATCCCAGAGGATAGGCAGGTGGCAGGAAAGAAAAACTTCCCCAGCAGCACCAAGCTGGGAAAGTCCATAGGAACAAATATTTAGAGATGGAAGGAGGACCCTTAAGGTCACTCTTTATTTTACAGTTAAGGAAATTGATTTTTAGGTGGTACTTTAATGTTTATAAAGCACTTAACATGCATTAACTCATGTGAGACTCATAACAACCATGTGAGTTAGATAGTAAAATATACTTATTCCCATTTTATAGATAAAGAAACTGAGGCTGAGAGACTGTTTTTTATTCATGGTCTCACAAGCTAGGGGCAGGATTTGAATCCAGGACTCTTTATTTCATGGTTAATACTCTCTTCGTTATACCACACTGCCCATGATGACCATCTATTCAACAAACCTAAAGATTTTAAAAAAGAGATCTCATTCTATTTGGTCTCCCTATGGCTTTTGATGCTGTTATCCCATCTCCTAGAATATTTTCTCTTCTCTTGGCTTTAAGGATGCTACACTTATCTGGTTCTCCTTTTACCATTTTAATTATCCCTTCACTGGCTCTTAATCTTCTTCTTGATCCTTTAGTCTAGGTGTTCCCCCGATGGCCTTTTCTTGATTTGAGTCTCTTCAGTTTCATTGATTGTTATGGCTTCAACTATCCTTTCTATGCACCTATCCTTTCTATTCTATCCTTTCTATATTTCCAAAATATTTCTCTCTCTCTCTCTCTCTCTCTCTCTCTCTCTCTCTCTCTCTCTCTCACCCAAACATGTTCTTTGACCTCCAGGCCTGCATTTCCAAATGCATACAGATCACCTGCACTTGGATGTACCACCGACATCACCTGTATACTGCTCTTTATTTTTATCCCTAACCCTCCTCATCTGTCTTCATTATCTCTCTCTGTGGCACTATACCCCCAGATTCCCATGTCAGTAACCTTGAGATTATCTTTGATGACTCACTCTGCTCAACCTTAAATATGATAGTAGCTCTGGAGGTGGAAGGGACCTCAGAGACCATCTGTTCTATCCTCCTCATTTTACAGATGAAGAACAGAGGATTCAAAGGGGTGAAGTGGTTAAGGTTAATTGGCTCTGGTTCCCATGGCTTGCACTTGTTAGGGAGAGATCTTGAGAGCAGGTTTTCCTGACTGAGGCCCATCCTTTATCCTTTGCCAAGCTGCCTCTCAATCTAACCTAATCAGTTACCAGGTCTCTGAGATCCTAGTTAGTGCATTTCATCTCCCTCTTTAGCAGCCCTCCCTTCCCTCTGTCCCCATCAACAATAACCTAGCTCATACCCATATTACTGTCTGCTTAGACTATTCTAATAGGTTCCTCACAGATCTTCCCACTTGTACTCTTCCTTACTTCTACCCATCCTTCTCACTGTTGTCAGAATAACCTCCCTAAATCTGTTCATGTTACTCTTCTGCTAAAATACTTTGCCTTTGGGTAAAGTTCATCCTCCTCTTCTTTGAATTCAAGGCCCCACCCCCCCACTATGTAATCACTTAACTTTCTAGTCTTATGCATGTATGACCTTGGACAAACATCTTGACACCTCTCTTGATATCTCAATTTTCTCATTTGTCAAATGAGAGGGTTGAATTAGTTGATCAATAAGCAACTATCTATTATCCCAAGATAAATCCTTCCCATCTGCTTCTAGTCCAGGGGTGGGGAACCTGCAGCTTCAAGGGCACATATGACCCTCTAGGTCCTCATGTGAGGCCCTTTGATTTGTTTTGTGAAATTTTGGGTTCAGTCAAAGGGCCATACTCGAGGACCTAGAGAGCTACATGCGGCCTTGAGGCCATAGATTCTCCACCCCTATTCTACTCACACTGCCCTTTATGCATGCCTTATGTTGTCATGCCTTCATGATTTCTCCTTCTAGGATGCCTCCCTACCTTTGCCTGTTGAACTTTTATCTGTCCTTTAAAGGCCAACTCAAACATCATTTCTTACAGGAAGCTTTCCCTAATTACCGTAGTTGATGGTGACTTTCCCCCTCAGATCTCACATAATATTTTTTGTAATTCATTAATGTAATTATCACATAATATTGCATATTATAACTGTCCCCTTCTAGACTATATTGGGACAGTACTAAAGTACTATATTAAGATACACTTTATTGGGATCTTACTCCTTTTTAAACTGTAAGTTCCTTGAGAGTTTACTACTAGTGTTGTTGCTGCTGCTGCTACTATTACTCCTGGCGCTGCTGCTACTACTACTACTGTTAACGCTGCTGCTGCAGCTACTTATTACCTTTGGGCAAAGTATTTAATCTCTGTGCCTTAGTTTCTCATCCGCAAACATGAAAGGATTAAATTTAATGGCCTTGAAGTCTCTTTCAGTTCTAAGTCTATTATTCTATTGTGACAGGGTTTTAGCTAAACCTTTCTTTGCGTTTGGTTTTGTGCTTGTTGTTGTTGCTGTCTGGGGAAGGTTTCAGATGCGTAATTTGTTGGTATAGAGAATACCCAGTGTGTAAAATCTCCTTTCACAGAAGAAAATCCAAGCTCCTATGCAATTTATCATCTTAGCAAGTTACCTGGGGGCACTGAGAGGTTAAATGATTGTCTCCTAGTCATACAGCTAATATGAGTCAAAGTCAGAACTTAAACTCAGGTCTTTTTGACTTTTTGACCAGCCCTCCCTCTCCTATGCAACACTCCCCATAGGAGTGGAGATGGGGGGGGGGGGGGGGGGGCGGGATTCCATTACATGATTGTTGAAGGATTGATTGGGAGACCTGGGGAATCTCTCAAACAATGATCCTTTGGGGGAAGGGGAAGGAAAGAGAATAAGCATTTATATTGATATTATTATATTTATTGTATATGGCAGTCACTGTGTTAAATATTTTCTTTCTCTTTCTTTCTAATATTGTCTCATTTGAAACTCACAACAACTCAGCAAGGTAGGTGCTACCAAGTGGTAGATGGCTCTCATCAGAAACATGGGCCCTACCTTGACATTTGTTGTACCTTTGTCCACCTGTTTTTGCCTCAAAGGCTCTATGCCCCATACTGAAATCATGAACTTTTCAGGGGAGGAAATGAGGAGCTACCAAAGATTTTTGAGGAGAGAAGCACCATGAAAAAATTTATCCATGAAGAAAATTCATATTAATCCACACATGAGTAGGGTTTGCAGCAACAGGGCAAAATCATGGGAAAATTCTCAACATTTTCAAGTTCTGGCTTTCACTTGTAATTTAAGAGCATGTGAGGTCAGGAATAGGAATTTTCAAAATAATATCCAGCCATCATTTTCAAAGAATATTTTAGGTTTTTCACGATGCTATGGCAATCTAAGAGTAGTTTGCCTTTTTCTTTCTCTGCAGATCCCAGGGTTGTTTTCTTCCTATCTACTGAGGCCTTAGTATGTAAAATATTTAACTTCCTCTTAAATCAGGTTTTTCACTTTCCAAATCGCTAGCATCTGTTTTTATGCTTGTGAATGATAGGGGTGGGAGAGCAGAGAGAGGAAGATCAAACCAAAAGGTCAAGTTCAAATCCATGGACTGCAGGCAGCTGCAACATTGGATTAGAGCTGCCAGTGTAAGCCACTCAAATTAACTTGCTTTGTTTATCAGTATTTTAAAACTGGCCCCTGAACTTCCTGGTTTCGACAGGAAGGAACCACAGAAAGCAGTGTGAGAAAAGCTGGCTCACTGCAAGTCAGATTCAAACATAGCCTTTCTGAAAGAATTATTATTTCTCTCTGTCCCCCAAAATGTCCAGTTTAGAATACCACAGTGATAGTACTGGGTATGTAGAGCCCTTTACTATCTCATTCTAGTCTATCTTTCTAGGCTTATGACACATTATTCCCCTCCATGCCCTCCACATTTTAGCCAAACTGGCCTACAGGATCATTCATATATTCATATATTTAGAGGTGGAAGTTATTTTAGAATCTGAAGCAACTCCCCCATTTCACAGATGAAAAAAACAGAGGTGAAAAGACTGATTCACCTAAATTATACTAATGGTAAGTAGCAAAGATGAGATCTGAGCTGTTTCTATAAATTGATGTGCTTTAGTGCCTTTGACAATGACTCTCTCCTTATGTCCACTTCTTAGAATCCTTAGTTTCTTTCTGGTCTCCATTCTCAGGCACCTACCAGAAACCTTTCTGGATTTTCTTAATTGGAAATGCTTTCTCCTTTCTTAAATGATCATTTATGTGCTAACAAGGTGCCATATTGTGTCTCTTCCCCCACCCCCAGGAGAAGGTAAGCTCCTTGAGGGCAGGGACTATTAAAAAATTGTTTTTGTATCCCCAGCATCTAGTTGTCCTGATCTATATCTTGCCTCTGGACCCAGATGTCTTGGGAAGAGAAAGTGAGCTTGGTGACTTCACACAGCCCTCCCTCACTTAAATCCAATTCACTTGCAAGTCATGGCATCACCTTCCTGATTCCCAAGGTCCTCTCCAAGAACAAGGACAAACGACAACAATCTATCTGCCACAGTGCTCAAAGTAGGCATTTAATAGATATTTGTTGGATTGGATTGAGTTAGGCACATATTAGACTCTTAATTGTTATTTGATAAGTTGTTGAGAAGCAGTGGGTTGAAAGAAATGTAGACTAGACGTGAAAATCTGCAAAACATGTGCCGTACCTCCGTCCTCCTGTTTTTGTCCGACATGTTGTGTATCTAGATCAGGCTGTTATTGACTCTCAATCGATAAATAAATATATTTAAGCAATTAGTAAAGAGCCAAAAGACACTCCTTGCTCTTACGGAGTTCACACGCTAATGGGGGAGAAAACAAACAAATACAGACGAACAAGCTCTGGCCTTAGCTGTGTCACCGTGGACACTTCTCCTCACTTCTCCCAGTCTCTGCGTCCTCACCGGTAAAACGGGGGAATCATAATACTTGCACCGGTTTGGTGTGAGAAAAGACCCTTGTCAATTCTTAACCGGCTATAGAAACGGGAATTATGGCCTCTGGAGAAATTGTTGTTAGGACAGGTGAGTTGAAAAGCAAGGGTGGGGGCTCATTAGACCAGGAAAATCCACATGAAGCCGGTCCCTTAGGCAGATTTTTGCAGGGCAGAGGCTGCTGGATCTCCCTCCCCACGCAGAAATGTACAAAAAGTACCCGTAATCTGGCGGAGGAGGCACCAGTTGCCCCTGTGGGAGTAAGCCCCTGTCGGGGTGGCCCCTGAATTCTCGTGGAGGAACGGTCACCTCTTCTTTTCAGGCGTCTCTCGAGGCCAGGGAGGGCGCGTCCCTGTAGACGGCTCGGCTCGCCCTGTTCCATTTTCAGCATCTTAAAGGAGGGGTGGGGGGGAGTCGAGCTGGCCCCGGGACAGATTCGCTGCCAAGTTCTCTGGGTAACGGCCTTGCAGAGGCCTTTTGAAAGAGCACTTCAAGCCTGAGAAGTCAGAACTTGTAAACAAAGGAGGATGGCAGTCAGGTGACTTCTCCAGCTGAGCCTTCTTAGACAGCCAGGCTTTTGTAGTTCCCGAGGGGGCCTCCCCATCGCCTGAGTCAGATGGGGTGGGACGGACCACAGTTCCAAGTTCACCTTTGCATGCTGCCCGCCTCCTAGCTCCCCTGCGCTCCCGCCCTCCCTCCAACCCACTCAGATGCTGTCAGCCTCCTCGGCCAACTTGCTCTTTTTAATGTCTATTTTTCTCCCTCTCTTCTCTCTGGGCAGTCAGCTCCTCTGCTATTTACCCCTAAACACACCCAGAGATCATCAGAGCTCGGGCCTGAGGAAGTTTTGTGACTCATTTGTTACTTGGGTATTTCGGGTTTGTTACTGTTCAGTAGTCTCTCGGGGAAGAGAGATGCTGAGCCAAAACAGAAAGGAGAGGGGAGGGCTGGGGGGAAGGGGGAGGGCTAATCCCAGCTATGGAAAAACACCGCGGAGGTGCTGCTGTCAAAGCTGCGACCCAGGGAGTGCGGAGGTTCCAAAAGCAACGGGGAGAGGAAATAATCCCCTTATTAGAACATCAGCGAGGGCCCCCGCATGCACACGGCTCAGCCTTCTCCCTCAGCTGAGAGGCAGCTTCCAGGAATCCAATGGGATTGAGGCTGTGGGGGAATATTTGGGAGCAGCAGCTGAACCCAAGCTGTGTCTGGAAGGCCAGGGTCAGGTGGAAGAGGGTGTAGTTTGGGGATGAATTAGGGATGGTTCATCCAAAACAATGGAGACCTTTTGCTTCTTTGTCATTTCTGCCCTTCCCCAAACAGCTGCCTTTCAAGGGACTCACCAGATCATATCATCAGAGTTCTAGAGCTGGAAGTCATCTAAACCAATCTTCATTTACAGAAGAGGGAAGTGAGGTTCAGGGAAACTGTGATTTGCCCACTTGGAAGTGGGGTCAGAGGGGACCCCACTCACTATAGCACCGTTTGCCTATATCCCATATAGACATCACCTAGGTTGGGTGCTGCGGGGAGGGGCGGCAAGCTTTGTAGTCAGCCTACTGAAAGAGGCAACAAAATTTCTTGGAAGAAACTTGTACAATGTAATACAATACAATCCTGTAACAAACATTTATTAGAAGCCTTCTGTGTGCAAGAGCACAGTATTAGGTGATGAGGATAGGGGAATATAAAGTTTAGACATAGTCCTTGACCTTAAGGAATTTACAGATGTGTGGAAGATCAGACAACAACCTGGAGAATACAACATACAGTAACACACATCAAGCAATTAGAGTTTCAAAACAGAGGGCTCTGTGATGTCTGCAGGAGAAGATGCCCTAGGAAGAACACTGACTTTGGAACCAGAAGATCTGGGCAGGTCACTTTGATTCTCTGAGACTATGTGGCCTCACCTGCAAAATGGGAGAATGATACCACCAAGAGCCACCTTCTGAGTCTCTTTACCATGAGGAAAGCACTAAACCTAAAAGAATTATGTAAATGGGAGTGGTTTTTATATTTGGGAGACTAATCATCTGGCAGCTGATTTTACCGCCCCCAACCCCACTCTTTTCAGATTCCTTGTGTTTCTATTTATTCTCCTCTGAAAGGTATAATATTCTAGACTCTAAGTTCCATGAAGGCAGGGGTCCCTGTGTTATCGAAACTTCTAATTTCCCTTAATGCTTAGCACATAGCAAGTGTCTGTAGAATTGCATTGAATTTTTGGACAGTAACCTCTATTTCTTACACTGTCTTAAAAAAAAGCAATGATTACTGACTGTGACATTTATAGGTCACTCTCTAGGTTTGGGCCTGTTTTTCAGAGGCTGTTTTATTTCCTTCTAAATTTCATTCATTCCAAAAACACTTAATGGACAATGGAAAGAACTCTGCTAGGCTGTGTGTGTGTGTGTGTGTGTGTGTGTGTGTGTGTGTGTGTGTGTGTGTGTGTGTGTGTACAACTGAATAAAACATAGTCTTTGCACACACGCAGCTTATAATTTGCTCAGGTGCTAGGATATGGACCAAAATAACTACGTTACACAGCAGAATATAAGAAAGATCATATAAATGTGAGTATATGCCACTGCAGTTCAGGTGGAGGAGAGATCACTTCATGTTTCAGGAGTCAGCTTTTGTCATGGAAGAAGAAAATGCTTGAAGTAGGTCTTAAAGGATGGGTAGGATTTTGGTTCTGGATTAGTTGGGTGGATTTTTTTCAGCAAGCCAGGGTCAAATTAGGCACTGATAGATGCTCCTGTATCAATCACAGCCTAATCTAACAGTTGGACATCAGTGAAAACATTCTAAAGGGTGTATAGTGATTTCTGTTTCTTTAGCATGCATCCTCCTCTAAAACAGGTTTTGGTAATAATGCTCAGATTCTTCAATATTAAAAATTCTATTTATATATAAACATGAAATATAGCATATATTATGCATGTATACACATAAACATATATACATACATATATGTGTGTATACATACACATAAATACATAGATACATATATATGTATATTAGGGGTAATCAAGGGAGCCCCACCTCCCATATCTACAGGAGAGAGAACTTCCCTTGGAGTTGGACATGTGTGTTTTGGCCCAGTGAGGAGGACCACATTCTTTGGTCACTTGCTAAAGAATAGGCATGACCAGCAACTCTTGGTTGGTCCTCATGTCTTCCCATGACTGGGGACAGTGTCTAAAGAGGACTGGTGATTGACATAGACCCTCAATTTACAGAGGCAGGTTTTGCTTTCATTTGTTTCTTAGGACTCTGCCAGCTCCTCCTTGGAGTAGGGAAGGGGAGAAGATTTCTTTCCCTTCCTTTCCGCTACAGCTGCAATGTGGTTGAACATGGTAGCAAGAATATAGGCTTGCCTTGGGGAACCTCAAAACTTCAAGTCATTGGTTGTCTCTTCTATTTTATATCTCTTTCCCTAAGTAGAGGTGATCAAACAGTAATGTTGAAAGATAGACCTTTTTATCCTTTTCACTTGCATGAAGTTCACAGGAGAGCCTTGATTGGTTGTTGTCCTTTGCTCTGGAAGAGGACCAAAATGATGTCACTGTGTTGGAATCAAGGTACAGTGTGTCTGACTGTGGTTGATCAAACCAGAACAAGCTCAGAAGCTTTTACCACAAGTCAAGCACAAATAGTCCATGTGAACATTTGGAGTGGAACTGTCTCTAAATTTGTGCACCTCATGGCTTTTTTGAGGTACTAAAATTCTGCCTTGCTCATAGAGCACAGTGCCTTTCTTTGATGCAGGCATGAGGTGCTGGGAAATCCTTTGCCAGTGTCTCCCATGTCACACAATCAATTCCAAAGTTCTTCAGAGAGAACATGGGAGTGTCCTTGTATCACTTCCTCTGGCCACCATGTGAATGCCTACCTTCTCAACAAAATAGTCCTTTAGGCAAATATACATTTGGAATGCAAATAACATGGCCAGTCCATCAAAGTTGCACTCTGCAGTTTAGCTCAAGAAAGGACCTCAGTGTCCAGTACCTTATCTTGCCTGGTAATCTTCAGAATCTTTTTAAGGCAATTCAAATGGAAGCAATTCAGTTTCCTTGCATGGTACTAGTATATTATCCAGGTTTCATAGGCATACAACAATGATGTCAGCACCAATAACTCTGTATACCTTCAGTTCGGTAGTCAGTCTAATACCTTTTTTCTCCCACACTTTCTTTTGGAGCCTCCCAAACACTGAGCTAGTTCTGACAATGGGTGAATGAACATCATTATCTATGTGTAGGTCCCTGGAAAGTATATTGCCAAGGTAAGTGAACCTATTCAAAATGTCCCCATTTGCTGTAATCAGTGTTTCCCCATAGGGATGATGTGGTGCTGGATGGTGGAAAACCTGTGTTTACTATTAGGCCAAAATTAGCACAAGCAGCAGAGAATTGATCCTTACTTTGTTATATCTCAACTTCAGAGGCTACATTGAGTGCACAATCATCTTCCAACAAAAAAATCATGCACCAATTCTTTTTCCACTTTAGTCTTGGCTTGCAGCCTTAAAGTTAAATAATTTACCATCAGTGTGGTAGCTGACCTTGATACCATTTTCATCCCCATTGAAAGCATCTGATAATGTTACTAGAAAAAAAATCCTAAAAAGCATACGAGCAAGCACACAGACTTGCTCCACTCCACTGGGGATAGTAATGGTGATAGACAGAACTTATCAGCCTTCGCACTTGCACAAAATTCACAGGAGAGCCCAGAAAGAGATTGGAAGCTGTCTTTCCTTACTCCACTGAGTAGGAGGCTCATTGTGTTTCAGTCACTAATCTTTGGCACATTCCATATGCCCCTCTCCCACCCTACAGAGACAGACAAAAACCAAGCAGAAACCTCTGGTTCTTCAAGTCCTTTAGTAACCATAACAAATATCTTTCCCAAACAGTGCTTAAGTGTTCATGCTTATCTCCATGGGAGAGGGCCTCTCTTAATGATACCGTATCTATCTATTTATCTTTAAATGTGGATATATATATATATATATATATATATATATATATATACACACACACACACACACACACACATATATGTATGTGTATTTACATGACTATACACACAGGCACATTCATGTATATATCAAGTTTAGACAGAGTATGTACGTATAGATATAGAGTATATTTCTATCTGTATCTGTCTATACATTCTATCTAAACTTTATCTAAATCAGCTGGACAGTAGTGCTTAGCCTAATTTCTGAGAGACCAGCCTTCCTTTAGATGTGATTAACTGGGAACAAAGATCAATTATGTATATCCATTAAATGCTCATATGATTTAAATGTGAAAGGGACTATTCCACTCCTTTATTTTGTTTTTTCAATTAAGCATGTATTTTCTCTCTCCCCTACCCTCCTTCAACTCCCTTATTGTATAAATGGAGAAACTGAGACCCATAGAGATTAGAGGACTTGCCTAAATAATGTGGTAAATAGCGGAGCAATTGGTCTCAGGTTCTTTCATGCTGTAGACTGTGCTCTTTCCACCACAAGAATACTTAGTCTTTTTCCAACCAGAAACAACACCTGAAGCTTAGTAACTCCTAAGTTTCCTTGTCCTGCTTGTTTTTTGCCCTGTAACTAAGTGTAACTGGTCTCCATCAGACCTGGGACTCTAGGTTTCTTTGCTTGGCTTCTGATACATTCAGCCACCTCAGGGGAACTGCCCCCTTCAGTCTCTGTCTCTCTCCCTGTCTCTGTCTCTCTCTTCCTCCCCCACACTTAAATGGAATACCATAGGTTTTTAAAAACACATTATAAAGTATTTCCCAACACTGTTCAAGAGTTTTTATTAAGTACTAATGGAGAGCAAATTAATCTTGACTGCTCCTATTAAAGAACTAGGTTAATCAAAGAAAACAAGGAAGCCAAGTTAGAAGGGGAAGGATGGGATAGCCGTGGCATTGTGACATCTAATTCAGGGCTTCTCTTTTTTGTATCATAGACTCCCTCGGCAGTCTGGGGAAGCCTAAATAAAATAAAATTACACAGGATTATAAAGGAAACCAATTATGCTCGAATGTTATCAAAATATTTTTAGAATAAGTTCACAGACTCCAGGTGACAAACCTCTGAATTCTAGGGAGAATTGGGGTTGAAATATTCACTGAATAATTGGAAACAACCGCTTTCATCCTTCCTGCTTTACTTAGAGTAAAACAGCAAATCTATTTCCTATCTATCCTTATGTCCCCATGACATAAGAAAAAATCCAGTCACAAACAAGACTGTTGATGTTTTCTTTGGTAACCACTTTCCGGGCAGGTATAGCCCTAGGGGAGAGAATTTTGTCTGACCATCAATTTTTATCCTCTTCCTTTAGGTATCATAAAGGGATCAGAGGCAGAGTTGGTTTTTTTCCCTTGTGGCAGAAGCTGCTGCTACCACTAGTAAATAATGCTGCACTAGATGTTCTTAAGTTATAAATTGCCCCTTTTTAATAAATGAAGCCTCCTGGAGTGAGATGGGACCAATAATGGCCTCTTTCAGGCCTCTCAGGTGCTCCTTCATATACTAAGACAGCCATTTACAGAAGAGGGCCCTAATGGCCTGAAAAAATTAATACACCTGTCAAAGTGCTTCATTTATATAGCAGAAACAGCTTATATATTCACTGTGCACACTTACTTATCTATCTTATCTCTAGGGGTGGACTCCCCTGGGGAGCCATTGGACACATACCCAGAAGTTTGTAAGTTACACAAACCTCCAATAGCCTATGGAATGGCCTGTGATTTTCTAGGAGAGGGATTACTGGCTGGGGAGAAGGGAGAATATAAGTTCTCCCTTGTCCCAGAGCACTCATTTGGGAGTTTTGTTTTGTTTTTTTTAACTTTCTCGCGACCCTTCTCCCATCACTTTTTATTTTTTATTATGCTTGTTTGTATACTGACTGACTGACTTGCCTATTTATCCCATTAAATCCTAAGCTTTTTGAGGGAAGAGACTGTAAGTTTCTCATCTTTGTAAACTTGGTGCCTTGGACAGAGTAAATGTTTATAAGACGCATATTGCTAAATTGAATGAAAGCTGGATTATTACTTGTAAAATGGATCATAGGAAGGACTCACTTTGGGCAGGGATTGACTTAGATGACCTTTGTTGTCCCGTCTGACTCTGCAATTCTATAATGCTTATGAATTGAGAATGGTGGCAGCACCTTAACTAGGACAGTATCTCAGGGTGCTGAATTTAGAGAATGCAAATAATACTTGTAATCTAGCCACACCACAGAAAGGAAAAGAGCAAAGTGCTTAGCAAGATTAATTAATCAAAATAAGAAGTGACCAAATGGTTGGCTGGGGAAGTTCCTCTCCATGCCCTGCCCTGTTCCTGATCCTCTTTAATGAAGTTTCATGCTTTTGCTTCATCTTTGGCCCAGAGTCAGTTGATGATACCTCCCTAGTTACAGCTACAACAGTGGCTTGTGTCTTTGGAACTTAAGAGTCTGGAATTTGAGGACTCTGCTCCTGTGGCAGCTTCATTTTCACATGTCATGTCATCCATCTTGCATTTTTCTCTTGTTGTTAAGCTCCTCCAGGGTGGGATGGATCTGAGTCCTCTTCATATTTCCCTTTGCAGTGACATGTTGCCCTGTATCTTATTGTGAGAGCCTGGGATTCCAAGGGGAAAAATCCAGGAACAGGGACCTAACCCTGGACAGAATAATCTCATAGTTGATGGGATTGTTTCCTATGAGATTGCAGATTTGGAACTGGAAGAGTCCTTAGAGATTATTGAGTGCATTTCATTTGACAGATGAGGAAACTGGGGCTCAGAGAATAGTGGCTTGTCCAAAGTCACTTGGAAGTAAATTATGGTCTCAGATTCAATCCCTCTCTTCCAAATCTGGCACTTGTCCCATCATTCTATTCCCCTTCTCCATTCCCCTTAATAGTCCTTCAGATATTAATTTCCAAAGACAAATGATCAGAAACTCTTTAAGTCTCAATTAGTCTCAATTTCCAATACAGCTGCTTCAAATTCACCCTTGGTAAACAGGAAATGCCTTGGGAAGCACTAATGAGAACTCATTTTCCACTTCTTTTGAACTTTTAAAAACCAAAGCAGTTGAGCTGACATTTGTTCAACAACACAGCTAATGAGTTTGAGCTACACCCTGAAGGTACTGGCTTTATATGACAGGCATTGGTGTGCCCTGTGCTGTCTAACAGGTGCTTACTTATTGTAGAATTAATCTATAACTCATTTTGCCTTGTAAAATGCTTGTCCCAATCAAGGGAGTTGTAAGTTAAACAGTATGTATTTGCTGTCATGGAAAAGGAAAGTATTTACTCAGTCCTAAACCAATATTTAGACATGACTGCTTCAGGGAATATGGAAAATTTAGTACTGGGCAGGAGGAAGACAGTGTGAGAACAAAAGATTAGGGAGGTGATTTGATGATATCAGGAAGGGGTTGGGTGTCAGGATAGCTCAATTCTAAATCTGATATTGCTACATGCTTTAAGCTGAGACCATCCCAATGCCAATAACTTCTTCATCCCTATGTCCTACCTTCCTTGTCCATTCTGTCTTGAAATGTAGTTCCTTCAGTAGTATTTCCACTTGTTGGTCAGTGTCTGAAGATCTCACCTATAGAGTACCAACAGCTAAGTAAATGTTTGTAAGCTGCCTAAAAGCTGTGGTTCTCAGCAACTTCACCCTCTTCCTTCACTCTGCAGAATCTGAAAGGAGATGCACAAGACAGAAAGTCATTTTTGTATTGTTTCATGGGTTGCCATACCAAATATCTCATCTCTAAGCAGTCACCCTGGTGGTGAAGAGCCTGTCCTTACTTAAGGTGATTCTTAGAAAACAGACACAGTTGCCTGCTGCAAGGACCAGTCTTGATTCCATACTAGCCTGGTAGAAGTTAATAGAGTCTTGTGCTGCTCTGACAGAGCCAGAGGGTGGGTCACCTCCATAGTATGATTGGAGGTGTTGGAGGAGGACTTTGTGGAGATATGGTTGGCACTGTCTGACAAATTGAATCATAAAGTTGGAAAGGTAATTTTGTCCATTCCCCAACTTCTAGGATGGTAGTCTCATTCCCCTCTCCCTTTACCCAGTGAACTCCCATGACTTCCTATCACCTCCAGGATATAATATGTTATATAAAATATATCATATGATATCATGTATTCTCTTCCCTTCTCCTCCTTGTTGTTCCTCACTGTGATACTTTATCTCCATATGCTAGGCATTTTCTGTGGCATGCCCCCATGCCTGTATTTCTCTCCCTCCTCATCTCTTTCTCCTGGCTTCTCTGGCTGCCTTGAGGTCCAATCCCACCTCCCACAGGAAGCCTTCCCTCTTGTGCCTTCCCTCACTGATTATCTCCAACTTATTCTGTATATACAGCTCATTCATACAAAGTTGTTTGCATGTTGTCTTCCCCATTAGATTGTAAGCTCCTTGAGGGCAAGGATCATCTCTTACCTTTGTTTGTATCCCCAGAACATAGCACAGTGCTGGGCACATGGTAAGTGCTTAATAGATGTTTATTGATCAGCTGACTGCCCTGGGAGTTTCCTTAGAGCTTTGTATCTCTCAGTGCATCTTCCACATTCTATATTGTTGTTTTTATAGGCATTTGTGTACATATCTTATCCTTACCTGCAGAAGTAAGTTTCCAGCATTTAGGAATGTTTTCTTCTTTGAACCTCCATGGCAACTAGTAGAATAAATAATCATAATAAAATTATATTTCTCTGACTTTTTTAAGGTTTATAAAGTGCTTTGTTTGTATGTTCTTGCTTGATCAGCACAACACTTTGAGGTTAGTATTACAGGTACTATTTTCCCATTGCACAAATGTGGAAATGAGGCTCAGAGACATGAAGGGATGTTTTAGTATGTTCCAGGTCTGGGATTTAAACCTAACTTATCCTTACTTCAAATCTAGAACTTCCTACTGGAGCTTACATGTAGAAGGTATTCAGTGAGTGGACATCCAACCTGATGACTGTCTTCCTTATTGTTTGGTCTCTCATGCAATGTCTATCTTGAAAGTTTTCAGAATTTGAAACTCTTAGCAATGTCCATCATATTCCTTAAAGAATCTCCCTTGTTAGGAAGTTTGTTCCTGCCCAATATAGGTTAATCTCATTTTTGTCCCAGCTTCAGTAAGAACAGCTAGCATTCACACAGCCATCCTGGGGCACAGAAGAAGGGAATCTCTGAGTTGGAAGAGGCCTTATACTTTTTGACTCAGACCCCTTATTTCGTAGATGAAGGAACTGAGGCCCAGGAATGGAATTTGACTTGCCTAAGGTCACACAACCAGTTAGTGGAAGAGCCAGGGTGAGAATTCACTTCTTTTCACTCCTGATTCAGTTTGGGAACCACTGGGGTAGTGGTTATAGACCCCTGGGAGGCCTCAGAGTCATTGCAAAAGTTCAAGGGGATACTATGGTAAATAAGCAAATGTACCTTCTGTAAGCTGATTAATAATGTGCCACATACACATACATTAACTATTTTCAAGTGCATGTGGGTGTTGTTGTCATGAATAAAAATAATTTTAAAGGGTTCCTGAAGTATTTTCTCAATTGGCACTACTCATAATACCACTATCATGTGGGTATTTGTAAAAGTTTTTGGCATTGAAAACAGTCCAGATGCTAAAAGGGGTTAGAAACCCTCATACCACAACCTATCTCTCAGGAGTGGGTTTAGGTAGCACAGGTGTTGCTATACCCTTTTTACAGATGAAAAAATTGAGGCTGAGTGGCTAAGGGATTTTTCTCGTGATCACAAAGTTAGTAAGGCAAGAATTGAGCTCTTTTGACTCTTAGCCCTCCCGGAAACAGAGTTGATATTCTTCACTATGTATTTAGAGATTATTATTTTATTTCCTCCTTTACCTTCTCTTCACCAGTCTAACAATACGTTGCCTTTA
This sequence comes from Notamacropus eugenii, assembly GCF_028372415.1. Lineage (NCBI taxonomy): Eukaryota > Metazoa > Chordata > Mammalia > Diprotodontia > Macropodidae > Notamacropus > Notamacropus eugenii. The sequence goes on along the minus strand of NC_092873.1, from coordinate 290,337,580 downwards.
TTTTCAAAGCTGCTTATCCTTAGAAGGACATATGTAAGGCCTGCCTTATAATCAGGTAGAGTGGGCAGTTGCCTGTGTGGCACAATTTGAAGAGTGTCCAGAAGACCTAGTATCCTAAAAATCTCCCATCTACCTATAACAATGCTAGAAATTCTGCCATTAGACAATCATTCTTTTGGGACTTGAAAACTTTCTAAATTTAAGACCCCTAGCAATAATAACAGTGATCTGAGAGGAAGATAGTAAGTTTGGGTTAGTAGGAGGGTCAGCTAATCAGTAAATAATAATTTAAGTGCCTATTATGTGCCAATCATTGAGCTAAGTGCTAGGGATAAAAAGAAAGGCGAAAGACAATCCTTGTCCTTAAAGGAGCTTACAGGCTAATGGGGGAAGCACCTTACAAAAGGAAACAAAAACCAGAAAAGTAGGGGATGGTATAGAGAGGGTGGAGAAAGTACACTCAGAGGATGGGAAATGGAAAATGAAGAAATGGCTGAGTTGGGCTTCAGAAATGGGAAATGAAGAGAGAGCTTACGTGGGCTTGGACCTTAAATGGTGGTTCTGGGAAGAGAGGTCTCTTCCTTTCAATCAGGGGGAGGGAAGAACCCTCCAGGACAAAGGATCCTGATGAGGTGGGAGTTCCCCAGCTGAAGTGATTTTACAGAATGAATTATTCTTCATGGCAGTCAGTTGACTGACTTCATCCAGCAATCATTACGTTAAGCAATACCTGTATGATGAGGAAAAATTTTTTCCTCTTTGACTCTCAAGAGCAAATGGAAGGAAGGGGTAGGTGTCCAGTCTGCTAGGCTTACAAACTTCTTACTCACCACTGCTCTCTCTCATGGTCTTTTGCCCCACAGTGAGCCTAGGCTCTCCAAGAACTAGAAAAATGGTGGCAGTCAAAGAACAGATTCTCAACAAGAAGAGGAAGGAATGATCTTCAGCAGTTACATCAGTTCAGTTACCTTTCTTTTCCTCTCCTTCCCTCCCCCCAAATTATATCACCTTGGGTCCTGGAATAAATCTGACCTGGGGAGCAGCTATGGGATCTTGGTAGGAGCAATCTGGCTATAGATATCTTGACCTGGACACTAGTCACATGTCATTATCAACTGTCATAGTTTGTTATCTTCTAGTTGTTTGAAATGGGGAGTGTGGGGTGGTACCTAGTGACTTGCCTCTGCTCAGGTCTGCTCCAGCCAGAAAGTGGGCCCCAGTGAGTCATGGGTATGGACTGGGGAGACAGTTTTCTATTCTTTACTGGGCAGGTTTGCCTCAGTTCAAAACTGACTTGGCTGTTGGGGGGACACCTCCACTGTCCTTCAGACCTGGTCTGGAGCTTGGAATTCAGAAGGTGTAAAATCGCTTTCAATACTCAGAATCTCTGACCAATAAGAAACCTGTTAAGGAACTAAGGCATAACCTAACTCAACTGAAGTGGGTGGGCCTTAACAACATAGAGGTCTTCTAAGGAGTCTTTTTTTCCTTTCTTGGCTCTCTCTTCTGGCCCCTTCCTGATGGGTAGGGCAGCAAGCAGCTGGCAGAAGTATTTCACTTGTAGGCAGGGGAAAACCCAGAAGCATCTTTCCTTTCTATCTCTGTCTCTGTCACTGTGTCTCAGACCATCTGCTTGTCTGTCTCTCTCCATCTCTATTAGAAAGCTTTGAGGGTCTTTTAACAAAGCACTTCTAAAGGTAATCTAATTCCATTCTTAGTCAGTCAGTCAATAAGCATTCATTAAGGGCATACTATGTGACAGGCTACTGAGCTAAATGGTAGGGATGCAAAGAAAGGCAAATAGTGTTTCTGCCCACAAGGAACTCACATAGTAGTGATGTAGGCAGAAGCGTGCAAATATAAAAAGATATGTAGAGTATTGGGGGAAGGTAATCTCAGAGGGGAAGGCACTAGAGGATGATGGGGTTGTGAGAAGGGATCAGCAAATATCTCTGGGGAAAACTGGGATTTGAGCTGTGTCTTGAAGGAAACCAGGGAATGTAAGAGGCAGAAATGAAGAGGGAGAACATTCCAGGTACTGGGGACAGACTTTGAACAGGCTCAGAGAAGGAGATGGAGTTTTACTTGAGAGGAACCATAAGTAAGCCAGTTTAGGGGAATACCAGAGTGTGAAGGGGGCTATTTAAAGAACTTTAAAATGCCAGAGGGCTCTATATGTAATGATATAGGTGCTAGTTTATTGAGTAAGGATTGTGACATGGACTTATATTTTAGGAAAATCACTTTGACAGTTGATGGAGGATAGACTGAAATGGGAAGAGACTTGAGGAAGGGAGACCAATCAGAAGGCTATTGCAGTAGTCCTGATGTGAGGTGATGAGGGCCTGACCAAGGTTGGTGGCTGTATGACATATATACAATACAGATTGAATATGTGGGGTAAGTGCATGAAACCAAAGTTTTCAGCTTGGGTGACTTGGAAGATGGTGGTACCCTCAACAGTAACAGGCAAATTGGAAAGAAGGAAGTTCAGTTTGAGGCATTTTGAATCTGAGGTACCTATGAAACATCCAGTTTGAGATATCCAAAGGGCAGTTGGTAATATCGGTATTAAGTGGACCAGAACTGGCCTCTGATCTGTGGGTGGCTGGAGCTGAAACCAAGCAGTCTAGCTAACAGGTGTGTCAGGACAGACACAGAAGTTTAATTAATTTCAGAGTGAGGAAGAGATGCCTGCAAGTGGAAGCCCTCCCCTCCTAAGAAGGAGAGTTTAACATGCTGGACCAAAAGCAGGTCTTGTATACATAAAAATCAGAGAAACATTAAAAAATAAAAAAAAATAAAAAAAAAATAAAAATCACAAGTGGGTTGGACCATGACATAATCATTTTTAGGTCTTGAGTTACTATTCTCATGGTTGGCATTTCTTGGGACAATATAGGCATTCTTGGGTCCAGTGGGAATAGACATTGTTTCAAGTGTGGGGAGTCATGACCACCCTGTGGGGTACAGAACCAGAGTTCTATGACAGTAACAGTAGTACAGTATAAGAAACAGGGATTGTGAACATGTGATGGATGACCCTGGGAAACAGGGGGAACTAAATTCCTCAGTGAACACCTGGTGCTGGTTCAAGCAATACACTTTGCCCCAGTGGGTGAGCACAAAGGATATTGTTATGCTGAGCTCAGGGCACAGTCTACGTACTGACTTAGCTCTGGGAAACAGGGTATCCCCAAAATATTTTGAGAGTAGGGACAAGTTAGAAGAGACATAGTGAAGACAGGGAGTATAGATAACTTTTTCAAGGAATTTGGCTGGGGAAGGGAAGAGAGCTATAGGGTGACTGCATGAAGAGATGGTAGGATCTAATGAAGATTTTTGGGGTGACATGAATTTGTGAGATAGCTGAGCAGCATTAGAGATAAAAAGACTGGTTGAGGGAAAAGATTTAACTATGAGGAATCAAATTAACTGTGTAGATTTAACTATGGGGAATCAAACTCTTATAACATTGGCATGTTAACATCATACTTTAATCAATTAAGCTAAATGGTCTTATTTCATCGTTATCATCATCATCATCATCACCATTCATGAGGTCTCAATCTCTGAGTTAATTTGGTTGCTCTTCTTTAGATAACCTTCAAACTCCCCATGTCATATTTCAGTTTCATGGTTCTAAAATGGAAAGCTAGATCATAACTGGAGCCCCACTTAGGAACTGATTGATTGACTTATTTGTTCAATAAATACTTATTGAAAGCCTACTATATGCGAAGCACTACCCTAGATTGCTATGGAAGAGACAGAGATATATAAAACATGCTCCCTATCTTGAAATAATCTAGTCCTGCTGGGATGATTAGATATACATGAGAGCATATGATTAAATATCAGATGAATGGAAAATGAGAGGCTTTGACTAGATGATGTGTGAGGCCCTTTTCTAGGTTTTCTGATCTATGATGGTGCATTTCTGTGAGTGATATAGAGAGCAGGTGTTCTAAAAGATCAGCAAAAGGAAGAACAAATCTTGGATTGGTCCCTCATTTTAAATTCTTGACCCTTTCTCCCTCTCTCACCTGCTCCAAGTAGAATACATAACCTGAAATGATCTTTTCTTCCCAAGGTGGAACGCTTATCTGACAATAGTAGCTTTTTAATATTTATATAACACTTTTAGGTTGGAAAAATGCAGAGAGGCTCCGACAAGAGTAGGCTGATGTGATCTCCAAGGAGAAATCTGGGCAAATTCCTAGGATGTCATGATATCAGGCAAAGTTTCTAGGGGTTTGGACCTCTGATTCCCTTCCTCTTCACTCTTTCCTTCCAATTTCCCTGTTAGAAAAGTTGTCTCATAAGCCACAAGATCAATGTCTGATTGTCCTACAGAGCTATCCACAGCTTGGATCTTGGGTACTCCAGGAAGTTATTGCCCTTCCTCTGCCATTTATGCAGAAGTAATGGGGTTCTGGTGGCTGGTGGCTGTAGATCACCATCAGACCAAGGTGAGGCAGATATTTTAGGCTCTATTAAAGATGTTTGTCTTTGGTTACCTAGTAACCTGGGGCTGGGTCATTTTTAATCACTCCCCTTCCCCCTCCTTCTAGTAGAGAACATGGATCTTTGGCTGGAGGCCAATCTGGAGGCCCCTGGAGAAGCTGCTGTGGAAAAACCTGACTTCATTAATTATTATAAACCACGAAATCAAGCAGGCACAGGGTTGACAGCAGGACCAATTACACTTCCCCAAGATAAGGAAACTAAACATTTGTTAAGTGGGAGCAAACAGTGCCATAAGCACAGCCACACAGCCCATCCCCACCCCAAAGGAAGGACTAATAAATGCCACCTGGACCATTATTTTTGCCCCTACACTGATCATGAACATTTAATCAATCACCATGGCCAGTGCCTTCCCTCTGAGACTATCTCTCTTTTATCCTATAGATATTTACAATTACTTACTTGCTGTCTCCCTGGTTAGAATATGAGCTCCCTGAGGGCAACCACCTTGCTTTTGCCTTTCTTGTTATTCTCAGTGCTTAATTTAGTGCCCTACATGGGGTAAGCACTTAAATGCTTGTTGACTGACAATCAACAAACATTAATTGTTGTAGCTACTTAATGAAGTGACTACAATAGGTCACTTTGCTAGGTGATGAGAGCACAAATGCAAATATGAAATAATTTCTGCTCACTTGGAGTTTATATTCTAATTCAGGAGATGTTAAGTGCCTATAAAACCCTACAAAATAAATATAAAGAATAAAAATAAAATAGTTAAATACAAGGTAGCTTGGGAGGAAGGGAACTAGCAGTGGGGAGATCAGGAAAGGACCTGAGCTTCATTTTGAAGGAGAGAAATTCTGTGTGACAGAGGTGAGGAAAGAGTATATTCCAGGTACGGAGGACAGTCAGTCTAAAGGCAAGAAATCAAGAAATGAACTGTTGGGACTAAAGAACGGAGGGGCCATTTTGATTGGATTATGGAGTGGGGAAAAGAGCAGTGTCTAAGGAGATTGGAGAGATAGGTTAAGGTCAGATTATGAAGGTTTCACCTAAACTGATTGAATAGGGGAGTGATAAGGAGAGAGCTGCACTTGAGGAAAATCCCTGTGGCAACAGTGGATAGTAGTATATAGATTTGAGGTAAGGAGACCAATTAGGAGATTACCGAAATAATCCAGGTGAGAAATGTGGAGGAAAGAGGTCAGAGGTGAAAGTTGTAATGGGGATAGAAATGTCAAGATTTGGTGACTAATTGGATATATGGTTTGAGTGAGAGTTAGGATGACCCTGAAGTTGCAAATATGAGTTACTAGAATGATGGTACCCTCAATTAATAGGGAAATTTGGAGGGTGATGGACTTGGGGGAGGGGAGACATAAAGAGTTCTGCTTTGAATGGATGGAGTTTGAGCTGCCTCTGGGACATCCAATTTGAAATGTTTAATAGGTAGTTGGTGATGAGCTTAGTGAAGAGTCTAGGAAAGGATATATAAATAAGTGATCTGCAAAGAGTTGACACTTGAACCACCTAGGTACTGCTGCTGCTGCTGCACTTTCTCTGAGAGAAAGTGTAAAGAGAAAAGAAAAGAGGGCCCAGAAAAAAGGTTTGGAGTATCCCCACAGTTAGCGAGTGTCACAGGAATGATGAATCAGTAAAGGAAACTGAGAGGGAATGGGTAGGAAGAAAATCAGGAGAGAATATTATCCTGAAAACTCAGAGATGAGGGAATATTCAGGAGATAGTGGTCAAATGCATCAGAGATGTCAAGGAGGATAAGAATTGAGAAGAGTCTTTAGATTGGGGGATTTAGGAGATGGTTGATAACTTCAGAGAGAGCAGTTTTTGAGAGAGCAGTGATGAGACTGGAGGCTAGTATAAAAGGAGTTCACAAGAGTGATAAGAAAGGAAATGGAGTTACCAACTGGAGATGGATTTTTCCTCTTTTTTTTTCATATTTTTACACACATTTATGGTCTATTTTTCCCACTACTTTTCCCCTTCCCTCACTACTGAATAAAAGGGAAAATCTCCCCTAAACATATCCAAATAGTCCAGCATGTCCAAAAAGTCCAACAAAGTAAATTTTCACAGTGGTCATTCCCCAAAATGTATGACTCATTCTCTCTGCATTTTAAGTTCATCACCTCTCTGGCAGGAGGTGTAAATAGCTTTTTTCATGGAGTCTGGCTGAGAAAGAGACCAGAGATATAGGATGATAACAGGGGTGATAGACTCTAATGAGGGTTTTGGGAAGATGGCAGAAATGTGGATGTGTTTATAGGAAGTTGCAAAGAAACCAGTAGTTAGGAAAAGATGGACAATTAGAGAAGGGGGTGTTATAATGGGGAACATTTATTGTAGAAGACAGGGATGGAAGGGGATCAAAGGTGCATTTATAGAGGACTTGGTCTTAGCAAGGAAAAGGGCCATCTTTTCATCCAAGACTAGAATAAAGAAGAAAGAGGAATTCAGAAAGTTGTAAAAATGTGGGGGAAGGGTTGTCAGGTGAGGAGGAAGGGGGAAGAGAGAAGAGGGAGTTTTCAGAAGGTAGTTAGATTTTTTTTTTTTTTTGGTAAACTGTGAGGACAGGTCATCAGTTGAGAGGGCAGGAAGAGGTACTATTGGAGGCTTAAAAAGTCAAGAAAAAGTTCAGAATAGCCATTGTGGAAAATGGAATGGAAAATCAGTTAGGGAGGAGTAAGGGTACTGTCTTGTTTCAGTGAATGGCCAGTTGAGATTAGATAACGTAAATCTGTACTTGATCCAGTTGGAAGAGGAAGATGGTGGAAGTGATCCAAGATTTAGAGGGAGCAAGGGATTTGAGAGGGGGACAGAGTGCAGCTGTACTGGTTTAGAAATGTCACATCTACCTTTGTAGCTTCCTCAGAACCTATCAGTGTTTTGTACACAGTAGGCATTTCATGAATAATGAAATAGACTGTGTCCTTGGTAAACCAATCAATGATATTTTTTTGAGTGCTAATTGTGCACAGTGTATTGTGCTAGAGGTTGAAGGGATACGGTGACCCTAGTAACTGAATTCCAAACCCAGGAGATATCCTTCACCTAGTCTCATTGAAAGTACCCTTTCTTTTCTTGACTTTCTGGAAATTCCTGGATGTAGGTTGGTCATGTACATATAGGAAACACCAAGAAACACTTTCCTCAAGGACCTTCCAACATAGCTGAGGAGATGAGGAGAAATCTCAGATAGTATCATGAAAAGCTAATGGTATAGAGGGGAAGTGGTAAAAGTGGATCAGATTGTGCAAGAGTATGTGACATAGTTAAAATTCAATAAAACATTTATTAAATGTCTGTAGTGGGCCAGACTACAATTGACACCTGGGATAGAAAGACAAAAATGAGAAATACTTACTGCCTTTAAGGAACTGCAAACTGGATGAAAACAATAGAATTTCAAATTCAGCATAATAAAAAGAGAATTAAATAAAAGAAAACGGCTAGCTTTTCTTGTTTGTGTTGAAGGAACTGGAGATGTTTAACATGGAGAAGACTTGAGTGGGTGGGTAAGTGGGTGACAGGGAGAAACATGATAGCTGTTTTCAGTATTTAAAGTTAGTGGGGATTATGTCGGCTCTGTTTGGCTTCAGAAGGCAAAATAATGATGAAAAGATGGAAGTAGAAAGATTCCTGCTTCATGTAAAACAATTAGACCTGTCCCGGAGCAGAGTGGGCTGCTTGGAATGAAGTGGTTTCCATTCCTAGGGGTCTTCAAGTGGAGGCTGGATGACTGACCATAATTGTATCATAAAGGGAATACCTGATCAGGTGCAGGTTGAAAGAAACATATGAGATCCTTTTCACCTGACAACCCTTCCTCCTCATTTTTCAATCCCCTGATATCACCAGGCTCACCCTTTCACCTTTGATTCTGGACAGTATCTTATAAGCCATTTTTAGTTCCTACTTCAGTTAGTATAGGAGAAACAACTTCACAAGGACCCCTAAAAATAGCCTTCCAAAATTATTGCTGAGGTTAGGACATTGGACTCTGTAAAACTAAAATTTCCTCTCTACCGAGTTCTCTATTTGCCACAGGAAGGGAAGGAAGCACCCTCAAATAGATTTCTCCTTCCCTGGGACTATTTTTAAGCAAGACAATCTTGTCACCGTGCCATCTTCTGATCAAAGGAAATGAATACAACTAGAGAACTGTGAGTCTGGCAGCAAAGAGTGGACTGACTTCCAAAAAACCCTACTTAAGTAAAAACAAAACAAGATATGCCATGTCTGCTTCCAGGAGAGTTTTCTTCCCACCAAATATTACTTATAATCATAACAGATCAGGGGAAACATGGCTGCTCAGGCTCATCTTTATTTCCTTGCATCCTTTATTTCTTCTGGAGTCTGACTCTTGTACAGATTCCTCTGATTAGCTGGTCTTCCTTCTTCCTGCCTTCTTTCCCTTGTCTCACTGCTCACCCAAGAACAGCGGAAAGCAATAGCACCATGGGAGTCTCTGTTTGAATGTGTGTCTCTGGGTGGCGGAAAAAAAACCCAAACCCTTATAGAAGTGGTATTCAGCATATCCTGAAGAGGCATTGTGATATAAGGGGAAGAGGAATAAACATTTCTACAGCATCTACTGTGTGCCAGGCCCTGTGCCAAGTACTTTTCAAATATTATCTCATTTGAGCTTCACAACAAGCCTTTGAGATAGATGCTGTTATTATGTATTTTGCAGTTCGGGAAACTGAGTGATTTGCTTGGGGTCATGCAAATAATAAGTTTCAGATTTGAACTAGGTCTTCTTGACTCCAAGCCCAGCACTCTATCCACTCAACCCCCAACTGCTTGTATAATGTGGGATACAATTTGTAGTCCATAGAATCATAGACTTAGAGCTGGAAAGCCCCAATACATCATCCTTCATTTTATAAATGAGGAAATGAAGGCGCAGAGAGGTTCAATGACTTGCCCGGGATCACACAGCTTAGTAAGTGTTTGAATAGTAAGGATTCGATTCAGATCTTCCTGGCTCCAGGTACTGTGCTTTCTGCACAGTGCTGCCTAAGTACCTGGTGGATCAGAATCCTGGTTCCAGTGTATATATCCACCATGTGACTCTGGGGAAAGTACTTTCCTTCTGTGGACCTCTGGATTTTCATCTGAAAAAATGTGACAAGCTAGATGATCTCTAAGGTTCCCCTCAATTCTTAATCTTAGGCTTTCCTGCCTCTTTTTCTTTTTCATTTTTTTTTCCTTTTTCAGTTTCTCAGCTTCAGAACACCCATGACTTGAAGTCTTTGAGGAACTCATCCCAACAACCGGTTTGTGGAACAGAAGATCCTCAGGGATAAAAAGTGCCAATGTGGTTTAACCACAGATCACATGAAGGGGTGGTAACAGGTAATGAATTTGGAAATATAGTCTGGCTCTATATTGTGAAGAGCTTTGAAAGTCAAGTAGGAGATTGTATTTTATCTTTTTTGGAGGGTTGAGGCAATCAGGGTTAAGTGATTTGCCCAGTGTTACACAGCTAGTAAGTGTCAAGTGACTGAGATCAAATTTGAACTGAGGTCCTCCTGACTCCAGGACAGTATTCTACTCACTCTACCACCTAACTGCTCCTAGTTTGTATTGTATCTTAAGAGGCAGAATGAAGCTCCTTCATCAAAGGAGTGACATGGTCAGATCTGGGTCAGATCTGTGTTTTAGGTATATCCATTCTCTTGATAACATTTGCTAGGAAAATTGGAAAACAGTGTGGCAGACTTAGGCTTAGGCCAATGATGTACACCATATTCCACAACAAATTCAGAATGGATATGTGACCTGAATATCAATAAAAAGGAAAAGGAAACATCATATACCTCTCACAGCTATATGTAAGTGATGAGTTCTTAACTAGACAGGGCAGAGAGGCTCTTACAAAAGACAAAATAGATCATTTCAGTCACATAAAATTGAAAAGCTTTAACACAAACACAAGTAGTGGATCTAGAATATGAAGGGAAGCAGTTAATTGGGGGGAAAATCTTTATATCAAATATCTCTGATAAGGATTTGCTGTCCAAAACACAGACAACTAACATACACACTTACATTTTTATATATAAATGTATATGAGTGTACATGTATGTTCAGATATACATACATATATACATATGTATAAGTGTGTGTATATATATACATATAACCAAAAGCCATTGTAGTCAAAGAATATGAACAATTTTCAAAAGACTTGCAAACTATTAACAACCATAAGAAAGAATGCTTCCAATCACTAATAATAGGAGAAATGCACATCAGAACAACCATTTGGTCCCACCTCATACCCAGCAAACTGGCAAAGATGACAAAATATGAGAATAAACAATGTTGGAGGAAGTGCGAAAGACAGACATGCCAATACATTGCTGGTGGAACTGTGAATGGTGTGACTATCCTGAAAAGCAACTGGGAATTATGCAATTAAAGCGGTTAAAATGTCCATATTCCTTAACCCAGAGAATCCACTACTAGGCATAATAACCCGAGGAGGTAATTGACAACTCCCCTCACACCTCCCCCCCCTCCCCAAAGACTCATATACACCAAAATATTTATAGGAACACTTTGGCAGTAGTACAGAATTAGAAAGAAAGTAGAGAGCTGCCTATTGATTTGAACATGACTAAAAAAATTGTGGCATATGAATGTAATCAAATATTACTGTGCTTTAAGAAATGACTGCCTGAAGATTACCAAGAAGCATTGAAAGACTGATATGAATTAATGTGAAACTACTGCAGATGGAAAGAACAGTAACAAAAAGTAATTAATATATTGTAAAATTATAATATTCAAGCTTGGCCCCCAAAAGAGATATGAGAAAATACTTCCCCCCACTTCTTTGCCAAAGTAGGCGCCTATGGGGATATAACACTGCATAGAATGTGTGATTTTTAAGTGAACCATAGCCTGTCCCAGCCCCTGCCTCTTGTTTTTCCCTTGACTCTATTAGCTGAATGCCTCCCCTGCTAATAATGTTTTCCCTCTGTTGAGTATCTACCAAAAAACTTTGAGTTCGCTGAAAACAGGGATTGGTTTTTCCTTTTCTTTGTATTTCTAGCACATAGCACAATGACTGGCACATAGTAAGTGCTTAAATAAATGTATGTTGACTTACTATTGATCAGTTTTACTAAATAATTTTCCTCTTCTTTTTAAAAAAAATTCTTCATCTTAAGAGATGACTATCTGGAAGGCAGGGAGGAATAGAGGAGGAAATTTGTGAGATACAAAAAATAAAAGATAGTGATAAAAATCTATTTGAAAAAACAAGTAAATCTATTAGAAAAGCAAGAGAGTCCCTGCTTTCAAAGAGCTCATAATCTAATAGGGGAGACAATACATATTAGGAGGAATCTACTACAAATGAGATGGAAAAACTCAATGACCCTTAGAGTACAAGCAGCAAAGGAAATGGTAATTCATCTTCTTTAAAGTCATTATCTTTGGGGGGACAATCTGTTTCTGATGTTGAACTATTTGACCATGCCAAAGTCTTTGATCATGAGAACTTTCCTTTCCTGGTCTTTAGCACCAGTGGTCACTGAGTAGGTAGGGACTGAACTAAGGGTAGAGACAATTGCCAGGGTCCATCCCTGGTAGCAGGGCTAATGCTCTGGGTGGGATGTTGTTATTTCTGGGGCTCTTGAATCCTGGGCCATCTCCAACAGCATCTGAAGGGAGATGATGGTCAATGGTTTGACCCATCTGACACATGCTACTTCCTATCTTTTCCTCAGCGTTCTTTGCTGTTCCAGTTAGGCTGACTTGGATGCCCTGCTGATGGCAGTTGGTTGGCATTTGGTGATGGTAGGGATGTTGACTCCTTCTCTGCAGGGGTTGCTTCCCTAAATGATGGTTATGATGGCTGAACTGAAAACAAGGACAACAGTCTGATGGAACACAGTGTGTAAGGAACAACAAGTAAGCCAGTGTAGTTGGACCATAGATTACATGAAGAAGAGTAGTGGGTAATAAGTGGAGTCATATTGTGAAGGACTTTAAAAGTCAGTCAGAAGATTATATCTTATATTATATCTTAAGATATAATTAATAATGTAATAATTCTAATATAAAATCATAATTTATATAGTATAAATAATATAATAATTATTATATTATATCTTAAGATATAATTAATACAATAAGATATATCTTAAAGGGAAGAATGGGACTCCTTTAGTCAAAGGAGTGTCATAGCCAGATCTGTGCTTTAGGAGGATCCATTTGGCAACTATGTGGAAGATGGATTGGATAATAGAAGGAACTTAAATCAGGGAAAACCATTAGGAAGCTATTGGGAAGATAAGGTGAGAGCTGATGAAGGTTTGGATTAGTTGATAGAAGGGGAATGGATTCCAGAGACATTGTGAATCAATTAACAATCAAAAGTAATACCCACTATATACTAGGCACTGTGTTCAACAAAACGTGGCATCTGGTTGGATAAGAAGTTCAAAGGGGAGGGAAGAATTGACTGGTTGTGAGACTGTGAACCTGGCTGTCTGGAAGTGATGTGCTCTGCAGAAATACACGTTAGGAAAAGGGGAAGAGGGGAAACGAAAGATCTTAACATTCATGTTCACAGTAAGATGAATGTAGGACATCCAATGGCATAAGTATAGGAGGTGGTTGGGGATAGGCAGCAGGAAATTACTTGCCCCAAGTAGTAAACTGTAGAGGTATGAAGATATTTTTTCTTTTCTTTTTTACTACACAAAGAGGTCCCTTGAAAGGTTGTGGGGTGGGGGAAGGGTGGGGATGATGGAATGGGTAGGATGGAAGGTTCCGTGGCAGTTGATATGGACGGTTGGGATTGAAGAAGCTTTAGCATAATCCTCTAATGAAGAAGGAAAAGAAGGAGGTACCAGGTAGGAAAGTGAATGGGAGAAAGAGCCAGAACAGGCTGTTGCTACTCTAGCTCCCTACCTAAACACATTGGGGAGAGGAGGAGCTTAATTTGTTTATTTAAAAAATATTATAACTCAGAACTTTTTGAGTCCTTGAATTTATACCTCCTTTTGAAACTGAGAAGATCCTGGCCCAAGTGAAAGGAGGGAAAGAAATTTGTCAGGAAAATGGAATGGAAATGAAGATTTTGTGGGGGATAGCAGTGAAGTAACCTTCAAAATTAGGGAGAATATTCACTTTATTAAACACTATTATGTGTTGTTCCTTATTACTAATAACTCCCCTTTCCATAGCATTTTAAGGTTTGTAAAGTGTTTTCTTTATGACCCAGTACACCAAGTATTATTCCCAATGTTACAAGGGTAACAAGCATCATAGACAAAAAACGGATTCCATATCCATATCCATGTGATATCTTACTGTTTCATGCCCAGGTTTCTATCTTTCCTTCCTCCCCCTATCCATAACTAGCCCAGAAGTCCCTTGTGAACAATGACTGTCTTATAATCCCCCTTGATGGTGGTAACAGGTGGGGTGTTTAAGGAAACACTTGTTCATAGATTGATTGGAAAATAAGAGGAAAGTAGAGGAAATAAATAGGAAAATTCAAATCTGCCCCGGGTTTTTGCTTCTCAACGTATCAAAAGGACATGAAGAGTTCACTGCTGCTTGATCTAGGCAGAGTCTTAGCTCCTTAGTTGTCATAGTGAAGACAAACTCTTTCCAGTTTCCATCATTGATCCTGAGAAGCGGTACTGGGTTTAGTTCAGGGTGGAAGGAGAAGAAAGTCAAAGCATGCTTGAGAAGCTGATGGAGGGATTCTGGGGAATACAGGTAGACCATGGAGCTTTACTTCATGTGAAGAGAGTTCAGTTCAATTTAATGCAAGTGCCAACTGTATGCAAAGCACTCTGTTAAGCACTAGACCTAGAAAGACAAAATTAAAAACAGCTCCTGCTCTTAGGAAAAAATAGTTCCTGCATATAGTCTTCTACTGGAATAAACAACGTAGACACAGATAATCATATTATCTTAATATATACTTAAATATATGTTGCTTAAAATAGGAAGAGAGATTGGACCTGTGATTTCATTGGCACAGGTAATTCCTGGCTTAGCAAATGCCTTCTACCAGTGTGGGTCAGCACCTTCTCTGCTATTTATAGCCATAGAGAGCTATCTAGTGTACTTAGTGGTTGAATGACTTTCCCAGGGTCACATAGTCAATATTTGTCAGATGTGTGCTTAACTCAGGTCTTCCTAGCTATAGGACCTGCTCTCTCCATTACATCACACTTCCTCTCCTATAGAAAGTAAATGAAAAATAATGTTGGGGGCTGGAAGACTATGGGAGAAGTTGTTTTAGGGATTAGTCATATCTGACTCTCCATGACCCCATTTGAGGTTTTCTTAGCAAAGATACTGAAGTAGTTTGGCATTTTCTTCTCCAGCTCATTTTACAGATGAGGACACTGAGGTCAAAAGGGGTAAGGGGACTTGCCCAGGGTCACACAGCTAGGAAGTGTCTGAGACAGGATTTGAGGCCCAGCACTCTATACACTATGGTGCTATCTAGCTGCCCCTCAGTGAGAGAAAACCTCTGATAATTGAGGGGGACCAAAAAAGACCTCTAGACAAAAGCCCTGGAGAAACCTGCCGATTGCTGCCAGTATTTCTTTTTTTTAAAATAATTACTTTGTTTTCTTCCTCCCCCTCTTTCCCCCCTCCCTCCCCACTCCCTCCCTAACACAGCTTGCAATCTTATATAGGTCCTACACATACATTTCTATTAAATGCAATTACACCATAGTCAAGTTGAATAGAAGAATCAAAATGAATGGGAGAAACCACAAAACAAAACAAAACATAACATAGCACAAGAGAAAATGGTCCGCTTCATTCTGCAATCCAGTTGCATAGTTCTTTCTCTGGATGTGGAAGGCGTTTTGCCTCTAGAGTCCATTGGGAATTTTTTAAGTCCTTGCATTGTGATGAAGTTCTAAGTCTACCAGAAAAAATCCTCACACACTGTGGTTGTTGCTATGTACAGAGTTCTCCTGGTTCTGCTCCTTTCACTCACCATCAGTTCATATAAGTCTTTCCAGGCCCTCTCTGAAGTCATCCTATTTATCATTTCTTATAGCACAATAGTATTCCATTACATTCATATACCACAACTTGTTCAGCTATTCCCCAATTGATGGACATCCCTTTGATGTCCAGTTTTTGGCCACCACAAAGAGAGCTGCTATAAATATTTTTGTACATGTGGGACCTTTTCCCATTTCTATGATCTCTTTGAGATATACTCCTCGGAGTGATATTGATGGGTCAAAGAGTATGCACATTTTTGTAGCCCTTTGGGCATAGTTCCAAATTGCTCTCCAGATTGGTTGGATCAGTTCACAGCTCTACCAACAATGAATTAGTGTTCCAACTCTCCCACATGCTGCCAGTATTTCTGGGAGAGAACGGTGGAATATTGGAGTCTAGGGTGCAAAGGTTTGATCCTTTCCCTCTCCTGGCCCACCTGTAACCTTGGGCATGTTGCTCAGTGCTTGGGTCTCATACTGTTCTGTCCCTCTATGAAGGGAGATGAGCAAGAATAATGACAGTGGACAGCTGCACAGGGGAACGTCTGGCTAAATGGATGCTTGTCTGTCTGGGAGGCACTTTCAAGATGAAAAGCTGTGTTGTTTTCCACATTCAGGGACTGGCCCCCCAAAATGATCAGAGGCCCTTAGAGTCAAGTGACTAGAGGAAAGGGCTGAAGACAGTAACTGAAACTGAGAGAGGGGGGAAGGAGGAGGAGGGAGAGCTCATAGGACACATTTTATCCAGAATCAGAAGAGAGAGAGAGAGGTGAGGCAGCAACAGACACTGTTGCTGTGTGTTTGGAGATAGATGATTATAACAGGCTGAAGAAACAGCCCTAGAATCTGGAGTTCTGAAGCTGCCAATGGCTGTAACTGGATCAATCCATCAATGTGGATCAATTGATGGATCGATGAAAAAGTAGTTATTATGTACCTATTGTGTGCAGGTACTCTGATACTAAGGCTGGCTCACATTTCTATAAAGCTTGATACTTGGCAGAGTTCTTGACGTACGTTATCTGATTTGAGCCTTACAATGGCCCATCGAGATATGTGTTATTATTATCCCAGATTTTTTTCTTCTTTTTTTGGACCACACAAGTGATTTCATCACAGTAGGGAACTCAGTGAGGATACTCCTTCTGCAATTGTTCTGTAATCTCAGAGTTGTCTCACTCTGGGAGCTAGCCCCACATCCTTCCACTAACAGAAGTTTGGGCGGATTTTGAATCCAGGTCTTCCTCATTCCAAGTCTTAACCAAAGGTCTCCAAAGTAGGGGCCCCAAGGTCCTGGGGAGATGTGGCAAGATTCCCCAGGGGTTTGTGTCTAACTCCTGGAAGAGTAGGAAAATGAGCCTTGCCACACCCTTTCCAGGATGGCCAATCAAGGTCTTCACAAGTACACAATCCCTCTCACTGCTCAACACTCTGACACCTTGTTCAGCCCCTCAATTGGCCTCCTGTGGCTTGTGATAGGTGTGGTAGCACCTTGGGACAGTTATAACCTAATGTGACCCAGGACCCTGAAGCAGCTGCATAGGCAAAACTCCCCCCTCCTTCCCTTCCCCAAATTGCCCCCGCTCTCTGCTCCCCTCACCCCAGGTTACTTCCTGGCTTCAGCAGGTGCTGGTTTCTGGGATTTGGGGCAACGGCCAGTGAGTAAGACCCCACCGCACTCTTCTCATTTTCAGTGGGTGAGAATGAGTCACACAGGATGAACTAGCTTAGATGTGTTGCAATCTGCACAGCAGATCTCATTACATTTACTTCTCAACCAAAGCTATCCCTCTTTGGAACTTCCTTATCTCTTGCTGTCCAAGGCACTTCCATCCTTCACTTCCACTCACCCCACACATTCAAACAATTGTCAGATTTTATCATTTCTACTGCATCATCTCCCACATCCTTCCCCTCCTCCACTCACGCAGCTGAAGCTCTGGTTCAAGCCCTGATTCACCTCTCCTATTGTGATCATCTCCTAACTGGTCTCATTTCCTCAAGGCTCTCCCTTCTCTGATCCACACTCTGTAAGGCTGCCAAAGTGATTTTCCTCACCATGTTTTTATTACCCTTCTCAGTAAATCCCAGAGGCTCCCTATTGACGCGGGGTCAAATATTTTACTTTTTAAATTTCTTGTTGTGCATATATGTTTTATAATGCACAGGACAATACTTTAGTTGTAGTTGTTCAGTTGCATCTGACTCTTCAGAACCTGTGGATCAAGGCATGCCAATACTGTCCATGGCGTTTTTTTGGAAAAGATACTGGAGTAGTTTGCCATTTCCTTTTCCAGTAGATTAAAACAGATTAAGTGATTTGCCCAAGGTCACACAGCTAGTTAAGTGTTTGAGGTCAAATTTGAACTCAGGACTTCTTGACTCCAAGCCCACTGCTCTATCCACTGAAGCATCTAGGGTTGTATGTGTGTGTACATGTGTGTATACTCATATAAACATATACATACACACATATATACATATGTACATACATAATATATAAAGTTTTCTTTTACTGATAGCGTGCAAGATCAAAAAAGTTTGGCAATCACTGGACTAGATGACTTTGCTTCCCCAATAACAATATCTAGCATATATACGTATGTACATATATATATACGTATATATACATATATATATACGTATATATATACATATATAGTGTTTAAAGTTTCCAAAGTGCTTTAGAAATTTTATCTCATTTTATCTTCACAATAACCTTGAGAGATAGATGTTATTATTAGCCATCTGAGGCAGACAGAAGTTAAATGATTGGCCCAGGTTCACATAACTGGCAAATGTCTGAGGCTGGATTCAAACTCAGGTTTTCCTAACTCTAAGCCTAGCACTTTAACCACCCAGCCACCTAGCTGCCTTGACTCAGGCCCTATTAGCTGTGTGATCATATGCAAGTCATTACCTGTCTCAGGGAATCAATTTCTTCATCTGTAAGATGGACATAATATTATTTGCCCTACTAATTACCTCACAGAGTTGTTGTGAGGAAAGATCTTAGTTTATAATGTGATATCATTTTACCTCAGCATTTCGCATAGGTGGAAAAATGAATGTGATATGTGGGGAAGACAGTAAAGAGTTTGACTTGAGTGGAAGAGTCTTTTTGTTGGAGAAAGACAGCAAAAAAATGTGATAGAGTAGGGCAAAATAATAGAGGGTCCTGAAAACCAGGCAGAGAAATTTAAATGTGATGCAGTAGGAATTAATGAGAGATTATAGGTTTTGAAGCAGAAAAAACATCACATAATAACAGAAGGGCTTAAGAAGATTAGTCTGGTAACAGCATATAGGAGAGATCTGAGGGTAGAGATAGTGGGGGCATGGAGAATGAAGAAAGAGGAAATGTTGATGTATTTAGCTAGAAGTTCATTCCCACATAACAAATATTTCTTTTTTAAAACATATATTTTATTAATCCTTATAAAATTTCTCAGTTATCTTTTTAAAATTAATTTTTTTAAACTTTTGAGTTCCAAATTCTCTCTCAAGCCCTTTTCCACCCCCTTGAGAAGGCGAGGAACATAATGATTATATAAATGCAGTCATACAAAACATGTCTGTATTAGTCATACTGCAAAAGAAAACACACAAAAATGAGAAAAATAAAGTAAGGGAAAAAAGTAGGTTTCAGTCTGTATTCAGAGTTCATCAGTTCTCTCTATGGAAGGTGGATAGCATTTTTCATCCTGGGTCCTTTGGAGTTTTTGTGGATCATTGTTTTGATCAGAATAGCTATGTCTTTCACAGTTGATCATCCCTACAACATTGCTGTTACTCTTCTCCTGGTTCTGCTCAATTCACTTTGCATCAGTTTGCACAAGTCTTCTCAGGTTTTTTCCTGCTGATCATATCTTATAACACAATAGTGCTATGTCTTCAGAAGTCCTATTGTCTTAGGAAGATTCTGAAGATCACTTGTTAGGGTAAGACACTAGACACCGAGGTCGTTTGTTGAACTTAACTGCCAAACATTCAGATTCTGCTTCAGAGAGCACAACTCTGATGAGCTGGCCACATTGGTCAAATGCAAGATGCAGGTTTACCAAAAAGACTATTTTATGGAGAACTCACACAGGGCAAGTACTCACATGGTGATCAGAGGAAGCAATATACAAGGATGCTGTCAAGATCCCTCTTAACTTTTGAATTGATTGTGTGACTTGAGAGACATTGGCACAGGACTGCTCAGCATGGTGTGCCCACATCAGAGAAAGTGCTGTGCTCTAAGAGCAAAGCAAAATTGAAACAGCTCAAAGGAAATGCAGGATTTGTAGATTTAGAGAATCCACCCCAAATGTTCACGTAGATTATTTGTGCCTGACCTCAGTATTCTGAGCTCCTATGTCTGATCAGTCACAGTTGGACACACTGAAACTTGACTCTAGTATAGTGATGTCATTTTGGTCCTCTTCAAGCACGAAGGACAAGAACCATTCCCTCACAGTCATATACCACAGCTTGTTCAGTCATTCCCCAATTGGTGGGCATGCCCTTGATTTCCAAGTTTTTGCTACCACAAAAAGAGTTGCTACAAATAACTTTCTACAAATAGGTCTGTCCCTCTTTTCTTTGATCTCTTTAGGATACAGACCTACAACAAATATTCCTTAAAGACCTACCTTTGGGCAAGTTGAGGAAAGGTGGCATAATACATGTAGGGTTGATCTAGGAATCTGGAAGATGTAGCTTAATTTAAGCACTGCCTCTGATCCATACTAGACAAATGACCCCAAGCAAGTCATTTAAACTTTCAGAAGTTTCCCCAGACTACACTCTTAGGGTATAAGTGCCAGAAGAATTATGGATCTGCTTTGGTGGAGAGAGTTGCATGCTTGGAGTTCCAAATGATGATGGTTCATGGTGCAAGATAAGGAGAAAAAGCAGTTATCTGTAGGTAGCATGGACTGACGTGATGGAGAAGGCTAATGGGCCGTGCCCATGTATGTGACATGTGTATAATATGTAATACCTGTAGATGACCTGCATGAGATATATAATATGTAATGCCTACCTCCTAGGATTGTGGTGAGGATAAAATGAGATAATATTTGTAAAGAGCTTTGCAAACCTCAAAGAGCTGTATAAATGCTAACTATTATTATTGTTATTATATATAATAATATGATATAATTTTGTTGTTGAGTTATGTCAGACTCTGTGACCCATGGACCGGGAGTGGAGAACCTGCAGCCACAAGGTTGCATGTGGTCAACTTCACAGAACAAATCCCCTTAGAAAAAGGATTTGTTATGCAAAACTTAGACTCAATCAAAAGGCTGCATCTGAGGACCTAGAAGGCCACACGTGGTCCGTGGACCATAGCACGATAATACTGTACAGGGCTTTTCTTGGCAAGTCTCAGTGGGAAATAGCTCCCAGCCAATTCCAGAAGAAACCCTGCTCCAGCCAACCGGCCCAGCTGGGGTGGAACCAAGAGTTTGCAAGGCTGCCAGCTACTCTGAAGGGGACGTGGGGGTTCAGGAGAACACCAATATAAAGACAGGTAGCATAAAAGTTACTGGGAACTTCAAGAGCAACTGGGACCTGAAAAGAAAGCAAGCCATCTGATTTCATTCATAACATTTTCATTCTTTAACATTATATTTCCCAGGGAAACACCACTTGTTTATCAAGCCTGAGGGAGACAGAGCCAATCTGGAATGAATATAGTTTAAAGACGATTAAAATAGTCTAGTTTAGTAACATGAAATGCAGAGGGGTCTTGATCATTTAAGTGAATATAGAACTCATTTTTTGTAGGATCATTTAAACATCTATTTATTCCATTTTCACCATCATAGATCCATTTCTGCCTAGATGGCTTTCTTTCTAGCCAAGTAACTTCTATGAGACCGGCAATCTTACCTCTCAGGCCATTTATTCATTGCTCATATGCTTATGTGACATTTTATATTCTCTTTTTAAAAAAAAATTTCATTTGAAACCTCAACATAATAGGATATGTTTCATGAAATTATCACCAATATGTGGGCTGTGTCTACACACAGGTGTGTTTATATGTGTATCTGTGCATATACACTTACATGCATATGGAGAGACAGATAAACAGATGTATAGATAGTTAACGTCGAGAGTGTTGTTATCTCAGAATTTGTGCCAATCTCACTGAAACACTTGGCTTATCTTTCCGGCTAATCCTAGAAAATTTGTTCAGGCTTTTTATTCATATATTCATTTATTGCATGTCTTCTTTTCTTTTTGGGGGGGAGGGATCTGGACTCTCAAAGACATCACTGTTGAGAGCTCCCTCACCCAAGGTAACCTGGCAATTTGTTTGTCATTTATAGTCTGAGAAATTTGCCAGGGCAGACACCAAGTGTCTAAAGCATTTGCCCATGTTCTCAGAGGTGCTATGGGTCAAGATTCAGGACCTGGGCCCAGGTCTTTCTGATTCCAAGGAAGCTTTTTCCATGTTGTTGCTATCAAATTGTGTATGTCTACCTGATCTGCCTAAACAACCCCAACCTGCTTGAGTCAAAAAAACATTTGTTCCTTTTGGGTCACCCAGAAACCAAGCCCGCAATGTCTCCCATAGAAAATGATTCCAACCATTTCTTTTTTTCATGTACAACTATTTTATCAAC
The DNA here is from genome assembly GCF_028372415.1 of Notamacropus eugenii. Classification (NCBI taxonomy): domain Eukaryota; kingdom Metazoa; phylum Chordata; class Mammalia; order Diprotodontia; family Macropodidae; genus Notamacropus; species Notamacropus eugenii. The sequence continues at coordinate 290,315,460 of NC_092873.1, read as the reverse complement.
CAGATGATAGCAACACCTGATATCCATGAAACACAAATGAAGAAATAGGCTATGATGTCCTGGAGTTCCAGGAAATATGTTCCTAGCAGTGCAGCAGGGAAGAAATAGGTTTCCACTGTCTCTGGCATCTACTAGGATAGGACCATTTTTTCCAGCATCTACAGAGCAATCTGAACTTGTCATACTTTTCCAACAGCTGCTTCTGGATGTCCTGGCAATATGGATGTTAGTGTTCCTAGTCAACTTGGTGAAGGTCATGCAGTCCTATCTTGTACTGTCTCTAGCCCTCAGTGACCTTGTTTAGGGCACCCACCCAAGACTAGCACAGCAGAAGCTCTGTTAGCACACCAGGGAAAGTTGGGGAGGAGGTTCTACCATCAGTTAAGTTACAGGTGTGGCAGGCAGTAGTTTTGGGCAATTATACCACCTTCTCTCCCACTTCTGAGGCTGCCTAGAGGCAGATAAAAGGTTCGAGTGGGAGGGGACTGCACGAATCAGAATTGGGAGACACCTCAGAGACCATACAGTCCAGCCCCTCATTATACTGATGAAGGAATGGAGAAAGCCAGGACAATGTATATCTCTTTGTTGCTCTTGAGCAGCTGGTCTTGGATGTCTCTGTATTTTTCTTTATTGTGGATAACCCTGGTGATGGTTCATCTGCCAGGTCATGGAATGCCATCCCCAAGGCCCTGGGCAGAGAGGATGGAAGGATCATTGATTTAGAGCTGGAAGAGACCTTAGAGACCAGAGAAGTCCAGTGTCTCCATTTTCCATAGGAGGAAAGTGAGGTTCAAGTATCTGACCCAGGGCCCAAGTCAGGATCTGAACTTGGGTCTTCCCAACTATATGGGCACCTTTCTTCTACCTCAAAGCTGGGTGTTTTTTTTTGTTTGTTTGTTATTAAAAGAGACTCAGGAGCAGGACGTCAGAATCTTAAAGGGCTTGGGTGGTGCCTAATGGATTTCTCAAGGTTCCAGTTCCATCCTTGCCCTCATCTCTTGAGATAAAATCATTCTCTGTTTTCTTGGGTGTGCCAGGCAGGTTGGTTGGAGAAGGGTTTCCTCTGGTTGAGAGCTTCCCTATATCCTGTGGAGAGCCTCCTCTCTGTCCTTTTCCCCTCCCATCTGGCCTTGAAAAGCAGACTCTGATTGAATGGCCCTTGGAGGGAGCTGAGGAAAAAGCATAAGGAAGGGCCACTCTGCCCAGGGCTGAGCCCTTCATTCTGCAAAACTGGCTGATCGATTTCGTGTGTCAAATTCCTACAGTCACCAGGGGATTTTGGTGGCTCTGCTCATATACCTCATCCCAGAAAAAGAATTTTGACAAGTGGGCACCAGATTTTGCTTGCAGACTTTTGGGACAGCTGTGAAGCAGTCTTTCCTTCAAGCCCAAGCTTGCCTCTTTATAGCTTTCCACTGTGCCCTGTGAAGCTAAATAAAACAAATCTAGTACCTGTTATGGGACCAAGAATGAAAGCAGATTGGGCCTGGAGTCAGGGAGACCTGAATTAAAATACAGTCACAGATACTTACCAGCTGTATGACCCCAAGCAAATCACTTAACCCTGTTTGCCTCAGTTTCCTCAACTGTAAAATGGGGACAATCATGACTCCTCCCTCCCAGGAATGATGTGAGGATCAAAATGTTAATTGTAAGGCACTTAGCACAATGCCTGGCACAGAGTAGGCACTTATTAAATGTATGTTCCCTTCCCCTTCTCATGTGATAGCCCTTCAAAACACTTTCAGACAACTAGCATGTGTCCCCTGAGTCTTGACTTTTCCAGGCTAAACATTCTCAGTTTCTTCAACCAGACCTTATATGGCATCTCTCCCAATTACCCTCCTCTTTTCAATCTCCAGTGTATTATTGTCCTCCTAATATGTGGAACCCAGAACTGACCATGTGTAACAGCAAAGACTATAGCATACACAGGAGGGCCTGCTGCACAGATTCTTTGATCTGCTTTTGTAAAAGGAAAGGCAACTTTTGAGGGGACCAACCATCTACTTTAATCAAACATGTATACCAACAGAGAAAATACAAGCAGAGAAATAAAGACCAACAAACAGGGGCTTCCAATTGTCTGACATAAGTAATAAACACATCACAGATCAACAGACGGATCCAACTGTCTGGCCATTACATACATACATGGTTACCTGAGGGAGAAGCACCAACATCTGGATTTTCAAAGCCAGGGGGCCCCTTAAGTGGCTACCCAAATACTTCCAAGGAGTAAGCCCCAAAGTAAAAACCTTTCCTCAGAATATTTATGCACTTTTCAGAGCCAGAGGGCATCACAACCCTTGAGAACCAGTGCCTTGTTAGAAATTAACAAAAGGTATTGAATACTATTAATGGGCAGGGAAAGTCTTTAACATTTCCCCCCATCCACCATTAACCTTACATTGACATTACATCATGAGAGCTCTAGATGTGGGTTAGCCAGGGCAGAGTTCAGCAGGACTATCTCTTCCTGTCCCTGGAAGCTCTGCCTCAGTCAGGCAACAAGCATTTATTAAGTGCTTACTGTGTACTAGACTAAACTCTTGGGGATGCAAAGAAAGGTAAAAATGTGGTCCCTGACCTCATAACCATGTAAACACAAGTATATGTGGGCATGTGTGCATATGTACATATACATGTGTGTACATATATATGTATGTATATATATACTATGTGAATAAATGTATAACATAATATAATGATATACAACAACATATGTAACATATATCCTAAATGGAAAGTGATCTCAAAAGGAAAAGAGGTAGGGGTGAGGAGTGGTTAAGACAACCCCCATGAAAGGTGAGATTTAAGCTAAATATTGAAGGAAGTCAGGGAAGCCAGGAGGTAGAAATGAGGGAGAGCATTTCAGACATGGGAGTGCTGCTGCCAGGGTTCAGAGTCAGGAAATGAATCATACTGTATGAGGGAGAGCAAGTTGGTCAGTATCTCTGTATTTAGGCAGGGAGTCCATGCAAAAAGATTGGAAAGGTAGGTGAGGTTCAGCTCATCGAAAGCTTTAAATGCTGAACAGAGGATTTTATATTTGATACTGGTGTTAACAAAGAGCCACTGGAGATTATTGAATAGGGGTAACGTGATCAGACTGGCTCATTAGGAAAATCTCTTTGGGAGCTGAATGGAAGATGGATTGACCAGGCAGAGGTCTACTGTAGTTCTGGAGTGAGGTGATAGTGGCCTGTGTGAGTGGAGTGAGAGGACAGATCTGAGAGATATTATGAGGTCAGTTTTTTCTTTTGAGGGGAAGGGAGGGAGAACTGATATATCACACCATTAGCTGATTATTTTCAATCAGTCATCAAATATTAAGTGGAACTACCATTGTGCTGGGCACTGTTTGAAAAGCAGAGAAAAGACATGGTGCTTGCTCTCAAAGCAACAGTAAACCATCTCTTTGGGGAGAAAAGATAACCATCCACATATCACAACAGATTAGGCAATATTATCAATCAATGCATGCCAAATTAATATAGCCACATAATACTTTGGCACTTGAAATACATTGACAAGATCCATGAATGTGGCTCTATACTCCCATATGCCAGAATGAAGGGGATTAAGAAAATTGTGGAATGAAGTAAAACTGATTATCATTCCACACAAATTGGATAAGGCTTAATTTTAAAAAATATTTTATTTTTTCCCAATTATATGTTAAAACAATTTTAACATTTAAAAAAAAATTTTGAGTTCCAAATTTTCTCCCTCCCTTTCTCCTCTCCCCCATCCCTGACATGGTAAGCAATGTGATATGGGTTATGCACGTGTGATCATGTAAAACATTTCCATATTAGTCATTTTGTACAAGAAGACGAACAAAAACATGAGAAAAATAGCTTGCTTCAGTCTGTATTCAGACAGTATCAGTTCTTTCTCTGGAGGCAGATTGCACACTTCATCCTGAGTCCTTTGGGACTGGATCAGGGTATTGCTGAGAACAGCTAAGTCATCCACAGTTCTTCACTCTACAATGTTGCTGTTACTGTGTACAGTGTTTGCCTGGTTCTGCTCACTTCACTTTGCGTCAGTTCACATAAGTCGATAAGCCATAATTTAGTATTTTAGAAGGGAAAAATATCAATGAATTCACTAGTAATGTGGTATCATTTTCAAAGGACCTCTATTTGCATTGCTTGGGTGCATAAGTTATGCTTTAGCAGACAATTAAATCCCTAAATTGAGTGATAGAAGCTCTCAAGTGCTGCCAGAGTTCAGAGGAGGGGAATATTGATGAGAGGTGGAGCAGAACGGTTCCAGAAGCTCAGGTATCCTGACATTCTAGGGTTAAGACGGGGTGGGGTCAGTCCAGCATTGATGCCTCAAGGAGTAACCTCTAGGAACCAGGCCAGCAGAAAATGAGATTGGGAGTCCTCAGCTAATTAGGCCACATCTAGACATGAACCCTGGTGTGGCCAGGGCTGTGAAGGAACTGAGCAGAGCATGTGTCCCCATGGGGTTGGGGGAAAATGTTTGTACCTTGTTCTTGCTGTGTCTTTGGAGTGACTATCCATTTATAAAAGCTAATAGGTGTTAAGTGATTAAATGGAACTTGGGTGCTAGTATCTGTTGCCTAACAGGGGGGTGGGAGTGGGGATGGGGAGGACACAACCAATAGGGATTTGAGTCAATAGCATCAGAGAAAAGACATCCTAAACTGCTTGAGAGTACCCTATAACCTGATATATATCCTCCCATAAACAAATGGGCTACCCCAGGGGTTTCAAATTCAGAAACTGGTCCCTATAGGAGGCATGTTTGACTTAGAAAATCACAAATTAATACTATGTTGTATTTTTATTTTGTTAAACATCTCTCAATTAAGTCTTCATCTGGCCCAGGCCCACACTGGGGAGTTTTGTGGGCTGTCTGGGAACACATCTAGGTTTGGGTGATCAGAGGATAATAGATTTAGAAAAGGGTAGGACCATGAAGGCCATGTAGTCCAAATATTTCATTTTACAGATGGAGAAACTGAGACCTAGAGAGGGTCAGGGACTCAACCAAGGTCACACAGGAGCTGGGATTTGTGCCAAATGTCTGACTCCAAATCAAGCCTACCTTCTACTCAACCTGTCTCTCAGCAACCAGCTGTGCCGCAGGATTCTGAGCTTTGCTTCAGTCCCAGAATCAATTATTCGGTTGAAAAGCATGTGCTCAGCAAGTGCTCTGTATGCCTGGCTTATGACTAGGCAGCAGGGATAACTAAACGCAACAAATACAACAAGCCCTTAGTCTCAAGGAGCTTCCATTCCAAGGACTCCTCTGGCATGTTCAGTTGCCACTCCCACCTTGTCTCCAAAGCTCCCTCTGCTGCTTTTGAGCTTTGACTATCCCTTCTGGAGCTGTCATCTATGCTGACGTCTCCTTCAAAGGGAATGTTACTGCCCTTTTGTGAGACTGCCCTGGGCTGACGTGTTTCTGAGGCTAATGGATACATTTCATCTTTCTTTTTAAATATATTTTTATTTATTTCATTAAATATTTCCTAATTACACTAAAACATTTTTACATTAATTTTGTAATATGTTGAGTTCCAAATTTCTCCCTCCCTCCCACTTCTTCCTTGAGGAGACAAGCAATATGAAATGGATTATCCATGTGAAGTCATGTAAAACATATGTCCATATTCGCCATGCTGCAAAAAAAAATCACACAAAAAGCAAGAAAAAGAATGTGAAATAACTCTGCTTCACTCTGCACTCAAGAGCTCATCAATTCTCTCTCTGGAGGTGGATATAGCATTTTTCATCACGGGTCCTTTGGAATTGTCTTGGATGATTGTCTTGAACAGAGTAGCTAAGTAATGAAGGCTTTTTCAAAAAAGAAATTTTTTAAGACCTATAGTAAATCTGGATGACATACCAAAGGGTTGTCAAAGGCAGCTATTAGCATATTCCATATTTTGTACTCCTCCCCGCTCACAGAAAAGTCCTGAGCCCTTAGTTTTGACTGGGTCAAACAGACTCAGCTCTTTCCTCTCTCTCACCTCTTCCCGGTCTCAGAGACCAAGCTGCATGCATGGTGCCCCAAAGTAATCCTCATTTCCTTCTGTCTTTGAGAAGTTGGCACTGCTCACTGCTTTTTATTTTCCTGTTCAGCTCCCATCACACCTCCAAAAGAAAGAGCCCAGTCCCTGCGAACTGCCTTGTTATGTGGCTAAGCTTCCACAAGATAACTGGAGGCATTGGAGGGCGACGACTGGAACTGGAGACTTTTGCCCTACGTTTATTCCATTGTGACAAAAAAAAAGTACCTGTCCTCTTTACAAATGTTTAGCAAACTTTAATACACTCTATAAATTTTGACCCTCTGGTTATTGTTTATAGAGTACTTTGACCTGGGGTTTTCTCAATATAACGTTCATTACTGAAGATGATAACCTCAAACAGACTGCAGGGTCAGCTAAAGCACATTCTGTGGAGGGGCTTCACTATGATTTTCTTTGTACTGTGATACCCTTCATGTAACTTCCTCTGGCTCTTTCAGTTCTGATCAGGGACCACTTCACTAATTCAATCCTCTTTAAGAAAAGTGGGGTGAGACTAGATGACTTCTGAGATCCCTGTAAAGTTCCATGATTTAATGCTTAGCTGCTGGCTTGAATGCTTTTTTCCTGACAGAACGACTCAGGAAGCAACCTGGAATGTCTTGCTTTGAGATCACTTCTGCTCTAAGCGATAGGAACTTAGGCAAAACAGGAGAAAGGCACAGAGAGAAGCCTGTGATCTGAAGGTTAATTCCTCATGGGTTAGGAAGATGCCATCCCCATAAATGGAAGTGGTGGGGATAGTGTTCTTTTTGCCAGGGCTCCAGGACTTAAATGGAATTAAGTTCTCTTGCAGAGATGAAGAAGGGAGCAGAAGGAGGGGCCTGGGGTCTGAGTTGGCAGTGTGTGGACTAGAGGTCCAAGTTCAGATTTGCTTGCTCTCAAATCTGCAGTTCACTTCAATCTTTTCTCTTCACACAATGAGGCTGTTGTGTATCCAGAGTCTGGGAGAATACAACTGCATTTCTGGAACATTGAAAGACAGTGTCCTCTTGAACCCATGAGGTCATTCTCTTGGAGATAGCCAGTGGGGCACAAAGGCTTTACCTGCAGATCTTTAAAAATAATATTTTCTAGAGAGAAAGTTTTAGTGATCCTTGGAACTACCCACCCATCAGTTCTCCTGACTTGGTGAAAAAATCCTTGATGGGAATAACCTGATTCGAAGTGTCTTAGCTAGTATTTCTTACCTCCATTCTCTTCACAAATGACACACACACACTCAAACACACACACATATCTATATAAACTATTTTAATCATGGGTAAGTTTTTAGCTCTTCCACTAAAGTAATTTTCCGATACTTTATCTCTGTATAAAAGAGACTCTGGGTTCTCAAAGGTTATGCCAGTGGACAACAATGTCAGTGCCTACCAAACAGGTTAGCATTGATGACCAACCTCAGATTATCCTAGGTTTTAGTGATCTAGATCTTAATCTTATAGGACCATGAAACTGTTGTGTCTTATTCCCCAAAAGCAGATCTTGTTTGCAACTTTTATTTGTGTCTTTTTAAAATCTGAGTTGTTCAAGGCAATCTCTTTGGACAGCTCTTCCTTTTCCTTCTCATTGGGCTGGGAAGAAAATAAGCATTAAATTAGTATCTACATGTGTTAGGCACTTCTGTGCTTTTAAAAAAATAATCTTATTTGGGAGTATTGTTAATTGGGTGGGAATAGAGGGAGAAAAGGAATTTGGAACTAAAAATTAAAAAAAAAAATAAAGTCATTTCATTTGATCCTCACAACAACCCTGTGAGGTAGGTGCTATTATTCTCCCCAATTTACAGCTGAGGAGACTGAGGCAAACAGCAATTAAGAGACTTGCCCCAGGGTCACACAGCTAGTAAATGTCTGAGGTTGAACTCAGGTCTTCTTGACTCCAGGCCCAGGGTGTCATCCATTGTGCCACCAGGTGCCTCACTGAAATAACTATGTCTTCAGAATTTTGTTCTCAAATCTTCTTGTTCCTCTTGGGTTCACATTTTTTCCCTCATCTCTGATGTTAGACCTTTGGGTTATAACTATCTTTTCTCTCTCCATACTCTGCAATCTGTTCTCCCCAAACAAAATTTGCACATTAAAGTATGCCCAGTTGACCTTTCCTTCTCTGGACTGAAATGGTCACTTGTCCCCAAAGTTCTTAACATTTTTACTTCGGGAGCCAGTCCTTTCTTGTTGGTCAGAATCCAGTCCAGAGTAACAGATCTCGTTATCATTTGCTTCACCCTTTAAAGAATGAAATTATCATTAAGGCAAATTATGAATTTCTCAGCTGCTTTGATTTTGGAAGAGAAAAAGCTCTTGAAGATGTCTGCTTCACTGAAGTTTTCCTATCCCCATAACATCCTTCCTTCTCCTTGCCCGATGTGTGATCTGTTTCCCAAACTGTCCAATTTCTTCTCCTGTCTGGGTGACCTGTAGAACAATCACTCTGATGAAATTTGTCACTTCGATTTCTTTAATATATCCTTATCTAGAAATGTTTCCTCTGCTCCCCTATTTTTATCTTTTCTGTGCCTTTTAAATAAGCTATACCCTTCTGGACTCATCTTTCACTTGTGATTCCCATCCAGATGTAATCCTCTATTTGCCAGCTATTGAAGCAGATGTTAAGAAGGTAGGAGCCACATGCTGTTTTTAGTTTAATTTCATATAGGGCCTTGGACAGGACTGCATCTGATTCTGAGCACCCCTGCTGCTCCCTGTGCCTACTGCTTGTCGACTTTAATTAAATGCTTTCTGAAACTACTCTGGCCTTATGTATCTTTAGGAAAAATTTCTAGAGCAGAGTTGAAGATCAGCTCGACCTCTGTATGAATAATGTTTTGTGTTCTTTCCAGGACAGACTGGGTCCTGGGGAAGTTTTATGAAAGGAAGTCGCCCATGGGGCATAAGTCATTTAGTGGTGGGTGAATACAGTGGCCGTGTCTGTAAGTCTCCTGCCCGGTAAACTCTTGTTGCTCTCTTGTTCCAACTGCCGAAAAGTTTCTTTTTCCAGGAACTATCTGTTGGCTTCCTGTTATGGTCGTCAGCCACCCTAGCGGTAAGTGTGAAAGAATGGGAGTGCTCCCATAAGCTGTGTGTGTGTGTGTCTGCCTCATTACATTAGTCTCATCAAATGCATGCTCCCCAAGGCTTATGCCAGAGCTCTATTCCCACAACAGGATCTACATTGCTTTCTCCTGTGGGACCTCATTCTTTCCACCTGGGTCATTATTGGAGTCAGGAAAGAATTGGCTTCCTCTTTGAAATCCTTCAGAGAACAAATGTTTGGGGAAGAATATAACAGGAACTGATCAATTGTAATAACTAGATGCTAAGCACCTTTAAATCAAAGAAGGAAATCGGTGCTACCTCTGGGAGTGTATGATGAAAGAATATAAACACATAAAAACACTGACATGTCTGTGTACCCCCCGCCACCCCATTTCCCCTCCTTAATTCAATTATAAGCCCAATGCTCTGCGCGTATTACCCAAGGACTGAATTACTTACAAAAGATATATACTATGGTTTTCCAGCCCTGGGATTTTTAAAAGAATTCCCTTTGTAGGAAAGGAGGGACAATGGTTGTAGTGAGGTTGTAGCAGCAGGGTCAGGGGAGAAATGCTATAACATATAGTGCTTCCATGAAGGACGAGGGAGGTCTAGGTTGGGTTCATAAATGGAAAGAATAGTTTGGTGTGATTTAATGAGTATGGAGAGGAGAGGCCTGAGGACTCAGTCGAGATAACAATGAAAAGTGAAGAGGACACTCTGAAGTAGATTCAAATCGGACCTTAGACATTTACTACCTGCCTGACCTTGGGCAAGTCACTTGACCTCTGTCTGCCTCAGTTGCCTCAGCTGTAAAATGAGGGTAACAATAGCATCTACTTCCCAGGGTTGTTGTGAGAATCAAATGAGGTGATATTCATAAAATGCTTAGTACAATGCCTGGTACCTGTTAGGTGCTTAATAAATAAATACAAATACATAATGGCCAGACGTGTAAATATGTAAGTGCATCTAAGAAACATACAGAGTTAGATGGCAGGTCACCCTGATGAAGAATGCCCTTGCAGCTTAGAGTGGGGGAGGGGAACCAGGAATGGCCTCCTGCAAAGGGTGGCATTTGAGCTGAGTCTTAAAGGAAGTCTGAGAGTCTAAGAGTGGAAAGTGAAAAGGAAAAGAATTCCAGGGATGAGGAGGCAGCCAGTGCAAAAGGTGCAGAGATGGGAGATGTAGTGTTGTACATGAGGAACGTCAAGGTGGAACAGAAGTGAAATGTAAGAAGATCAGAAAGGTTGGAAGGGGCCGGATTGCAAAGAGCTTGAGATACCAAACAGAGGACTTTCTATTTGGTCCTGGAGGTAACAGGGAACCACTGGAATGTATTGAAAAGTGGGGTGACATGGTCATACCTAGGCTTTAGACAAATTGCTTTGGCAGCCGAGGGGATGGATGGATTGGAGAGGGGAGAGACCTGAAGAAGGGTGACCCGTTAGAAGCTTCTGCAGGTGCCTTGGGAAGGGGTGAGGAGGCCTTCAACCAGGCTGGTGACGTTGGGAGTGGAGTGGAGGGGACGTATGTGAGGGAAGTCGTGGAGGAGAGAAAGTGACATGATTTGGCAGCTTGATTGGCTAGGATGGGTAAGTGTGAATGAAAGATGATATTGAGGGTGATACCCTTGACAAGAATAGGGAAGACTTTGGGGATAAAGATAATGATGTTCTGTTTTGGACATATTCAATTTGAGGGGCCTGAGACCCAGGGTGTTATCAGAATAATAAATGCTGCAAAACCTTTAAAAAAAGAAAAGAAAAGAAAAGAAAATCTGTGCACCTCTTCTGCAGAGAAGCCTGATGTCCTGCATGACTTTGGTGCTTTTACTCTGGCAGTAACGACTTCTTGACCACAAATCCTCTTTCTACCCTGAGATCAGCCATGCTGGGACAGAGGGCAGCTGTTTACTTTTCATAGTGAGAGTGGGCTACCTCTCCCTGAGCAAGGACAGATTCATATTGATTCTCTCTCTGCAGCAGAGGGCCACCTACAGCCGCATGGGAGGTTGGGTTTCAGCTGCCACTGCACCTTGCAGGTGATATGTCAAGTCTTTTGCAGCCTTGCTGCGATGTGGTCCTTGCAGGAGCTCCCTACCCGGGTCTGCTGCTTTGAGATGGGCCCTGTCTGACCTTCCCAGAGAAAGTAGAGGTCACCGCAGCGAGCAGGATGATATCCAATTTCACTGAAGGTCTTCTGAGTCCATTTAGTTTTCAACCATGATGCCACGGGCAGACTGGTATCTTGTAGAGTGACTTGCATGAATAACCTTTCACCTTTCCCAGGGACTAGTGTGGGTCACAGTTTACAAAGCAAAGGGACTCGGGTTGTAGCACAAGAGCAGCATTTTAGAGAAAAGCACAGACTTAGAAGCACAGAGCAAGAGCAGTATCTTTCCCTCAAAGTGTTATCATCATTGATTTTTTGGGAGGGGAAGATGTTTTACAAATGAGATTTTCTTAGATTATTTTAGTGTATGCTGTGTCCTTAATGACGAGGTATATGAATTGATATTTTGGGGGGTTTTTGTTTAAATGTTTTTTTTTTTTTTTACTATTTGCTATGTGTATTCATTGTGGAACTGGTATTAGGTAGGAAAGGGGTCAAATGTTTGATATAGTGTTTGGGGTCTCCCTTCCTATCAGTATGACAAAGTGATAAAAAGTTAGCTCAAAATCAGTCATGTCACCTAAAGGAAAAAGTTTGAGTGACTTGTTTGTTCTTATTTTTTGTACTCATTTGTACTTATTTTTGTAGTGTATTTTAGTTTGTACTTATTTTTTCAGCCCCCACAGGAAAATGGGAAAGTGTTAGTAGTCAGGTACTACTTTAGCCAGTTGATTTCTGGGAATAGTCAGCAGTCACGGGCACAAGTTTGAGATGATCTGCTCAGAGATAATGAACGAGATTTCCCCTGTGTTTAATATCCTCTCTGCTTGGTTGGTACCTTAGGAAGCCACATTAATGCAGGCCACAGTCAGGATAATAAATACAAATGTAACTGATAATAAAAACAGCTGACATTTATATTGTGCCTTAAGGGTAGGGGAATGCTCAATTTGGTAAGCTATAGTATCATAGACTTAGGGCTAAAAAGGAACCTCAGAGGTCATCTGGCTCAGGACCTTGCCAGATCATAAATCCTATGTAACTGTAAAGGGATTGGGTGCTTCTATGCGTTGTAGCTGAGGCTTCACATGGATACCGAGAGGGCAGAAGTAGGATAAGCAGCACTCAATGGGCAGGGCCTGGGGGTGGGAGAGGGGCCCACAGTCTTTGAGTAATGAATTGATTCTATTTCTACTGGTACAGCTTCCTTCCTCTGACAGGTATGAGAGGGACCTCACAGGTCTAGGGTCCATGAACCTTTCAGTCTCTCTGTATAGGTGTGGAAGAGACCTGCCTTTTGCCTCTCACTGCCTCAGTTGGGTTCATTCTGGTCTAGTCAAAGAGATACCTTGTTTGACTCATGTCATTCAGTCAATGAGAATTTATCTAGCACCTACTATGTGCCAGGCAGTGTGCTAAGCCCTGGGAACACCAAGAAAGGCAAAAAAAAAAAAAAACCCAAAAAGTGTTTGCTGTCCCTGAGCTAATGTTGGTGCTCATCCCAGTTGTGTTTATTTCCAGGTTCACACATGACTTACTACTATAACCTGAAACTGAGAGGACCTTTAGTTCAATTTGTCTTTCCATGTAAAGACTTCTGCAAATTCCTTGTCTCCTTCAGTCAGCGTATGAGCTTTTGGTTGAAGGCCTCTCATAACAATGGATTCTCAGAAGTAGTGACCCATTCCATTTTTGGACAGCTGCATAAGGAAACATTCCCTTATAAACTCAGTCAAAACCTCTCTTCTTATCACTTCCACCCTTTTACCCTAATTCTTCCCCATAGTGGTAAACAATTAGTTTAATCTCTTTTCCCAGTGACACCCTTTCAAATATTTGAACATTGCTGGAGTGTGTGCCTTTACTAAATCTTTTCTTCTTCAAGCTAAAACACCCCCAGTTCCTTGAATATCTGATTCTTCTGCTTCATGATCTTGAGATCTGTTACTGTCTTCACTGCCCTCATCTCCATACATGTCCTTCCAAAGATGTGATGCCCAGAACCGGCTGCCTTACTGAGGTGTACTGGCAGTATTCTAGATGTGGGCAGAGTGCTCCAGAGCCATCACCTCCCTCAGGCTTGGCATTCTATGGGAACTTCTGTGAATGAAGTCTAAGGTCACCCGAGATCTTTTGGCTGCCATATCCCATTGCCCCAGGGCTGGAAAAAGTAGCAGAGTCAGTTTCTAAAAGTGTCTCATTTATAGCTTAGGGAACAGGTGAGTGACAAGAATCTCTCTGATATTCTTCAGGATACATAAGCCAAGAGATCCATTTCTTCTCCTCTCCTTTCCTCTCAGAACTTTCTATTCTAAGACCCAATGCATTCATTGTGAGTCAGATATTTTACCAACTGGGCAACAGAATGACTATCACTTGCCTTAGTGGCATCCCTGAGCTCACTGTTGATATCAATCTCTCTCTCACCAAGTCTCACCAAGGTATCTCACCAAGGAGGAGACTATTGCCTAGCATATATTTGCTCAGGACCCTGTAGCCAATGTTTTTTCTCCTACTGCCCAGAGAAATCAGATGATGGAGTGGAATCCAGGAAAGGAAAAAACTGATTGGCATCTGAGAAGTACTGTTCAGGCTGACAGCTACTTTCTGTATTGTGTGGCTAATTAACATGAGTCTTGTTTCTCACTGACCCTTAGACCAGTGATGATTGTTTGTATTAATAGCTAACATGTATATAGTATGTACTATGTGTCAGTTGCTTTACACACATTAGCTCATTTTGTCCTCATAACAACCCTGGGAGGTAGGTGCTATTATTCTGCTCATTTTACAGTTGAGGAAACTGAGGCAGGCAGTAGTTAAGGAACTTGCCTAGGACCATACAGAGCTAGTAAGTATCTGAGGCTGGATTTGAATTCAGATCTTCCTGACTCTTGGAAAGCTAGGTAATGCAGTAGATAGAGTGCATTCCTAGAGTCAGGAAGATTCATCTTTCTGAGTTCAAATCCAGCCTCAGACACTAGCCATGTAACCCTGGCCAAGTCACTTAACTCTGTTTGCCTCAGTTTCCTCAACTGTCAAATGAGCTGGAGAAGAAAATGGCAAGCTACTCCAGTATCTTTGCTAAGAAAACTTCAAATGGAGTCACTGAAATGACTGAACAACAACTTCCTCCCTCCACACCATTGGCTCTATTGGCTGTGCCACCTTCATTCCTGGTCCTTAAGTTACCGGGTACCACCTTGGCCCTCTCTTTGAGAATCTCTAAGAGAATATCCTAGGCAGGTGGATGATCTCTTGGGCTCACACTGTGCCCGCTGGAAGTCTTGCCTTTGACAAAATGATCAGATGAACTGGAGCTCTGAGCAGACCTTGGGGTGGCTGTGACCGTGTAAGAGAACAACCTAGTTCATCTCCTTTCTTGTCAGTGAGGTGGAGGGTCAGGATGGAAAACTCTATTTGGCCTCAAAAATCCTTGTCTGTGGAAATTTTGCATTGGATAGGCAGTGTGGTATAGAGTGACCTTTAAACTAGAATCTGAAGACAGAAAGACCTGGGTTCAGATCATGATTCTGATACATCTGAGCTGTGTGACCATGGGTGAATTTCTTAACCTCTCTGAGCCTTAGTCATCTCATCTGTAAAATAAGGGGATTCAACCAGGTGGCCAAAAATTTACCTTCCAGCTCAAACTCCTGATGATCCTGAGACTGAGAGAAGCAATTCTAAACATTTCCCAGAGTATCTCATTACCCGGCTGCATTAGGAGGCTGCTAATTTCCTTAATCTCTGGCTCGAAAGAATGCTATGAGTGACATCAATACATAGTCACTTAATGGGAGCTTTCAGAGGAGGTGCAGGAAGGGAGCCGTTTTCCTTTGATGAAGGCTGTCCCAAGGTGTACTGGAGAGGGAAAAGGGACTCTCAAGGTTCTTCAGCAACTTTAGCTAGAGGAGCAGCCAACACCAACAAAGTAAAAAAAAGAATCCATATCTTCAATTTAAATCCCTTTTTTGTATAACATTTTATTCTTTTAAGATTGGTTTTCCCCAGCATCTTCTGAGTTTATATGGAAAATGGTTCTTGGTTGATTAGGTGCCAGACTTTAGGAGCAATCAATGACAAGTCATTTAAACTCTCTGGTCCTCAGTTTCCTTACCTGTAAAAAGAAAGGGTTGGATTAGTTGGTCTTTAAGATTCCAATTCAGTCTTTGAGCCTAAGATCCTATAGGTTATAATTAAGTCTTGGAGGGGACTTTAAGAGTAGAACAAGAGAAATCTACCTATGAGAGAAAAGAATACAGAGACTAGAATTCAACAGAATACCTTTCCCCGGCCCCCCGACAGGTTCTCTGTGGTTTCAGTCATAGTGGTGAGACTTGTCTGTGAGAAAGAGAATGGGAAGTGATCAGAAAGTGTTTAGAAGTATGTTCCCATCTTATAGAGGACTATTTAGGTGGCAGGAGAAGCTCCAGTTTGTAAATTTAGTCTGTTTTCTTTGCCCTTTCATTTTATTCCTGAACCCTTAATTGTAAAGGGAGCAAAATTCAATCCAGTTATGAACTGGACCCATGGCCCTTTCTGAACAATGATTTTCTGAAAAGTGCCCAGGAAAATAACCATTTTTCCTTCTCTGAGAGCCTTGTTATCTCTGGATTGTATACAAAGTTACCACAAGAAGATAATTTTAGAGGAACCTTTGGAAACCACTGCTTCCTTAATGGTGGGCCCCCATCATCTCATGGTCTCTGCCCAGAATTAGGTTGCCTTATTATGGCAGGCCTCTGGGGAAATGGGCTGTCAACCAAATTGGAAAGTCATTGGATTGGCAGAGCGACCTAGGACACAGAGAACCTAATTCTAAAAGTCTAGGACTAGAACCTGCTTAGATAAGTAGTACCTAAAGGTTGAAAATTTGGATTTGAAAAGACCTCAGTGGAGAGTTGGAGAATATTGGTAGCTAGAAGTGAAAAGCGCTGGGCTGAGAAAATATATGATTTCTGGGCATCAAGGTCAACTTCTTGATAGAGAAAAGACATCAGATACTCAAATCGGTGGATCTGGCTGTAGACCAGCTCCTAGAGAACAGAACTTTATCACCACTCTTTCCTAGATTCAGGACAAGTCCTAAATAGCAGGTATCTTCTATAAGTGGAAAAAAATGGTCACTCAATCAGAGGGGAAAACTGGCCTTAACTTTATCACCTAGTTCTGATCTTTCTCATTCAGTGAACAATGAGTCAAAACAGAAGTAAAGAATTAAATTCAGAAATATAAGAGAAACTGCAAAGTTCAGTGTATCAGAGGTTCAAATAGCCATCATTTTCCACTTCCAGTAAGAAAAACCAGAATCTTGTATTTGGTGTACCATGGCTGAGGACAGGGGGAAGTGTGTGTAGATCTGGGTTTGAGAGGATGAAGAGATAGGAAAGAGAGACAATGATCACAGGCCTTTAAAAATTTTTTTTAGCATTGTTTTACCATGAGTTGCCAAAAACAAGGATGACAGTTAGCCCTTCCTGGATCATATGCAACCATGTATAAGAATGGAGTAGGACTTAGCTGCCATATTGTATTGTTGACCCATACTGACTTTACAATTCACTAAGCCTCCAGATCTTTTCCATATCTCATTCTTGTAAAGGTGATATTAAAAAAATCAAGTCTAGGACTTTATATTTATCTCTATTGCATTTTACCTTACTAGATTTGACATTACATTCTAGTCCGTCAGTATTGTTTCTAATTTTGAGTTCATCATTCAATATGTTGTCTATACCTTCAGTTTTATTTTTTCCTGAAAATTGGTGAGTGCTGTCTATACTATCATCTAAGTCATTCACAAAAATAGCAAATATATCAGAATCAAGGAAAACTCCTTTCCACTTGATATCAGTCCATTAATGATCATTTTATAAGATCCAGTCATTCACCCACTTCAGAGTTCAACCTAACTTCATGAATGATGAGCAAATGTCCCTCTATTTTATTCCAAAGGATAGTATGACAGATGTAGCCAAATGCTGTGGAAATCTAGGTAGACTATATCTAACGCCTTCTCCCAATTCTCCTAGTCTGGTAACCTTGTCACAAAAGGAAATGAAGTTAGTCTGGCATGACCTATTTTGATGAAGCCGTATTGGCTTTTTGAGATCATCCTTCATTTCTAGATGAATGTGATACTCCAAATGTGGACTGTCCCAGACAGAGCACATTGCGACAAAAACTTTCATTGTTCTGGATGTTACGTTTCTATAAATTCCTTGAGGGAAAGGACTGCTTTTCAGTTTTTGCTTTTGTATCACTAAAGTCTTGTATATTTTTGTTGTTGATTAGTTGTGTCCTGTTCTTTGTGACCCCATTTGGGGTTTTTCTTGGCAAAGAATAGAATGATTTGTCATTTCTTTCTCCAGCTCATTTTACAGATGAGGAAACTGATGCAAACAGGGTGAAATAACTTGCCCAGGGTCACACAGCTAATAAGTGTCTCAGGTCAGATTTTAACTCAGGAAGATGAGTTTTCTTGACTCCAGGCCCAGCGTTCTTATCTACTGTGCCCACCCAACTGCAGTAGGTACTTAACAAAAGTTTGCTGAACTGAAATAACATGCCTCATTATATTGTTGACTCATTTGGCTTGTAGTCTACTCATACTCTCGTATCTTTAGTGATGCCTCCTCAACTTGTAGAGTTTTTTTTTTAATCCAAATGTAAAACTTTATACTGAATCTTTTCCAATTTCATTTTATTTGATTTAGTTCAGAATTCTATCTTGTGGAGATTTTGTTGGATACTGATTTGGCCTTCCAGTGGAAGTATCAAACTTCAGACCCACAAACACTTGCTTTCCAGCGAAATTCCTGAGTGTGGTCTGAACCAGAAGAGAATGTAGTTGGGAAATGTTTAACAAAATAAGCTAAAGTACAATACAAATGATGTTAATTTGTGGTTTCCTAAGTCAATATGTGGCTAGCAGGGATGCCTTTCTGTTTGAATCTGACATGGCACTAGTCATAGCCATTTCTCCCAGCTTTGTCTCACCCAAAGTTTGGCACTCATTCTCTCTCTACCTCCACCAGGAAAGCTGTGTGGAACCATAGGATGGGGGCACTGTGCCCCTGGAGTCAGAAGATCAGGGTTCAAATTCAACCTCTGACACTTATTACTTGTGTGACCTGGGGGAAGTAATGTAACCTCCTAGGGCATTAGTTACTTCATCCAAAAAATGAAGACACTTATACTAGACTGTACACTGCTGGAAGACAGGGACCTTCTTTTTCTTTTCTTTGTATCTCCACCACTTAGCATGATGCCTGACACATAAGTAGGTGCTTAATTAGTGTTTATTGATTGACTGGCAGACTGACACTCCGGATTGCCTCTGAGGTCACTTGTAGCTCTGACTCTCTGGTCTATGCCATTGATAAAAATGCCGAACCAGTAATTCTTTGATGTCTCCAGAGGCCCTCTGGGAGTTTCTTCCGACTTGCTTGAGTCTCATGGTTATCACAGTTCCTAGAGGAGTAATGATACTAGCTATAATAGCTAACATTTTATATAGCACTATGTGCCAGATAGTGTGTTAAGCATTTCATGATTATTTTCTCATTTTATCCTCCTGACAACCCCAGGAGGGGGGGGGGGGGTGTACCATTGTTACCGTCCCTTCTACAGATGAGGAAACTGAGGCAATCAGTTAAGTGACTTGCCCAGGAAACATTGGAAGTTGGATTTGAACTTCCTGACTCTCCAGGCAATCTATTCACTGCACTAACCATTTAGGGATAAGATTAAGATATCTAAAGGTTTACGTGAGGCTTGGTACACTCCTAGAACACAAGACTGGAGAGTCAGGAGGACCAAGGAAAGGCTCCTTGGCTTTTTCTAACCCAAATGGATTTCTCTCATCTTGAAAGATATCATGTTTCCCCGAGCTGATCTCTGAGAATTCATCTCAATTAGATTGTTTCTAATCTACCCAAGAAGTCTCTGCATACATCTGGAGTTTCATCCATAAGTCAACAGCTCAGGCATGAAGAGGATGGTTTCATTGCTGTCTGAGAAGCCAGAATGAGATTTTAGGTGGTGTCATGAGTGCCAGAGACAGTGGATCTGTGGCGTACCTCCTCTTTCCCAAAGGCAGTATGATCTCCTAGCTTTAGTTCTGTTCTTCACTCTTCTGGGATTTAGTGACTTCATACTATGCAAAAGCCCCACCTGCCAATTTTCTCAGCCCCAGAAAGGAGGAAAGAGAGCCTGGGCCCCTCTCAGTAGAAGCTGTTGGAGAGACAGAACGTTCATGTCCTGGGGACAACTCCAGCCTCACTACTACTGCTGCTGCTGCTGCTGCTGCTGGTGTCTGGGTTTCCCCAGACCAAAGGCTAGGCCGCCGAAACATCCTTCTTTGGGAAGGTCTTGTCCCTTTGGTAACTGAAGCACCCTTCCAAGTTCACTAACCTGGTTGTTTAAATTTAGAACAGGAAACAGATGCTAGACCAGTACGGAAGCTTCTGCACAGAAGAAGGGGATTTTCATGACAACTTTGCCAAAGCTGATAAGCAGGACTTGAACAGCTTCTTTTGGCCACTTCTGACTTGCTCTGGAGCTAGCCATCCCTGGGTGGCCTGAGCTTGGCTCTTTCTGCTTTACCTCATGATTGTTGAGGGAGGGTAATTTTTTTTTTTAAATTAAGCCTTTTGGTGGCATGTATTTTCCTTACCCTCTTAACTCTCAAACACTTTCAGACTATCTTTCTCAGACTAACTTTATCATACAAGAACAAATACTATGAATAAAAAAGCCTTTATTAAGCATTACTATGTGCTAAACACTAGGAAGACAAATACTAAAGCAAAGACAGTGCCTGATTTCAAGATGCTTACATTCTAATACAGGAGGAAAAAATCAGGTTACGGAGACCAAAGAGTGGCATTTTGGTCCAGAGAGTTATAGGAATAGTGAATAGGGCCATAGTGGAGTAGACTGACACAGCTCTTCCAAGAGCATGGGCAGAGTTGATTTATTCATGGTTTAATGGTGGGAGGAGCTGCTGGTGGTGAGAGTATGAGCTTGGAAACAAAACTGTTGTTGAGATGATAGCCAGGTACTAAGAAAAGAATGAAGCATGGTTCGGGTCTGGCTGGGCCAGATGAGGCAGTTATCAAGCAGGACATGGTGAAATTTCCAAAGATGAAAAGTTTAAAATATCTAAGACATGGTCTTGGAAGGACACTAGCAAAGCCTTTGTTGAGAAGATATCCCAGGAGGAGGCAATCAGGGAGCATTGGCAGGGTAGCTTGAGCATGGAACAATCCAAAGGCTGAAGAATTATACCATGGTAGAGTGAATGGATAAGAAGACTTAGAGTCAAGATGACCTGGCTTCAGACCCTCCTTCCCCTGTTTACTATCTGGGCAAGCCACTTACTTTTCTGGGCCTCAGTTTCCTCATCTTTAAAAATGAAGGGGCTGGACTAAATGATGTCTAAGATTTCTTCCAGCTCTACATTATGATCCTCTATGTGGGACCATGGCAGGATGGAGCTGACGAAGTCGAAGGAGCCTGATGCTGCCACCCAAACCTGTTGTAATTCAATGGATCATTTTGGCTGGAGACACTACTTCTAACTGTGTCATTTTTCTGAGAGGAAATGGTAGCCTGGTTGACCATCTATACAACTGTAACAAACAGAGACTACAATTACATGCCACTATCTGGTGGTGACCTCCTGACCAAAGGAATCATTTGGGTCCACCTGTATTTAACTTTTGGCATTCTGAACAAGATGGAAGGTTGTGGGCTAGTTGGATCAGAAATGGTTGAATGATTGGTCTTAGAGAGTAGTTTTCATTCTAACTTGGCGTTTTTAACTTGGCATTTTGTTAATGGTTATGACCTGTCAAAATTGTTGTCTCTTGTGATGGCCCCAGAAGGGGAACGTAATTCTATTATCCATCCTAAGACAAACCAGATGCTATTTGGCCTGGCTCCTTATCCTTCTTAATCACTACTACCAATCAGCTGTGGCCAAATCATAGGTTAGAGGGAAATACCCCATCTCATGAATCATGGAAGGCTGGTCTCTACATTTCAGAAAGTCCAGGAAGAGCATGGCCTGGTTTTGCGTGCATCCCAACATCCTTAGATTGTATACAGGAATGAATCATATCTCACTGTCTCCTTCTCCTGTGTCATTTTTGAGATAGATGGTGATGGAATGTTGACACTGGAGCTTTTGTGGGGGATGTGGATATTTCCTGCTTCATCAAAGAATGAGAATGCCTTAGGGAGACTGTGCTATGGGAAGGTCCCATCCAAAGTCAACCTCAGCAGCTTCCATCTCCCCAGAAGCCCACAGGAGTACCCCAAAACCAACTATGGAGCTAAACAACCCAACTCCAAATTTACAAATTTTTACCTCTACCACACTGGTGCCCACCAGCATGAAGGATGTATCTTTTTTTTTTTTTTTTTTTTTTGTTTTTAAAAAATTTATTAAATTTCATTACCTATTCTGCTGCAAGGTTGAAGCCTCATCTGTAAAAATACCTTCAGCCAAGCAGTTTATTAAAATTAAGTTGGTATCGTACAGCATCTGACACCAGTCAGCTAACCAATCTCAGTAAATTATTCCCATGGACAGAAAACCAAATGTATTCTAAACACAACTGGTGATGGATGGAGTTGGCCATTATACCATTACTGATTTAAGGCTTTTTACAATAAAATTCTAGCTCTGAAGTACACGGTCTTAGAATTCATTTTTGCCAAACATGATGCGATGAATTCAGAACCAGACACACTAATTTGAAATTACAAGGAAGAAGTTGTGCAAAAGGTGCAAATAGTAAAAAGCATTTTTATCCAGTCATTCTGAGTAGTTAAGATTCTTTTCCATGCCATGGTGTTGTTTCAGAAGTGTTAAAGTTGCTAATCTTCCATATACCCCTAATTTAGGACAAAACTATATTGGGCTGTATTCTTGTGCTAATTTATTTGGGGGTCCAATATTCAATCCTCAATAGATTTTATGTATCTCTCATATGCATCCTCACTCATCAGTTCATCAAGTTCTGAAGGGTTGCTCAGAGTCATCTTAATCAGCCAACCATCTTCATAACAAGATTTGTTGACAAGTCCTGGGTCTTCTGCAAGAGCTACATTAATTTCAGTTACTTCTCCTGATAGAGGAGAATAGAGTTCACTGGCAGCTTTCACACTTTCCAAAGCTCCGAACTCATCTTGTTTGTTCAATTTTGTTCCAACTTCTGGAAGACTACAATAAACTATATCTCCCAATGCTTCCTGTGCAAAATTGCTGATTCCCACAGTTCCAATACCGTTTTCAATTGTTATCCATTCATGCTTGTCTGTGAATTTTCGAACCGCGAGTCGCAGGGCGCTGGTGCAGAGGCCCCGGGAGGCGGCGGCCGCGAGGAAGGGAGGGGAGCCCGGGCCGGGGCGGACCCGCAGGCGCGCGGGGCCGGCTGCGAGGGAGGCCGGGGATCCGGAGGTCTCAGCCCCGACCACCGCCCACAGGGACGAGGCCGCGACCCGCACGCTCCTGGCCGCTCGCAGCGCCATCTTCTCCGGGGGCCATGAAGGATGTATCTTGACGGTATCTCAGAATCCATGGGAAGGATACTGGTTTTGAGAATCAACCTCAGGCTTCTGGCAGGAAAAAAATGAACACTTTATCCATCTTCTCTGCCTCCAGTAAGATTACTGGCTCAAAAGACATAGCTATATAGGTCTTGGCATGTGATTTCTTCATCAAATCAGTGTTCTGTGTGCTTAGAAGGTCTTTCTTCCTTCTCCAACTTTTCTCCCTCTTGAAATCCTATCCAAGCTTGACTGAAATGGGCTAACTGAAATGCCCTTTTTTCCATGAAAACTTCCCTGATTCTACTGCCCCCAGCCCTGACTCAGCAACAACGTTTCCTCCTTGGCTCTCATACAGTACTTTGCTTGCACCTCTCTCATATGCTCATCAAGCATTATGGTTATCCTCTTGCCTCTCTAGTCTGCACCATCTCTTTTGATGCTCTCAGCAGATCCCAGGAGTCCAATGATCTTTTCTATGCAGCGTATGACTCCCAAATTTACACATCCAGCCCAATCTCACTCCTTTGTCATCAACTACCTGCTAGATATCTCT
Organism: Notamacropus eugenii; assembly: GCF_028372415.1. Taxonomy (NCBI): domain Eukaryota; kingdom Metazoa; phylum Chordata; class Mammalia; order Diprotodontia; family Macropodidae; genus Notamacropus; species Notamacropus eugenii. The sequence goes on along the minus strand of NC_092873.1, from coordinate 290,292,113 downwards.
AGATATCCTGTAGGACTTCAATCTCAACATGTCCAAAAGAGAACCTTTTATATCTTCTCTCATTCTCTGACCTGCCTTTCAGACAAATTTCCTTATTTCTTGGGAGGGTACCCCAGTACAGGTCACCGAGGTTTACAACCTTGGAATCATCCTAGACCAGGGGTGGGGAACCTGTGGCCTCAGTCAAAGGGCTGGCTGCACTTGAGGACCTAGAGGGCCACATGTGGCCTTGGGGTTGTAGGTTCCCCATTCTACCTAGACTTTTTCCTTTTTCTTACCCTCTCCAACAAATCAGTTGCGAAGTCTTACTGATTTTATCTCCATATTATGTCTTGCATTTATTCCCTCCTCTCTATTCATGTGACCACATCCCAGTTTAGGCCTCCATTATCTCTTACCTGGACTACTATAATCATCTACTAGTTGATCCTCCAAGAGGCCATCCCTGGTCCTCCACAGCTGTTAACCCTTTCCCCTCTAAGCTTGACTTCCATCTACTGTATTTATCTTGTATCTTCTCTCTCTCTCTCTCTCTCTCTCTCTCTCTCTCTCTCTCTCTCTCTCTCTCTCTCTCACACACACACACACACACACACACACACACACACACAGACACACACACACACACACACACACATGCACGCACGCACACACACAGAGTATTGTCTTCCCCATCAGACTATAATGCCCACTCATAGTGGGCAGGAGCTGGTTTTACATTCTCTTTGAATCCTCAGCACTTAGTGGAGTGCCTAGCTCTCTGTGTTAAGTACTAACACATAGTTAGTATTTAAGAAAGAGGCCTATTGATTGATTGAATGATAAAATACTCAGACTCAAGACCTTCCACTTCCTCATTGCCTCTACTTAACAGCCAAATGGGCCAACTTACCACTCTTAGAATTTGATACTTCATCTCTCACCTCCATGCCTTTGTGCAAGCTCAACTTTTATGCCTGGAATACCTGCTCCTTGCTCACCTTTGTCTGCTGACATCCTAGATTCCTTTTCTGCTCAGCTCAAATCACCACCTACAGGCTTCCTAGAGGAAGCCTTTTCTGATCTCCCAGGAGTGAGTGCCACCTCTGTCCTCAAGTTTTCTTATCTATTTATTTGTGGTATTCCCCAGTAGAGTGTAGTCTCCGTTAGTATATGAAATGGTTTTGGGAAAAGTGGGGTGGGGAAGATGTCTGTATCCTCAGCAACTAGTACAATTGCATGCAGTAGGTGCTTAATAAACATTTGCTCAATATAATTGTGTATATATAATATACACAGCCCTCTCTGAGGGCTGAGATAATACTTTATCTAATCTTTCTTTCCAAAGGTTAGAAAATCACTTGATATATAATAGGTAATTAATAAAAGTTTATGGGATGAGTGATCAATCCATAAGACCCGTATGGTGACTGCTGAGTCCCTGCAGATCCTTTGTCATTATGGTCAGAATCCAGGACTAGGTGTCAGGGAAGCACCTGTTCTTTCTTCAGCTATTATATGGACAGGAGAAAGCTAGTCCAAAGGGATGCCGTTCAGTTGAACATAGAAGGAAGATTCTACCTTTTTCTTTGGTATAACAAGAAATTAAAATGAGAAACGATGTTTAGAAAAAAAAATAGGCCTACACTACTTCCACATAGCTCTCTGATCTAGTAAGAGTTAACACAATAATCTTGGACAACAACAGAAGGAAGGAGGAGGGCAAGATGGCAGCTGATCACTGACTCAAAGTGAGGGAGGAGGATTTATACTATTGTGACCAGTCCCAGAAGATTTCACATTGGCCTGTCTTCCCTATTCTATTTCTGATTCTGCAGAAGTTTCACCCTTTGTCCTCCTCATTAGGAGCTCTGAGACCTTCTTCCCCATCCCCTTCCTTCCCCTACCCCCCACCATCTACTAGGCCTCCCATGGCTCCCAGCAGATGTTTCCAGTTTGCAGATTGTCCAGAGTTCACATCAGTCATTTGTTCCACTTGCTTTGAAACAACGAGCAGCATTATTGGGAGGAAACAAGAGAGGGTGCCAACTCTGGGGACAGCACAAAAAGCCCTACTCATGGGCCATGGGTGGGAGGGGAGGCTGAGCAGTTGTGATGTAACGTTTTGATAGCCCTGACTCAAGTCATGGCCATTGAAGCCTGAATCAGGCTCCCTTCTTGTCCTACCAGAGATGCATCTCTTTGGCTCTGGGGCAAGATACTTTTTGGTGTGACTCAGGAGCACGTAGGATGTCTGACTTGGAGACTGTGGGTAGGTCATGAACCTAGATTCATGTCCTGTTTGCTCGTGACCCACTGACCAGGAACAATCCTTTCCATCCATTTGCTTTTCTGAAACAGCCAGTAGTGGAATGAACTAAGCACTTGTTAAGCACTTACTATGTGCCAGGCACCTTCCTGAGCACTGGGGGTTGGTAGGACAGTGATCGAACAACCTTTGTGTTCAAGGAGATGGCAGTTTTATGGAGGCAACAGTATGTGCATATATAGTGATATACAAAACATACAGAGTAAAGATGAGGTCCTTTTGGAGAGGATGCTGTAGTAGAGTGGGGTTTGAGGGCAGTCATTAGAAAGGGCCTCAAGTCAGAAAGTTGAACTGAACCTTGATGCAAAGTAGGTCTTCTGAGAGGCAGAGATGAGGGGAAGTCTTTTCAGGAGTGGGAGAAGAGATAGGAGGTAGAATTGTATTGTATGAAGAATCTCTAGAAGAATCCAGTTTGCATGTGAAGGGAAATAATGTATCATGAGGTTAGAATAAGCAGCTTGGGGCCAGGCATTTGACCCCAGAGGTAATTAATGGGGAGCCTCTGGAGTTGATTGAATAAAGAAGAGACACCATCAGACCTGTGCTTTAGGAAAATCACTTTGGCAGCTGTGTGGAGGATGGAATGAAAAAGGGAGAGACTTGAGGCTGGGGAGATCAACCAGGAAGCTACTGATTTAGTCAAGGCAAGAAGTGATGAGGACCTGGGGATCAGATGAATAGAGAGAAAGGGACAAATAGGATCAAAATGGTGAAGGAAGAATTGACCACACTTGGTGACTGAGTTGGATTTAAGGATGAGAGAGAGGGAGGGGTTGAGGATGACCCTGTGGCTTCAGAGAGCAAGGTACTTAGAGCTGAGGAAGGAGATTGCTGTGCAGATTGAAGCCCATCATGTAACCATCTTGGCAAGAGTGTGCCCAGGTCCTTTTCATGGCCATCCACTATCACCCGTGCTGTACCAGAGGTGGCAGAATCCTGGTGGCAAGATGCAGGATGCTCTGCATGGCCCCCTAGAAGAGAGCAGGAGGGATCTGGGAGCACTAATAATTCCTTAGAGCAGCCTGGCTCTTTAGGTATATAGCTCCTGCAAAATTTTTTCCCTCTAGTACTCCCACAGTAAGAAAACAAAGGGACTGGAGACAATTGGTGCCAATTTCATGGAAGAGTTAACATCTGGGAGAAGAATTATGGTTCTAAATGTCCCTTTGTCCACTGTCCTCCCCCCCCACTCCCTTTTCTTGCTGAGGCGCCAACAACAGGCTTCTCTGGAGTGTCCACCCAGAGGCCCCGCCTGTGTTTCCTTGGCACCATTTGTAATATTGACATGTCACTCAGAAGCAAGGGGAAGTGCACGCTTCCTGCCAAGCTACAGGGCAGGCATAGGAAGAAATGATTGACTTTCAACAAAGGCTTCTGGGCACTTTCATTTTCTAAAGTCAGCAGCAGGAGTGGGTCCTCTCCTTTGAGAGGTTGACCATTAACCTAGTACTTGCCCAGTGTGGGGCCTCTCCAAATTTGGGTACTGCTGTCCCTTCCAGACCTAGGAAACCTATGTCTCACTTCCAAGTGAAAACTACCAACAACCCCAGACATATGGGAGGTCTGGTAAAAGAGGCTTCCTAACGCTTCATGGGCTGCATGGGCCTTGGTATCACCTTGGAAGACCAAATGCTCATTCAGCAAATATTTTATCATGTGTCTGCTCTGTGGAAGTCACTGCGCTTTAATGCTTAGAGGATACAAAAATACAAATGCTGATAGCTTGCTTTTCTAGAGACAAAACTTGAAGGGCTATAAAGACCTTTCCTCCGAAGAACTCCAGGAGGTTGATCAGTCAATCAACAAGCATTTATTATACCCTTACTATGCGCCAAGCTGAGCACTTGTACATTTGCAATAACTTTTATAATTCACAATGTAAAAATAATACAAGAAGTAATTAAGAGAAATTTAATTGAGGGGGAAGTGAAACCCTGCCCTGCAAACCTCAAGGAGATAGACCCTTAGACCCCTGGAAGCCCCTGATCACTGCTGGGAGGTATGAATACTGTTCCCATTTTGCAAATGAGGAAACTGAGGCTCAGAGTGGTAGAATAACTTACCCACACAGTTAATGTCACAATACCTGCCTTTTAAGTGCTTAAAAGCTAGTAGGGGAGATAAAACCTATAGAAAGTAACCATAATATCAATTGTAATATAAATGCATAGAAAAGCAGGTACAAAAATCTTTGAGAAATACAAGGAAGCTGAGTTTGGCTGTTGTCTAATTGAGTCACACTTTTCATGACTCTGTGGACCATCTTGTCCATGGGGTTTTTTTGGCAAAGATACTGGAGTGGTTTCCCATTTCCTTCTCTAGAGGAGTAGAGGCTAAGTGACTTTCCCAGGGTCATAACAGTTCATAAGTGTCTGAAGTCAAATTTGAACTCATGTCTTCCTGACTCTATCCGCTCTATCACTGAGCTACTTAGCTGCCTCTAGTTTGTCTGCTGAGAGGACTATTCATGGAGCAGGTGGCATCTATGCTCAGAACCATAACTCACAATTTTGGTGCCCAGGGCAATGAAATCAAGTCAAGTCCACAAAAATTCATTAAGTGCTTACTACGTGCTAGGCACTAAACTTAGCTGAGAAAAAACATCAGCAGATAGTTCCTGCCTTCAAGGAACTTATATTCAGTGGATAGAGCACCGGTGCAGGAGTCAGGAGGACCTGAGTTCAAATCTCATCTTAGACACTTGACACTCACTAGCTGTGTGACCTTGGACAAGTCACTTAACCCCAATTGCCTCATCCTGTGTCATCTCCAGTCATCCTGATGAATATCTGGTCACTGGATTCAGCTGGCTCTGGAGGAGAAGTGAGGCTGGTGACCTGCACAGCCCTCCCTCACTCACTCAAAGTCAAGTGCAAGTCTTGTTATTATTTCTCTGATGGCACGGTCTTCTTCGCCAATGAAGGATGAATACACACACATAATAATTCTAATCATGAAAGACAACACATAAAAGTAAGCTGGGGTGGGGGAGGAAGGAACTCATGAAAGTATCCAGTAAGGGACCCATGGGAGACATTATAGAGAAAATCCAGAGTGCAGCCCAGAGAACAACAAGGCTGGCCTGGTTGGCCTCCTTATATGAAGGTTCTGAGAGGATTCATTCAATCAGAGGAGAGGCAGTAGGCACCTAGGGTACTTCCAATGTGTGGATTCCAGGGCTTAGAGAGCTTCCAGGATGAAGTGGTATCTGGGGCATTAGTAGAGAAAATCTGGAGTATAGCTTGGTAAGAAATGAAGAGCCATGGCAAACCCCTCAAATACCCTTTGTAGTTCATGATGTGAAAGCAATACAAGAAATAATTAAGAGAAATTTAATTGAGAGGGAAGGGAAACCCTGAAATACGGTTTCTTTCCCATCCCCCACAGTCTCCATGGAGGAGACCCTTGGACACCTAAAAGCCACTGACCGCAGTTGGGAGGGCTCTTCAGCCAGGAAAATAGGGCAGGACTGGGGGCCTTATCTGGGGTGTGGCTGGAGTAGGGTGGCACAAAGGGAGAGAGGTAGGACTTTTGGTTTCTTCCTATTTTAAGTAATTATTGTGACTAAGTAGGTGTTAAGCTCAGCAGATTCTAGCTATGAAAAGACTGGGAGGGCTATCAAATATGCAAATGTAACAAATTTTGAAACTGTATAATCTTTTCTGTTTGATCTTTTCACATTATTTGCACACCATACATTCCTATGTTCTGATGGTAAAGGCCAGATCTGACTTTGTGGAGAGATAAGGACTATGACAAGAGGCAGATCAGATTGTAGAGGAGTGCTTTCCAAATACCAAAAGACTAGAAAAAGTTAGGAAAGTAAATTACAGCCAGATTGTAGAGGGGCTTGAATGATCTGGGTTGGATTCCATTCCGTAGTCAATGAAGAATCATCAAAGGTTTGGGGTGAACTGATTCACATCCTTGAGAAGTCAGGTCTGGGAGTCACATCATTTCATCTACTTGGGAACATGGCTACGGATACAATTAAAAGATGTTATCGGATATTGATGTTTCAAATGTAGCCTTGAAAACTACTCCCTAAAGGTCTCATTTCAGGCTTTGTCCCGGAACTTATTTACCATCAGATTTCCTTGTGCTCAGACTGAGCTTTCCAGATGTTATTCTTCCTGATTCACATGTGGATTAAGCGTAACCCCAGTCTGACTGGGGTCAGGACAGTCTAAATATAATTCTTTTATAGATGTGAATATTTAAAAAGCATGACTTGGAGAGGGGGAGAGGGTGGGCTCTGAGTGTGTGGGAACCTAGGAGAAGATGAGAATCTTTGGATGGTGGGTAGCACTGGGGGCACTGAAGTTGTAAATTCAGGAAGTATCCATCAAACCAACATTTGCTATGCACAGAAGCCTGTGCTGTGAACTAGGGAAGAAGCAAAAGTTTAAATAAAATGTCTCTGCTTTCCTGAAATTCAGTTTAGCATGCAAAAAAAAAGTAATTTTTTTTAACGTGGAATAATACAACGATACACATATGAGAACAGAACTCCGAGGAGGAAAGAGGGAAATAATGTCACAGAAAGGTTCGTGAAAGTAGGAGGCCATGGATAGGATGAGTAAGCTTTCCAGAGGTAGAAGCAGAGAAGGGTGTTCTTGGTATAAGATCACAGACTAAGCTAGAGGCACGTTAAGAGACCATCTCATTGAACTCCTTCATTTAACAGGTGAGGAAACTTAAGTCACAGAGTGGTCGAATGACTTGCCCAATGCTGCCTAGGTAGTGAAGTACCCAAGTTCCAAGATTGGAACCCAGTTCCTGCAATCCCAAATCTAGTTCATTTTCCATTGTACAGTCCTGCTTCAAAGGAATCAAATACTTTGAGTAAAGTCACAAAAGCAGGAAATTTGAGATGTCTTCTTTGGGTTTTTTTAAAGAAGAATTGTAGATTCAGAAAAATAGAAAAGCTTCCGAGAAAAAGGCAATTCAGAGAAGTTGCTGGGGGCCATTCTGTCTAGAGAAGAAAGAGATTAGGGAAGTTGTGTAGGCAGGAACCCGGGAAGGAAGGCGCTGAGTCAGGCAGGGTTTGGGTAACTGTAAGAACACTTTGGACTTGAGAATAAGGAGTGTTATCTGGGGACGTCCATGAAGGACTTTGCTTCCTAAGTGAGCAAGGGAAAATTGGACGTAGGCATTTAAAGGAAGGATGAACTAGGGAAGAAGCAACCACAACAGCGAAGTGTTTCACAAGCCAGATCTGTCTATGACCCCTGCTAATCTGAGTAATGTTTGACTGAGGACATGTAACTTAGCAAATTTTTGTAAACAAGCGTCCAGCTCTGTGGAATTTGGGAGTGGCAGGTGCAGTCCCTCTGATTGTTTGGGATGCAGTTCAAAGAATGCCTGGGTATTAGAGCACTGGGGTGGGGTGGAGGGGTGGACAGCTAGGTGGGAGCCAAGTGGACAAACCGGTGAAGAATCACAGATTCATAGAATCTGTGAATGAGAGTTACCAAACAAGTCTAAACCCCAGAGGCCATCTGGTCCACATGAAACTTGGACCAGAATCCCCTTTTTATTTTTCAATGCTTGCCTTTTTCTACACAACTTACAGGGAGGAAAAACACACTGTCTACTGTCAACACCACTTCTGGGCAGCTCTGATGTCCCAGTCTTCCCCTTTTCTTTTCTCATTTCCATCCATATCCCCAGCAGCTAGCCCTAGTTAGCTGGGTAATATTTTAGAGTTTCGGTTTAAGACTCCATAAATCTCTTTTATTTTCTCTCTGGCTTGGCAGGATTTAGGAAGAGTGCCTGGGACAGAGTGTGAGAAGGAACGTGATGCCATCTTGTGGCCAATGGTGGGATAGTCCCATGACAATTCCTTTTCATTCCCAAACTTCAAGTTGAGGGGGACACGGGTTTGGAGCCTGGATTGTCTTTTGCAATCATAGGAAGTTTGAGAAGAGACAAGGGGGAAGGAAGAAAGATGAGCTCTGTCTTGGACATGTTGAGCGTGAGATGCCAATGGAGATATCCAATCTGAGGTGATTCCAGACTGGAGCTCAGGGGAGAAGTTGTGGTTGGTTGTAAAGATCTGGAAATCATGTTCATAGAGATCATTCCTGAACCCATGGCATCTGATGAGATCACCAAGTGAGATCATTTCCTTATACAGAGTTGTGCTGGATCCGGCTCGAGTCAGCTTCAAGAATTCATTGTTAAGTTTTGATTGTGAGCATTTACTCAGAAATGGGTAGTGGTACAAGTTAGGGCTTGATTTATTCCTTTGTTGATTGCCTAGACTTAAGAAAGTGTTAATAAGAAAGATTAATTATTCATCATTGCTCTATAAACATTGCTTGAATTCGGCAGGATTCTAATAGAAGGCTAGGGGAATGAAGTCATCACCCGACCCAAAGCCTGATGATTGGAGGTTAATAACAGCCGTTTACATAGCGCTTTAAGGTTTACAAAATGCTTTATATCCATTATCTCATTTGAACCTTGAAATACCCCTGAATGAGTGTCTCTCCCCCTCTCCTCGCCAGGGGGATTGTTAGGGGGAAGGGAAAGTTGGGCCAGACTCCCTTCTCTTCCCTCAAATTCCTTCACTTTGTGTTCTTTTCTTTTTTTGCCACAACTCAACTTTCATCATATATAAAGTGGGAATGAAAATAACACCCATCTCAAAGGGTTATCATGAGGATTGAATCAGCACATGTCAAAGCACTTTGCAAACCTTAAAACACCATGCAAATGTTAGCTGTGTTATCATTATTCTGTACTCACCTTATTTCCTCTTCATCTTTTTTGGGGGAAGTTAGGAAGCAGGTCAAGCTTCCTTCTTCCTTCGGAGACTCTCTCTGGGTTTAGGCTAGAGAGAACCCATGGCATAAGGGATGGGGCTGGCACATTTGGAGGTAGCCCTCAGGTAACTGTGAGTGGGTCCCTTTTTTTCTTAGGACAGGATTTCCTGCTAATTCGAGATTTTATAACTTGCATGTCCCTTTCCAAACTCTACCCAGAAAAGAATTTACATTGGAGGTCCCCAAACTTTTCCCTGCCCTGTCCTTCTATTATCAAATTTAAATGTAGTCACACCAAAGACTTTTTTGAGTCAGTGGGCTCCTGAAGATAACTAGAATTACTCTGGCATGATACACGATAGGGCCAGCTAGGTGGCTCAGTGGATAGAGCTCCAGACCTGTTGCATGTTGAAGCAAGTCGCTCAGTCTTTTTAATGGTAAAAAGAGAAAGTTGAGGCTCTTCTCAGCAATGCAAGGTTCTAAGACAGCTCCAAAGGGCTCATGATGGAAAATGCCATCCACATTCACAGAAAGAATTAAAAGTCTGAGTGCAGATCAAAGGAGACTATTTGATCTCTCTCTTTTGTTTTATTTCTTCTTTCTCATGGTTCATTCCATTGCTTATAAGTCTTCTTCACAACGTGACTACTGTGAAAATATGTTTAATAGAATATATATGGAGAGCCTATATCAGATTGCATGCTGTCTTGGGGAAGAGGGAGAGGAAGGAGGGGGAGAAAATTTTAAAGTCAAAATCATGTGGGACTGAATGTTGTAAACTAAAAATAAATAAATTTTAAAAAGACAGTGAGAAGGTTGAACCAGACGGTCTCTTGGATTTCTTCCAGTTCTTACATTTTCTGATTTTAAGGATGTCCTAAAAACTTCTCTTGGTATAGCTAAGTGGCTCAGTGGGTAAAGTGCTGGATCTGGAGTTAGGAAGACTCATCTTCCTGAGTTCAAATCTGGCCTCAGATCCTTGTCAACTATGTGACTCCAGGCACTTCACTTCACTCTGTTTATTTCGGTTTCCTCATCTGTAAAATGAGCTGGAGAAAAACATGGGAAACCACTCCAGTATCTGCCAAGAAAACCCCAAACAGAGTCATGAAGAATTGAACATGAATGAACAACAATACACAATGTCCTAGGAAGTGGATTCCTTAGGACAGTGGACAAAGAGGTCTTTATAGGAACAATGCCTGAAGATGCTAGGAGTAGTTTGAGAGCAGGACCTGTGGACTGTCCATTTCTTTGGCCTCCACAGCTCTAGCCTTGAAGACCAGGAAATATAGTCATCTTAGAAAGCAAAAAATAAAAAAAAAAAAGGCTACATGTGTCTCCTCATTGCATCCAGATATGTAAAAACATGCTTATTTAGCTCCCTAGAAATAGGGAAATTAGAAAAAGGGGAGGATTGGGTGAGGTGTAAGATAATGAGTTCTGTTTGGCATATGTTAGATTTATGATGCCTATGGGAGATCTAACTGGAGATGTTCAGAAGAGAGACTAAGGCTGGATGTATAGATATGGGATTTATTTTCATAGAGATAACAGGATCTGATAAGATCATGAACAAAGAGAGTACCAGAGATAGGAGAGAAGTGGGCCCAGAAAAGGCCCCAGGGGGACACTTACCCATAGTGTTGTGAGGGACTCGTATAATAATCTAGCAAAACAGACTGAGAAGAAACAGTTGTATAGGTAGGGGAAAAAAATAAAGTGCCGTGGAAATGTGGGGAGGATTTCCAATGCTGTCAAGGAAGAAGAGGAATGAAAAGAGCTCATTTTCACTGGTAACCTTATCAATTATAAGGATTACTGGTAATCTTAAGCAATTCAATTGAGTAATGAGGACAAAGGCCAGATTGAAAGAGGGTGAAAAGTGAGTGAGAAGAAAGTGGAAACAATACATGAAGATAGATTTTTCTAGGAGTTTGGTATGAAAGGGAAAGAGATATATGGGACAGTAGCTGGAGAGAATGGTACGGTCAAATTTTCACATTACACAAAGCTGAGAGGGCTAGTTAATACACCTAGTGATGGAGTTAGCAGCTAAAAAGATCTTGACAGCCTATAATATTAAAACTAATAAGATGAAATTCAACAGGATCAAGTCTTGCGTGTGAGTTCAAAAAGTCAACATTGCCAGTTCAGCACAAAAGAGATATGGTTAGACAAGAGTTTGTCAAAAGAGGATCTTGGGGTTTTACTGGCCTCATACTCAACAGGAATGATACAGCACCCAAAACAGCTGATGCAATATGGACTTCATTAAGAGAGTCTAAGTGATGGTCCCTCTTTACTCTGCCCTGGTCAGACTACATCTGGAGTACTAGAATCAGTTCTAGATACCAAGGTTTAAGGACATTAATAAACCTGAGTGTCCAAATGAGCACAATTAGTACAGCAAATGGTTTTGGGGCCTTGCATATGAGAATTGGTTGAAGAAACTGAGGATATTTAGGCTGGATAAGAAAAGACAAAGTGGAGATCAGGGCAGAGAAGTGAGGGACACAATCATTTTGTGCAAACACTTGAAAGGTTGTCATCTGTAAGAGATTAGACTTGTTTTTGTTTGGCCTAAGAGTGTAGAGCCAAGAGTAGTGCTTGGAATTTGTGAAGAGACAAATTTAGACTAGATGTCAGGAAAAAATTCCCAGTAGTTCAAAATGTTCTAAAGCGAAATGTACTGCCTTCACAAGGTGATGTGTTCCCTATCATTGAAGGTCTTGAAGCAAAAGTTAAAGGTCTACTTCTTAGAAATGTCATCATGGGGACTCCTTTGAGGTATAGGTTGGAATGGATGGCTGCTGAGGTCTCTTTCAGTTCTCAGATTCTGAATTTGTGTGATCCCTCAATCCCAGTTCCACATCCCTGGATAATCTCCCCTTTGACAGACCATCCTACTGGCATCTGATGCTCAGCTTCTTCAAAATAGAGCTCATTATCTTCCACCCTAAACCCACTCCTCTTCCAAATGGCCCTATTTGTATAGAGGGCACACTGTCATTATCTTTTCCTCTGTAGCTCTAATGCCTTCAAATATGTCTAGGTCTTCCCTCTCATTTAAAAAACAAAACAAAACAACCTTTCCTTAACTTTATCATCTATTCCCCCTTTAGCTAGCCTCTTCATATCCAAACTTCCAGAAGGTGATTGAAATGTCACCTCCATTTACTCATCTCCTACTCACTTCTCAATCTCTTGCATTTTGGCTTTGAACCTCCCCACTAAATTGGAATTATTGTTTTCAGTTCAAAAGCCCTTTATAACTTTCTCCTTCTATTTGCCCTTTCTACAGTTTTTAACTGTTTAACTCTTTCCCTCCTCCTTGGTTTCTTTGAAGTGGTCCACTCTTGATTCTTGGTTCTCATCTTAACTCTCTGCCTACTCCTTCTCATTCTCCTTTGGTAGGACATCATTTCATCTCCTGACAACTAAACATGGCTGTCTCCCAAGGCTGTCTCCTGGGCTCTCTTCAATTTTCCTAGACATTCATTAACTATCCTTTTCATAATAAGTCCTAACACTTTTGCCAAAATCAAAGTCAAGCTCACTGTCCTATAGTTTATAGCCTCTATTGTTTGTTCCTTTTTGAAAATTAGGATAGTCTTGAGAGGCAGAATTGAGATGGTAGAGGAAAAGCAGGGACTTCCCTGAGCTCTCTCCCAAAGTCCTCCAAATACCCATAAAGAATGACTCTCAATGAATTCTAGAGCTACAGAACTCACAACATGACAAAATGAAACAAATTCCCAGCCCAAGACAACCTAGAAAGTCAACAGGAAGGGACTTTTGCACCAGGCAAGGAGATGGAGCACAGTCTGTCATGGACCACACCGGCACAAATTGGCTGGAGCAGGCCTTAGGGGACTGAATCATTGGCAGTGGCAGCAGTTTCCAAACTTCTTAACCCACAAACACCAAAAAGGTCAGCAGGAAAACTCTGTGGTGAAAGAGGAGTGCACAGTCTGGCTGGGTCCAGCCCTAGCCTCAGGGTGGTGGGGGGGTGGGGTGGGGGTGGTGATAGCCCACAACAGTGCAGAGGAGCTACAGCAGCAGAAGCTGCTTCCAGAGCTCTGGGTCCACAGATGGTGGGGAATCGAGTGTCTGATACAAAATCCTTGAAACCTAGGACAGTACACCCACCCCCACTGGAAGCAGAGTCCTGCCTTGACAAAGAGTTAGAAAGTCAAGTGTTTGGCTAGGAAGATGCATAAACATCACAAAAGAACTAAGATTATAGAATCTTACTTTGACGACCAGGAAGGTCAGGGCATACAACCAGAGAAGGATAGAGAGTCAAAGCTCCTACACCAAAAGTATCCAAGAGGAATATGAATTGTTCTCAGACCATGGAAGAGTCAAAAAGTATTTTGAAAATCAAGAGAAGTAGAGGAAAATTGGGAAGAGAAATGAGAGTGAAAAGCAAGTCAACAGCTTACTAAAGTAGATCCTCCCAGAAATACAGAAGAAAATAACACCTTAAAAAATAGACTAACCCAAATGGCAAAAAGTCCAAAAAGCCAATGAGGAGAAAAATATCTTAAAAAGAAGAATGGGCCAAATGGAAAAGGAGGTTCAAAAGCACAGTGAAGAAAGTAATTCCTTCAAAATTAGAATGCAGCAAATGGAAGCTAACGATTTTATGAGAAATCAAGATATTATAAAACAGAAACAAAAGAATGAAAAAATAGAAGACAATATGAAATATCTCATTGGGAAAACCACTGATCTAGAAAATAGATCCAGGAGAGATAATTTTAAAATTATTGGACTACCTGAAAGCCATGATAAAAAAATAGCCTAGATATCATCTTTCAAGAAATTATCAAGGAAAACTGCCCTGATGTTCTAGAACCAGAAGTTGAAAGAATTCACCCATTGTTTCTGGAAAGAGATCCTAAAAGTAAAATTCCTAAGAATATTGTAGCCAAATTCTAAAGTTCCCAAGTCAAGGAGAAATTATTGCAAGAAGCCAGAAAGAAACAATTTGAGTATTGTGGAAATACAATCAGGATAACACAAGATCTAGCAGCTTCTACATTAGGGAATGGAAGGGCTTGGAATACAATGTTCCAGAAGTCAAAGGAACTAGGATTAAAACCAAGAATCACCTAACCAGCAAAACTGAGTATAATACTTCAGGGGAAAAAATGGTCATTCAGTGAAATAGAGAACTTTTAAGCATTCTTGATAAAAAAAACCAGAGTTGAATAGAAAATTTGACTTCAAATACAAGAATCAAGAGAAGCATGAAAAGGTAAACAGGAAAGAGAAGTCATAAGAGACTTATTATAGTTGAACTGTTTACATTCCTACATGGAAAGATGATATTTGTAACTCATGAGACCTTTCTCAGTACTAAAGTAGTTGTAGGAAATAGATAGATAGATACATAGAAGGCACAGGGTGAATTGAATATGAAGGGATGATATCTAAAAAAATTAAGAGGTGAGAAAGGAATATATTGGGAGAAGGTGAAAGGGAGAGATAGGATAGGGTAAATTATCTCATATAAAAGGGGCAAGAAAAAGGTTTTACAATGGAGGGGAAGAGGAGGGAGGTGAGAAGGAATGAGTGAACCTTACTCTCACTGGATGTGGCTTAAGGAGGGAAAAACAGACACACTCAATTTGGGTATCTTACCCTACAGGATAGTAGGGGGAAAGGAGATGAGGTGGGCAAATGAAAGGGAGGGCAGATTGGGGAAGGGGGTAGTCAGAAGCAAATACTTTAGAAAAGGGACAGGGTCAAAGGAGAAAATAGAATAATTGGGGGGCGGGATAGGATGGGGGAAACATAGTTAGTCTTTCACCACATAACTATTATGGAGGTGTTTTGCATAACTACACATGTATAACCTGTACTGAATCGCTTGCTTTCTCAATGGGGGTGGGTGGGGAGGGAAAATGGGAGAGAATTTGGAACTCAGAGTTCTAAAAACAAATGCTAAAAAATTGTTCTTAGTGCAACTGGGAAATAAGATAAAGAGACAATGGGTCATAGGAATCTATCTTGCCCTTCATGAGAGTAAAGGGGAAGGGGATAAGAAGAGAGGATGGTAAAAGGGGAGGGCAGACTGGGAGAAAGGATAATCAGAATGCATGCCATCTCAGGGTGGGGGGGAGGGGAAAGATGGGGAGAAAATTCAGAACTCAAAATCTCATGGAAATGAATGTTGAAAACTAAAAATAAATAAATAAATTTAAATCTTAAAAAAGAAAAGAAATTTGGTGAATATTTCTCTTATGTTCTCTACAGTCTACAGCAGAGGAGGTCTCTAGGTCATATATGGTCTTCTGGTTCTTTTGGTGTGGTCTTTTGACTGAGTCCAAGTTTTACAGAACAACTCCTTTTATTAAGGGAATATGTTCTGTGAAGTATGGATTCATTCAAAGGGCCACACTTGAGGATCTAGAGGACTGCATGTGGCCTTGAGGCTGCAGGTCCCCCATCCCTGGTTCATAATCTTTTAAAAAGCATTGAGAGTAGCTTTGATCCTTAGAGCTATAGATCTGGAAGAAATCTTAGAATCATATGGTCCAATGTCCTCATTTATAGACTAGGAATCTGAGGAATGAATGTGCTGGTAAATCTTTAATGATCTTAAAAAAATGTGCCCTCAGCACACTCTTGAAGTCTGCATTATAAATATTTCCTCCATCACTTTCTTATGTCTCGGCAATCAACCATGTTTGCTGATTTCAATGTAAATGCTTACACTGAAAATTTAACAGTGGGTGATTTTGAGGTTCAAACTGGCTCTAGGACACCCTGAACTGAAATTCCAAAGACAGAGTGACTTGGCCAAGGTCATACAGCTTGAATTTTAGCCAATGTGACCTGTTTCCAAAGCTGATGTGTTTTCCTTCCCTTCTCTTTTCCCATGGCCAACATTACAGTAGCCTGTCATTGTTACTTGCCTGGATTCCAACAATAGTTTCCTATGGCTGTCCTCCCTGCATGTATTCTCTTTCCCTGCCAAACCATCTTTTGCGTATGGTGCAACTCCTAGACATTATCCTGATGTATAGATCTGGCAACGTCACCCTTCTTTTGGTGACTCCCAAGTAAAATTGACATTCCTTAACTTGGAAGTCAAGGTCAATCAATGAACCAACAAACCTATATTATGTGCCGGCTGTATGTCAAGAATTGCACTAGGTCCTAGGGGTACAAAGGCAACTGATCTCTGAAACAGTCTTTGCTTTCAGATAGCTTCCTTAGGAGACCACATTATATATATATGTATGTATGTATAAACAGATACAAAATCAATGTGTATAAAATAGATTCAAATTAAGTACAAGACAATTTAAAGGGAGAGACCCTGGCAGCTGGGGAGCAAGGGTTCAGAAAGGCCTCATTAGGAGGTAGGGTTTGAGCTGAGCTTTGAAGGAAGCTAGAGATTTTACAAGGTAGCAATGAGTAGGAACAAGTGACAGATTGAAAAAAATATAGAGGTGGGAGATGGAGCGTCACATGTATGGAACAGCAAGAAAGTTAGTTTGGTGTGAAGGGGATTAATGTATAATAAAGCTGAAAGATAGGTTGGAGATAGGTTGCAGAAAGACTTTAAATGCCAAAGGGAAAGGAGTTTGTATTTGATTCTGAACATAGTACAAAGCCATTGGGTTTATTAAGAGAAGCGACATGGTCAGACTTGTGCTTTAACAGATGTGTGAAGAAACGATTTGACAAGCTGGAGGAAGGAAACAGAAGAGGAGATGATTGCAATCATCCTGTTAGAGGTGATGAAAGTCTGACATAAAGACATGACTGCATGAGTGGAGAAGAGGGAAATGTGAGAAATGTTATGGATGTGAAATCAATAACACTTGGTGACTGATGGAATGTGCAGGGCAAGGGAACAATCAGGAGTTAAGAGTGATTCCAAGATTGTGAATATTAGTTATTGGAAAAATGGTGGCATCTTTGACGCTGAGTGATGGGAGATAATGAATTCTGTTTTGGCCATGTTGAGTTTGAGATATCTTTTGGGCTATCCATTTTGAAATGTCCAATAACCAGTGGGTGGTTTCCCTTAGCACCTGGACCTTTCTCACTACCCTGCTTTTCATCTTCTTTTAGATGTTACCTCTCCATTAGAGTGTAATCTCCATGAGGATTCTTATGCATTTATCATGTATTGTAAACTCTTTGAAGGTAGTGATCATATCTCATCCAATCGTATTTCCCCAGTATCTGGCACAGGGCTCTGCACATAGTAAGCATTTTGTTCATGTTTGTTGAACAGAAATTCTCTTGCAAAGTCAGCATAAAGCCAGGGATCCTCCTTGATAATCACATGTTTGTCCCTTGTTCCTCAAATCTAGACTATGCCCAGTTTCACACTTCCTTTGAATTCCTGGTGGGGTTTCAAATACACAACAATCCTTACAACAAACTCAGCTGCTTTCCTTTCCCTAAGTCTTCCCTCCTCCCCTTTGGTCTTCAGAGATTATTCT
The DNA here is from genome assembly GCF_028372415.1 of Notamacropus eugenii. Taxonomy (NCBI): domain Eukaryota; kingdom Metazoa; phylum Chordata; class Mammalia; order Diprotodontia; family Macropodidae; genus Notamacropus; species Notamacropus eugenii. Next base: position 290,274,561 of record NC_092873.1, on the reverse strand, counting down.
GGGTCCAATACTTCCTCTTGATTATCTCACTTCCTGAAATACCACCAGAGTGGAGCTTATCTTGATGGAGCTTGGAGAGAAGTCTAAGGTTAGCAGTAAACAAGGAATTTGAGACTCTCAGTTTGGGGCATCAACAGCAGTAGCTTTGGAGAGACACACTCAGAAGACTGCAGTCCACAAAGAACCTTCCATCAAGACGTCTAGGATCTTAGTGGTGATGCAATTCTCAGAGGTTATATGGCTTTGCTCTTCAGTGGACACTCTGTAAGGGGTCAGGGTGTCTCCAAGAGTACTCTCCACCAGCAAGGAAAAGAAATGGGTGAATTTTGAGTCTTGACAACTGCTGATCTTGGGCTTCTGGGGAGGTCTTCTATAGAACTGATATCTTAGAGCCAACCTCAGTGCCTCCACGTGGTTGCTTGCCTGCACCTTCTACTTATCTCCCAAATGGAAAAAAAAATGCATGGAAACAACACAACTCTGACACTTGGGAGCATAGCATATATCACTGTAGAGATTGTTATTGGACTTTGTGCCATTGTAGGCAATGTGCTCGTCATCTGGGTGGTAAAGTTGAACCCAGGCCTGCAGAATACCACCTTCTATTTCATTGTCTCTCTGGCCCTGGCTGACATCGCTGTGGGTGTGCTGGTCATGCCTCTTGCCATTGTGATTAGCTTGGGTCTCACCACTCACTTCTATAACTGCCTTTTTATGACCTGTCTGCTCTTGGTCTTTACCCATGCCTCCATTATGTCCTTGCTGGCCATTGCTGTGGACCGATACCTGAGGGTCAAGCTCACGATCAGGTAACTTACCTGCCTGTACTGTGGAGTTAGGGAAGAGAATGGGGATTTGGGAGAGTGAGGTTGCTATGGGGAGTGAGGGTGGCTTGTGCAAAGCTCTGCTCTGGGACTATATATAGGAAATGCGGTATGGTGGCTAGTACACTGGCTTTAGAGAAGGAAGATTCAAATCTTGCCTTTGAAATGTACTACCTGTGACCTCGGGCAAGTCACTTAACCTCTCTGAGTCACAGTTTCTTTCTCTAAACAATGAGAGGGCTGTTGTAGATGGCCTTTGAGGTCCTTTGCTTTCCAAATCTATGAATCCCAGTTTGGGAGAAAAGATTCCAAATGACATTGGAGGGAATGGAGGGAACAGAGAACTAGAACCTTTGTTCCCCACATTTATAATTTTGCTGTCTAAGCATAACTAAACTGAAGCTCTCTGTGTCCCCCATCCCCACTCCCAACCCTGCACTTTGCCATCTCGATGTCTGCCCAACCTACTTCCTCTCCCCACTTCGGGGGCAGAGGGCTGTTCTTTTGTCTCAGCTCCGTTCTCACAGGTTAATTGGCTCCCCAGTCAATGTATCTTCTAATCAAAAGCATTTGATTCACATGAAATTTTCTTTAAGTGACAGAAATCTATTTGCTCAGGTCAATGGTAAAGAGACAAAAAGGTAAGGGGATGCTCATTGATCTCCTGCCGTAAAGATGCACGTTTTCCTCCTTTCAATTCCCCAACTGGTTAAGCGGGCTCACAAGAAGTTTTCTATTTGCTCTGTGCTTTGAAAACATGTCCTCCAAACCAGATTTTTTTCCAAGTGGTTTAGATACTGATTAGTTGGCAAAAAGAACAGAATTCCAAGTGGAAAAGTCAAACTTCCTCAAGAGATTGTTGTCTTCTCTCTCTCTCTCTCTCTCTCTCTCTCTCTCTGTCTCTCTCTCTCTCTCTCTCTCTCTCTCTCTCTCTCTCTCTCTGTCTCTCTCTCTCTCTGTCTCTCTGTCTATTTCTCTGTCTCTGTCTCTCTCTGTCTCTCTGTCTCTCTCTCCCTCCCTCTCTGTCTCTCCCTCTTTTTTAAAGTGTTATTGATTTCTTTGATTTTGATTTTGCATTTATTGCTGAATATACTCCTACTCCTTTGTCTCGCAAGTTTTCCTAGAAATAAAGATTTTTTTTAAAAAGAGCTCAGCAAAACTAGGTGAAATATAGATTACCTCTTACATCATATATGATATTTCCTACCCATCTTGGTTTCCCACTGCACAAATGAGAGGAGTGCATTTTCTTATCTACTGCCTTGGGACAAGCTTGATCATTATAATTATGTAATAGCTGCCTTGGTCAGTCTTTCATTTACAGTCTTGTACTCATTTGTCCTGTTGTTTTCTTGGTTATGTTTGCTTTACTAGGCACCAGTTACTATGTCTTCTGACATTTTCTAAATTGATCACATTTGTCCTTCCTCACAGCACAGTAATATTTCATTACATTCAGGTACCGCAGCATGTTTGACTAATTCCCCAAATGATGCAGCCCTGCTGTTCTACATCCTTCTTTCTTACTGTCCTAACCTGACCACAGTCTTTAGAAGATAGGCAATGGGAGAGGCTATTGCCTAGCCCCTGTCAGTCTTCTCCCTTCTAGAAATTCATTCCTCTCACCAAAGATAGCAGAGGAAAGTTCTTGGAGAAAATATCATCGTGAATGTTGAAGATTCTTGGAATGGAGTCAAAAGATTTGAGATCAAATCAAACCTCCTCCTGTTATAGATGAGGAAATGGAAATCGACACAAGTGATTAACTATCAGAGCCAGGATTCGAGTCCAGGCCTTCTGGCTATAGGTCCCATGGTGCAAATGTTCTTGTAAAGTCATTGGCCTGGTTCCCTATTCATCCCAAATATGACTCTTGCCTTAAGGAAATACCCCAAAAAGGTTTGCAAACTTATATTAAAAACTACCCTTTTATTCAAGCATGGAAACCACAGTGCTTGGCCTCCTTTTACTCCTGGCTCTCCTTATCTCCTCTGCTTTCCAGTCTCTAGGAATTTCTGCCTTAAAACTATCAGTTCTTTCCCCTCCCAACAGATACAAGAGAGTGATCACTCAGAGAATCATATGGATGGCCCTGGGGTTCTGCTGGCTGGTGTCTGTCCTGGTCGGGCTCGTCCCCATGTTTGGCTGGAACGAGAGGCTGAGCCTAGGGGCTGCTGGGAATGACAGCTTTCTCCCGTGCCGCTTCCGCTCAGTTATGAGGATGGACTACATGGTCTATTTCAGCTTTTTCACCTGGATCCTCGTCCCGTTGGTCATCATGTGTGCCATCTATATGGACATCTTCTATGTCATCCGGAACAAACTCAGACAGAACTTCTCTGGCTCTAAAGAGACAGGTGCATTTTATGGGAGGGAATTCAAGACAGCCAAATCCTTGCTTCTGATTCTCTTCTTGTTTGCCATATCCTGGCTGCCTCTGTCCATCATCAACTGCGTTTCTTACTTCTTCCCTAATGCCTATATACCCGAGGAGTTGCTCTGCTTGGGCATCCTGCTGTCTCATGCCAACTCCATGATGAATCCCATTGTGTATGCTTGCAAAATAAAAAAGTTCAAGGAAACCTACTTCCTGATCCTCAAATCCTACATCCTACACATACCTTCTGACTCCTTGAGCAATGAGAAAAGTTCAGAATAGAAATCCTGGGAATGGCACTTGCCAGTCCCCTTGATCTCATCACTTCCTTCACTGGAGACTGATTTAGTTCATCACCTCATTAACTGGATCTGCACATCCCCCTCTGCCTTGGCTCTGTAGAGGACTGGACTCCAGATGGCAGCTATTAGAATGCTCAGCCACCCATACTCTGCCCTACTCTGAGCTTAGGGGGAAGTCTGAGCAATAAGTATCAGAGATTGCTCCATTTCTTTACCTCTAAAACCAGAACTCCAAGACTCAGAAGGTGATAAACGTGTTGGACGATAATTGAGTTCTGTCCCGTTGTATCCACCCTCCTCCTAACAAAGGACCTGTTCTTAATACCTGCTGGGAAGGATGGGTGGGAAGTAGGCTGGACAGAATGATAGTTCCAACTTCTGAGTTAACTTGTGGGCATACTTGGTCAAATAAAAGATGATATCTAAATGAGTGGTACAGCTACTTGCTTGGGGAAGGGTTGCTTGAGACATGGCAGCGCAGCTGGCTGCAGTTGGCCCAAGGCTAGCTTAAACTAGCCTTTTAGTTCTGCAGAAGAGAGAGAGAGAGAGAGAGAGAGAGAGAGAGAGAGAGAGAGAGAGAGAGAGAGAGAGAGAGAGAGAGAGAGAGGCATGCTTCTTTTCCTGTTCCCAACAACATCTGGATCCTCATTCCTGGGCTAAAAGGAGAACATTTCGATCTCCTGAGCCATTCCCCTATATTCCAAAGTATAGAATGGAGCCTCTGTACTGCAGGGTCCTGAACCTTCTCCCCAACCCCACACCTGTCGCATGGTTTCACTTCTCATCTCATGGAGGGAGCTTAGGCAACAGGAGAGTAGGCAGCCCTGTCACTGCTACCCCACACCCCAGGCTCAGCAACAGTGAGTACAGTTAAGTTTTAAAAAGAAGCATCAATCTGACCTCACACATTTACTAGCTTACTAGAGTTGGAAACAATTGAAACAACAATCCCATCTTCAGAGTGTGTGTGTGTGTGTGTGTGTGTGTGTGTGTGTGTGTGTTACAGACAGGTTGATAGGTTGTCACAAAGTTGATGCTTTGTGGCTATAATGGAAAGCCCAGGATTAAGAGTCAGAAAACCCTGAGCTTGAGAGCTGGCTCTGCGCCTTGGTACCCGTGTGAATTCAGGCAAGTTCCCTGTAGTCTTAAAATCCTGAGATCCTCTTGTGGCTTCAGTCTCAGCATCTGTAAAATGAGGGCAGTGGACTAGATGACTCTAAAATCCTGGGATCCTTTTGCCCCATTGAAGAATGAGAAGAATGGGGCAGAGGATGGTAGTCTTCTGCTGAAGTCTGTCAAGATCACATGGTTTATAGCTAAAAAAGATCTCAGGGGTCACGTAGTCCAATCTCCCCCCCACCCCCATTTTACAGATGTGGAGACTGAGGCGCTGGAAGGTAAAGGACTTGCTTAAGGTCACACGAATTGTATCATGGATGGGATTTGACTCCAGTCAGTGCTTCTTCTCTGTACCATGAATAAATTTTCACTTTCATTTTAAAATTATTACTTTATTAATAAAAGAAACCAAAGATTAAATAAAACAGAGAATTGGTTCTTTAGAAACCAATTCAATAAGTGTGAAAATTGTACAAGGGACTTTAAATACAAAGACAAAAAAAGGGAGACTCTTACATTCTACTTAAAAAGCAAAAATCCTGAAAACAGACCTTGCTCATCAATATTTAGCCATAAATTTATTTTAATCCTAATCTTATTCCCAGACCACCATTAGCATTGTAACTCACTCTCTATCCTCATTTTGTATAACAAACTCTCGGCTGTTTATCTGTCCTGGTTTCTCTCTAGCCAATCAAAGGGGGATTGTTTACCGCCTGTGAACTTCATAGTTGTTCAGTCAATTTTTAGTTGTGTCTGACTTTTTATGACCCCCATTTGGGATTTTCTTGGTAAAAATAACTGGAGTGGTTTACCACTTCCTCCTTCAGTTCATTTTACAGATGAGGAAACTGAAGCAAACAGGGTGAAGTGACTTGCCCAGGGTCACTCAGCTTGTATGTGACTCAGGAAGATGAGTCTTCCTGACTCTAGACCCAGCACTCTGCACTATGGCACCACCTAGTGCCTGTCCTATGAACTTCCTTTCAGCTCAAATGGTCCATGCCTCCCCTCTTTAGTTCCCTAGGAAGTTGTAAAACTGTCTGGAAAGCATTAAGGAAACAGACCCCCCCTCCCCCAAATCTTTGTGCTTCTTCAACATGGAATAGTGGGATAGGAAGTCTAAAGGGCTGGATTTGAACCCCAGTCCGATCACTTGATGCTCTTTGCCCTCTCTGGCCTTAGAAATCTTAGGATCAAACTGTGTATGATATGTATACTAGCTATGGAACCAGAGGCAAGTCACCTAATCTCTCAGTGACACAGGTAATCCTTTAACAGGGGTTCTTAACTTCTGGTCCATGAACTTCAACATATACACTCACACACATATAAACACACACACACACACATACACACACATATATATACATACACATATATATGTATATACATATATGATATATAATAATAATGTATCTTTCATAACAGTATTTTGACATAATTGGTTTCCTTTGTAATCCTATATATTTTATATTATTCATCTAAAACCATTATTCTGAGAAAAGGTCCTTAGGGTCCAGACTGTCAAAGGGGTCCACAACACAAAAAAGAGCCCTGTTTTAGAACAAAACATTTTGGAAGAATTATATTCGAGAGTAGATTTTTCACACTTGGGGACATACCAAAATGCACCCGAAAGTACAAGTCAAGGATTCCAAAACAAAAATGAAAACCAGCCCCTGTCCTTAAGAACCTTACCTTCTACCAGGGTGGATGCAATGTTAAGTTGTCAACAGAATTTTGAATGCAGTCCAGAGTAGACTGGTCTCTCACCTGGGAATGGCCAAGCCAAACAGAGCAGGCTAGAGGCAGGCGTGTCAGGACACAAAGTAGTGTTATCATTTATTTCAGAGTGAGGAAAAAGACGTGTAAGCAAGGAAGCTCCCCTACCCCCGAAGAAGAGAGCTTAACATGTTGGAGTACAGGCAATGCTTATATCCATAAGTGGGGTGGACTACAACATAATCATTCTTAGGTCTTGAGTAGCAGTTTTTCACAGCAGATTCATGCATAAACAATTCAGGTGATCCTGGGTTCTGTGGGAACTGTCTCCAAGTCTATTGGCTCATGGTGGAATACAGTACCTGATTCAGGCGCACTTAGTTGTTACAAGGAACAGGGTTTGTCAATAAGTCAAGTAAGGTGATGGATGGTTCTCAGGTCCCTGGGAAATAGGGGGTAGTGAACACCTGGTTGGGCAAAGCAATACACTTTGCCAGAGGGTGAAATCATCCAGATTGCAAAGGATTGTTGTTTTGCCAAGCTCAGGGCACAGCCCGCTTACTGGTCTTAGCTCTGGGAAAGAGGGTGCCTCCAAAATACTTTGACAAATATAATAAGATTCTTTGGTTCACACTTTATCAGCATCCCTTGCTGACCCTCTTTCTTTGGAGGTTGGAGTACTGAGGTTCTCTCCAAATGTCCATTGGAGGAGGGCATCCAGGCCAGTCATTTCTTTTTTGTTGTTGTTTGTTTGTTTTTGAACTTTTCATTTATTTGGATGGTGCCTTTCGTAAGTAATTTATTTGTGAAATATTGATATTTTTGCTTTTCAAATAAACTATTTTAACTTAGAAATTACTTGACAATTATTTTATGTGAAAATGAAATCATCAAAATTTAGTAATACTTTCCAGAAAGGCCAGTCTTATGCAGAGATGGCAGTAGGTGACTTTTTTTTTAATTTTAATTTTAATTTTTTTATTTTCAATTTATTTATTTAACTTTTAACATTCATTTTCACAAAATTTTGGGTTCCAAATTTTCTCCCCTTTTGTCCCCTCCCCCCATCCCCAAACACCAAGCATTCTAATTACCCTTATCACCAATCTGCTCTCTCTTCAATCATCCCTCTCTGCCCTTGTCTCCATCTTCTCTTTTGTCCTATAAGGCCAAAAAACTTTCTATACCTCTTTACCTGTATTTCTTATTTCCTAGTGGCAAGAGCAGTACTCGACAGTTGATCCTAAAACTTTGAGCTCCAACTTCTCTTCCTCCCTCCCTCCCCACCCCTTCCCTTTGGAGGGCAAGCAATTCAATATAGGCCAAATCTGTGTAGTTTTGCAAATGACTTCCATAATAGTCGTGTTGTGTAAGACTAACTATATTTCCCTCCATCCTATCCTGTCCCCCACTACTTCTATTCTTTCTTTTGATCCTGTCCCTCCCCATGAGTGTTGACCTCAAATTGCTCCCTCCTCCCCATGCCCACCCTTCCATCCTCCCCCCCACCCTGCTTATCCCCTTATCCCCCACTTTCCTGTATTGTAAGATAGGTTTTCATACCAATATGAGTGTGCATTTTATTCCTTCCTTTAGTTGAATGTGATGAGACAAAACTTCATGTTTTTCTCTCACCTCCCCTCTTTTTCCCTCCACTAATAAGTCTTTTGCTTGCCTCTTTTAGGAGAGATAATTTGCCCCATTCCATTTCTCCCTTTCTCCTCCCAATATATTTCTTTCTCACTGCTTGATTTCATTTTTTTAAGATATGATCCCATCCTCTTCAATTCACTCTGTGCACTCTGTCTGTATGTGTGTGTGCATGTGCATGTGCATGTGTGTGTGTGTAATCCCACCTAGTACCCAGATACTGAATAGTTTCAAGAGTTACAAATATTGTCTTTCCATGTAGGAATGTAAACAGTTCAACTTCAGCAAGTCCCTTAAGACTTCTCTTTGCTGTTTACCTTTTCATGCTTCTCTTCATTCCTGTGTTTGAAAGTCAAATTTTCTTCTCAGCTCTGGTCTTTTCATCAAGAATGCTTGAAAGTCCTCTATTTCATTGAAAGACCAATTTTTCCCCTGAAGTATTATACTCAGTTTTGCTGGATAGGTGATTCTTGGTTTTAGTCCTAGTTCCTTTGACTTCTGGAATACCCTATTCCATGCCCTTTGATCCCTTAATGTAGAAGCTGCTAGATCTTGTGTTATGCTGATTGTATTTCCACAATACTTGAATTGTTTCTTTCCAGCTGCTTGCAATATTTTCTCCTTGACCTGGGAACTCTGGAATTTTGCCACAATGTTCCTAGGAGTTTCTCTTTTTGGATCTCTTTCAGGAGGTGATCTGTGGATTCCTTGAATACTTATTTTGCCCTCTGCTTCTAGAATCTCAGGGCAGTTTTCCTTGATAATTTCATGAAAGATGATGTCTAGGCTCTTTTTTTGATCATGGCTTTCAGGTAGTCCCATAATTTTTAAATTGTCTCTCCTGGATCTATTTTCCAGGTCAGTTGTTTTTCCCATGAGATATTTCATATTATTTTCCATTTTTCCATTCTTTTGGTTTTGTTTTGTGATTTCTTGCTTTCTCATAAAGTCATTGGCCTCCATCTGTTCCATTCTAATTTTGAAAGAACTATTTTCTTCAGTGAGCTTTTGAACCTCCTTTTCCGTTTGGCTAATTCTGCTTTTGAAAGTATTCTTCTCCTCATTGGCTTTTTGAACCTCTTTTGCCAATTGAGTTAGCCTATTTTTCAAGGTGTTATTTTCTTCAGCATTTTTTTGGGTCTCCTTTAGCAAGGTGATCTGCTTTTCATGCTTTTCTTGCATTTCTCTCATTTCTCTTCCCAGTTTTTCCTCCACCTCTCTAACTTGATTTTCAAAATCCTTTTTGAGCTCTTCCATGGCCTGAGCCCACTGAGTGGGCTGGGATGCAGAAGCCTTGACTTCTGTGTCTTTCCCTGATTGTAAGCATTGTTCTTCCTCATCAGAAAGGAAGGGAGGAAACACCTGTTCACCAAGAAAGTAACCTTCTATAGTCTTATTTTTTTCCCCTTTTCTGGGCATTTTCCCAGCCAGTGACTTGACTTCTGAATAATTTCTTCACACCCAGTTGGCCTCCAGATCCGCCCAGCCAGTGCTTGGGGTCTGAGATTCAAATGCTGCTTCCAGCCTCAGGGCTTTGGGTGGGGGCGGGGCTGCTATTCAGTGTGAGATCAAGTTCAGGTGCTCAGGTTCGGGCAAGTCCACCTCAGGGGCTCAGTTCCCTCAGGGGGTTTATGCGGAAACCTTCAAGAATGGATCCTGGCTCCTGCCTGCTTGGGGAGCCCTGGTCTGCTCTGGCCTCCACTGCTGCCTCCCAAGGGGGCCCGAGCCATGGAGACACCCCACTCCCCTGTCGGCCACCCAAAAAGACCCTCTCACCGACCCTTGTCACCTGTGGGTGGAGGGACCCACATGGCTGCTGGAGATTCCGTCCCTGAAGCCTGCTCAGATCTGCTCCTCTTGGTGCCTGCCGGCCACAGCAGGGCTGGGCTCGGCTCCTGGTCCGCGGCGCAACGGACCTTTTGCGTCAGGTCTCTCTGGAACAGAAATCTCGTCCACTCTGTTGTTCTGTGGCTTCTGCTGCTCCAGAATTTGTTGCTCCAGAATCTTTTTTACAGAAATTTTATGGGCTGTGGGTTCGGAGCTAGCGTATGTGCGTCTTTCTATTCCGCCATCTTGGCTCCGCCCCCCAGTCATTTCTTCCTTTCCTATTCATCTACCCTTCTCTGGACTTGCTCATCATGCCCCTGAGCCAGGGATCTTCTCTCTCCCATCTGCCTCTTCCTTCCTCATTCTCTTCCCCATTAGATTGTAAGCTCCTCTGAGGGCAAGGACTGTCTTTTGTCTTTGTATCCCTAGTGCTTAGCATGATGCAGGCACCTAGGAGGCCTTTGACAAAGGTTTATTGACTGATTGACAAGATAATTTGAAACGAGGAGGGGTACTGATGATAAAGTAGAAGGAAAAGGTCTCCCTGTTGGAGATGCTGCCTAAACTGAGCCTTGAAGGACCATAGATTTAGAAGTGAAAAGGGGCAGAAAGCTATCTAAGATGTGGCCGTGAAGAGGGACTGCACTCAAAGGGTGGGAAGACAGCAGAGCCTGTGTAACAAAGCCATGGGCTTGGAAGATGAAATGTCCAGTGTGGGAGAGAGTTGGTTTGGCTGAAAGAGAGAACGCATGAAGGGCAGTGAGGTGAAATAAGTATGGAATGGTAGGAGGAAGATAGATTGTGGAGCTGTAAATGTCAGACTGAGGAGAGAGGGAGGAAGGTAAAGGAAAGAAAGGAACAAGCATTTATGTAGCACCTGCTGTGTGTGCACTAGGCATTGTGGTGAGTGCTTTACCCATATAATCTCATTTGGTCTGAGGAATGAGTATCCTATCCTAGAGGCATTATAGGGAGCGACCAAAGGGAGATTTTTGACCAGCAACATGACATGGTCAGATCCATCTCTTAGGAAGATTAATTGGATAGTTGTATGGAGGATGGATTGGAGAAGAGGAGACCAATTAGAAGGTTATTATAGCCGTGAAGGCAAGAAGTGATGGGGATGGGTGTGGGAAACATGGAGGTAAAACTGAGGGGAGATGGCAAATGAGAGATAGAGGAAATGGTGGGGTATTTAGGTCACTAGACTTGGTGTCAGGATGACCTGGGTTCAAATCCTACCTCAGAAGCTCATTAGTTATAGGATAACTGGGCAAGTCATCTTTATCTCTAAGAGTGTCAGCCTCCTTCTCTGTCAAAAGAAGGGGTTGAACTCTGTGGCCTTTAAGGGGTTTTCTGTGATCCCATTATTGTACTATGGAATTAGTTTAAATGCATTTTTAGATGCCTACTGAATACCAAAAACTGTGTTAAGTGATGAAAAGATAAAGAAAAGCAGAAAACAAACAAAAGAAACCCTCCTGAAACAAAAAACAATCCTAGTCCTTGTCCTGAGGGAACTCACAATCTGATGGGAAAGAAAACATGCAAGCAACTATGTCCAAACAAGATTTATAAGGGAGGCTAAATTGGGAGTAATCACCAGTGGGAAGGCAAGGGGGATGGGGAAAAGCTTCCTATACAAGGTCAGACTTCAGCTGGGACTTGAAGGAAGCTAGAGAGGAAAGGAGGTCAACCTTTGAGGTGTAGGGGAAGCCAGGAAAAATAGCTGAAGTGGGAAGGTGGAGTATTTTATGTCCATTATACCCTCCACTGAGGGTGGATGGGTCCTGTCCTGTTCTCGCCAAACTGAGGAAGGCAAGATTTATATATCAAAGGAACTTGCTCAGCTTAAGAGAGAACCCAGACAAAAACAGAAAAAAACTCTGACATTTTAACATTTCTAGAAGATTGGCACGATGGTTGATAATTGCTATTTTGTACTTCAAAAGAATTAGTCATATGCAGAGAGAAGGTGACAAAAGAATTTACCCAGCCTATAATTTTGCTAAGTATTCCAAAGAATTTTCATAGGATTTACAGGTGGCAGGAACCACGGAGATCCCCTGGTAAATCAAACCCCCTTACTGTGCAAATGAGGAAACACCTCAGGTTATAAGGTTTACCAAGGGTCACATAGTAAGTATCCTAATTGTATACTGAGGCAGGAGATCAGGAGCTTAGTTAGGAGGCCATTGTCGTGGTTGAGAAGTGAAAATGGCTTGAATGATGGTAGCAGTAGCAGCAGCCCAGTGAGCAGCATGGTCATGTGCAAATTGTCCAAGATGCTGTCTCTGGTTTCTCAATGAGATACTGTCCTCCCAGGTTTGTTTCGAGGAGAAGAAGGATGGAACTTAAGCTCAGACATGTCTGTGTTCCCTTGAACAGATCCAGCTGTCCACAGAGGCCTGGGAGTGCCTGGAGACTGCTCTTCTGTCTTTCCTTCCAGGGGTTTGCTTCTTGAGCTATGAAGCTTTTTCTAATGCTTCTGAGTGTACTTTTTACAGGTAAGAGGCAGGGAAGGAGCATTTCGGGGATTCAGGGGCTGCTGATTTTGCCTGCAGACTATACCATCATGACATGGTCCATATTACTCTTGATTCTCAGCTCTGACAAGAGGTTAAGTAGGGGAAGAAATCTGAAAGCACTGGCCAAAATGAGGTTTGGGAGTCTCTCTTTTTCTGATATCCAAGCGCTAGCACACATGGAAAAACTAGAGTGCAACTACACAGAAAGTAAAATGCGATTCTCAGAAAAGGAAACAGCTTTGGATTTGGGGATCAGAGACCTGAGTTTTAATCTTGACACCCACACTCTCTACCAGTGTGCCCATAGACTAGTCCCAACCTGGCTGAACCTCATTTTATAGTGAGTACCTTGAACTTGATGACTTCTAAGGTCTCTTCCGGTTCCAGATCCTCTAATCTTATCTCTTTATATTCATCCCCTTCAGGGACCTAGTTCAGAAACTTCTGAGAGATGTCACTCAAAGTGAACCTCACTTATTATAGCTTGAGAAGGCCAACAGACCACACTAGGCAGTACTGATGAGTAGACATGGGGTGAAGGAGGTGGGGATGTTCTTCTCCTGGTTCTTTGGAAGTAGGAGACCTGGGTTCAAATTACTTACTAACTCTGTTATGTGTTTTTTAAATTTAATATTTTATTTTTTCCCCAATTACATGTAAGAACAATTTTAACTTTTTCATTTTTTTCAGATTTTGAGTTCCAAATTCTCTCCTTCTCCCCTTCCCTCCCATTAAAAAGGCAAGCAAATTGACATAGGTTTGACATGTGTAGTTATGCAAAGCACATTTCCTTGTAGGTCATGGTGTACTCATTAACTTTGTGACCCTTTGCCAGTCACTTAATCTCTTTGCACCCAATATCCACATCTTAAAATGATGAGGTTGCTCCAGATGACCCTTTTCAAAGTGGTGATCTTTTACTATTATTTTTCTTTCTTGAGACTGTTTCCTAAACTTTGCTTGGGTGAGAGAGACCATTTTGTTTGGTTCTTTCACTAGTAGATATATACTCTAAAGCAGGGATCTCAACACAAAACTGTATAAATCTTGAAACCCAAAGCAGGGAAACAGTAGAACAAAGGCTTCCCTACACATACTATTTTAAGCTTTTTGCAGTTACAGGAAGAAACAAAATCCCCAACCTCTCTCATTTCCCTTTTCTATTGCAGTACGTGGAAGAGGCAATAATTTTTTTTGTCTTTGAGGTTAGAAAATAGGAGGATGGTGAGAGGACGGTGGATAGTACATGCTTTTCAAGACTCCTTATTAAGACATAATTTGAATCTTTCCAAGTTCATGGTGTGGAGAACTCTTGTCTTCTAGGTCATGTTGGTTCAAAGTCTAAAAAAGGGTTTTGGCCAAGGTAGAGATATAGTTAGTAAATAAGATATAGATGAGCTTGCTTTTTCTTCTTCTTCTTTGCATGGAGATAAAAAGAACCTTGGGGTTGAGAAAACTGGGTGACCTTAGACCTACAGAATTGTTGGCAAACTCTAAACTGATGCCACCTAGGTGCAGTGTTGAAATCAGACATCAAGGAGAGAACAATAAAGAATTCCTAACCCTAAATTAGAAAGAGGCAAGTGACAACAGATCAAACACAGATGAACAAATTTATTTCTTATGTAGAGAACAGACTTAGCTGGAACGCTGGAATAAAAAATCTTTGATAAAGCCAGGAAAAGGTATTAAATGATTTGCTAACTGGGAGAGCAAGTCCTACGATGGGGCTTGAAAGGGTGAAATGTGTTTGTTTGTTTTTTAACCCTACAGATGCTATGGTCATGGATGGAAAGATCAGGGAAGCCTTTGTAAAGGATAAGGCTTCTGTCACTTGCAGTTATGACCCATACTACAAGGACTATCCCAAGTATTGGTGCAAAGGCTATTACCGTAGCAACTGTCATGTCATTGCTTCCACACCTAACAGCACCAACCAGGTGTCTCTGAAGGATACAGGAATGCAATTCATCATCACCCTGACGTGTCTTACCAAGGAGGACACAGGATGGTACTGGTGTGGCATACAGAGGAACTTTGCCAGTGACCACATGGATTACACAAAATTGATTGTGTCTGACAATGTGAAAGACACAGCAGGTAGCGCTGAGTTGGAAGTGAGGAAGAGTCAGAAGGAAACCCATATCAGATGCTCACTCATTGGTGTGGCAAATGTACATTAGGGCAAGCACCCCCAAACTGGTTGCTTTTCTTTTACAGTGCCCTTCATTTCATTTCATTCATTCATTCATTCAACATTAAATCCCTACTATGTGCCAGGCACTCTGCTATGCTCTGGGGGATAAAAAGAAACAAAATACAGTTCCTGCCCTCAAAGAGTTTATAATCTAATGAGGGAGACAACATGCAAACAAATATATACAAGGCAAGCTATGTGCAGATAAATGGGAAATAATGAAAACACTGGAGTTAAGAGGGGTTGAGGAAGGCTTCCTGTAGAAAGTGGGACTTAAAGGAAGCCAGGGAGATCAGAAGTCAGAGCAGAGAAGGGAGAGCATTTGGGGTATGGGGGACAGCCAGAGAAATTGCCCACAGCCAAGAGATGGAGTGTCTTGTCTGAGGAAGAGCAAGGAGTCCCGTATCCCTGGAAGAGAAAGTACCTAGTAGGATATAAGGTATGAGAAGACTGGAGGGGTAGGAGGGGGTAAAAGGCTTTGAGTGCCACACAGAGCATTTAGGAATTTGGTTCTGGAGGTGACAGGGAGCCAGCAATAGGGAGTAAAGGCAGTGACATGGTCACTGTGCTTTAGTGGCTGAATGGAGGATGGATTGGGCAGGCAGATCCACCAGCATCCTATTTCAATCATCCAGGAATGAAGTGATGAGGGCCTAGACTGGGTGGGGGGGCTGGTGGGCAATGGCAAAGGAGAGAAGGGGGCATATTTAAGAGTCGTTGCAAAGGCAAAATGGAAAGGCCTTGGCAACAGCTTGAATATGGGGAAGTGAGGATGCAGGGGTGGTGAGAGATAGTGAAGAATCAAGGATGATTCCTAGGTTGTAAGCCTGCAGGGTGGGAGGATGGTGTTGCCCTCTACAGTAATAAGGAAGGTAGGAATGGAGGAAGGTTGAGGAGGAAAGATCCCAGGTTCTGTCTTGGATATATTGAATTTAAGATATCTCCTGACCATCCAGTTTGAGACGTCTGAGAAACAATTGGAGATGCAAGATTGGAATAGGAAAGCTAGATTTGAAAATCACCCCTATAGAAATGGTAATTAAATCTATGGTTGCTGATGAGATCACCAAGTGAAGCTGTACAGGAGGAGAAGAGAAGGGTGGACAGAACCTGGAGGGGCACCTATACTTAGAGAAGGATTTGGAGAATGATCCAGCAAAGATGACTGAGAAGGAAAGGTCAATAGGTAGGGGGAACAATGGAAGACAGTGGTGTCCTGAAACTTAGAGAGATGAGAGTATCAGAGAGGAGAGTGATCAAGGGTGTCAAATTCTACAGAGAGGTCAAGGAGAAATGAGGACTGAGAAAAGGCCAATGGATTTGACAATTAAGAGGTCATTGGTAACTTAGGAGAGAGCAGTTTCAGTAGAATGATGACAACTGGAAGCCAGATTGTAAGGGGTTAAGAAGAGAGTTACAGGAGAGAAGGTGGAGGAATTTAACCTGAGAGGGCAGAATGGATCTAGGATGATTAGTAGCAGAGATGGAAGGATCAAGGGAAACTTTTTTCTGCTTGGGAGAGATATGGGCATGTTTGGGAAAGGACCTGTAGACAAGGAGAGATAGAAAATAAGTGAAATAAGTGAAAGAGGGGACATGACAGAGGGGGCCATGTGTTGGAGGACACAGAATGGAATGGAATGGAATGGAATTACTTGAATAAGAGAGGGATTAGCCTTGGCAAGGAGTAAGTCCACTTCATCTTGTGAAACAGAGCTGAAGGAAGAGAAAGTGACAGTAAGTACCTGACTGAATTAAGAAGAAAGGAGAATAGGGAGTTTGTGGGCAAAAGGCTTTCATTTTATCTGTAAAATATGAAGGTTCTCAGCTAAAAGAAGAGGGGGAGGAGGCACAGGAGCTTTGAAGAGGAATGAAAAGATTTGGAAGACCTGTTGTTGAGAGTGGGATAGTGGTTGATAAGGGAGGTACAGCAGGATTGCCCGGCAGCAGTGAAAGCCCAGCTGAGGTTGTATAACCTACATTTGCAGTGGATCCAGTCAGAATGGTTGAGTGATTTTCTTCATCTTTGTTCAGTAGGACTATATGGAAAGCTGTGCACTGCAGAATCAACACTTGAATTGTGGTGCTGCAGAGGACTGTTCAGAGTTCCTTGGATGGCAAGGAGATCATATCATTCAATCAGAAATTAATTCAGGCCATTTATTGAAGCTTAAATACTGTGGCCACATAATGAGAAGATGGAAACTCATTTGAAAAGACCCTGATATTGGGAAAGTTTGGAGGCAAAATGAAAAGATGATAACAGAGGATGAGATAGATGGTGTCTTGGAAATAACAAACATGAACTTGGACAGACTTTGAGAGATAGTGGAGGACAGAATGGCTTGAGATGCTATGATCCATGGGGTCACGAAGGTCTATACGGTCACAAAGAATCAGACCTGACTGAACAACAAAAATATCTATAGATGTACATGTGTGTATGTGTAATGTGAAAAACTTAGAAGATTTTGGGTATCAATAACTATGTGAGTTTTATAATGTTTTTGATACCAATAACTACATGAACCTTATAGTATTTTGGAGTTGGGTTTATGGGGAGTTGATGACCAGAAAGAACTTTAAGGTGGCTAGTTGAACACTGTACTCCCAGGTTTGGCATTGCACATCTGAAGCTTGCATGATTAATCCACCCTAAAAAACACCTGACTTATGCTGATTTGTGTGAGACAACATGTTTAGTAATTTACACTGGGAAAGAGAAATAAGTGACTGACTTTCACAGTGGTTACTTTAGCAGTTGAGTCTTCCCAGGAGGGAGGCTAAGTTAGGGAACAGAGTTAAGGTCACAGAGTTGATTGGTGCAAACACTAAAGCAAAACAGCGCAAGACTCATCAAAACTGACTTGGTATTTCTTTGGGCAAATCTGAGGACCTGAGTGTCTTTCTCCCAGTGGAGGAACTGCACTGTCTGGGACAAGTGTTCTGGGAAGCTTCAAGCCTCTGTCAGTGCTTTGCCATATTTCAGAGCCCCTCAGTTTTCACTGGAAGGACTCTAACTTCTCCCTTCAGCTGGTGCTGGCTTCTGATCATCTCCATTCATGACCCAGTCTGATGAGGTCTACCCTCCACAATCTAGATTGGTGCCAAGAGTCTGCACCTTATTACAAATAGTATCCAGCAAGATAACATTTATAAGGCATGTAGCACAGTGCCTGGCACCTAGTAGGCACTTCATAAATTGTTCCTGCCCCCTCTTATTTGTCCCCATGAACTGTGTTGCCTACTCCTTGATGATGGGTTTATTTATGGAGGACATAGTAGGTGTTATCAGCCTAAAGTCTGGCCAAGATTATAGACCCCCGGAGGAAGTGTTTGGCTCCTTATAACTTTCTGCTACTCCCTTCCCATAGCACCAAGTCCCGGGTCAAGGCACCCAGGGGACTCGTTCATAGTGAGCTGAGTATTAGCCTTCAGGTAAAAGGAGGGCCCTGGAGGGAAGCAGCACATGCTAACCTAAAATTCTCTTTGATGCAGACCTCCAAAGGAAGCAGAACAAAACCTGCAAGCACAGCGGTGTTGGCTGTAGTGGAAATCACATCAGGTGCATCAAGAACGGAAGGGAAAGTTGGGCAAGGAAAGAGATTTTAATTCAAACTTGACATCGTAGGATCAAAAGTTAGATGAGGTTTAGAGACTGAATCCAGGGGTCCTTAACCTGGAGTCTCAAAGGATCCGTGGATAGATTTAAGGGGATCTGTGAACTTAGATGTGAAAATTTAGCATCTTTGTTTTGACATAATTGATTTCCTTTGTAATGTGATATATTTTATTTCACACATTTAAAAATATTATTCTGAGAAAAGGTCCATAGACTTCATTGGAGTGCCAAAGGTTTAGGGCTGGGGTCTGTGTTTACAATTCCTGATCTAATACAACAAGTCCACCTCTGTGGTCCTATTTTCTGTTTCCTGATGGTTCTGCTATTAAAAACTTTATAGATAAGAAAACAGCCTTAGAAAGGGAAAATTACTTGTCCACAATCACACCAGTAGTAGTAGAACTGGATTTGAATCCAAGCTGTCGATCCAGTGCATTTCCCAAGATATTCCCTTCTAACGCTGCTTTTGTCTATGATTTGTTTCCCTGCCTAGACTGTGAACTCCTCAAGGATGGCCACTGAGTTTATTCTTACTTTATCATCTTCTCAGTCCCTCATACTGTATTCATGAATGTAACTGATAAATTGGGATGTTTGGGTTTTTTTCATTTTCTCTGATGTGTTTGTGATTTCCAGTAAGCTCTCAGGGCAGGCTTGGCTTGGGCACGGTGAGGTTGAGGATGAGGGGTGGAAGTGAAGATAGAGATGTCATGAAAAGGGGAAGCACGGAATAGATATATGAGTGTATTGTCTTGAACTTTGGAATGAGGCAGACATTTTTTTTTAGAAGAACATGTGACCAGTCTGTGCTCCCTTTGAGGCTGTCTATCCTGTTCGTCTGTGTCCTGATCATGGGGATGGGGTTCATCACCCCTGCAGTTGTTTTACTCAGGAGGAAGCGAATTCAGAAGCATGACCGGGGTAAGTTGTAAGTAGTGGGGGCATGGACAGGATGGCTCCCACAGCACACAGGTGAAGCAAAACTTCTCTTTAGCAGTCAGGCTCAAGCCAGCAAGTGAACTGGGGAAAATATGCAAGTCCTGGGCATTTAGATGGCATTAAAGTTTGCACATTAAAGTTTGCAAAGGGTTCACTTTACATTTTACAGTTAGATTTTATCTTCACATTGCTGACCAGAGACCAAAGGCTTTCACAGCACAAGAGTTGTGGGAGGATTTCTACCCATGTCTGGAAAGAGCTGATTGCTCACTTTAAAGAGCTCCAAGCCCCATCCAGAGGAGATTAGGGTTGACTAGGATTTATTTCTGGTGAAGATTTTTAGGGCGCTCTTATGCCTCCAGCAAACCAGATTGAACTTGTGAGTAGGTGGAGGAGGAAGGAGCTCTAGGCCTTGTCATCCAGAGTTCCTATGTTCTAAGGTTCCCTGTGCCCTTATGTTTCCACAGGTAAGGTCCTAGTTAGACTCGGAGATCACAGCCTTGGTTCGTCTACTATGATACCTATGCCCCTGGTAAGCCTCCAGATTTGCTGTTCTATTCCAGGCCCCAACCTGACAGCGGCTTTTTGCATGGACCCCAGAAGTTTCTCTGTTCCTTAGCAGAGAATAGGTATTAAGGTCCTGACCTCAGTGGGGGCCTCTAGGGTGCTCCAGCTGGAAGGTTTGCTTCTGTTTCCAGTTATTTAAATTTTGATGTACCCCAGAACTATTTCTGGGCCTCCAGTTAGTATAAAATTCCTGGCACTTAAGTATCAGAAAGTACTAAGTGTATTTATCTTCTTTTTCCACATGGAGACACAGAGGGAACTTGCTGGGAGAACCAACTGACCGTATCTCATAGCCTGATCATTTTATTATCCCTCACATAAAAATACTCTTGAAGAAGGGGAGCTTGGTTGTCTAGTACTCTTGTGGGCTAGCTGTGCGATATCTTTCCTACTACTTGTAGTATTTACAGAGGAAAGAAACAGATTTAGCCACATGTGCCAATTCTAATGCTTGGGAGCTGGGAGCTGGTGGCTGACTAATCCCCAAAACCCAGAAATAACTTGACCTGAATGAAGAAGCTAGAGAATGAAGGCATCCACATTTTTCCAGTAATGAACCACATAATCAGAAATCTGTATCTATGCAGCCCACACGAATGTAATTTTAGAATTAATTACTTTCAACTTAAAGGATAATTACTCATTGATTTAACCCTACTACCATGCAGTTACACAGCTACAGTGTTAGACAAGCCATTAGGTCCTGAGACCCTACTAAATCCTCTGTGCTAGTTAATTTGGTAAATTAAAAAAAAAAAATCTTAGGTGATCTGTAACTGACCAGGGTCAGGTGGGCTGAATTTAGCGCAAAACCTACACTATACCTCAGAGGCCTCATCTGTAGAAACTGGGGATATGAAACAGGGGAGAGAGGCCAGTTACACTGAGACCTCCTCTATAGAAATGGAAATGATGGAAACTTAAAATAGTAAATCCCCCAGACATCAGGAAAGGATAAAAAAAATCTTCAAAAGTTTTAATTATAGATGAATGATAAGAACTGATTTTTTTAAAAAATGCTTTAAAATTTTCAAAGTGGTTTTGTGACACATCTCATCTGAGTCTCACAAAGACTCTTTGGGAACATTATTATCCCTATTTTACAGGTGACAAGATGGAGGTTGGGAGAGGCTAGCTCAGAGGTGGGGAATCTGCAGCCTTAAGGCCATGTGTGGTCCTCTAGGGCCTCAAGTGAGGCCCTTTGACTGAATCCAAACTTCATAGAACAAATCCCTAAGGATCTAGAGGGCCATATGTGGTTCCCCACCCCTGGTTAGCCCCTGCTCACAGAAGTAGGAAGGTGAGTTTGGGGTAGGCTTTCCTGACTCTAAGCCCAATACTGTATCCACTGTTGCTCTGTAGTTGCTAAGTCCCAACCATAGGGAACATCATGATTTTTATGCCTTCAGCTAATTTTGGGTTCAGAAACCCTAGAAATATTCCCCAAAGTCATAGGTCAAACGAAGAGCTCTTAACATATGAAGGAGAAGGCCCTGGGCTTTTTCTGTCTTATTGTGCAGAGCTGGGGACTGAGAACTTGACCTTTCTCAGTTCTGATAGAAAGAGCTCCTAGTGATTGCCTAAGGGCATCGGAATAGTTTAGCAGAAAATCTAAGGATGTTCTAGTGGCTAGGAGCCCTGAGTTCTCCCTGGCTCTGTCATTGATCTCTGTGGGACCTTGGGTAAGGCACAGTCTCTGAGCCTGGTTAGTCACCTAAAAAATAATGGCATCCAAGAGTTCTCTATTTTACTTCTAGACTTGCTACAGGTTTCTCACAAGATCCTGGCATGTCCTTTTCCCTGGGTCTTATTTTAAACATTCAGCAAAGATTAATTAAGACAATCCCCACCATGTGCAGAACCCTGGGCTAGCTGCTAAGGGAGATACAAAGTTTAGATCAGACACAGTCTTTGCTCTCCTGCAGCTTACGTTCTGGAGAGTACCAGAGGGTGTTAGTTAAGTGATGTAGTAAGGAGTAGTGCTAACAGCTGTGTCTTGTTTCCCAAAACTCTGACTATTAAAACCGTGAACATTTTCTGAATGAGCTCAGTTGAATGCTTTTCTCCAAAATCTAGTGATGTATCTATCTATGTAGTGATTCAGGGCCTAAGCCAGAGCATTTCAAAATGAGCAAGATTTCTTTTGCATTGATGAGACTGGAAAAGTGGCCTTTGACTGAAGTACTGAGACATAGCTTTGCAAATTCATTTCCCTTAAAAGGTATATGCAAAAAGTTTGTAGCTCTTTCTACCTTGTAGCCGGTGATATGTCTTAACTCAACTATCCTTTTCTTTCCCCAACAAAATAGATGACTCTATGAAGTCCTGCTTGGGCCAACTGACGATGCAGGAAAAGGCTCATAGGAACAGATGTGATGGAAGATTTCTCAAAAAACCAAAAATTAGAAATAAAATAATGCCATAGCAGAATCACATGGTTTCTAGCTCAGATTTCAGGAACTGATACCAATCTCTCAGCCTTTAATCCCATGTACAAATGATTATAAATGATGGTTACAGGTAGGCAAAATATCTTCAACAGTGCTGCAACCAGAGAACAACCCAAAGACCTCTCTACTTAGGTGATTTCTATTAGTAGAAATGGGCTAGGGGGTGAAATCTGATTATTGGGCCCAGAGGAATTGTCTACATTTTCTCTGTAATTCTTTAAATTCCTAGATAAAACAGTAATGTACTGGAGGGTACCATAGGTTTCTCTAGGAATCTCAGGTTATTTCTACAGAAATTTTCCTGAAAGCGTCATGAACCCCAGGTAGGAGATCATAATACCATAAAATCTTACAGGTGATTAGGGGTCAACCCTATCTGGAGTTGGGAAGATGAATTGGGTCATTTAATTTAATTTTTTAATTTAATTGTTCTGCAGACTACTTCAGCAGGGCACAGGGCTGTGTGGGCCACTAACCTTTACCAGAATTAAATAGCAACAATTTTGATGAGTGAGATACCTGTAAGGGATATCAAGAGTAAATTATAAATTCATTTTGGAAATAGAAGATGAAAACAGAAAGAAACAGAAGAAATATGATCAGATTACAAATATTATGCCAGCCTGCCAATCATCAGAAGAATCTCACAATCACACTTCTCAAACTACCAGGCCAGATGATCTACCTGTCAAGGTGACTGGAACTCTAGGATTCTATTTAGCTCTCTTAGAACCAAATAACAAAAAGTTGGGGGAGGGTGGACAAAGCCCTGATGTGTCTGAGGCCAGTTTTAAGCATTCATCGTGCGTTTTTGAGCTAGAAACTTTCTACTCCTAATAGGGGCCAATCTTACCTCAGGTCCCACAACCACAGACAAAGAAAAAAGGGAAGATGCTCTCCTACATACAGGCTTGCTGATTCCAATAAACAAGTGGAACTTCTGCCCTCTACCTTTCTTCAAGAAGGCAGGGGAAAGAGGAGCATTTCTCACATATGTATACATATAAATTATAATTTCTAATCATTTCTCAGTTAGCAGCAGAGAAACACAGGATGATCTTGTTCTTTCATATCTCTTTATAAGGTATGTTCCTTCAACAGAGGAGGAGGAGGAAGAGGACCTCACATAGAAGTTAGAGAAAACCCCCAGTTCCCTTGCCTACACAAAGAGCCCAGCAGAAACAAAGGGGAAAGTTCTCTTGTCTTCCACTGCCATCATGGGGCCAGCTGGGTCAGCTCATGTTCCACTTTCCTGCTTACTATTGATCATTTCCCCAAACTTGGTTTCCTTCATGGTGGCCTCTTCCCTACATATGAGTCTCCTGTAATTCCTCCTCTGTCTCTTTTCTCCCTCAGATTCCTAATCCCTTAGAAACTGTACTTAATCCCATTTCTGGCGTCTGGCTTTTCCTTGCTATTGTGGTAACTGCCTCCTTTTCCTGAGGGTCTATGACCCTGTGGTTCTGAGAAAGTTTGGGGGGTCTCAGGCATGAACTATCAAGAAAAATTCAGGGTTGTATAAGGTTTATTTGGAGTGTTCCAGGTGCTCCTCCAAAGTTACCTAACATCATTAATTGTGCTCACAGAGCTTTTTATTCTGCATGTAGCTACAATAGTCTACAAAAGAGACATAGTCCCTACTTCCCATGGTCTTACATACTAAGAGTCAAAGCCAGAGGATCAGCAATCCCTTCCATGGCTAGAGAATGCTCTTTCCAGCAGCTTCTGAAATGACTAGATTAAGTACTTCAATATGTCACAACCATATAGGGATTGTTGGGATGCACAGGATGAAGGGGACCAAAATCTGTAAAAGAGAAAACAATCCAGGGCTGGGACCATCAGGTCTACCGTATCTCTTCACTTCCATTGTTGGGAAGACTGGTTTTGGTTTTCACTTTGATTTGTGCATAGACAATGGGGTCCTGTTCTTCATACTCGTGCTGGGCAAAGTAGACTCTGTTTTCTCCTGAATCTCCAAGAGACATGTCAGCAGAGGAAAAGTTCTCCTCAGCAGAGGGGCAACACTGTAGGGAAGGCACAGAATAGGAGAAATGAGTGAGATACAGAATTGGGGGCCATGCGAGCAAGATCTATCCAAGGGAACAGGACATTGGATCAGCAGGAAACAGAGGTCTGGAAAGTTTTGGAATAAGCTGAAAGGCTATGTAAAGGCATCAAGAAGACTCCTTCTCAAAGTCTTTTCCCTTAGCTTCCCCAAAAGCCCAAGCTGCTCCTGATTCTGGTGCTAGAAAGTCCAGATAGAAGAGACATGGCTCAAATGATCTTAGACTTGCTCATTCCATCAGTAGATGAAGGCATTTTGGCTCAATGTCCTCTAAATGCAGAATGCCCTTACCTTGTGTGAGACCGGGGAAATTTTCAAGGAGGAGCTGGTTGGATCTGTCAGAAGATCAAAGAGAAAGAGATACAGATTTCACAAATAGCGCCTGGAGAAAGAAGCAGCTCTCTCTCCTACATTCATAGGGGCTGTGGTGTGAGAGGCTGGGAATAGGAGTAGACATAGGAATCTCTAATCCTGAGATTGTGGTGAGGAGAGACAAGGCAATTTTGTGGGGTTTTTTTCAATAATTCATTCACAAAAAAGTATTGGAGTCCTTATGTCATATATTACTATAAACTGGTGATAGAAAGGCAAAGGCGCAATCTCTGCATTTAAGTAGCTGACTTTATAATGACTACATGACAACAACTCTATGCACATAAGATATACACTAGGTAAATGGGAGATACTCTCTCAAAAGGAGGAATTAGTAGTTGGGACCGGGACTAGGACTAGTAAAAGCCTCTTTCAGAAGGTAAAATTTGAGTCTAAAAGGAATCCAGGACAGCTAAAATGTAAGCCTGAGGAGGTGGAGCATTTCAGCCCTGAGATGAGGGATGGGAATGTTCTATATGAAGGATAACATGAAGGTCAGTGTCATTGGATCATAAAATATACAAAGACTGGAAAGCTAGGAAGTGGCCAGATGGTGAAGGGATTTGAAAGCCAAACAGAGGAATTGGTTTGATCCTGGAAGTAACAGGGAACCACTGGAGTTGTGAGGTGGTGGAGGGGGGAGTCTATACCATGACTTTAGGAAGATCACTTTACAAGTGCTGCTCTGTAGAGAGAGAAGGCTGCTTGAACATCTTTTAGGGACCACTTACTTTTGGAACAGCTCTTCTTGATGAGGCAGATAACCAAAAGCGTCAGAAGAACTCCAGCAACAAATGCCACAAGTAAGTAGGGGTATATTCTGTTTTGACAAAGGTGGGGATAAATGAGTCCTTTGAAATCTAAGCTCCTGCTCTCCAAGTCAGAATGTAGCCTTTTTTTTTTTTTTACTATAAAAACACAAAATATAACATTCACTGAATTCATCCTTGGGTTGTCACCCTAATTTTATCTCTCCTAACCATCATTGAATCTAAATCATAAATTGTTAAAGTCAACAAGCAGTAAGTGTATACCACCTCTGTCCTAAGCCCTGGGGATATAAAGACAAAAGAGACAGTCCCTGTTCTCAAAGAGTTTATATTCTAATGAAGGAGGAAAACCTGTGAAAGTTGTGGGGTAGGGAAGGTCTGGAGAATGAAATTCAGGTAATAAGGTTTCAGTGTCTCTTTTCTCTCTGAGCTATCTCCCAACACAAAACGAAACACGTCTTTGACCCCAGGTAAAGAGTGTCAATGGTCAACTTACTTATAGAGAATAGCTGGGGGATCTGGGAAAACAGGGTGTGGGGCTTCCGTTGGGTCAGGTGTGGTGCCTGGTTTTTCTACAATGGAATACAAATAGATGTTAGGGAGCCCTTTGTCTAGTGAGGGGCTCCATGTTACTTCAGAAGATGGCTGCAGTTGAAGACTTAATGCAAGTGGAATTAGATCAGTGGGGATCAGAGATTCTCAAATTCCAGACTATAATATATATGATACATATATAATGTTTTAATATTATATATGTATGTGTATATGTAACACACATATATATATAATATTAAAACAAAAAAGTCTCTGAGACAGAAGGCCAGAGTAGAGAGTGCACTAGACTTAGGAAGCCCTTAGAATCCAATTCTGCCCCAGACACTTACTAGCTATATGGCCCCGAGCAGGACATTTGAGCTCTTTCAGCCTCAATTTCCTCATCTGTAAAATGGGGATAACACCTAAGAGGGTCATTGGGATTAAATGAGGAGTGAAGAATTAGGAGCTTCTAAGTGCTATATGAAAATCAGCTGTTATCTTTAAAATTTATAGGCAAAAACGGGGAAAGACAAAAACCAAAAAATTCCTTTCCTCAGGAAGATTACACTCTACTTTCACACAATATCTGTGCAAATAAGAGCACATAGTTCAAAGTTTCATTGACATTGCTCTGTATCTTTCACCTTGGCTGACACAGGAAAGGAGAAATCTTGTATATGTGTGTATATATGCATACATGCACACATATAGTGTATGAATGTACATGTGAGTATTGTATATGTATACATATGTATATGTATATGTATATATGTACATATATGGTATATATACGTATGTATATGGTATATTTATACATAAACATATCCACCAAAGGTTACTACAATCAGTTCTTACCTCCACTAATATAAATCCCCCTACTTGGAACTTAACCGGTCATTTATCAATTTTGGTTCTGAATGGACAAAATATCTAACACATAACATGGAACAATTAAATTAAATGGAACAAATGATTAAATGCTCCAAGTGTTACCTCTGCCCTTAATCCTATCCTCTCCCATCTTCTCCAGAGGTTTGCTCCATTGATCATCTTTTCCCCTCCTCCCTGACTCTTTAAAACATTCACAATATTTGGGGGGGGGGGCGGAAATCTAAACCTTTCATCCGTATTCCCACAGCCTCCGCCCCACTCTATCATATTACAATAGCTGCCTCACTCTGTCCCCCTGCCTCAGATCTCTACTCCAATCTTTCCATGCATTCAGTCACCAAAGGGGTTTTCCTTGATTTGTACCTACCTTCTCAAATTCTAGGGACTCCCTATACCCTCCAGAATCAAATAGAGGGTATCCCAGAAGTCTTAGAGCCTTATCACTGTTAACTTCACCAAGACTTCTGGGACACCCTATATGAACTCTTGGGTAGGTAAATCTCTTCACCACCTGGACTCCTCTTGCCTTCCTGGTTCTGCTTGCTGTTCCTCGAAAAGCTCCAAATCCCTTCTCTCTGAAACTTTGCGCTGGATCTCCCATATGCCTGAAATTTCCTTCCTCCTCAACACCACCTCTTGGGATTCTTGGTTTCCTTCAAGACTTACCTCAAGACCCTCTGTGAGGGAGGGCCCCCACCCCCACCCAGGGGCTAGTGCCTTCCCCTCTCTGGTTACCTTTACTGTACATGCTTCTATGTGTACAGGCTGTCTCCTGTTAGAATGTAAACTCTGTGAGGAAAGGCGCTGTTGTTACTTGTGTCCCTAACACTTAGAAGTGATTCAGAGCTAGGTACATAGGAAGCATTTAAGAAATGCTTATTGATTGGCTAAAGGACTGGTTCCTTTTCTTCCTAAGCTCTTTTAGAGACACCTCATTGTATCTAGAGGCTGTCAATTCTCTCTGAGTAAATGGTTCCCAAATCTATTACGCCCTTTCTAATTTTATCGTCTAAATACTAATCCTGCATCACTGGCAGTCCCATAAGCATCTCCAACTCTCCCTGTCCAAAGCTACTCCCTCCCTCCCTCCACATTTCTTACTTCTGTCATGGAATCACCATCTTTTCAGTTTGCAACCTCAGAATCAGTCACCTTTGACTCTCCCTTACCCCTCTATGTCTATTTGCAGAGTGCTGCCAATTCTATCTCCCCAGATCTTTCCCATCTGCCCCATTTCTGTTAATTCACACAATCATTTTAGTCCAGGCCCTCATCACCCACTTGCCTGGATGGGAGATAACTTCCCAAATGGTCTTCCTGCCTCCAGTCTCATTCTCTTCCAACCCATTCCCCCATACAGGTACCAAAATATGTCTAAAAGAACACCTGAGTTGTCCTAGTCCTCTGCTCAAGATACTTCTGTGGATCCCTAGGATAAAATATAGCTTCTTGTCTGTCAGTCAGAGACCTTCACAATCTATCTTTCTAGCATGATTGTATGTGACTCCCCGTCTTGTACTCTGTATTCCAGCCAAATTGACCTACCTACTTTTCCATGTGTTTGCACAGGCTGGAATGCTCTCCCCTCTCCGCCTCAGAAAATCCCTAGTTTTAGCTCAGCTTACCTGCTGGCCCTTTTCTGATTTCTCCATTTGTTAGTACACTCTCTCTCTCTGTGTCTCTCTCTGTCTCTGTTTCTCTCTCTGTGTGTCTCTCTCCACTTCTGTCTCTCTATCTCTCTCTGTGTCTCTGTGTCTCTGCACTGCTCCCCACCCCTGCAGTTCCTTTGTATCTCTTCAGCACATATTCTGTATTGATATCTCTGAGTGCGCTTTGTTTCTCCCCAGTAGAAGGTAAAGTCTTGACAGTAGGAACTGTTTCACTTTGCCTTTGGACTCCCAACAGGTACTAGAATGCCTGTCCCAAAGGAGGTGCTCAATAAATGCTTATTAAATTGAACTGAATGTAGTCAGCTCTCAGTTATGTGCAGCAATAGAATGGCATAATGTGGATAAACCAAAAAGAACAAGTAATTGTAATAGAAATGCAATATAGGATTTTTTTTTTCTTTTTGGTTAGGGAAAAAGACAGTAGGTATACATTCCTAATAGAATTTTATTTAGCTAATAATAAAATTGAATATAATAATAGGGATAAATAATTTAAAATAATAAAAGCAACTTTCCTAAGTCCAATAACAAAACCAGGACTAAGTTCAGATGTCAGAATCATGGGACATTAGAACTGGAAGCTAAAAAAAAATAACCTGGTCCAACCCCCTCATTTTACAAATGAAGAAATTTTTGAGGTTGTAGATCATTAATTTAAAGATGGAACAGAACTCAGAAGACATCTATCTAGAACAACCTGCTTCTTTTTTTTAGTCATGAAAACTGAGGGAACTCATGGAAACTTTTTTTACAGTGATGAAACCAGAGAGAGATGGTAAATGATTTGTTCAAGTTGATACAACCAGTAAGTGTCCAAGTCAATATTCAAACCCAGGTCTTCTGAGTTTATATGGGAATGTAATGGACCATAAGAACCAAGGCTGGGGTTTTTCCCACTACATCTGTCTCGGTTTCTAGCTAATTTTTTCATTTCTGCTAGACTATGGGTCCTTAAACTTTTGCATCACAGACCCTTTTGGCAGCCTGTTGAAGCCTATCGATTATTAAGAATTACTCAGAATAATGTTTTTAATGCTTAAAATACATAGAATTACAAAAGACAATTAAAGTACAGTTAACAAGATATTAAAAAAAGGAAATTCCTGGACCCACTGTGCTAGGCTGACTCCCTATTCCTATCCTTATCTATAACTTGTGTTCTTAACCTACTGAGAATTGAGGACATATGATACGTCATTTCCAAAAGTTAAAGTTCCTATTTAGTAGGCAGGGTTATTGGCATTCCATGAGCACTATTTGATAGTAGGAGATGTAGTAGAGTCAAAGGGGAAAAACGCCTATTCTAAAAATGTTCCCCCTATACATGTAAGAATTAACTAGAAAATCTGACTACTCAAGGCAGCAGAGAGACAAATAAGCTATATCCTAGATCCCCTCTAGCTGTTACATAAGAGAAAAGAGGAAACATCCCATATTCACAAACCAAGGGCAGTGTCATTCTCATTTCCCTCTTTTTTTACCAAGAGGTAAAAAAGGGCTGTAGTGAGACTGATCTTCCCATCTTCAGGGATGTAATGATGGTTTCCCATTATGTTATATGAGCACTTTTTCCCAGGGACCATAGCCTATTAAGTCATAAGAGCTCAGGAATGAGGCTCATGCTAAGGGCTGACTGAAAAAGATAATGAGATTACATGTCCAGAACTTACCATTGTTTGTCATTGGTTGGGAGGAACCTGATCCCATTCTGTGCTCCTCTGAGGCAAAAGAGAAAAGGACAAGGTAAACACTTGGCAGGTAGAGATCTCTTGAGCTGCCTGTGTCTGAGATTGTGTGTGAGAATCATAGAATCAAATCTTTAAGAGTTGAAAGAAACCCTAAGGAAGATCCAGTCCAACTCCCTAATTTTGCAGATGAGATAATTGAAGAGCAATGACTTGCCCAAGGTCATGCAGCTATTATATAGTTTTTAAACCTCAGTGTTCTCCCAGACTTTCTTTTTCTTGCTTACACCACATATCCAATTAGTTGCCAAACCTTGGAATTTTTTCCTCTACAATATCATGTACACTTTTATGCGTGTACACACACACACACACGCACACACACAAACACACACATTTACACATATACCCATCTCTTTCCGCTCACAAAGCCACCATACCAGTTGGACCTTTATCACCTTTGCCTGGACCGTTACCATAGCTGCTAATGGATTCCTCTTTTCATTACAAATCCATCCTCAACACAGCTACCACTGATTTTCCTAACATGAGGGTGTGATCATATCACTACCTCCCCCAGTCCCTGACTCAATAAACTTCAGTGGCTCCCCATTACCTCTAGGATCAAATATAAATTCCCCTGCTGAAATTCAAAGGAGAGATTAATAAAATTGAAAGTAAGAAAACTATTGAACTAATAAAACTAAGAGCTAGCTGGTTTTATGAAAATAGATGAACCTTTGGTTAATTTAATTTTTAAAAAAGAAAGAAATCCAATTACTGGTATCAAAAATGAAAAGGTGAATTCACCACCAATGAAAATGAAATTAAAACAATAATTAAGAGCTGTTTTTATAAACTGTATGTCAATAAATCTGACAAATAAATGAAATAGATGAATATTTACAAAAATATAAATTGCCCTGATTCACAGAAGAAGAAATTAAAAAATGACCCTATTTTAGAAAAAGAAATTGAACAAGCCATCAATGGACTCCCTAAGAAAAAAATCTCCAGGACTAGATGGATTTACAAGTGAATTCTACCAAACATTTAAAGAACAATTAATTCCAATACTATATAAACTATTTGGAAAAATAAGTGAAGAAAAAGTACTACCAAATTCCTTTTATGGCACAAATATAATGTTGATACCTAAACCAGGAAGAGCCAGAAAGAACCAGAGAAAATTATAGACTAATTTCCCTAATAAATATTGATGTAAAAAATTTAAATAAAATATTAGTAAAGAGATTATGGCAATTTATCACCAGGACAATACACTACAACCTTTTGAGATTTATATCAGAAATGCAGAGCTAAATGGTTCAATGTTAGGAAAACTATTAGCATAGTTGACTATATCAATAACAAAACCAACAGAAATCCTATGATTATCTCAAGAGCTGTAGAAAAAACTTTTGCCAAAATATAGCACCCATTCCTATTAAAAAACACTAGAGAGCATGGGAATAAATGGA
This sequence comes from Notamacropus eugenii, assembly GCF_028372415.1. Taxonomy (NCBI): domain Eukaryota; kingdom Metazoa; phylum Chordata; class Mammalia; order Diprotodontia; family Macropodidae; genus Notamacropus; species Notamacropus eugenii. Next base: position 290,242,960 of record NC_092873.1, on the reverse strand, counting down.
GCTTTCCTTAAAATGATAAATAGTATCTATCTAAAATCATCAGAAAACCTTACCTGTAATGGGAACAAGCTAGAAGCATTCTCATTAAGATAAGGGGTGAAATAAGGATGCCCCTGTCAACACTATTATTCAATATTGTACTAGAAATTTTAGCTTTAGTAATAAGAGAAGAAAAAGAAATTGAAGGAATTAGAACAGGCCACAAGGAGACAAAACTATTATTCTTTGCAGATGATATGATAGTATACTTAGAGAATTCTAGACAATCAACTAAAAAACTTGTTGAAATAATTAACAACTTTACGCAAAGTCACAGGATATAAAATAAACCCACATAAATCATCAACTCTGTATATTACCAACAAAGCTCAGTTGCAAGAGATAGAGAAATTCCATTTAAAATCAATGTAGACAATATAAAATATTTGAATCTACTTGCCAAGACAAACCCAGAAACTATATTAATACAATTACAAAATTGCATTTCACACAAATAAAATAAGATCTACACAACTGGAAAAATATCAATTGCTCAGGCCAAGCTAATACAATAAAAATGACAATTCTGCCTAAATTAATTTACTTATTCAGTGCCATACCAACGAAACCACCAAAAATGATTTTATAGAACTAGAAAAAATAGCAAGATTCATCTGGGAGAACAAAAGGTTCAGAATATTCATGGAATTAATGAAAAAAACACAAAACAGTGTGGCCTAGCCATACCAGATCCAAGCAGCAATCATCAAAACAATTTGGTATCGGTTAAGAAATAGAGTAGTGGACCAGTGGATTAGATTAGGTACATAAGATGCAGTAGTAAACGACTATCGTAATCTATTGTTTGATAAACCCAACAACTCCACCTTCCAGATAAGAACTCACTATTTAACAAAAACTTCTGAGAAAGCTGGAAAGTAGTATGGCAGAAACTAGACATAGACCAACATCTTACACCATATACCAAGATAAGCTCAAAACAGGTACGTGATTTAGACATAAAGGATGGTACCATAAGCAAATTAGGAGAGCAAGGAATCGTTTACCTGTCAGATCTATGGAGGAGGGAAATACTTATGACCAAATGAGACAGAGAACATTGATATGCAAAATGGATAATTTTGATTTAATTTAAAAGATTTTGCACAAATAAAACCAATCCAACCAAGATTAGAAGGAAAGCAGAAAGATTGGAAACAATTTTTACAGCAAGTGTTTCTGATAAAGGCCTCATTTCTCAAATATATATATATAGAGAGAAACTGAGTCAAATTTATAAGAATCCAAGTCATTCCCCAGTTGATAAATGGTCAAAGGATTATGAATAGGCAGTTTTCAGATGAAGAAGTTAAAGCTATCTATAGTCATATAAAAAAGCTCTAAATCACTATTGATTAGAGAAATGCAAGTTATAATAACGTTCTTCTTTCACAATATGACTAATGTGGAATTATGTTTCCAAGACTGCACATGTATAACCTATATCAGATTGCTTGCCATCTTGGGGAGGGAGAAAAATTTGGAACTCAAAATCTCATTAAAATGAAAGTAACTGGAAACAATAAAATAACCATTTACAAACACACACACACACACACACACACACACACACATCCCTCTGATTGGTATTTAAGACTTTTCACAATCTGCCCCCTTCCTGCTTTTCCAACTGTTTGACCTCCTTATTACACACTATATTTCCTATGGCCCATTGGGCCACTCGCTGTTTCTCACAAACCACACTGTCTGCACTGGTTATTCTCCTTCTTCCTTTCCTCTGACTCTTAGTCTCCCTGGCTTCCTTCAAGACTCAGTTCAAATGCCACCTTCAATGAGAGACTCTAGCTGCAAGTATCTTTCCATCTATAACTTCCATCTACTCTATTTCTTGAATGTATAGATTTATGTATGTGGCGTCTCTCCTTTTAGAAGGCAAACTCTGTAAAGGCAGAGGACTGGTTTTACTGTTGCTTTGTATTGATAGCACTTAGCCGAGAGTGCCTGACACAAAGCAAGTGATTAATACATATTTGTTGATTTATTGATTGGTTTAACATTGTCCCTGTGAAATAAATTGAAAGCCACTAAAACCATTCTCCAAACTCCTAAAAGGAGAAAGCCACACAATTCTTTTAGGAGCTTATTTCTGACTTAAGCACATAAAGAAAAAGGAGGAAACAACTGAAAATTAATTCCAAAACCCCAAATATTTGGCAAAATCAAAGCATAAAGTAGACATATACCTTAGATTTTTTTCTGGAGCACTTGAGTCATATAAACTTCACTCTTTAGGAGGATGATATTTCCCAACCATTTAAGAAAACCTCTTCCTAAAAACAAAACCAAATATATATAAACAGGCAAGATTTTACCACTTAAATGAACAGAAAATTTACTTAGCTGATGATTTCTTTAGGAGAACAGTTTCTTTTAGACTAACAAAGAAAGACATATAAAAAATAAGTTTACCTTAGAAGCGAAACTCTGGCAAGATGACTGAAAAAGAGTTGGATTGTTTGCTTTCTTTTTAGGAACTCAGCTCATTTTTGCAACAATGATGAAATATTGTAGTTAAACCACCAATCAAGCTAGCTGGCCACCCACTGCAAAGCTCCAGAGTGTTCAGCGTCAGATTTCGTCTTACAAGTGTCACAGGGAGGGTGCTGTCAGGTGACTTTGCTTCATAAGCTGGGCTTCTTACTTCAGTAAGAAGGACCATTTTGGTCCTTAAATGTCCCAATAGTCATTTGTCAATCTGACTTAAAACAGGAACAGAAAAGAAGAATAGAAAAGGACCATTTCATCATTCAGCCAAGTGCTTATTAAATGTGTAAAGCAGCATGGTGCAGTAGGAAGACCACTGGGTTTGGAGTTAGGTGACCCTGGTTTTGATCCTGACTATGCCATTTATTTTTTTGTGAGACTGTGGGCCAGTTGGTTCTCCTCTCAGTGCCTCAGCTTCCTCATTTGTAAAACATGGGTCTTGGATTAGGTCGGGGATGGGGAACCTGTGGCCTCGAGGCCACATGTGGTCTCAGGTTCCCCATTCCTGGAGCACGCAATTTTTAATATCCCCTCCATCTCAAACTCCACAAATCGATGGTTCTACTTTGTTTTCAACACCCAACCAAGCTATCCAGAAATAAGAAATGATCCCTGCTCTGAGTCCTTAAGAGCCAATTCAATTTAATCCAACAAATATTTGCATAGACACTGGTGATTCAAAGACAAAAGTGAACCCAATCCTTGTCCTCGGTTCCACCGAGAGAAGGAAAACAACATGGCCACAGATTCATAAATTTGTAAGACACAGGAGGCAGAAAAATGTATGCTCCTTGAGGGCAGGAGACATTTTCATTTTTGTTTCTCTCTCTCATCTCATCTCTTCCTCACCCTAGTCTTTGACACAAGGTGGAAAATTAATTACTAAAGACTGAGGAGGATCAGAGAAGCCTTGAGGAGAGCTAGTGATTTTGAGAAGTAGAATATAAGTTCTAGGAGGGCAGGCATAGGGGACCAGGGTCTATGAGGACTCTTCCATACACAAATCCCTGGCACACATTAATGCTTGTTGACTGATTGAAGAGGTGAAGATGTGAGAAGTGTGAGCATTTCCTGTATGAACATAACCCCTGCAAAGGCATGGAGGCAGCAAGAAAGCCAGCTCTTTTTTTTTAAGGTAAAGAAGGGAGGTATTTCTCATCTCTTCTTCTAGATCATACTTGATCATTACAATGACAACATTTAGGATTTTTGGTTGTCATTCTTTCCATTTGTGATACTACAATAACGTATATTGTTTTCCTTTGTTCTGCTTACTTAACTCTGCATCACTTCACATAACTCTCCCCATTTTGCTCTGAATTCTTTACACTCATCATTCCTTATATTGAAGTAATAATCCATTAAGTTCATGTCTAATTTATTTAGCCATTCCCTAGTAAATCTCCTTTGTTTCTAGCTCTTTGCTACCACAAAAAAGTGCTATGATGAATATGAGCTATGGGACCTTCTGACCTTTGGAGTTCCTGTGTTGAAGAATGCAGATATTTTACTCACTTTTTAGTATAGTTTCAAATTGCTTTTCAGAACATAGTATATGAGAAATGTGAAGTCAGTCTGGAAAGACAGATGAGAATCAATTATGAAGACCTTTTGTGGTGGGAGTAACACCCTAATACTGTCATACCCCCATCCCATCACACCTCACCTCTTAAATATAGACTGGCTTTTGTTAAAACAAATTGAAACTATACTCAGAATTTAATTTGCTCAATTTAAAGGCCATGTGACCCACAAGATGGTGGACTAAACATTTTTTTCCAAATCCCACTGATTCCAAATTCCCCCAGAGAGGAATTATACACCATTTAGAACACAGCTGAAACTAGAAGAAAAGAAAACCAGAAACCCAACAAGGTAGAAGCTTTATGAATTAATGTGAAAGAATGCTAAGCTTACTTGGTACCTCCCCCAATCAGCTTCCATGTTCAGATAGGGTCTTAAAAGTGACTCACAGGCTTGCGTGGCTTGGTTTTATTTTTTTGAGCTGGCAATTTTATGAGAAGTTAATTTAACAGGTCAACTTTCCTCCTCTCCCCCAAACTGGAGTTTCTTCTTGTTTCCATATTGTGTATGCATAATGACAAAAACAGCTACTAATAAAGCTGAACAGAACAGATTATTTCAAGAGAGTCTAGCTAAGAGCAGTTTTGACTTTTTTCTAAAGGCAAAATATAAACATATTAATTTATATATGTGTATGTATGTATATGTAAGTATAACTACATATATATATATCCACATCTATAGTGTATATGTCTACACACACACACACACACACACCATCACGATGGTTTTGACACACTAAATAAGTTCAAGTGAGATCTGACAACAAACAGGCCTAGCAACCATAAAATTGAGGTGAGCTGCTTCTGGAGCTCTCATTGCTCTGGCCATTGGTTGAGTCTTGAGGGAGAAACTTGCCTTATGCCAAGAAAAGGGACAGCAAAAAAAAGGGAAGCACTGCAGGGTCACATTGGAAGGGTTGTGTACAGAAACCACAGAAAAGTGGCATCCATTAGACATTGCTCTAAGCAGCCACCCCAGGGAGGACTTTGTCCTCCAGCAGCTCTAGACTGGCCCTAGCTCCACTGCTTATACGACTGACTTTGTGCTCAGTGTTCCATGTGTGGCACAGCAAGTGGCAGTTTCACCATCACCTCTGATTGTGAATGCAACCCCTCTTGGTGGCCTCCACCACATTGTTTATTAGCTTTTTGGTTCCCTCAGGAAAGGCTTCCCACTCAAATGCTCCAGTGAGTCTATCCAACATAATAAGTTTTTCCCGGGCCACAGTTTCTGTGTACTTTTTGTGGCTCTTAGCATCACAGTTGAAACCCATCCATCCAGCAGGTTTGCCAGAGGTCAATGTGGCTTGACCAGTCTTAGCATTCTCATCAAATCTGTCCACTTTGACGAAGTGGACAAATAGGCAAAGTGATATTTTTTTGACTGGGAAAGGCAAGGCAGTTAGGGTTAAGTGACTTGTCTAAGGTCACACAGCTAGTAAGTATCAAATGTCTGAGGCTGGATTTGAACTCAGGTCCTCCTGACTCCAGGGCTGGTGCTCTATCCACTGTGCCACCTACCTGCCCCACAAAGTGATGTTGACACCATTCCTCTCAGCCTTGGCCTTCAGGTCTTTGACAGTTGGCTTCCTTTCCATCAAAAAGAGAAGTTCTGATCTCTGCATTGTTGAGAACCTTGAGGAAGATGAAATCCATCCCCCCACCAACGATCATCTCGTTGATTTTATCTAATATACTGTTAATCAACTGGATTTTGTCCATAACTTTAGCTCCACCCAAGATGGACAGGAAGGGCCTCTCTGGGATCTCCAGGGTCTTGGCAAAATAAGTCAATTCATTTTTCATGAGGGAACCACATGAGGAAATCATATGAGGAAACCTAGGTTACCCCTAGGCTAGGGATCCCTAAGCCTATAAACAGTGCCTTTCTGGAGACTCTGTCCAGAGTCTCCAGAACCAAGAACCAGGAATAGGATTGACAAGGGGTCCAATGTAAGCAGCTACATCAGGCCAGAAGGAAAAGGTACTGAAACCTAACTGGAGCCAGGCCCAACATCCTAGAAGTTACTTAGGGCAGGTACAAAAAGTCCCCAACAGAGAGTAGTCCAGGTGTGGGGGTCTAACCACCATCAATCAATGAATAAATGAATCAAACATTAAATACCTACTGTATTCCAGGCACCATACTAGAGGCACAAAAAGAGGCAATAGATAGTCTGCTGTCAAGCTTACAATTTAATGGGGGAGACAACATGCAAACAAATTTATACAAAGCAAGCTATATACAGGATAAGTAGGAAAGAATTAATAGAAGGAAGACACTGGAATGAAGAGGGGTTGGGACTTAAAGGAAGTCAGGAAGGTAAACAGTTGGAGCAGAGAAGGAAGAGCACTCCAGGAATAGGGGATAGCCAGAAAGAATGCCCAGAGCTGAGAGATGGAGTGTCTTGTTCATGGAATATCCAGAAGGCCAGCATCATTGGATGGAGGAGTACATGGCAGAGGGTGAGGTGTCAGAAGAGGGGAATGGTAGGAGGGGAAAACAAATGGGAGGAGGGTAGTGGAGAGTCTGGAAGAGAGACTATGAGAAGAAGGTTGCATCAAAGTAGGATAAGCAAAACAGATTAAGAGACAAAATGCTGTCTTAAAAGAGAAAGAGGAACCAAAGAAAAATGTCTAATTAAAAAAAAAAAGCAATACAAGAGATACAAATGGAGGAAGACATAAACTTAACTCATAACTTTAGGTGTGAATGTATCTGACAATCCAGTAAAAGCAAAAAATGACAGTTTGGATAAGAAAATAAAACTCCACAATCTGTTGCTTATAAGAAACACATCTAAAAAACAAAGACATATATAGGATAAAAAATAAAAGGTTGGAACAAAATTGACTATACATTAGATATGTCCAAAAAGTGGGAATAGCAAAGATGCTATAAAGGCAAAAGTAAAAATTCATGATAAATACAGAAATAAACATGTAAATTACAATATGCTTAAAGAAACCACAGATATCCAATATCAATATCAAATTTAGATGATCCAAATAATCTAATATCTAATTTCCTAAAAAATTAACTACATTGTGAAATGGGACTTAATTGGTTCAGAGAAATTGAATCTCAGGCCATTGATGTAATTTATCCACAAATTGGGCATTGCATCAGTCAAACTGAGACCTGTTAAAGATCTTACCTGAAAAAGGCCAATGTCTCCCACTGCACCCAGAGCCATCTCTAGTTGTTCTCATGTATATCTTCCCATTGGACTCAGATGGTTCCGGAGGAGAAAGTGAGGATGGTGACTTTGCTCATCCCTCCCTCACTTAAATCCAATTTACTTGCATGTCATGGCATCACCTTCCAATGTCATGGTCCTCTTTGAGAAGGAAAGACAAAGAACTACTTTGGGGTGTGCCAGGCCTAGAGGCCTAAGGGCTACCCGAGTCTTACCTTACCTATCGCAGGTCTTCAGCTGGCCAAACCAGATAAACGTATGAGAGAAGAGACTTTCCAGAGTTGAACAAGGGTTAGGTTTTATTCAGGGTCTTGGTTATATGTGCAGGGGGAATTCTTCCTTAGGAGAGAGAAATCCTCTTCCCAAGGAGGCAAAGATCTTACAGTAAGAGAATGGAAGTGGAAGTGGGGAGAGAGGGGAGAGGGAAGAGCGAAGAGAGGAGAGAAGGAAGAGGGGCCTTCTGTCCTCTAAGGGCCCTTCTGTCCTCTAAGGGCCCCTCAGGGCTAAGAGCACCTTCAGGCTTTCCTCACCCTACTTAAGCTCTCTGGCCGCATAGTTTGCACCTGAATACCGTGCCTGTTAGACAACAATAGGTGTGCTCAGACCCGGGCCAATCTCGAGGGCGGGGATGCTCTCTCCCAGCACGTTTCCCATGGGAAGAGGCGGAAATGCATGAGATAGCCCGGTCTCACACCTCAATTCCCAGCTGTTCCCTGGGGGGCCTCATGAGAACTCTAAGGTTTAGAAGTCCTCACCTTTACCCGCCTGAGACTGTCCACATGGAACTGAGCTTACACCCCCAACATCTCCCCTTTTTTGTTTTGCGCAGAGCGCACATGGCCCTAGAGCAAATAGTGGCTGGAGGCTAAGTGGGTTAGGGAGGCCTTTAACATATGGGTACCCCACAACAAGAACTTCATTTACACAGAAATCTGCAGCTAGCACAACAACTGACAAAGAGAGGCATCCAACAAAACAAAGATGAAACTAAATGGCTGAATTACAACAAGAGGAAGTGCAATCACTAATTCCAAAGCATATTCTAAGAGAAGTAGCTCAGTGCTGGAGCCTTACACTTCACCACCCTCTCAATCATGCAAATGGACCTCAAGCCAAGCCTGTGGTGTTCAGGCGAAAAGTTGGTCACCCCCCCACCCCGTGTGTCCTGGGTCCGTGATATCAAAGTCCTCCTTCAGCCGCTGAAAGGAGAAGCCTAGATGGAGTGGGCAGCAATGTCAGTGGTTGAGATGAGTGCTGCTTCCTCTCTGGGCAGCAAGGTCAAAGCTGTCAGCAGCAGACTCAGGTGGTGCATGGTCCTTCTCCGGGGTCTCCGGGCTCGTCGCTTCCGGCGTCTCCGTCGTCTCCGACACTGGTTTCCACCTACGGATCCTTCTAATGGGAATCCACGCATCCCCTTTTCCTGTGGAGACACAAACATACCCTGGACCCCATATTAGTATCTTTTACGGACCTTGCCATTTCCCTGAGGCCATATCCTTTACCATGGCCCATGTGTCCTTATTTCCAGCCTGGGTATTACTTTCCTTGCGGGGTTGTTGTGGAATAGTCACAAAATGTCTCATAGCTGGAGTAGTATGTGAATTTTTTGAGACAGCTGTATCTGATTGTGTTAGGCTACCTCTTCCCCTTTTTTGTTTAGCGAGGATCGCCTTTATGGTGAAGTTGATAAGGATGCATACTGGCTGTTTACTTTGGTATTGCTGCCTGGGACTTACAAATGCTTGATTAACATCTGTAAGGAACCTGAATTTTACGGATTTTTTCTTTATAACAAACACAGGAGCATTCCAGGGTGCTAATTGCTCCTTAAACAATATTTGTAGTGCCTGAAGTTTTTCTGGAGTCAGGGGCCATTGCTCCACCCAAATCGGGGTGTCTGACTTCCAATTCAAGGGTGGGGACTCCAGTGCAACTGCAATGGCCCTTACTAAAAATTTGATAGCCTCATCCCCAGGCGGCTCATGATGTCTCTGCCGCAGATGTTAAAACTAAGTCCTGGAATCACCAACGGCCATACAGTCCCTTGGCGATCCTCTGCCTCCCACTTTACGGGGTGCATTGTCTCTAAGGTATTTTGGCACCCTCCTATTCCCCACACTGGTCTCTGGCTTTCTTTGAGCTTCCAGTGCCGGGGTACTGAGCGACCGCTAAGGCAGGTCCTATCCGCTCCAGTATCAAGGAGGCCAGTCATGGGAATTCCATTGAGCCAGATTGTACACTCAGGTCTATTCTGTCCTATTTCCTTTAGTAACTGGATTTGAACTTGATGAGGTTAAAGGTGAGGGGAACCCCAAAATACCGACGGTCCGGGTCGTGCTCGAATGAATTCGACTCAAGCCTTCTTAAAGCCAAAGAAAACAAAGTTTATTAAGGATTCACCTAATTGAGTTGCCTCTTAAGGAGCCTAAGCTTTTGTAACGCTTGTATTCACAAGCGGGCCAGACACAATCCCAGCTAGACAGTCTGAGCTGGATTGCATCTGAGCGCCTTCATGGAGGCAGGATGGAACTTAAATACAGAAAAGAGTATAGGAGGGATCTGGGGGTGGGGGGTCTGGTAGTCCAGGGTGATGGGAGGAGGGGTTTAGGAAGGGTCTTGAGGAGAGTCAACAAATATCAGACTTGGGGGCACCTAAGTGGGAAGCAGGTAGGGCAATCAAGGGATAACAGACAATGATCACAGATCTGTGTATGAAAGGCCAGATTCTGTGAGGAGATACAGGAAGAGATCAATTTGAGTATGAAAGGTCAGAGTCTGTGAGGAAATTCCAGGGGAGCTCAAGGAAGTTCCTAGAGTCTGAACCTCATCAAACTGAGTGCTTTAAGGGAAGGGCAATAGCTATGGGAAGCTGATTGTCTAATATGAGCTGGCTCAGCTACCACATTGGAGTATGGAAGTGCTGTGGTGCCAGTGGGATAAACTCCTGTATATATAACTACGGGTGCATGAGAGGGGTTCTGTAATATCAGGGATTCCTCCTGTATGGGGTCTCTCAGGGGAATCATAGTAAACTGATGAGCTGCAAGCTGGCACTTATCTAAGCTGTAAAGGTGTTGCATTCCTTCCTCTGGCCCCATAATCTCCTGTATTCTCCCTCCAAGGGGCCGTCCCGATTCTCTGCCAAAGGGTACACTTTCAGGGCCCTCAAGGGGCCCCTCACCCCGTTTCCCGACTTCCTACATTGTCTAGCTAGGTGACCTGGCTTTCCACATGAAAAGCAAGGGTCCTGGCCCCTCCCTGTACTTATTTCTTTTCTACACTCTTTCTTAAGGTGTCCCGGTTTTCCGCAGTGAAAACATTTCCTCTCCAGGGAGATGTTATTTAAGGCTGCGGCCAGGTACTTCCCTTGGACCTGTGCCAAGTACACCTGACTTCCTACCCTCTCACATCTCTGTATCATTTCTTCAACAGATGCATTCTTTGGCAGTCCCAGCATTGCCTTTTTGCAGTCATGATTACAATTCTGCCGCAGCAATGTCTTTAACACTATCTCTGTCCCTTGATTCTCCTCTCCCATGTCTCAACCCACTGCCTCCTGCAGCCTGGCCACAAAATTAGTAAATGGCTCAGTGTTTCCTTGCGTAATCCTAGTCATGGGAAACTCTCTCTCTTTCTTAGAGGCTATAACCTTCCAGGCGGCAATAGCCATTCCGGCAATCAAGACATAATCGGTGGCCGAGTACTGTAATTGATTTCCTGTAGCCTCAAACTGCCCTGTTCCTGTAAATTGCTGATAAGCCTGGGGGGCCTGAGCCCTTAGCCCACTGGTAGTGCTCTTCACCTTCTGAGAAAATTCTGACACCCAAATCACATTCTGCCCAGGGGTAAGGCAGGCTCTGGCTAAGCTCTTCCAGTCATTAGGAGTCAGAATGAACTGACCACTGAGAGTCTCAAGCATGGCTATGACAAAGGGTGAATTGGGGCCGTGCTTGGTACAAGCCTCTTTGAGAGTCGCTACTCTCTTCCACTCTATGGGTACGTGGCTCCTCCGAACCCCACCGGGGACACTGGGGTCCGCTATTTCTACCACAGGGAATGTCCCTACGTCTTCTCCATTCTCTATGGCCTTTCGTATTCCCTTTTCCAAACTGGACTGTGGCCCTGGACTGTCTGACCAATGGAGCGTGCTATAAGGAGGCGCAGAGGGAAGACACAGTGTATGTTCCCCTGCCTCTCCTTTCCCATCTGCTAGATGGAGTTCCGAACCTATTTTTTCTCTACACTCCTTAACTTTCTGCTTGCTAGGGTTCTCCCCTCCCCTCTCTCCACTTCCACTCTCATTCCAATCCCGCCCTGGTCTCTCCGGGCCTTCCAAAAGGCTTTTAATCACACCGAATATCAGGAAATCTAAATCCTCCAGCTCCCCGGGGCATTGTTGTTCATAAGCGGTCATTTGTTCTCCGACCGCTCCCCATCTTTCTCTTGATATTCCAGTCTGCTCGAGCTAGGGAGAGACCTTCCAAATCCTTTTACAAAATTCTTGGAGGTTGTTTAACTCTATAGTGACCCCCGCCTCCCTGCATTCCCTGTAAAGTATCTTAGCCCAGACCTCCTGTTCCTCTGGCTTTATTACTGGCAATTGATTCCCCATGCCTGCCCTTTTCCCATGGGTGTGGGAAGCTACTCACTCTTTCTCTCCTTCTGAATCTAAGATTTGGGACTCGCGTCTTTCACAGCCCCTTCCAGGTGTCCCAACCACCCAGGATATCTGCGCTTGTCCCTGTTTGGAATGCACCAACTGCCAGGCCTAGAGGCCTAAGGGCTACCCGAGTCTTACCTTACCTATCGCAGGTCTTCAGCTGGCCAAACCAGATAAACGTATGAGAGAAGAGACTTTCCAGAGTCGAACAAGGGTTAGGCTTTATTCAGGGTCTTGGTTACATGTGCAGGGGGAATTCTTCCTTAGGAGAGAGAAATCCTCTTCCCAAGGAGGCAAAGATCTTACAGTAAGAGAATGGAAGTGGAAGTGGGGAGAGAGGGGAGAGGGAAGAGCGAAGAGAGGAGAGAAGGAAGAGGGGCCTTCTGTCCTCTAAGGGCCCTTCTGTCCTCTAAGGGCCCCTCAGGGCTAAGAGCACCTTCAGGCTTTCCTCACCCTACTTAAGCTCTCTGGCCGCATAGTTTGCACCTGAATACCGTGCCTGTTAGACAACAATAGGTGTGCTCAGACCCGGGCCAATCTCGAGGGCGGGGATGCTCTCTCCCAGCACGTTTCCCATGGGAAGAGGCGGAAATGCATGAGATAGCCCGGTCTCACACCTCAATTCCCAGCTGTTCCCTGGGGGGCCTCATGAGAACTCTGAGGTTTAGAAGTTCTCACCTTTACCCGCCTGAGACTGTCCACATGGAACTGAGCTTACACCCCCAACAGAGGCGGAACAAAACAGCCAGGATGCGAAGGACCAAAGCTCCTCCCTCTGGTTTATGACCACAGATCAACCACAAGAATCACTCTGGTAAAATGTGTTCAACTGAATTTCAATACTTTATCTCTTACCCACTATCCCTTCCCAGTGTTAGCTAAGTGAACTTTATTTAAAAAAAAAAAACTATCAGATGAATTACAAGTGTCTAATTTCCTATTTGAAACCCAAATAATAAGATTAGGCTGAGTCAGACTTTGCTCATGATAACTCTAAATTCCAGAGGAATTTGTTTTCTACAGGCAATAATTGAGAAGACAGGCAATAATTGAGGTCCAGAAAAAACAATAGATAATTGTGTAAATATTAGTATATAAGTGTAGTTAATCACTACATTTTGGTAGTGTATACTAAATGTGCTATAGGAATTGAGAGGAGAGGGAAATCCTCGCACTGATAGTTAGGGAAAAGCTTATTTAAGTTAGGTCTGGAAGATCAGATAGTATTTAAATGAAGAGAGGGAAGGATATGAAGAAGGAATGAATGCAACCACAGTAAAGTGGAACAGCATGACCAAACACAAGTGTTTCTACTTTGAATCATGCCCTGACTCTGCAGTTTGATGAATTCTCATTATCTAAAGTTCAAGTTTTTTATTTTTTTGTTTTTATTTAAATTTCAGTAGTGTCTGACTCTTCATGGCCTCATTTGAGGTTTTCTTAGCAAAGAAAGATACTAGAGTGGTTTGCCATTTCCTTCTCCAGCTCACTTTATAGATGAAGAAACTGAGGCAACAGCGTTAAGTGAGTTGCCCAGAGTCACACGCTAGTATCTGAGTCTGGATTTGAACTCAGGGAGATGAGTCTTCTTGGTTCTAAGCCCTGTGCTGTCTCCACTGTGCCTTCACATTATTACCTTTTCATTTTTGCAAACTTCATGCCAACTCTTTTTTTTTAATACTTTGGGGACTCATCAGTTTCCATTTTAAGATCAACTTGGAAGTGGGGCAGCTAGGTGGGCAGTGGATGAAGCTGGGGCCCTGGAGTCAGAAGGACTTGAGTTCACATCTAACCTCAGATACTTACTAGCTGTGTGACCCTGGGCAAGTCACTTAACCCTGTTTGTCTCAGTTTTTTCATGTATGTAATGAGCTAGAGAAGGAAATGACAAACCACTCCAGTATCTTTGCCAAGAAAAACCCCAAACGGGATCACAAAGAATTGGACATTACTAATTGACTAAACAAGTTAGAAGGAGGTCTCCAGGGGATCCTTTGGGGACACAAGCTTGGCTCTGGAGGCCAATTAACCTGTTTTGTTTGCTTTACCAATGACTTGGATAAAGGTATAGATGGTGGGCTTATCCTACTTAGAGCTGACAAAAAAGCTAACAGAGATAACTTACCTAATAGATAACAGAATCATTTCTCAAAAAGATCTTGAGAGGCTAGAACTTTTCAAGAGCCAGGGCCAGATGTGCTAAGATGTGATTTAATAGGTTTGTGTAAAGACACTTGGATTCAAACATAAACTTCACAAGTACAAGATGGGGCTGGCATAGCTAGGAAGCAGGTAATCTGGAAAGAATTCTAAATGACAGATGAAACAGGGTTGCCATTGGGCTAGAACACGGGGTTGAATTTAAGAAGTTGAATAGTAATAGAGGTAAATGTAAAGTCAAATTGTTGGGTTCACAGAACAGATTTCACAAGTACAAGATGGAGAAACCACGGTTAGTCAGTTACTCTAAAAAATATCTAAGGGTTTTAGAAAGCTGCAAACTCAAAGAGGTTACAGGGTGATATCCCAGCCAAAAAAGCTTTTTCATTCTTGGGCTACATTAAGAGAGTCATAAGGAATGAATGGAGGAAAACAGCATTTATTAAGTGCTTCCTGTGTGCAAAGTGCTGTGGTAAATAGTGGAGATACACAAATAGAAAATTAAGACAAATTCCTGTACTTTAGCTGCCAGGCAGATGGAAACGCCCCATGGTCCTTGCTGTGTGTGGTTTGTCTTCTGTTCTCAAAGAGGATCATGACATCAGGAAGATGATGACAAGACCTGAAAATGATTTGGATTTGAATGAGGGAGGGCTGTGCAAAGTCACCAGCTTCACTTTCTCCTCCAGAGCCATCTGGGTCCAATGGCCAGATATAGATCAGGAAGACTGGAGATGGTCCAGGATGCAGTGGGAGACCTTGGCCTTAACCTTAAAGTAAGGTCTTTTTCCCAGGTCTCACTTTGAGTGAGGCAACATCCATTCAGTGAATAGACCTGTTTAAGAAATAAGTCAAAGGATGGCCCTTTTAATAAAAAAAAAAAATCAAAGAACAATAAAAAAGAATGTGACCATAAAACCTTACAATGGCAGGGAAGGCCAAGACATAAACTTAGGAGACAATAATGTGAATACAGCCAAAGACAGTTCTTATGTTACATACATTTATTTGCATTAAGCAAATCTGACTTTACATAAAGCATCTGAAAGAAATCTATATACCCCCAAAACACCAATGTTAACTTTACTGAAAGTACCGTGCTCTCCCTTTTCATTCCTGTATGTTAGCTTGGCACTCCACAGTCTCCCCTCCTCATTCCCCCAAAACTAGAAGAAAAAAAGCCCTCCAAGTGAAGGCAAAAGGACAGAGCTCTGCCAGATCAGGGTCTTGGCTTGAAACCTTTGGCACTGAGGGAAGAGACCCTTGTCTCACTTTGCCTACCTGCTCGCTTATCTGACCTGTGTGTCTTCTTCTTTCCTTCTCCTTCTGTGCTCAGGTGCTGTGTATCTGTACCTAGCCCCTGGGTGTCACCTGTCCTCTCCTCTATGTGTCTGTGTCCTCTTCACACACCCCCTCCCCCCCACACCATGTTCTTCCTTTGGTTCTAGCCAGACCCTGTGTGCCTCCTCCTGCTTTTGTCTCTCTGTCCCTGGCACCCCCACCCCCATGTCCTTGAATTGTGTTCTGGCCACTTGCTTATACTGCTCACAGTGCCCTTCCTGCCTCTCTCCCTTCCCCTCCTCTGGGAGTAAATTTGCATTATGTAAGAATAGGTTTACACAGAGGTCTGTGGAATGGTCCAACTTACTTTAAAGCTAAAATATTGTGCAGTCACAGTCAGGATCACACAAGATTTAGTGGCTTCCATGTGAAAGGAGTGGAGGGCTTGGAATATAATATTCCATTAGATAAAGGAGCTAGGATTGCAACCGGGAATAACTTTTCTAGCAAAAGTGAGTATATATATTTTTAGGGGAAAAAATAGACATTCAATGAAATAGATTTTTCAAGCATTCCTCATGAAAAGATCAAAGCTGAATGGAAATTCTGACATTCAAACACAAGATTCAAAAGAAGCACAAAAAGATAAACATGAAAATCATAAGGAACTCAACAAAGTTAAACTGTTTACATTCCTCTATGGGAGGATGATACATGTAACTCATTTTTAGGGCAGTTAGAAGAAGTCTACCTGGACAGATGGCATAAATGTGAGTTGATTATGTTGGGGTGATCTAAAAAAAAAATGAAAGAGAGATGCACAGGAAGAAGGGGGAAGGAAGAGACAGAATAGGGAAAATTTTCTCTCATAAAAGAGGCATGCAAGAAAGAACTTTGACAATGGAGGGCAAAATGGAAGGGTGGGGATGGCAGACAATGCTTGAACGTCCCTCATTGGAATTGGTTCAAAAAAAAGAAAAATACCTCTATACATTCAGTAGAGTATACAAATCTATCTTATCAAATAGGGAAATAGGAGGGGAAAGGGATAAGGGACATGGAGGAAGATGGGGACTGATAAAAGGGAGGAGACATTGAAAGAGACAGCAGTTAGGAATAAAACAGACATTGAAAGAGGAACAGGATAAAAGGAGAGAAAGAACAAAGAACTTAAGAAAATGGGAGAAGGGAAATAGACAGTAACCATAACTTTGAATGTGAAGGGGATGAGCTCATCCATAAAAGAGAAGCAGATAACAGAATGGATAAGAAATTAGAATCCAACAATATGCTGTTTTCCAAGAGACACACTTGAAACAGAAAGATACGCAGTTAAAACAACGAATTAGAGCAAAATCTAAGATGCTTCATCTGAAGTAAAAAAGTCAGCAATAGCAATCATGATCTGAGACAAAGCAAAAGCAAAAAAATAAGACATCATCAGAGAAACTATATTTTGCTAAAAGCTATCATATATAATGAAGTTATATAGAAAATTTTTGCAGTGTTTCTCTGCTTATATATTCTCAAATACATAGGGAACAGAGCCAAATTTATGAAAATAAGAGCCATTCCTCAACTGATAAATGGTCACAGGATATGAACAGGAAGTTTTTACAAGAAATCATAGCTATCTATAGTCATATAAGAAATGCCCTAAACTATTGTTGATTAGAAAAATGTAAATTTTTAAAAACTCTGAGGTACCGTCTCACACCTTTCAGAAATAACTCATGCTGGAGGGGATGGGGTAAAATAGACACACTAAAGCACTGCTGGTACAGTTGTGAGCTGGTCCAACCATTCTGGAGAACAATTTGGAACTACATTCAAAGAAGGGTTATCAAATTGTACATACCTTTTGGCTGAGCAATGCCACTACTCCATCTATACTACAAAGAGATCAAAGAGATCAAAGGAAAAGGACCTGAGTGAATCAGGTTAAGTGAAGACCCCTCAGGCATGAATTCCCCAAAACCCCGACCCTTTTAAGGATCCTTTGTCTCTGGGATGGATTTCCGTGCTTAGACTGTACACACCTGGATTCCCAGCCAATGGGAAGAGAGGCTAGTGGGCTTCCGCGTTAGGAATTGTATAATGTTGTACTCTGCTCTGCTGAGGTGCACTCCCTTGTTGACACCGCCCATGGCCTCACAGGAAGTGCCCCTTCTCATGAGATTGTAATAAATTCCTTTTTGTCTTCTACCCTGAGAAGCCTCTGAGTTTAATTTGAGTAAGGGTCACTGTATCCCACACAGACCTATATATCCAGAAATATTCATAGCAGTTCTTTTTGTGGTGACAAAGAACTAGAAATCAAGGGGATGCTCGTGAGTTGGGGAATGGCTGAACAAATTGTGGCATATGATTGTAATGGAGTTCTATTGTGTGATAAGAAAAAAGAGACAACAGAAGAAAATGGGAAGGGGGAAATACACAGTAACCAGTAAATGTGAATGTGAATTCAGGAGGATAGTTTCAGAAAAAAACTTGGGAAAATCTATATTAACTGATGCAAATGAAGAAAAACCGGGAGATCATTGTGCACAGTAACAATATTATTCAATGATCAAGACTGTGAAAGACTTGGCTACCCTGATCAATACAATGATCCAAAACAATTCTAAAGGACTCAGGATGAAAAAATGCTATTCACCTCGAGAGAGAGAAATAATGAACTCTGAGCACAAATTGGAACACAATGTCCTCACTTTTAAATTTTTTTATAATATAGCTAATGTTTTGCATGATTTCACATGTATAATTGATATATTGTTTACCTTCTCATTGTGTTGGGGAGGGTTGGGAGGAAGAGAATTTGGAACTCAAAATTTAAAAAGAAAAGAATGGTAAAAATAATTTTAAAAAAAGTTTTAAAAAGCGATTTCTTCACCACTCTGAGGTATGTGGTATACTATGACCACTGCTCTTTTCTGGATGAGATAAATTAGGAAAAAATGATTTGTCCATAATCACCTAGTGTCAGAAATATAATTTGAACCAAGATTTCCGCAACTCCAGCATTGACACCATCCACTATAACATGCGTTATTATAGAAGCTGAGTTTGGACCATAGGGAGAATTAACCAGTCACCAAATATTTATTAAAAACCTACAGCTTCCAGGCACTGAAGATATAAATACATTGGACATACAAGGACAAAGAATGAAACAATCCTTACTCCCAGGAAGCTTTCAATCTCATGGCAGGTAGCGAGAAGGGGAAGATAGGTACATTTATAAAAATATTAAGCACTGATATGAAGCAAATAAATAAAAATAATGGCACAGAAGTTAAATATGAGATAGTCTGGGAAAGAGGGCACTAGCAATTGCGGGGGGCAGAGGGGAATCAGGAAAGGATTCATACAGTTGTGGCTTATGCTACAACTTGAAGGAAACTGGGGATTCCAGGGAGGGAGAACATTCCAAGGATGGAGGGGTGGTGTGGTGCAGCCGATGTAAAAGCATGGAGCCTAGGGATGGAAGGTTCTTTGTAAGGAACAGAGAGAACACAGATTTGACCATGCTGTAGAATATGAAAGGGTAATTAATAGCTAAAGAGACTAGAAAGATAGGTTGGGGTCAGATTGCGAAGGATGGAGTTTATATTTTTATACTAAATGTTGACCACCAGTGATCATATCTTCACTTAAGAAAAACTACTTAGGTAGCAGTATGCACGCTGTACTTTGGTGGTAAAGCAACAAAACCAATTAGGAGGTTATTAACAACAGCTAGCATTTATATAGTTTTACAGTTTGCAAAGTACTTCATAGATATCTCATTTGATCTTCACAAAAACCTCAGGTGGTAGGTGCTATTATTATCCTCATTTTAAAGAAAAGGAAACTGAGGTAAAGAGGTTGTGATTTCTCCAACATTACAAAGTTAGTAATGAGGCTAGATTTGAACTCAGGTCTTCACTCCAGGTCCAGTGCTCTATTCACTGCACCAACTAACTGCTTTTGAAGTAAAAATATTAGCTGCTACAATAAACTAGGCAAGAGATGATGAAGGCCAGAACTAAAGGGATAGCCCCGAGCGGAGAGAAAGGGACATATGCAAGCTAGGCTGTGAAGGTAGAAACCGCAAGGTCTGGCAGCTGATTGGCAGAGGCATTGTCCCAGATAATGCTGAAGTTTTGAATGTGGGAGACAAGAATAATGGTGGTATCTGAGAAAAATACGGGTTTAGAAAAAAAGATGATTTCAATTTGGAGTATATCAAATTGAAGATGTCCATGGGACATCCCTTTCGAAACGTTGGATAGATGCTTAGTGGAGAAACTGGAGGTGCCCATTAATCCCATGGGAGCTGCTGAAATTATTGAGAGAATATAGAATAGAGTGGGAATTCTTAATCCATTTTTGCATCATGACCTTCTTTGGCAGTCTGGTGAAACCTATGGGATCTTTCCACAATGTTGTTAAATAATTAAAGGAAATGTTAAATTTCTTTGAAGTTAGGAAAAAATCAAAATAATTTTTTTTCCTATCCAAGCTCATGGGCCTCTTGAAATCTCTGTGGATTTCAGATTCAGAACCTGAGGTATACAGGGAGAAGAGGGCCTAGAACCTTGGAGAACAACCAGTTAAGAGACATGATATGAGAAGCCAGCAAAAGAGACTGAATGGCCACAGGTAGGAGAATCAGGAGAAATGGAATGAAAACCCAGAGGGAATGTCCTTGAGGAAAGGGTGGTTGGTCACCAGTATTAAATGTAGCATTTGAGAAAGATGAAGACTACAATGAGAGAGACCATTAGATTTACCAATTCTGAGGGTTCTTCTCATTTCCTCTTACTCTTAAAAGTCTCTTAAATCTGTTAACCAAAGCTGGAGCTCTTGGCAAATCATAGTAGCTAGTGAGCGTAGATGAGATTTGATCTCGGGCCTTCCTAACTTCCAGTCCAATGATCTTCCCATTACACCATTTTGCCTCAGGAAAAGAGGCAAGATGTTTAAAAAAATTAAAAAGCCCCTCTAGCATTCTAAATGACCCGACAAATATAACCAGAACAAATTATATCCTAGGTAGCCAAAAGCAACTAATGAAATGTGTTTCAGCAATTCCTCCTTTTGAACTTTGTGAACCAGAGTTAATAGGATCAAAGATTTCCAGCTGGAGGGGACCTTGGAGAACACCTAGTCCAACCCCATTTCCTTTCTTTTTAAAAATTTCAGGCAGGATTCCAGAATGTAACTAAATGGTTTGTGAACCCTAAAAATGAAGTAGTGATCATTACAAGCAAGTAGGAACTTAATAAGAAAATGTCATCCCAACTAACTTCATTTCCTTTTTTGACAGGGCTACTAGACTGGTAGATCAGAAGAATAATGCAGATACAATTGACTTTCACCATTATCTGACAAAAGTCTCTCAACTAAATTTGCCTTAAATGCCTAATCATCATTAGGCACTGTTGTCCCAGTTAAAAAGAAAAAAATGAACAGGCCTGTGCCCTCAAGAAATTTACATCCTCCTGAAGGGAAACAACATGCAGACAGGTACAAAGTAACTTCAGGCAGGACAGGGAAGGAAAAGCATTCACAACTGAGGAAATTAAGAAAGGTCTCCTCTAAGAGGTGGCTCTTGAGCCTTGAAGGGAGTTAGCCACCTCAAGAGGCAGAGGGGAAAAGGGAGAGCATTCCTTGAAATGGGCATAGTCTATACCAAGGGATGAGAGCAGAAGATGAAAATTTCTTCTATTGGGAAAATTAGGCCAGGCTGGCAGGAATGTAGTCTGTACAGGAGGTGAATTTGAAAACTGCCTGGAAAGCTAAGTTGGAGTCAGCTTGTGAAAGACTTTGAATACCACACAGGAAAATCTGCATCTTGTCCTTGAAGCAGCCTGATGTGCTGGAAAGGATGGATTTAGAGTAAGAGGGAACAGGTTCCCTTTCTGTTCTGACGTTCTGGGCCTATATTTTCAACATCTGCAAAATGAGGGTGATGGATTCCACGACCTTAGAGGTTTTCTCCAGATTTTCTTATAAGAAGCAGTGAGGAGGACAGGTAACTGTGGAAATGAAGTTCATCAGATGGGATAAATACCTGGAATAGCCTCAGAGAAACCATTAGGAATTTAAACAATAAACTTTCTTAACCTGGAGTTATTAACTTGGACTCTCCAGTTCAATGGCTTCAGTATTAGCTGAAGTAAGAGTTAAGACTATATCCAAAGAGACATCCCTGGTGATTAAGTTACTGATCAGGGAGAGGACTTTAGAAATTCTTATTATTAGGGTCAATATGTGATAGCCTAGAGCTCAATTCAAGTAAAAATGAAGTCATGGTGGTTGCTGAAATATCAAGTACTATGAAATGAGTGAAAACACTCAGGGGATTGGGAATTAAATTATGTGGCGTATTTTACAATATCCTTTTATGTGTGACCACAAAATTTAACAATTCAACTGTATAATTAATTACAATACTTTCTTGAAGAGGTTGAGTAGAATTTAATACATGATGTCTGACAATGACTTATTCAGAATCTTAGAAGAATTTTTGACGTACCAAACTATACTCTATAGGGTGATTATAATGGAAGTCAATGGGGAAACATTTGACATAAATTTCTTATGCATATTTTTCTGAAAAAATTGTCAAAACAATCTTCTTGAGCACCATAACCCAATCATCAAGTGCTAAGCTATGAGTTCTAAAAATTCCAGAGACTGTGATGCAAATTTCCTCTGGAACCACAAATTAAACTTTAATGAAATCTGTTAAAAAAATTTTTTTTAGAAGACACCCATGTCTTAAGACTATCAGTTATTTTATTTCAAGATGGTAGATTGGGTCAAAATTAAAATAAGATATAATTTGAGAACTTTTAGTAGTGTTCTAAACTTCATTAAAGTTTTTCAATTACATCAAAATATACAGCAGTTAAGCTGAAAGGTAACCTCTCAATAAAACAACTGTAACTCTCCTACTTTCAAATCTCATACTTCTAAGAAAGGTTTAGGCTCAGCCTTAGCAGGGATGGTAACAATACAATGTTCAGAGAAAGATTTTTTATTGACAAGGGCCACAAAGAATACAGCTCCTGCATTGCTAGTAGAAACTGTTTTTCGTTGTCTCAATTATGATGAAATAGCTTTATACAAGCGACTGTGACTGTGCTTGTGCCTTCTTTGCTAGCAGCTTCAGATCTGTGATGCACTTGGCAATTGTTTCCTTTTCCTGTTACGGAGAGAAAACGGGTCAGTTTGTCACGAAATACTTAAGTTCTATCACAGGCCTGCAAAACTTGGCAGCCAAAGGATTTCCTCTACATACAAAGGATGTTTTCCTCTACATTTTTCTGCAAGTTGCCTGAAATCTTTTGGCTGCCACAGCTTGTGCATGCCTGTTCTACCAAGAACCTTAATTTATACAGTAAAGTAGGTAGATAAGACAGCTCTAAGTTATGAGACCTACAAGGCCTAACACACACCTGACCACCTCAACATACATTCCCCTTTACAGCATCACAACTCTCTTCACAAGAGACGCAGCTAGTCGTCCTGGGAAGGGAACTGAAGATGAAAAGTGGGGGCATGTGTAAACCTATCTAGCACAGGGCCTTCCCTGCACAAGTGCTGCCTGTGAATATTTAAGTGATCACTGACTCCTGGAAACTTCAGTCATGTTCCAACCATGTTCTCATGCCTTTCTTCTCTGCAGCTGCTCCCAAACCCCACAGATACAGATGCTTGCTACATAGCTAACCCCTTCCATGCAAACAGCTACAGAAAGAGTCCTACATGACTACTAAGAAAGTAATTATTGATTAGGGAGTAGCTGAACAGTGGCATATGAGTTTAATAGAATATTATGTTGTAAGAAATGAACAAAAAGAATTCAAAGAAACTTACTAAGATTTGTAAGAACTGATTAAGCATTAAGCAGAACAAGGAGAACCATTTATATAACCATCATATTAATGTGAAGGAAAACAATGAACACATGTAAAACAAATGAACAGATTGGTCATATCCAATCATTTCTGTGCTCATTGTACACCTGTATTTCACCCTCTCCCTGATTAAAGGTAGGTGTGTTTCACATGAGTTTTATGAAGTTTTTGGAATATTCTTTTCCTTCATATTATTATGGTCATATAAACAGTTCTCATTCTGCTTAATTCTGAATCAGTTTATACAAATCTTACTAAATTTTATACATTTGCCACAAAGGGGGGTTCTTTCTTGCGGGGAGAGAAAAGGGAAACCAATGGGAAGTGAGAGGAATATCAAAAATTAATTTTTTTTAAAAGAAAAAGAAGCCATTTATGGCATAAATTTGTTGCTCAGTCATTTCTAAATAGAAATGAAGGTGACAGAATATGGTCTAAATGACAACAGGAAATTATTCCCTTGTAGTTCAAGCAGCCAGGTAAGTGACTGTGGAGACACACTTTACCTACAACTTAGATCAAATATCTCCTTTATAGATCAGATTTTGAGAAAGGAAGAATTCTACATTAGTTGCACAGTAACTTTTTCTGAATATGCCCTTCTTTAGATTAAATGCCAGGGCAGCATCACTTTCTTCATCCTAAAGACCTCTGGCCAACTCTAGGACCCATATGCAGCAGACATGTCAATAATCCACTACCTGCTGAGCAGAGATGCTCTTCACCACATGGTTCTCCACCCATGCAATCATGTGTTCTTGCTCCTTACGTCGCAGCATGTTCTGCTTTGCAATCTGATAGTCCAGGCGATTCTTCACCTCCATGTACACTTTGTGCAGCCTCTCACGGTAAAAGAGTTCGAGTGTCATGGCAATGTTATTCTAAAGAAGGTGAGAAAGCTTACTTTTGTTGTTAAAGAACCATATGTTGTTCTCAAGATTTATGTCAGGAGAACATTATGAACATCACTTTCCTATTCTATACAAAAGGGACTTTTTTTTTGGTAGGTTGTTTGCCTTAAAATTTAATAATTCTTAAAATAAAAATCTTAACCAAATTGGGTGCAAAATTAACCATGCATTAGGTAGCACGTGGTCCCTGACTTGTACATGAGTGATAAACCCAACATAACAAGCAATGACCTCTGCTCTTGATACATTAGATTAAGGCCACTTGAATATTTAACTTCTAATTTGTCATGTTCTAAGAAACTGCTTTTGTCACTCTGTAATCTCAACATAGGCATGCACTTGACACTTTTGCTTAGTAGTTATTAGCAAATGGTGGAAGTGAATAAAATGCTTAACAAATTGAATATAATTCTTTCAAGTTACATGTGAATTAAATTCTCTAAAAATGGATTATCATATTTCTACATATCAGGCATGTATAGTGAGATTTTGTTTTTCTTGAATCTGATACACTGAATTCCCAGGACATATGATTTTTTCTTATGTGGGAAAACTACTTTTTAATTCCTAAAAAAACAAAACAAAACAAAACAAAAAATCCAAATCCTACCCTCTGCACATCAAAAAGGTAGTGTCGCTTGGCAACCAGGGCTTGCTGTTTCTTTTCCAAGTCAATTGCATCTTGGATATTTTTTATGGATGCCTGTTTCAGCCCTTCTGCCTCAGCCAGCTGGTCCTGCAATTAAGATATTTATGAAAAGATTAGTGAAAAAGCCAATGATAATAATCACTGATCCATTTTTCCGTTTCAGAGTTAGGGTTCATTTGTATGCAAAGTGAAGAAAAAATGCACACAACTTTCATGGAAGCTAAAGATGAAAAAACACCAGCCTAATATCTGAAAGAAACCAACCTAAAACTAAAAAGTAATCAAGAATTTTAGTAAACGTAGCAAATATGACTCTATGGGACTTGATCTGTGAATCAGGTTACAGATGCTTACTGCATTGCTATAAAACTGGTTATTACATATGGGAATATTTGGAGAATGTTGACAGTTTAAAAAATAAGTCACTTTAGGCTAAGTAATCTTAGCAGAAAAGTCTGCTATAATTACTTTCCTCCCCCAAAATACATTTTATACCCAAATGGATCACTTAAAGACCCTATTGCTAAACTTCTGTCCAAAACTAAAATGGGAAAAATCAAATTTCCATCCATACCTCTCTGAGTTTATCAGCAAAAGCTGCTACAGAGGCACCATATTTTTTAACTATATAAATGAGGAGCCCCAATGTTGATATGGCAGCAATCGTATCAGCAGTAATAACATAGATTTCTTTGGAGAGAAAATACAGGCTAAGGCCTGTGCCCAAAACATAAGGACCTGAAAGAAAAAGAATATTTATGAGAACTTCCATAGAGTATCAGAAATAAGGACTAAATGAGATTTCAGAATGATTGCAGAGTAGGCTAAGTAAAATAAAGAAAAAATCAGTTCACTCTACTGCATGAAAATCTCCATTTATCAAAGACATTCAATAATCATTGTTGTCAAAGTGATTTCTTAACAGACCCAAAACTAAAATAGCATTGGTGCAGTGCAAAATCTATCCACTCCTATCTATACTTAGTACCTTACTTTCATAGTACCTTTGCATTAAAAATACCTGAAAAAAGTCCGTGATCCTATAAGAAGGGGTACTCTTTGTAGCAAATTGTAACCCTAAAGTACCTCAGTTGCTTTGGTAAAAAAATAATCACCTGGTAACCCATCTACACTTAGGTCAGCTTAGATAGTAGCCACACAGTTTCTCCGGCTTGGTAGAACCTGCCAGAGATGATGCTGTCTGCTGATTTAAGTCACTCATTTTGGCAAATATACACTTTACAGTTTCTTAACTTTCATATATGTCTTCTCTCCCTCAAATACCTTGTAAGGTCTGACTTTATCTTCTACACATTAAAGAAGTTATTATGTATCATGTGGTATGCCAATAAATACTTTAATGAATGAAGAAACAATGCCAGGCTTTATAAAGTCCAGAAATTGTTAGTTTCTAGAGGCCAGTGGTAACAGCAACAAGTTTTAGTTAGAATAATTCAAGAATAAACAGGTAGACAGCCTTTAAAGGAGTATAAAAGAGAAAGGGTCTAATTTTTGGTTTTGGTTATCCAAACAAATTAACAAGGTATAATGAAAAGGCAGAAATGATAACAAAGTCATGCACCCAAAATACCACCATCACAAACTTAAGACTGGATCACTTCTGCAGGAAACTTTGCTTACCTGTAACTCCAGTTTTAGGGTACATGAACGCAAAGAATTCCTCAGGAATCAACCCATGACGAACTTTCCCTCCATGCTCAGGAAGAGGAGGCAAAGGAGCCAGACGGACAGAAGCTGTGTGAAAAATTCTGGTTGCCTGAAACACCCTGCAAAGAGTAAAAGTGGCATACAGTTCTGACTTTATGTTAAGTCAACTGTTCCCTAAATGTTTTACGTAATGCGAATTTGTCTGAAGACAGAAGGAAGAGAGGAAATGAGGTGGGGAGCTACACAGCCCTGGAGGGACAGAGCTACAGCAAGGTTCAGGGGGATGAGGGGCAGGTGGAGAGCAGAAGGAACACTTAGGAAGTAGACACATGGGGGTTGGACATGGACATACACTGGGGCCAGCGCCAGACATATGGTACCCAAGCACAGGACAGACACACAGGGGCTAGATGGAGCAGGCAAAGGTCTTCTTTCTCCACACTACAGGTCTTAAGCCAAGCCCCCACTTCAGTAACGGCAGAGGTGTCCACATCTGTTTCCAGCTTTCACTTGGAAGTTGGGTTTTTGTTTTTTTTGGGTGGGAAGATGAAGGCCACAGAACAAAGAGCTGAGAGGCTTGGGCAGCAGTGGAGAGTAAAGTTAAAATAGGTGATTTTTTTAGAATGCTGATTTCTTTCAGAATTTTAAAAATTTGCATAAGGTTAATTTACATAAAGCAAGAACTGTCTTTGTTTTTAAATGAGAAATAGTACATGAAATTTCAGTACAAATTCTTGAGATCAAAGAAGAGGGGTTGACTCAGTTTTCCCAACAGGTAGAATGGAGATGGTACTGGAGGGATGGGACATAGGTCCACCTTCTAGTCCCACTCACTACCACTAACTAGCTATGTCTACCTTACAGAGGTTAACTAATCCAACTTGCTTACCAACATATGGTTCTTTTCTTCAACATCTCGATAGCTTGCTTTGACTATGTTCCACAACAAGAGATCTATTATCTTTCTAACCTGTGGCCCTCTAGGTCCTCAAGTACAGCCCGCTGACTGAATCCAACTTCACAGAACAAATCCCCTTAATAAAAGGATTTGTTCTGTAAAACTTGGACTCAGTCAAAAAGGCACACCCAAGGACCTAGGAGGATGTGGCCTTGAGGCTACAGGTTCCTCACCTCTGTACAGTCAAAATTCCATGTTGTCAAGCTCTAATTGTTAAGAATCCTTTATATTGAGTGAAAAATGTGGCTTCTCCTAACTTCTACCCATAGATCCTAGTTCTCTCCTTTGAAGTCAAGAACATAATCTGTCTTCCAGAAGATTTCTAGATATAATATCCAGTTTTACCTTTTTAGGTTGTTAATAGTCTCAAAAGGTAGGGTGTGGGAGTATGTGAGTGAGTGTGTGTGTGTATGTGTCTGTGTTACTTTTTAGCATCCACAATATCATTTCCTTTTTTTTTTCTTGTGAATGCTAACAAGTCCTGTCTCTTTCACTCTAACCTTCTGATAATCTTTCAAGATAACTGCAAGGCTTCTTCACATTTACATCTCTTAAATTTCATCTTGGGGGTTTTCAGATTACCTGGATTGTTCTGAAACCATATCCTATCATCCTAAATGCTCTATTAATCTAAATGTGGGTTTTACTTTTCCTCCAAACTTAGCATGAATAAAATCTGAGTGCTCTTACATAAGTGCTGGCGTATCTGGCACAAGCACTGAGGAAGCCTGTGCCAAGACAACATAAGAAATGCAGATTTCTCCTCACACTTTCATGTCTGAACCCACATACATCCTGCTAGCTCTCTCTCCTTTTCATATCCACAAAGTGAACCAAAAGGAGCAGGCAGGCAGAACCCCCTTCTTTCCAGTGTTCCTAGGTACCTTGCAGAGCTCAGGCCATTTCCCTGTGACTTTGGGTGACTTCTCCTGGAATGTGATGTTACAGATAGGGGTAGGTACAGGAAGGAGGCACCTCTGTTGTGGATCAAAAACAGCAGTAGTGTTCCTAAGCTTTCAACTGAATGAAGGTTGCCCTAGAAGTAACATGAGAGAAATGGGGGAATGAGAGCAAATGAGAGTGATCTGTCTGTGTTGGCCTCCTGCTCAGCTGTAAAAAGTCTACAGATCTTGAATAAGGACTCTATGTCTTTAAAATATGATGGAGAGCAAGGGCAGAATAAGTATTTCTTTCAATTTACATGTTTCTTTACTTTCAATCAATTCTCCTCTTATAGGAGTGATCTATATATTTGGTCTAACATTAGCTATCACCCAGCTGCTTTAGTAAGTACTCCTTCCATGTCTTTCATTTACGGTACTGAAAAAAAATTTAAATGATACCTGTTATTTGTTCAGTATTTTAAAGGTTTAGAAAATGATGTATGTGGGGGGGCGGAGCCAAGATAGTGAAGTAGTAAGACACACATATGGAGGCTGCTCCCACACAGCCCATGAAACACCTGTAGAAAGGGACTCTCAACAAATTTTGGAGCAGCGGAAGTGGAGAACAACAGAGTGGAGATTTCCAGCCCAGGGTGACCTGAAAGATCCACAGGAAACTCAGCTGCACCAGCCTCAGCCTCATGCACAGCTTGTGAACAGCCCTCTGGGGTGGAATCTCCAGTCATGGAATCCCTAGTCCCAGTAGCAGAGAGTCCACAGATCCTTCAACCCACAGGTGCCAAAGGTCAGTGACAGGGTTTATTCAGCTGGCCAGGAAGGGAGAAGGGCCTTCACATTGGGCAGGCAGCAGGAGTTCTCAGGGCAGCCCCTACAGCAGCCTGAGACCATAGCTGGATCGTAAAAACCCCCAGGGGCACTGAAGAGCTGAGTCTTACCTCAGCCCTGTGTAGACGCCCTGAGGCAGCTGGTCTTTGTCTCTGGAGGCCCTGCCCCCACAGCTTGACTGAATCCCACCCCCCTAGTGCTAGCTTGGTGGAACTGGAGGTCAGGTGCCTGTGGAGAGGAAACACTGCTAAGATTCTGGGCACAAAAATCCTTCCCTGAGCCCAGACCAGCACACACTTGATTGTGCCACCTTGGAGGAACTGATATCTTACAGGTCCCCAGAGTATACCCTACTCTTGACAAAGGACCCAAAAGTCAAGTAACTGGTTGGGAAAATGCCCAAAAAAGGGAAAAAAAAATAAGACCATAGAAGGTTATTTTCTTGGTGAACAGATATCTCCTCCCATCCTTTCTGATGAGGAAGAAAAATGCTACCATAAGGGAAAGACATAAAAATCAAGGCTTTTGTGTCCCAAACATCCAAAACAAATATTCAATGGGCTCAGGCCATGGAAGAGCTCAAAAAGGATTTTGAAAATCAAGTTAGAGAGGTGGAGGAAAAACTGGGAGGAGAAATGAGAGAGATGCAAGAAAAGCATGAAATGCAGGTCAACACCTTGCTAAAGGAGACCAAAAAAAATGCTGAAGAAAATAACACCTTGAAAAATAGGCTAACTCAATTGGCAAAAGAGGTTCAAAAAGCCAATGAGGGGAAGAATGCTTTCAAAAGCTCACTGAAGAAAATAGTTCTTTCAAAATTAGAATGGAACAGATGGAGGCTAATGACTATGAGAAACCAAGAAATCACAAAACAAAACCAAAAGAATGGAAAAATGGAAGATAATGTGCAATATCTCATTGGAAAAACAACTGACCTGGAAAACAGATCTAGGAGAGACAATTTAAAAATTATGGGACTACCTGAAAGCCATGATCAAAAAAAGAGCCTAGACATCATCTTTCATGAAATTATCAAGGAAAACTGCCCTGAGATTCTAGAACCAGAGGGCAAAATAAGTATTCAAGGAATCCACAGATCACCGCCTGAAAGAGTTCCAAAAAGAGAAACTCCTAGGAACATTATGGCCAAATTCCAGAATTCCCTGGCCAAGGAGGAAAATATTGCAAGCAGGTAGAAAGAAACAATTCAAGTATTGTGGAAATACAATCAGGATAACACAAGATCTAGCAGCTTCTACATTAAGGGATCAAAGGGCATGGAACAGGATATTCCAGAAGTCAAAGGAACTAGGACTAAAATCAAGAATCACCTACCCAGCAAATCTGAGTATAATACTTCAGAGGAAAAAAATGGTCCTTCAATGAAATAGAGGACTTTCAAGCATTCTTGATGAGAAGACCAGAGCTGAAGAGAAAATTTGATTTTCAAACACAAGAATGAAGAGAAGCATGAAAAGGTAAACAGTAAAGAGAAGTCATAAGGGACTTACTAAAGTTGAACTGTTTACATTCCTACATGGAAAGACAATATTTGTAACTCTTGAAACTTTTCAGTATCTGGGTACTGGGTGGGATTACACACACACACACACACACACACACACACACACACACACACACACACATAGAGACAGAGTACACAGAGTGAATTGAATAGGATGGGATCATATCTTTAAAAAATGAAATTAAGGGGTGAGAGAGAAATATATTGGGAGAAGAAAGGGAGAACTGGAATGGGGCAAATTATCTCTCATAAAAGAGGCAAGCAAAAGACTTTTTAGTGGAGGGAAGAAGAGGGGAGGTGAGAGAAAAATATGAAGTTTACTCTCATCACATTCCAGTAAAGGAAGGAATAAAATGCACACTCATTTTGGTATGAAAACCTATCTTACAATACAGGAAAGTGGGGGAGAAGAGGATAAGCAGGGTGGGGGTATGATAGAAGGGAGGGCAGTGGGAGGAGGGAGCAATTTGAAGTCAACACTCTTGGGGAGGGACCGGATCAAAAGGGAGAACAGAAGCAATGGGGGGCAGGATAGGATGGAGGGAATTATTGTTAGTCATACACAACATGACTATTATGGAAGTCATTTGCAAAACTACACAGACATGGACTATAATGAATTGCCTGCCTTCCCAAAGGGAATGGTTGGGGAGGGAGGGATGGGGAGAAGTTGGAATTCAAAGTTTTAAGAACAACTGTTGAGTACTGTTCTTGCAACTAGGAAATAGAAATACAGATGAGGTATAGAAAGTTATCTTGCCCTACAGGACAAAAGAGAAGATGGGGATAAGGGAAGGGAGGGATGTTAGAAGAGAGGGCAGATTGGTGATAGGGGCAATTAGAATGCTCAGCATTTTGGGATGGGGGGAGGGGAGAAACGGGGAGAAAATTTGGAACTCAAAATTTTGTGGAAATGAATGTTGAAAAGTTAAATGAATAAATAAATTTAAAAAAAAAAGAAAATGATGTATGTTATCTGAACCTCACAGTATTCTTGAGGCACTGCAGATATGCTCTGTAGGGAGGTACAGCTAGTTAGTGGTAGTGAGTGGGATTAGAAGGCATATGCTTGCTGCGACTCAGAGAAGTTAAGGAGCTTGCCCAAATTCAGAGCTTCCAAATGTCAGAGACCAGACATGGGTCTCTCTGGACTCCAAATCAATGTTACACTAGGCTGAGGCAAGGTGGCTTTGAATCCTACTTGTGGCAGTATGCAAAAGTAAATAAAAAAGTGGATAGGAAGGGCTAACAACCACATGCTATTTCCCCAAAAGTGGCTTTAAACAGCCTCGGGAAGAAAGAATTTGGTAGTTATCATCAGGACAAGGCCAAGGGCAGAGTCCCACTGCACATCACTATGCATCCAAATGGACACATATACATTTATTCATGTTCTCTTGGCATAACTATCCATGGATCCACCTAACTATGATTATCTGAACAACATTCTTCAGTATTGTTGGCCAATTCATTATGAAAAACTTTTACGATCTTTGACTAAAAACAAAGTGCAAAATGCCTAGAATGCTTCTTTATTTCAAGAGTTTAATAATGCCCATTACAAAAATACACAAGTATATATCGAACTGCCCGATTTTGGGTAAGATTTTGCTTCTTATTTGTTTGTTGTCAGTTAAAGTTATTAACAACAACAAAAAACAAAGAGTCAGTCAACAAGTTTGGCAGTCTTAATTCGGCCATTCTTGCTCTCTGTGAGCAATTCTTTTCTAATTACTATAAATCTGCTATCCATCATTAACATCCTCTACCTGTCATTCACTAAGTGTCCTCTTTCAGCTAACACTATACCAACATTCAGGTCAGCAAGAATGTAGCTCCAGGTATCTCCCCCCCTCCCCCCATACAGAATAAGGATAGGGACCAAATTTGCGACTTCATCAGTTTACAGAATTCCCAGAAAATTCCTTCTAATAATTGCAAGTTACCACTTTCTCTGCAACTTAAAGTCCTGTCTTAGGGAGGTGTCTAGAGTGCTGAAAAATCAAGTGACCTGTCCAAGGTGGACCCTGAAGCCAAGTCTTCTAGCCTTCAACAGTCTTCTAACCACTAAGCCATGTTGCTTCTACCCTTTCTTTTTTTTTTAACAACAAAATGTAAAAAAATGACCTTTTTTAAAACATGCAAATACAAGACTGCCCTATAGAGTTTTCCGTTACTTAACAGTAACTGGACACCCAGGAGGTGCCTAGGAGACCCAAAGAGCCTTCCGGGGCTGTTCGGGGCTCGGACCTGAAGGGGGGAGGGGCGGAGAAGCCTAGCCGCCCAAGGTCACCAGGGAGAAGCCGACCTCGAGGACGCTGACCCCTGCCAACCTGGGGCTATTAGATAGTGGCAGAGGCCCGGCCAGAGGGCCTGCGCGGCAGCCCCTCGGGATACCGAGGAGAAAACTGAGGCTAGGCTCTGGCGCGGGTAAGCATTTTGGCCGAGCGGGTGTCTAGGGCGGGGTGGAAGCCCGGATCTGGCTGGCGCGCCCGGGCTGCTAGGCGGGGTCCGGGTCCGGGCCCGGATGCGCCCCGAGCCCAAACGAGGGACGGCGGGCGGTACTTACCCCGGAGCCAGCGGGGCCGCGTTCTTCAGCGCCGGAGCTGTGGGGACACAGAGCTCGGGTTAGCGGGGGTCGCGGTCCCAGGCCTCTCCGCCCGCGCCCTTTCCGCGGCTCCCCTCGACCCCTCCAGGGTCCTCCCCTATCCCTTGCTGCCGCCGCTGCCCCAAGAACGTTCCCCCCGCAGCTACGGCCCCGCGTCCCCCGGCTGGGATTCCTCACCCACGGCGCTGGCAGCGTGAAGCGCCAGCCGAGACAGCATGCTGCGCGAGGGTCCGTTCGGCTGCCTCTGTGTCCCTGTGACCCCGGCGGGGAGACCTTGTCAGCCGCCGCACTAAGATGGCGCAAGGCAAACCTCGCGAGAGGACGAAAGCGAACGCTCTCCCGATTCGTCCAATGTCCGCTCCTCCCGTCTCCAGCCCCAACTGTCGCGAGAGCAGAAAGGAAGCCAGGGTTGGTGGGGGGAAGGGGGTGGGGTGGGGGGGGAAAGAGCAGAGGAGGTGGGAGGACTGAGAGCGTAGCTAGAGCCCAGTGACCAACAGAAGGCGAAGGGGCGGGGCCGGGGAGGCAAGTCTCGCGAGAAGCGGGGACTCCGGCCTCTGGGCCAGAGAGGGGCGGGGAGCCCCAGTGTACACCACGTGGGGAGCGGATCCTGGGACCGAGGCGGTACGAGAGTCGTAGCCGTGGAGATGCGGAAGGAGTTGCAGCCGCAATCGGAGACAGAACCGGAGCCGGACCCCGAGTCCGAGTCGGAGACGCTGCCTGACCTGCCGTCGCAGCCGTCGCAGCCTTCGCTGAGCTTGCCTTCCTCCGCCCCGGAATGGAACCTGCCCCCCAACGCGCCGGCCTGTATGGAGCGGCAGCTGGAGGCGGCGCGCTACCGGTCCGGTGAGCCCCGCCCGCCCCCGGCCCGACCTGCCCCCGCTCCCGAGCCCTTCCCCCGTCACCTCCGGCCGCGCTGACCCGCGGCCCGGCCGCCCGCTCTCTCCGCAGATGGCTCCCTGCTCCTGGGCGCGTCCAGCCTCAGCGGCCGCAGCTGGGCCGGCTCCTTGTGGTTCTTTAAGGACCCCTGCGCGGCCCCCAACGAGGGCTTCTGCTCGGCCGGAGTCCAGACCGAAGCCGGGCTGTCGGACCTCGCCTGGGTGGGGAACCGGGGCATCTTCGTGGCTTCCGACTCGGGTGAGTACCCCCGGGGGCCGTGTGGCCAGGGAGTGGGGGGGAGGAGGCCGTAGTTACCCCGGGCAGGGGCCAGGCTTCGGATTTCGTCCTGACCCTCCCTGGGGACATGAGGATGCCAGGAGTCCGTGACAGCTGGCACCCTGGGCTCCGTGAGGCCGGAGGTGGGGCTGCCTCCTCCTGAGCTCATGCCCCGAAGGCCGGACTGTGAAGACCTCAGCCCCCAGCTGCGGGTGAGCCGTGTGCCTGGCTCCGGGCATAGAATGCCCCTCCAGGAGCCCCCAGCCCGGGGTCGTCAGGGCCTCCTGCTCCTTGTGGGAAGGGACCCCTCCCCTCGTGCCTGCCCAGCCTGACTCTGGAGGTCCATCTCTTCAGCTGAGGTTTTGAATAGGTCCTTACACCAGTCACTCCCCCATGGCCTCCCCTCCCCCATAGAATTCTCCCATGAAACAGAAAAACAGTTAAGTGAAGCTAACTGACATGGCAGGAACAGCTCAGGAAACGTTCCATGGGCCTGGTCCCTGGCTCTGAAGAGAGGAGTGAGCTGTTTGCTGCCTCTGCCCTCCAGCAGGATCCTCGTTTTCAGCTGAGATTTTGGTGTTTGAATAGAAAAGGGATATTAGAGACTGAACTTTCCATAAGTATTCTTGTTTTTGAGACCCTAACTTGTCTTTTATTCATGTTTCATCTTTCCCAGTCCTTTAGAAAAATGTTTTCAAGGTTTGGGCAAGCTGGATTGATTAATCATAGTGGCCAGATATCTGTGCAGAAAACCCCAGGGGAAACAGATTGCTTTCCCTTTGGGAGCTGATTGTTTATATTTTTTTTTCCTCCCAGAAGGCTGATAACCAGTTTCCCTTGTGTCTTTTTCCTCTTCTGTTTTTGTCAGACCACTCTTTTAGGGAAACAAGCACCAATATAAATTCATGTGATGAGGGAAACAGTTCAAACCTTTGATGATGGGAATTGCTGTCATCCTGTAGTTTTGCTTTCTGCAGAAGGACTAATTCACTTTGTTGATCTATAGGACAAGAGCCAAAGGAGGGTCTGCAGTCCTAGAAGTGACCTTTGCTGCCATGTGAATTGTAGATGTGACATAATTCTAGCCCCCACATCTTTTAGGTGCTGTGGAACTGTGGGAACTGGATGAGGGGGAGACACTCATTGTCAACAAATTCTGCAAATATGAACATGATGATGTAGTGACCAGTGTCAGTGTCCTAATCAACGGCACACAGGCCGTCAGTGGCAGCAAGGACTTCTGGTGAGTTGCTCTTACTATCGACTTTGCTCTTGCCCCTTTTCTCCTTTTGGCCCCACTAAATAATGCTGGTTCATTCATTAAAAGAACCTGGATAATAATTAAGACATTCAAAACACAGAGACACCTTCAAAACAGCAGATCATCCTAACTGAGCATTCCAGGTAAGAAACTGAGTAAAGTGGAAACCTCTGGAATTTTTCTAAACTGTATCTTCGTGCCTGTACTTGAACGTCTACTTTTTATACACTGTTCTGTTTAGGAATAAATGTAGGGTTTTTTTTCTCTTTAGCATTAAAGTTTGGGACCTTGCTGAAGAGAAAGTGCTGAAATCATATAGAGGTGAGTTTTACCTCCCCTTCCCACTTCCATCTTTGCCATCTTAGGTCTTTTGAGTTTTTGGATTAGATTTTCGTGCTCAGAGCTGCGTATAGTGATGGGTAAGACCCAGTTAGAGTCTACAGGGCCATTAGGAAATCACATATTCATCCTTCTGCTTTAAGGAGAAGATGTTTTCTCTATTCTTATCCTCTGCAGCATGCTTCTGGTGCCCTTGACATCCTAAGGCTTGGGTGTTCTACCTGAAGCCTCCCAGAAGTCTTCTCCCACTGTATTCCTCTTCCTCCAGGGGTAGCAGCTGAGGATCCTAGGTAGACCTAGAACTGAAAGAATCTCTGAGACTTTGTGAACTAACCTTCATTTTAGAGAGGGGAATCTCAAGCCCAAGTTCGGGCAGTAGGAAGGGCCTATGTCCTCTGACTGGAGAGCCAGTGCTGGTTCCCCGATCGACAGGCTGCCTTCTCGGCTTAATTAATGGCTGTGATTAATCTTGTTCTTTGTGCAAACTTACCCCAATTCTGCCTGTATCTTGGCCACATCTTTAAACATGATGATTGAGAATCCTATCTTGAAGCCAAGTATTTTTTTTTCTATTGATATCTTTGTCCTGGCCTCTCTGCTATTGTCTGATTGTGATGGTGCGGTCTACATTTCCTTCATAGCTCACTCTGGTGAAGTCTCCTGCGTTGCTGCTTGTCCCTACAAGGAGTCTAAGTTCCTGTCATGCAGTGAGGTAAGATAATTCTCCTTGCCCATATCTAAAGTATTTAGCAAACTCAGTACAACTTGAGCCTAAAGTGGTCATCTTAGAGATTAGGAATTGGGAGAGACCTTTATTTTACCATTCAAGAAACTGAGACCTAGAGAAGGGGAAAATGCCTATGATCACACAAGTAGTAAATGTCAGTTAAGATATGAACTGTGGACTTCAAATTTCAAATCCAATGTTCTTTCCAATTGTACCATATTGATCCTGAAGTTTTTTATTCTGTTATTACTTCTAGGACAACAGAATTTTACTTTGGGATATCCGGTGCCCCAAACCAGCTACACATATTGGTGAGTCTGAATGGTGGTGTTAGAAAAGGCCCGATGACTTTGATTTTCACAGACTAACAGGTCTCTTGTAGGGAAACAACTTTCTCTAGTCTCTAGTACAGAGGTCAGCAAACATTGGCAGCCACCCGTTTTTGTATGGAACTTGAAGCTAAGAATGATTTTTGTATTTTAAAATACATTCAAACAATTAAAAATGCAAAAATCGTTATTAATTCAAGAGGACTATATAAAAAATGGCTGCTGGATTTGTCCTGTAGTTTGCCAAAACTCTGCTGTAGGTTTCTGTTAATCTAATCCTCCCAGGTGGTAGGGAAAGGAGATACCTTGTTTCTGGACAGGTCTTGTCTCATTCACCACAGTAGCAGGTGACTCATGTATCAATATACCTCTCTTGCTAGTGTCTTGGATGTATAGGATCAGAGGAGAGTATTTTCCAGGCCCAAGGCTGAAATATGGATAAAGGATGCAGTTGGGGTGAAGAATATTTGGACTTTTTAACTCTGGGGAATTTTCAGTTCCCTTGTTCTCACTTTTTAAAGATCTTATATATTAATTTTTGTTACGTTTTGAATTCTGAGTTGTCTTCTTCCCTCCCAACCCTGCAATAGAGAACATTTGATGTAGAACCATGCTACATATACTTTGATTTATCAGTTCTTTCTCTGGAGGTGGATAGAATAAGTCCTTTGTAGTTGATTTGAATGATCATATTACTCAGAATAGCTCAGTCATTCACAGTTACCCTTTGAAGAACGTTTCTGTTATGTATATAATGTTCTTTTGGTTCTTCTCATTTCTCTTTGTTGTTCTCGCTTTCTCAGGCCAAAATGCCTCCCATCACCTTCCTACCTCACTGGCCTGGCATCCTCAGAAGGAAAATGTTTTCACTTTTGGTAAGAAGTCTTGGTGTTTATTTCTTGAGCGTATCAGCTCTGGGGCTGAGACCTCTTCATCACCATCCTTCCTCTTGTACTTTGATGTCTCTGGGCCCAGGAGGGAAGTTGGCTGTCCATGATTTGTGATACAGTCTGGATCTGTTTAGGAATGCAAGTGTGAGAAGGACTTCCTCCTGCAGCAGCCTCTCCTTCATGATAGTTCGTGCCTCCTTTTATGTTAGCCAACACTAACTGCACTCCTGAACACGTGGAAGCTTTTGACAGACTTATTTTGACAGTGGGCTTATGTGGAGCAGGCCAGAGTTGGTTGAGGGGCTAGTTTGGATTTGAAATGGGCCACAGGAAACCCACAAAATAGCACCCTTGGGAAAAAGTAATTGAGTACTGGTTCTCGGACAAAAACAGTCGTGAGACCTCTCACAGATGCCATCTTGGTTCATTCCCTGTAGGTGATGAGAACGGCACTGTCTTCCTTGTGGACATCAAGAACCCTAAACCGATGCTCGGCTCCTCTGTGCACTCTCAGAGTGTCACAAGGCTGGTGTTCTCACTAGACAGGTACTGACCTTTGCCCAGGTGGCCACACATGTGCCCTGTGTCTTATTAGTGGGGGCAAAAGAGCTGATATTTATGGGGAGAGCTACTGAAACAAGTCCTGTCCTGGCTGGTCAGGTGGTCTCTGAGGCCTAGACTGCGCTGACAGTGAGAACTGAGCGAAACACCACCAGCACCAGTTGTTTGGGTTATAGAGATGTTGCTAAAGGTGGCTCGGGAGTGCTGCCATTCCTACCGTGTGTTCAGTGGTAGCTGGTATAGCAGGGGAAACTGCAGGCTGGATGTGGGCCCAGTGATTTATCCTCAGTTCTCCCAGTCCCCTCCCTTCACCAGCTTCCTGAGGTGGTGAGCAGCAGCCTAGCATCTCCTTTGAGTGAGTGGGGCAGCTGCCAGCTCTGCTGTTGATTCCGTCTTCTTTACAGTTTTCCCCTCCTGGCGTCCCTCAGTGAAGACTGTTCTGTAGCTGTGCTTGACGCCAACCTTACAGAGGTGTAAGTATAGAATGGAATCCTGGGCCTGATGCAGGAATTCCTTTTGGGGTGTGGGTTAGCCAGCATGACTGCTCAGGTCTCTACTATTCTTATGGTATCCTGGGCTTGAGTTTCCCTTTCTAAAAAGTCAATTAGAAGGTCTGTCCCCATCCCCTGTGTTAGGAATGGTGAAGAAAGAAGGGACATTCAAGTTTCCAAGTACCAGGGCCGACCTGAAACCAGCACTTTGCATCAGCAAGTGAGGCGGGTGGCCCTTCTAACCTGAGTGTCATCAAGTTACAGAGACTCTTCCTCTCCAAGAGACAGTAGATGTGCCATGGACACACTTACATATTGGGAGCAGCAGTTGGGTCAGAGGTCCAGACTGGGAACCAGGGAGCACAAGTCCTAGTCTTCACTTGACCATTGACTTTGGGATGTTAGTCAAATTACTTCACCTTTCTGGATCTCATTTTTCCTCTTCTGTAACACATACTTGCAGCTTTCAAATTCTTTGATTCTGTGGCCAGTGGATGTTGTAAAGTGGTATATTATGCCTTCTTCAAATGCTATATTCCAGATCCATCTAAATTGTGTTTCTCCCTTAAGTCCTTTCCCATTATGCCAGGCTCCATATTCTCTTTCTTTTCCAGGTTCAGAAGCCAAGCCCACAGGGACTTTGTGAGAGATGCTACATGGTCCCCACTCAACTACTTTCTGCTCACGACTGTGGGTTGGGACCATCAAGTCTTCCACCACACTGTGTCTGCAGAGCCAATTTTAATTCCTGATCCCTGTGGTGCCAGCAAGTAGATTGGATTTGAGGCAAAAAAAAGGCCAAACTCCTACCAATCCATACCCACCTACCCTTTGGTTTGTGAGACGACAAGTCCTGTGTGAAACAGGTTTGATCTGTTAGAGCTGAGCAGTTGAGGCACCATGCTTCTCTGCCTGGGGTCCTGTAGAGTCATAAGGAGACAGCCATTTATTTTTTTAGATTATATTTAAATTTTTAAACAAAGATAATCGGAACCATCTGTTCCCACATCTAGT
Organism: Notamacropus eugenii; assembly: GCF_028372415.1. NCBI lineage: Eukaryota > Metazoa > Chordata > Mammalia > Diprotodontia > Macropodidae > Notamacropus > Notamacropus eugenii. The sequence continues at coordinate 290,202,806 of NC_092873.1, read as the reverse complement.
TACCTTCCCTTGTCCCTCCTCCTTCCAAAAAAGTACATAAAGGGGTAGAGAAGTGCCTCTTCATTTCTCTCTGGTGGTGAGGAATTGCCAGAATCCTGGGAATCAACTGAGATTTGGGCATCCTGTGTCCTAGGAATGGTATTCCTCATGTGCCCTTTGGGGTTTTTAGTTATTGTGATTATAGATCTGAGACAGAAATGAGAAACTCTTTAAAAGACTTTCCCACCTTGGGTAACACTAGGACAACTCCTTCCCTCAGTCACTTGAGGTGGTTTCTTTCCTTGGCTGAGCAGAAAGGAAAAAGGTCTAGTTTTCCTAGTTTGTTGGAACCTTCTTCCCCTAGTGCAGCTACAGCACTCTAAGAGATTCCTTGCCACCTTCTTGCCCTCAGCCCTAGAGACTAGTTCCAATGTGTTCTTTTGGCTAGATGCTAGAAGGGACGGCTTAGACTTGGTTTGGGGACATCTAGAGGAATTTGAGGAGAGAATGGGAGGTGGGGGCAAGACAGAAAACTGACAGAGTAGAGGGGAAGGCTTTGAGATCTGCTCCTTTGAAACCAAACTGCCCTGACTACCTTCTCTTGAGGTTTCTCAGCTTTCAGGAGTTGGCTTGCTGTGGTTGGGGCTGTATCAGTGATAGAGATTCCATTACCAGAGCCATCCCAATGGAGAATCTTAGATGACTTGGTGAAATAAAATTCTCTGTTTTGTGTGTGTGTTTTAAAGCTCGTGTGTTGTAAGAGAGGGGTGGAGGGCACACAACTGTGTCGCTGTTATTCTCCAGAAAAGCACTGGAGACCCAGGAAATTTGGGTTTGATGTCTCACCTTGCACCTTAGCTACAATCTTTATCTCCTTGGACACATCGGTTAATCTGGTTAAATCTCTTCAGGGATAAGATGAACACATCTTACTTAGTGTTGGAAAGGGACCTTAGTGATCACCTAGGCCAACCCTAGCTGAACAAGAACCTTCTCAGCAGAACAGCTGATGAGGCCTTCCAGCCTTGGCCTGGTGACCACTTGGGATGCAGATTGGTTTGCATTAAATAATCCTTTTTTAGAAAATTGTCATCAATATCCTTTGTCCATCTTTAAGTATCAGCAGCTTGTTTTAAAAGGCCAAGATGGAGTCATGTTTGCACATTATATTTTTAAGAAATTATTTTTCTTGCTTTGTATTTTTATCTTTTCCTCAAAAAGATGATGTGTTTTCCACCATCACAGACGGCTGTCAGGAATGATTCCCATATCAGTAATGGTTTGTTTCCTGTCTCTTTAAAGATTAACTAATTTAATTTTTGTTACATTATTTAGTGGTTACTAGGAGTCTTTATGCTTTTTCTCTATCTGACATCAGTAAAGCCTGTGAAGGCAGGGTCTGTTCTTCATTTTCTTTGAATCCCCAATGCCTAGCACGTAGTAGTATTGAATGTTGGGACTGCTAAAGAATAAAGGTGATAAATGTTCTAGAGGCAGCTAGGTGGCACAGATTGTAGAGAGCTGGGTTGAATCAGGCAGACCGAAGTTCAAATCCAGTCTCACCCGTTGGTTGTGTGACTTCGGGTAAGTCACTTACCTTCCATTGCCTTGGTTTCCTCAACTGTAAAATGGGGGTCATGATAGCCCCTCCCTCACAGGGTTGTTTTGAGATATTTGTAAAGCACTTAGCGCAGTACCTAGCACAGGCGCTGTATCAATGTTATTAGCTATACGTGGGTTTGTGAATTTGCAATGAGATGATGCATATTAAAGATGTTTTGCATGCTAAACTGCTCGGAACAGGTAAGATTAATCAGGGAAAAAACGTGGGCATGAGTTATCTTTCCTGGAATTTTTTCATCAGCAAAAATTCCACAAATGCAGAAGGAGATAAAAGAATCAGAAAATCTTAACACCAGTTAGACATTTGAGTGACTTACTGCCTGCACTTTCATGAACAGTATAAGTTTGCAGGCAGTATGACCCTGAAATTTAAATCCTGCCCCTGAGACTCACCTAAATTACAAAAATGGTTGTGTCGGCACTGGTAGAGGGTGTTTTCTTGCCGATTCAATAAAATCAAAGGTCTGTTAAAAAAATCTGACTGCCAGTCTTCCTGTGAGGCACTGAGAGATACTTACTAAATTTACATAAAACAGTATCATGATGGATATCAGACTGTATAAGCAGGGTGTGATACACAAGTAAAGCATGAAACACCTGGAGGGTTTGGAAGTGGTTGAAGTGAAGCATCCAGCCAGGAAAAGGAAAGTTGATAAAAGGACATGGCATGAGTTCAAAGGTCAAAAGGTGTGCTGAATCTGGGCATTGGTAGGTGGGGAAGAGTGAAGTGTGGCCTTAAAGCAGACAGGGATGTGGCTGAAGAAGTGGCCTAAAGAGGCTAAATGATTTGCTGAAGGCTGCCTAAAAAAAGGTCAAGCTGGGATTTGAATCTAATCTTTTTGTTGTCACTTTCAGCATCAGGTGGGCTACAGTCCCTAATCTCTGGTACTCTTAGAGCAGGGATTTCTTAATCGTCTTTGTCTCATGGCTTCCTTGGCAGTCCAGTGAAGCCTGTGGATTCCTAAAATAGTGGGGTTTTTTAACGTATAAAGTCAAAAGATGGGATTACAAAGAAAGCCGGATGTATTTAAATGATGCGGCTTTGGTTTTCCATCCAAGTTACCAGACTGAGGTTATGAACCTCTGCCCTAGAAAATAATGGAACTATGAGGCTGAGCACAGCAAACCTGTGAAGGTTCCCTTTCCAGGTCTACATGAAATTATCTCATTAATCAACTGGTGCTGTGGCTGTGGCTGTGGACAAATCCCTTCTTGTTAGAGATTAGTTTCAACAGAGGCAGAATAAATTGAGAGCATGATGCAGTGCAGGCTATTGAGTTTGGAGTCAGTACCTGGAAGGACTTCTAACACTATTACCTAACTACCTATGGGAACTTAGGCAGGTTACTTTGGGCCTCAGTTTCCACATCTAAAATGAGTTTGGACTGGATGAATGGAAGTTCTTCCCATTCCAACTCACGCTATGAACCTTTCCAGCTGTACTCTGGTGGATCTGCATTTTGTTAGTGATTTACTATTTTCAAAGGCCTGTACAATCTGTTGTCTTCACCATCTCAGAGGTGACAGTGTCTTCACTTTGTCAGGAATGAAGTTTAATTAGATTAACCAACAAACAGTGCCTACCGTAGGACAGGTACTGTGCTAAGCCCTGGGGATACAAGGAGGAGGCAAAAGACAGTTGTCTTCAAGGAACTTGAAGATAGTCTAATAGGGGAGACAACAAATATGTACAAACCAGGCTACACACGGGATAAACAGGAACTAACGGGAAAGGTATAAAAAATTCTGTTGGAGACCTTAGATCTTGCACTACCTTCATTTTGACACAAGAGGCCAGGACTAGTTGCTTTCTTGGGTATTCTCCCTTCCTGCTTGTCTGCTCCACATCTCTAACACACCTACATATCACACAGTTACACTGAAAAAGCCAAACAATACCCTAGATTGATGTAGATATATAGTCCTACGTTCAGCTGTTTGGAAACAATGGGTTTAATTCTTTTTGTTGTAAGTCTTCATGAGCTCTTGAATGTGAACAGGAGGGACATGCCCTTAACTTCCTTGTATATTTGTGATGTTTGGGACTTCTTGTCTATCTCAGTTGGCCTTGACCCTGATCTTGGCCCCAGAACAAGTTGAAATAATTTCACTTGGATGCATGTGAAGTCTCCTAGCACTCTAAGTCTGTGGAAATCTCCTCACAGATGCTATAGCTAGAATCTCTCTCTCTTTCAGTGTAGGGGTGCTCTACATAATTCATAGCAGCTACCTCCACCAGCAGACAGAACTTCATAAATCAGTCTCTGAGTCTGCCCACTACAGCACTGTCAAAAGCCCTATATTGCCCCAAGTTTTTTGTTTCAAGGAGGTCCTTGATTTTTAGCATAAAGGCAGGTAAGAATGTTTTTGTCTTGTGTTTTGGGGATCTAATTGGAAAAAAAATTAAAAACTTGGGGCAGGCAGTAGCTTCAGTATAGGAAGGAGCGTCACAAGTTCATAGGAGACAATTCAATGAATGAACCAATAGGAAAACAAAAGCATCTATATGCAAATGTATAGCGTAAACAAAAAGGATAAACTGGAAGTCCTAGCTCGCAGTGGCAAATTTCACCTCCTAGATCATTGAGATGTGAGACCTAGGACTGGAATGTGGTTTTGAAGAGCAGGAAGGAGAAGAAATCAGCATTGATTAAGTGCCAGACATTGTATGAAGTGCTTTACAATATCTTATCTGGTCCTTACAAGAACCTAGGAAATAGGTGCTAGTATGGTCCCCATTTTACAGTTGAAGAAACTGAGGCAAACCAGTTGGCTTTCCCAGATTCACACAGCTTGTATCTGAGGCCAAATTTTAACTCGTTTTTCTCAATGCAGGTCCAGTGCTCTCTCTACTGCACCATGTAGCTACTATTGCATCATTCAAAACAAATCACATAGGTAAAAGATGGAGTGAAGTAACATCATATATTAAGGAAGTAGACTGGTGAAGGAAATCCAGGAATCAGAAGGGGAAAGCATGAGGTTCATTTAGGTTAAGATCAATAGAAGTGATTTTGTCATCTGTGTATGCTACAGACCGTCTGGACAGAAAGAAGAACTAGATGAACTTGGGACACATTACACACCTGACACAAAGGTGTCATACAATTGCGATAGGGACTTCAATTCTGTAGGCACAACTGGAGCTCTCTACCAAAAACAGTTGCTCATGTATTCCTGACTCACTGTAATGATAATTTCATCCTTAAAAAGGTGGAAGAACTAACAAGAAGAAATTCTGTGTTGAACCTTCTCACCAAGTGATGGATGGGGAAGAAATGATGGGAATCTATGGAATTAGGGAATGATGTAGAAATGACCACTTCCTCCTTGAGTTTGTGATACAGGAAACGAAAACTTAGGTAGTCTGACTTTCACCCTTGTTTTGGTGAAAACAGCCAAATCATTTATAGGCAGATTAATGAGGGTCCCATTGCTTAAAGAGGAGTTGCAAAGATTTTATAAAAATAGCATCAGGAAGACTAAAGCCAGGCATGGGCTTAGATTTGTGATCAGTGCTGATGTGATAAAAAGTGGGTCACTGGAAAATGCAGACAAGGATTAAGACCTGTGCTTGGTATGGATGGAAAGGCAATAGGTTCAATAGAAGGCATATTTTCCTCTGTTTAGGAAAATGATCTTCAGAGTGAGAAAGAGCAAAAAATGGGGAACCCAGAATGGAAACTCTAGTAAGGATATGCTAAATGACCCCTCAAGGAGTTCATTGTTAGGCCCAGAAGCACATAGTAGTATTTTGAGAGGGAATTTGAAAATGTTATTGATGATCATTAAGGGCCTATGGATGATGGGGTAGATGCTGAATATGGAAATGGGCAAATACCTCTCATCTGAGATGGGGCCAAAAAAGTTATTGCAATAGTCAAAGCAAGCAGTGATATAAATGGCTAATGGATGGTCAAAGGTGGTTCTCAGTGGAAGAAATTCAGCCTGTTTATAGCTATATGTAAAAATGCTCCAAATCACTATTAGAGAAATGAAAATTAAGACAACTCTCAAGTTCCACCTTATACCCATCAAGTTGGCAAAGTTTAATTTGCCAATTAACCCTCCCACCCCCCAAAAGAAAGATAAATGTTGGAGGAGCTTAGGGAAAGTAGGTATACTGAGGCACTGTTGGTGAAACTGTGAATTGATCCAGCCTTACTGGAAAGCAATTTAAAACTATGCTCAAAGTAAGTAAACTGTGCATGAACTCCTTGATCCAACTATCATGAAGACTATTAGACCTATAATCAAAAAAATAAAAGAAGAAAAGGTCTTATGCATACAAAAAAAAAAACAAAACTAACAGCTTTTTTGTAGTGGCAAAACTCCCAAACAAAAACAAAATTAAAAAAACAAAACAAAACCAACAACCCTGGAAACTAGGACCTATCCATTGGGGAATGTGCTGAACAAATTATAGTATATGAATGTAATGGAATACTATCACATTGTAAAAAATGGAGAAAGACAGTTTCAGAGAAACCTGGAAAGATTTATATGCACTGATACAGAGTAAAGAGTATACCTAGGAAAAACAATTTATACTAGAGTAACAGCATGGTGAAAATGAACAATTTTGAAAGACTTAAGAACTTTCCTTGATGTAATGATCAACCAGAATTCCAGAGGACCAGTGATGAAGAATGCAACCTACCTGCTAAGACAGAAGTGATGGTCTCATGATGCAGAAAAAGATATATTTTTTGACATGTCCAATGTAGGAATTTGTTTTGACTCTATTTATTTGCTACAAGGGTCTCTCCTTTCCCCACCCATGGGAGAAAGGAGGTAGTAAGGGAGTAGAAGGGAGAAAAGAAATGCTTGTTAATTGAAAAAAATTTTTTTTAAGGTGTTTCATGAATAAGGGAAATCAAAATGTATTTAACAGAAGATGTCAGAGGTGTGATGCTAAAGTGTTTTAAAACATGTAGAGATTTCTTTAGAGCTTATCGTTGCTCAACAGAGAGGTTTTCAAATTTCCCGATCTTTATGTATAGTCAAAGCATGAGGAATGGCTGTGATTGGGGGAGGTGGGGCAGCAGGGAAGGAGGGAGGGAAAGAAGAAACTAAGAATCAGGAAGGGGTGGGCAAGTATCAAAAAAGGGTCCTAAGTACCACTGAGGAGAACCGAATAAGACTGAGAAAGTCTGTCTAGGCATCTTCAGTGCCTTGCTTTTAAGCTATATATTTGCCAGGGAGGGCAGGGTGAGTAGGGATGAGAGCTAAGTGCCACATACTACAACTGATTCCCAGGTAATCAATGAATAAGCAATTTATTAAAAGTTTACTATGTTCCAGACACTATGCTAATAATTAATAATAGTAATAATAAACAATGGTTAGCATTTATATTGCATTGCAAGGTTTGCAAAGCACTCTATAAATGTTATCTTGTTTTATCCTTACAACGACCCTGTGAAAATTAGGCACTCTTATCATCTGTATTTTATAGGTAGGGAAATAGAGATTAAGCAATTTACTTGAGTCACACAGCTAATAAGTGTCTGAATTTGAACTTTGGTCTTCTTAACTCCAGGTCCACTATGCATTGTACCACCCACTTCTCTGCTTCAGCTGCTACGCTGAAACTACAAAGAAAGACAAAAACATGATCCCTGTTGTCAAGTAGTTCACATTCTGTCAAGGAGAGAAAGTCTGAATATGAAAAGAGTGATAGAAAAGGGAAGATGAGTGCCAAAGATGGGGACTGCTGTGACCTTGGGTGCAGCTCTTAGCCTCCCTAGGCTTTTATGTCATCTGTAAAATGAAGGGTTGTACTAAATCCCACTAAGGTCTCTTCTAGCTCTAAAATCTGTGAGATGATCTTGGTGGTAGAAGAGGGGGGAAGGGCTCAGTACCATGTGTGCGTAGGGGGGAATTTAGAGACCATGATAGGAGCTCAAAATGCTGGGAATCTCAGTTCTGTGTTGACAGGATATTTGCTTTGGCATTTGCAGGTGGGCCATGTAGGGCAGCTAGGAAGCCCTGGGGACACTGTGACTCTGGGGCAACGTGTTCCTGAAACAGGTGACAGGGGCCCATGAATCATCAGTGACTGGAACAAGACTCTGCTGGGATTGGGGCTTGCCTGCCCTTTGAAGGTGCGCACCCAGTGGCTCATAAAAATCAACTCCACACTGGCTTCACAGTTTGAGAGCTCACAGAATGGCAAGACTGCTGCTCTGGGCTGGTAAGTGTGTCTGGGTCCCATTTGTCATTCTGCAACCCCATTTTCCCACAGAGAAGCTGTCTGTTTCACCTGCCCTTTGGTCTGCCCTGCCAAATGATCTAAACCTCAGGGACAATGGGCAGACCATCTTAATCCTTAGGATTAGGGATTAAGATTAAGATATTTAAGAGGGGTAGACTATGGAATTGCTACTGGGTATTCTGGAAAGCATCCCTGTATCTGTGCAAGGCTGTGTGCTTCTGTGTGTGTGTGTGGGTGGGTGGGTGGGTGGGTGTGGGTGTGGGTGTGTGGGTGGGTATATGTGTATAGGGGGGAAGAGGGAGTTGTATTTGGATTTGCATACAGGGTTCCTGCTTGTGAGATTTTGGACAGATCCCCTCATCTCCTCAGGACTTGGTTTCTTCATCTACAAAAGGGGAATAGCAGCATTATACTCATAGGTGTTTATATTTGTTGGGAGGCCTAAATGGGATAAAGGTGCAGGAAAGAATTGACGTTCTGTGCATACCTTTAGGTGCTACACAAGTGCCAGATATTTGTGCTATTTTGTCCATCTAGTCTCAGCAGATCCAGGGGGCAGCTTTGATTACTCCTGTTATGTATATATTTCTTTGTATTTGGAGTGTAGGTGTATTCATACCATGTGAGCCTACTTATGTGTGTATGTGTGCTCTTGTCTGCATTTCTGTTTGCATATAGGTATGTGTTTGGATCTAATACCTTAGGTTCATAGTTTTAGAACTTTAAGGGACCTCAAATGAGATTTATACACACACACACACACACACACACACACTTATATTTATATATATATATGATTTATATATATGTGTGTGTGTGTGTGTGTGTGTGTGTGTATCTTTGAAAGTGCTATGGATATGTTATGGGGACAACTAGGTGGCGCAGTGGTTAGAGTGCTGGGCCTGGAATTAGGAAGACCTGAGTTCAAATCTGGCCTCAGATACTATGTGACCCTGGGCAAGTCACTCAACCCTGTTTGCCTCAGTTTCCTCATCCGTCAAAGGAGCTGGAGAAGGAAATGGTAAACCATTCCAGCATCTTTGCTAAGAAAATCCCAAATGGGGTCACAAAGAATTGGAAGTGACTGGAATGACCAAACAACAATGATGGATATGGTAGCTATTACAATAATCATGAGGATTGTTATCTAGTCCATATGAGGCAGCTAGGCCAGAGAGGTGAGGGCCATGCATGTGGGAAGGAGCAAAACTGGGATTTATAACCAGGTCATCTGCCTCCCTGGCTAGCTGGTGTGTGTGTGTGTGTGGGTGTGTGTGTGTGTGTGTGTGTGTGTGTAATATTTTCCTATTTCTCCTGCAGGTTTGATTCTCCTGCTCCAGCTCCAGCTGGGTAAGGATATAGTACAACCTCTCACCTTCCCATACTATCTCTCCACCTCCCTCCCCAGTTCCCCTTAGGGCTGAGGAGTTTCACATAATGACAAGCTCTCTAAACTTCGAAAATCTTTCTTCAGGGGAAATCATTATTTTCTCTCATTTTAATGGAGAGGGCATCCCTTGGGGGATGAGAAAGCATACATCAACAACCCCACTTCAATATCTCCTTCTGGACACACTTGACTATACACAAGGAATCCTGGAGAATCCATGGTGACTGGGCCCCCCTCAGAAGGTAGAGAGCACAGTGGAAAACATAAAGGATTTGGAGTCAGAGCACCTGGATTCAAATCCTGGTTCTGTCATTCAAGTCTTGGCTGTGTGGACCAAGCCCTTTCAACTCTCTTAGATTTAATTTCCTCAGCTGTCAAATGAGATTTCAGGCTAGTTGACATCTCCACTCTCTCCCATTTTTAAGAGGGTATTAGCCAGTGTAGGGGTTTGGTTTCCTGTGAATGTGTCTGGCCCACCCTGGGGAGATCATTCTTTAGCTCTTCCCCCAGTAATGTCTGCTTTCCCATGCCAGGTATGGCCTTCAAACTGGTCTGTTACCTCACTAGCTGGGCCCAGTACCGCCCAATCCCTGCCTCCCTCTTCCCCGAGGACGTGGACCCTTATCTCTGCACCCACCTTGTGTATGCCTTTGCCTCAATGAAGAACAATAGGATTACCTCAGAAGAGAAGAATGATGAAGAGAAAATGTACCCCCAGCTTAGGAGTCTCAAAGAAAGGTCAGACATCCTTCTGTGGGAGTTAGCTGTGGAGTAGTGGAGAGAGGACCAGACTGTCAGTAAGGAGGTTAGGGTTCTAATCCTGGCCCTATTATGTGACTGTGGGGCAAGTCACTTTTCTATAGTCTTTGGTTTCCTCATCTATAAAATGAGAGGATTGGTCTTGATTATCTCTCAGGTTTCCCTTTTTATTTATTTATTTTTATTTTTTACATTTTATTCTAAACAAGAAATAAAACAAGCACCTCAAGCCCCCTTTGAGTCCTACCCTGCTGTGTTTCGATAGTTTCCCTGAGACATGTTGGGGAAGCTGGGTACCTGGTTAATGGAAAGACCAGAACAGAGGCTGTGTTTAAAGATTAGACATGTTCATCATGACTTACTTCCTGCTCTGCCTGGTACTTCCATTGTCCCTATATTCTACCCTTTCCATAGAAGAGGGAGGTTTCCCATTTATAAATACAGGTGGAAAGAGAGTAAAAGCCAATTGAATATCAGGAAAGCAACTGTCTTGGAATGTGCTTGTTTTCTAAGTCTGTCCAGAGGTGAACAAAAATGATGTGGAGTCAGGAGAACTGGGTTCAAGTCTTAGTTTTGCTGTTTATTGGCTATACTTCTCTGAGACTCCATGAGGGCAGATAATTGAGAGCTGGCTGTAATTCCCTCTATCTCCTTCTTCCCTATAACAGAAACAAGGAGCTACATATTCTGCTGTCCATTGGGGGCTGGTACTTTGGCACAAACAGGTGGGAATGTTGTCATCACCTCTGGGTTGAGGAAGGATCGGGATTGGTGAACAGAGTGGTAGAATGAGGCTAGAACCTGAGAGCTTGTGGAGCAGGTGCTATGGATATGCAGTAGGTGTGGTCAATGAGGACTTGGCTATAATCTAGGTCCACCAAGGCTGGGGCTCAGGCTGACTCTATAACTAGGGAAATTAGGTCACTCTGTGGTCTTATTTATCCCAAGGGATCTCTCACCATTGGCTTTCTGTGGCTCCTCATATGGAGAGAAATTCCCATTATTGTTATTATTATTAGTGGTAGTAATAGTGGTGATGGTGGTGGTAGTAGTAGTGGTGGTGGTGGTGGTGGTGGTGGTAGTAATAGTAGTAGTTGTAGCAGTAGTAGTAGTAATAATAGAGTGGAGTTAGTGGATGGAGAGTTACTCTTGGAGCCAAAAGACTCATAATCAAATCTGTTGTTTGACTCATACAGAACAGCTGTATGGCACTGAGCAAGACACTTATCTTAACCTCTTAGTTCCCTAGACAATTCTCTAAGTTGCGGATAGCATGTTGACCTGCACTTCCCTCATTTAGGAGCTCCCTATGAAATCACAAGTCCATTCTATATCCCCTAAGAGAGGCAATAGATACTGCCATCACCCTGGTACATGCTTTCATCACTTCACACCTGGATTTTTGCAATAGCCTGCTGGTCAATCTTCCTGCCTCAAATATCTCCAGTTCATCTTTTACTCACTTTCAAGATGGATCTTCCGAAAAGTGAAGGTCTGACCATGTCACCCCTCTTATACAGTACACTCCACTGGCTCCCTATCACCTGTAGAGCCAAATGTAAAATCTTTTGACTTTCAAAGCCCTTCATAACCTGATTCCTTAATGCCTTTCAAGTCTTCTCCACCCTCCTCTGATCCAGTGACACTGGCCTCCTGACTGATTCTTGAACAAGACACTCTGTGTCTCCAGACTCTGGGCTTTTTCACTGACTGTCCCCCATACCTAGAATTCTTTCTCATCTCTACCACCTGTCTTCTCTGGCTTCCTTTAAGTCCCAGCTAAAACCCCATGATCTGCACTCAATTATTTTCCCTCTAGTGCCTTCCCTCTGATGATTATCTTAAATTATCATATATATATGTATATGTGTGTATGTAATGTGTGTCTATATATCTTATTTGTATACAGTTGTTTGTGTTTTTCCCCTTGTTAGGACTGTGAGGTTCTTGGGATTGGGGGCTGTTTTTTGCCTTTCTTTGCAGGCTCAGCACAGTGCTTGGCACATAGTAGGTGATGAATAAAGGCTTTTGGACTTGACTAGTGTAGTGGAAAGAGCCCTGGATTTGGAATCAGGAGACTTAGTGTTGAGTCTGAGCTCTGCCTACCTGTGTAACCTTGGGCAGTCCATATTTGAACCTCAGTTTCTCTATCTGTAAAATGGAGATCATAATACATGCATACCCTACTATCATGAGGAGAGAGCTCTATAAACCTCAGAGGGTCATGTGAATATAAATTATTATTGTTTTCTGGTTGGGAGAGAGTCTTGGCTCTGGAACCATAGGACTGAGTTCAAATGATGCCTCTGATGCTTACTACCTGTGAGACCTTGGACAAGTTATTTCACTTTCTTGGGTCTCAGTTTCCTCATCTGTAAAAAGAGGGGGTTGGGCTACATAACCTCTGAGACTTGCTCTAGATCTATGTCTTTGTTTACCTACAGAGGTGGGAGAGTACAGGACTTTTAACAATATCTCCCGAACTCAGCAGTGGGAGTGGGGCTCAGGCTGACCCAGAACACTCAGAAAAACAAAACAAAGACAAAACCACTGTTTGCTTTCTGAGTTTCTAGTCTGCCCTTCCCCTTGGGCCCCTGCCCATTTCAGCTGGCACCACAACTTGGTGCTTCTCGAGTTCTGCTGAAGAGACCCTGTGGGAGCCAGGAACCCTGTAGGGATGGCACCTTCCTGATTCCGAGGTCTTCCCCACAGATTCACCAGGATGCTCTCCACATCCAAGAACCGACAAACCTTCATTTCCTCTGTCATAGCTTTCTTGAGGAAGCACGGCTTTGATGGCCTTGACCTCTTCTTCCAGTACCCCACGTTTAGGGGCAGTCCCAAAGAGGATCGGGGCCGATTCACCTCCTTGATTAAAGTAAAGTCACTCTCTAGGGGCTGGAAGGGAGAGGGAGGCCCTGGGACAGGAGTGGAGGCTCCCTGAGGGGAGATTCCTGAGCCAGTACCATCTTTGCCATACTGGGGTGGGGGGAATGGGATGGGATTGGTGGGTTTTCTGGCAACAAATAAAATATCACAAACACTTAAGATGTTGGGGGGTGGTGATGCTGGGCAGGAGTCCCTATGGCAGTCCTTTTGTTTTTCCTTCTGCCCCTTCACTCCTTCTGCTACTTTCTCTCTCCCTCCCTATCTGCCTCCATTTGCCTTTCTCTCCAATGCTGCCTCCCTAACTATTGTCTACATCTTTCCCTCAATCTCTCTGTCTCTCTTTGTTTCTCTCTCTCTGTCTCTCTCTCTCTCACATACACACACACACACACACACACGCAAACATACATTCTGTCTTCTTTGCATGCCCCCACATTCTCTCTCTCTCTTTCTCTGATCTGTCCCCCCTTCCCCCCTTTCCTTATCTCTTTTCTTCTGCCTCACTTCTCCTCCCTTGTCTGTCTCCTTTGCCTTGCTTCCTTCCATCTGCTCCCTTCTCTCTACCTCCCTCCCTTGCCTTACCTCCCTTGACCTTCCTCCCCCTTGCTGCCCTGCCCCTCTCTGCCACGTCTCTTTAGGAACTTTGGGTTGCCTTCCGTAATGAGGCCCAGGTTACTGAGCAAAGCAGGCTACTGGTCACTGCAGCTGTGTCTGGTGACTACGTCATCATCAACCATGCCTATGATGTGTCAGTCATTGCAAGGTAAGGAAACAGTGACCCTGGCTGGAGTCAGGGTTGGAATGGCAGGAGAGGGTTGTTACTTGAACTCAGGCAGGCAGAGAAACTTCCAGCTTGCCCTAGTATAAGTGTGTGTAGAGTTGAGGAGGAAGGGAGATTTGTCATCTACATAGCCAAGGCTTTCCCAGTGCAAGACGTGGGAGTTCATCTTGAAATTCACCATAATCATCACTATAGTCAAGTCTTCTGCAGGACCCTACACAAAAAACATCAGATGGACTTGGTTCCTGCCTTCTAGCAGCACACAATCTAAGAGGTATACTCCGGCACAAATGGGTGATGGACCAAAAATGCAAAATTTTAAAAAAGTGTTGTGTGCTTATACTGGTTACCCAAGAAGAGGAATGTGTTACAAGGGGGAGAGTAATGGGAGAGATACGGGAGCTCTATAGGCAGGAAGTCATTAGTCCAGGAGGACTTTGTAGAGGAGGGAGAATTTTAAGGATGCTGGAAGGATGTGGAGAAAAAGTATGGCAGATACCTCAGGCCCACAACATGAATTGAGAGAAAGCAACAAAGGCAGAAAGCAAAGGAAAAACTTTGGGATAAAAACTTCTGCCTGTTTTTGGAATGGGAACTGACTGTCTAAATCTTCATGTAATTCTATAATGTTCCTTTCCAGGTTTCTGGACTATATCAGTGTCTTGACTTTTGATTTCCATGGAAGTTGGGAAGTGGTCACTGGGCACAACAGCCCACTGTATGGAATGAATAAGCAGAGGAATAAAATAGACTACTTAAATTGTGTAAGAAGGTGGACATAGGCTTCTATGGGTGGGGCCCCCGCTAACAAAGAGTGGGCTGGAATCTATTCTCACCTCTGCAGGAAGTTGCCATGAAGATATGGCAAAAGAAGGGCACCCCCCGGGAGAAGCTCATCATGGGATTTCCTGCCTATGGACGCACCTTTGATATCCTGAGCTCCCACAATGGAGTAGGGGCTCCTGCTTTTGGGCCATCATCCCCTGGGAATTACACTCAGGAGTCTGGGTTTTTGGCTTACTATGAGGTGATTGGGATAGACCTTCCATAGAGGGAAAGAGATCCCTTTGGGAGAGTCTTACATGCTGGACATTTCTGTTTACTTGGGGAAGTGTGCCCTTTCTTTCCTTTCTTGGGGAAACAAGAGGTGATGGAGGTCTGAGACCTTGCGAATGCTAGGGATAATCCCCAGAGCATGGATGTGTTGGGGGTAGGAGTGCCGATGATGTATTCTGTCCTGTGATCAGGAGATGAAAGAACGAAATAGAAACAGGTGCTTCTAAATCCATCTTTCCTTATTTCACAGAGTGTAGAGATGATCAGAAAGGATTGGCTTTGTGAACCTTAAAGTGCTATATGAATGGGAGTTATGGTTATTACTACTGTCTAACTGCCTGGTTAGTCTCTGCCTTCTTGGGGAGAATGGATAGTCCTAAAGTCCTTCCCTTTTTTTCCCTCCCCTCCACCCCAAAACATATGCCCTTGGTGAGTGTCCTTTCATACTTGTGCCACATATACCCATCTAGAATATACCTCTCAGGATTGATAGGTGGCCCCATAGGCCTTCCTTTCCTCTGTACTCATCACCTCTGCCCATATGTTTCACACACCCTACTTTTATCTGTGCTCTGCTTGCTGACAGATCTGTACCTTCCTCAAGGAAGCCACAGTAAAATGGATTAAGGAGCAAAAAGTCTTCTATGCCTACAAGAAGAATGATTGGGTTGGCTATGATGATGCCTACAGCTTTATTCACAAAGTAAGGACCTGACTCTTCCTTCTTCTCAAGTTTCCACGGGGCTCCAATTCTTGGAGACACATAACTGGGCCCAATGTGCTCCATATTTCCACTTCCACTTAAAATTCAATTCTAAGAGAGAGAGAGAGAGAGAGAGAGAGAGAGAGAGAGCGCGCACACACATGCATAAGCTTAGAGTGTTAACAGTTTTTTGAGAAGTAGGCAGCTGTTTTTGTCATGGAATTTGGTGTGGGTATACCGGGAAAGCCCCTGCTCCCACTCTTTGATGTAATACTGATGTCTAACCTTCTCCCCTCCCCTCAATTCAAGTTTCATTCATTTGCCTTAAGGTGTTGCTCCTGGGCAAAAGACATTGTAAATATCTGTGGCACAGCACATAAAGCCATTATTAGTCATGTGCACATTAGCATGAATTGATGGATCTGATCCTTTCCTTAAGTTAATTGGGAGAGCGGGTTTGACAGCAGTAAGGGAGTAGAGAAAGAGGTCAGAACATAGGGCACCAACTAGCTGTGGAGCCCTGGCAGCTAAGGAGGGTACCTGATAGGAAGTGAAGGAGGAGAGTACCTAATACTTGAAGCTGGGAGGGTGTGAAAGATAAACTTTTCAGACCTCACACTTTCACACAAACCTGGCTCGAGGCTAAAAATGCTCTAAGAGAAAGGATTGTCTCCTTTCTGTCGTTCCAAGGAACATTTTTGTACTGTGGCCATCCATCCAGTGCTCTCTGCACACTGGGGTGAGTGATGGACTGGCCACAAGACAAACACAGTTCTTCAGAACAACGGAGGAGGCATTGTTCAGTGATGCACAAAAGGCATCCATGCTGTAGGCTGCCTGCCCCAAATGTAGTGACTCAGCCTTCCATTCTCATTATGGATTGCCTTCTCAGCTGAAAGACATCAAAATCTTTCACTGTAATAAAGGGGAGTGGATTGTGTACTTAAAACTAAGCAGGCAGAGGGCCAGGAGCAAAGTCCAAGAGGGAGGCATGCAATGGAGTGTTCAAGAAATGATGAGTGCCCCAGTATGTCTGGAGCAGAGGGCTGGTGCAGGAGAATAAGATTTGAAATGAAGTTTGGGGCTATATTATGGAGGGTTTACAAACCGGACTTCCACATTTCACTTTTATTCTCTAAGCTGTGGGGAAGACATGAAAGGTTTTTTTGAGCACCTGCTCTCCTACCGACCTAACCCTAGCAGAGGATCAGATCTACTGATTGATGTTAAGGTATCTAAATACTAATGATTAAAACATATACTTAACCCAAATCTGGCAGTCCCCCTGAAATGCCTTTCCCTCATTGTGTTGTGTGGATGCTGTATTATCCAAAGCTATGTTATCTGAGTTTGAAGCTGAGAACCCAAGGACATACACATGCCAGGTCAACTGCATGCCACAATGAGGCACTGGAGTGGATATTGTAAAGGACTGTCAAATTAACCTTCTTAAGACATCTTTTTCCCTTGCTGCTAACAATAATTATGGCTAGTATTTAGGTAGAACTTAGAAGGTCACAAAGTATTTTACACATTTTATCTCATATAGTCCTCATAACCACCCTATGTGATAGGTGCTGTTATTGTTCCCATTTTACAGATAAGAAAATTGAGGGCAGAGAGATGTTAAGTGATTTGTCCAGGGTCTCACAGCTAGGACATATCTAAATCAAGATTCGAACTCAGGTCTTCCTTACTCTAGGTCCAGCGTTCTATCCCCAGTGCCACCTAGCTTGCTCCTGACTGTCTTTAGGATCAAGAGAGAAGAAACTACAAGAGATCAAGAAACTACTCTTTGGTAGTTTCTATGAAGCTGGAAAGGCTTAAAATATAATCCTGGCCACAGACTGTTGTTGAGTCTGCTGTCTGAGGACCAACCACAGTAATTACACAGAGGCCTTTCCTGCCCCCATATGGGCAGAGGTGATGAGTACAGAGGAAAGGAAGGCCTATGGGGCCACCTATCAATCCTGAGAGGTATATTCATGATGTCCATGAAACCAAGAATACAAGCTAGCCCTAATTCTTATGAATCTCTACCTCCTCCTTTTCCTTTTTCTTCTTTTTCTCCTCCTCCTCCTTCTGATTCTTCATCTTCTTCTTCCTCTCCTTTTTCTTCTCCTCCACCTTCTCTTCCTCCTCTTTTCCTCATCTTCTTCTTCTTCTTCTTCTTCTTCTTCTTCTCCTTTTTCTTCTTCTCCTTTTTCTTCTTCTCCTTCTTCTCTCCTCCTTCTCTTCCTCCTCTTTCTTCTTCCTCCTCCATCTCCTCCTTCAGCTCCTCCTCCTCATCTTTTTCTTCTTCCTCAGAATTATGTAGGGATTTATCTTTTTAATCTAGACATTAAGACCTTTGACTAATGACAAGATCCCACTGCCCTGTTCTGTTTGTTAATTTTTTTTTTGACAAAAACAACTGATGTCATACAGCAATACACAGCTGTAGAGACTCTCATTCAGCAAGAAGTCCCTTGTGCTTATGGAAAGATCGAGAGTCCTTAATTAATGCAACAACAGAGCTAGAATTCAGTTCATTGACCTTCTTATTATTAACGCTAAGTGAATCATAAATTGAAGTGATGTAAGTCTGCTTAAAGTCTTTGCCACTATCATCAACCAATCAATCAACAAGAATTTACTAAATGCCTACTATGTGTCAAACACTGTGCTAGATTCTAAGGATACAAATACAAAGAATGAAATAATCCCCATTGAAGATGTTTTACACAAGGTCCAAATGGAAGAGAACTTTTCTCTAAATGGTTATGTATGATGTACTCCAGATGTTCCCATCTGTGGACGATATTGTTTTGATTGCATCAAACCCCAGGAAATTATAGGGTCTCTTCAGCAAGATTCATGAATGCTCTGATGAAATCAGCCTACTTCAGGATAAACTAGAGAAAAATGCCCCTGATTTGGACTATGACATGAAGTTGGCTGTCCTTTCTGTCAGTTCGTCCATCAGTACTTATCTCTGGAATGGGGTGGTGATGGTGCAGGTAGATAGTGACTTGGGTCAGGAATGAACTAGGAAGAAGAGAATAGGTTGGAATGAATTTGAAGACTGGCACAGTGCAATTTAGTTACAACCAGTTTCTCCCTGTTGCAAAGACCTATCTATTTTGAGGGAGGCAATAAGGATTTATAAGCTATTTGATGAGAAGAATGATGTTATTATCAAAAGGAGGGAGGTGGAAATCTGAAGCTTGGTTTCAGATATATTGAGTTTTAGGTGGGGCATTCAGGTGGAGATGTCTAGGTGGCAACTGGAAGTAGAGAGTTGAGAATTGAGGACAATTTTGGAGTCATCCCCATGGAGATTATAGCTGAAGCTATGAAGAAAAGGAGAAAATATAGAATGAGAAGAGCAAAGGGTTTTGGAGTATGTCTGTTTTTCAGAGACAAAAGTTTCCTAGTGTTAGAAGGGATCTTGGTAATCACAGAATTATAGATGAGAGTTGGACCAGATCTCAAAGGACATCTAGTTCAACCCTCTCATTGTACACAACAGCTAATGGATGCCTATAAAGGTTAAATGTCTTGCCCAAGATAACACAAATAGCACTGAGATTCAAACCTAGTTTGACTCCAAATCCAATGAGCCTTTGGTTTTTTTTGTCATTATGTCATCCTGTACCAAAATAACTTAACCAACTAGAGAACTGAAGCCTAGAGAAGTTAATTTGTCCAAATTGTATTGCTAAATCCTAGGCTCAGGAATAGAGCTCGGGCAGTTCTTCTTATTCTAGTATTTTATTTTGTATTGGACCTATGATTTCTTGGGTGTCAGAAATTCCCAATGATGAGTCCTCTCCAACAAAACATAGGGGTAACCTTGCATCTTAGAGAGTGAAGTGACTTATTCAGGGCCACACAGTATGTGGGTCACAGGTGGGATTGAACTCAAGTCTTCTTGACTTAGAAGCCAGCTCTCCATCTGTTACACCATGTTGACTTTCACTTGAGTATTTAAGAAAAATGCATGGGACCAGTGAGGAATACGAGAGAGATAATTGTGTGAGAGTGTGTGTGTGTGTTTGTGTGTGTGTGTGAGTTTATAAATAATCCTCAGAAGACTGAGACAGGGCAAGAATACTTTGACTTATCCTTGCATCCTTGCCCTGTAGGAGTGGGAGAGGAAAGGTTTTCATAACTATTGCACTTGCCCTCCAGGCCATGTTCACTCTTCCACCATGCTGCAAGAGGAGAAGGGGGCTCCCTGGCGGCTTTCTTATTCTTCTCAGGGGTAGATTGTTTCCCAAATAGCCTGGGAGCTCCCAAAGGTCAAAAATGGAATCTCTTTCTTCCCTTCTCCCACAGCACCCAAAATGGACTCAGAACAATATTGTGCTCAGAACAATAAGCTGGCTAACATTCACTTACTTTCATAGGCATGGTTTGTAAAGGATGAAAACTATGGGGGAGCCATGGTGTGGTCCTTGGATTTGGATGACTTTAGTGGCTCCTTTTGTCGGCAGGGGTCCTTTCCCCTTGTGAATACATTAAAGGATGCCCTCCTGAATGCCAGCAGTAAGTAAAATGTCATCTAGCAGCAAGAAAACCTGGGTCAGGGTGGGCCTTTCCCATTCAGGCCCTAGGGCTCAGGAACCTCAGGCCTGTTGACCTGAGTCTTGCAGCAGATATATAATGGGACTTCCATTTGATCTGATATATTTGGTTGGGTTGGGGGAGTTAGGGTAAGTACTAGCTGTTGCGAGAAGGTGATAAAAGTGGTAAAGAGTTTAGAGGCCATCCTAGTTCAATCACTTCATTTTATAGATGAGGAAGCTGAGGCCTAGAGGGGTCAATCACTTGCCTAAGTTCATACAGTTAATTGGAGGACTTGGGACTAGAATCTAGGCCTTCTGGACCTCAGACTATGGCAATTTACACTCTGACCTGAGGCCTCACTTGGCCAGTGCCCTTCCAAGCATGAGTACTCAGGAAGTATCTATTCTGGGCTCAATTGTTTCTCCTTTGGAATGCTTATAAGGGTCCAATTTATTCAGGAGGACCAAAAGAACTTTGTTGAGGATATGGTCAGAATGACCATAACTATAGGTTAAGCACAAAGGACAGCTGGGAGCTTTACAAGTGGGCTGATGCCTTCTGAGTCATTCATAGCTCAGTTACAGGTATTTTAATATACCACTGGAGTGGGAGGATAAGGACTGGGAATAGGAAGGCTGAGTCCTTGAAGAAGAATTGCAATCCTAAATCGGCCTGGTGAGAGCTTTGGGAAGGGGAACTGTCAGAAATGGGATCCCAACCAACTCTTTATGCTCTTATTCTAGAGCCCACCTTAACGCTTCTAGGTCCAACGAGCTTCCCGACTCCTCCTGATGTTTCTACTTCAACCCCTAGAGGGAAGACTTCTCCTCAGCAAAAAATTTGGGTTGCTCTTAATATCACCAACTACACTTTGGAGGAGAACACAAATCCTACCTTTGGTTCCAACAGTCTGGATACATTCAAGAAGAATCTCTTTACTTCCCAGTTGCTGAAGAAGCCTTCTTCAGCTCCTAGAAATACTGCCATTCCACTTGTTGGTAGCAGCCCTCATCAGGCCATCCCCACCTTGGAAGCAACTACTTAGGCTCCTGATAACCCTACTGATAACTCCCTGTCAATGAGAGTAGTTCCCCTGTTGGCTCCATTGTCCTTTCTAACAATTTTCCCACCTTCACTCCATTACCCTAAACAACAAACCAGAATGCTTCTTTATAAATGAAAAAGAGGAAGTCTTGGTGCCTGGAAAGATAAAGAAAAACCATGGGCCTGACTGGAGCTGCATGTGTTTGACAAGTCTCCCTTGTTAGAGCAGAGACATGAAGCATCTAAGCCCATCTTTTTTTTTTAACCAATAAAACTTATAGTCCAAGAATTCTCTCTCTGTCACCCTATTATCACAACATAATAATAGCAACATTTATACAGTGCTGTTGTGAGGGAAATTTTACGAAAGGGCAAGCTGAGACAATTCTTTAAGCAAAATAACATTTATTAATAGGGGCCTACTACCTGTTAATAAGGCACATCAGTGGCTTACCTCCATTTATGCCAAAGCCAAAGACCCTGAGCCAGAGGACAGCTCTCCTTTTTCGGAGAAGAGTAAAGAACAGAACAGGGGAGGCAACATCATGATTGCCATCATAGGTTATAACATGATTGGTTACAAAGCTGAGGCAAAAGGAACAAGGTGATTAGTTGGAAGTTTAACAGTGGGGGCTAGCAATGGCCTACCCTTCTTCTCTCATGGGACGAAGACATGCTCGTTATTTCAGTTCAGCTGCAATGTTTAGAGATGATGGACCAGACCCTTTTGGATAACAAAGCAGACTTCCTTGAAGGATGGCTTGGTGGTGTAAAGACAATAGGCCTGACTCCCTTGTGTTTACATACATCTTCCAAGATCAATTAAATTTCTTGAGGCAAGACTAGATCAGTAATTACAGGGAGATCTGGATTTTTAGATGTAATCCACCACAGACCAGCCAAATCTCTGAACTAGGTTTAGAGACAAAGCACAACTTAAGTAATTACAGGACAAAATCAATTACTTGTAAATAGAATCAATATGAAAATGATACACAATCAACTTTAATCTTCTCAGTTCCCCCCTTTGATCATACGTACACACACACACACACACACACATACATACACACATACATACTATAGATCACCTATCTATAGCTAATTCTTTATCTTTACTGTAATCATGATCAACAGTAGGGTGCACTAACACAAATTTCGCCAGTGGAAGTTTAAACCAGTCTTTAACACAGTAACTACTACAAAGTTGAAAAAGAATAACAAGGCTGATTAATCATAATATGAACCACAGCAAGAATACCTAAAACCATGGACTGAATTCAGAGAGGAGATTAACGTCTCAAGGCAAGTAAAAAAAAAACCAAAAAAACCTCAGCAAACATAGGTACAGTGAAGCAAAAACCAAACTCATGCCATAGTGAACTAACATCAAATCTCCTAGTGTCCCAGTAGCCCACTGCCGATGTCTATTTTATCAACACATTTTAACTTGGATCCCAGCTATCCCACATAGTTATGTCCTTTTCTTGGGCATTCTGGAATAAATCTCATTCTCAGGGCCTCTCTGAAGGGGCTCCTCTAGAGTGGAGTTGTTTATGTGATTTCATATCACATAATGTTGATGTGGATTCTTGTTGATTCTTAGAAGTTCTTGCTACAGTCTTTTATAAAACATCTCAATACACTTTAGCACAGTTTCTTAAATTCTATTTTCTCCACTAATTAATTCACGTAGTGAAAACAAGCTGAAACCTTGTGGTTCTGATCTTATAAACAATATAGCTATGAGAAGAATATTCAATTAGGAATCTATAGTTCACTTAAAATTTCAGAGAGTTTAAATTCTTAAATACCCCTTGCTATTTTTATCTTTTTTCTAAAGCCTGTGCCAGAAAGAAATACTGCCAGTAACAAGGCAAAGAAAGAATCGTTGAAAAAATCTATGAAGATCTGACTTGAAAATGATTCCCTTTGGTTACAGATTTAAGATTTACCAGGGTAGACATATAAGCTAGGGCTAAAAGTACTTGTCTCAATTGGCATTGGTTCCTTTATTATTTAACGTCCTGTGATGAAGTTAGCAGTTTGCTACATTGATATATTTAAGGAATTCAAATACCAACCAAGAAATCAAAAGCTAAATATTTTAAAATACTGAAGAAGGCAGGACACTTAAAACCTTTAAATTTGCTTATATAATCATCTAATCTTGTTGCTTTTTCAAAATTCTTACTCAGTTTTTTACTTCATACTCTTTTAGAGCTCCAAATTTTTATCTTTTAGATTCAATGAATTCCAATTCAATTATTTCCAATTTAATTGCAATTCTTCCCCTTAGGAGGAATAGGGACTGATAAAATCTAATTCATACATAAAAACAAATAAATGACCTGTATTACACAAATTAAATTACTCAAAAGTTGATATCAAGTGGTAACAAAAGACACACACAAATATTTAATTTAAAATAGCATACAAAGATCAGTATATACCAAATGAGTTATCTTAAAGTAAAACATATGTGCCCTTGGGATATGTTCTACACACAGGATGCTTCTGATTTTAACCTGTACTAATCAATAGATCTATATTTCAGTTTCATATACCTTTGCATCATTGCTTAGTGATTCCTATATCATTTTGGGATATTGCAAGAATCATATCTTGTGCAGACTTATATAAGTATAACCAAGCATATGACAAGACCAAATATTCATCTATGTAGCTGTTTAGAATAATCTCAGATTAAAAACAGTAGAAGATGCTAACGAAGGTATTGCAACAACAAGATCCATTAGATAAAAGAAAGAAAATACAGATTATCTTGCCCTGGTTATAGAGATTTGCTATGAAGGAATAAGCAATTGGGAATCATTATAGCAGCATCAATACTGGTCTTTCAGACCAGAAACTAACAACACAGAATGACTCAAATAATAGGATAAAACATACTAAGTTCCATTTAATTCTAGGCAAGAACAGTATAAGCAGTCAAGTGTATGAAAGGATACCATTAGCCAGGCTCAGAATTAACCAGGTGGGGAGAATTCTTGGATGGGAAACTGAGTCAAGAGGGGTTTACCTTAGTTTTTTCAAGATTACCCTCCCAATATTTTCTCCAGAGACAGATATCCCTTGGCCTCAGATCACAGACCTCACTCCACATTGAGCTGCTAGCATTTTTCTTGAAGTGGGGAAAGGACACAGGAAGCCTAAAAAGAAAGTTCAACAAGAACATTCCTGGTCCCAAATGACTTCACCTCAAACAGCAAAATTTCACTAATCATAGTAGGGCTGGCAGAATTGTTATCAATACTCTCAAGTTGCTGCAATAAATTAATAGGTAAAAATTTATCAAACTTTCTAAAAAAGTTACACAAAAGATTACTTAAATTCCTTTCTTTTACTATTTCCCTTTCTCAAATACAGTTTAAAACTTGTCCTCATGGAAAAGGCCCTTAGTAGAATTTTAAAAAGCAATTATATTTTGTAAATTCACTTAGATAGTGAATATATGATAGTTTATTCAAAAAGGATCTTTCAGAAAAAGCTGACATCAATTTGCAGACTAACAGTCATTTCTTAAGATATTATACATTAACCCCTAGAACAGACTGGGGTCTGTTAAGACTAAGTAAGTTAAAGATATAATTCCAGTACAGATCATTCCACATATAGATTAGTAATTTTCATAATCACAAATCAGCACACAAATAACTTTTGTACCATAAACAAACTTGAAAAATTTCCCATTTATTCAAGGAATATTTGTAATGTGGAGGGGGAATATTGTTTCCTAAATAAAGCAATTTAGTAATTCTTTCATAGGGCTGATAAATTTTACATGACCTCACACAGTCAGAACTTGGCAGGCTTATGCATGAGAAAAAATTTTTACAAGATCTTTCTCCTACTGTTTTTCTTTTCCAAAAATTAAGCAATCATTATTTTTCCCTTTGAAAATATTCCCAATTAAATGCTTTATAAGTCTTGTACAATAACTCCTAATAATTTTAAAATTTTACAGTAACTAAATCAAAAAGAATCAAAATTCTTAATGAAATAAAATTATCACTCCCTTAATATGATTCCTTACACTCCCAGAATTTATAATACAAGCAAATATAGAGACATGATAATAATAGTTACAATATCATAAATTTAAAACATAAAATAAAACTCCACACTGATCAGCTGATACTCAGTCAAAGGCATTTCCAAATTACCCTTACATAGAAAATTATTCATTCTACAAAAGTGACTTTTAAACTCACAATCCCCATAGCTTGGAAAAGGTATTAGTACAAAATACATTTCGTTAAAGGGCCAAGTAGCAAAAAGGTCACCTAAGATAAATGAATCTTACAGTAAAATTACTAGGAGATTATCTATCTATATTTATAACTATATACCTACAAATCTTTACTAGTTTAACTTTACAACTGGTACTGTTACTATCAAACATGCAGGGCTAAACATTATAAGCCCTTGTTGCTAAAATTCCTTATTGTACTTACAGCGCTGGTGAGACTTTAGAACTCTTCATTTCACAAATGAGGACATCTAAAAGAGTTTCTTGTCATATCAAATTCACAATAAAAACATTATTATCTATTGTAACCCTAAAGAACAGTTTTTAACAATTTACACCATCCTTTTAACAATTAAATCTATAATCCACAAGAATCCAGATTTTAAAAGAGTTGACCACTTTAACAATATTGCTAATACAATGACTTATCAAAATAGTATGGGCACTATCTTCATACACATCACAGGATGAAAAAAACCCTGAAGTAACTTGTTGTAAGATCACATAACAAATAATAAACACATAAATGAATAAATAAATAAAATCTGACATCATAATTGTCCTATTAAGAAAGACACGTTTCACTCAAAAGGAGACCAGAATAAAATTGATCACACCTAAATCTATTTCCCAAATGTTATCATATAGAATCTCAAACTTATAATTTCAATCATTTAGTATTGTATTTTTTACAAGGGCCATTTATTCCAAGCATTTCATATTATGGGATTCACTATTTTCAGCTAATCCACTGCTAAAGATGGCATTCTGATATTAGGTTTTAATCTACCTCAATTATCCCATTAAAAGTGCATTTTAAGTTAGTTCATATCTGGCAATGGTTAAAACCTCAGAAAGATAATTTTAGAACATATTGTTCAAGCAAAAACAATGACTTGTTAAAGACTTTTATCCTCAAGGTGCAATGTTGACTATAAATATACCTATAACAATTAAATTGTTGAATTATGTTCTCCAGCTACAACTGTGTTATTCCTTGAGAAATGAAAGCACCTCATCCTTTATTATCTGGAAGGAAAGAGAGTTTGGTATAATGTTTCTCATAATTCTAGTCCTAATGTTGGCTGTGAGTTAAAAAAAATCCACTTAGATGTTCTTTAGTAATTATAAAAATATTTAAAAAGATTAAAAACCTGATTTATTTAAATAATAATTAAATTCTGTTATATTATTCCAGGCATAACACAAAAAAATGGACAAGAGTCAAATAATTTACAGCAAAATTTCTAATTTCAAAACACACACCAATTCAAAATTTATTTCTAAATTGATTTCTACTTCACATGAATTTGTAAAACTCTCAAGTATCCAATTAGGTTTTCTAATAAAACTTATGTACCTCATTTACATATTTTTTTCTCTTTTTTATCAACCAGGAAAGAGTTAATATTAAAATGTGAGCTGCAGTTTATTTTTTTTTTCACTTCATTTCACTGAAAACCTTCCTAGCAAGCTGCTCCCTAATCAGGAAAATGATCTTCTTTTCTTAGCTGTAAAATCATAAATCTGTCATCTTGGGTTATTTCTCTTAAAACATATTCTAAAGAATATTAACCCCAAATTTACTAGAATATTTCAGCATTTATAAAAAGAAATCTATTATCATAATTTAGAGATTGACAGCATTCATAGAGAATTTACATTTCAGTCATAAACTCAGTTTCTAATGAATTTATGGTATCAATTTCTACAATTTGAGGGAAAAAATTTCCTTACTTCTCATCCATCTTTTCCTTAGCACTCCCAGAACTTCACTGGAACTTGGAAATTATAGAGGAGAGATTTGTTCCGAAGGCACAGACAGGTCACATACAGACACCATTGCAGTTACTTAGACACAGATAAACAGACAGCTGTGAGAGATAGTGGCCCTCATATGACTTTACTGGTGAGGTGCCAGTTACCAGCCTTCTGAATAACTACCTCTCCTGATAATTTACCTCCTCTGCTCATAGAAATCTTTTACTGATTCAACTTAAATAAATGCCACTGACAGACAGTCTTACATATTGCTTTATTCAGTCTGGTCATTGGAAACCATGATTTCTGAAACACAAAAATTTAGAATCAATTTTAAGTTTATCCTCCTTCAAATCACCAACTCTGGACCATATAAGACCCCAGTTCCCACTAAATTCTGAAAGACACTGTAACAGAGTTGGGGCTACAGGAAACCCCACAAACTCCTAGAAACAGGGGATATCAAAGACTACTGGAGCTTCAAGTTATTTATCTCATCTTACTTTGATAAATCCTCCCTAATAAAATGCATTCTGTTAGAGGCCCATCGTGGAGAACAGATCTGAGCTTTTATCTTTATCTCTCTCTCTCTCTCTCTCTCTCTCTCTCTCTCTCTCTCTCTCTCTCTCTCTCATCAATTACTTCCACATCTTATGTTAGCAACCTCTAATACAAATAAAACACATAGCAAAGTTATATTATCCCACTGAACACAAATAGCACTCCAAACTGACATAGACAGACAAAAAGCTGCAATTTTTCCCAGTGAAGATGTTCACCTTAAGCTTGAAGTCAGAACTGTGGAATTTAAGATGAAAGGGAGAGCCGGATCTCCACCTACAGCCCTCAAGAAGAAACTCCCCCTTTCAGGGACAAAAATCTCACCAGGGAGTACTCACCAGGGGTTCATCATGAGGCTTGAGGGGCACCAGACCCACCACCTCTATCCTACAACTGCCACCATAAACTTCCATGAGTGAAATTTAACAAATGGGGAAGTTGAGGCAATTCTCTAAGCAAAATAACATTTATCAGCAGAGGCATGCTGTTTGTCAACAAGGGACCAATAGATTGCCTCACTTGATGCCAAAGGACAGTTCCCTTTTTATAGTTTCTTGGGAATACAGAATAAAGAACAGAACAGACAGATGATATCATGGGGATGAGGACAACATGAGGCCCAGGGAGCTACATGATTGGTTGGAAATTTCATAATGGGGATTAGCAATGACCCCCCTTCTTCTTCTCATGAGACTAAGAACTGCTCATCATTTGGATGTAGCAGCAAGAGAATGGACCAGACCCTTTTGGACAACAATTAGACTTCCTTGAAGGACAGCTTGGTGCTATAATGATACTAGGCCTGACTCCCTTGTGTCCATATGCATCCTCCAAGGTCAGTTAAATTCCTTGAGGCAAGGCTAGATCAGTAATTAGAAGGACAGTTGAATTTTTAAATGTAATCCGTTACAAGCCAGCTGACTTTCTGAAGAACCATGACTTAAGCAGTTATAGGACAAAATCAGTTACTCCTAGAAAGGATCAATAAGAAAATGATAGAGAATCAATTTTGACACTCTCAATGCTTACTATGTGCCAGGCACTGTGGTAAGCTATTTCTTATTATTTGTATTATGTATTACGTAGTCCATTACAATAGACCATTTAAAAGATCACTAATATTAAGAAGCTATTGTTAGATCATTTGATCCTTATAACAACCCTCAGAGGTAGGTGCTATTATCATCCTCATTTTACAGATGAGAAAACTGAGGTAAGCAAGGTAAGTAGCTTGCCCAAGGTCACACAGCTAGCACATGTCTGAAGGTGGTTTTGAACTCAGGTCTTCTCCAATCCAGACACGAGTGCTCTATCCACTGTACTAGCTCTCTGCTCCTACCCAGAGAAATGCTCAGGCACCTTTCAATGGCTCACATTTTTTTTTTTTCTAGAATAAAACATTAACTTTTCACTTGGGTATTTGAAGTACTTTGCAATCTGGCTCCAGTTTTCCTTTCTATTTTATTTCTAGTTTATTATACGTCTACCCCCTAAAGCCCTGTGTTCTTATGGTCTACTTCCTTTATCCCAAATTCCACCATCCATGCCTTTGCATGAGCCATCCTCCCTGTCTAGAATGCACTCTTTCCTTGTCTCTGCTTCTTGGAATTCTCAGTTTCCTTCAAGGCTTAGGAGTCTCCTGCGAAAGGAAGCTTTACTTTTTATTCCTTGTTAGTGCTATCTCCTTCCTACTCAAATTATTATGCAGAAATATAACTGTTCACATGTATTCCCACCATTAGAATTCAAGTTTCCTGAGGCCAGGGATTTTTTGGGGGAGGGAGAAGGTCTATTTGTTTTCCCTCCTTGCCCAAAGTAGGGATTGCATCTGAATGAATTTAACTTTCCCTCTGCTTTGCTGCTTTCCACAATTTAGTTCTCCCCCAAGTTATGGTGGTATAGATAGCCAGCCATCTGCTTTCTCAGGCTGAGCTGTTTGCTGCTGTCTGCAGTTCAACTCTCCTCCTCTAGATGGTGCTTGTCACTTTTCTCTAACCAGGCCTGTATGGAGTAAGACTGAGAGTGTCATTTTCCCTAGGTCAAATGAAAACCCTCCTGTTAGTGTTAATGTAACCCATAACCCAACATCCGAAGTTCTGAGCTTACATGGTACGGAATAATTGATCAAAATGTTAAATAGCACAGGACAAGCACCGATCACTTCACTGGAGGCCTCCTGCCTTGTTGGTGTTGGACCATAAACAAGTGCTCTCTGAGTCTAAGTCATCCAACTAGATCTGAATTCATCTGATTGTTTCATCTGCTAATTAGTACTCCTCTGTCTGCTCCACAAGAATATTATAAGATACTTTGTCAAAAGCATTGCTAAAATCTAGATAGACTGTATCCCTAGGATTTTCCCCCAGATACAAGTTTAATAATTCTGTTTTTAAAAAAAGGAAATGGAATTAATTTAGCATGGTCTATTCTTGATGAAACTATGCTTACTCTTTATAATTTATAGCTGTCATCCATCTCTCGATTTTATTATTATTTCAATAGGTTTTTATGAATGTCTTCTATTTCTTATGTCATTAAGGTCATCTCGAGTATCCCTCCCTGTCCCTCTCCCAGAGATCCAGCCTATATAACCAAGAGTATTTTTAAGTTTCTACAACTTCTCTAACATTGATTATTGATATTTTTGTTAATTTTTGTCAATTTACAGGGTGTGAGGTGAAACTGTAGGGGTTGTTTTGATTTATATCTCTTTTATTATTAGTGATTTGGAGCTTTTTTTCATGTAGCTGTGAATACTTTTTTTGAGAACTGTTCATATCCTTGGACCACATATCTATTGAGGAATAGTGATTAGTCATATATATATATATGTATACATACATACATATAAATATATAATTTGTTACATATATTTTATACATACATGACTAAATATATATTTATAAACACAAATTATATATGTATATATCTATTTATATAATATATTTGGAAACCAAACCCTTCTCAGAGAAATTTGATATAAAGATTTTATCCCATTTGACCATTTCCTTTCAAGGTGCATTAATTTTGTTTCTGCAAAAGCCTTTTAGTTTCAATTAATCAAAGATATCTATATTGCCTTTTGAAATTGCCTCTGTCTCTTGTTTGGTTAAGAATACATTTCTTAAGGGAAGCTGAAAACTGGGAAAGAATTTTTACAAGTAATGTCTGTGATAAAGGGCTCATTTTAAAAATATATAGAGAACTGAGTCAAATTTACAAGAATTCAAGTCATTACCCAATTGATAAATGGTCAAAGGATAACAGGCAGTTTTCATAGGAAGAAATTAAAGCTAACTATAGTTATATGAAAAAAATGCTCTAAATCACCATTGATTAGAGAGATGAAAATCAAAACAACTCTGAGGTACCACATCACATGACAAAACAGGAAGATGATAAATGTTAGAGAAGATGTGGGAAAATTGGAACACTAATTCATTGCTGGCAGAACTGTGAGCTGATCCAACCATTCTGGAGAGCAATTTGGAACTATGCTCTCAAAAGGCTACAAAAATGTGCATACCTTTTGACCCAGCAATATCACTTCTAGGGCTGAAAGAGATCATAAAAATGGGAATAGGTCCCACATATACAAAAACATTTATAGCAGCTCTTTTTGTGGTAGCTAAGAACTGGAAATTGAGGGGATGCCCATCAATTGGGGAATGGCTGAACAAGTTGTGGTATATGAATGTAATGGTATACTATTGTGATATAAGAAACAACAGTCAGACTTCAGAAAAACTTGGAAAGACTTATATGAACTGATGCTGAGTGAAATGAACAGAACCAGGAGAACATTATACACAGAAATGGCCACAGTGTGTGAGGACTGTTTCTTAAAGACTAAGCCCTTCACAGCAATGCAAAGACCTAAAACATTCCCAAAGGACTCCTGAGGCAAAATGCCATCCATATCCAAGAAAGAACTATGGAATTGGAACTCAGAACAAAGCAGACTATTTTCTCTTGTGCTATGTTTTTTTTTTTTCTTGTGGTTTCTCCTACTCTCTTTAATTCTTCTATGCAACATGACTAATGTGAAAATGTATTTAATAAGAATGTATGTGTAGAACCCACATAAGATTGCAAGCTATCTTGGGGAAGGAGGGGAGAAAGAGAGAGAGGAAGAAAATTTAAAACTTATTGAAGTGATTGTTGAAATCTGAAAACAAATAAATAAATTAATTTAAAAAAAAAAGAATATATCTCCTACCCATAGGTATGAGTTATATATGATCTGCTTCTCTTTTAATTTTTTAAAGTAGGCTGTTCTTTAATATTAAGACTACTTATCTATTTAGAATGTATTGTGGAATGTGGCAAAAGGTGTTGATCTATTCCTAATTTCTTCCAGGCTGCTTTTGAGTTTTCCCAGCAGTTTTTAATCAAACAGGGAGCTTTTCCCTAGGTAACTTATGTTTTCCACTTTATTAAGCACTGGATTATTGAGTTCTGTTGTTTCTGAATTTCCCTTTGTCTAGTCTGTTCCATTATTCTCTCTTTATCCAAAATCAGATGGTTTTTGAATTGACATTCAGTTTATGAAATTATGAGATTAGAGTAGGCATTCCTGATTCTTTGGGTACTAACCAGGAAAGACCATGATGGCAACAGGAAATGGGGCTGCAATCACATTTGTGTGGGCAAGCAAAGTAAGATCTTTTGGCTGTTTTTGTTTATACCAAGAAGTATAATGCCTCTGAATAATGTGATTAAGGAAGATCTTTCCCACCCACTGTTGGGCCTGCCCATTGATGGAAGCTTGATTAGGGGAGTTGTTTGGTAGGAGGGTCCCAAGTACCTTTTGGTTTTTCTATTGAGGCACTGGGTCAGAGGGTCATGCCCTCTGGCTCTGAAAAGTGTATAAATACTCTGAGGGTGAGGTATAAATACTCTGGGGCTTACTGACTGGAAGTGTTTGTCCACATGAGGACTCTGGGAAGGCACTAAAGAATCCCCTGGCTTTGAAGATCCAGATATTGGTGCTTCCCTCTCTGCTAACTATGGTCAGACAGTTGGACCTGTCTGTTGAACTATAATGTATGTCTTTATTATGGTCAGACAGAGGAAGCCCTATCTGTTGTTCTTTGATTTCTCTGTATTTTCTCTGAAGCTCAGGGTGCTGACTTTCCCCCCTGAACTAAGTGAACGATACATGTGCTTGGTTAAAGTGATTTTTAACCCCTCAAAATTTGCATTTCCTTTTAGAGAAGCAGATCAAAGAACCTGTGATAACAGGCCCCTCTATGATTGTTGGGGTGCTTACTGATACAACATTTTAAAAACCACATAGAGTATGGGGGCAAACAGCACAGAAAATATAGAGAAAAGCAGTGAAAGCTGCACAGAAGCAGATACCATGGGGATAAAAAATGGGGATGGTGAAGGAAAGCAGGTGGCAAGAGGAAGATAATGGGGAGGGGGAGATGCAAAGGGTATCACACATCTAACCATGGATTAGAGTTGTGGTGCCTAGTCTACACAGACTAATGGAGATGAAAGAGGGATTGGAAAGGTGGACAGGATTCTGAGGTCTCATTTTTATAGGGTTTTGAAGGGAACAGACCAGTTCCTATCTGTGGCACCCTGGAGTTTCTTCATTAACATATCCAAATCATTTCAAAGTTGTCAGTAAAACATTAAAGTTAATGTGTCTAAAATCTCTCAAAATTATCAGTACCTTTTGGTGATCTGTTGGTCTTTACTGTGGAGGTTTGAAATTTATCTGGGACTTACATATTACAGGACCAAAAGGCCCTGACAGCAGTTACCTAGATAACTTCTCTTGATTCAGCACATATTACCAGGATGTGAATTTTGGTTAATATTTGAAAAATTTGCAAATTGCTCTCCTTTGATCTTTGAAGTGATTTGTATGTGACTTACAGGTTCCCCTTTGCAATCTTACTTCATGCTGTTACCCCTTTATACGTGCTACTTATAAACTTATCTACTGTAATGACTAAGAATGGGAGGATGTTAGGGGGACCAGAACAAGATGTAATTTTAACATAATTTTGATTACCAGTGCTTTATAATATAATTTGTGTTCTGGAAGTGCTAGTCTTCCTTCATCTCAACTTTTCATCATTTCCTTGATACTCTAGATCTTTTGTTTCTCCAAATGGATTTTGTTATTATTTTATCAAGCTCTAAAGCATATCCCCTTGATAATTTGATTAGTATAGCACTAAAAGTGTAAATTAATTTGGGTAGTATTGCCATTTTTATTATATTGACGCAACCTAGACATGAGCATTGATTATCCATCCAGCTGTTTAAGTTCTTTATTTCTTTAAGGAGCACATTGTAATTGAATCTATACAAATATTTTGTGTGCTTTGGTGGATTAATCCCCAAATACTTTATGTGTTTCATCTTTATTTGGAATGGGAGTTCCTTTCTATTAGTGTTTCTTTGTTTTTGTTATTGCTATTAGAAATACTGTTGACTTTTGAGGGATTTTTTTTTGTAGTTTGTACCTTTGCTGAAGTCATTGTCTCAATTATTATCTTTGCTGATATTCTAGGATTTTCCAACTACAAGATCATGTCATCAGCAAATAGGGGTCGTTTTACCTCCTCTTCACTAATCTTTATGCCTTAATTCTTTCTTTTGTCTTGTTTCTGTTCCTAGAATTTCCAGAACTACATCAAATAACAGTGGGGATCACTCCTGTATTTATTGGAAAAGATTCTAGGCTATCCCCATTTCATATAATTTTTCTTTATGTTTTTAAATAGATGCTTTTTGTGAGATTTGAAAAGTTATTCTATGTATACACTTTGTAGGGTTCTTAGCATAAAAAAGTTTTTTATTTTGCTTTTTCTGTATTTCCTTTTTCTATTTGTTAACGTATATTTATGCAGACACAATTTTATCCCCTGAGGACTGCTGTAGGTAAATCCCAGAAATTTTGATATTCTGTTTCATCATTATAATTTTATTTTACATAATTATTGTTTCTATGATTTTTTTTTTAGCTCACTCATTTAGGATGTAGGGCTCTTGTTCCTGAACCAATTACTATTTTTATTATCTTATAGTCTGTAAAGCATCCACTAAGTATTTCTGCCTCTTTATATCCATTTATAGTATTTCTGTGTTCTCATGGTCAATTTTTATAAAAACTATAAGTGGTTCTGAGAAATATGTATTTCCTTTTGCAGTATCATTTAGGAGATACTGTAAGTCTTTTAACTTGAGTTTCACTAGTAATTTTCTCAGTTCTATATTCGCTTTTCTTTCCACCATTGTGTTACTGTGTCTTCTTCTAGCTCAGATATTTCCTTTATGAATTTGGATAAGATATTTTGAGCATATGTTTATTATTTTTTAAAAATTAATTTATATATGTTTATTATTGATAATAATTTATTATCTGTGGTTCCTTTTCTTTTGTTCAGTAAGTGGTGGCTTTTGGTATTTAATGTAGTTTTCTCACTTATTCCTTTTTGTTATTTTACTATTCGAATATTTGTTTTTGTTTTGTCAGCATGATTGCAGTTTCTGCTTTTTTGGATTCATTTGATGAATGGTACATTCCTCCCCCCCATCCTCTCAGTTTTATTTTGCGTAGGTCTTTAGAGTTTTTAAATGTGTTTCTTATAAACAGCAGATTGTAGGATTTGTTTTCTTATCTATTCTGTCATTCTTTTTTATTTTATTGGATTGTTTCATTCATGCACATTTAAAGTTGTGAATGCTATGCTTGTATTTTCTCCCATTTATCTCCAATATTGGGGTTATGTTTCCCCCTTTCTTTTGCTGTAAATACAGTACCATGTTCCTTAATCTTTTTTCATTTAAAATGAATATTTTTATTTAGTGTTTTATGTTTTCCCAGTTACATGTAAAAGCATTTTTTTTTTTACCATTTGTTTTAAAAAATTTGAGTTCCAAATTTCTTCCCCTCCTCTCTACCCCCCTCCCCTATTGAGAAGGCAAATAATTTGATATAGGTTATCAGGGAGAACCCTGGACTGTAAGAGAGAGCACCATTTTGACCATCTTGTGCCTCATTCTTTGCAACTTTTCTGGAATGTCCTCTTTTCAGTAGGTGATTGAAATTTGGCAACATGAAATATCTAATCCTTGTACTGATTTGTTTGCAACTCTCAGAGGGTATTGTCAGGTATGTATTGGGGGGTGGGGATTAATTTGGTTCAGAGCAGAGACCAACAAACAAAGGAGGGCATGAAGCCTAGAAACCTAGGTGTTTCTGAGACACCATCTCTCTGTATGGCCTCCTACCCTGTTGATTTCATACTCATTTGTTCTTAGTCTATCCCTGGGTAATGTGTGTGTGTGTGTGTGTGTGTGTGTGTGTATGTGTGTATGTGTGTGTATGTGTGTGTATGTTAGTGTGTGTATGTATATGTGTATGTGTGTGTGTGTATGTGTTGAACCAAGAAAGGAAAAGGAAAAGATGTGATCTCTGAGAAACAAAGAGAAACAGAAGAGATAGAGAAAGATGAATAATAATATGGAAGGAAGAATGGCATTGGATTGGAGATTCATTAGAAGACCTTGATTATGGTCCTGGACTTGTTACTAACTAGCCATGTGACCTTGGGAAAGTCTTCTATATCTGTTTTTTCACCTATAAAATGAATTCAGACAATCTTTAATTCTCTATAAATCCAAGAGTAAAGTTGGGATGACCATGCTGGAATTGTTCAAGCTGGGCAGGTATAGTATGAGAAGACTTTCCTAAAGTGATGCCTTGAGCAGGGGTTTGAAGGAAGGTATGATTTCAGGTCCCAGATCAGATAATCAAAGGGATAATCTGATAGGGACAGAGGACTGTTGATTTCTTGGGTTCACTTATTCCTAGACTTGTTCTGTGGAAGGGCAAGTCTATCCATGAGCTGATGGAAAAGAATGATGTGCTGGAGGATTTTCTGAGGAACAACAAGAAAGCTGATCCAGTGGCTAAATACTGTTTCAACAAGGATGCTGTTGCTCATGAACCTATCACTAACTACTTGGATGTGAGTGCTACCCTCTCCAGTCCAGGAGCATCTTGTCCCTCCTCTCAGCTCCTTCTAGAATTCAGAGCAGCATTTCTATGGTGCTGGCACTACTAGGGAGAAGCCCTTAACCCTTTAGTCACCCTTCCCAACTTTCTCTCTCTTCTCTGGCCACCATCTTGTTTTGTTTAGGTGCCCCCCTTGTGGGGTGACATCCCTGAACCGTTGGTATAGTGGAGACAAAGATGATCATGTGCATGTGAAACAAAAGCCTGAAAACTAACAGAGGGGTAGGGCCTGATTGGAGGACATAGGACCAGTGCCTAGGATGCCAATCTGTGTGGAAGATATTCTAGTGCTCAGACCATTACTGCTTTTTTAATCTAGAAAAGTACAAAATGTTCATGCTAGTACATCATGATCTCTCTGTCTCTGTGTCCAATTATTCTCAAGACCCCATCCTCAAACCAATTCACCAGGATGCTGGTCTGTCATGAAGATACACTTGTTGGGTTGTGATAATCAGTGAACAAGCATTTATTAAGTGTTTAACACTTAATAAAATGTTTCTTTATAACTTTATCAAGTGCTTAGCATGTTAGGTGCTAAGGATGTTGTTCAGTCATTTCAGATGAATTCTACTCTTCATGACCCCATTTGGGGTTTTCTGGGCAAAGATACTGGAGTGGTTTATCATTCCCTTCTCCAACTCATTTGACTGAATGGAGAAACTGAGACAAACATGAATTAAGTGACTTGCTCAGGGTCACACAGCTAGTAAGTGTTTGAGGCCAGACTGGAGCTCTCCCCTTCTTGACTCTAGGCCTGGCATTCTGTCCACTGTGATGGGGATAAAAAGGCAGAAATGAAGCAGTCCCTGCCCATTAGGTGTTCAGATCAGCAAGATAACTGTGTTCAAATATTTGAAGGGTGTCATGTGCAAGAGGAATTATTAGACTCTTTGGCCCCAGGGAGCAGAAGCTTTTGGTGGAAGTTGAAAAGAGGCAAGATACCAGAAACCCACCCCCCTCTTTTTTTTTTAAAAAAGAAAACCAAAGTTGTCACAAATTAGGGTGGGCTGTATCCAGAGATGGGATGTTCCCCCTTCTTGGGATCATCACCAAGAGACTAGATGACCCTTCGTCAGGCATGGAATAACTGGCATTCCTTTTGATGATGAGATGGATTAATTGGCTTGAGATCCCTTCCAACTCTCAAATTCTGTGATTCTGATCTTCCATTCCACATTGGTAGAGAAATAGAAGCGCTTATAAAATTAGTATGTACAAAATCTATACAAAAATAACTCAATTCATATAGTTCTTCAAAGTTTACAAAGTATTTTCCTCCAATGACCTAGAGCAAGCAGTACAAGTGTTATTTTCACTCCCATTTTATAGATGAAGACAGTGGAATTAAACCCTTGTCAATGATTGACTAGCTAGTATCAAAGCTAGGATTTGAACCTAGGTTACATTCCGCTACATCATGTTACTGATTTCATTATTCTTTTTGCCAGAGCAGACTCAGGAGGATGGAGGTGGCAGTATACTCTGCTGGGATGGGGAGAGATAGGAGAAGGACTCATGGGCATGTAATGATAATTTGACTTCTGGAATATCCTATTCCATGCCCTTAGATCCCTTAATGTAGAAGCTGCTAGATGTTGTATTGTATTTCCACAATACTTGAATTGTTTCTTTCTAGCTGCTTGCAATATTTTCTCCTTGACCTGGGAACTCTGGAATTTGGCCACAATGTTCCTAGGAGTTTTTCTTTTTGGATCCCTTTCAGGTGGTGATCTGTGGATTCCTTGAATACTTATTTTGCCCTCTGGTTCTAGAATCTCAGGGCAGTTTTCCTTGATAATTTCATGAAAGATGATGTCTAGGCTCTTTTTTTGATAATGGCTTTCAGGTAGGCCCATAATTTTTAAATTGTCTCTCCTGGATCTATTTTCCAGGTCAGTTGTTTTTCTAATGAGATATTTCACATTATCTTCCATTTTTTCATTCTTTTGGTTTTGTTCTGTGATTTCTTGGTTTCTCATAAAGTCATTAGCCTCCATTTGTTCCATTCTAATTTTGAAAGAATTGTTTTCTTCAGTGAGCTTTTGAACCTCTTTTTCCATTTGGCTAATTCTACTTTTGAAAACATTCTTCTCCTTATTGGCTTTTTGAACCTCTTTTGCCAATTGAGTTAGCCTATTTTTCAAAGTGTTATTTTCTTCAGCATTTTTTTGGGTCTCCTTTAGCAGGGTGTTTACTTGTTTTTCATGCTTTTCTTTCATCTCTCTCATTTCTCTTCCCAGTTTTTCCTCCACCTCTCTAACTTGACTTTCAAAATTCTTTTTGAGAGCTCTTCCATGGCCTGAGCCCATTTAGTGGGCTGGGATACAGAAGCCTTGACTTCTGTGTCTTTCCCTGATGGTAAGCATTATTCTTCCTCATCAGAAAGGAAGGGAGGAAATGCCTGTTCACCAAGAAAGTAACCTTCTATAGTCTTATTTTTTTCCCCTTTTCTGGGCATTTTCCCAGCCAGTGACTTCTGAATATTCTCTTCACATCCACTTCGCCCCCAGATCCGCCCAGCCAGTGCTTGGGGTCTGAGATTGAAATGCTGCTTCCCAGCCTCAGGGCTTTGGACGGGGGCAGGGCAGCTGTTCAGTGTGAGATCAAGTTCAGGTGCTCGGGTGGGGGCATGGCCGCCACACAGGGCTCAGTTCCCTCAGGGGGTTTATGCAGAGACCTTCAACTATGGATCCAAGCTCCTGCCTGCTTTGGGAGCCCCAGTCTGCTCCCGCCCCTGCTGCTGTCTCCCGAGGGGGCCTGAGTTATGGGGGCACCCCACTCCCCTCTCGGCAAGCTGAGAAGACCCTCTCACCAACCATTGGGGTCCGTGGATGGAGGGACCTGCAGGCCACTGGAGATTCCATCCCTGAAGCCCGCTTGGATCCGCTCCTCTCGATGTCGTGTGGCCAAGGCAGGGCTGCTCTCGGCTCTGGGTCCGCAGTGTGACGGACCTTTTGCGAGAGGTTTTCAGGTCTCTCTGGAACAGAAATCTCCTCTGTTCCATTGTTCTGTGGCTTCCGCTGCTCCAGAATTTGTTGGGAGTTCTTTTTTACAGAGATTTTTATGGGCTGGGGGTTCAGAGCCAGCGCATGTGTGTCTTTCTACTCTGCCATCTTGGCTCCGCCCCCATGTAATGATAATTTAAGGTTAATGATGTGTGTCGGGGGAAAGAGTTAAAGCTCTTCCCTGCCCAATAACGGGCCTCAGTACTCTTTGTTAATTTTCTAATGAGGTACTGGTTCTCAAGGGTTGTGATGCCTTCTGGCTCTGAAACACTTGAAGGAAGGTTTTACTTTGGAGCTTAGTTTTTGGAAGGTCGTGCAGGCCGATGAGACTGGGCAGCTGCTAAGCAGCGGCAGCACTGTGAACACGCAGCGTGGGCGCTTCTGTGTCTGGTACCTGCGGATGCTCTGCCAAAGCAACACCCCCACGTGCACAGGGGCCGGCTAGCGCAGGCTCTTAGCTCCGCCTCTCTAAAAGGGAAAGAGGGAGCCACGGTCACGTTATCAAGCACATACATGCACATACACATACGCAACGTACGCATGTATGTGTACGTGTGCCCACACACCCTCCACTTAGTTCAGGGGCCTTGTGAGAAAATACAGAGAAATAAAGACCAGCCGACGGGGCTCCCAGCCGCCTGACCACCCGCCCTGCCTACCCCGCAGACCAACACGCAGAGAGCTGTCTGTGGGCGTGGGAGGGCAGCGTGGTCGCACACAGGCCTGCCCGGGCTGAGACGCTGCGGCTAGTCCTGGGCCAGCATGGGGCCCCGGGGTGGGGTGGGGGGCAGGGACCTCGGACCGAGCACCCCCAGGCTCGGCGAAGCCTCGGCGGCGGCCAGGTCACGGAACCTAAGCTGAGGCTCCGCTGCCTGAGGCCTCCGCAGGGACGTCCCTGGCCTTGCTTTCGGTGCTTGGGGCTGAGCCTGGGCGGACCCTCCCACGTGTTTGCTGACCCAGGGACAAGGGAAGGGACGGAGGATCTGGCCGGTCAGGGTTGCTAGACCCCCGGTGCTGGACAGCGCCTGCCGGACCGCCAGGACGCCCCCGGAGGTTTTAGGCCTTCTCTGTGGACTCCTTGACTCGCTCCTGACTACCTGGGAGGTTTTTTTTCCCCTTAATTATCCTATTTTTCCCATCATCCTCATCGCCCAGGATGTCGCTCCCGCACTCCCCCAGAGCCAGGCTTCGCATTGATGATTTTTCCGTTAAAACAAACAAACACCCAGGCAGAGAAGCTGCCCCCTCATAGGGCTGGGCGGGGGGTGTCCTCCTGGCAACTCCGTACCCCGCTGAAGGGGGCGTCCTCAGCCAAATGTGTCTTTCCCGCCTTTCTACTTAGGGAAATCGCGTCAGGCGCTCCCTCCTCCCCCTCAGGACTTCCCGGTCCTCTTTGGCGCGGGCTTTTCGACCTGGGCGTGCTGTCCACCCACTGCTGGACCAGGCCTGCTGTGAGTGGTCCCCACCTGGGGAAGGGAAGGGGAGGAGGGAGGGAGAGAGAACATGAGAGAAAGTGAGGAAAAGGAAGGAAAAGAGAGAGTGGGGGAGGGGGGAGGGAAGAGTGGGGGAGGGGGGAGAGAATGAGAGACAGAGAAGAGAGGGAGGGAGAGGAAAGGGAAGAAAATGAGGGGGGGGAGAATGGGGGAAGGGAGAGAGAATGAGAGAAGAAGGGGGAAAAGAAAGAGGGAGGGGGAGAGGAGGAGAGAGAGGGGAAGGGAAGAAAAAGAGAGGGGAGAGTGGGGGAGGGGAGGGGAGAGGGAATGAGAGAGAAAGGGGAAAAAAGAAAGAGGGAGGGAGAGGAGATGAGGGGGGAAAGGGAAGAAAAAGAGAGAGGGGGAGGGAAGAGTGGGAGAGGGGGAGAGAGAATGACAGAGAGGAAGGGGGGAAAAGAAAGAGGGGGGAGGAGAGAAGAGAGGGGGAAGGGAAGAAAAAGAGAGGGGAGGGGAGAGCGGGGGAGGGGGGGAGAGAGGGGAGACTGAATAGTCCTTAGCACGTAGTAGGTGCTTAATAAATACTGACTGACTTGTTCAGGAAACAGCAAGGAGGCGGTGCACAATGCTTGGCATGCAGTAGGCGCTTAATAGATGCTTGTGGCCTGCTGCCGCTCAGGAGGCGGGCCGTCCAGCCCCGGAGATGCACTCACCTTCCTGTGCCTCTGCAGCCAGTCCGCCTTCAGCGCGGGCGGCTGTCCGTCCATGCCGTCCTACCGCCCTGCGGGGCTGTGACCCGGTCACCGTGAGTAGCTCCTGCTCGCTTTGCTCCGGCCCGTGGTGCGAATCCTGCCGCTCCCTAGACAGAGCAAGTGCCGCCAGAACAGCTCATCAGGTCTGGGGAGCGCTGAGGCGACTCAGGGGCTGTGCGGTTAGCCGCCAGCTGCCTCAGTTTCCCCAACTGAAAGATGGGAATCACAATGGCACCAACCCCCTCCAGCTGTCGAGATTCCACCGAGGCGTGCTTAACACGGAGTGGGTGCGTGATGAGAGCCATCCGAGTCATGGATCCTGAAAAGTCCAAAGCGTCCCTGATTCAAGGATCCATACTACGACACCCAGTAGAGGTGGCTTTTTTAAAAATAATTGATTTTTGATGGATCTTCTAACATCCAGGAAAGGTAGTTAAAAATAATTGGTTTTTGATTTACGTCTTTCAGCATCGATGACAGATGCTTTTTAAAATTTAAAGTTTTAAATTTTAAAAAAATTGGAATTTT
Source organism: Notamacropus eugenii (assembly GCF_028372415.1). Lineage (NCBI taxonomy): Eukaryota > Metazoa > Chordata > Mammalia > Diprotodontia > Macropodidae > Notamacropus > Notamacropus eugenii. The sequence goes on along the minus strand of NC_092873.1, from coordinate 290,160,455 downwards.
TCAGTACCCAGGTAGTTTCTTTTTTAAAAATTAGTTTTTAATTGACATCTTTCAATATCCTTCGCAGTTTTCTTTATTGATATTTTTTAGACCCAGGACAGGCAGTTTTTTTAAGTTGATTTTTTAAAATTGAACAAATTTTTTTAAAAAGTTGAGCGTCTAGGGCAGATTTTTTAAATTGATTTTTATTGCTATCTTTCAACATTTAGGACAATTTTAATTGATTTTTATTGATATCTTTAAGCATCCAGGATAGTTTTTAAATTGATTTTTTATTGATATCTTATTTTTATTGATCTCTTGCATTTCAATCATTTGCATTTCAATACCTTCCCCTTCCCGAGCCATCCCTAATCATGAATAATTAAAAAAAGAGAAAAAAACCTAACTCATTGAAACTCACCACCTTACTGAAAAAGTCTGATCTTATGTGCAATGTTCCACACCTACGATTTCCCTCCTCAGCAAACAAGTGGGATGGGAGCACATTTCTTTCTACCTTTTAGGCGTCATGCGTTCCATGACTGGGCAACTCTATCAGATAATTTTTTGGTGTGGTGGATGCAGGGGGTGTTCTGGTGAATGTTTAAGAACTGACTCTGAAAAAAAAATTTCTGCACAGCACACTTTTAAATTTAATTTGTCTTATCAACATTTTCCCCATCACTTTCTTAAGTCTCAATAATCAACAATACAGTAAATCAAGTCCTATTGTTAGCATTTGTCTTTCCCAGGTGTAAATAATCACCACTAAAATTTAACAAAGCCGTGATTCTGAACCACTTCCAGCAACCCCCCTGGGTATGGAGGTTGTGATTTTGTCTTGTTAATTTATGGTCTGAGAGCTTGCCTGGGTCCTTGAGTCATTGGATAGACCATGATCACATAGGTTGTATGCTTTAGAGGCTTACCTGACTCCCAGGCCAGCACTTAATCCAATAGACCACCTAGTTTTTCAGACACTCCTTATACTGAGTCAAAATCACCCCCTTTTGTTCACTGGCCCTAGTTCTCTCTTCTGGAGAAGCAGAATAATGAGTTCTGTTCTCCTTATGATGGTACAAGACTTAGGTGACTCCAAATATTTCAGTGTTTTTCCTCCCTGAATCTTCTCTTCCCTAGGTTTTTTTTTTTTAACTATTCCTCATAGGACCATGGACTTAGAGCAAGAAGCAACTTTAAGAGTTATCTAGCCCAATCTCATTTTACAAATGGGCAAACAGCATCAGAGAACAGAAATGATTTGGCCAAGATCACACGGGTCGTGAGTAGTAAAGCCTGGGTTTAAATTGAAGTTCTGAGACTCTAAATCAAAGGTCTTTCCATCACATCTTAATCTAAAATCAGTTTCATTTGCTATATAGATCCTTACAGCCAGAAGTGAAATCCTGATATCAGGGTTAGAGGGCAGATATAAATCAATTAGTCCTTCTTTGCTTCATCCTATGTGGTCACATCATAAACGGTCAGAACCAAGGTCATCTGTGGTCTAGCCCTGGAAGAGGTCACACACATAATGCTTCTGATTTTCCCAGGAGAGATTCCATTCTCTGGAGGTTTCTAGCCTCACCTTCTGGACTTGGACTTTATTTAATCCCTCTGTTTATTTGTGAAGCTGTATTTGATTCCTCATAGACCCACAACTTGGCTTCCTTTGCTTAAGCGTCTGGATTCTCTCTGCCTTCAGTGTCCTGAAGCTCGTTTGGGAGTGGGGGTTTCTGACCCAGTTCTTTCATCTCTCCCCAGGTTCAGAATATTGTTGTCTGCAACCAGGAGTTTGGCTTGAGTGAAAACGACCCTCTCAGGCCCTTCTACTATTCCGACTTTGATAAGATTTTGGGCATGGCTTACCCAGCAATGGCTGTAGCTTGTTTTCCAACAGAGATGCAGGGAATGCTGCAGCAGGGACAGCTCCCAGAGCCTGGCTTTAGCTTCTACTTCTCCAGGTAAGAGCTCCCCTTCCACTGATCTGGGCCAAGGATCAAGGCTTCCAGGGCTCTTAGGCCCTCAGAAAGGCTACTTGGTACAGTGGCTAGACTGCTGGAGTCAGGAAGACCCGTGTTCAAATCCTGCCTCAGACACTTACTGGTTGTATGATTCTGGGAAAGTGAGAATTTGAATAGAGGTTCTGGAACTCTCAGCTTCAAAGTATTTTCTATCACATCATGCCAGTAGACTTAGTCTGAAACCAGTTTCATTTGCCCAGATCAGGGGTGGAGAACTTGAAGCCCTGTATGACCTTTTAGGTCTTTGGGTGTGGCCTTTTGACTGAGTCTAAGTTTTCCTTTTATTAAGGGGATTTGTTATGTAAAGTTTGGAGTCAGTCAAAGGGTCGAACTTGAGGACCTAGAGGGCTACATGTGGCCTCGAGGCCTCAGGTTCCCCATCCCTGCCCTAGAGTCTCAACCTAGAAGTGAAATCATGCTTCTGGGGCTAAGGGACAGATATAATTCAGTCTCAGTTCTCTCATCTGTGAAATGAAGATCATGATAACACTTACTTCCCAGTTTTGTTGAGAAGATCAAATAAGATAACAGATGTAAAGCATTTTGTGAGCCTTAAAGCACTATATAGACGCTATTATTATTATCACAAAAGGCTCTGACACCATGGGGTTCAGAATAAGACATGGGTGACTTACATTTTACACAGTATGATAGTTCCTAAAAGTTGTATGTAAATTGAATTTTTGGAAATCATATTTTAAGTCTAACTTTAAAGTATAATTGGATGCATCATTTTGTAACATAAAAAACCCCAAACCTTTGTAAAGTGAATCACTTCCCACTGATGAGCTCTTTGGTACACCTGAATTTTCATGTATTGAAGTAGGGCAAGCCTGTGGTTATTTAAAGGGAACTCAGAAGGAAGGGACAAATCTCCCAAATCTGACTGTGAGCTCCATGGAGAAAATTGTTCTCTTCAACCTCTGCTTTCCCCAAATGCCTTTGTATCCACAGGGCCTCTAATCCTGTTCCCTTGGGGGTGTTTCCTTTCTTTCTTGCCCTAAAGGAATATATGTTATATTGGAAAACAACATGTAAATAAATATTTAAGTAAACATAAAACATATCCATGTCAGTTGTAAAAAGGGGTTGTTTCTTGGTAAAACATTCCCAGCCAAGGGCAGAGAGGCAGCAGATACAAAGTTAGCGTGAAGTCATCTAGCCTTCCATGGTACAAAGGACAGGAGCAGTCTATGAAGGAGAATGTTTCTCCCCGTGGTCCCCAATCCCAAACATGCTGACCTTAGCTTTAGGAACTCTTCGTATAGTTTGTATTCAAGGACATCATTGGTGCCCACGCCTGTTTCTTCTTTCCTGGTTCAGTGACTCTTTGCTTTAACCCTGACTGTCCATCCTAACTCTGACCTTGGACTTTCTGGACAGTTAATACCCAAGGAAGCCCTCCTAAAGCTCCATGCCAGAGGAGGGGGTAAGACACCTGGACTCACCATATTCTTTCTCTGTTCCCAGTCAACCAACTCAGCAGTATGGAAGGGAGCTCATCCTTGGAGGTATGGACCCTCAGCTCTACTCTGGTCAGATCACCTGGACCCCCATGACTCAAGAAGTTTATTGGCAGATTGGTATTGAGGAGTAAGTCACCTCATTGATCTGTCCCCGAGCCAAGAAATAGTGTTTCCAGGGCCATCCCCTTATAAAAGACTGCTTTCTAGACTCTTTAGAGCTATATGATGCTAGCAATTATGATTTCCTGGGTGTAGAAGAAAGGGAGGAGGGTAATGGGGGCATTTTCTCCTTTATCATGAGAATGATGAAAGACCCTCTTAAGGGCTTCACAGTTTCTTTAGTGAGTTAAAGACTAAGGTAGATCTGAACTCTTGGTCCTCTGACCTCTAGCCCTTTAAATTATGATACTATTGGCAGCAGTGTGCTGGTAAATGTTTAACAACTAGCTTTCTGGGGAAGGGGGTATGCGCATGACACTTATGTTTAATCCACATTATAATTTTCTCCGTTTCTTTCTTAAGTCTAGACAATCAGTGAAATGATAAACTAAACCTGATTAGTAGACTGTACTAATTTCTGAAGCATAAGCACTCCCACTTAACAATTTGTAGCTGATTGAAAGTGGTGCCAGCACACCCCTGGCTGGTCCCTGCATCTTGCCAAAACAGCAGGTTGATGTTTTCAGGCCTCTTGAATCTGGGTCCCTGCCTTAGCTTTTCTGAGTCTCAATTTCCTTGTCTATAAAATGGGAATAATAAGGATACCTGCTTTGCTTTACCTCACCAGGTTGTTATGAGGGTCAGATGAGGTCATGTATGAGAAAGCCCTTTAGAAAAGTTAATACTTTTTATGATTGTAGTATATTAAGCTTATAATTACCAATAAGATATTAATTATTTTCAAAAATCTTCAATAGCTCTTCCTTGTCCACAAAATCGATCCAAACCCTTTGTTTAGCATTCAAGGATCTCATAAACTCCTGCAGTCAATATATCCAAACTTATTTCCCATTACTGCCCATCATGAATTATTTACTCACGTACAGTTGTCCTTTTACTGTGCGCACCTTTTGCCGTATTGTTTCCTATTTCCATACTTTCTACAGAAGTTCCCTTCTTTCTTCTCTCTACTTAACCACACTTGCTCATCTTCTAAGGGCTGGATCAGATCCCTCATCCTTCATGAAGCCAACCCTGGCCCAAGTTTATTTAATCCCAATATGGCCACTCATGAGCCATGAGGCCTAGGGTAAGTCACCTGACCTCTCTTGGTGACCATTTTTCTATCAGTAAAATCAAAGTATTGAATTGGATGGCCGCTAAGATGTCAGTTCTAAAATTCTGTGACTTTTTGACTTTGTCATCCTGACCCATGATGACTTCTTCCTTTGAATGTCTCTAGTACTCATTTCCCAGTACTCACTCACTTGACTCTTTATTAGTTTAGTTGATGTTCCATGTGGTTATTGCCCTATTTCTCTAGCTGAATGGTAGAATTTCAGTACCAGCTGGAGTGGGAAAGGGTCATGACTTCTGGCCTGGTTCGGTTGCCTGCTGAGCATTCTAACAGCCTTGGGTCTGGTCTCCCCTTCAGGTTTGCGATGGGTAATCAGGTCGCTGTATGGTGTTCCCAGGGCTGCCAGGCCATTGTGGATACAAGAACCTTCCTTCTGGCTGTTCCCCAGCAGTACATGAATGCCTTCCTGCAAGCCACAGGAGCCCAGCAGGTTCAGAATGGTGATGTGAGTGACCAGAGGCTGAGGGCCTCTCTGGAAGTCTGGGATGAGCTGACAGGAGGAGTCTGAACTCAACCTGTGAAGGGTGGCAGCAGGACTGGATGAGAAGCAGAGAACAAGAGTGGGGTCAAAGCAGAGGGGAGCTTTTCCTAGGGAGTGGATCTGCTCTTTGAGTATGAAGCATCCCTGGATGGGCAGGAGCTGCTGCTGAGTTCTACCTACCAGTATATGATAATGCAGAGCTCCAGATACTGGGGGCTCTTCAGTTATAAAAATATTTGTCCAGGAGAGTGAGTGATCTGAGACACACAGTCCATCTAAACTGATTATAAAAATGAGGGGAGACACAGAGAGAGACAGAGACAGAGATACAGACAAAGGGAAGGAGGGAGGGGGAGAGAGAGAGAAAGGAGGGAGGAAAAGAGAGAGAGAGAGGTGAGAGAATGAGGAAGAGGAGGGAAAAGAAGAGAAAAAGGAGGAAAGGGAGCGAGGCAGAGAAAAGGAGGGAGAAAAAGAGGGAAAGAGAGAAACAGAAGAAGGGAAGGAGAATAAAAAAGAGAGAAGAGACAGAGACAGACAGAGATAAACAGAGACAAAGAGAGCCAGAGGCAAAGAGAGACAGAGAAATAAGAGAGAAGGAAGGGGGAAAGCAGGAAGGAAAAGAGGGAGAGAGGAGAGAATGAGAAATAGGGAAGGAAGGAAAGAGAAAAGGAGGGGAAAGAGGAGAGAAGCAGAGAGAGAAGAAGTGAGGAAAGAAGAAAGGGAAGGAGAGAGAGAAAGAAGGAGGAAAGAAAGGAGGGAGAATGAAAGAGAGAGATAGAGACTAGGTAGTACTAATAGATTCATTGATGCTAATGAGAAGTATATTCTTTTTACCTCACAAAGATAGTGAGATTTTTACACTAGAAAAGAGGAAGCTTTGACAGAAGGTGGGATGAGAAAGGAGGAGGGGAGAGGGGAGAAATAACTGCTGTTTTCACATATTTGGAGGGCTGTCTTATGGAAGAGGGGGATTAGCCTAGTTCTGCTTGGCCCCAGGGACCAGAACAGGGGGGACGTTGAGGATTTTTGGCTTATTCTAAGGGGGAGGCTTCCTAACAGAGTCACCTTAGTGGGGACTAGGACATCGTAGGAAGTCATAAGTTTCATCCTCAGAAGTCAGGAAGGGAAGGCTGGTTTGCCTCTTGTTGGGGAATGTGGTAGAGGGGATTTTTGTTTACAGGTCAGTTTTAGTAGGTAGCCTCTGAAGAATCTTCCAATTCCGCAATTGTGTAATTCTCAGCACTGTTATTTGTGAAGCATATGGCAGGGAAAGTAGCTGACTGCTGCTCCACTCCATTCCTGTGAGAAGCTAGGGATGACCCAGCCTGTTCTGGAAACAATTATTTGTTGCTTGGTTTGCAATTACAAAGACATAACCTTTTTATGTGTGACTGTCTATATTTGTATATGATACAGGTGAAGTGAATTTTGGGAGTGTCTAAATGTCTACTCCCAGGCCTTTAAAAATTTAAACTGGAGGTGTCTGAGGTCAGAGACTGCCTCCCTGTGTTTATGACAGCCTGTTTTCATACTCAAAATTCCAGGATTCTGGCTGGGACTGTCTAGAGATGAGAGACAAGGAAAGCTCAGGGTCATTTGGCTTCCTATGAACCAACAATATAGTTCAGTGACAGTTTTTGCTGGAGGTGCTGGGCATGGGGGAATCCGACAGACAGGATGACCCACGATGGGGTTAATGGGTAGGTAGTGGCTTACTGTGGCTCCAAGGCCCACATCTGCTCTGCTCATTTCTTCCGTAGTTTTTGGTCAACTACAGCTACATCCAGGATATGCCGACCGTCACTTTTGTCCTCACTGGGGCCCAGTTCCCTCTGCCTCCCTCTGCCTATGTCTTAACCGTAAGTATCCACCCCTCAGGCTTGGCAGGGATGAAGAAGGAGGGTGAGCCTAGATCATCTTCTCCGTGTCCCAGATGACATGTTTGCAGCTCTGGAGAATTAGTCAGAAGAGATTGGTTGAGGATAGCCAAGGCTTCAGAGGTCTAACCAGGGAAGCCAGGGAAGGTTGAAGTTCCTGGGGAGAGGATCCAGGTTTAGTTATTAACCCTTTCTCTTTCCTCATTGACAGAACAATGGTTACTACTGGTTTGGGATTGAGGCCACCTATCTGCCCTCCCCCAGCGGGCAGCCTCTGTGGATTCTGGGCAACGTCTTCCTCAAGGAGTACTACTCTGTCTACGACATGGCCAACAACACGATTGGCTTTGTCTATTCTGCCTAGGCTAGAGGATGGCCAACCTCCCTTCTCTCTGTCTCCTCTCAGGCTATGGAGACCGTTTAAAGTTTGTTTGCACAGATGGGTCATGTTTCTTTCAATGTTTTTGAGTTTAATGTTCTTTTACCTAATGTAATATAAAAAAAACACTCTCAATATTTTGGTTTTTGAATAGGTCGGTTTTACAAATTTAAATTCCAGACATATTTCTGAAATAAAGCCTTTCAGTTGTTTTAACTATGGGGTGATTATTTTTTAAACTAGACTTACGATTTATATTGGTTTCCTCTAGGTGAAAAAACTCCCTCCACTGATGTGGATTGGCATCTGTTTCTAAATCTTTTACCATGTGACCTTGGGCAAGTCACTTAAACTCCTTGGATCTCAGTTTTCTCATCTGTAAAATGCAGAACTTGAAGTCAGTTAGAGGTTCTTAACCTGAGATCAATAAACTTTTTAAAAAAATGTTTTCATAACTATATTCCAGTGTAATTGGTTTTTTTGTTATCCTATGTATTTTATGCATTTAAAAACATTTTGCTGAGAAATCCGTAGGCTTTGCCAGACTACTAAAGGGTTCCATGTCATAGAAAAGATTAAGAACTCTTAGAGTAGAAGGATTATGAAGCCTTTCAGCTCAATCAATCAACATTTATTGAGCACCTACTACGTGCCAGGCACTATGCTAAGTACCAGGGATACAAAAAGAGGCAAAAACCAGTCCCTCCCCTCAAGTATCTTAGAGCCTGTGATTATGTGTATTTTGTACAGATACAGCTAGAGAGTTGCTTGGGGGAAATTAAGAGGTTGAGTAACTTGGCCAGGGTCACATGGTCAGTATACTTGAGAGGCCAGAGTTGAACCTTGGCTCCTGAACTGTCCTTCTATCCAATATGCTACCCTATGCATCATAGGGCTTATAATAGTAAGTAAGCCAACACAGGAGACAAAGTTACACGAGAGATTCAAGTCCTGACTACCCTGATTTCACTGCAATCTTGAATCGTTGCTTTGGCTTGCTTTGAGGAAGGGAAGCCCCATGGACAACCCTAGTTCAGGCAACCAGTTCCAACCAGGCAGCAACGGGTAGTTCTCCATGGCCAGTAGGAATTAAGGGTGGTATGATTTTACCCTGGGGTAGACAAGAAGAGCTGGAGCCTCTAGAACAGTCTGGATATAGCCAGAATTCAGGTTCCTTTGGCCCATTTGTAGACATGGAGTGTCTGCTTGGACCTGGCCTAGGTCCCTCTGACTCTCAGCCCTCCTTGTGAACCTCTGTTCCTCTGAGATGGTGGGAAAAGACCAGTTGGAGATCCTTGTGGCTCTCAGCCTGTTCATGCCTTAGTCCTGGTTCTTTTTTATCTTATTTGGTCCAGTGTTGAAAAGAAAAATGCTGCAACTTATTTTGTTTGCATTTTGGCTCTGATTCCCTCTCCCTGGATTCCTACTTAGATCTCATCTCTGTGTCAACTTGTGTGACCCATAAGGACCATATATTAAATGAATGGAAATGAAAAGGGAAGATGCTACATGAAACCTTGGAGTGGCTGGTAAAGGTCTGAAATCTCCATTTTCCTATCACTTCCACTAGGAGCTGAATTCTCAATTTCAATTTCTCCAATGGAACAGATGAACCAAGGGTCCCTTTATGCTGGACTATCAGGGATCCCCCATATCAAAGCCACAAAGACAGGAGGGAAAAGGGAGCAGCCTCATTATTTGAGATGATGGTTCAGCTACGTTCTTTCCTGTAGACACCAAGGCAGCTGTTTCCTAGCCAATCTCTAGTCCAAATGGTCACTGAAAAGTTTCTCTAATGGCTCTGCTATTACCCTGCACTGCCTGGGTACCACAAACTCACACTTCACACTTACTTTCCATACTGTCCCAGGTGTGTTTCCACCTGTATCTTCATCTTATACTTGTGTTCGTGATTTGTTCTAGAAGACCATGACATCAGAAAAATGATGACCTGACTTGCACTTGACTTTGTTTTGAGTGAGGAAGGGCATATTGCCTTTATGTTAGAATATCTCAGACAACTCAGCTTCCACCATACGGTTCCCACTCTTTATCTAAGTCTAAAAAATCTGGAAAATCATAGGGAAGAATATGTAGGTGGTTTCAGACTTGACTTCTTTAATTCAATTTGTTTAGTCAATTTGGTTTCAAAATATTCTGAAGGAATAAAGGTCTGGCCCTTTTGAGAGGTCAAATAGATGACTAGAATGATAATTTCCTGAGAATTGAAGTTTGGAATAGTTAGAGCAATAGGAACTCTCACTCTAATTCTATGCTGGTAAATGTTTAACAACCAGCTCCCCCTACTCAAAAGTAGGCGACTATTGCACTTTTACATTTCATCTGCACTATTAACATTTCCTCCATCACTTTCTTGAGACTAGACAATCAATGAAACAATAAATCAAGTCCTGATCTGTAGCTTTCAATGATTTTCGAAGTGTAAGTGCTCACAGTGAAAATTTAACAACCAGCTTTTCATGAGTTGATGCAAGTCAACTCCAAGTATTCTCTTGAGTTAGGAGAAATAATCTTGATGTGTAAGCTTTTAAAAGGTAGTTTAGAAATACCTGGAAGAGAGAGAAGAGGCAAAGGTTGGGCATCCTAGGAGCTAATTAGGGAATTCAGGGATTAAAAGAAATAACTCAGTGGTAGGTGTTAAGGAAATGTGGTATTCCCACGAACCCCTCTCCCTTATGGTATGTTCAGTTGGCATTTGAGTCAGGGATATGAATACTTGAGGTGGGCCTGCTCCAAGGTGAGTGCCATGATCTTTTGTTACTTAACATTCCCTTTTCTCTGTGGGAATAAAACTCCCTCATATTTTAATTATATCAGATTAATGTTTACACTCTGGGTTACTTTCATACTCCCTGCACCCCTGCCTCCCCCTTTGTTGGGGAATATTCGTTAGGCTGTAGCCAAAAATAGAACCGAAAGTGGAAAGTTGGGATTGAAGCAGTGGAGATCTGAGTTACCTACTGAAAAGACAGGAAAGCCCAGGGCAATGAACCTGGTACAAACAAGGAGGGTAAGTAAAAACTCATCTCTATGGTCTCAACCTAACCTGCTGTGCTACAGAACTGAACTAAAAAAAAATTCTTCAAGTAGAAACTAATCAAACAGTCAGCTTGTACATAAACAGGGTAATGAACAAGTAAGTATTTAGGGACTATAGCTTAAAATAACTGAGTTATCAACTAGCTACTTAATTCATACTGTGAAGAGAAGTAAGATTTTTATATTAATCGATATGATAGGTGTAATGAATATACTAACGGATTAGAATTTTTCAGAATTACCTTTCTTGTGAGAGAGCTCACAATCTAGCTAAAAATGCTAAATCAAACCTTTGACAACATTCACAATCACTGGCATCCTTCTGCCTCTGTACCTCAAATGAAGCAATCAAGACTGTAGATCCTATGACCTACCAAGCAATGACCCTTAAAGACTTGAACAATGCTGTTCCCACAGAACTTCAGGACACCTGTACCTTAGCACTGTGGAATTTGTGGGCTGCTCATGGGAAACCACTCTGACCCTGGGAACGATTGTCTGTAATTCACCTTCTAGCCTCCCACCCCCTACCCCTTCCCACTTGTGATTTATTTATATAATCTCTGACTTCACTTCAGAAACATGGAATTCTGATCAGGAGAATTCTTGATCCTCTTTTTTTTTTTTTTAGGTAGGCAGGAAAGGTCTATTTCTTTTTATGTTTATTTATTTTTAGTTTTCAATATTAATTTCCCCAAAATTTTGAGTTCCAAATTTTCTTCCCATCTCTTCCCTCCTCCCACCCCAAAACACTGTGCATTCTGATTACCCCTTCCCTCAATATGCCCTCCCTTCTATCACATCCCTCCCTTCCATTATTCCCATCTTCTCTCTTGTTTTGTAGGGCAAGATAGATTTCTATATCCCATTACCTGTATTTCTTCTTTCCCAGTTGTACGCAAAAACAGTTCTCAACATTTGTTCCTAAAACCTGGAGTTCCAATTTCTCTCCCTTCCTCCCTCCCCACCCATTCCTACTGAGAAGGCAAGAAATTCAATATAGGCTATATATGTGTAGTTTTGCAAATGACTTCCACAATAGTCATGTTGTAAAAGACTAACTGTATTTCCCTCCATCCTATCCTACCCCCCATTTATTCTATTCTCTCTTTTGACCTTGTCCCTCCCCAAAATATTTACTTATAATTACTCCCTCCTCCCATTTGCCCCCCTTCTATCATCCCCCCTCCCCACTTGTCCCCTTCTCCCCTACTTTCCTGTAGTGTAAGATAGATTTTCATATTGAGTGTGTATGTTATTCCCTCCTTAAGCCAAATGTGATGAGAGTAAGCTTTGGTTTTTCCCTCTCACCTCCCCACTTTTCCCCTCTATTGAAAAAGCTTTTTCTTGCCTCTTTTATGAGAAATTGATTCTCCTCTTAATGAAGCTAATTAATTAAAGAGGTACCTGATTACTGGCACTTTTTCTCTGATCTGCTGTTAAGTCATTCTCAGGTTAGAAACTGTCTCAATAGAAATCCTGTTAACAATACTTAGATTTTTTTTTTAACCTTTGCTATAACCAGGGTATTTATTATCTTGTAACTGTAAGTAATTAGGGGGATGAGTCTACTGATGCAAAAAATATCTCATTCACTATTAAGCTAGAAAGAGGATTGCCCATTCCCTCCATTAACAGAGACTGAGGAGGACTGTTTTTAGCTTGGTGGATATTTTGTACCTGTTGCTTGCTTGGTGCTTTCAGTCTCTCTCTCTCTCTCTCTCTCTCTCTCTCTCTCTCTCTCTCTCTCTCTCTCTCTCTGTCTCTGTCTCTCTATCTCTCTCTTTCTTTCTGTCTCTTTGTCTCAGTCTTTCTCTCTCTGTCTCTGTATCTTTTTCTCTCTGTCTCTTTGTCTCTGTCTATCTATTTCTCTGTCTCTGTCTCTTTCTCTCTCTGTCTCTCTCTCTGTCTGTCTCTCTGTCTCTGTCTCTCTCTCTCAAGTGCCTAGGTCAGTGTCCTAAATAAGAAGAGTGGTGTCCTCCAATGGAGGAGAGGTTTTTCTTTCTACTTTTTCTTTCTTGGTCCCTTTTTACAGAATCACAGAATTTCTAAGTTGGGGAGTGACTTCAGAAAGCCTCTAGTCTAACCTGTACCCGACTAAGAATCCCCTTCCACAACCAGCTTGACAAGTAGCTATCCACTCATTGCCTGAAGACCTCTAGTGTGTGTGTGTGTGTGTGTGTGTGTGTGTGTGTGTGTGTGTGCGTGCGTGCGGTGTGCTTGTGCATGCATGTTGGAGGTGTTATGTGTAATGTCTCCTGTGGTAGTCCAATTCCACTTTGAGACAGCTTTAAGCGTGAGGAAGTTTTTGCTGATACCAAGTCGAAACTGATTTCTTTCTATCTGCCTTACACCATTCCTGGTTCTGCCCTCTGGAGTCCAGCAGGACAAATCTAATTCCTTGTAGTTGGTCTCTCTGCCCCAAGTCTCTCCCTGCTCCAAACCGTCCTCCTTTCAGCCATGAAATTGTAAGTCTGACCATATATCCCCAACCCCATTCAAGAAACTCCAGCGGCTCCCTTTTAACTCCAAGGTCAAATATAAATCCTGTGTGACTTTTCGTAACCCACCTTCTTTCTCCCTTTCCAAACTTCTTACACTTTACTTCCCTCCACATACTCTATGATCTGCTGACACTTGCTGATGTCTGCTGATCCTTCACTTCCTGACTCTGAATGTTTTCCTCCATTCCTGAAACACTCTCCCTCCTCATCTTGATCTCTTGGCTTCCCTGTCTTCCTCCAAAATCTCACCTTGAGTCCCACCCTCTGCAAGAAGCTCTCCCCAATCCTCTCTCATCTTAATACCTTCCCTCTGAAGTTATGTCTAATTTATCCTGTATATATCTTGTTTGTTTGCTTGTCTCCCCTATTAGATGGTGAACTCTTTGTGAAAAGGCAACATTTTTTCCTTTCTTTGCATCCCCTGCACCTACCAAGCACACTGCCTGGAACATGGTAGGTACTTAATAACTGACTTACCAATGACAACCCTTCAAACCCTTGAAAACATCCAACATCTTCTCTATGCCTTTTCCAGGATAAATATTCTCAGTTTCTTCAACCAAGAACAGACATAAACTTGTAGTCCTTTGCCATCTTGACTGGCCCCTGGACATTCTTCAGTTTATCAATGACCTTCAGAACAAAACTCCAGATGTGGGCTTGACCAGGCAGGGTATAGTGGCCTTAACACTTGTAGTCCTGGACTCTGCCCCTTTTAATGTAGGCTAAGATCCCATTAGCTTCTTAAGTGACCGCATACACCAAAGGTGGGGAGCCTGCAGCCTTGAGGTCACTTGTGGCCCTCTAGGTCCTCAAGTGCAGCCCTTTGACTGAATCCAAACTTCAAAGAACAAATGACCTGAACTGATAGAGTCTGAATCTTCAGAGTCTGAATGCAAATCAAAGCATGCTGTTTTTCACTTTGTTTTTTTTCTTTAGGTCTATATTGTCTTTTACAGCATAATTAATATGATAATATGTTTTGCATGACTGAACATGTACGATCTATATTAAATTGCTTACTGTCTCAGGGAGGGAGGGAGGTGAGAGAGAGAGAAAATTTGAAACTAAAATGAAAAAAATAAATGTTAAAAGTTGCTTTTACATGTAACTGGGAAAAATAAAATATTGTTTTAAAAAAGAAAGTACCTTGTGAACTCTACAATGCTGTTTTGTCACTGTAATTTCATACCTCTTCATTTTATAAAGAAGGGAGATAAAGTTCAGAATGGTGAGGCAGTTCTTAAAAAGTCATACTGAGATTGTGGATTCACACTCAGGACTTCTGACATCCTCTGGAAGTCATTCCACCTTTCTGGGTCTCTCATCTATAATGTGCTCGTTGAATCTAATGATCTCTAATTATGATGAGGCTATGGTCTTAGCATCCAGAGATCCAGGCTTCTTTCCAGCACACCAGACTTCATGCCTCTCTTGGTCAATCTAGGAAGGTCTAATCCTTATACAATCCCAAACAATCCCAATGTTGCTGTAACTGTTTTAAGTTGGGGGGGAGAGCAAAACTATATGTTTAGGAGTCCCTGGATCTGGTCCTATGAGATTGGGAGATTGAGGGGCACTTCAAATATGGTTACAGCTATAGAACAGGCTGACCCCTAGTCCCCTGGGGACAAAACAAATGTGAGTTGTAGTCCCTGGGTGTCCACAGCTTTGTGGCCTGTGGCAGTTTTTGCCTTCCACAGTGACAAGGACCCCTTTCTCCTTCTATATAGAAGGCTTCAGGCAATGTGGTGCTGTGGGCTGGGACAACAGAGTAAATGGGAAAGATGCTGCTCTGGTCTGGTAAATAACTCAAGCCCCCAAACCATTGCTTTCCTCCTCTTAGACTCCAAATGGTTCCCTTCTAGTCTGAAGCTGGCTGTAGCAAATATAAGCCAATTTTTGGATTATCCATTCGGCTGTTCTGCTCCATCAGTCAAGGAGAATGGAGTGTATTGGGCTGGGTGAGACTCCCACACTCAGCTCCTGGTTCATTGTCTTTGGTGCTCTGTCTCTCCACCAGGGTTCAAGACCCAGAATGAGAGGAACAGAAGGGTTGTTAATACCAGTGTGGTAACAAGACCTGTAAGTACCACCAAAAAACTTAGGTACCTCTCTTAGTGCAAGAGGCCATGTAACTCTGGATGAGTTCTTGATCCCTCCAGTCCTTAGTTTCCTAGATTGTAAAAGGGAGGTAATTGTGGAGGGTCCTATCTATTTCATGGGATGTTTATATAATCTTTCTCTGTAGAGCTTTCTCTATTACTATGTAAACCAGTTCTGGCAGATATCCTGAATACAAAGTTTTGTGGGTGCAGATTGATAAAAGAAAAACATGGAGGCCCAGGCCACCTACTTGCTAGGGCTTTTGGAGCTGGGGGTCTCTTTCTCCCCAGGGGTTGCAAAGCGCTCTGAGTAACAAGAAGGGGGTCTGCAATGAGCACAGTCTATACAGGAGTACCTGGGTGATGGGTGTTTGTATTGGGCTGAATTGCAAAGCAAGGGCAGCAGGTTTATTCCATGTTTGAGTGGAAGCCCATGGACACTTCAGGCAGGGCAGATGGAAAGCAGACTTTCATGGTTTCTTTGTTCCGCAGGTCTGGTCTTGCTGCTGCAGCTGCAGCTTAGTAAGTACAGTAACCTCCTCCCCCTCCCCCTAAACCCCACCTCCAGAGGCCACCAGTTGGTTCATGGGTAGATCCTGGGGTCCCTGAGTTCCTGCTCGGCCTCCAGGGTTGTTTTAGGGGCTAGAGGAAGAGGTAGCCTCCATTTTCGGATTATTAGTCAAGTAACTGTAAACAGTTCTGAATCTGTAATTCTGTCTGTAATAAGAGGTGAACTAGATTATCTCATTGTAATTCCAATTCCCATGATCCTGTTTCTAAATCAGAACCTTCCTTTGTCCTCCTCCCACCCACTCCCTAAAACCAATGTACAGAAGAAAGTCTGGGGAGATGGAGAAGCTGCTTTTTAGAAAGCACCCATTGGGAAGGGTGCACCTGAGTTACTGGGTCTCCATGGTCCTTAGTATCTCTTCTTGAGGAAGGGTAGATAAACTCTGGTGAGGTTCAGGGTTCAGTCTTTATGACAGAGTGACAGTTGGATGCACGGAGCAAAGGTTCCAAGAAGGCAATGGACATATCACATTTGCTACCCCAGCCCCACTCCGCTCCAGGTCAAAGGGAAATGAGGTCATGCAAAAACCTCAGCTTTTAGACTCATTAGACTTGAGAAGCAGGATAGTACAATGGAAGGAGTTCTGGAATTAGAAAATGGGATGTGGACTCCATGACTAGTCAAACTCTGATCTTCAGTTTCCTCATTTGTAAAACTAGGGAATTGGAGTGAATTCTCTGAAGTCCACCTATAAAGAGACAGCTGAAAAGCTTCAGCAGGCTGGTGATTTGGGAACCAGGCCATCATTAAATTTTGTTCTCATGAGAAAATCACATTTCTGGGCTCATGCTCAAAGCATTCATTGTAAACAGCTCTGATTCTGTGATCTTTGTGTGTGATCATGGAGGGAGTAGCTGTTCCTTAAGGTTCCTCTCAACTCTAATGCCTATGAGCCTATGCCTTACTCTGAGCCCTTGTTAGGCTGAGAATCTGGGAGTCTGCTTTGCAGAAGGTACACCTTGAGAAGGATGCTCTTGAGTCAAGGCATCTGCTCCTCTTCTCCAGGTACACCCTTCAAGGTGGTGTGTTTTTTACCCACTGGTCCCAGCACCAGCCAGACCCTGCCAAGTGCATGCCTGAGTATGTGGACCCGTGCACATGTGCCCACCTCATCTATACCTTCACCACCATGAACAACAAGATCGCCCCCTATGAGTAGAATGATGACGTTCTCTATCCAAGATTCCAGGCCTTGTTACACTTGCAGTTGTAAGACTTTGGACCAAATATTTAGACCAATGGATCCTGGCTCTGTGTCCGTCTTCTCCTTTCTATTCCTTCCTTCCTTCCTTCTGCATTTATTAAGTACCTATTATGTTTCAAACATGAAAGCCTTGGTCTGTTAGGAGTTTACATTCTACTACATCCTTCTTCTTACTCTTCCTTCCTTCCTTCCCTCCCTATTCTGTATTTATTAAGCATCATTATTTTTCAAATGTGAACATCTTTGCCCTTTAGGAGTTACATGCTACTACATCTTCTTATTCCTCCTTCCTTCCTAACAATTGTCCTTCCTTCCTCCTCTATGAGAGCCCTCTTCAAGTATCTGAAGGACTATCATACAGAAAGTGTTTAGAACCATTTCACTTCCCACCAGAGGGTAGAACTGAGAACAACTGCTAAAAATTGTAAAGAAGCAGATTGAGACCAAATGCAAAAGGCAGTTCCTAATAATTCGAGCTCTCTCAGAGGGAAATGGGCTGCCCAGAAGGTACTGGCTCCTCCCTAACTGGAGGTCTTCAAGGAAAAACTGAATTATCAAGTGTTTAGTGTAAGACTGATTGACACCATTTATGCCCATGGTTTGGAAAAAGCAGAAGCTGGACCACCCTGTGTCCCAGTCCTTTCATGGATTCTCCTTCATTCCAATGAAAGAGGGGAGAGTTATATTTACTCAAGTACTGATCAGAGTAGCAAAGATAGCCATTGGCCTTTTTCTGTATCAGAGGTGGATTGGTACAGGGGTGCATGGTCATTGGCTGTGCACAATGAGGGAGACAGAGACAGAGACAGAGACAGAGAAAAAGACAGAAACAGAGAGAGAGAGAGAGAGAGAGAGAGAGAGAGAGAGAGAGAGAGAGAGAGAGAGAGAGAGAGAAGAAGCAGGAGAGGAGTTGGGGACATTTCTAATAGAATCACAAGTGTAATGGAGGATTGGGTGGTAAGCTCATATACTCATGAAATCATGCCCCAAGCCTTCCTAGGCAGGCATGCCACAGGTTGACAACCACTGTCATAGGCCATCAAAACCTAGTTCTGCTTAAATAGGGAATGATTCTTAGAAGATCTGGTAGAAATCAAATTTTAAAGTATATAGCAACTCTGGACAGAGCCCCAGTTCTGACTCTTACTAGGTATTTTATTGCTGTTCAGCTGTTTTCAGTCATGTCTGACTCTTTGGGGCCCCATTTGGGAGTTTCTTGGCAAAGATACTGATGTGGTTTTCTCATTTTCCAGATAAGGAAACTTTTGTTAAAACATTGTTAAGTTACTTGCCCAGAGTCACACAGCTGATAAGTGCCTGAGACCAGATTTGAACTAAGGAAGAAGAGAGTTCCGGACTCCAGGCCCAGTTGTGTCCATTGCATCGCCTAACTATATGTGTCTTTAAAGACAGGCTTGTCCTCTGGGGCCCTCCTCATTCCACTGAGCCTGTGAACTCCTACCACACTTTTCATAGGAACCGATGAAAAAAGCCAGTGACAACTTGGAACATATCAGTTAAAGTGGGATCCTGAGACCCTTACTCCAGTTGAACTACCTCCAGCTCAGCCATCTCCCTCCCCTTGTGGCCCCCTAAGAAGTGAAGTTCTGAGGTGATATAGGTAGGTTGTCATCCTCCTCTCTAAGAGGCTAGCTCTCTCTGCCCAAGGGGTGTGCAACCTGGTTTCTCTGTCCACCTCCCCTCTCCCACCACAAGACTTATGTCCCAGGGTTGCTTCTTAAGTATGTAAATAGGTATCATGAGGTACCAGAAAGTGTAGTTCTGGAGAACCCTTCTTCTATCCTTCCCCAACTTGCTTTGCTCAGTTCTTTTTTTTTTTTTTTAAATAGCTGAAGAAATATTTAATCTTCATGGGTAGGTAATGTCAATATAGTAAAAATTATTAAGCAAAATTAATTGTACTTTTAATGTTATACCAATCAAATTAACAAGAAGATACTTTATAGAACTTGATAAAATCATAACAAAATTAATCTGGCAAAACCAATGATCTAGAACATCAAGGGAAATGATGAAAAGAAGTAAAGATGAAGTAGGAATAGCACTTCCATAGTTAAAACTGTATTATAAAGCTGTAGTCATCACAATCATCTGGTATTGATTAAAGAATAGAGAGATAGATCAATGTAACAGAAAGGCAGAAAAATTATAAAGGTCAAGCAGGAATTCAATGAAGAGTTATGAGAAGATCTAGCCAGCTTACTTCTTCATGCAGGTGGGAGTTCCACAAATATTACACATTGCACATATTTTGTGACTTTTTCAATATCCTAATAAGCTTGATGGGTTGGAGGTGGGGGTTTACTATTTGTCATAAGAGATGGCTCTCTGGGGAGAGGGATACTGTAGATAACTACGGTGCTATAAGAAACAGAAAATATATTATTTTTAAAGTCATCATTACTATCTTTGGAGTTGACATTTTCAATTTGATGATGTTGAAAGACTGAAAAGCATTGAGGAGCAAGTGAAAGAACAGGAAGCAAAATTGTTTTGTTTGTTTTTTTCTCCAAGAAGTTTCCCTTGGAAATGGAGGTTTTGGATAATAGCAAGAGTGGATGGTAGGATGTTGTAATGCTAATGAGATTAAAGATCTTCCCTATCCATTAATGGACCTCCCCATTAAGGGGAATTTCATTAGAGGAGGTTTGTAGGAAGGCCCACACCTTTTGTTAATGAGGCACTGGTTCTCTAGGGTTGTAATGCCCTCTGGCTCTGAAAAGTGTATATATACTCTGAGGTGACGTTTCCTTTTGGGGCATAGTCTTTGGAAGTGTTTGTTTGGATTGAGAAGACTCTAGGCAGTCGCTAAAGAACGCTGCCCCCTGCCCCTTCTTCCAGTTTTGAAAACCCAGATGTTGGTGCTTCTTTCTCTGGTGTGTATGTTCAGACAGCTACCTGTCTGTTGATCTGTGATGTATATATTGCTTATGATCAGGTATCTGCAAGACCTGTCTATCTTTATTTCTCTGCATTTTTCAAAAGTTCAGGGTGGTGACTTTTCCCCCTGAAGTAAGTGAATGATATATATGTGATTGATTAAAGTGATGGTTGACCCCTCAAAAAAATTGCCTTTCCTTTTAGAAAAGCAGATCAAAGAACCTGTAATAGCAGGCCCTCCTGTGTTTGAAGGGGTCCTTGCAGATACAGATGTAATGAAGGTTTTTCAAGGAATCTCTACTATAATATACCTGACAAATGGTTGTCCAGCATATTCTTTTTTTTTTATTTTTTTTATTTTTTAATGTTTAACAATCACTGCCATACAATTGAGATTTTATCCCCCCCACACCTACCCCCCACTACCCCCCTCCCTCCCCACGACTGCATACAATTCTGTATGGGTTCTACATATACTTTCCTACTGAGTATATTTTCACTATAGTCATGCTATGTAGTCAGACTAAAATAAATGAAAGAAATCATATAACAAATCAAAACATGATACACAAAAACATACACATACACAAACATGATCTGCTACATTTTGCGAATGACTTCCATATTTCTTTCTCTGAGTGTGGAAGGCATTTTGCCTTGAGAACCACCTTTGGGATTTTTTTTTTTTAAGAAGTTCTTGCGTTATTACGAAATTCCAAGTCTACCAGAAAAAACTCTCACACACTGTGGTCGTTGCTGTGCACAAAGTTCTCCTGGTTCTGCTCCTTTCACTCAGCATCAGGTCATATAAGTCCTTCCAGGCCTCTCTGAAGTCTTCTTGTTCCTCATTTCTTATGGCACAATAGTACTCCATTACATTCATATATCATAATTTATTCAGCCATTCCCCAATTGATGGACATCCCCTTGACTTCCAGTTTTTGGCAACTACAAAGAGTGCTGCTATAAATATTTTTGTACATGTGGGACCCTTTCCCATTTTTATGATCTCTTGGGGATACAGTCCTAGTAGAGATATTGCTGGGTCAAAGGGTATGCACATTTTTGTAGCCCTTTGGGCATAGTTCCAAATTGCTCTCCAGAATGGTTGGATGAGCTCGCAGCTCCACCAACAATGAATTAGTGTTCCAACTCTCCCACATCCTCTCCAGCATTTATCATTTTCTTGTTCTGTCATGTTTGCCAATCTTATAGGTGTGATGTGGTACCTCAGAGTTGTTTTGATTTGCATCTCTCTAATCAACAGTGATTTAGAGCATTTTTTCATATGATTATAGATATCTTTAATTTCTTCTTCCGAAAATTGCCTGTTCATATCCTTTGACCATTTATCAATTGGGGAATGACTTGTATGATTATACATTTGAGTCAGTTCTCTATATATTCTAGAAATGAGGCCTTTATCCCCGAGCTTAGCTGTAAAAATTTTTTCCCAATTTACTACATCCCTCCGGATTTTGGTTGCATTGGGTTTGGTTGTGCAAAAACTTCTCAGTTTAATGTAATCAAAGTTATCCATTTTGCATTTCATAATGCTTTCTATCTCTCCTTTAGTAAAGAATTCTTCCCTTCTCCATAGATCTGATAAATACACTATTCCTTGCTTCTCCAGTTTATTCATGGTGTCAATCTTTATACCTAAATCATGTACCCATTTGGACTTTATTCTTGTGTACGGTGTCAGGTATGGGTCTATGCCTAATTTCCGCCACACTGTTATCCAGTTTTCCCAGCAATTTTTGTCAAACAATGAGTTCTTATCCCAGAAGCTGGGGTCCTTGGGTTTATCAAACAGAAGGTTGCTATATTCCTTGCCTACTGCATCTTGAGTGCCAAGTCTATTCCACTTGTCTACCTCTCTGTTTCTTAGCCAATACCAAGTGGTTTTGATAATAGCTGCTTTATAGTACAGTTTGAGGTCTGGTAGCGCTAGGCCACCTTCCCAAGCATTTCTTTTCATTAGTCCCTTTGATATTCTGGACCTTTTGTTTTTCCAAATGAATTTTGATATTATTTTATTCAACTCTAGAAAATAATTGTCTGATAGTTTAATTGGTATGGCACTAAATAAGTAAATTAATTTAGGTAGAATTGTCATTTTTATTATATTAGCACGGCCTACCCATGAGCAACTAATGTTTTTCCACTTACTTAAATCTGACTTTATTTGTGCAAAAAGTGTCTTGTAATTGTGTTCATATAATCCCTGGGTTTGTTTTGGCAGGTAAACTCCTAAGTATTTTATACTGTCTACCCTAGCTTTAAATGGGATTTCTCTTTCTATCTCTTGCTGTTGGACTTTGTTGCTAATATATAGGAATGCAGAAGATTTGTGTGGGTTTATTTTGTAACCTGCAACTTTGCCAAAGTTGTTTATTATTTCAAGTAATTTTTTACTTGAATCTCTGGGATTCTCTAAGTAGATCATCATATCATCTGCAAAGAGTGATAACTTAGTTTCTTCTTTGGCTATTCTTATTCCTTCAATATCTTTATCTTGTCTAATTGCTACAGCTAACATTTCTAGTACCATATTGAATAATAGTGGTGATAATGGACATCCTTGTTTCACCCCTGATCTTATTGGGAATGCATCTAGCTTATCCCCATTGCATATAATGCTTGCTGAAGGTTTTAGATAGATACTGCTTATTATTTTATGGAAAGTTCCCTTTGTTCCTACATTCTCCAGTGTTTTTAGTAGGAATGGGTGTTGTATTTTGTCAAAAGCTTTTTCTGCATCTATTGAGATAATCATGTGGTTTTTGTTAGCTTTGTTGTTGATGTGATCGATAATGCTAATAGTTTTCCTAATATTGAACCAGCCCTGTAATCCTGGTATGAATCCTACCTGATCATAATGTATTAATCTCGTGATAAGATGCTGTATTCGTTTTGCTAAAATCTTATTTAAAATTTTTGCATCTATATTCATTAGGGAAATTGGTCTATAATTTTCTTTCTCTGTTTTGTCTCTTCCTGGTTTGGGTATCAAAACCATATTTGTATCATAGAAAGAATTTGGGAGGACTCCTTCTTCCCCAATTTTCAAAAATAGTCTATATAGTATTGGAATTAACTGTTCTTTAAATGTTTGATAGAATTCACTTGTGAATCCATCTGGCCCTGGAGATTTTTTCCTAGGGAGTTCATTGATGGCTTGTTCAATTTCTTTTTCTGAGATGGGGTTGTTTAAGTATTCAACTTCCTCTTCAGTTAATCTGGGCAATTTGTATTTTTTAAAATATTCATCCATCTCATTTAGATTGTCGAATTTGTGGGCATAAAGTTGGGCAAAGTAGTTTCTAATTATTGTTTTAATTTCCTCCTCATTGGAGGTGAGTTCACCCCTTTCATTTTTAATATTAGTAATTTGATTTTCTTCTTTTTTTAAATCAGATTGACCAAAGGTTTATCAATTTTATTAGTTTTTTCATAAAACCAACTACTGGTTTTATTTATTAATTCTATAGTTTTCTTAATTTCAGTTTTATTAATCTCTCCTTTGGTTTTCAGTATTTCTAATTTGGTATTTACTTGGGGATTTTTAATTTGTTCTTTTTCTAGCTTTTTCAACTGCAAGCCCAAGTCATTGATCTCCTCTTTCTCTATTTTATTTATGTAAGCATTCAAAGATATAAAACTTCCCCTAATAACTGCTTTTGCAGTATCCCATAAGATTTGGTATGTTGTCTCACTATTGTCATTCTCTTGAATGAAATTGTTGATTGTTTCTATGATTTCTTCTTTAACCCAACCCTTCTTTAGAATTAGATTATTTAGTTTCCAATTGATTTTTGGTTTATCTTTCCATGGCCTTTTATTACATGTAATTTTTAATGCATTATGATCTGAGAAGGATGCATTGATTATCTCTACCTTTCTGCACTGGATTGTGAGATTTTTATGTCCTAGTACATGGTCAATTTTTGTAAATGTTCCATGTACCACTGAGAAAAAGGTATATTCCTTTCTATTCCCATTTAATTTTCTCCAAAGATCTATCATATCTACCTTATCCAGAGTTTTATTTACCTCCTTAACCTCTTTCTTGTTTATTTTGAGGTTACATTTATCGAGTTCAGAGAGGGGGAGGTTGAGGTCCCCCACTAGTATAGTTTTGCTGTCAATTTCTTCCTTCAACTCCCCCAACCTCTCCTCTAAGAATTTGGATGCTATACCACTTGGAGCATACATGTTTAGTAATGATATTGCTTCATTGTCTATGGTGCCTTTTAGCAGGATATAGTTTCCATCCTTATCCCTTTTGATTAGATCTATTTCTGCTTTTGCTTTGTCTGAGATTAGGATTGCTACTCCTGCCTTTCTTACATGAGCTGAAGCACAATATATTCTGCTCCATCCTTTGACCTTTATCCTATGTGTATCCCCCCGTTTCAAATGTGTTTCTTGTAAGCAGCATATTGTTGGATTATGGCTTTTAATCCATTCTGCTATCCATCTCCGTTTTATGGGAGAGTTCATTCCATTCACATTCACAGTTATGATTACAATCTGTGTATTTCCCGCCATCCTCTTTCCCACCATTTGTGCTTTTAGTTCTCCCGTCTCCCTTCCCCTCTTCAATAGTATTCACTTTTCTCCCCCTCCTCCTGTAGCCTTCCCCTCCTTCTTTTAGCCCCCCTCCCTTTTACTCCCCTTTACTCTTATTGCTTCTTCCCTCCCTTTTAGCCTCCCTCCCCTTTCTTCCCCCTTCCCCTCCTACTACCTATAGAGCTAGTTAGGATTATCTACTTAAGATTATTGTTCCCTCCTTTCAACAAATCAGATGAGAGTACCTCTCAAACAATGCTCATCTCCCTCCCCTCCTTCCCTCTACTATAGTTTTGTACTTCTTCCTGTGATGTAATTTGCCATTTCCTGCTTCCTCCTTTTCACACTTCCTATTACAATCCCTTCTCATACTTAAATCATATTTTTGACATGACATCATTTACTTTACACCTGTTCCCTCTACATATATCCCTTTTATCATAATAGCTGCACAGTTCTCAAGATTAACAGGTATCATCTTCCCTTATAGGGAGGTAAACAGTTTGCCCTAATTGAGTAACAAGTTTTTATTTTTGTTTTTCCCCCCTGTTTACCTTTTTATGATTCTCTTGAGACCTGCATTTGAAGATCAAATTGTCTATTGAGTTCTGGTGTTTTGGTCAGGAAGCTCTGGAAATCCCTTATTTCGTTGAATGACTTTCTCCTTGACTGAAATGTTATGCTGAACTTTGCTGGGTAGTTGATCCTTGGTTGAAGTCCCAACTCCTTTGCCTTACGGAATATTGGGTTCCAATTCTTTCAGTCTTTTAATGTAGAAGCTGCAAGGTCCTGTGTGATCCTGACTGTATGTCCTTGATATTTGAATTGTTTCTTTCTGGCTGCTTGTAGTATTTTCTCCTTCACTTGATAGTTCTGGAATTTGGCAACGATATTTCTTGGGGTTTTGAGTTTGGGATCCCTTTCGGGAGGGGAATGGTGGATTCGTTCGATGACTATTTTGCCCTCTGAGTCTAGTACTTCTGGTCAGTTTTCCTTGATGATTTCCTGGAAGATATTGTCCAGACTCTTTTCTTCATCATGGGTTTCTGGCAGGCCAATAATTCTTAAATTTTCTCTCCTGGATCTATTTTCCAGGTCAGTTGTTTTTCCAATTAAATATTTTACATTTTCTTCTATCTTTTCATTCTTTAGATTTTGTTTGACTGATTCTTGTTGCCTCATTGAGTCATTAGTTTCTACTTGCCCAATTCTAATCTTCATCGTATCGTTTTCTTCAGTTAACTTTTGCATCTCCTTTTCCATCTGACTAATTTTTCCCTTTAAGGAGCTATTTTCTCCATTTAATTTTTGTACTTCTTTTCCCATTCGACCAATTTTCCCAGTTAGGTTTTGTGTTTCCTTTTCCATTTGATCAATTTTCCCAATTAGTTTTTGGGTTTCCTTTTCTGTTTGATTAACTCTTCCTTTTAGGGAATTATTTTCTCCAGTTAATTTTTGAACTTCCTTTTCCATTTGCTCAATTTTCCTTTTCAAAGTGATGTTCTCATCAGTGAATTCTTTTTTTATAATTTTAAAATCATTGGCGAGTTTTTCTTCTATTTTCTTCTTCATCTGTTCCAGGAAAGCTAGTTGTGCTTGCGAGAAATTCATAGTCCCTTCTGAAGTTTCAGATGGAAGTACAGTCTCAGCTCTGACCTCTTTGGTGTTTGTGTTTTGGTCCTTATCCCCATAGAAAGATGCTATGGTTTTTTCACTTTTCGTCTGCTTTTTCCGATTCATGATGTTGGCTGAGTGTTGTAGCTTCTGGTTCTTTCAGTCAGAAGGTACAGAACTTTGTGTTGAGCTGATGTGTGAAGAACCTAAAAGCAGGTTTTTTGTTTCCCAGATCAACCCTGGGGTTAGCTTGTTAAGTGTGTGGGAGGAGTGGTCTGGTCACAGGAGATCTCCTCAGATGAACTGAGGCAAAGGCAAGCTCAGGGGATGGTGATCCCAGCTTCTCTATTGTCTTCCCTTTTCCCCCCGGAGGGCTGAGGCACGCCTAGATGCTAATACGTGTTCCCACCCCTCCTGGGGCTCGTCTCTCGGCGCTGAGGCTTGCCTGGGTCTCAGTGCGAGTTTTCTCTGCCCTGGGTCCTCCGTCCTTCCGGATCGCCTCCGCCACAGTAGGAAGAATCCCCCTTTGCTATTTTCCTAGCCTCTGGTGTTATGAGACTATTTGCCCCCTTCTGCTGTTCCCGCTGATCCAGGATTTTTCTGGGGAAATATTTTATGGTTCTTTCATGGACATCAGGGGGGAGGAGAGAGCATTTACTGATCACTCCACCATCCTGGCTCCCAGAAGTTCAAGTAGGTGACTTACCAATGTTTAATCTTCAGGCTGAAGGTCTCAGGAGCTGCTGCACTGATATCTGGCTCTCAGCGGCTCTCACTGGCTTGGTTTGGCTGGTCTCCTGCTCCGCTGGTTCCGTCCACCGCTCTCAGGCTTCTCAGGTCCCTTCCGCCCCGCTGCGCTGTGCGCTGGAGGCTCACCCCCGTGGAACAGATCCTTCCCATGGACCTTCCAGTCTAACCTGGGCTCCGAAGCCCTCAAAGTCTGTCACCCACTGGATTCCGCACCTCCAAAGTTTGGTCAGATTCTCCTTTCAGAGGTATCCAGAGGAATTTGTCCAGGAGCTTAGGTGAGTCGTTGCTTTCACTCCACCATCTTGGCTCCGCCCCTGTCCAGCCCTTTGCCCAGTTCTTACCAGGTTCTGGACCCACCCCCACTTCCCAACTTCTGCCTGAGGTACACAGAATCCTACTCCACTTAGACCCTCAAACCCTCTACACCTTTCCCAGCAGTCATCAGTCAGGGACCATCTGCCATTCCACTGCTCACTAAGACCCATAGGCCTTACCACCTTCCATGCCCTCCAGATAATGAGGACTATCTGGCCTTTCCATTTACCCTCAGAATGGCTGTACCTTCCTCCATGTTGTCTTCTATAATTGGGGGCAACTACGTGGTGCAGTGGATAGAGCACCAGTGCAGGAATCAGGAGGACCTGTGTTCAGATCTCACCTCAGACACTTGGCACTCATTAGCTGTGCGACCTTAGGCAAGTCATTTAACCCCAGTTGCCTCATCCTGGGTCATCTCCAGTCATCCTGATGAATATCTGGTCATTGGATTCAGATGTCTCTGGAGGAGAAGTGAGGCTGGTGACTTGCACAGCCCTCCCTCACTCAAAAAAAAACCAAAGTCAAATGCAAGTCATGTCATTATTTCTCTGATAGCATGGTTCTTTGGCAACGAAGGATGAACACACACACTCCTGTAACTGAAATGTGAGCTCTTTCAGAACAGGGACCATGTCATCTTTGTATCTGAGGTCAGACTAATCTGTATTGTAATCTGTAGTGTGCTCACTAGATGCTTAATAAATATATTTCTATCCCATAGATCTGTCTCCCACAACTGATTTTCCCCCAAGCACTAGAATTAGGACTCTGTCTCTTCAAACCTCAATTAGATCTGTAAAAAGAGGCTAATAATGCTTACTAGCTACCACAGAGTTTTTATGTTAATAGAGTTTTAAAATCTTAATGTGCTATAGAGATGAGAGTGATCATTACTTTTATTATTGTCGATCTAGGAATTCAGGGGTTTAATCCTGTGCAATGAAAGTATCACATGCTTGTTTTAGGTATTTGTTGAAGAAACACCATTCCTACGGAAAGATCCAAACTTGACCTTTGCCTCTTTTCCCTACCTTTCAAGGCAAGTTGCAGCATTGGCAGTGCTCATTAGACACAAGGACATCTGCACATCTCTTGGCCATGGTGTTACCATTGGCATACTCAAAAACCCTGGATGGATCATCTGGATCACCACAGGTTCCATCAGCTTTGCCCCCACCGAAGGTGTTGGGAGGTGCTGGCTTGAGAGGTCTGGGGTAATGCAGCCTTCATAGCAAAAGAAGACAGTCTTAAGGATTATACAGGGTCCTTTAGGGAACCATCTCTGATATAGCACTGGAAAGTCACTTGAACCACATGAGTCCTGGAGATTTTATGTTCATTTCCAGCCCAAAGAATCTGTAAAACTTAGGGAACTGGAGAGGGATAGTTGTACTAAGCAAGTTGATTCCAAGCTTCTTCATCCTGACCTGGATTTCTCTTTGGCCAGATGAAATATCTAGCATCCTTCAAGGTCCGAGTGTAGACCCTTTTAATGTATCAATGTCCTTTTGGGAAAAGAGATAAAACCTCAGGACAATTAACTTTTGATGCTTCTGGATCCTCAAGATTTGATAAAGGCTTTTTTGTAAGCTCAGTGTGTGTTGGTGTATTGGTGCGTGGGATTTCCTAAAAAAAGGAATGAAATACCAGACTACTTAAATATAAGTTTTTGCCCAGATAAAGGAAGGAGATAGACCCACCATATTCCACACAGGTCAGACTTCATCAGGAGTCTGGGGTTCAGTTCAGCTGAGTTGTCCAAATTAGCATGGCCACGGTTTGGGGTAATGAAATCTCCTTAACTTGAATTGTTCCCACGGATATGTAGATGCTCCCCTTTGGGCTGTAATAGAGGAGTTTGTGCACTGGGGAATCTGATGGACTCGATAATCTCTAGAGTCCCTTCCAACTCTGGGATTCTGCAAATGCCTTACCTACTTACCTAGTGTCTCTAGACCAAGCATAGACTTGAGTTTGAAAATGAGGGGATAGGATCCCTCCCCACAGAAAGTACCTAGGAAATCATCAAGGGCCAGGGCTCAGACCAATGCACAATCAAACACATTTGCTTTCAGAAATTCCACCTATAAGACAAGTGTATAATCAATCCATTGAACAACATTTATCAAGTGTCTACTCTTATATACCCATCATTATCTCTGCGTCCAGCAGAAAAGAATGAAGATGACTCCTCAGCAACAATTCAGAGGCCTCTGTGAGCCTCAGTTTCCTCATTTCTTCTGGTTGGAAAACCAGTGGGTACGCTTACCACTATATCTCATTGAAGACGTCAAGGTGCTTTCTCTGAGAAAGGTTATATTGGATCATAAGCTCTTTGAGAGTAGCGCCTGTGTATGGTGCTTTGCCAATTCTTTTTTAAAAATAAAATTCACCATTTCATCAGTGTAGAAAGGTCTTGGCTGCCTCTGGGGCCGCTGAAAGACTAGATGAGTTACCCGGGCTCACACTGCTGGCTGCTATGGGTCAAAAATGGATTTGAACCAAGGTCTAACAGACTCAAGTCTGTCTCTCTATGTGCTATCTCCATGCTGCTTCTCATGCATTTTACCCAGTGATTGTTTAATAAATGTTTGCTGAATTAAATTGTCAAGAGTGTAACAAACTTTTATGATTTTTAGGAAAATCATAGAGTTTAGGGCAGTTAGATGGTGCAGTGGATTGAGCGCTGAGCCTGGAGTCAGGAAGATTCATCTTTGTGAATTCAAATCCAGCCTCAGAAACTTACGAGTTGTGTGACCCTGGGCAAATCACTTAACCCTGTTTGCCTCAGTTTCCCCATCCATAAAATGAGCTGGAGGAAGAAATGGCAAATCACTCCAGTATTTTTGCCAAGAAAAACCCATATTGGGGTCATGAAGAGTTGGGCACAACTGAAATAACTGAAAAACAACATAGTGTTTAGAGACAGAAGATAGCTTAGACCTTATTCCATTTCCCTTGTTTTACAGATGAGGAAACTGAGGCTCAGAGAGGAAAGTGATTTGCCCAAAGTCACTCACATTGTTAATGAGTAGCAGAGTCAGGATTTAAATCCAAGTCTTGCAACTCCAAGATCTGGTGCTCTGTCCTCAGTGGCATCATGTTGAGCAGGTTTTCTGAGTCATATTATTCCTTGACTCACATTCGTACAGCATCTCCAGAAGAGTATTGGAATGAAAACGTTGGACCTTTCAAGGAAAAACTTGAATCGTTAAAATGACTTTGTTGTTTTGTAAAAGTTAAAAAATCCTCCCTCCTCTTTTTATTGAGGCAGCATGGGTTCAAATGTTTTCTCTGATGTACCTACTACATCTTGCAACAAGTGACCTTTAGCAAGTCACCAGGGGCGGGGCTCAGTTTCTTCATCTGTAGAACGAATGATTGGACTATGTGACTTGTGAGGCCTCTTACAATGCTAGTTCTCTGATACTGTTTAATTCTAGATTCATATATATGTATATATGTGCATGTATATGTATGTATGCATATATGTATATATGTATCCATGTGTGTGTGTGTACATATATATATATAATTGATGAGATCTGTAGGCTTTTCCATGTAACTTGCATATCACATAGGTATTCTGGGCAAATAGACTCATTCATTTGGATGCTCCTGTGTAGAGATGTAGGCCAAAGTCTTTTTGGTTATCAGGGATCTCAATGTTTCAGAGCTCAAGGCATCATCATAATGTTATCTACAAAGAGAAACTCCTGGAGGACCCCTCCATCAATAAGGAATCCCTCTTCAACCTTGGACTCTGTTCTGAATTTTCTCCAATCCAATGGTCACCATCTTTTGTTAGCTTATACCAACTCGTTCTAGGTCACCCTTTCTTCTAATAATCAGAAGGTCATTGAACAAGGTCATCTCTGTTGTTACCTCTTTCAAGTAACATCGATATGATTTTGTCATATGCATGGAAGACATCTGGTTGGAGGACAGCCTTTAACAAGGTGTTTTGATTTGCCAAATCAAACTCTTTTTCTGTAATTAAACAAAAATTATTGTTTGGGATATTGCATTCTTTATATCTTTCAGTTATTTATATGTTGGTAAACATGTGGTCTTGCAAGAAATTTTGCTTGATAAAACCTGTCTGCTCCTTTCTAATAATGCCTCTTCTTCTGTAAGAATGCCCTTCACATGTGTGTAGATCATTCCCATAAAAGTTTTATAGAGCAGGGAAAATAGACAAATGGATTGGGAATTATTGACGTTCTCTCAATTGTTTGAATGAGGAATAGAAATAATGTAAGAGATTTCCCCCCTCCCTCATTTTTGATGTCTATTCCTCCTTTAGATATCTTGAAAATCAATCACTTCATGCCCTGAGGATAAAACTTCCAGCACAGATGTCCTTCATATTCTCTTGTTTTCATCCAGCTGTTTTTTTCATCTTCTTTCTTCAATATCATTTCTTTGTCTTCTGAAAGCACATTTGGAACTGTCAAGTTGGCATCCAAATGTGCTGGCTCCACATGCCTTCATGGTGAAGTTGGTTATGAGATTCTTTACAGATGTTTTCCATACTTCATCTATTTGTTGTTCTCCTGCCCAGCTTTCACCAAATTTTCTTTAACTAGTTTTTCCCTCTACTCTTTTCTCCTCCTCCTTCTCTAACTCCTCCTTCTCCTTCACATTCTCCTCCTTCATGTTCTCCTTCTCTTCGTTCGTTTTCTCCTCCTCCTCCTCCTCCTTTCTTCTTCTTCTTCTTCTTCTTCTTCTTTTTCTTCTTCTTCTCTTCCATCAATATTTTCCCATAGCCTTTATAACATTTTTCATTTTTTGGTCCCCTTTACTAATTCAGTTGGAGCCTGAGTTTCTTTAATTTGCATTTATCTAATTATTAGTGATTTGGAGCATTTTTTCATATAAACTTTATATTAATTTTGATCTTTGCTCTAACAAGTCATTCTTTAATTGTACGTAGCTGATTCGAGAATGTCTAACATCAATAACAAATCATTTTATGTCCCTTAAAATATAATCAATTCCATTTTTTGTTATGTATTTTGGTATTTTGAGGTGACTAGGCTGCATAGTGGATAGAGTGCTAGACTTGGAGTCAGGAAGCTCTGAGTTTGAATCCTTTCTTAGGTATTTACTACCTATGTGACCCTGGGCAAGTCACTCACACTTTTAGTCACAATTTTCTCATCTGTAAAATCAAGATAAAAATGGCACCTACCTCCAAGAGTTGTTGTAAAGATCAAATGACAAAATAATTATATAAAGCACTTGAGTTATATAAATGCTAGCTATTACTCAACATGTTTAATGTCATATCAATGGATGTCAAGGTCCATGAACCATATTTCATTCATTTCTTGAAATTATTCATGATATATGAGGCTTCTGTGTTGCCTACACTTTATTTACCTCTCTCATTTCTTACTTCTTACAACTATATTTTTTTGTTGTATTTTGGTTGTTGTTCTTTTCAACAGGTGTCTACTTTTGCATTGAAGTCTCTGAATGTATATATTCATTTAATTTGGAGGATCTTATTGAGTCCTTCATAGAATAGGAATTCTTAACCTGGAGTCCATGAACTTGTTTTAAAAAATAATTTTGTAACTTTAAAAAAATATCATTGATTTTCTTTGCAATCTTATGTATTTTTTTATGTACTTAAAAACATTATTCTGAGAAGGGGTACATTGGTTTCAACAATGCGCCAAAGGGGTCCATGATCCAAAAAATTTGAGAATACTTATCATAGGTTTTTAATATCTCTTCATGGATGAATGGATGTTGGAGCATCTATGATTATTTTCCTGGTATTGTAACCTTTGGAGATGAAAACAGGGATGGTTAGTTGAGGAACTGTGTGCCACTTTCTGTAATTAGTTTAAGCATGTCACAATTTTTTGATACCTGTGATCTGTAATTGTGTTTCTGTGCTTCTATAAATTTGTTTTATTTTACCTTAATTAGTGGAATGAATGCTGGATTTAGAATCAGAAGATCTGAGTTAAAATTATTTTCTGCCATTTGTCACTTGTGTGATCATGGAAAAGTCACTTAACCTCTCTAAGCCTCTGTTTCCTGATTTGTAAAATGAGGTAGTTAAATAAAATGGATTTAAAGGTCTCTTCCAGAAATAAATTGGAACTTTTACTCTTGTGATCCCTTAATACCTAATAAAACTTTTTTTGAAGAAAAAAATAACTTCTACCTTAAGTTGACAAGGGAATAGAAATAGAATTCCACATGAAAAATAAAGATTGGTAGCACTGTAAAAGAGCTAAAGGGACAGCTAGGTGGTGCCCTAGTGCATAGAAGGCTGGGTCTGGAGTTAGGAAGACTCATCTTCACAAGTTCAAATTCAGCCTTAGATACTTACTAACTCTGTGATCCTGGGTAAGTCACTTAACCCTGTTTGCCTCAGTTCCTCACCTGTTAAATGAGTTGGAGAAGGAAATGACAAACTATTCTAACATCTTTGCCAAGAAAATTCTGAATGAGATCATGAAGAGTCAGGCATGAATGAAAAACAACTTAATAACAAAAAAGAGCTAAGGAATGAACTGCCACTTAGTTTTGGGAATTACCTAGTAAAGATATTGAATATAAAGGTCCAATAGGAATTGCAAATTTTTCTCTTCCTTGCATGTACCTATCTAGGAGTACTTGACAATCCCTGGCCTAAACCATCCATCAACAAGCATTTATTAAGTACCTACTGTGTGCCAAGCATTGGGGCTATAAAGGAATCACAGGCAGTAATGCTGGGTAATTTGAACAACTCCAACTTTTGGTTCTAAATGGACCCTTCGGTCTAGACGAAAAACCAAGGTAAAATCAGGGGTGGGAGAACATTTTATTCAAATTTCTTTGCCCATGGCAAGTTCTGGTATGGGTGGGAAACATGACAGCCAAGGAGTGGGGCAAAGAGGATATTAGACTGTGATTTTAATTAAAACTTCCTGGGGGACAAATTTTGATTCAGCATACCAGGCACCCAAGTGAAACTCTCACAATGTGTAGTCCCTGTAAACAGGTAATCAAAACCACCTAAGAATGTTATTATGATTGATTATGCATAAAATCTTGCAGTCCAGTAACTTTCAGGTTTAGACTATGATTTTACCCTGACCAAACCCAGTGTCAATGAAGATGTATTTGAAGATGCAACGGGAATGGGGTGTTATTGATTGCTGGTGAACTCTTATGGAAGCCAGAGATTTGGGGAAATTGAATTGCAAGGGAGAGGCTTCATAGCAAAGGTTACCCTGGTCTGGCTCCACATTTTAATTTAACAGCGGCATGAGACAAGGCTCCAAAGCACCCTCCTTCCCCCCTACACTAAATTGTCCATGATTTCCAGTTGAGCAGAGATGCAGTGACTGGTGCTGATACTCTAGAGATCTTTGGTAGGGACCAAGTGCTGAGGAATCATAAGAGGCACCACTCCAGAAAATGCTGTTTAATGTTTGACCACAAGAGGCTAAGACTATAAAGGTGTTCAGAGAAAAAGAATACTTATTGGACGGTATCAATATTTTCCATGAGCTCTGATAAGAGTTCTTTTTGTTTCACTCAGCTTGCAAATAAAGATTTTTTTCTTCTTCTTTGAATTTTGGAAACTATTATTTGTTCTCATGGGGACTTGGTGACAACATTATGGATGGTGCCATACAGGTAAGTCCCCAGATCTTCTGGGTAGGGGCATTGAGCCAGAGGTGTGAGAAATCCCTTGAAGTGAACCTGGGACTTTTGAGGGATAACTTAACAAATCAAGATAATCTTAGGTAGGTTTGTTTTTGGATAGTTCTCTTCCTGCCTAGGGTCTATGGGAAGAGAAGCAGTTAAAGAGATGAAAAAGGAAGGTAAAGAGAGGAGAACAGACCAGCTTTGACATTATTTAGAGGATGATTAGAAAAATTTGTTACTTTGGGGGAAGGTAATAGAGACATTGTCCCAAACACATTAATCCTTGGTTTTTTTGTAGACATTTTATTCCTCACTCATCAACTTCACAGTTGCTAGCTTTGGAAGACACATTTCTAGACATCTTCTAGTTAAGACTCTAGGACTTGAACCCAAATGAAACGACTTGGTCCAGTATGGATGTCATTGTTAAAGAGAAGGAGACGTGCTCCAGGTTAGTACTGAAGGTTCCTGTTGCTTCCAAGAGTTGCTATTTTAGTGGTGAGTGGGTAGGTGAGGAGAGGGAATTTAGATGTTTGGTGGCTGAGATGACCGGCCAGAGGTACAGTACACTACAGAAGGACAGTACAGTGTCTGTACTAATGTAACTGGAAGCTTGGGAGAAGGGGTGTTAAGGGACATTGAGGAAAATTCTCAGGTCCAAGGTTGACAACTGCCCCAAGCACCTGTGCCCATTGCTATCAGCTTGGCAGAGCATTAGCTCTTAGTGTGCAACAGTTGGCAACTATAAATCTTTAGCCTTGATCAAGTCAATGTTAGATAAACAGACCTTGAAAGGGAAAAATCAAAATTGAAAGAACACCACCCCTTTCCAGTCCCCACTCCCCCTCCCAAGACATTCTTTCCCTAGAGAAGTAAGCCCTAGCAAAGGTAGGACAAATTGTTCCTTCCACTTTCCCTTCCTCCTCCACCCTCCAACCCCATGATTGCTATCCAGCTCCTGCCAGGAGGGTGTATGTGTGTGGGGGGAAGGGAGGGGGACACCAAGGAGGAAATCCAGGCATGGTGCCACCTGGCTCCCTCCTCCCACTTTTTGGGTCAAGGGCAGCTGTGTAGTTAAGGGCAGCAGTTAAGTAGAGGCAAAGGGAACTGTGATAATAACAGCTTCTATTCTATAGAATTTTACATTGATGATTGCTTTGCAGAATGTGCTTTGCAAACTTCGAAGCTCTATCTTGGAGTTTTTAATCTTTTTGGTGGCATGGACCCCTTTAGCAGGTTAGAGAAGCCTATAGACCTCTTCTTAGAATCATTTAAAAATAATATACAAAGATACAGAGGGCTACATAGGAAACCAATTATATTTAAATATAGTTATCAATGTAGTTATTAAAAAAATTCACTGATCCTAAATTAAGAACCTTGAAATAACCTTAGGAATTATTATTATCATTTAAAAACACTTTCTTGATAAGAAACCCATGTAAGGTAATATAGTTATTATTATCCACATTAGACAGATGATGAAACTGAGGCTCTCAGAGAAGTGAAATTACTTGCCCATGGTCACACAGCTCCTAATTCTGAGAGCCAGGAGTCAAACCCAGGTCTTCTGGGTGCAAGTCCAGCAGGTTTTGCACCACACCACACCCTGCTGCACCTAATAGTCTTTCATGGTGTGGGACAGAACCCTCAAGTCCTAACTTTGACATCAACTGAACACAAATTGCTCTGATCCTAAACATCTTCACCCATCAAATGGGAGCTATAAGACGTGCCCCACAGATCTCTCAAGAATATTGTGAAGGGCCAATGAATGAGTTAAAAAGCATTTATTAATGTTTTGTGCTGGGTATACAAACAGTAAAGTCTGTCCCTGCTCTGGAAGAGCCTCTGTTCTAATGGTGGAGACAACAGAGGTGGAAGGTGCAAGTCAGATGAAAAGGTCTCCTGTCTTTAGGGCGCAGCAGCAAGGCAGATGGCAGCTTCTCTTCTTCAGTGTCATCACCACGGACAAAATCAGAGGCATTTTTGGTGTTGAACCATTGGACTGTGAAAAGGACTTTGGAGGCAAGAAATTTCCTTTCTTGGATGTGGGTAGGTGTAGTGT
This sequence comes from Notamacropus eugenii, assembly GCF_028372415.1. NCBI lineage: Eukaryota > Metazoa > Chordata > Mammalia > Diprotodontia > Macropodidae > Notamacropus > Notamacropus eugenii. The sequence continues at coordinate 290,123,617 of NC_092873.1, read as the reverse complement.
AGCCTCTTCCCTGCAGCAGTGCATCTCCAAAGGACTTGTTTCCAAGGGTCATGGCTGGGGACTCTGGACTGGGAGCATTGCATTTCCTGAGGCTCTTGGACTCAGGATTCTGGTCTATCTCCCAGAGACTATAAGAGGACATGGTGGTCAGACTGGTGGGAGTGGTCTGACCTGCTTGGCACATGCTACCTTCTGTCTCTCCTTTAAGAAAACACCTTAGCAGCCTCAAAGCACTATAAAACATGAGCTATTACTGTGCTACTTTCTGGCAATTTAACAATTCAGCAAGCATTTGTTTTATTTTTAAAATATACTTTTATTTAAAACATATATTTATGTATTTAAAATATAAAAATGTATTTATTAAAAATAAAGTATGTTTAAAAATATTTTATTAAATATTTCCCAACTACATGTAAACATTTTTTGAGTTTTTTAAAAATTTATTTATTTAACTTTTAACATTCATTTTCACAAAATTTTGGGTTCCAAATTTTCTCCCCATTTGTCCCCCCCCACCCCAAAACACTGAGCATTCTAATTGCCCCTTTCACCAATCTTCCCTCTCTTTTATCATCCCTCCCTTCCCTTGTCCCCATCTTCTCTTTTGTCCTGTAGGGCCAGATAACTTTCTATACCCCATTACCTGTATTTCTTATTTCCTAGTAGCAAGAACAGTACTTCACAGTTGTTCCTAAAACTTTGAATTCCAACTTCTCTTCATCCCTCCCTCCCCACCCCTTCCCTTTGGAAGGCAAGCTATTCAATATAGGCCATATCTGTGTAGTTTTGCAAATGACTTCCATAAGAGTCGTGTTGTGTAAAACTAACTATATTTCCCTCCATCCTATCCTACCCCCCATTGCTTCTATTCTCTCTTTTGATCCTGTCCCTCCCCAAGAGTGTTGACTTCAAGTTGCTCCCTCCTCCCATTGCCCTCCCTTCCATCATCCCCCCCACCCTGCTTATCCCCTTCTCCCCCACTTTCCTGTATTGTAAGATAGGTTTTCATACCAAAATGAGTGCGCATTTTATTCCTTCCTTTGGTCGAACATGATGAGAGTAAACTTCATGTTTTTCTCTCACCTCCCCTCTTCTTCCCTCCACTAAAAAGTCTTTTGCTTGCCTCTTTTATGAGAGATAATTTGTCCCACTCCATTTCTCCCTTTCTTCTCCCAATATATTTCTCTCACCCCTTAATTTCATTTTTTTAAGATATGATCCCATCCCATTCAATTCACTCTGTGCTGTGTGTGTGTGTGTGTGTGTGTGTGTGTGTGTGTGTGTGTAATCCTACCCACTACCCAGATATTGAAAAGTTTCAAGAGTTACAAATATTGTCTTTCCAGGTAGGAATGTAAACAGTTCAACTTTAGTAAGTCCCTTATGACTTCTCTTTGCTGTTTACCTTTTCATGCTTCTCTTCATTCTTGTGTTTGAAAGTCAAATTTTCTTTTCAGCTCTGGTCTTTTCATCAAGAATGCTTGAAAGTCCTCTATTTCATTGAAAGACCATTTTTTCCCCTGAAGTATTATACTCAGTTTTGCTAGGTAGGTGATTCCTGGTTTTAGTCCTAGTTCCTTTGACTTCTGGAATATGCTATTCCATGCCCTTCGATCCCTTAATGTAGAAGCTGCTAGATCTTGTGTTATCCTGATTGTATTTCCACAATACTTGAATTGTTTCTTTCTAGCTGCTTGCAATATTTTCTCCTTGACCAGGGAACTCTGGAATTTGGCCACAATGTTCCTAGGAGTTTCTCTTTTTGGATCTCTTTCAGGCAGTGGTTGGTGGATTCCTTGAATGCTTATTTTGCCCTCTGATTCTAGAATATCAGGACAGTTTTCCTTGATAATTTCATGAAAGATGATGTCTAGGCTCTTTTTCTCATCATGGCTTTCAGGTAGTCCCATAATTTTTAAATTGTCTCTCCTGGATCTATTTTCCAGGTCAGTTGTTTTTCCGGTGAGATATTTCACATTATCTTCCATTTTTTCATTCTTTTGGCTTTGTTTTGTGATTTCTTGCTTTCTGATAAAGTCATTAGCCTCCATCTGTTCCATTCTAATTTTGAAAGAACTCTTTTCTTCAGTGAGTTTTCGAACCTCCTTTTCCATTTGGCTAATTTTGCTTTTTAAAGCATTCTTCTCCTCGTTGGCTTTTTGAACCTCTTTTGCCAATTGAGTTAGCCTCTTTTTCAAGGTGCTATCTTCTTCAACATTTTTTTGGGGTCTCCTTTGGCAAGGTGTTGACCTGCTTTTCATGCTTTTCTTGTATCTCTCTCATTTCTCTTCCCAGTTTTTCCTCCACCTCTCTAACTTGATTTTCAAAATCCTTTTTGAGCTCTTCCATGGCCTGAGCCCATGGAATATTTATTTTGGATGTTTGGGATACAGAAGCCTTGACTTCTATGTCTTTCCCTGATGGTAAGCATTGTTCTTCCTCATCTGAAAGGATGAGAGGAGATATCTGTTCCCCAAGAAAGTAACCTTCTATGGTCTTATTTTTTTTCCCCCTTTTCTAGGCATTTTCCCAGCCAGTTACTTGACTTCTGAGTTTCCTCTCCACACCCACCTCGCCTTCAGATCCACCCAGCTACTGCTTGGAGTCTGAGATTCAAATGCTGCTTCCCAGCTTTAGGGCTTTGGCAAGGCGGGGCTGCTATTTAGTGTGAGATTAAGTTCAGGTGCTCGGGTGGGGGCATGGCTGCCATACGGGGCTCAGTTCCCTCAGGTGGTTTATGCAGAGACCTTCAACAATGGATCCGAGCTCCTGCCTGCTTTGGGAGCCTTGGTCCTCTGCTGCCTCCACTGCTGCCTCCCAAGGGGGCCTGAGTTATGGGGACACCCCACTCCCTTCTTGGCCAGCCAAAAAGACCCTCTCACTGACCTTTGGCACCTATGGGTGGAGGGATCTGCACTGCTGCTGGAGATTCTGTCCCTGAAGCCTGCTCGGATCTGCTCCTCTTGGTACCACATAGCCAAGGCAGGGCTGGGCTCTGCTCCGGGTCTGGGGCATGACGGACCCTTCGTGTCAGTTTTTCACGTCTCTCTGGAACAGAAATCTCCTCCACTCTGTTGTTCTGTGGCTTCTACTGCTCCCGAATTTGTTGGGAGTTCTTTACAGGTATTTTATGGGCTGTGGGTTAGGAGCTAGCATATGTGTATCTTTCTACTCTGCCATCTTGGCTCCTCCCATGTAAACATTTTTAATATTCATTTAAAAAAATTTTGAATTCCAAATTCTCTTCTTCTCTTCTACCTCTTTCCTCTCCTTGAGAAGATAAGCTGCTTGATATCAATTATATATGTGAAGTCATCCAAAATATATTTCCATATTAGCCATATTGCAAAAGAAAACAGAGCCTCAGTGGGTGGAAACAGTAGAGAATCACATAACAGGAAAAAATTGTTTAAAAATTAGAGGTTTCTCAAAGTTAACGAAACAGATAGTGAGTTCCCCATCACTTGTCAAACACATTATAAAGGGGATGCCTTTCCAGGGAGCAGTTAGACCACATGAACTCTGAGGTTCTTTCCAGTTCAGAAATCCTGTGATTCTCTTTATTGAATTTTAAAAGGAGGAGAACTCTAAGTGGTACTCATCTACCATGTCTGAGATCTGGTCCCCTTTCCTACCTGGAATCCTTTTTATTCTTAATCTTTAGCTGAAAGGAGGATCCTGGCAGCTCTAAACAGGAGTATGAATCTTTCTACAGTTCTGGAGGTGGTAAGGGCACCGTGCTGGTGTTCTGCCTATGACCACACCCTGGTTTGCCTGTCTCCTTTAGGAATGATTTGCTGACTTTTTCTCCCCTCTACAGAGAGTTTGGTTTCTTGATCTTGTGAGGGGTGGGGGCAGGGGTGACACTTGAGATAGGAAGGTGTGCTGGCCTTGGGAAGTCACTGGGACTGGAGTGGGCAGCTGTGCTGCCCCCACAGTGATAAGAGGGGTCTTTTCTCCATATAAAGCTTTCTCAAGGGCTTGGGACTGAGTGGCTGGTGTGTAGACAAGATGGGGAGGATGTGGCTCTGAGCCTGTGAGTCTTCACCTCCTTTAATTTCCTAGGTTGGGGTGGGGTGTTGGGGGAGTCATAGAATGACCTTGGGGATGTGGGGGATAGTTCTGGTGGGGAAATGAGGGGGCTCCACACTGAACCAATGCTATCCCAGCTCAGAGCTTAAGAGCATGAAGAAAAGTGCCTGGGAAGGGTGTGATGAGCACCGTCAGTCCTTACGATTCCTTAGGATCCTGACTGGGTAAACCAGGTCAGCTGCCAGCTGGTCTCCTGCAGGCCCTTGGAGGACAATGAAGGGATGGTGGGCAGCACTTCTCTGTGAGGCCCCCGTCTGAGGCGCTTACTTTATTTCAGGCTTGATCCTCCTGCTGCAAGTACAACTGGGTAAGACTCATACTGCTCTCTAATCCACACTCAGTTCAACAAAATATGTATTTGCTCACACTGTGCTAGGGATACAGTTAAATTCAATTCATTTATTAAGAGGCCTGCTGGCACTGAATTAAGCAATGGAGATACAAAGACCAAAATGACACACTCCCTGCAAGGATCTTATGTTCTACTTGGGGATCACAAAGAAGTAACAAGGAAATATAAGCAAAGAAACAAAAAGTGGTTTTGGAAAGGTAGAGAACGCTAACAGAGGGAGATCGTGGAAGGCCCTTGAGGTGACCTTGGAAGGGACTCAGGGAGTCTAAGAAGCAAAAAGGAGTAAAGAGAGATGCCTAGGGATCTGAAGGGAAGGTGTAATGTGGGCATCCTCCATCACCTTTTGGAGACACTGTAAAGGGGATGCCTCTCAAGGGAATGGTTAAACTAGATGAACTTGGATCTCTTGTAACTCAGAAATTCTGTGATTCTGTTTGTTGAATTTAAAAAGGAGGAGAATCCCAGGAAATGGCAGTAGACGAATCTGAATGAAAGGCAATCATAGGTGTGGGATGAGGAGCAGTGAGTAGTGAACCTGCAAAGAGCTATATTGTAAAGGATTTTATATGCCATATAGATGAGGTCATCTTTTATCCTAGAGATAATAGGAAAGTGAAGATAATAGAAGTCACAGTCATTGCTTTGGGTGGATGGGTAACTGACTTTGGGTGTGGAGAACTTTCAGAGCTCTGACAATTGCTGTCTTGATACTCTCAGGTTCTGGCTACAAGCTTGTATGCTACTTTACCAACTGGTCCCAGTATCGGCCAGAGCCAGCCAAGTACTTCCCCAAGAATGTGGACCCATGCTTGTGCACACACGTGGTGTATGCCTTCGCCACCATGATGAGAACAAGAGCACTCCCTACGAGTGGAATGACATCGATGTCTTGTACCCACAATTTTGAGCCCTGAAACAAGTCAGTAGCAATGGGCATAGAGAGAATTGGAAGGGCAGGGGTAGGGTGGGAAGTCTGGCTTAGGACCCCAAATCGTTACCAAAAATCACATTATGAGACTCTCAGACTGTCAATCAGTCACTCAGCACTGATTAAGTACCTCCTGTGTATCAGGTACAGTGCTAAGATCTGGGGATGCAAAGAAAGGAAAAAGACAACCCCTGTCCTCAAGAAGCTCATGGTCTAATGGGAGAGACAACCGGCAAACAGTCATGTACAGACAAGGTATATGTGGGATAAACTGACAATAAGCAACAGAGGGAAGACACTATCAATAAGTGGAATTGGGAAAGGCTTCTTGCAGAAGGGGAGATGTTGTTTGAGGTCTGAGGGAAGTTATTGAAGCTGGGAGGCAGAGAAGAGTTCTAGGCATGGGGATACTCAGTGAAAATGCCTGGAATCAGGAAATGATTGCCATGTGTGAGGAACAGCAAAGAGGCTGGTGTTACTTCACCACAAAAGATGTAGAGGTGAGTAAAGTGTAAGAAGACTGGAAAAATGAAAAATAAAAAGAAATTAAGTTGTAGAGGGCTTTTAACCAAATGGAAAACTTTATGTTTGATCTGGAGGTAATAGTTAGCTCCTGGGGCAGCTACTGGGACACAGTGGATAGAGCATCAGGACCTGAGCTCAAATCTGGCCTCACACGCTTCTTACCTCTGTGACCCTAGGCAAGTTACTCAGACCTGTTTGCCCCAGTTTCCTCATCTGTAAAATGATCTGGAGAAGGGAATTCCAAATGATTCCAGTATTTTCCAAGAAAACCTCAAATGGAGTCACAAAAAGTTAGACGTGATTGAAATAGCTGAACAACAATAACACAGAGTTTATTGAATGGAGTGGGTGTGTTCCTCCTTCGTTGCTGAAGAAGACCATGCCATCAGAGAAATAATGACATGACTTGCACTTGACTTTGTTTTGAGTGAGGGAGGGCTGTGCAGGTCACTAACCTCACTTCTCCTCCAGAGCCATCTGAAATGAGTGGAGATGACCCAGGAAGAGGTAATTGGGGTTAAGTGACTTGCCCAAGGTCACACAGCTAGTGAATGCCAAGTGTCTGAGGTGAGATTTGAACTCAGGTCCTCCTGACTCCTGCACTGGTGCTCTATCCCCCGCACTGCCTAGCTGCCCTTGAATGGAGTGGGTGGAGTGAGGGGAGAAGGTGACAGACTCAGGCCTCCTCTTTAGGGAGATACATTTTAAAACAGAATGGAGGATGAACTGGAGTGAGGCAGGGAAACCAACTAGCAGCCTATTTTACTAGTCCGGATGTGAGGTGACAAAAACCTGTTCCAGGGTGCTAGCAGCGTCAGAGGAGAGAAGGGAAAGTGTATGAAAGTTGTTGGAAATCAACAGGACTTGGCAACTGACTGAATATGAGAGTATGTGCGTGTGGTGTGTGTGTGTGTGTGTGTGTGTGTGTGTGTGTGTGTGTGACAGAGAGAGAGAAACAGAGAGAGACAAAGACAGACAGAGACAGAAAGAGAGAGGGAGAAGGAGGTAGGGAGAGAGAGAGAGGGAGAGAGAGAGAGAGATTGAGGAGCCTAAGATGAGTGCTAGGTTGCAAGCTTGGGTGACTAGGAGGATGGCAGTACACTCCACAGTAACAAGGCAGTTAGGAAAGGAGGAAGGTTTAAGGGGAATTCCATCTTGGACATGATGAGTTTAAGATATTGTATCCAGTTTGAAGCTAGAGATATTACATTTCCAACAGAGAGTTGTCAGACTAAAAGTCAACAGAGAAATTAGGGTTGGACAAATAAATCGGAGAAGCTTCTGCATAGGGATGATGATTGAATCTATGGGAGCTGATTGTATAGAGGGAGAAGAGAAGGCCCAGGACAGAACCTTGGGGGACACCTACGGTTAATCAGGGTAAAGAATAAGAAGATCCACAAAGGAGACTGAGAAAGAACTGTCAGATAGATGGAAGGAAAACCAGGAGAGAGCAGTGTCACAAAAATGTGGAGAGAGAAGCTCATGGAGAAAAGGGTGATGGATAGTGTCAAAGGTGCAGAGTGGTCAAGAAGGATGAAGACTGAGAAAAGGCCATTATATCTGAAGAGAAGGAGATCATTAGTAACTTTGGAGTGACTTCCAGATGCAGGATCATTCGAGGATGATTTTCCCCTTGAAGACTAGAGCAGATGCTCTGACTAATTGTTACAGGGAGGGCAATGGGAAGGGTGATATTTTTATCTAAGCTGTCACTGGCTGTTGCACCTTTTCCGGGCAGTCAGGTGGGAGATGAGGAGGGAGGAGGGGAGGTCATGATTCTGCCTCTGTGATACTTCTTTTAAATATGTTGATCTGTTTCTCCCTACAGGAATAAAGATCTTGTCAATCTACTTGCCCTTGGAGGCTGGAACTTTGGCACACAGAAGTAAGAGCTTTTCCAAGTTCTAGAAAGGAGGAGGGATGATGTGTAGGGCAAAGGGGAGCAGTGGAATAGGATTACTCAGGCGGGGAGATGGGGGGGGAAGCTCACAGTGCTCAAGCAGTGATTGATCATAGGAACAAGATACAAATGGATGGAGAAAATGACATCTTCAGGGAGGAGACATACTGGCTGTGGGTTAGAGCAGCAGTTCTCAAACTTTTTGGTCTCAAAAAAAAGACTGCTTAAAACTCCCCCTTCCTGCCTCCCCTTCTCTCCTCCCCTTTATTTCTTCCTTCGTTTTCTTTCTCCTTTCCTTTCCCCTTCCTCTTCCCCTCCCTCCCTTTATTATACACAAGGCACTATGCTAGGTCCTGGGAATAAAAAAAAAAAAACAACTACCCCAGTCTCTGGGTGGCAGAGCTTATAAACCTACAAGAGTGTGAATCTAGCCACGAGGACTAGACCAACTGGACTGCCAGGAGGCAATCGGGTCCATGGTGGAATCAGAGCTCTAGAACTTAAGGCACCTCATCTAGTCCAGCTCCTTCACTTCCACATGAGGCATTGTAATAAAATGATTTGTCTAAGATGGCACAGGCAGTAATTTTCAGAGCTGAGGGGCAGTGTGAGATAGTGGAAGACCTGGCAGGGGGCATGTCTGCCTCTGACACATGGGACCCTGGTCACCCTTAGCCTCTCAGGGTACTAAGCAGCTCCAAAACCCCATTAGTTGCAAAGGAAGGTACCAAATTGCATTGGTACAAGGAGTTTCCTCTTCTGGGACTTCCCAACATCAGTAAAATCAGATGTCCAGTGAGTCTGTTTGGTCTCCTCAGCCTCTGACTCCAGAGCCTGGGCTCTACTGTCCAGGGCTGTCTCCCTTACCAGAGCATACATCCTTTGTCTTCAAGACTTTGAACTGTAGAGATGGTGAAAGTGAACTAGCCTTGCAGATAAGCAGGCACCTTCAACGGTAGTTTAAACCAGACCAGTGTTAAGGACATTCTCTTCTATTGCCATAGTTGAACAAATCTGCTTGTTAACCCTAAACTAGGCAAACCTGTTTGCTAACCCTTGGGGGCAACTTGCTTATGCCCCCCTCTAAGCATTGAGCCTGATGTGTCCTGTTCCTGGCACGCCCTCTGATCCACCTATGAGCTGAGAGGACCTGGGTTCCTCTCAGAACCTCCTACATTTGGTAAGGTTAACTACCAGGCTAAAAAGAGAGCAATGAGAGCAATCACAATATTGGTTGAGCTTGGCATGGTTTGAAAGATTACTGTGCAGAGGGAAAGGAGATGGTCTTAAAAGTTGGAGAACCCAATTCAAATTCCAGTCCTTGTGATACTGGACAAGTGACTTAGGCTCTGAGAGTTTTCACCCATTAAAATGAATGGGGTTGGATTAGAGGGTGGTGGGGGCAACTCAGCCATACATAAGGATTCCTATAGGCAGCATATTGACGTAGAAAACCACATATTAACATTATTTATGTTCTGTTGTATTTTTCTTTATTTTTGTTAACTATTTTCCAGTTACACTTTAATTTGATTCAGGCAGCGCTCAGGAGTGTTATGGACTGCAATAAGCTGTGTTTGACACCCCTGGACTAGCAGGTTCTTTTAGCTTTAGTATAAAAAAAAAATCCAATATGTAAAAATCCAATTGAGAACTGTGTGCAAAGACACTTGATGTTGAAGATGACTGTGAGGAGGATGCCTGAGCATCTGGATGCTGCTACTCCCACAACAGCTAACATTTCTAATACAGATAACTCTCCTCCTAGATTCACCATCATGGTGGCCTCTGCTGCCAACTGCAAAACCTTCATCTGTTCAGTCATTGATTTCCTTTGGCTCCATGGGTTTGATGGGATTGACTTGGACTTTGAATATCCTGGCTCTGGAAGTAGCCCCACTGAGGACAAACATCATTTCACCATCCTGATTAAGGTGGGAATGCAACCTGGGAATCCAGGTATCCCTCAGAGGAGCTGATGGAACCCTATGCTCCATGTTCCCCTGGGCATAAGACTGGGTGCTGGGCCCAGGTGAAGAGTGGGGATGAAGACAGCCTCTCAGCAGCCTTTCTCTTCTGTCTCTAGGAAATGTTAGAACTTTTTGAACAAGAGGCCAAAGAAACAGGACTCCCCAGGCTGCTCATAACAGCAGCTGTGGCTGCTGGGAAAGCCACCATCGATCCAGGATATGAGATTGCAGAGATTGGAAAGTGAGTATGGTGAGTCTTCTGGGCTCACAAATCTTAGAAAAGTGGTTTCCAGACTTTTGGGGGAGCGGCCTATAGACTCCTAATTGTGTCTAGGAGTGGAGGGTTGTGTCCCTTCAAGTTATTCTCCTGAAGGGGGCAGGATGAAGAAGCTCTGGAGATGACTGGTGGCTCCTTTCAATGTCTCTTGTGTTTGATTGGGCTCTGGAAAGAAAATAAGCTGGCTGCAAGACTTGGGGGATAGCAGTTCTTTAAAATTAAAAAAACTTCAATTAACAAGCATTAATTTTCTCATCTCCCCAAACCCTTATAACACACATGCATAATTTAGTAAAACACATTCCCATACTGACCATGTCCAAAAACGTCCATCTCATTCACCTGTATCTCTCACTTCTCTGCCAAGAGATGGGCAGCAGGTTTCATTAGCGATCTTCTAGAACTGGCCACTGAGCTGATCAGTATTCTATGGCCTTTCAAAGTTGTCTCTTTTCACAATATCATAGAAGTTCTTAAAAACATCTCTGATATACTCTTTGGGAATGACTTGTCTTAGAGTTTTCCCATTGGCATAGTGTTGGCCAAGCCCATAATCTCTGGCTTCTGTGGTCCTCAGGGAGTTTGCTTCTAGATACTAATCTTAAAAAAATTTGCAAGACAGACATCTCATTGCTGTGGGATATTCTTGTCAGTGTTTAAGAAAAGGCAGAGGCAGCCTCACTTTCATTGCATCGTAGCCTCCTAATCATATTTCCCAACAGATATGGACTGTATATTCTCACACTTCCTTCCTTATCCATCCTTCTGGGGACCACAGAGCAGAAACCTCTGCCTAGAAGCCTACAGAGAGAGAGGATATTTGGTGGGTGGAGCAATAAAGGTTCATCCTCCGCTAAAGACCAAATTTTATAGCCCTATGCAATTTGGCTCCCATTTATTTTTCCAGCAACTTCAGACATCATTCTCCCTCCCCACCTCTGTGATCCAGCCAAACTGACCTTCTCTCTGATCCTTATGCACGACAGTCCATACTTTCTTGCTGGCCATCCCCCATGCCTGGAATGCATTATATCCTAGACATTCACTTCATACGGTCCCTTTCTCCCTCTGAGATAGCTCAGGTACTATCTTTTGCCTAAAACATTTTCTTGATTGTTACAATTGCTAGTACCCTCCCTCTCTAACTACCTCTCTATTTAACTGCTTTATATGGGTGCATGTATGCATGCATTTATTAACTATATATGTATATACACAAATATGTGAGTATATATATATTATATATTCTGATCATATTTTTATGTGTGCATGTTGTCTCCACCATTAGGATATGAGTTTATTGGGAAGAGGGATTTTTTCATTCTTTGTACTTGAACCCTCTCCTCCTAGAACTGTGCCTGGCACATAATAGTGCCTGGTTCTTAATAAATAACTTGTTGACTGATTAAGTACATCCTTTATCTTTTGGAAGTGACCTCCAGTCCTTAAAGGCCATGCCAGTAGTTTCCATGTCCTTATGGGGCCTTTGCCAGTTGGAAAGACTTTGACTTTGGGCCTGGTGATTATTATTGAGAGCAGGGGATGTTTTTGCCTTTTTTGTATACCTATTGCTCAGCATTGCATGTTATAGGTATTTAATAAATCCTTATTGACTTGGTGATGGTATTTATGTTGTCTGAGGTCAGCCTTAGATAAGCCACGTTAGGAAAGGATCATGGCCTCTGACCAATTGGTTGACTTCTAGGAGATGGATGTTTTCGGCCCTAACCACTCATTAAATCTGCTACTCTAAGGATGTCCTCCTGAGTTTTTCATAAAGTATACAAATTTCCTGGGCTTCCTATTTGATAGCATCTCATTTCAGGCTCCTGGATTTCATCAGTGTGATGACCTATGACTTCCATGGTGGTTGGGACATGTGTACAGGACATAACAGCCCCCTGCATGTGGGATCCAAGGACCAAGGAGATAACCGCTATTTCAACTGTGTAAGAAAGCAGTCTGAGGGGCAGCATACCACTGTAAAGAGAATGCTGGCCCTGAAGTCAAGAAGGCCTTGGTTCAGATCCTGCCTTTGACACATATTAGTTATGTCACTTAACCAATTAGTTCTTCAGACAACTTTATAAAACATTGAGTTATGGAGAGTTGCTGATGTGAGATCTGAAACTTCCTAAGAGTTCCTCTTACCAATAAAAACATAGGTTTGTATGCCTCTCCTCCCAAAATGGGCCACTAGTCACATGGGAGTTCTGCAGGTTTGAAGGCCTTTGTACTTGGGGGTCAGTCAATTAGACCTGTCATTTTTCCAATAGGAAATGATGTTTTGTTTTGTCTTCTGTAGGAATATGCCATGAAGTATTGGGAAGGCAATGGGGTTCCAGCTGAGAAACTTATCATGGGGTTCCCTACGTATGGATGAACTTTCCAGCTCACCACTTCTGACACCTCTGTCTGTGCCTCTGTCTCCGGGGCAGGCTCAGCGGGTCCTTACACGCGTGAGGCTGGCTTCTGGGCTTATTATGAGGTAGTGCATTTAAATTGCTCATGCTTATAAGTGGGTTAAAAAAATTTCCCATTCTCAAATATATCTCTACCACCTAACTCACTCCATGACATTCTTTCCTTGGGTTTAATATACAATCTTGAGGAATAGAAAGCCTGGAGAAGAGAAGGACCAGATTTTAATTATATTCACATTGAACTTAAAGTTTTCCTTCTGGCTGTTCCCAGAGGTGCTCCCATATTGGGGATGGTGCATTTATCCACAATCACGTAAATATGAAGAGGGTTTCTCTCAGAAGGCTTACAACGATCTAATCTCTTGGTTAGGGAAATGGGTTGAGCCTTACTTGCCTGTAGCCTAGTTTCTATCAGGTTTTAAACCTATTTTGTGACCAATTTGTGACTTGAAGCCATGGCATAAACTTATTTTTTTCAGAGACAGGTAGGTGGTATAGTGGATAGAACTTCAGACTTGAGTCAGGAAGACCTGAATTCAAATCTTTCATCAGACACTTATTACTTCTGTGACCCCTCTAAACCTTAGTTTCCTCTTCTGTAAGATGGGGATGATAATAATTGCACCCACCTTATAGGGGTGACATGAAGAACTAAATAGGATTGTCTGTGTAAAGTACTTCATAGCATGTAAATCACTGTGTAAGTGGAGACTTATTAATCCAACAAACATTTATTGAGTATCTATTGCAGGCAAGCCACTGTGCTGGGGATATGTGGCCAAAGAACACCATGGCTAGTTCTTTCTCTCTCTCTCCCTTTCTATTTCTTTCTCTAAGAGATAGGGATAAGATCTAATGCACAAGTAGAGGTGTCAGTCTTGGGAAGGGTCCTTTCATGCTTTAAAGCTAGAACAGAAGGTGAGAAGCAGAATATATATAAGGAAATTTGGGGCACAAGGGAGAATAGCTGCCTGGGATCATTACAGTTTTAAAAAGTGTATTATTTGACCCACCCCATGTCTTATCATTTATTAAGCACATTATGTGCCGGGTCCTGTGCTAAGCACTGTGGATAGTCCCCGCCCTCAAGAAACTTATATTTTACTGGGGGAAAACAATGTGTGCATAATATAGTCAAAATGTATTAAAAAATTATGGAAGTTAAAAAAATTAAGTTTTGATGGGGAAGGATATTAGCTGCTGTGGGGATCAGAGACAGCTTTGTCTTGAGCTAGAGCTCAGCCTTGAAAGAAATCAGGGCTCTAAGAGGTCAGAAGGTTCATTATTGTCATCTACTTAATCTTCTTTTCTCATCATGCTTTACTGATTGGCCACCTCAAATGACCCTCATTTCCCCTCCAGATCTGCACATTTTTAAAAGATGCAACAACTGTCTGGATTGATGACCAGAAAGTCCCCTATGCCTACCAAGGCAATGAATGGATTGGCTTTGATAACGTGAAGAGCTATGAGTACAGGGTAAGAATTGTAAGGCAAAGATGGATTCCTGCTTCCAAACCCCAGGAAACAGGGTCTTTTCCAACACCCCCCATTTCCCCCCCAATACCCTAGTGAGCACCCCCTGACATTTGGGGCCATCAGGAAGTTAATATACAGAGAAAGCAGGAACACATCAAGGCCATGCCATATCTCTTCAAGCCAAGCACAGGAGTAACATTCCAGTTCAATGCAATGAAATTCAATAGATATTCATCAAAACATGAAAGACACCAAGTACACAAAGACAAAAAAATGAAATCCTTCTTGCCCTCAAAAAGCTCATATTCTTATGTCCTAAAAACTGGCCTTGTCTGAATTCCTGCTGAATACAGCTCTGTGTGGGATAAAGTTGGCCTGATACATCTGGTTTCCTTTATCAGTCATAAAATTGTAGTCAGAAAGAAATCGTCCTCAGGAACTGTAGCTGACAAAGCTGTGTGGGATCAACCCCAGCTATGTGTCAGTTGACAAAATTTACTTAAACTTACTAGGAGAATTCTTACTAGGAGAATCTAGGAGAATTCCTTAGATTAAGTCATTGGGGTGCATAGTACAGAAAATATAGACCCTGTCCCATCTGAGGGTCTTCTCTCCCCAACTCTCTCCACTCACACCAGAACTTGCCCGAGTTTTTGATGAAAATATTTCAACTGAGGGAAAGAACCCTAGGGACTAACTGCTAAGGTTTTTTCCTGCTCCTTTCTCCACAGGTGGATTTTGTCAAGAAGAACAGATTTGGAGGTGCTATGGTTTGGGCCATTGACCTCAATGATTTCTTGGGAACTTTCTACAATGAGGGCATATATCCACTCATAAGTAAACTACACTCTCTCCTGGGGCTGTCAGCAGGTAACTCAATGCTGGATAACCCCACCCCAAGAGCCAGGACAGGCTTGGGAATATTAGGGGTACACTGGGGCAACAGCCAGAGGAGACAAGGGTGCTAAGGACATCTCCTTAGAAATTCACTTAAGAAGTGCTAAATTCACCAAGCAAAAAGAGCTGGAGTAAAAGGAAGCTATGGGGACCATGAGCATTTCTTCCCTAGAAATATTTTGGCTTGAACTCAGTTCTGAAGGTAGCTATAATCTAAGAACATGGGTCTAGAGCCAGAAGGGACATGTATAACAGTCACTTCATTTTACAGTTTAAGAAGCTCAAGCACAGGGAGATTGAGATTTGCCCAAAGTTACACAGGGAGTAAGAGGCAGCATTGGGATTCATACCCAGGGCTTCTTGACTCCAAATCCTGTCTCCTCTTCACTGTTCCCTCCTTGCCAGAGGTGCCTGATTTATGGACCCACAAATAAAAGGGTTTATTAGTTTATCACTACAGTTTATCACTATAGATTTGGAACTGAGGAGCAGAGAAACTCCACAGAGAAGAAAGTGAAATCAAGAGACTTAAGAGGATAGTGCAGTTTAAAGCTATTCTATATTCCTGGGACCACTATGCCCCAGGGGCAGGGGTATTGAAAGACTAATGTAATAGCTACCATACACTATTTGTCACTTGATATTTTACAAAGTGTTTTTTCTCACATCAAATCTTTGAGAGAAGGAAAACAAGTATTGCTCTTTTATGAAGAAGGAAAAGATTTCATAGATGACATGAACTGTCCAAGGTCATGTGCGCGGGTGTCAGAATCACAACTCAAGACTCCTTTTGACTTCAAACCCAATATTTTCTCCATTACACCACAGAACCAGGGCACTGGGAAAAGGTACGATTTTATCAGTTTTGTTCCAGCACTCAGAAGCTGGTTACATTCCTTTGGCCATTTCATAGAATCTATACCTTCTGGTGATTATATATATCTATATATCTATATATTTGTATCTATATATATGTATGTATATGTATATGTATATGTATACATACATATATATACATATAAACTGGAGGTGGGGGCATGTAATGTGTTATTTCCATTTTACATATATGCAACTGAGTCCCCCAAAAGTTAAAGGGCTTACCCAAAGAGACACAGCTGGTAAAGGGGCAGATAGAAGACCTTTCGGGTAGGGCACTCACCATTGAAAGCTGGTGTTCAGAAGGGACCTTGTGTGTGGTCCATGATGGGGAATGTGACTGCTGTGTTGTCAAAATTATTTTCTGAGGGTTACCAGTTAGGAACCTGGACCATTCAAGAGGGGATCTCTTTCTAGGAGTACCTGAGTGAGAATGAAGGGGAAAGCTGACCACAACAATGTGAATTTTCAGACTATTTGCAGAAACTCTTCATGTAATTATTTATTGTCTATAAACATGGAAAGTCCCTTTCTCTTCCCCCCTCCCAGCCCCCTCCACCATCCAGCTCCTTTTAATGTTTTCCTAGGTGCTTCTTTACCCCAGTGGTATTGCCATCCCTGGGATATACCCAGTTGGACTCCCCTTAGGTACTCTTGCTAACTATAGACAGGGTCTTGAGGGAAAGCGTTATCAGATACCCTGCTTAACTACATCTGAACCTAAGCTTTTGTGGCAGCTTCCATTTGGCGTTTGCCAGCTCAGGCACATTCTTTCCAGGCTCAGCTAGAGTCTGAATCTCAGGGTTAATCTGCCATGGATTTGGATCCTGAAATGGATGGCCAGGATAAGATTCTGTTGGTTTTTGAACCCGTTTGCTAATGAAAGTACCCCTCCAGGTGTGATTCATCTCAATTGCTTCTCGTCCTCTTGTAGAGTGCACCCCAGCCAGTAAAGCCCTGCACGACCTATTCCCAGCCCCTAGAAGTCCAAGCTTTTGCTCTGACACTGGAGGAGGGTCAGAGGGTGATGGAGGCAGTGGTGGAGAAGGTGGTGGTGGTGATGGAGACAATGGTGGAGGAACTGGAGGAGATGGCAGTTTCTGTGCTGGTAAAGCCAATGGATTCTACGTTGATCCTGAAGATCACAACAAGTTCTACCAGTGTGTGGGAGGCAACACCTTTCATTTCCAGTGTGCCCAGGGCCTGATCTTTAACGAGAGCTGGGTGTGCTGTGACTGGCCTTAAAACAAAGAGTAACACTTTGTTGAAAAGCATTCTGGTTATGCCCCACTGCACCCCAAACCCCACTCAATGGTGAGCTCTTGAAGGCAGATGTGTGTTTCATTGATCCTTGAATTTCCCTCACAGTCTAGTACAGTGGCTGGTACATAATAGGTACCCCATAAATATTCTCCCAAACACCCATATATTTGTGATCTAATCAGTCTGGGATCTTAATCCATCCATGGATGACTGCCTTGTGTCAATGTGCATCTCTGTCTTCCCAGGATCACCACAAGGGCCCATCCTCATCCATCCCCAGGCTTTTTCCCTAACATCATGAGGATACCAATGGGATAAACATCAGTGGAATATTTTAATAAACAGACTACTCAGTGCATATGCCCAGTACTGTTATCTAAATAGCAACTTACTCCCTAGAGCAGGGAAACTTTTTAAAGGTGTTAGCTCAGCCTCTCCAGTGCCCATATTACAAGAAGGACTTAGTAATGGTTGTAATAGCTAGGAAAAAAATCGGTGCAGAGACTGGTATTTTGTGTTGAATGAAGATTTGAAATAAATTGAGCACAGCATGGTGGTTTGCTCAATTTTTACTTCATGGGCCCCTAATGCCATCCTGAAGAATTCTTTTATAAAAGTTAATTGCAAAATGAGAACCCTGGGACCTGCCCTGGGGAAGAGAGTTGAGAAAACTCACCCAGATCAAACTGGGCTCCCAGAGCGTAGACTATTATTGTAGAGGGTATTACATTTACATTTGCTGTAGAGACTAACCTAAATTGTAAATTAGGGGCTGAATGTCTATCTCATACCACCCTATTATGAAAACACACACGTGCACACATCAAGTACATGCACATACACACAAGCAAACGAAAAGGGAAATATTCTTCTTTCAATGAGAATAATGTAAAGGTCATTTCTAGCCAAGGTCATAGTATTCATAATGTCATTGGTCAACAGAGATCAAAATACAGTGGGCTTGTGTGAGAATGGGGCAAGGATCATAGGGTGGTGCTTAATTTTCTTGATGAAATCCTACTTCCGAGGAAATCTAGACCAGCTTCTCAGTTTTATAGGTGAGGAATGTAAGGTCCAGAGAAAGTGATTTGTCCAAGGTCAACAGGTAATCAGCAGCAGAGATGGGATTTGAAATAAGATTCTCTTACCTCCTCCCTAGCTATCTTATCACTAGACCACAGCAAACTCTCTATGTCATGGGGGTTTTGTAAAGAGTTTGGCAAGGTCCATTTGTCCAAGGAGAGATTCTCCATAATTCTGGTAGCCAAAAATCTCCAGCGGCTTTGTTCATCTTGATTTGGTTAATTGCCACAAATGCGGCTTTGGAGAGCTCCTGGACACCTGCTGGAATGAATTCTGAGGTGTCCTCCGGTTCTTGTCCACGAGGTACTTAGTAGCATTGGGGTGTAGCCTTCAGACTGGGACTAGTACTACAAGATCCTTGGAAGGAGGAGATTGGTTGGTTTTGGGGCTCATGAGCTGCTATTGTAGAGACTAAAAAACCCAGTTCCATGCTACAGTGACCTTCAAACTGCTTCAGATAGCACAGCTCTGATGGACTGGCCACATTGTTTGAACGCAAAACTTATACTTGTCAAAAAGACTATTTTATGGAGAACTCACACAGGGCAAGCATTCACATGATGGTCAGAAGAAACGATACAAGGACACTCTCAAGGTGTCTCTTAAGAACTTTGGAACTGAAGTGACACAGGACCCCTCAATGTGGCATGCCCACATCAGGGAAGGAACTGTGCTCTATGAGCAAAGCAGAATTGAAATAGCTCAAAAGAAATGCAGGAAATTTAGAGAATCCACCCCAAATGTTCACATGGACTATTTGTGCCCAATCTGTGGTAGAGCATTCTCAGCTCATATTGGTCTGATTGATAATAGTGGGACACACTGAAACCTGACTCTAGCACAGTGATGTCATTTTGGCCCTCTGAGAATGAAGGACAACAACCACAGTGACCTAGAGTGACTTAAAATCCTTAAGGAGTCCTAACAAAACCAGTAAAATTTCACCTAGAGGGGGCCTGGGCCTAGGTAAGACTTGCTTTGTACTTTCCAGGCATACTGAGACCCTGGCCCCACCTCCCAGGCATTAGGAAGAGTCCAAAAAGATGGTAACAAAATGGCATGGGAGGAACTACAGTGGTAAAGTATGGAAGGTGCTGTTTTTGAAGGACAGAACCTGAATTCAAATCTGAGTTTTGTTACTTCCTGCCTGGGTGACATTGAGCAAGTCATTTAACCTCATTTTTCTCATCTGTAAAATGAGAGGGTTGGGCTAATGACCTTTATGGCCCCTGCCAGATCTAAATCTAGGATCCTGTTGACCTCACTGGGGTGGGGAGCTGAGGGTGGCTGTTGGTTCGTGCTCCCTCCAATAAAATCATCGTAGGGGTCTCACAGCAGGGATCACTAGGCCCATATACAACAAACAGACACATGAAGACAGCACACTCAAATTTTTAAGGAATACTATTTTCGAACTTAGAACGAACCACTCCCTGCCTAGGGTTCAACCCTGGCAGACAAGAGGGTAACAGGGGTACCTTGACTAAGTTGGGTCAGGGGAATGAACAAGATGTCAGAAAGATCTCTCAGCTATAATACAGGCTTAGGTAGGCCACTCGGTTCCGATGTATCCTGAATTCTTTGTCTGATATCAGCTGTAATTGAAAATGATGCTGGTGAGTATCACATATTCAAAGTAACATTTCCCCCTGCCCAGTGGTCCAAGGAGACTATGTTCTCTGTCTCTAGTTCTTACAGTCACCTTGCTTGTGTCTGTTCCTGGGGAATAGCTAATTACTCAAATGAAAAATTACAAATATAACTTTACAATGACATGGTCAACAATAATATTTCTTTCACTCTGAATTCCTTCAACACTTAGGGATAGAGACTACACAAATATACAAACATTTAATTATTTTCTAATTACCTGATAGTTGTACTCAGGTCATGAATTCAAAGACTGTGTCTGTGTGTGTGTGTGTATGTGTGTGCACGTGTGTGTGTGTGTGCACGTGTGTGTGTATTTGGAGATCATCTCACTCACTTGACATATTCTTCTAGCAACTGGACTCTAAACTCCTCGAGAAGGTAGGCAAGTACCTACCATAACTTAGCATGGTGACACAGTTACAAAGTCTATTGAATGAATGAACATCTCTCTAATTCGTACCTCAGTTTTTAGGGTCCTTTTCTTTAGGACTGGCACTTGAGCCCAGTCTGGAGATCCAAATTTCATTGGCCAAGTGACTTTCCGGGAAATCACAGTTTCTGGATTGTAGGTTCCAGGGCTAAGGAGGCAAATTCACACCATGTCTCATGTTTTTGTTACCACCTACGAGAACCCATGCATTACTGAAGAACTCCCAGGACTCTTGACTACTGGGGAAAGCTTGATGGATTAATTTCCTATTTGAGTGAGAAGGAATCACCGAATGTTAGGATTTAAGATGCTCTGTCTTGTCTTTCCCTAGTACCAGGGTCCCCAGAACAAAACATTTCTCTATTTTATACCAAGAGGTGGCTGGGGAGCCACAAGATTGCAAATTTCATGGCTAATGGCAAATATCCAAGATGAAGTTGGGCAGTTCTGCCTGAAAATCTACCATGATGCAATAGGGGTTCTTAACCTGGGGTTCATAAACTTAAAAAAATTAAATAACTAATAATTGTTTTTCTTGTAACCCCATGTATTTTATTTTATACATTTAAAAACATTATTTTAAAAAGGGATCTAGAGACTTCAACCAGATTGGCAAAGGGACAAAGGGACGCAAAAAAGTTTAAGGACTGTTGGGTTTGGAAGTCCACTAATCATTAGCAATAGTTTGAATTCCTTGAGGAATAGGTCTTAGGAATACCCAAGATAACTCTCTCCCATAGAACTATGGATGAAATAGTTTTTCATCTCTCATTCCTTGTTAGGCATGTGTGGCTATTCTAGGGAATGCAATATTTCTTATTTTCTCTGGGGATGGCTTTAAATACAGGATAAATGGTTTAACTCTGACATAGTTTGACCATCCCTAACTGACTACTTTCCTTACTGCTGTGATGGTATGAAAGAAAATCAAAGATCTGACATACCCAGGGAAATATGATGAGTCTGTGGGTTTGTCATCAAATCGATTTGAGATGGAGTTAAACGGAGCATAAGGAGGAAGAGCACAGTGGGACTTTCTTGTCTGTAACTGGTATGAAACTGGAGTGGGTTTCAGCTCCTATTTACAAGAAAATATAGTCACTGAATAGATTTTTCATATACAAAAGTGAGCTACATAGGCTTTCGGTGGTAGTACTTGGTGGTGGGGTGGGGTGGATTTGGTGTAGATCTGGAGGGCAGATCAACCTTAAGTTAAACCTGAATTAACTCTAGAGTATCATGAGCAGTTTGGGCCCCATCCAACAGAACAGGATTGGGAGAATTTAGAAAAGCACAACCTAAGCATCAAAAATTTTGGGAAGCAGTTCCTACAAGGAAAGATTAAAGGAGTGAGCCTATGGAGATGCCTGTAACTGGAGTTAGAAGATAAGAATTTAAGTTTCTTTTCTGTTTTTTTTAGCTGTGTGACCTTGGACAAGTCATATCAGTTCTCTGAGTCTTGGTTTCTCTATCTGTAAAGTATCTTCTTCCTTCCTTCTTACCCTCCTTACCCTTACCCTCTAACCTCCCCTCTCCAGCCTCCCCCACTCCTCTTCCTTTTTATAGCAATACTTGTATTATCTACCTCACAGACTTCTGAGGATTCATTGAGATAATATATGCAAAGTGCTTTGAAAACCTTAAAGATTTAAATAATTATTGTTGTTCAGTAGTTTCTGACTCTTTGTGTCCCTTTGGAGTTTTCTTGGCAAAGACACTGGAGTGGTTTGCCATTTCCTTCTCCAGCTCATTTTGCAGATGAGGAAACTGAGGCAAACAGTGACTTGCCCAGGGTCATATAGCTATTAAGTATCTGAGGCCAGATTTGAACGCACGAAGATGAGTTTTCCTGATTCCAAGTTCTCTAACCATTGTGCCACCTAGCTGCCCCAAGTATTTGAAGGAAGTCATTTGAAAGAACGAGGAAATTCCATATGTGAGGTGGCAATGGAAGAAGAGAGAAGGAAAAGTACTTATTATGTACCAGTGTTCTAAGTGAGGGAAGGTACACACAAAAGAACTAAAAAGCCAGGATGAGGGGAAAGAGTAGAATCACAAATTTCCCATTTTGTCTATTTTTGAGTCATACTTCCTATCAGTCCTCAATAGATTCAGATCCTAAGCAAGTGCTGTTTAAAATGCCCATGCCTCCCCTTCAGGTCCTCATGGACACCAGTGGGCTGGCGACTTCGGTGCTATGCCATCTAGTGAACATTTCAGATATTTCTCTATTTGGCTAGAGAATAAAGGAAGGAAGCATATGTGCCAATCTGAGCTGTTGTTGTTCATGGGTATCCAACTCTCCATGACCTCATTTGGGGTTTTCTTGACAGAGATAATGAAATAGTTTGCCATTTCCTTCTCCAGTTCATTTTATAGAAGAGGAAACTGAGGCAAACAGCTTCAAGTTATTTGCATAGGTTCACACAGCTAGTAAGTGTCTGAGGCTAGATTTGAACTCAGGAAGACTTGTCTTTCTGACCAGGCCTGACACTAACCACTATGCCACCTCATTGCCCTCACAAAATATTATAGATGTTCTATCTGTTACAAGGACAAGTTATCTTGGTGGAAAGCAAGGGAAGTCACTGAGAAGCAATAATAATATAAACAAAAGAGCATCAATAAAATCTTAAGAAAAAAAAGAAAGAGTGCTAGGGCCAGAGTGCTGATCTGGGGTCCTGGCTCCGATGCTTCCTAGCTGTGTGACCTTTGATGAATCACTAAATCTCTCTAGGTTTTGGTGTGCACACATTAAAGTGGAGATAATATACTACCTGCACTACCTACTTCACAGGTGTGTTGTGAGTCACTTAGTGAATCTGAAAGCCCTACAGAAAAAGGAACTGTTATTATTGAGATTATTTTGCCATCACAAGGACTTAGATTCAGCTATCTCATCATCAAGGGACTTGTCTTCCATCCCTGAAAATACAGTTCCACAGAAGGATTTCAGACAACCTCTGCCTTTCTGTTCTCTTTTTCTCTCACATACATATATGTAGTCAATCAAGTCACCTCTGGGTACTAAACATTTAATCACAGGCCCTTATGTGCCAGTGTAAGCCCAAGCAAAGTAGGATTTTTTGTTGTTTTCTTTCAAGAGTTCAGTTTCCCAGGCTCACTGAAAACATCTGAAGGATTGATCTCCTTTGAACCCTGATAATTCACAGCTGTGCTGAGTCATGTAGGTTTCCTGCTTACTGGCTCTGCGCCAATCAGGAGCTGGGTCTTTGTTATATATTCTGGGAGGTTGGTATTTTGCTTTGGGGGTTTGCTTATGAGAAGGACCTTTTGATTCCCTGGTTGAGACTCTAAGTAGCCATTTGTTAAGATCCCTCCACCCCCACTCAGATGTTGTTGGTGCTCCCCTGTCTAGTGGTGTATGTAGGTGGTTATATTACTTTATTCAGATAGTAACAGCCTTGTCTATTGATCTTTGTCCTAATTTCTCTGCTTTTATTTCCTCTGTTTGTATTTTCTCCACATTCAGGGTGCTAACCTTTCCCCTGAACTAGTGAATGACTTATATATGTTTAATTAAAGAAGGATTATTAACCCCTTTGAAGCTGTCTTTTATAAAGCAGATCAAAGAACCTGTGCTAGCAGGCCATCCTGGGAATGCTAGGGTGATTGCTAATACAGTCAGGCACAGTGCTAAGTACTGGGGAGACAAAGAAAGGTACAAAGAACTCCCTCTCTCAAGGAACTCACAGTGTAGTTCGGGTGCATGGATGATCTTTAAATCAAAGTATATGAAATTGTCACTAACCTTATAATCTGCTTTAAATCGCTGGCTCGTCCTGGATCCAATGATATATCCCTTATTGCTCATAGGGGTCTTAGAAAGGTTGTATGCCATGTTATTCTTCTATAAGTTTACACATGTAAAAAGACAATGTCAGGAAGCAGTCCTACTAAGCTGATTACCCCAGCATCAATGAATGTGGGATCATCTTTCATTCTGAAGTCCCTGCACCAAAGAGACCTTCCTTTCCCTCTCTTCCATTGTCATTCTAATCTTTGCACACCAATAAGGAGTCTAGAAAAGCAGCTGGATTTGGAATTTACTGGTGAGGTTTGAAGTGACTTCTAAGGTCCTTTCCAGCTCTTAATGTAGGATTCTAACCTGTCCAGGGATACTTATATACATGGCACAAATAAATAAGAATTTTCAGAAGTTATTGAGGTGCAAAGATACTATTTAAGCCACAAAATAGCTCCTTTCCTTTCTCTGGTCCCCCAAACTTTTAGACTTTTGGAAACCTTTCCCAGACCTTTTTTGGTGAAAACTAATCCAGTTTGTTATAAGAAAGTCATCTAATTGCCTGTATTCTGGGAATTTCATAGATTAGATGTCTGAGAAGGTACCAGGTTTCTCCCAAAGGCCTATGGGGGAAATTTTGGCTTTCTGGCTTTTCTTGAGTTTGTTGGGGTAGAGCATGAATGGGGTCAGGGCTACAAGAGTCAGGAAGCAATGGAATGACTGGGTTTTGACCAGAGGTATGGAAATTCAGCATGCAATTATATTGGAGGGAAGATGGAACTGGTGCTCAGCCCTTAATGTCATTGAAGAGGAGGAAATTCAGCACATAGCATTATTTGGGTGGTAGGAGTGTTTTAGGAAACACTCTCAAAGGGGTGATAGCACACACACTGGATATTGGCAGTAGGTGAAGTGAGGGAGAGGAGATTTAGTGAGGGTTGAATTAATGAATTCATGAATGAAGAGGAATTAATTAATGAAGAGGAGTGGAAAGATAAGGAACTGAGGGGAAAGGTGAGCACACAGTAACAGTGAGGAAAGGGGAGTTTCACCTCATAGGATTAATGCTGGAATTGGGGGATGTTCAGCATTGGAGGAGGGGATTCTTTAAACAAATCACTGGTAGGATATTTGATTGGTCAGGTCTGGGGCAATTATTCTCCTGCTACACACCGGATCCTAGAGAGTTAAGAAATGAGAACACACCAAACCTAAGAGAGCAAGATGAAGGATAGGATACTCACCTCCTCCTGAAAGTAGCATCCAGGTCCTCTGTGAGGCGCCCCCCTTACGGGCACATCCGTAATACCTAATCTGTTGGGAGGGTGGTGCAAGGGGAAGAGTTTCCTCGTTTGGCATGATCCAAAGCAGTATTTCAGCTGCGCTTCTGAAGGTCAAGAAAGAGCAGAAACGTCCATTGCAGAGTGTGTCGGTCCCCGAGGGACCGAGAGGGTGGCTCTGCGTGGGTGTGGATTGGGGGACTGAGGAGAGTCATTAGTGGTGCCCTCCATATGGCAAGCCAACATGACAACGTCCCCTCCGTACCCTCTCTTCTTTCTGAACCCCAAGGCCATTCCCCACCCGGTTCAAAACCTGGTCGGAGGCTCCCCCACTGACCTGAAAGCTCCCATTCCCAGTTCATGTCGCTAGCTATGTGTACCGTGGGTTGTCAGGGCAACAGAAGGGGAAGCCGGGGGAGGGCTCTGAGGCCGGCGACCTAGATTGCGCAGAGTTCAGGTACCACAGGCGGGGGCGGGGCGGGGCAGCGCAGTGCAGGCAGACAGAGGGGAACAGATGTGCGCAGAGCTCCCTCCCCTAATGCGCTGAGTTCTTTCGGCTTCTCTAGTCATAGGGATAATGAAGCACAACTGCTACACTGTCTATTAAATTCAGCTCCCTTGCTGAATGTCACCAGACTTTAGGTTTATAAAAGGTGTTTGCGATTCGGTAACCTGGAAACAGTTAACGGACGTGTGTTTTCAGTGTATCTTTCTTTTCTTTTTTTGGCCAATACTTTTACTAGGGGAAAAGGAAGCTCATTTAATTTCCTTCTTCCTAGAATCATCATTCATTCGGCTTCTGTAACTAATGAAACGAACCTTTCCCAGTGCTTGGGAAAGTAACTTCGTTGTTTTCTACAGAAGAGGAAGGCAAGGGGATCCTTGTGGAAAGAGAGCATACCAGAGACTTCCAGTTTCATGTACAGTCTTTTCTTTCTCTTCTGCTGTGTATGTCGAAATACCCCTTTTATTCAGAATTTAGTAAGATCGGAATAATAAATGATTATTTTAATGAAGGAAACAAGAAAAAACCAAAGAAGAAAAGATCAAAGACATTTAGGGAAACCCTCTTCTTGGATTCTCTGCTAGATCTCCATCACAATGCGTACACATCTTGGTTTGATTCCTTACCTGTTCTTTATAATCAGAGAGTCATTCAGTAGGATTATTTCTGTTACATTTTTAGAAGAATCTTTAGTGATTTTAATATTTGGATGGACAAGACCCTGTTGGAAAAGAACCCACAAAGGTCTTGCTCTAATAAATCAAATTCTGCTTCCTTTTCTTTTCTAGACACCATTCTTACCTGTCTCTTCTGTGTGACTGATTATCCTCAGTTCCTTTTGTTGACTCATTATCTATATCAAGTTCCCTATCTGTGGCTGCTCACCAAAAAATTCTGTCCTAGGCTCTTTTCTTCTTCTGTACTCTCTTTGTGAACTCATCACCTCCTATAAGTTTGGTTACCATCCCTTCAGTAAATGACTTCAAAGATCTGTATATCCAGCTCCCTTCTCTAGAGCGTCAATACTCCATCACCTATTGAACATTTTAAATTGAATGTCCTGGAGACATCTTAGACGCATGTCCAAAACTAAATTTATTTTCTTTTCCCTTAAACTCATCCTCCCTTCCTAGAGCAGCTAGATGAGTGTAGTGGATGGAGTGCTGGGCCTGGAGTAGGAAGACCTGAGTTCAAATATGGCTCCTGACTCTTACTAGCTGTATGAACCTGGGCAAGTCACTTAACCCAATTTGTCAAATGGGCTGGGGAAAGAAATGGTAAGCCCTCTAGTATCTTTGCCAGAAAATTCCCAAATGAGGTCATGAAGAGATGGAAATGACTGAACAATACCCTCCCTTCCATACTTTCTTATTGCTATTGAAAGCATCACCATCTTTTCAGTCCTCTCAGCATATCCCTGACTCCTTACTCACTCTCACCCTATGTCAACAATCAGTTGCCAAACCTTGCTGCCTACCTCCACATCTCTTGCATCTGACTCTTCTTTCCATTCTTACAGTCTACAACTTTAGTTCAGGCACTTTTCATATCTCTTCTAGATTACTAATTAATTACTAATTGATAATTACTAATCATAATTGATTTCCCCATTTCAAATCTCTCATCTTTCCTGTCCATCCTCCACACCACTGCCAAAGTAATTTTCCTTAAATAGACCTGACCCCTTGACTCTCCTATTCCACCAACTCCACTGGCTTCCTATTGATTCTAGAATAAAGTATAAATTCTCTTGTTTACCTATGAAATCCCCACACAACCTGACCACAGCCTTTCTTTCCAACCCCTTTGGATGTTATTCTCCCTCCTACACTCTCTGATCCTACCACACTGGCTCTGTTCCTCACCCATTAGTCTTCATCTCCTCTTTTCCTGCTTTCACACTGGCTGCCTCTGTATCTGGCATTCACTTCCTTCTGCCCTCTACCTCACAGAGCCCCTCTCTTCCATTATGACAGAGCTGAAAATGTGTCTTCTGCATAAAGTCTTTCCCGCAGCTGTTAGAGCCCTCCCTCCCAAACTTAACTACTTTGGCTATATTTTTATTCATTTTATTAATAACTTTTGTGGTTGCTTAGTCATTTTCAGCCATTCCTGACTCTTCATGACTCCTTTTGGGGTTTTCTTGGCAAAGATACTGGAAGTGGTTTGTCATCTCCAACTCATTTTACAGATGAAGAAACTGAGGCAAACAGGGTTAAGTGACTTGCCCAGGATCACACAACTAGGAGGTGTCTGAGGCCAAATATAAACTCAAGTTTTCTTGACTCTAGTCCTGGTACTTTATCCACTGTGCCATCTAGCTGGCAAATAATGAAAATAATTGTAGCTAGTATTTAGGGGACACAGCATTAGAATAAGAGATCAGGGCTACTGAAAGGAATTAGGTTTTGCAACTTGAGCAAAGCTTTCATTCTATTTGTAATTCCTTTCCCCCAGACTCTATGTAGGCTGGTGGGACACCAAAAGTAGTGGATTGGCCTGGGGTTAAAAGACAAGCCATTGTGCAAGAAAGAAGCCTCTTTTTTTTTTTTTTAAACTTCTTACCATTCCTTTAGAGTAGGGTCAATTTCTTTCAGTCTTCCTCTATGTCTCTCTCTCCTTTCTCTGTTTCTGTCTCTCCTCTCAGCTTGTTGACTCCGACTTTCTATCTCCTCTCTTGAAGTTTCTATGTTTCTGTGTCTCTTTAATTTTGTTTTTCCTTCTCTGTGTCTCTGTCCCTCTTCATAACAACTAACATTTATATAGCAACTACTATTTGCCAAGCACTGTGATAAAAACTTTACAAATATCTAATTTAATAATAATCCTGAGAGGCTGATGATATTACCCTCATTTTACAGATGAGGATACTGAGGCAGGCAGAAGTTAAATGGCTTTCCCAGGATCATACAGCTAGTAAGTATCTGAGACCAGATTTGAACTTGGATCTTGTATCACCTTATGAGCTAAATGATGAGAGAAAGGTTTCAGATGATCAGGGAGAGGGAAATGATGAATGACTGGAATATAAGATTTCTGGGTGCCCTGAAATATACGCAAGGCTGAATAAGCACTGGGTTGTTTGGGGGAGCATAGTGAAAAGAGTTCTTAACTTCAAATAAAAAAATCTAGCTTTGAGTTTGGATCTGCCACATACTAACTTTGTGGCAAGTCAACGAGTTTCAGTGCCCTCATCTGTAAAATGGGAATAATAGTCTTTCGTTCCATATCTCAGTCAGCAAATTAGCATTTGTATGGTGCCTGCTATGTGTGTGGCACTGTGCTCTATGAGTTGGGGATAGAAAAAAAGGAAAAAGACAAGTCCCTGTTCTCAAGAAGATCATAGTCTAGAGGATGGAATCCCACTGGACTTTTGTAAATATAAACTACTATCACACCAGTGATTTCAGAGAAAAAAAAGAATTGTCCCACCCCATGTGTACCTCAAAGAGTCTGCCCATGAAATCTTTAACATCTCTCTTATACTAACATTCTCACCTAAAATATTTCTGTATCAGACACACAAGATTGAGACCATTTGGGTATTCATTGCTGGATTTTAATGTAGAATCATTAGTACATTATAAGCAAAAAGCATTGTCAGGAAAATGGGAAAAAGGAAGGAAGGTCAAGTTTATGCCCTTGTGAGCAGCACTCACAGCTGGTGTCAAAGACAAGTCCAGTAGAGCACTACTGCTCATAGGTGTGGCTGTTCAAATAGTGCCAGAACGCGTTCCTGTTATTGGCCATAGGGTAGAAATCATCGGCTTTGCCAGCACAGAATCCGCTGCCCCCCAGAGCTGCTTTCAGAACTGCTGCTGCCACTGCTCCCACCTGAACTGCCACTTCTGCCACTGCTGGGAGCTGATGTGATTGGAGCAATTGGTTGAGTTGAGATGGTACAGCCTGGAGGAGAAAATCACTATGAACTTACAAAAGGTTATGGCACTGGGGAAGGAGAGGTTTGAGTATTGGCTGAACAGTCAGGTTACCGAGATTTAGATTGCAAGCTCTGGAATCTTAGGAGAGACACTTATAACCCCTCTGAGTTTCAGTTTCCTGATTTGTAAAAATTGTACCACTACAAAAAAATGGTTATAAGGATTGTAATGTAATCACATTACATTAAGGATGGTACTATAATTAATGTAACCATTGTAATGGTTGTAAAGATATGTAACATATTAAAAATAAAGATAACATACTTCAAGCATCACATAAACCTGACTGGTGTGGTTGTAGGGGATATTCACTGACCCTGGTGGAGGAGGACCTTTGTTTGAATCCTGTATCTGATGCCATCTTTGTCACCTTGGGTACAGAATTTATTTCTGCCTCTATAGAATGAATGGGCTGTACTAAGTGGCCTCTGAGATCCCTTTCAGCTTCTGAGCCATGATCCCATTAGTAGGAAAATAAGATTATTTGTTGTGTACATTAAATATTTGTAGTATAGAAACAATTGTATTTGTGCTACCTACCTCACACAACTCATGGGAAACTAGATTTAGGACTGGAAAGGACCAGAAAGAGCATCTAGTCTGTAAAGCAGACCCCTGAGGTTCAGAGAACATAAGTGACTTGCCCAAGTTCACACAGATAGTGATAGATTCTAGATCTGGACCCAGTTTTTATGATACTAAATCCAGTACTCTTGCCACTTCATCTTGTTGTTGTAAGAAAAATGCTTTGTAAAGCTTTATACTTTGGGAAAGTTATATAGAAACCATATAAGAACATAGACTTAGAGTTTGAAGGGGCCTAAGAATCAAGTTTGGAATCAAGACTCATTTTCATGAGTTCAAATCCAGCCTCAGACACTTACTAACTGTATCAAGTGACAAATCACTTAACGTTGTTTGCCTCAGGTTCCTCATCTGTAAAATGAGCTGGAGAAGGAAATGGTAAACTACTCCAGCATCTTTGCCAAGAAAACCCCAAAATATCATCACAGAAAGTCAGACATGACTGAAATGATGGAAAACTAATAAGCATCCTGCTATTCCAACTCCTTCATTTTGCGGAGGAGGGAACTGAGGCCCAAGGAAGTGAAGGGATCTGCTCAAGGTCAAGCAGGTAATTAAATGCCAGAAGTACGATTTGAATCTAGAACCTCTGACTGAAAAGTCAGTGTTTTTTCTCCCTGGACCTCAGGTTTTGTTTTTTTTTTCATCTATAGCATGAGGAGGTTGAATTACATGATGCTGGAGGTCCCTTCCAGCTCTAGGTCTGTGACCTC
Source organism: Notamacropus eugenii (assembly GCF_028372415.1). Classification (NCBI taxonomy): domain Eukaryota; kingdom Metazoa; phylum Chordata; class Mammalia; order Diprotodontia; family Macropodidae; genus Notamacropus; species Notamacropus eugenii. Next base: position 290,092,673 of record NC_092873.1, on the reverse strand, counting down.
ATAAATCAGAGGATGATGATCCATCATTCTACCTTAAAACTGTCCAAAGTCAACAAATTTGCGCATTTTTCCCCACCTTCTCCACCACTGATTTCCACTTATATCATAAGTTGTGTCCTTGACATGACAATGCCAGAACAAGGACAGACAGGAGTATCTGATTCTCAGAATAGGGATAGGCATTTAGTAGGTGATTATTTGAGTTATCTTTCATGTGTTGTAGGGTGTGATAAGTAGAAAAGGGGGCATTTAGGGACCCTGGGAACATCTGCAGTTCCCACTTACTTGCACTCTCCAGACCCAGGGCTTTCTTCAAGGTGTTGATCAGGAGGAACTTTCCATGGTTACAGAAAGTCCCAGTGAAGTCATCCAGGTCAATGGCCCAAACCATGGCTCCTCCAAAGTTATTCTTTTTCAGCCACTCAGCCTGTGGGACAAGATAGATGTTTGCTCCAGGCCCAATCTTGCATGTGCCCATGCATTGTAAATGACCTCAGTTTGGGTCTGGGCTGAACAGATTATATACCCACAGAGTAAGGAAGTTTCTGCTCCTCTTCCTCCCTGATTCAGGATGCCTGTGTCAGTCAACATTACAGTTTCTTAGAAAAAGAGAGTGTTCCCAGGATGCCTGTGTTCCCTCAGTCATAAACAAAGAAATGTCCTATCAAGAGTGTCATAACAGGACAGTGTCCATAAAATAACAAGAGAAGAGAAATGCCATTAATCAAGATAGTGTCCAGTTCAAGGCACCTGGTCCTTATCAGTCAAAAAATGGAGAATATTCTCATTCAGTTTAATTTGGGGATTCACTCAGGGTGCATTTCAAATGGGATAAAGCAGGGTCCCACATCTTCTCTTCTTTTGGTCAAAGCTCCTGTGAAGGTATCACCTGCAGACCAAGAAAGGTATGGGGAAAGTTTCACTCTCCTTCAGGGAGTGGGAAGGAGAGTTGTAGCAGCTCTTTTCAACACAACCAAGAGCAAGTAAAGAAGGAGACGAAAGGGAGCGTGAAGTAGGGGAAAAGTCCCACAGCCAGGTAACCAAAACTAGTGCAGTCTAGAGATAACAGGTAAATGGAGTAAATCATGCAAGGATCTGCCAAGGGGGCTCAGGTGGGGAGGGAGCCCTTCCTCTCACAGGCCTGTTCTAGATTCTTGGGAAAGCTCTCTGTGTCAGATGTTGTCTTCTTCATGCCCTTGTGGAAGCATAAGACAAGGTCACCTATGAGCTCAAATATGCACTTGGGAGTGGAGGCAGTATTTAGATGACCCAGGAGTCCATCACCAGAAAAGACTTGGTAGGGGCTCTTAGAAAACATATGAGTTGACATTTAAGAGAAAACTCCTCCTAACCATCTTTGGATCTGAGTTTCTAGTCAGCATAGCTTAGTTCCTTTGTAAAAGGCACATAGAGATTGTCCAGTTTCCCTGCCACACAAGGCTAAGTTCAAATAATGCAATAAAGTATTTCTCACAATTCCCATAATGGCATCATTACCTGAAATCAGGTAAAGATCCAACTCCTTAGAGGACTCACAATGAACTAGCTTTGAGAAGGGAGATTTACATGTCATCAAGGTAACCAAGAAAACTTAAACATAAACCATGCAAAGCAGCACAATCATTATCACCAATGTTAACTGACATCAAGTTTCCTTGTATCCCAGTAACCCATTCATAATGTCCATTTCATCACTACTTTTTGAGTCCCAGATATCTCGTGTAGTTATCTGGTTCATAGATAGCTTTCCATGGACAGTACGTTTTATTCTTAGGATAGATTCTAAAGGGAACTCTGCTTCTCTGGTTCCAAACCCAGAAGTTCCTAGGTAATTCTGACTTAGTATAATTTAGTGCAGTCAAATTTGGCTCTCCAATTTTGAAACTTCAGAGAATCTAAGCTTATATACCATTTGCTGTTTCTATCTTTATCTAAGTCCTGTACCTAATATAAGAATACTTTTTAAAATTTGAGGGTCCAACGATAAAATGACCTCTTCTGCCTTTTGGAATGATCACACAGATACTGAAATAATCAGAAAAATCTAATCATTTCCCCCTTATGAGGTAATCATCACTATAGTATTATTATTTGACCCCGAATAAAGATTAGAATTGTAAGTCAAAAACTCAAAGAAATTCTGGTATTATTGTGTCATTTAATAGATTTAGTATTGTACTTACAAGACTTCTTGATTATAGAAATTTGCTACAAATGGACAAAGAGGGATGGGGTTATAACAGTGTTATATATCATAATAGAAGAGGGAAACTTCCTTAGCTCTGATTGATTCCAGGCATGAGTCACATCTGACAATCAATGACATAGTCACAAGATGTTACAAGCAAGGCTCAGAATTCATCAGGTGAAGAATTTTCCTTTTCAGAAAGGAAATATCACTGTGGGCAGGCAGCCAAGTGATGCAGTGGATAGATCACCAGTGCAGGATTCAGGAGGACCTGAGTTCAAATCTCGCCTCAGACACTTGACATGCCCTAGCTGTGTGACCTTGGGCAAGTGACTTAACCCTAATTACCTCATCCTGGGTCATTTCCAGTTATCCTGATGAATATCTGGTCACTGGATTCAAGTAGCTCTAGAGGAGAAGTGAGGCTGGTGACCTGCACAGCCCTCACTCAAAACAAAGTGAAGTGCAAGTCATGTCATCATTTCTCTGATGGCATGGTCCTTCTTTGGCAACAAAGGGCAAACACACACAGCACTATGGGAAAATAGAGTCAGGAAGACCCTACCTAAGCTGTGTCTGAGGTTGTCCCCAAAAGTTTTCCAAGACACAGACATCCACCTTTACCAGTTCCCAATCTATAGCACATGCCATCTTTCATTAATGGCTTCCAGTCAGTTCAGACAATTCTCCCTGTAATCAAAGCTCAAAACAGCAGTAAATTACCATCTCATAAAGTCTTGAATAGCAAGTTACAGTGAGCAGAGCTTCAGGTGGGTTGAACTTTCAAGGATCACACATCCTACCTAGAGAGTAAGTATTGACTATCATCTCATGTTGGTAACAGTAAGAGATTCATCACAGAAAAATACTACTGCCCTCAGAATCCCTTAAAACAATGGGAGCATCTTTAAGTAGTTGGCATACATTTCTATATATGTTCTGATTCCAGGATTACACAACAAACATAGTAAAATAACATTTCCCGTTAAGATAACACAAAATAGCTCATAAGTTACTAATTTCACTACCATAACCGTCTGTACTAAAATCTAGTTCCTTACAACAAAAGCAGAAGAGGTTCCTCACTTAAACCTCACAACTTAATAAATTTACATACTTCCTTCAGAAGCCTGTTTTTCCTTCTCTAATTGTACTCATCCTTCTGAAAGAATGAGATACTTCAGGAACTGAATCTTACACATAGAAGTTCAAACAGTACAAATGCAGATCAAAAGAGCAAGATCTCTCCCACTTCCAGCTCACCACAGTAATTTAGCAAGAAATTAGCTTACACACAGAAATTCAGTAGGCCTTCTGAAAATCACACAAAAGATTTTCACAAAACTTTTCTTCCTAAGAGTATTTCCCTTTCTTAAAACAGTTTAAAATTTATTCTGATATTAAACGGAATAATTACTAAACTTTAATGAAATAAATCAGATAAAGTTAGAAATCTCTAAAATGATAACTGTCTCTTTTCAACCTTAAAACAAAACTAAATCTTTAAAATTGGAATTTATCACAACTACTTTGATGTAAAATATCTTTATGTAACATAACTAAATCCCTAAAGTGTTATAACACATTAAATTCCTAGTTATCACAAAATTCCTAGTTACCGCCTCCCTCTAATCAAGAAGGTCTTTGCAATGGGGGAGGTGATTCAGTTTTTATAAACCAAGAAGAACGTACCAGTTATAGTAGCCTTATCACAATAACAAAGTTTACCAGACCTTCTAAATCTAACACCTAAAAAGATTATAGGAGGAATTGCTTTTCCAACAATGCAGCTGGTATAATTGTTTAACAAGTTACACAATATAAGAAAATTTAGAAATATAACAATTCTGAAAACAATATTATGTATTTAAAACTTGAAACAAACCCATTGTCAATCTAGGTGAATGCACTTCCAAATTACCTTGCACAGAAAATTGTTCATTTCATCATTAACAGGCTTGAAGCTAAATCTTTAAATCACCTTTTATGCTTTCATAATAAGTAAGATTTTCAAAGAGAATTTACTATTAAAATAAATATCATTATTATTATTGCCTGTTAATAATTAAATATATCTCATTAAATATTTAACAGTTTCCAAATTACCTATTTTTTCATCTGATCCCTATCCACAAATAGAAGTTAAGTAATATCAGATTTTTCACAGCACCGCAGAGTTAGGTGGGATAAAAGAAACTGTTTAATCTAACCTGTACCTGAAGAGCAATGAAAATCCTTTGTACTTCCATACAGAAGTTATTCAATACTTAAAGACCTCCAGTGAGGGGAAACTCATTACCCCTTGTGTTTTCATTGTTTAGTTTTGTTGTTTGGTTGGTTTTCAGTCATTTTTGTCCTTTCATCAAAGCTAAGTCTCCCTTCCTGCAATCTGGTGACGCCATTTGGGATTTTCTTGGCAAAATAGTAGAGTCGTTTCCCACTTTCTTCTCCAGCTCATTTTATAGGTGAAGAATCTGAGGCAAACAGGATTAAATGGCTTGCCCACTGTCACACTTTCTGAGACCAGATTTGAACTTAGTAAGATGTCTTCCTGACTCCACACCCTGTGCTCTATCCACTGTGCCACCTAGCTGCCAAATAGATACATATAAAGAGATACATAGAGATAGATAGATAGATAGATAGATGATAGATATTTCTTTCTATTTCTTACCTTCAGCATTTGACACAGTGCTTGACATAAGGTAGGTGCTTAATAAAACCTCGCTGATAGATTGCGATTCCCATTTCCCAATTCTCTGGGAAATATTCCCCAATATTCTGGGACTCCTACCAGATATGTCTACCTGCCCTAAGGTAGTGGGAGCAAGGACAGTGACTACTGGGTCCTGAGGATGCTTTGGTTCAAAAGTTTGTCAAACCTTCCTCAAAGTACAGAAGGATGGAAACAAGTATTTATTAAATACTTCCTATGTGTTAGGCACTGTGCCAAGTGCTTTACAAGTATTATCTCATTTGGTCATAATAACAATCCTGGGAAGTAGGTGCCATCATTATTCTCATTTTACAACCAAGGAAATTGAGGCAAACAAAGGTTAAGTGACTTGCCTGGGGTGGCATGGCTAGTAAGTGTCTGAGGTCACATTTGAATTCAGGTCTTCCTGTTTCCAGACCTCGAGGTCTATCCACTGAATCACTTCAGTGCCTCTTCTAAGATAAGACCAGCTTAGCCCTTGAGCCTCAGCAGGTGTGCTACTTTGGAAAGTACAATGGATGAGGGCTTAGTAGGTTATCATCCTGGCACTACTAGGCCACTTACTAGCTATGTCCTTGGGCTAATGGCTCTGGAGTTTTTGGTTCCTTATGTTGTCTAGATGATAATCAAGCCTTGAGAATCTCTGATGATGAGATCTGGGATCTTAGAAGCTGATGAGGAAGGGAGAAGAGTTCTGGCCAGCTCCTTCCAAACTTTCCAATTTGCAAAGAAGGGATTTCCAACCTTCCTATAAGTCAGCTAAGAAAGTTGGGGGTGGGGTTGGTGGAGGCTTCATAGTAATTATAGAAATTTTGTGTCACTCCTGCTAATTATCATGTAGAACAAGCAAATTAACTTCTCTAATCGGATCTGTATACAAATAACTGCCATAGGCTCCATTTTGATTTTAGCATCAGCCTCCCTTTGTGTGCGTTTTTCAGTTTTATCTTCAGTTTATTGTTCACAAAGGCTGGTATTCTTAGATTCATAGAACCTCAGAATCACTGAGTGGCAATATGCTGTAGTGGATGGACAGGTGATCTTGAAACCCGGAAGTCTGTGACCCCAGACAAGTCATTTACACTCTCTGTGCCTTCAGAAATTCTGAGTCTATAACTTGTAGTTTTAACTCTTTAGCGGTAGGCATGGGGATGTCCATGGCAGATTTTTCTTACCCTGAGTTCCTATGTCAAAGAAATCTCAGGGTTAATCCCTATTCCATAGAGTGTCAGAAACAGAAAGGTCCTTAGAGACTGGATGATGTCCAACCTAGAATCAGGAAGACTGGACTCAAATCCTGCTTCAGACACTTTCTAGCTGTGTGGTCTTGGGTGAGTCACTTAACCTCTATTTGCCTCAGTTTCCCCATCTGTAAAATGAGCATAATAACAGCACTACATTCTAAAGATGTTGTGAGGTTAAAATGAGTTAATATTTGTAAAGTACTTTGGAAATCTTATTGTGCTATATACATGATTACTGTCATTTCAAATAAGGACTAGCTTAGAAAAGGAATTTGTAACTATTCCAACAAAGAAGAACAAATCGCCTGCCTTCTAAATGAGGGGAGAAGAGAAGGGGGGAGGAAGAGAATTTAGAACTCAAAATTTAAAAAAAGAAGTTTTACAAATTGTTTTACATGTAATTGGAAAAATAAAATATTTAATTGAAATGTAAAAGCAAACAAACAAACAAATGAGAGATGACCTTTCCTGAGTGGGGTCTGGTAGACAGTTCTTTTCACATTGGTCCTGGCTTGGTCAAGAGATAAGAAAGTGACTAATTTCTCAGTACTCTTCCCTGGTCAGATCAGAATCTAGTATAGAGTGTTTGTTTCTGGGCATGGCATTTTAAGAAGGGAGACCTGAGAAAGGTAAAAGGCCTTGAGTTCATGCTACATGAAGAATGGCTAAAGAACTGGAAACATTTAATTTGGAAAAGAGAAGATAAAGAGAAGTCAGGATAGCTGTGTTAAAGCATTTGAAAGGGAATAGTGGGAGAGATGGCAAAGACTTGATGGAAGAATGGGAGCAGCAGGTGGAAGTTGTAGAAAGGCAGCTTTAGGTCTGACATCAAGACAAAGTTCCAGAAGGAGAGATGGACTGCCTTAGCAGACAAGGGGATCCTCCTCACTAGAGGTCTTCAAGAGAGCACCCACTAAGTGGTAGGTGCTATCCAAATGTAATCTCATTTTATCATCAAGAACCCTGTGAGGTAGGTCCATTGTTATGTCCACTTTACAGTTGAGGAAACAAAGGCAAACAAAGTATCCAGGGTCACACAGCATCTGAGGTCATATTTGAACTCAGGTCTTCCTTACTTCAAGCCCAGTGCTCCACCCACTGTGCCCCCTAGTGGCCATATAAACCCTGGTTAAAGGAACTGGGGGTGTTTAGTGTGTAGACTTGTGCAAAGAACAGCAGGAAATGATAGATGAGTATTGAAGGGCTGTTCTGTGGAAGAAGGATTAGATTCGTTTTGCTTCCTTCCAGAAGGCAGAACTTCAAGCAAATAGAAGTTGCAGTAAGGGAGGTTTTCGTTTAATGTAAGTAAAGACTTTCTAATAATTAGAATTTTGCAAAAATGAAATAAGATTCATTCTAGGGTTAGTGGTGGAGTAAGACTCATTCTAGGGTTAGTGGTGGAATAAGATTCCTTCATGGGCAGTTCAGTGACGCAGTGGATAGAGTGCCTGACCTGGAGTCAGAAATACTGACCCTCCTGTGTTCAAATCTGGCTTGGGACACTTACTAGCTGTGTATTCCTGGGCAACTCACTTTATCGAATTTGGCTCAGTTTCCTGAAGGTCTTTAAGTGTTGAGTAACTTCTTTTTGGAAATAGAAGGGATTTTGATTCTTGTTCAGGTACAGGGTAGACTGAACAGCTTTCTATATCTCTCCTAAGTCGGCAATGCTGTGAAAATCTGATGGTAGTTAGCTTCTATTTGTGGATAGGAATCAGGAAGCAGGGAATAAGTCTAGACTGAACAGGCTGCTAGGAGTGTTGACTGCTGATGAGAACTGGCTTCAGACTGAGCTACCTTGACTTTTGCCCAAGTGGGCAGTTTGGGGGTTACTCCTTTGTCTACCATCAGCAATAGAAAACCAGAGTAGAAGCCAGTGGCCTTCAGGGCACTAAGTATAGGAAGCCGACTGTCTGGTTGTTGTGTCATGGCCATTGCTGGAAGCTGGCCTTGATGACATCTAAGATCCTTTTCCGTTTTAAGAGCAACTGGTGGGTTGGTTGTTTTGAGCCCCAGAGCCAGGGAGGACTTGACAAAGAAACAGACACCACAGAACATTAATTTTCACCATTTTATTGCACATTTCTAGGGACTACTTGGGTGACCTCAAACTCAGTGAAATCATGACCAGTTGCAACAGGAACATTGAGTATCAAAGACAAGACCCGTCTGGCAGTGTTGCTGGTAGGTCCTCCCATTTGCACAGTTGTAGTAGGCATTCTTGTTGGTGGGGTCAGCATACAGGCCACTGGCCCTTTTGGCACAGAAACCACTGTTGCTGGAACTGTCCCCAGAGCTGCTGCCACTGCTGCTACTGCCACCACTATCATCGCTGCTACTGCCACCACTACCACCCACTGAGGCCTTACAACCTGGGAAGGAAGGAGTAAGTCATTGATCCTCTGCCCATGGTTTCAAATGTCTGAGGTGTGGGGCCTTCCTCTCAAATCCTGCTCCTGGTTCTTTCCTCCAGGGCTTTCTGTGGTCATTCCCTACCACCTTGGGCTTCCCCTGCTCATGTTCCCATCTTGGCCTGGCTGATCTCCCTATGATGCATTCTTCAAGGGCTTCTTCAGTTCCCATTTTTATATGAAGTCTTCTTCGACCACTCTAACCCTCAGTGACTTCTTCCTCCTATGAACTCACAGAATTTATAAACCAAACCACATATTCATCATTCAACCATACACTGCCAAAGGCAAAACTGCTTGCAGTGTTATTTAAATTTCAACATGTGCATGAGATACCTCAACTAGTCTGGAAATTCCTCATAGTCAGGAACTTTAGCTCATGCCTCTTGATATCCACTGGTGGGCTTCAAACTTTTCCCCCTCAGGGCACAGGATTATTTTTTGCCAGGAGGAATCAGGGCCCACTCCAGGAGAGTCAGGGATACATGTAATTGCAAGTGTACCTCCAAAAGACTTCTTCAAGAACTGGTTGAACCACCAGGCCCAGCATATGGTACCCACTTCTCTCTACTATGTAGTAGAATGCTGGACACCTTGTGTTCATATTCTTTTTCATTCTTTGCGTGAATAAAAGGGTCGACATGGCACTATTCCTGATAAGTTACCCTGATTGGTTTGATAATCATCTGTTGATTTAGGGCTTTCCCCTAATCGAACAGACTTGGAAGACCCTAGTTTGGCCAGATTCCATAATCTCCAGAGATGCCATGTCTCTGGGGACTAAATGAGTCATTTCTCAGGTGGATAGCAATCCAATATTAATAGTTTTTCTTTGAGTTCTTCCCTCTCCCTTCATTTTCAAATTCCAGTAATTGCAAAAACTCTTTTTCTCAGTGCTACTCTCACCCTATCAAGTATTAAAGAGGGGGAAGGGAAGGGGAAAGAGCACACCTGGTGTTCCCACTTACTTGCACTCTCCAGACCCAGGGCTTTCTTCAAGGTGTTGATGAGGGGGAATTTTCCCTGGTTACAGAAAGTCCCAGTGAAGTCATCCAGGCTAATGGCCCAGACCATGGCTCCTCCAAAGTTATTCTTCTTCAGCCATTCAGCCTGTGGGACAAGACAGATGTTTGCTCCAGGCCCAATCTTGGGTTCTCCCAAGGCTTTGGGCTACACGTAGGAATAAAGAGACTCAGAGGAGCCCAGAGAATTACTCTACCTTGACTTGGAAGCTCCTGGGGTTGTCATAACCAACCCACTCATTGCCTTTGTAAGCATAGGGCACATCCTCAGAAGCCTCCCATACCTCAGTAGCACCATCCTTCAGGAAAGTGCAGATCTGAGAAAAGAGAACAATGAGGTTGAAAGACTGACAAAACCAGATTCAAATCTAGCCTCTGATACTCTTTGTGTGACCTGAAGAATTCACATAATTCTTAGTTTCCTTATCTCTAAAATGAAAAGGTTGATCTACATGGCCTCTGGAGTCACTTCTAGCTCTAGCTCTATGATATGTCCCTTCTGCTTTTTCCTTTGAATCATAGAAAATTGGGACAGAGAAAGAAGGTTAATTAAGTATCACTGGGAACATGCAACCCTTTTCATTTCCCAAGCAGAAGGGTCAACAGTAGTCTTTCCCTGTTTTCATACAGCTTGGAGACACCTACCTCATAGTAAGCCCAGAAGCCAGACTGCTTGGTGTAGGTCCCAGCAGGACCAGGGCCAGAAGTAGGGGCACCGATGCCAGATTCAGAAGGATTGCTCAAGATGAAGGTGTGTCCATAAGATGGGAATCCAACAATCAGCTTCTCAGCTGGGGCGCCATTGTTTTTCCAATAGTTCATAGCATAATCCTGCAGTGGAAGCACATTTAACCTTGGCCCTTCTTTCTAGATCCAGTTCAAATGCCTCTTCTTTCTTGAAGCATTCTCTGATTATTCCCAATTAATAACAGCTAGGATATGGTTTTTGGCCTGGCAGTTTTATGGAAGAAAGACTCTCCAAAGATTCCATGGTGAATGTTTACTCTCCTGCAATCTCCACATGAGAACGTCAGACATTCTCTGTGTCCAGAGGGAGAGCCTGCTATCAGGACAAGCAGATTGTACTTCTCTTAAGTATGGCATATTATGTTTTATATAATAGTTAATTATATTTAATTACAATTTATATCTATAATGGGTTATAGTTTATTGTATTGTAATGAAGATGAAAATGTCTTTTCCCTCCTTTGGGGTGGTATGCTCTTTGAGAATCTGACCTCAAAGAGATTTTTAAATTTTATTTTATTGTCTTTCTCAGCATTCAACACAATACCTCGCATGTAACAGATGTTTAACAAGTGATTGTTGAATAAATGAGTGGATGAATGAATACTTATTCCATCCAGGAGGCAGGTTCTTAGTTATTAGCTTATTGTCCTGCCTGGCATTATCAAATTATCAAAGTCGATATGTAAAGTGCTTCGAAGACTTAAAAACCCTATATAAACATAAGTTAGTAGTAGCAGTATTAGTATTAAATGGCATCTTATCTGTAATGCCCTTAGGACAGTGCCTGACACACTGCAGGCACTTAGAAATCCTTATTCTCTTCCCTTTGCCTAGATCAGGGTAAGTAAGCATTTATGAAGCACCTACTATGTGCAGGGCACTGAGGCAAGAACTTTACAAATATCATCTCATTTGATCCTCACAACAACCTCGGCAAGGTAAGTGCTGTTATGATCCCCATTTGACAGTAGAGGAAACTGAGATAAGCAGAGGTTAAGTGACTTGGATAGGGTCACATAATATTTGAGAGTCTGAGGTGAGAGGTCTTTTTGACTCCAGACCCAGTTCTTTATCTATTATGTCACCTAGTGGTCTCCAGTAGTAGGAGTGATGTGATGGTGATGGTGATGGTGGTAGTAAGCTTGACTTTACATAGGTAAGTATTAATGTATTGATCAGGCTCCCCAGCATAGCAATTCAGTGACTTGGCCATGTATTAGAAATGATTAGTTGATTCATCGATCAGATAGCTGAATTGACAGTGCGTTTTGTGCCCCATATACCTCCAGTCCTTCTTGGAGTCTGCACAGTGGCTTCACTCACCACATTCAGATAGGCATTGCTGCCAGTGTCCCTGGGATTTTTGTACAGGGGGCTGTTCTCTCCAGTGTAGCCCTCCCAGGAGCCATGGAGATCATAGGTCATCACATGGATGAAGTCCAGATACCTAGATTGGAGAACAGAATTCATGGTGATTTCTGGTGGTTATTTAGTTCCTCTATCCCTGCTGGGGGCTGCCTTCCATTCAGTTTAATTCTGTTAAACAAATAAATGGCATTGCTATACACTTTCAGCTGGGGAAGTCAGGGAAGGGTTGGGGAGGAGATGGTACCATGGCTGAGCTCTGAAGGAAGAAAAGGATTTCAACAAATAAAATATGTAAAGACATTCCAGGCATGGAGGTGGGACTTTGCAAATGCATGGAAACAGGAAAGTGGGGAACCCCTGATTGGTTATGTAGTTTGGTTAGTATATAACCTGGGAAAATAAGCTGGAGCCAGGCTGTGGCAGGATTTAAATCACCAGTTATAGACTTTGATCTCTCTCTTTCTCTGTCTCTGTCCCTGTTTCTCTCTCTCTCTCCCACTTTCTTACTTTGTTTTATTTTTAAGAAAAGGATTTTCTCAACTATCTATGGCAATATTGTAATACATAATTCTTTTAATAATATTTTATTTTCCCCCAATTACATGTAAAAACAATTGTTAACATTTGTTTTCAAAAATTTTGATTTCCAAATTCTCTCCTTCCTTTTGCCTGAAGAGTAAGCAATTTGATACAGGTTATATATGTGCCATCATGCAAAACATATTTCCATATTACTCATGTTGTAAAAGAAAACACAGACCAAAAAAACCAACCCATAATAAAACAAAGTGGTTATTTATGATTAATTAAGACTTCTTTATTTCTTAGTTAGTAGGAATTCAGATGTAACAATGAACCTTTCCCTTTTCAGCTCCTCAACAGACTGATAAATATTGGAAAAGGGAGTAGCGATGGGCCAACTGACTGGTCTGAGGAGTCAACTTTCCATTCATATGCCTAGATCCTGCGAACCCTAACTTTATTGGCCTCTTGTAAATCAAGAGAACCATCCAAGCTGCCAGAACTGTAATATAATCAGAAAGTAGAAGGTGCTCTGGGAATTCTATCATGAGCAGAGGACAAGGAGTAGTCACACAGCAGATGGAAGATGCATGCAGGCATTTCGTTCTCTTCCTTTTGCTTTCCTCTCTCCTTTGGCAGCTGTATTAGAGGGCATAGAACCTCAGAGAGGGTGCGTGGGACCCAGGAGCAACGAATTACTCTGTAGTCCTTCTGGAAGATTGGGTGAATTTGTAACAAGCACACCCAACTGGGCCTAGGTCATTCTGGACTTTTCACAGGAATGTGTGCCTATGTTTTTAGAGTTATTGCTATGAATTATGTTTTCAATTTATGACTCATTTTGGCTTAGATATGGCAATCTATATTGAGCAAAGAATTTTGCTGAAATCTCATGTGCTTTCAAGTCCTTATAAAATAACCTTTCCCCCATCTCTAGAGTAGAGATCTTTTCTTGCTGATTAGGTTTCAGCTAAGTAGGGTCTCCTGTTAGCCATTTGTTTGAAAAATTCCAAGGTTTGCTGACCAGAAAGGGGAAGCAGCTTCACTGCCAACTCTCTTTTGAGGGTATTATTCGTAACAAGTTCTTGAGCAGAAGAGTGACATGTATGATAAGTAAGTTGTGAGGAAGAGGTATAAAAGACAAATTGGAGGCAAAGAGTTCATTTAGGAGGACGTTGTCATAGTCTTGGCAAGTAGTAAGAAACGCATGAACTAGGATAAAGACTGAGTGAGTAAATACGCAAGGAGAGGGATTGCTAAGATAAAAATGCCAAGATTTGGAAAGTGATTATATACGATGGATGAGGAAGAGAGAAGAGTCAGAGATGACTGCAAGGTTTATGAACCTGAGTGACCTGGAATGTAGTGATGCTGTGGATAGAAAGAAGGAAGTTAGGAATATGTGCAAGTTTTAGGTAACAGAGAGTGTTTAGTTTTGGAGTTGAAGGCCTATCTAGGAGGTAGTTTAACATAAAGGACTGAAAATCAATGAGAATATTTGGGTTGGCTAGATAAATTGGAGAATTGTGTGGTCAGAAGTAATAATTCAACATAAATATAGGAGTTGGCAACGTAAATTGGAGAACTGGGTATTCAGAGGTCATAATTCAACATTAGGGAGTAAATGAGGTGGGAGAATGAAAACAGAAGAGAAAAAAGTCAAGGACTGATCCTTGGAGGATATGTTTACTTAAGGGATAGGAAGATGAGGGTGAACTAGCAAACAAGACAGAGCAGGCAAAGTGATAGCAAGGAGAGTGAAAAGAACAAGGGAGGGGAAAAGAATATATAGGAGGGAGCCGTCAACAGCATCAGATACTCAAGACATGCTGAAGATTAATCAATCAGTGAGCATTAATTAAATAGCTCCTCTATGTTAAGCACAGTACCAGGTTCAGGAAGCACTGAGGATTGTCAAAAGTCTATTGGAGTTAGCAGTCAAGAGCTCATTGTTCCTTTTGAAGACAAATTTCACTGGAGGGATAGAAGCAAAGTCCAGATTGCAAGGAGTTGTGGGATCAGTGGAAATTGGGAACCTCTTCTGGAGGCTTCTGAGAAGTAAGAGAGGCCTGACAATTGGCTGTCTCAGCACAAGTGACAGTTGACCTTGAGAGAGACAGTTGGGGGTCCAAATGCAGTACTCACTGAGAGAGCTGGGGGATGTCATAGCCAGACTCGATGGTGGAGATGCCCGCAGCCACAGCAGCAGTGACCATCAGCCTGGGTTTGTTGGTCTGCTGGGCTTCCTGCTCAAAGGCTTCACGCATTTCCTAGGGGCCAACAGAAAAGAGCAAGTGGTCAGCAGCCCAAGTTAGACTTCTCTGACTTCTTTCTGGACTCCACCAGGCTCTTCCTTGGATGCTTCATCCATTCACATCAACAAGTGAATTGAGTTCACAGGATCATGGGAATATAGATGTCTCCTTGGCTCCCACCATGGTGCTCACCACATAGTCATCACTTCATAAATATTTGTTGCTTGACTGATTACAAGGGACCTCAGAGATCACCACGCATTTATTAAATCTCAGGCACCAGGGGTAAGAAAAAAGCCCCAAATGAAACAGTCTCTGATGTTAGGGAGCTAACATTCTATTGGGCAAAGATACGTGTGATGGTGGAAGAAAGGGCATATACACAGTTAAATAAATACAAAATGCATCCAAGTTATTTAGGCAGTGAAAAGCAGTAACAACTGAGGGAATCAGGAAGGGCCTCTTGGAAGGGCTGGTAATGCAGCTGAGGCTTTAAGGGAGTCAGGTATTGCATGGTGCTGAGGCAAGGAGGTAGACAGTTCCAGGCACAGGGTACAGACTACCTATCAGTACAGGGAAGGGAGAGGGAGTATCACGTCTGTGTTGAGTGCAATAGAGAATTAATGAGGGAGGTGTAAAAGGATTGCCTAGCAGCAGGGAGGGCTTAATGGAGATCATATAACAAAAATTTTCAATGGACTCAGTCATAAGAGATGTATCATTTCCTCTACCTTTGTTCAATGGTACATGTATAGTAGTAAAGGCAAGACTGAGACTTGACAGGACACAATTGCCAATATGGTACAGGGTCAAGGGATTCAAGAGAAGAGGACAGCATAGAGTTGAAATGATTCCAAAAATCCAGATGGGGAAAAGAGGAGGCAATGCCTAATGTAGGGGTGATGGCCTGGGAGAAAACTGAGGGATTGCTATGGATGTAGAACAGAGTTTGATATTAGAAGACAGAGGGAGAAGGAACAGCCCATAGATTGTGATCTGATAAGAGCATTTCAGAGTTAATGAATATGGAGGGTGGTTAATTTGTAAGTGATGGCAAGATCAAGGGCATGATGAACTTTCTGTGTGACTGAAGTGGGGTGGAGGAGTAGGTCATGGGAAATAACCAATGTGAGGAACTGAGATGTTAGGATTTTGGGAAAGCTGAAGTATGTACGTCGAAGTCCCCAAGAATGAGGGCCAAAGTGGTGAGGAGAAAAAGTTTGTGAGCTAGGCACTTAATTAATTGAGGATGAAAAAGGAAGTATCTTGCAAGTTGGCAGCCACCAGTCACCAGAATCTTGATTGGATAATAAATATAGATTGAATGAGCCCCAAAGGTGGAATTGCTGGTGGTAGAAAGAGAACGTAGAAGCAGAAATGAAAAGTGATGAGTATCTCAACTCCTACTCCAGTGAATAGTGGGGAATGAGCAAAGGCACAGCCCTTGTTGGAAAGAGTGGCTAGGGCTCAGTGTGAGTCAGAAGATTGGAGGAGGAGGAAGGAAAATCACAAGATGTGTCCACCTCACCTTGACCAAGACAGTAAAGAGGTTCTTGTCCTGTGAAGGGCTGCCACGAGACCCAGGGTACTCCCAGTCAAAGTCTAGCCCATCAAACCCATACTGGCGAAGGAATTTGATGACCGATTTGATGAAAGTCTGGCGGTTCTCAGCAGTGGAAACCATGGTTGTGAATCTGAAGGAGAAAGATGAAGTCAGGAAATTCATATGCTGATTTCTCCAATCTGTGTGTGTCTTCACCTTTCTGAGTGACCTGCAAAGCTCTATCAATGAGACATCACAGACCGTATCCATCTCCATCTCACACTGAAACCAGAGAGTGTGATCCTTTCTTGGGTAATCACAATAAAATCATGTAATTATCCCTTATTTGTTAAGCTGGAAAACTTCCACAATAGTTTGATGATTGGTACCACTTCAATACCCTTCATGCCTTCAATCATCTCCATTCCCAATACTCCTTGTTGTTAATCTTCTCAATATTTCTAGAAGTCACCTCCTATTTAAAAATCTCTCTTTAATCACTCTTCAGAGGGAGACCCTGATCTCCCTCTGGTTCATTGTACTGTTGTCCTCTATAGTTGAAAAAGTCCAAATTCTTCACTGTTTTCTTCAAAGCTCTAAGTACATCCCAGCCCTGACCAGTTCCCTTCTCCTGTTTTATCCTACCCTGATGCTCGTAACTTCAATTCTATCTACTGATGAACATAGTGGTCCCTTTATATTCCCTCCTTCCCCCTCCTAGTCTGTCTTCCTAAACATATTTCATTTTAATAGCTCTCTCATGTTCTAATTCATCATGCTTTAGTATCATTCAAACAGTTGCTGAGTTGCTAAGCTTCCTCAACTAATTGTAGGTGAAATGGTAACCCCTCAAATGGGGAACTTCCATAATTCCCTTGGCAACCACTTCCCTAACCAATACACTGATTCGTGAGTGTTTATGTTATGGGATCATTATAGCGAGATCCTTAGAAATCACACAGATTCTTAGAACTGGAAGGGACTTCAGAAGTCATCTGATGTCACCCCTGTCTAAGCAGAAATCTCTTCTAGAACATCGCCAGCAGGTGATCATTCACTCTTCACTTGAATACTTCCAGTGATGGAGAACTCATCACCCTTTGAGGCAACCCATTTTCCTTTTGCATAGCTTTGCTTTATTAAGGGAGTTTTTCTTTCTATTGAGTCAAAAATCTACATTTTTGTAATTTCTGCCCATAGCTCCTACTTCTTCCATCCTAAACTAAGTGGAATAAATGTACTCCCTTTACACGATGACCCTTTAAATACTAAAAGATAGTTAATGTGGCTGCCCTAAATAGCTACTTGTCCAGGATCAATTTCTTTAATAGATCCTTATATGTCTTGGTCTAAGCCCCTTCTCCATCCTTATCCCCCTCCTTTGGATATGCTCCAGGGTGTCATGTCTGTCCCTAAATGTGATACCTAAAACTAAACACCCTGTTCCAGCTGTGGTCTAAGCAAGGCAGAGTCCTTTTTGTACTTCAATAATTACTGAATGTCGGAACTGGAAGAGATCAGAGAATCTAGTGCTCTCATTTTTCAGGAAAAACAACTTAAGATTTAGAAAGGGTGGGTTTTCCCAAGTTACATTGCTGGTTAGTGTCAGAGCTGAGAACAGGATCCAGTTTTCTATCTTCTAGGTCAGTAAATATCTCTTAGAATTAAGCCCAAGGAACAATGGCCTTGGTTCAGATGATTTCCGCTCTAATAACTTATTTTATGTATGCATATTTTAATCTTGGCCTTTTTGCACCTCAGTTATGGTATGAGTCCTGTATTGTAAGATCCCTCAGAGAAAGGGAAAATTTTACCTAACCTCTTTACAAAGCACCTCCCTGCTTAAGAAGAAGCGCTTAAGTCTTTTCTTTGTGACTCTGGACTTACGGGGCAGTTCCAAAGTTCCAGCCTCCAATGGCCAGAAGAGTCTTCAGTTCACTGTTCCTATAGAGAGAATAAAGAGAAAGTTAGAACCTCTTTGCATTGATTAGTTTCTTTTAGTGAGAGAGAGAGATTGGTTGGGTAACTCCACAGGACAGTCCCTGAAAAAGGTCTGATGAGGTGCTAGAGGACTTTTGGAGGCTGATTCTGTCCTCCATTTATTTACACATTCCTCATGGTGTGAACCTGGTCGGTGAATGTCCTCTGACCTCTTGGGTTCAAGACCAAGTGTGTTTACTCTTGAAGACAGAAGGTATCATCCACACCTTTTTGCTTACCTGTCAGGTGCCTAATTTACAAACATAGCTGTCCCCTTAGGAGAGGGTGTGTGGAGGGAGCTTCTTAGCCTGGGAATCTCAACGTGGGAAGGACCTTGTGTTGCCAATGGGGGATTTCTAAATCAGTGGGGACTGGGAAGGAATGCCAGGGAATGAGCATTCATTAAGTGCCTTCTGTGTGCCAGGTACCCTGCTGAATGCTTTGCAGTTATCTCACTTGATACTCACAACAACCCAGAGAGGTAGGTTCCCTTATCCTCATTTTGCAGTTGAGGAAACTGAGGCAGGCAGAGATTAAGTGACTTGCCCACAGTCATATAGGTACTAAACTGAACTCAGGTCTTTCTGATTCCAGGTACAGCTCTCTGACCGCTGGACCACCCACCAGCCGCTTTTTCCTCCTTACTTGTTTTTCAGATCATTGAAGGACTTGTAGAGGGTGACATCATCCCATTCGATTGTGGTGATCTCATTGTTACTCATTCCAGCAAAAGCATAGATGAGGTGAGTACAGAGGCAGGGGTCGATGTTATCTGGCTTGAACCTCCCCAGGCCTGACCTGTACTGGGCCCAGTTGGTGAAGTAGCATGTCAGATGGTAGGCAGAGCCTGTTGGCAGCAAGGAGCAAATGTCATGGTGAGGGACAACCTCATTCATTCATTCATTCATTCATTCATTCACATGTTCGTTCATTCAACAAGCATTTATTAAGTACCTACTGTGTGCCAGACATGGCAATACAATAGGGAAAATGAAACAGTGCCTGCCCTCAAGAATTGTACTGAAGAACACATTCTACCATGGAAAACAACATGTATACAGGTAAATAGAAGGTATTATATTATATATAGTTTGTATATAATTTTATATATGATTTTGTAGCATAATTATGTGTAAGGTATTATATTATGTATTCTAAGGTAATATAAATACAAATTAAATACAAAGTAATTTTTCGAGTAGAAAAAGGGACTAATGAATGGGGGCAAGAGAGTAGATGGCGGTCACCTCTCCCTGAGGAGGTGCCACTTCAGTGGAGTTTTTAAAAAAATAATAACATTAATAATAGCTAGCCTTTATAAAATGCTTTAAGGTTTATAAAACGTTTTTTACATTTTTTCCTTTGATCCTCACAACAACCCTGTGAAGTAGATACATTTATGATCCCTATTTACAGATGGGAAAACTGAGACTGAAAGAGTTTCAGTGACTTGTCCGAGGTCATACAGTTAGGCAGTGTCTCAGACTGGTATGTAATTCAGTCATTTCTAACTCAAAGCTCAGGATCTACAAGCCAATGGAATGCCCAGTGGGACTGCAGGCAGCTGTCTCAATGATCTGGTGGAAGGCAATGGTTTGGGGGAGAATCCCAAGCAGCATGTTATTCAAAAGGCATTTCCATCTGACTGTGCTTGTTAGTAGAGTGACTACTCTGAATGTGGTTAGCTCCAGCTACTAAAATAGGTTGGCCTTCTCTGAGCACCTATAATGACCTATATAATGTACAAGGAAATTATCTGTACTTAATAATAGCTAGGGGAAGCTAGGATGTGTCATAGCACATAGAGTATAGGGCCTGGAGTCAGGAAGACCAGAGTTCAAATTCTGTCTCAGACACTTACTAGTTGTGTGACTCTGGGCAAGTCACTTAACTTTGTTTGCCTCAGTTTCCTCATTTGTAAAATGAGTTAGAAAAGGAAATGGCAAACCACTCTAGTATCTTTGCCAAGAAAACCCCAAATGGGGTCACAAAGAGTTGGCTGTGGTTGAAATCATAGAAAAACAATACTAATAGCACCTACCAGGTGCCAGGCATTGTATTATCTCATTTGATCCTTACGCTTGCCCTGGGAGGGAGGTGACATTATTATGCCTTTATTACATTTTAAACCTGAGTAAACTGAGGCAGACATTAAGTGACTTGCTCAGGGTCATACAGGCAGTAAATGTCTGAAGTAGGACTTGAACTCAAGTCTTCCTGAATTCAAGCCCAGCACTCTACCCACTGTGCCTACTAGTTGCCCTCTATATGTTTGAGAATTGGCTAGGTCTATGAGGATCTTCTAAAAACAAGTGTGTCTGTGTAGGGTGGGCAGTGGGGAAGCAAGGGTCTGTTACTTACCCAGCTGAGCAAGCAGCACCAGGGCTAGACCTAGTGAAGAAAAAAAATCAATCAATAAACATTTATTAAGTACTTAATACACACGAGACTCTCTAGTAGGTTCTGAGAATCCCACAGAACTTGCATGGCCCCTGTGTGTGTGTTCGTCCTTCATTGCCAAAAAAGACCATGACAGCAGAGAAATGATGACATGACTTGCACTTGACTTTGTTTTGAGTGAGGGAGGGCTGTGCAGGTCACCAGCCTCACTTCTCCTCCAGAGCCATCTGAATCCAGTGTCCAGACATTCATCAGGATGACTGAAGATAACCCAGGATGAGGCAATTGGAGTTAAGTGACTTGCCCAAGGTCACACAGCTAGTGAGTGTCAAGTGTCTGAGGTGAGACTTCAACTCAGGTCCTCATGACTCCTGCACTGGGACTCTATCCACTGCACCACTTAGCTGCCCCATAACATGGCCCCTACCATCAAGGGGTTTACGTTCTGTCAGGAAATGTTCTATTTGATTCCAAGAGTTTTCATGCCCCCCCATCTTGGGGGTGCTTGGCATCCAATTCAACTCAGTCATTATGTTTTAAGTGAGTTTTCAGGGAAGCTAAGAATATTGTGTACCAAAGGATGAAACCAAAATTAATGCATGCAGAAGGTAAGGTGGTGAGCTCTTACTTATATAGATGTTCCCACTCTATAGGCTTCTCTGTTGGAATCACAGAATTCCAAAGAAGAAAGGGTCCTCAGAGACCATGAGATTTAACCTACCTATATTGGAATTCTCTCTGTAAAGTTCCTGAAAAGTAGTCATCTGGGAAGGAGACCTACTATGTCATCTAGATGAATCAGTAGATAGTGTTGGACTTGGGGTGAGGAAGGCTTGAGTTCAAATTCTGTTTCATGTAAGTCTTTCCAGGTATTTCTAAAAGCATTCTGCTCATCATTTCTTCTAGTACAACAGTATTCCATCACAATCATATACTACAGCTTGTTCACAGATTGCCCATTTATATGCACAGACATATGTATTTAAACATACATGTATGTACACACGTGATTATGTATGTCTATAGACATAAACACACATGTATATGTATGAGTTCTGTGAACCTAGGTTAGTCACTTACCCTTTAACTTTGCTCATATGTAAAATGGGGAATGGATGAACAAGTTGTAGTATATGATTGTGAAGGAATACTCTTGTGCTAAAAGAAATGATGAGAAGGAAGCTTTCAGTAAAACCTGGAAAGACTTACATGAACTGATGCAAAGTGTCATCAGCAGATCCAGGAGGACATTACGCACAGTCACAGCAATATTGTATGGTGGTCTACTGAATGACTTAGGTGTTCTCAGCAATTCCATGATCCAAGGCAGAGTTGTGAGGATTAAAGGAAATAACATTTACAAAGTATTTTACAAACTCTGAAGTGCTATAGAAATGTTTTATTGTTCTTACTTTCTAAGGCAGCCCTTTCCACTTTAGGACAGCTCTAAATATAGCATAGATTGAGTCAAAAATCTACCACTTGGACATTTCTGCCCATGACTCCTAGTTCTAACCTCTGGAGCCAACTTGAATAAGGTTAATCCCTCTTGTATAAAACCTTTACATAACTGAAGACCACTCTCATGTCCCCTTCCTAGGGCAAAGGATAGCAGGGACATCCCCTACAAGCTTCTGGATTAAAGTCCTCATTTAATGAAGCTTAAGATCCCACCTTCTGATGTGGCAGATAGACTCTTTAGGAACTCAGAGGTCAGATTGGGGGTCAGAGACTTGCTATCTGTGAGAGAGCTATTGAGCAAACTTCCCCTGTATGTTGTCCAGGGTTCCAGAACATACAGAGGCTGTGTGTGTAGATTCATTCTTTCCTTCTATCCATCACCTGCCTTGGTCTGGGACCAATCATTCAGCTGATTCACATCAGATCCTATTTGTCTGAGGAGAATGTGCAGAATGGAGTCTTCCAAGTGACTCCTGAAGCAGTAGCCATGTGCATGTAACCAAACGAGTTAGAATAGAATGCCCCAGGGAAATTAATCTGAAAAAAAAGTGGTGTGTGTGTGTGTGTGTGTGTGTGTGTGTGTGTACAGGCGATTTGTTCTGTCTGTCCTTCTTTCACTTCCACAAAGGATGATATCGAGCTGAGTAAATGAATCATCCTGGACCATTCTCCACTACAGATTTTACTATTCAGCTTTCCTTTTCTTCTCCTGGCTGTTGTAATCGACTTGGTAAATAAAATGAAGGGAAATCAAGAGAAAGTACCAAGGTTGGTAGGTGGAGAAATAGGAAAGAAACAGACCAGGGAGGTAAAGAAGGGGAGGGGGGAGGTGGGAGCCAACAAGTCACCACAGGCGATGGTGTGTCAACATTGGGAGCAAAGAGAGATGAGCTCTTGAGTTACATAGAGGAAGTCCATCACGGCAGCAAGAAAACCAGAGTTTGGATGAGGAGGACATTTCAGGATCTCAGATATCCCTGAGTTCTTTTCAACACTACAAGCATTGATTAACTGTGTGCAATACCTCCTCCAGGGCAGGGATTATTTCATTTTTGTCTCTGTCCCATTGCCTAGCACAATCTTTGACCCAACATTAGGTACTCAGGAAATGCTTGTTAGGGGCTTGATTGGAAGACACTTGGCTAGACATGGGAAACACTGAGACTAATGAAGCCGATGCTGCCCTTGGAAACTTACATTGTAGAACAGAGGTTCCTGACATTCTTGTGTCATGGACCCCTTTGGAAGTCTGGCAATACTCAAGGGCCTTTTCACAAAATAATTTTTAAACACAAAGTATTCACAAGAGTACAATGGAATAATTATGTTAAAATATAGTTGTTATATGTGACAGAGTGTAACATAGAATACAAGTATATCTGTGTGTATGTATGTATATATGTCAATTATCAATTATATTGAAACATCAATTATACTGAAATATATACAACACACATATAACATACAGCACACATGTGTGTAAGTGTATATATTTATTATTAGTTATACTGAGATCAGTTATATTAAAATAGTTTTACGTATAACATATGTAAAACATATAACACATTTCTCTGAAAATAGGTATGTATTGTGTATGCACACACAAATATATATCACAAGTTTATGGACTCCAGCTTAAGAATCTCTACCCTTTACATTTTACAGATGAGGAAATTGAGGCCTGAGAGTTGCTTCTATAAGGCAGGTTGTGAAAATATCGGAGGTGAAATGGAAGAAAATAAAGTATAATGAGGTTAAAATAGACAGAAAAGGACACTGGGCTTGGACACAGGAAGAACTGTGTCCAGATCCCATGTTAGACAATTACTAGACGTATGACCTGTGGGCAAGTCACTTAAACAACCTGTCAATCAGTTTTCTCATTTGTAAAAATTAAGAATTGCCTTGATGGGCTCTCAGGTCTCTTTCTAGATCTAAATCTCTGAGCCTATTATCATACATAGTAATTCTTTACAAAGGACTTAGGAAGAAAAGGGAAGGAAGAAAGGGATTGAGTTTCTCCTTTGAGCATTGACTCACCAGTGAAGAAGATGAACTTCGCCATGACTGCCTTCTGTACTGATCTGTTAGGGGTTGGTCTCCAACTTTTATAGTGCCTGACCCAAGTCTTATCAGGAGGGTTCCAAAGTATGGGGGCATATGACCAGGATGTGGTTAATCAGTAAATCAACAGACCTCCCCCCAACACCACATAATAAAGAGAATTTTAAAAAAAGTGACCCCTTCAAAGAACGGTGATGATGGTGCCATGGAAGGACCAGCATTATAGCTCCTTGGGCAGTTTCCAGAGCTGATAAGCCTTTGGAGAAGGAGTCTAGCTTGGTTCTATGCTGTGGACATTACGTGCTTGGAATAAAAGAATGTATGCCTCGGCACAGAAGCAACCTCTACCTTGGAAAGTAGTCATTGGACTAACAAATAATTTCTCTATGTGTGATTATTTAGCCTCAGCTGACCTAGTTGAAGACCAAGGGAATGCTCTCTCCTCAAAACGCTGACTCCATGAATTTCTAAGCACTGTACATACACTTGTTTTGTGGGATAACTTGAAGTCATGATTTTGTGATAAAGGTATCTAGAGATCTCTGGTTCTCAAAATGGGGGTCATGAGGGTCCCCGAGTGTTCTACATCTTAGCACAGAATCTATTTTCAATAAATGATGGTTAGGAATGATGAAAAGAATTTCTTATTCTGTAAATATTTACAAAACAATGAAATTACCTTAATGTCTGGTAAGAATTTCAGCCCAACTCTCCAACTTGATCTTTTGCTACTTCTTTCTGTCTAGACCATAATTATGGCAGGGAGGTCAGAATTTTGTCCCAAGGTACCAAAATTTAGAGAGTACTGGTATTCTGTTAACAGATAGAAATACCTGATTGTATTGAAATTCAGTTTTATAGAAGAAATTACAGATCAAATACGTAACACACATATAACTTGCTTAATAAAATAATGAGCTTCTGGCCTGGATTTCCCCTTCTGAGACTACATTCTAATTTTCATAACAATTCCTTGGATTTTACTGCTCCAGAGAAAAGCTGGAATTGGTTCAGACTGGTCTTGCTTTACATTCAGTTGAATCCTGACTTGGACAGAGTCAAAATTTTGAGGAGGGCATTAGGGCTACCCAGGGCTACCGCTTAATCAACAGGCCTCCCCCTGGATGGATTATCTGACACGTGAAAATGATGCTTGTTCAGAAACCTGCCCTGTGGAGGCATTCAGAGGTTGAGGACCATGTGACCAGCTGGAAAAAGCCTGAGAGAAGAGCCTGTATGACTTGTGTTTCCCATGCTGAGAGAAGAAGTTTGGAGTTGACTGTCCTGGTTGATGGTGGCCCCTGAAATCCTCAGGGGTGGGGAACCTGGTGCCTTGAGGCCACATGTGGCCTTCTAGGTCCTTGGGTGCTACTTTTTGACTGAGTCCAAGTTTTACAGAACAAATCATGTCATTAAGGGGATTTGTTGTGTGAAGTTTGTACTCAATCCAAGGCCTGATTTGAGGACCTAGAAGGCCACATATGTTATTGAGGTCACAAGTTCCCTACCTCTGCTCTAGATGCTTTCACCAAAGCTTCCTCTACTCTTGTAATTCATCCATGGCTCTCTTTTCTTTCTGCAAATTCACCACAAATGAGGCTAAGGTTTTTTTTTATACCATGATGCCCACTGGGATGCCAACTATCTGCCAGACAATATCCCAACCTACCGGACAATATGGAGGAGCTCTTTTGGGAATTCAAGACAGCTAAAATTATGTACTTCTCCCACTAATATAAGGGTTCTTGACTCAGTATTCAAGAACTTTAAAAAATTCATATCTGTATTTGAATATATTTCATTTCCTGAGAAGCCTTCCCCATGCCCCATAGTGCTGGGCCCTTTCATCTGTGGACTGTCTCTCATTTATCTTTCATGCAGCTGGTTTGTACAAAGTTGCTAGCATCTTCTCTACTCCATCTGACTGTGGGCTCCTTGAGGGCAGGCACCATCCTTTGCCTGTCTTTGCATTTCTATTGCTTATCTCAGGACCTGGAATGTAGGAGACATTAATAAATGTTTATTAACTAACTAAGGAGGGGGGCCATAGGCTTCTCCAGACTTCCACAGGGACATCCATGAGACAAAAATGATGAAGACCCCCTGAATTCATATAAAAGGTTAAGAACCCCTGAATTACAATGATTATAAAACAGTCATGCCACAAAGTTGTGTCTTCATGAATATTACATAGAGTTTAGATTGCTCTTAGAATCACAAAGCTATTGCCTATTGCCTACAATCCGTCCTTAGTGTATACTAGATAAAAGAAACTTTGGCCTGGTGCCCCATGAACTGCACCAGCCAAGACAATCTATGACTCACTGTTAGTTAAAATGGAATAAGAGATATGCACTTTGTAACTTTTATTTCTGTGGTTTGGTATTTACTTTTTATTACATTGATATCTCATTTTTTTAAAATTTTGAAAGATTCTAGTTGTTTAATCATATCTGAGTCTTTGTGACCTCATTTGGGGCTTTGCGGGGGGCAAAGAAATTAGAGCGGTTTGCTGTTTCCTTCTCCAGTTCACTTTATAGATGTAGAAAGAGAGGAAAAAAGAATGAGATAACTTGCCCAGGGTCACACAGCCACTAAGTGTCTGGAGGTCAGATATGAACTCATGCCTTCCATACCCCAGGTTCAGAACTCTATCCACTGCACCATCTAGCTGCCCTTGAAAAATTACAATCTTGTCTAGTTTGAGGGAGAAAAGATCTAATTTGAATTAAGGGATAAGATGTTCCCCCAAGAAATTTTTCTACATCTGATTTGGGAGAGGAGGAGGAATCAATGAATTCCTAGAGGTCATGGGTGGTGGCATCTGTAGCCATACTCAAGTTTTTTTTTTTTCTTTTTTCTTTTTTTTTCTTTTTTTTCTTTTTTAATGTTTAACAATCACTGCCATACAATTGAGATTTTATCCCCCCCCACCTACCCCCCACTACCCCCCTCCCTCCCCACGACTGCATACAATTCTGTATAGATTCTACATATACTTTCCTATTGAGTATATTTTCACTATAGTCATGCTATGTAGTCAGACTAAGATAAATGAAAGAAATCGTATAACAAATCAGAACATGATACACAAACACATACACATACACAAACATGATCTGCTACATTATGTGAGTGACTTCCATATTTCTCTCTCTGAGTGTGGAAGGCATTTTGCCTTGAGATCCACCATTGGGATTTTTTTTTTTTGTAAGAAGTTCTTGTGTTATTACAAAAATCTAAGTCTACCAGAAAAAACTCTCACACACTGTGGTCTTTGCTGTGCATAAAGTTCTCCTGGTTCTGCTCCTTTCACTCAGCATCAGGTCATATAAGTCCTTCCAGGCCTCTCTGAAGTCTTCTTGTTCATCATTTCTTATGGCACAATAGTACTCCATTACATTCATATACCATAATTTATTCAGCCATTCCCCAATTGATGGACATCCCCTTGACTTCCAGTTTTTGGCAACTACATAGAGTGCTGCTATAAATATTTTTGTACATGTGGCACCCTTTCCCATTTTTATGATCTCTTGGGGATATAGTCCTAGTAGCGATATTGCTGGGTCAAAGGGTATGCACATTTTTGTAGCCCTTTGGGCATAGTTCCAAATTGCTCTCCAGAGTGGTTGGATGAGCTCGCAGCTCCACCGACAATGAATTAGTGTTCCAACTCTCCCACATCCTCTCCAGCATTTATCATTTTCTTGTTCTGTCATGTTTGCCAATCTTATAGGTGTGATGTGGTACCTCAGAGTTGTTTTGATTTGCATCTCTCTAACCAATAGTGATTTAGAGCATTGTTTCATATGATTATAGATAGCTTTAATTTCTTCCTCTGAAAATTGCCTGTTCATATCCTGTGACCACTTATCAATTGGGGAATGACTTGTATGATTATACATTTGGGTCAGTTCTCTATATATTCTAGAAATGAGGCCTTTATCCCCGAGCTTAGCTGTAAAAATTCTTTCCCAATTTACTACATCCCTCCGGATTTTGGTTGCATTGGGTTTGGTTGTGCAAAAACTTCTCAGTTTAATGTAATCAAAGTTATCCATTTTGCATTTCATAATGCTTTCTATCCTTTAGTAAAGAATTCTTCCCTTCTCCATAGATCTGATAAATACACTATTCCTTGCTTCTCCAGTTTATTCATGGTATCAATCTTTATACCTAAATCATGTACCCATTTGGACTTTATTCTTGTGTACGGTGTCAGGTATGGGTCTATGCCTAATTTCCGCCACACTGTTATCCAGTTTTCCCAGCAATTTTTGTCAAACAATGAGTTCTTATCCCAGAAGCTGGGGTCCTTGGGTTTATCAAACAGAAGGTTGCTATATTCCTTGCCTACTGCATCTTGAGTGCCAAGTCTATTCCACTTGTCTACCTCTCTGTTTCTTAGCCAATACCAAGTGGTTTTGATAATTGCTGCTTTATAGTACAGTTTGAGGTCTGGTAGCGCTAGGCCACCTTCCCAAGCATTTCTTTTCATTAGTCCCTTTGATATTCTGGACCTTTTGTTTTTCCAAATGAATTTTGATATTATTTTATCCAGCTCTAGAAAGGAATTGTCTGATAGTTTAATTGGTATGGCACTAAATAAGTATATTAATTTGGGTAGAATTGTCATTTTTATTATATTAGCACGGCCTACCCATGAGCAACTAATGTTTTTCCACTTACTTAAATCTGACTTTATTTGTGCAAAAAGTGTCTTGTAATTGTGTTCATATAATCCCTGGGTTTGTTTTGGCAGGTAGACTCCTAAGTATTTTATACTGTTTACCCTAGCTTTAAATGGGATTTCTCTTTCTATCTCTTGCTGTTGGACTTTGTTGCTAATATATAGGAATGCAGAAGATTTGTGTGGGTTTATTTTGTACCCTGCAACTTTGCCAAAGTTGTTTAGTATTTCAAGTAATTTTTTACTTGAATCTCTGGGATTCTCTAGGTAAATCATCATATCATCTGCAAAGAGTGATAACTTAGTTTCTTCTTTGGCTGTTCTTATTCCTTGAATATCTTTATCTTGTCTAATTGCTACAGCTAACATTTCTAGTACCATATTGAATAATAGTGGTGATAATGGACAACCTTGTTTCACCCCTGATCTTATTGGGAATGCATCTAGCTTATCCCCATTGCATATAATGCTTGCTGGCCATACTCAAGTTTTGAGGTCCCCTCTCTCACTTTAAAGCTGAGATTGCCAACCAGCAGATTTTCTAGTTTGGTCAGGGGCCGTTGAAGCATGACATGCTGCCTCCTTCTGGATCCCAAGTCAGAATATGACTTGAAGCACCCCTGCCTTAGGTGTTAAATGTCCCTTGTTGCCTGGACTACAGCCACCATCCTCATTTCTCACCCCTAGCATTCCCATTCTTGCAATCTTGGCTTCTGCCCATACTAAGCAGGCTCTGACAGGTGAGCTTTTGCTTTCTCTTTCCCAGAAGCTGAGCTGGGTTTCAGGGATACAAAGACAAAAATGAAACTGCCCCTGATTTCAGAGAATTTACATTTTTCCAGCAGGATATCACATATACACAAGAGAAAGAAAAGTATATATGGGTAAAAATTTCAAGAGGGATCAAGAGCTATGAATTATCTTAGAAGACAAATCTGTCTACTTGCTTGTGCTCATCTGATGATGTATTCACATCAAGTTCTGTCTTCTACCACAGCTAGAGGTGTGACAGACACTCCATCATGTGCTTAGCCTGTCTGCTGAAAGCCTATTGCATGAATGGAAGTGGTGGGAGTCAGTGTATGTTGGAGGATACTGTGTCTGGCTTCCCAGGCAGGAAGGCAATCAAGAGAGGAGATGGAGAGATTCCGCCCCTCCCATTTTCCATGAATGCCTAGATCTGTTTCCAGGACACCCTTGAGATACAGGAATCTCTCCCTTCCTCTCTATGTCTCTCCTTCCCTTCCAATTTAATATAAGTTATAGATGCACAGTCATGCAAAGCATATTTCCATGTTAACCATGTTGTGAAAGAAAACACAAAACCGAAATAAAACCCAAGAAAAATAATGTTTAAAAAAAGCATACCTCCATCTGCATTCAGACAACTTCAGTTCTTTTTCAGCAGGCAGATAGTACTTTTCATTTTAAGTGACCTGAAATTGTTTTGGATCATTGCATGCTCAGAATAACTAAGTCATTCACAGCTGATCATCATGCAATTTTCTTGTTCCTGTGTACAGTGTTCTCCTGGTTCTGCTTATTTCACTTTGCATCAGTTCTTATGAGTCTCTCCAGGTTTTCGTGAAGTCTGCCTGTCCATCATTTCTTTCAGCATAATGGTATCCCATCACAGTCATATACCACAACTTGTTCATCCATTCCCTAGTTGATGGGAAATCCCTCAATTTCTGATTCCTTGTCACCACAAAAAAGAAGTGCTATAAATATTTTTTGTACATGTGGGTCCTTTTCTTTTTTGTTTCTCATTTCTTTGGGCTACATATCTAGTTGTGGTATTGCTGGGTCAAAGAGCATCCCTGGTTTTACTGCCCTTTGGTCATAGTTTCTAATTGCTCTCCAGAATAGTTGAATCAGTTCACAACTCCACCAAGAATGCATTAGTGTCTCAATTTCCCCACATCTCTACCATTTGTCATTTTTCTTTTCTGTCATATTAGCCAATCTGATATGTGTGGACTGGCACTTCAGAGATGTTCTATTTAATCAACAGTGATTTAGAGTGTTTTTTTCATATGCCTATAGATGTCTTTGATTTCTTTGCCTGAAAACACCCTCTTCATACCTTTTGACAATTTTTCAATTGGGGAATGACTTGTATTCTTACTAATTTGACTAAATTCTCTATTTATTTGACCAATAAAGCTTTTGTTAGAGAAACTTGATGGAGATTTTTTTCACAGAATGATCACTAACTGTGTATTTCCCTTCTTCCTTTTACCCTGACTTTGTCATATTCTCGCCTTCCAACCTGTCCATCCTCAAGTGTTTTGCCTACTACTTCTATCATTCCATCCTTCCTTCCATCAACACCCCACCACCTTTTCTTATCCTCTTTCCCTACTACTTTCCTGGAGAGGAAGGTATATTTCTGAACTTAACTGAGTATGTACATTATTCCCCCTTTGAGCTAATTCCAATGAGAGTAAAGTTCAAGCATTTTCCTCTCTTTATCCCCCATCTCCTCCTCTACTGTATAAGCTCTTTTGCACCTCTTTCATGTGATATATTTTACCCAGTCTACTTCTAGGTTACCCCTTCTCTCACTACATTCCTTTTTAATTTAATTTTTTTTTTCGCATACCATCCTATCATAGTCAACTCAACCCATGCCCTCTGTCTATGTATACTCCTCCTAACTTGAATAATAATGATAATGCTCTTAGGTGTTATATCTATCATCTTTCCGTGTAGGAATGTAAGCAGTTTCACCTTATAGAATCCCTTATTATTTCTCTTTCCTGTTTATCTTTCTCTCAAAGCAGTGTACATGCGTGTGCCCATGCATTGGAAATGCCCTCACTTTGGATCTAGGCTGAAGAGATTATATACCCACAGAGGAAGGAAGTTTCTGCTCCTCTTCCTCCCTGATTCAGGATGCCTGTATCAGTCAACATTATAGTTTCCTAGAACAAGACAGTGCCCTCAGGATGCCTGGATTCTGTCAGCCATAAACAAAGAAATGTAGTATCAAGAATGTCATAACAGGACAGTGTCCATAAAATGACAAGATAAGAGAAATGTCATTAATCAATATACTGTCCAGTTCAAGGCACCTGGTCTTTATCAGTCAAAAACTGGAGAATATTCTCACCCAGCTTAATTTGGGGATTCACTCAGGGTACATTTCAAACAGGGTCAAGCAGGGTCCCACATCTTCCCTCCTTTCTATCAAAGCTCCTCTGAAGGTATCACCTGCAGACCAAGAAAGGTATGGGGAAAGCTTCACTCTCCCTCAGGGAGTGGGAAGGAGAGTTTTAGCATCTCTTTTCAACACCAACAAAAGCAAGTAAAGAAGGAGACCAAAGGGAGTGTGAGGTAGGGGGAAAAGTCACACAGCCAGGTAAGCAAAACTAGTGCAGTCTAGAAATACAGGTAAATAGAGTATACCATGCAAGGATCTGCCAAGGGGGCTCAGGTGGGGAGGGAGGCCTTCCTCTCACAGACCTGTTCTAGATTCTTGGGAAAGCTCTCTGTATCAGATGTTGTCTTCTTCAGGCCCTTGTGGAAGCACAGGATGAGGTCACCTACGAGCTCAAATATACACTTGAGAGTGGAGGTAGTATTTAGATGATCCAGGAGTCCACAACCACAAGTTGACTACTGTGGGAGTAGTCAGAAAGACCTGGTAGGGACTCTTAGAAAACATATGAGTTGACATTTAAGAGAAAACTCCTCCTAACCATCTTTGGATCTGAGTTTCTAGTCAGCATACCTTAGTTCCTTCGTAAAAGACACATAGAGATGGTCCAGTTTCCCTGCCACACAAGGCTAAGTTCAAATAATGCAATAAAGTATTTCTCACAATTCCCATAATGGCATCATTACCTGAAATCAGGTGCAGATCAAATTCCTTACAGAACTCACAGTGAACTCGTTTTGAGAAGGGAGATTTACATGTCATCAAGGTAACCAAGAAAACTTAAACATAAACCATGCAAAGCAGCACAATCATTATCACCAATGTTAACTGACATCAAGTTTTCTTGTATCCCAGTAACCCATTCATAATGTCCATTTAATCAGCACTTTTGAGTCCCAGATGTCTCATGTAGTAGGACTCATCTGGTCCCTAGATAGCTTTTCTTGGACAGTAGGTTTTATTCTCAGGATAGATTCTAAAGGGAACTCGACTTCTCTGGTTCCAAACCCAGAAGTTCCCAAGTAATTCTGACTTAGTATAATTTAGTGCAGTCAGTCAAATTTGGCTCTCCAATTTTGAAACTTCAGAGAATCTAAGCTTGTATACCATTTGCTGTTTCTATCTTTACCTATGTCCAGCACCTAATATAAGAATAAGTTTTAGAATTTGAGGGTCCAACCACAAAATGACCTCTTCTGCCTTTTAGAATGATCACACAGATACTTAAATAAATTAGAAAAATCTAATCATTTCCCCCTTATGAGGTAATCATCACTATAGTATTATTACTTGACCCCAAATAAAGATTAGAACTGTAAGTTAACTCAGAGAAATTCTGGTATCATTCTGTCATTTAATAGATTTAGTATTATACTTACAAGACTTCTTGATTATAGAAATTTCCTTCAAATGGACAAAGAGGGGTGGGGGTTATAACAATGTCATATGTCATAATAGAAGAGGAAAACTTCCTTAGCTCTGATTAATTCCAGGCATGAGTCACATCTGACAACCAATGACATGGTCACAAGATGTTAAAAGCAGGGCTCAGAATTCATCAGGTGAAGAATTTTCCTTTTCAGTCAGGAGGACCCCACCTAAGCTGTGTCTGAGGTTGTCCCCAAAAGTTTTCCAAGACACAGACATCCACCTTTACCAGTTCCCAACCTACAGCACATGCCATCTTTCATTATTGGCTTCATGACAATTCAAACAATTCTCCCTGTAATCAAAGCTCTAAACAGCAGTAAATTACCATCTCGTAAAGTCTTGAATAGCAAGTTACAGTGAGCAGAGCTTCAGGTGGGTTCAGCTTTCAAGGGTCACACAT
Source organism: Notamacropus eugenii (assembly GCF_028372415.1). Lineage (NCBI taxonomy): Eukaryota > Metazoa > Chordata > Mammalia > Diprotodontia > Macropodidae > Notamacropus > Notamacropus eugenii. Next base: position 290,059,062 of record NC_092873.1, on the reverse strand, counting down.
CCTACCTAGAGAGTAAGTATTGACTCTCATCTCATGTTGGTAACAGTTAGAAATTCATCACAGAAAAATACTACTGCCCTCAGAATCCCTTAAAACAATGGGAGCATCTTTAAGTAGTTTGCCTACATTTCCATGTATGTTCTGATTCCAGGATTAAATAACAAATGTAGCAAAATAAGATTCCCCACTAAGATAACACAAAACAGCTCATGTTACTACTTTTCACTACAACTGTCTGTACTAAAATCCAGTTCCTTACAACAAAAGCAAAAGAGGTTCCTCACTTAAACCTCACAACTTAATAAATATACATACCTCCTTCACTAGCCTGTTTTTCCTTCTCTAATTGTACTCATCCTTCTGAAAGAATGAGATATTTCAGGAATTGAATCTTATACATATAAGTTCAAACAGTACAAATGCAGATCAAAAGAGCAAGATCTCTCCCACTTCTAGTTCATCATAGTAATTTAGCAATAAATTAGCTTACAAACGGAAATTCAGTAGGCCTTCTAAAAATCACACAAAAGATTTTCACAAAACCTTTCTTCCTAAGAGTATTTCCCTTTCTTAAAACACTTTAAAATTTATTCTAATGTTAAAAGGAATAATTACTATAATTTAATGAAATAAATTAGATAAAGTCAGTAATCTTTAAAATGATAACTATCTCTTTTCAAACTTCAAGCAAAACTAAATCTTTTAAATTGGAATTTATACAAACTAAGTTAATGTAAAATATCTTTATGCAACATAAATCCCTAAAGTGTTATAACACATTATATTCCTACTTATCACAAAATTCCTAGTTACCACCTCCCTCTAATCAAGAAGGTCTTTGTAATGGGGGAGGTGATTCAGTTTTTATAAACCAAGAAGAACACACCAGTTGGAGTAGCCTTATCACAATAACAAAGTTTACCAGACCTTCTAAATCTAACACCTAAAAAGATTATAGGAGGAATTGCTTTTCCAACAATGCAGCTGGTATAATTGTTTAACAAGTTACACAATACAGGAAAATTTAGAAATATAACAATTCTGAAAACAATATTATGTATTTAAAACTTGAAACAAACCCATTGTCAATCTAGGTGAATGCACTTCCAAATTACCTTGCACAGAAAATTGTTCATTTCATCATTAACAGGCTTGAAGCTAAATCTTTAAACCACCTTTTATGCTTTCAAAATAAGCAAGATTTTCAAAGAGAATTTACTATTAAAATAAATATCATTATTATTATCACTATTATTATTGCCTGTTAATAATTAAATATATCTCATTAAATATTTAACAGTTTCCAAATTACCTATTTTTTCATCTGATCCCTATCCACAAATAGAAGTTAAGTAATATCAGATTTTTCACAGCACTGCAGAGTTAGGTGGGATAAAAGAAACTGTTTAATCTAACCTGTACCTGAAGAGCAATGAAAATCCTTTGTACTTCCATACAGAAGTTATTCAATACTTAAAGACCTCCAGTGAGGGGAAACTCATTAGCCCTTGTGTTTTTCTTCTTTAGTTTTGTTGTTTGGTTGTTTTTCAGTCATTTCTGTCCTTGCATCAAACCAAAACCTCCCTTCCTGCAATCTGGTGACCCCATTTGGGATTTTCTTGGAAAAATACTAGAGTGGTTTCCCACTTCCTTCTCCAGCTCATTTTATAGCTGAAGAATCTGAGGCAAACAGGATTAAATGGCTTGCCCATTGTCACACTTTCTGAGACCAGATTTGAACTTAGTAAGATGTCTTCCTGACTCCACACCTTGTGCTCTATCTATTGTGCCACCTAGCTGCCAAATAGATAAATATAAAGAGATACATAGAGATAGACGGATAGATAGATAGACAGACAGACAGACAGACAGACAGATAGATAGATAGATAGATAGATACTTCTATTTATTTCTTACCTCTAGGCCCTGACACAGTGCTTGACATAAGGTAGGTGCTTAATAAAAGCTTGCTGATAGATTGGGATTCTCATTTCCCAATTCTCTGGGAAATATTCCCCAATATTCTGAGACTGCTACCAGTTATGTCTACCTGGCCCAACGTAGTGGGAGCAAGGACTACTGGGTCCTGCAGATACTTTGGTTTAAAAGTTTGTCGAACCTTCCCCAAAGTACAGAAGGATGGAAACAAACATTTATTAAATACTTCCTATGTGATAGGCACTGTGCCAAGTGCTTTACAAATATTATCTCATTTGAACATAATAACAATCCTGGGAAGGAGGTGCCATTATTATTCTCATTTTACAACCAAGGAAATTGAACCAACAAAGGTTAAATGACTTGCCTGGAGTGGCATGGCTAGTAAGTGGCTGAGGTCACATTTGAATTCAGACCTCGAGGTCTATCCACTGAAGCACTTCAGTGCCTCTTCTAAGATAAGACCAGGTTAGCCCTTGAGCACCAGCAGGTGTGCTACTGTGGAAAGTACAGTGGATGAGGGTTTAGTAGGTTCTCATCCTGGCTCTACTAAACCGCTTACTAGCTATGTCCTTGGGTCAGTGGCTCTGGAGTTTTTGGTCCCTTATGTTGTCTAGATGATAATCAAGTCTTAAGAATCTCTGATGATGAGGTCTGGGATCTTAGAAGCTGATAAGGAAGGGAGAAGTGTTCTGCCCAGCTCCTTCTGAACCTTCCAATTTGCAAAGAAGGGAGTTCCAACCTTTCTATAAGTCAGCTAGGAGAGTTGGGGGTGGGGTTGGTGGAGGCTTAGTCATAGTAATTATAGAAATTTTGTGTCATTCCTACTAATTATCATGTAGAACAAACAAATTAACTGATCTAATTAGATCTGTATCAGAATAACTGCAATAGGTTCCATTTTGATTTTAGCATCAACCTCCCTTTGTATGCATTTTTCAGTTTTGTCTTCAGTTTATTGTTCACAAAGCCTGGTATTCTCAGATTCATAGAACCTTAGAATCACTGAGTGGCAATATGCTGTAGTGGATGGACAGGTGTTCTTGAAGCCAGGAAGTCTGTGACTCCAGACAAGTAATATAAACTCTCTATGCCTTCAGAAATTCTGAGTCTATAACTTGTAGTTCTAACTCTTTAAGGGTAGGCAAGGGATTTCCTTGGCAGATTTTTCCCACCCAGAGTTCCTACGTCAAAGAAATCTCAGGGTTAATCCCTATTCCATAGACTGTAAGAAATAGAAAACTCCTGAGAGTTTGGATAGAGTGTCGAACTTGGAGTCAGGAAGGCCTGAACTCAAATCCAGCTTCAGACACTTTCTAGTTGTGTGACTTTGGGTGAGTCATTTAACCTGTTTTGCCTCAGTTTCCTCATCTATAAAATGGGCATAATAAAAGCACTGCCTTATAGAGCTGATATGAGGATAAAATGAGCTAATATTTGTAAAGTGCTTTGGAAATCTTAATGTGCTATGTACTTGATTACTGCCATTTCAAATATGGACCACATTGGACAATGAATTTTTAATTATCCAAGTAAACAAGAACAAATTTCCTGCCTTCCATATGAGGGGAGAAGATAAAGAGGGAAGGAGAGAATTTAGAACTCAAAATTTAAAAGAAAATGTTAAAAATGGTTTTTAGGTAATTAGAAAAATAAAATATTTAATTTAAATGTAAAAGCAAACAAACAAACAGATAAGAGATGACCTTTCCTGAGTGGGACGTGGTGGAGAGTGATGTTCCACTGGACCTGGCTTGGTCAAGTAATAAGGAAGTGATTAATTTCTCAGTAATCTTCCCTGGTCAGATTAGCATCTAGTATGTCGTGTTTGATTCTGGGCATGGAATTTTAGGAAGGGAGACCTCAAAAAGGTAAAAGGCCTTGAGTTCATGCTACATAAAGATTGACTGAAATAACAAGAAACATTTAATTTGGAAAAAAGAAGATAAAGAGAAGACAGGATAGCTGTATTCAGGTATTTGAAAGAGAAGAGTGAGGCAGATGGTATAGGCTTGATGGGAGTAGTAGGTGGAAATGGTAGAAAGGCAGCTTTAGGTCTGATATCAGGAAAAACTTCCTAACAATTAGAAGGAGGGATAGGCTGCCTTAGCAGACAAGGGGGATCCTCCTCACAAGAGGTCTTCAAGAAGTGTTATGTACTATACAAGAATAATCTCATTTTTTCATCAACAACCCTGTGAGGTAGGTCCTTTATTATGCCCATTTTACAGCTGAGGAAGGAAAGGCAAACAGAGTATCCAGGTCCACACAGTGTCTGAGGTCATATTTGAACTCAAGTCTTCCTTACTCCAAGCCCAGTGCTCTATCTACTGTGTCACCTAGCTCCGATATGAACCTTGACTGAAGGAACTGGGGGTGTTTAGTGTGTAGACTTGTGCAAAGAATGGCAGGAAACGATAGATTAGTATTGAAGGGCTGTTCTGTGGAAGAAGGATTAGATTAGTTTTGCTTGGCTCCAGAAGGCAGAACTCCAAGCAAATAGAAGTTGCAGTAAGGGAGATTTTGGTTTGATGTAACTAAAGACTTTCTAATAATTAGAATTTTGCAAAAATGAAGTAAGATTCATTCTAGGGTTAGTGGTGGAATAAGATTCCTTCATGGGCAGCTCAGTGACACAGTGGATAGAGTGTCTGACTTGGAGTCACAAATACTGACCCTCCTATGTTCAAATCTGGCTTGGGACACTTACGAGCTGTGTATCCCTGGGCAACTCACTTTATCGAATTTGCCTGAGTTTCCCGGAAGTCTTTAAGTATTGAGTAACTTCTTTTTGGAAATAGAAGGGATTTTGATTCTTGTTCAGGTACAGGGTAGATGAAACAGCTTCCTATATCCCTCTTAAGTTGGCAATTTGTGAAAATCTGATGGTAGTTAGCTTCTATTTGTGGATAGGAATCAGGAAGCAGGGAATAAGTCTAGACTGAACAGGCTGCTAGGAGTGTTGACTGCTGATGAGAACTGGCTTCAGACTGAGCTACCTTGACTTTTGCCCAAGTGGGCAGTTTTGGGGATACTCCTTTGTCTACCATCAGCAATAGAAAACCAGAGTAGAAGCCAGTGGCCTTCAGGGCACTAAGTATAGGAAGCCGACTGTCCAGTCATTGTCGCATGACCACTGCAAGAAGCTGGCCTTGATGACATGTAAGATCCTTTCCCGTTCTAAGAGCTTCTGGTGGGTTGGTTGTTTTGAGCCCCAGAGCCAGGGAGGGCTTGACAAAGAAATAGACACCACAGAACATTGATTTTCACCATTTTATTGAACATTTCTGGGGACTACTTGGGTGACCTCAAACTCAGTGAACTCATGACCAGTTGCAACAGGAGCATTGAGTATCAAAGACAAGACCCGTTGGGCAGTATTGCTGGTAAGTCCTCCCATTTGCACAGTTGTAGTAGGCATTCCTGTTGGTGGGGTCAGCATGCAGGCCACTGGCCCTGTTAGCACAGAACCCACTGTCACTGGAGCTGCCCCCAGAGCTATTGCCACCACTGCTACTGCCACCACTGTCATCGCTGCTACTGCCACCACTGCCATCGCCGCTACTGCCACCACTGCCATCGCTGCTACTGCCATCACTGTCATCACTGCCACCCTTCGAGGCCTTACAATCTGGGAATGAAGGAGTAGGTCATTGATCCTCTGTCCATGGTCTCAGATGTCTGAGGTGTGGGAACTTCCTCTCAGGTCCTACTCCTGGTTCTTTCCTTCAGGGCTTTCTGTGGTCATTCCTCACCACCCTGGGCTTCTTATGCTCATGTTCCCATCTTGGCCTGGCTGATCTACCTCTGACACATTCTTCAAGGGCTTATTTAGTTCCCATTTTTACATGAAGTCTTTTTTGACCACTCTAACCCTCAGTGACTTCTTCCTCCTATGAACTCACAGAATTTATAAACCAAACCACATATTCATCATTCAATCATACCCTGCCAAAGGCAAAACTGCTTGCATTGTTATTTAAATTTCAACATGTGCATGAGATATCTCAACTTCTCTGGAAATTCCTCATAGTCAGGAACTTTAGCTCATACCTCTTGATATCCACTAGTGGTCCTCAAACATTTCCCCCCCCAGGGCACAGGATTATTTTTTGCCAGGAGGAATCATAGCCTACTCCAGGAGAGTCAGGGGATGCATGTGATTGCAAGTGTACCTCCAAAAGATCTCTTCAAGAACTAGTTGCACCACCAGGCCCAGCATGTGGTACCCATTTCTCTCTAGTATGTAGCAGAATGCTGGACACCTTGTATTCATGTTCTTTTTCATTCTTTGCATGAATAAATGGGTTGACATGGCACTATTCCTGATAAGTTACCCTGATTGGTTTGATAATCATCTGTTGACTTAGGGCTTTCCCCTAATTGAACAGACTTGGAAGATCCTAATTTGGCCAGATGCCATAATCTCCAGAGATGCCAAGGCTCTGGGGACTAAGTAGGGACTTCACTTGCAAATTCCAGGAATTGGAAAAACTTTTTTTCTCAGTGCTACTCTCACCCTATCAAGTACTGAGTAGGAGGAAGGGAAGGGGAAAGAGCACACTTGCAGTTCTCACTTACTTGCACTCTCCAGACCCAGGGCTTTCTTCAAGGTGTTGATGAGGGGGAATTTTCCCTGGTTACAGAAAGTCCCAGTGAAGTCATCCAGGTCAATGGCCCAGACCATGGCTCCTCCAAAGTTATTATTCTTCAGCCATTCAGCCTGTGGGACAAGACAGATGTTTGCTCCAGACCCAATCTTGGGTTCTCCCAAGGCTTTGGGCTACAAGTAGGAATGAAAAGACTCAGAGGAGCCCAGAGAATTACTCTACCTTGACTTGGAAGCTCCTGGGGTTGTCATAACCAACCCACTCATTGCCTTTGTAAGCATAGGGCACATCCTCAGAAGCCTCCCACACCTCAGTAGCACCATCCTTCAGGAAAGTGCAGATCTGAGAAAAGAGAACAATGAGGTTGAAAGACTGACAAAAGTTTTCAGGAAAGATATCCAATATAAGCTTTAAGTGTTTTTTAAAGATTAAAAAATTATTACAAATATCACAAACATAAGTATTTCCATTTATGTAGTAGAACAGAAACAAGTCATTTAGTCAGTCATCAATCATTGTGTAGTCATTATGTGTCAGAAATATGCTAAGGGCTCAGGATAAAAGAAGGCTATAAGCTCATCTTTGCTCTCAGGGAGCTCACCCACTAATGGGAAGACAGCGTGCAAATAGCTACGTACAAACAAAATACGTACAGGATAAATTGTAGACAGTCCCAGGAGGATGGCACTAAGTTTAAGGACTAGAAAAGCCTTCTTACAGAAGGTATGACTTCAGCTGAGAATTGAAAGCAACCAGGAATTCTGGCAGGTGGTGATGAGGAGAGAGAGACTCAATCGTGGGGGACATCCAGTGAACATGTCTTCAATAGGGACATGGAGTGCCAATAAAGAGATGGGAGTGTTAGAAACCTCAAAGGAGACCTGTGTCACTGCACCTCAGAGAATCTCAAGAAGACTAAGGTGTGAGAAGATTATAAAGTTAGGAAGAGGAAGGTAAAGAAGGGCTTTCAAAATCAAACAGGATTTTACATTTGATCCTGGAGGTCATAGGGAGCTCTGGGGTTGATTGAATTGTTTGGGGGCAGAGGATGACATGGTTAGACTTGCACTTTAGGATGATTAATTGGGTATCTGGAGGATGGACGGTAATTGGAGAGGCTTGAAGCAGGGAGACCAGTAGGACAGAGCAATAGTCCAAGTGGGAGGTGATGAGGACCTGTGTCAGGGTTGTGGTAATGTCAGAGTAGAGAAGGGGGCATATAAGAGAGATGTTAGAAAGGTAGAAATGACCAAACTGGGCAACTGATCAGATACGGAGAGTGAGAGAAAGTGCGGAATTGATACCTAAGTTGGGAATTTCAGAAGAAGAAGAATTTTGAGGGAAGGATAATGAGTTGTTTTGAACATGTTAATTTTATTTGCTGTTTGTGTTTTATTCTCAGAGAAGACCATGACGTCAGGAAGGTGATTCCATGACATGCTAGTGAACTGGATTTAAATGAGGGAGGGCTAAGAGGACTATAAAATGTTTAGTTCAAGGTATATAAAAGGAAGGTGTGGTAGAGTGGATAGAGTGCCTGTAGTCAGGAAGATTCATTTTCCTGAATTCAAATCTGGTCTTGGACACTTATTAGCTGTGTGACCCTGGGTAAGTCACTTAACCCTGTTTCTTCAGTTTCCTCATTGTAAAATGAGCTGGAGAAGGAAAAGGCAAGCCACTCCAGCATCTTTGGGGCCACAACGAGTGAGACACGACTGAAATTACTGAACAACAAATACAAAGGCAGAGATTAGAGATTGGAGGTCAGGAGGGAAATTAGGGCTGGACAAATAGATTTGAGAATCTTTTGCACAGAATTCATGGGAGCCTCTATGACCATCCAGTGAAATAGTGCAGAGGGATTAGTAAAAAGAAGTTCATATATTAAACTGTGAATTTATGTAAATCATTTCAAAGGGAAAGCACATAAACCTACTGTGAACTTAATTAACATTGGGATTCTAAATCCTGACCTTTTTTAGATACTTATTTTCAATAATTAAAAGGATGGTGGGAGGTTTAAAGTGAGGATCTTGTACTGGATGATTACCAGGTGTCTTTCAACTGTAATATCTGATTATTGCACAACTCAGCTGCTTTGGAAGGAAAGGGCACCCAACTCTAAATATAGGAAAGCCCTGTGTTGAGTACAGTAACTGCTAGCCCTAGGTCTCCAAGTATGGCCTGCATACAACCAGAATGAGATTCCAACTTAAATAGGCAACTACTCACGTACTTCTTACCTCTAACCTGAAATACTACTTATCTCTTTCAAGAACCCCTGAGTTCACTTATCTGAATACTACTTCTTGTGATGCAGGTGACAACCCTTCCATGTCTAAAACAGACAGTTTCATCGACTGCTGTGGCCAAAAGTCATCATTTCTCACTGGCCAATCCTCTACTCAGAATGTCAATATTCTGGTCAGGAGAAGAAGGTAAGGTTGGTGACCTTGCACAGCCCTCCCTCACTCAAATCAAAGTCAACTACAAGACATATCATCATCTTGATGTCATAATCCTCTATGAGAACAAAGGAAAAATAAAACCTGTGAGTGAATAGCAGCTCCTCTCCTCTCCTGTCCTCTCATCCTCCTCTCTGTTCCTGTCCTCTGGTGTTCTACCCAGGGGAAGATACACCTCCATGGCCAAAAGCTGCCTTTTTTTCCCTTTGGTTTACTGGCTACATTTCTTGCTCAAAGATCAAACCTTAAACCCAATTCACTCTGGAGCTCATAGACTAGACAAGTCCCCACCCACCTAGCACAGAGCGAATGTAATTACTAAATAGTAGCTGTTTCTCTTTTACCCAGGAACCCTGAGGGTCTTCCCCTCCTAGTTTGATTTTCTTTTTTTTTTTTGATTAAAGGAACCATCCCTTGAGTGACTACTTAAAGAAGCCTATTTATTGAATGGGTGTATCTCACTCAAAGTGGGAATATGATAAGACCTTAGCCTGAAAGGGCCAAGATTTCCCATTGCATCTTGACTCATCTTCAATCATCCTGATGAATATCAGGCCACTGGACCCAGATGGCTCAGGAGAAGAAAGTGAGGTTGGTCACCTTGCACAGCCCTCCCTCACTCAAATCATAGTCAACTGCAAGTCATGTCATCATTTTGATATCATGGTCCTCTTTGAGAATGAAGGACAAACACAGCAACAAATGGCAACACTGGTCCTGAGCCAAGAGAACATTACTGGGCCCAGACTGATAGTCTTTCTAGATAGACAGAAACTGCCAGTGTGTTCTCTCCTGCCATAGTTTGGAGAACCCACCAAATTTGACTAGGACTTTGGTTGAAGTCCTTCTGTGAATAAGTCTTTTGTAATATAACCAAAAAATTAACCGAATAGGAGAAAGAAGAAAATAAACCATTGTTGGGGAGGAAATGCGATCTTTGTATTTTTATCTACAAGTAGAGAGTCACAAATAACTTTTCCTCATTGTACAGCTTTCTAGCTACATACCTCATAGTAAGCCCAGAATCCAGCCTCTCCAGTGTAGGGTCCAGCAGGGCCAGGGCCTGTGGTTGGTACCCCAATGCCGTGGTTAGAGGAGTTGCTCAGGGTGAAACTATGTCCGTAGGTTGGGAATCCAACAATGAGCTTCTCAGGGGGTGCTCCATGGTTCTTCCAGTAGTTCATGGCATAATCCTGGAAAAAAGGTGCATTAGATAGATTTGGGTCCATTCTCTACTAAGGGCCTTCCCTTTTTTCTCCTCCATCTTTCGCTGTTTCCAGTATGTAAGGGATCTTGCCCTCACCTGGTTGTATGACACCACGAATTTCTGTTATGCACTTATTACTTTCTACCTAGTTTTCTAGTTATTTATGTCTATGGGCAGCCAGGTGGCACAGTGGATAGAGCACTGAGTCTGGAGACAGGAGGATGAGTTCAGATTCATCCTGAGACACTTCATGTATAACCCTGGGCAAGTCACTTAACCCTGGTTGCCTCAGTTTCCTCATCTGTAAAATGAGCTGGAGAAGGAAATGATAAACCAGTCCAAATATTTTTGCCAAGAAAACCCCAGATGAGTCAAGAAGAGTCAGACACAATTGAAATGACTGAACAACAAGAAATGTCATGTCTTTCCTGTTGGATTGTTAACCTAACAATGGTGATCCCCAACCATGACATTTATTTTTGTATCTTCCCTAATACTCAGCACACTCCATTGCTTCTAAATGCTTGATTCCCAATTGTTAAAAGAGAATAGGAATGCATGGCCATGTACTAGGAATTAAACTGATCTCTAGGTCCCCCTCTCTTCTCCTAACTGATGAGGCTGTCAGAATATTTTAAATGGTTTGTGAATTAATTAGTTTCCTCTTAGAGACAGTGAATTGGGTACTAGACCTGGAGTCAGAAAGACCTGTGTTCAAATTTGACATCAGATACTTCCTTATTGTGTGTTTATGTGTAAATCATTTAATCTCTGCCTCTGTTTTCTCAACTGTAAAATGGGGACATAATAATAGCATGTACCTCCCAGAGTTGTTGTGAACATCAAATGAAAATTATATTTATAAGACACTTAGCTCAGTGCCTGGCATGTAGTAGGCACTTAATATATACTTATTTGTTTCCTTATTATCATAGAAACCTCATCATGATAATAAATATAAGAAAAGTCATCAACTTAACAACTTCGCTATTTCCATCACTGGCACCTTCATCATCCCCAATACTCTTGATTGAAATCTTAGTGTCATTGACGTTTCTCTCTTCCTCACTTCTGCTCCCAGCCCACCCACTGCCCATCTAATCTGTGACCAAGTCCTGTTGATTTTATCTCAGCATTGACTTTTGTTTCTTCTCTGTTCTCCACTCACTCTACTTGAATCACTATGGATCAAGCTGTCTATATCTACCTCCTGGTTCGTATTAACACACATCCTTCTAGCTAGTGTCTTCTAGCCTCAATCCTCTCTAATGCATTCTTCTACCAAAATAATATTCCTAATGTACAATTCTAAGCATGGCGCTTTTGTGCTAAAAAAAGTTCCACAGCTCCCCATTGTCTACTAGATAAAAATCCACATTTTTCTCCATAGTGTATAAGACTGGCAATAATCTGGCTCCAATTCTCATAGGATTATGTTATCCCCTTCACATACTCACCATTACAGACAAACTATAGTATTTAGTTACTCTTCCTCTTCTATTTCTTTGTTTTTATGCAGACTCCCCTGGTGTGGCTAGAAGGTATTTTCTAGATCTCTCCTTTACTAGTGTTGGTGAGTTAATAAGCTTTTATTAATCACAATACATACCAAACACTTCCAAGTCACATTTGATCTTACATCATGCTTATTTACGCACATGTTAGAGACTCCCCATCTCCCTTCAACCATATTAGAATGTTACCCCTTGAAGGCAGGGCACTTGCTTATTTTTTTACCTCTACGTATTGAAAGCTTTCTCTTTTTTTTCAAAGGATAACTCAGATGCTACCTCACGCATTAAACTTATCCCATGAAACTCTATCTGGGATGATCTCATCTATTTTTTACAGAACTTTCTCTTAAACATCTGTTTGGCTCCTATTACAGTCTACGTTGCATAGTACTTATTTTGAAACCTCATTTTGTGATTCTGCAGATGATATGGCAGCTAGGTGTTATGCTGGGTTTGGAAGAAGGAAGTCTTGAGTTCTAGTCTCCCTTCAGACCTTTACTAGTTGTGACAACCTAGGCAGGCCTCTTAACCTTTTTACATATCTGTAAAAGGAGGACCATAACAGCATTCCCCTCATACTGACGCTGTGAGGATCAAATGAGAAATATCTGTACCTTAAAGTTCTTATAGAAATGTGAGGATGACGTTATTATTTTCATCATCAGCTCTCAGAGTCATGTTTTTCATGTCTCTGTCCTGAGAGGCTAGTGAAGTTCCTTACACACTGTAGACAGTACATATGTGTGGAATATAATCAAATCTCACAGCTATATTTGCGACCTTCAGGTATTTCAGATCTTTGATTTCAGATCTCTGTAGTTCTCAAGGTGTATAGGGAACTCACCACACTGAGTTGGGCATTGCTGCCAGTATCATAAAGGGGGCTGTTTTCGCCAGTATAACTCTCCCAGGAGCCATGGAGATCGTAGGTCATGACGTGGAAGAAGTCCAGATTCCTGGGAAGGAGAACAGAATTGAAATTGATCTCTAAATGTTATTTGCTATCTATTCTGAGAAGTGTGATGAACTAAGGATTGGTTTTCCCAGAACTAATGATACACGATGCCCAGAAACACGTGGAAGACAAACTGAAGTACTCACTGAGAGAGCTGGGGGATGTCATAGCCAGACTCGATGGTGGAGATGCCAGCAGCCACAGCAGCAGTGACCAACAGCCTGGGTCTGTGGGTCTGCTGGGCTTCCTCCTCAAAGGCTTCACGCATTTCCTGGGGGTGAGTAGAAGAGAACAAGTGGACAGCAGTTAGACTTTGCTGATAGCTCTCTGGACCAGGATCTTCCACTGATGACCCTTCAGTATATATCATCAATTCAATTCAGTTCATAGGATTATGGCAGCATAGATCTTTTCTTGGTGACCAGCATGATTACTGGTACATAGTAGTCATTCCATAAGCTGACTGATTACAAGGAGCCCTCAGAGATCATCAAATATTTAAGTCTCAGCCACCAAAGATAAAACCAAAACCAAAACAAAACAAAAACCTCCACTGAAATCAAACCAAACAAAAAAAAATTCAGAAAACAAAATTAAATAGTCTCTGACCTCAAGAAGCTTTGATTCTGTAAATGATGGTGAGGATTGTATGTGTATGTTGGTGGCAGAATATATACATAGTTAAGTAAATACGGAATGCATATGAAATAAATACGAAACAACTTGGGGAGTATGAGAATCACTAACAATGGAGGAAATTAGGAAAGATCTCCTGGAAGTGTTGTTACTTAAGCTGAACCTTTAAGAGAGCCAGGGGTATAAAGATTTGAAGATGAGGAGAGAGTGTACCAGGCATGAAACACAACCTGTATAAGGGAACAGAGATGGAAAATGGAATATCATGGAGAAAGTAAGTTTGGCTGGAATGTGGGTTATAAGGAAGAAATTATGTGTAATCAGCGTGGAAAAAAATAAGTTGGAGCTAGATTGTGAAGGAATTTAAATGCCAAGCAGAAGGGTTGGTATTTTTTCCCTATAGGTAATAGTTAGCCACTGGAGTTTATTGAGTAACAGAGTGATATGGTGAGATCCATGCCCTAGAAATACCAATCTGGCAGTTGTGGGTTTGGAAAAGGGAGAGACTGGAGGCAGAGAGATCAATTAAGAATGTATTGCAGTAGTCTAGGCAAGAGGTTTTAAGAGCCTGAATTAGGATGTTTGTAAGTATTGAGTTGAGTGAAGGGGAGAGATATAAGAGATGTTATTGCGGAGATGAAATCAATCATCCTTGGAAGCTGGATGATTGGATAAGGGGTTTGTGTTTTGGCTAGTGGAAAAGTCAATGTCAGTTTAGAGTCAAAATGAGTGCAGAAGATCTCTCAGGCCACCTACATTCTCTGCATTGCCTTACTCACATTGGTTACATACTTCTCAGTCATACTCAGATGTGTCTAGCTCACCTTGACAAGCACAGTAAAGAGGTCCTTGTCCTGAGCAGGGCTGTCACGAGACCCAGGGTACTCCCAGTCCAAGTCCAGTCCATCAAAGTCATGCTGACGCAGGAATCTGATGACCGATGTGATGAAGGTCTGGCGGTTCACAGCAGTGGAAACCATGGTAGTGAATCTGAAGGAGAAAGAAAGAAGATGAAGCCAGGAAATTCATATGCAGTACACACCAATCTGTGTACTTCTTCACCTTTCTCAGTGACCTGTAAAATTCTACTGATAGGATATCTCAGACTGTATCCATCTTCAACTCACTCTATCTCATTTCTGTCCCATGTCAAAGCAGATGATTCTCAAACTGGGAATGTCTAGACCAGGGTTTAGCAAACTACTGTCTTGGGGTGGAATTTGACCTATTATATATTTTCACACACCTCCAAGAATGAATTTTACAATGTAAAAATGTATACATCATGGGCCTTATAAAAACAGGCAGCAGGTAGATTTGACTTTCAGTCTGCAGTTGGTTTCCATTGTCACCTTATCTTTATTCTTTACACCTTCCTTCTCTTTATCAATTGCTTTGATCTTTTCAACATTTCTAGAAGCTATTTCTTTTCTTATTTCTCTTTAGTCACTCCTCTTTTCCCTCTTGGCTCTTATATTCCTCTTCTCTCTGGACTCTTCTCCCACAATGAGACCCTTCAATTGATTCTCTTGGATAAACCATTATGGCTGCGTTTTTTGGCTACGGGTTTAGCAGTTCTTCACAATTTGCTTCAAAACTCTTAAGGACACCCCAACCCTGACCAGTTCACTTGTCTTGTTTTCTCTTGACCCCACATCTATAATCTCTGCTGTATTTGGTCATACCAACACAATGGCCCCTCTGTCTATTCCTCCCCTTCTACCTTTGATGTTTCTTCCAAGATGTATTTGGTGCTAATAACTTCCCCTTAGCCCTGACTCACCTCTCTCTACTATCATTTAAACAGTTCCTGAGTTCCTAAACCCTGTCTCAACTAATTGGAAGTAAAATGGTGACCCCTTAAATATGGAGCCTCTGACTTCATTATCACCACCTTCTCCAATATACTGATTCCATTAGGGAAACATATCTATACTACATCCTCAGTGTTCATGCTGGGGCTATCATCTTATAACCAGATCCTTAAAACAAAAGAATCTGAAAATTGAAAGGTGCTTCAGAGGTCATCTAATGCCATCCATGACTGAGCAATAATCCTTTATATTACATTCCCAGAAAGAAATCATTCATCCACTCACTCAATAACCCTTGACGTAACTCATTCTACTCTACTACAATCTTCATATTTCCTAGGCATAGTCAAAAATTTTCTCTCTTCCTATTTGAAGGTGATTATCACATCTCTCCTAGGCAGCTTCTGGTCCAGGCTAGATACCTTCATTTTTTTTTTTCAACAAATCTTTGTACAGCCTGGTCCAGGGGTCCTTCCCTATTCTGGTGCCCTCCTTTGGATGAGTTACTCTTCTTTTCTAGACCCTGATCTTCCTCTTGCTTCATTGTACCCTTCTCCTCATGTCATGTCCAGTCCCAATTGTGGTACCTAAATGTGAATAGAGGACTTCAGCCGGGAAGATTCCCTTTTCTATTTCAATAATTATGGACTGTTGAAACTAGAAGGGTCCTTAGAGGTTGTCTCTGAGAGATTTTTAACTTGGGGGGAAAGGGGTCTGTGAATTTGCTTTTAAAAATATTTTGATAATTGTATTTCAAAATAACTGACATCC
The DNA here is from genome assembly GCF_028372415.1 of Notamacropus eugenii. Lineage (NCBI taxonomy): Eukaryota > Metazoa > Chordata > Mammalia > Diprotodontia > Macropodidae > Notamacropus > Notamacropus eugenii. The sequence continues at coordinate 290,043,152 of NC_092873.1, read as the reverse complement.
TTGACAATCCTACATACTTTATTTGGTGTGTTTAAAAGCATTCTTTTTAGAAGGCCTCATAGACTTTCCCAGATTGCCAGGGGGTAACGGCATAAAAAAGGATGAAGAATTCTTTCTTTGGTCCCGACCCCTCTTTTCACAGCAGAGGAATGCAAGTCACAGAATAGTTGAGAGATTTTTTTTAGAAGCTCACATTGCTAGGATTATTACCCAATGTCCCATCTCCCAGGCCAGTAAAAGCATCTTTTGATAAAGCCCAAGGAAGACCCTCTATATGTTGAATTCTACTCGAGAGCAAAAATTCTAGCAATGTTACTTTAAAGAAAAAAAGAACACTAGGTCTCTCTATTTCCCCATGGCTGGAAGTGTATGGGCCACTCGTAGGCCTCATCCTCTCTGATCTGTACAAGGACTTTGATCTGCTCCATTTCCCACACAGATAGGTTTGCCTCTAATTAGACAATGTAGTGGGTTTCCATTCCAAGGGGGGCTTGCCACATGAATGCCAGACTGATCCCAGATCAGCTTAACATATTGCAGTTCGAGACTTTCCAAAAGAAGAGAGAGGTCAGCCTCAGCCTCCCAAGGGATGTGACCACCATGACTCCCAGGCATAATTATTTTATACACATGTTTGTTTTATCTTGGTCTTTGAATGTCAGTCATAGCATCAGTCTTATGCTGTAAGATTCCTTAACGCAATGGAAAATTGGACTTAATGTTTTTTTGCTTCGTGTTGCTATTTACAAAGAGGCTCTTAAATCCTTCCAAGTCAATTATGATACTAATCTTAAGAAAAGACTTACTGGGAGGTTCCAAAGCTCCACCCTCCAATTGCCAGAAGAGTCTTCAGCTCTCTGTTCCTATAGAGACAGAATAAAGAGGGAATGTCAAAACCTACATGCACTTACTGACTTGTAATATTTTCTCATGGGGAGAGAGATTGACTGGGTAGCTCAGTAGGAAGGTCTTTGCAACAGATCTGATGAGGTGCTAAAGAATTTTTGTTAGGTTGTTGTAGATGTTCCTTTTGAAGTTAACATGGTTGGGGTCCCAGGCCTGTCAGTACTAAGACTACAGTGTTCTTGAAAACAAAAGGTACTGTCAGCATCATTAGGATATCTGCCATACACTTAATTTTTAAACTTAGGTGTCTCATCAGAAGAGGGCATGGCTTCTGTACCATCAGATGAAATTGCAGATCTTAGCATAGAAAGAAACTTGAATGACTCTTTAGTTGAACCACTTCCCAGCTGATTTTAGAACAGAAAGCCTCACACTTCTGAGATTTCCATCTTCATCTGAATAAATTGGAATTGTGAGGCACGCCCAACCCAGCATTTGTAGGTTGAAAGCACTTTGAGCTGGGCCTGGAGTCAGGAAGACTCATTTTCCTGAGTTCTAATCTAGCCTCAGACACTTCTACCTGTGTGACCCTGGGCAAGTCACAACCCTATGAAGTAGGTAGTATAAGTATTATTATCTGCATTTTACAAATGATGGAACTGAGATGCAGAATGCTATTAAGTACTAGAGATAGGAATGTTGATCCTCTTTCCACTACATCAGGCTCACTGTGCCATGCCTGAAATTCCAGTAGCTGTTAGCGTAGATGGTGACACCACTAGGGCCAACAGATTCTTTCCAGGCTAAAAGAGATCAGAGGTCAAAACAGAGAATGGAAACTGTTGTGCTTTTCTTCAAAAATAGAACTTTATTTAAATAATAGCACAAATTAAATAACTCATTTCCATAAGAGATAAGTATGAAAAAGAAATGCTGTTAAGATCAAGGTTTTTTTCAAAATAGAATGTTTAAGGACAGAAAATGCCTTCTAGCTCATTATAAATAAGATGTATCTGTTGTTCTTTGATATCATCTTAATCATCCTTTTAACAATTATACCTCGAACCTCTGTACAAATTAGCACAGATGATCTTTTCATCCTCTGCCTTCTCTATTTCTTGCATAGATGCGAGGTCTTGGGTGAAATCTGATACTGAGTTAATAGTGTTGGGTGCGTATGCTCTCCTAGCTCAGTGGTACCAAACTCAAATAGAAATGGGGGTGTAAAATTGCAAAAGAGTTCATTATCACAGTACTCATCATAAGGAACCCTTTGGGCTGCAGATTGACTTAATTTTAAAATGTAACATTCTCTATATTTTGTTGTATTTTTACTTGTTTTGTTAAATGTTTCCCAGGTGCATTTTAACCTGGTTTGGGTGGCCCCATGGAATGTCATGGGTTTCTTGTTGATGTCCTAGCTAATAACTTGTAAGGGGATCTCAGTCTTTGCCTTTGGCTTCTTTCACTCTCCAGCTTGTCTTCTTCCTAACGGTTCTTTCTGTATCTAAACCTTTGCTACACCACCCTGGATTTCCCCTTTAATGTTATGATCTCCAACTTCGCAGCTGGATAATCCAGCTGTTAGCATAGATAATTCCTAAGGTTGGATCTTTGATTCATCTTGATGCTCAATTATTGTTATTTACTAGTCTTTCAGTTTCCATTAAATATTACTTATAAACTGGGTCATACATCAACTTCTGCCATCCTTAGAGATCACTTTTTGTTTCAGTGATTACTGGAATATTTTTCTTTAGCTCCTCATTTTGTTGGAATGGAAGTTCCTTGAGAGTAGGGATTATTTTATTCTTTGTCTTTGTACTCTTAGCACTTAGGATAGTTCCTGGCATAGTAAGTTCTTAATTAATGCTTATTAATGGATTGATTGATACTCTCCAAAGACCTACTTTGATACTACTCCCCTTTTCCCCCAGATTTTAAAAAATATATATTTTCAACAGAAAAGTAATTTAAAAATACACTTCTTTATAACCTCCAAAGAAGACAATGGTGTTTAAGAAATATTTTATGAACTAGATGGGACACTTTTACTGACCAGTTTGTGTGGGCAGTTCTTTAATGTTCTGAACAGAAAGCAAATGCCTAGAGAAGAAATTACTCTCCATGTCAGCTTCAAAACTAACAAGACTATATCAAAAATGTATGTGGCATACGAGTACCTCAGATGCCTCTTGTCCTAAATACTAAATAAGTTTAGTTTGAAAAGAGTTTAGTATGAAAAGAGTCTTGTTTGACCTCTCTCAAGTGATTGTGAGCTCCTTGAGGGCAGGGACTGTCTTTTGCCTCTTTTTGCATCACTAGCACTTAACATAGTTCCTGACACATAGTAGGCGCTTAATAAATGTTTATTGGTTGATTATTGACTGATTGATTGACCTTAATTTGATTAGTCTAGGGGATTCTAGCCCACATTCAACACACTAGCCTTTTCCTCTTACTTACTTGTTTTTCAAAGCATTGAAGGATTTGTAGAGTTCCACGTCATTCCATTCAATTGTGGTGATCTCATTGTTACTCATTCCAGCAAAAGCATAGATGAGGTGAGTACAGAGGCAGGGATCGATGTTATCTGGTGTGAATTTCCCCAAGCCATCCCTGTACTGGGCCCAGTTGGTGAAGTAGCATGTCAGATGGTAGGCAGAGCCTGTTGGCAGCAAGGAGCAAATGTCATGATGAGGGACAGCCGCAGAGACTGCTCATTCATTCATTCATTCATTCATTCATTCACACATTCATTCATTCAACAAGCATTTATTAAGTACCTACTGTGTGCCACACACTTACAATGCAATGACAAAAATGAACAGTCCCTGCCCTCAAGAACTTGGGAAACAGCATATACACAGGTAAGTAACAATCTGAAAGTTATACATACACAAACCACACATGAAGTAATTTCAGGGGTAAAAGAGGGTATTAATAAATGGGAATGTGGGAGTAAGGAAGTGATCAGGATAGGTTTCCCATAAGATGTAGCTCTTAAGCTGAGCTTTGAAAAATAACAAGAATAATCAACATTTATAGACCACTTTATGTATGTAAAGCATTTTTTTACATGCATCATCTCATCTGATCCTCACAACAACCCTGGGCAATGGGTACTATTATTATCCCCAACTGTCGATGACCAAACAGAGGCTGAGAATTTAAGTGACTTGCCCAAGGTCCTAAAGTTAGTAAGGGTTTCAGGCAGGATTCAGATCTTCATGACTCAATGTCTTATGTTCCATATGCCGTACCATCTAACTGCTTAAGGATTTCTTCCTTCCTTCCTTCCTTCCTTCCTTCCTTCCTTCCTTCCTTCTTTCCTTTCTTCCTTTTTTCCTTTCTTCCTTCATTTCTTCCTCCCTTTCTTTTTTTGGAGGCAATTGGGGCTAAGCGATTTGCCCAGAGTCACCCAGTTAGTAAGCGTCTGAGGTCAGATTTAAATTTAGGTCCTTAAGACTCTAGGGTCAGTGCTGTATCCACTGCGCCATATACTATTTAAGTATTTCAACAGGTGGAGGTGAGGAGGGAGAGCATTCTGATCATGGGGTACATATAGCCTGTACCAAGACAGGACAGAGACAAGAGATGGAATGCCATGCATGGATTAGTCAACTTGTCTGGAGCATAATGTGTGCTCAGGGAATAACATGTAGCAGTCCTGGGAAGGTAGGCTGACTAACTCTTCAGAAAGCTCCATCACAAATTTCCAGTAAGGTTTTGGGCAAGTCGACCTCTTTATATTTAGTCTTTGGGGGTGGAAATGTCAACAGTATTAACAGATGAGCTCAAAGATCTGTACCTGCCTACTTTGCAGCCAGCTAAAAAAAATGTCCTTTGGCCCATTTCATACTCACTGGGCTCACCATCTTCTCTTAGCTTGCCCTAGGCACCTTCCTATGATGTCCAGACCAAGTTTTTAATGTAAATCTTGCTCAAAGCAATATGAAAAGAGGAAAAATCACTGGCATTTGAGTCAAAGTATCTGGTAAACAATCTGGCATCAAATCCCTCTTCAGAAATTTGCCAGCTGTGTGACCTTGGGCCACATACTTAGCCCATCCTCTGTTTTCTTGTCTGTAAAATGGAGATGCCATTACTTTCACTACATATTGTGAGGAAAGCATCTTGTCGATGTTAAATGAGAGCCTTTTATAATACTGACTCAATACTTTCATGGGTTATAATTTCCACAGGTGTGAATAGTCCCTCTACAGATGTGGATCACAACTGGTCTGTGACTTCGTAGATGATTTTTGAGAGGTATCATGACCAAAATATTAATTAGGCTTTGGCCAATCTCAGTGATGAAACTTTCTGAACTTAATGAACACGCTGAGGGGCCTGGAGTGATTTCCCATAACAGGAAACCCTGAGGAGCCATAAAAGGAGGACTGAAATGGAAGGTCTGGTGAAACAAGGGAAATATAAATGATGAAATAAGCAGCATTATCTTTCAGTAGGGTAAAGATCCCAGACCAGAGGCTTCTTTATGAACTAGAATCTCTTCAGACTTTCAGTCTGGGATCAGGGATAAGGCACAGGTTCTTATTATCCCCTTTCAGAAAAATATGAGCAAGCAAGACTCCCTGGGAGTATAATAATGCTATATGTGAGTATTAGCTTTGGATGACTTGACAAAGGGCAGCTATTAGAGGGATAAATTATTTCCACCTGACCTTTAGGTTTGAATAGTAGAGTGATAACTCTGAGTAGGTCCAGCTACTAAAATAAGTTAGCCTTCTCTGAACTCATGCTGTATAATGTGCCAAGAAGTTATCTGTGCTTGGATGCTTGAGAGAATGAAGAGGATTACGAGGATAATAGAAAAAGAGATGAGGGAGGTGGGTAAAGCAGAAGCTCATGACTTACTCAGCTGGGCAAGCAGCACCAGGGCAAGACCTAGAGAAGAAAAAAGCATACATTAATAAACGTTTACTAAGCATCTATTAAGCACCTACTTTAGCCGGTGTGATGGTGGCTAGGTGGCTCAGTGATTAGAGTTCCTGACTCCAGGTCCAGGGCTGTATCCATCATGCTACCCAGCTACAAAGATTTTTATTTTTCACTCTATTCCCTATTTATTGCCAATGTTTGCACAATGGTTCCCAACATTTTTTGTTCTTTGAACACCTTTCAACAACAACAACAAAAATCGGTTATGAGTGCCCAGGGTAATTTAATGTATTACTCATATTATTCTTTACCATTATTTGCTGTTCAAGGTAGCATTAAATAATTTTTAGCACAAACCCCTTGGACTGTCTTCACAAACCACCTAGCACAATGTCTAGCACAACAGTAGGCACTTAATAAATGCTTGATGATTGATTGATTCCAAGACTGTGCTAGATGCTGGGGACATAGACAAAAAGGAAACAGTTGCTGCCTTTAGAGAACTTACAGTCTAGAAGAGGGGTTCTTAGCCTTCTTGGGTTATGCCCCTTGGACAATCTAGTGAAACATATTTACAGGGGTGGGGAATCTGCAGCCTTGAGGCCTAAATTATAGGACTTTTCTCTTTTTTATTTACTTTAATTTTATTTTTTTAGATCTTTTCTCAAAAGATTTTAAATCCTAAAATACTGAATGTTTTTAAAATAAAAGCTCATGGAACCCAGGTTAAGAATCCCTATTCTAGAAGGATGAGATCAGAATCATAGACCTAGAAAAGGAAGAGACTTCACAAGCCATCCAGTCCATCCTTTTCCACCCTTTTACAGATGAGGAAACTGAAGCCCAGGGAGGTTGTATTCTATAGGTAGTAAAAGCCTGAAAGGTTCAATAGAAGAAAAGAAAGGATAATAAGATTAAAATAAGAAGAAATGGGGGTGTAGGTAGGCATGGACTTAGAGACAGGAAGACTTAGATTCAACTCCCACCAGAGAGACTTAGTAACTGGGTGACCCCAGGCAAATCATTTAACCTCCCTGTGCCTCCCTTTCCTCCTCTGTAAAAGTAACTGGTTAAACTTGATGGTCTCTAAGGTCTCTTTCTAGATCTAAATCTCTGAGCCTATTATCATACAAAATGATTCTTTTGAAAGGACCCAGAAAGAAATGGAAAGGAAGAAAGGGTTTGAGTTTCCCCTTAGAGCATTCACTCAGCAATGAGGATGATGGACTTCACCAAGGCTGCTGTCTACACTGGTCTAGCAGGAATTGGGCTCTAACTTTTATACCCTTGGCCCAAGTCTTATCAGGAGGGCTCCTAAGTATGGCTAATCAGTAAATCAACAGATCTCCCCCCAACACCGTATAATAAAGGGAACAAAATGAAGTGACTCCTTCAAAGGACAGTGATGATGGTGCCATGAAAGGACCAGCATAATAGTTCTTTGGGCAGTTTCCCGAGTTGATCAGCCTTTGGAAAGGAAGTCTAGCTGGGTTCTGTGCTGTGAACATGCCCGGAATAAAAGCATGTTTGCCTCAACATTTAAGCAACCAAGCCTTTGAAAAGTAGTCATTAGATTAACAAATGATTTCTTTATGTGCAATTACTTAGCCTCACTTGATCTAACTTGGGATCAAGGAAGCCTTCATTCCTCCACAGTGTGACGGCATTGATTTCTTAGCATTGTGCACGCACCTGTTCTGTGGAATAACTTCAAGTTATGATTTTGTGATAAAGATATCTAGAGATTTCTGGTTCTCAAAGTGGGGTTCATGAGGGTCTCCAAATGTTCTACAGTCTAGCACAGAATCTACAAATACTTTCAGTAAATATTGGTCAATAGTACTAAAAATTATGGTCTCTTTTATTATTACTTACAATTTGATGAAATCCCTTTTGGTGTCTGACATGATTTCCTGCTTGCCCCCTTTTGAACTAACCTCTTATGACTCCTTTCATCTAGAACCATATTTATGGCAAGAAAACCAAGGCTTTGTCCCAAGGTACCAAAACTTAGAGGGTCGTTGTGCTTCTTTGGCAGATAGAAACACCTGACCTTAGTATTTACTTAGCAAAAATGAGTTAAAATAGGAAGCTAATAGATGGGGTACTACCTCTTTTCTTCTCCCAAATCTATAATATGGGTAAGCCCTTATCAGTAACAGAGAGGTTGGTGTTGCCTTTTGTGCTGCTTGCCCCAAGTTGATTTGGTGGCCTTTACTTTAGTTGCCAGAATTGTTCATTGAAATTCTTCCCTCTGCTCTGCAATTAAAAGTCCCCCAAATATACTTTGTACTTTCCTACCTTCCTACTTTTGCTCATACTTTCCCTCTTGCCTCAAATGCTTCCTCTAACTTCTCTCTGTTCAAAGGCCACCCATCCTTCCAGGCTCAGTTCAGATCTACTTGCCCCTAAGAAACTTTGGTGAACATTGTAACCCCTAGCAATCCCTCCTTTGGATTCTCGTGATACTTACTGTTTTTACTATTCATTTGGCATTGCCTAGTGGTATAATCTCTTGCTAATCATCATATATTATATAGTCTGACTGGCTGATTCAAGCAGGAGTTCACAGAGTGACTGCATCTAGGTGGAGACCCACAAATGCAATGAATGTCATGAAGCCTCAAGAAAACAATCTTGAAAGCAGGAACTGTATTTTTATTTCTTTTATACCTCCAGCTCTTACCACAGTGGCTAAAACTTATTAGGCCCTTCATAAATGCTTGTACAATGACTGACTGACTAAACAGCTAGGGTTTGGGAATTTGGTCACCTTAACCAATCTTACAAGAGATAGATCTATGAGCCACAATGGCAGTTTATTAACTGATAATGGGATATATTCCTGGCACCATGGTTAATGCCTGATAGACATTTGCCCTGAAGAACTTGTCCATTCAGGAGGCCAAAGTTATTTAATGAGGAAGTTTTTGGTTGAACAAAGAATCAGAAAAAAAGGAGACTGAATGTTGTTAAAAGCCAATATAGAATTTATCTTTTTCTACAAATTTGGTCTAAATGAGTTGTATTGATCAATAAAATCAGATCCCTCTTAGTCATGGAAAGTGCTGAAGAATTTTAGGTCTGGGTCTCTTCGAAATGATGGACTCAGCGTCCAAAATGAGGCTTTTTTTACATGACCAGTCTAGAAATGTATCTTGCTTGATTAGGTTTATTTATTATAGGCACTTTTTCTCACTTTTTCAGTAGGAATAGATGTGAGAGGTGAGAGGGAGATAAGGTGGTTTCTTTGTAAATTGAAACAAATATATAATCTTTTTTTAAGAGTGAATGCTAGGACTCTAACCCAAAGCAGTTTTAAAAGCCTTCCAACCTTATGTTGAAAAGATTAAGTAGACAGCAAAGAATTTTAGGATCTCATTCCTTAATACTATTGAAGATGCTGTCCTATTGAAATGATAAGACTTTTGAGGTGAAGATGTCAAGACATTACATTGGAACCTGACTCCACATTCTCTGAGGCCAGGAGAAACTGCCCCTGCAGGGGTACACTTTCCCAGAAGGCCCAAGTTACTTCTTAAAGAGCAATTCTTCACAGGGATACACCATGAGAAAACTTTTTCCTTCTTGAAAATTCCCTAGTTTTATTTTTCAAACTCAGTACACTACTTGATTTACTATCTTTCTCCACCAAGGTCCAGGATCTTACTGGCAGTGATGGGTCAGGAGAATACCTGGAGGAACTAGTCTATAACCATATCAACCTATCAGTACCAAGCAACAGCAAGGAACATCCATAGTTTGGGGAAGGTAGATTGAATCTGACAAAGAGTCAGTCAGGTTCCTAGCACTTCCTGTATATTGGGACAAAGAGGCTACACACAGGAGCAGGGCATCAAGGAAGTTAATATCATTGGACTCCCCTCCCCTTACACCTTGGGAGTGAGAACTATGATGTTTCCTTGATTCCTTCAGGCTGTTTTCTCCTGAATATAACAACCTCATAGATTTCAGTCTCAACTATAAAGAAGGAAGCAAGTTAAAGGGAGAAGTTAACAGGAAAGTCAAAAGAGCAGGAGACCTAAAGTATGAAGTTCTGGATAGTCACTTACCAGTGAGGAGAGTGAGCTTAGCCATCTTTGCCTCAGTGGTGAGTGAACAAATGGTGACTTCCCCTGCCTTTTATGCCCTACCTTTCCTCCCCAGTGACCTTCTTGAGTTCTTTTTTGTCCTACTAGCTCCAAGGTAAATGTTGATATTTGTGACCATTACAATGCTCAGCTCTGTTTAAAAATCCATTATTGATAAGGAAACATCTCATCACAGTTTTTGCTTTTCAAGAAGAAAAGCCTGTCCTCAAAGAGTGATGACAACTCTGATAAGTATGATTATTATGTAACAGTTTATGGAACTCCAAAATTTATGGTATTGAAGGGATCATATACATCTGTGTTTGGGTAGTTCTGCAGCTAAGTTGCTCATCCTTTGGGATATTCAAAGGTGTTGGTCCAATGGGATTGTTCATTCTGGACAGAAATGGAAGTCTAAAGGATTGACATAACCCTTGGATAATCACAGTCTCCATTTCTAAAGAATCAAAAAATCTTAGAAAAATTTTTGATGGGTTGTTATCTTGACTGATAGGTATAGTATCCTCCTTGAAGAAATTATGGCTCCATTAAAGTATTAAGAATCTTAGAGTTGAAAATTGATGACTTTAAAGCAGAGGTCCTCAAAGAGTGAGCTGGGGAACCCTATGGGTCCCTGGAACCCTTTCAGAGGGTCTATGAGGTCAAAGTAATTTTTATAATAATAAAATATTTTAATTTCAATATAGTAAATATTTATAGATATCTCCTAGAGAAAACAAAACTCTTCATGGGGTATTCAGTAGCATCTAAAAAGGTAAAAGGGTGAGTTTGAGTTTGAGAACTGCTACTTTAGAGAATTGAAGAATCTTAAAATTGTAGATTCGCCTCTACAACAAGAGATCAACTGTTCTTAACTTCAAGACCAGTGGACCACCAGTAATGATAAGGAGAAAATAGCCCAGTCCACTATTGCTGGTTTTAATTGTTTAATTTAATTAGGAAATTGTTTATTAAATGGAGCCAAAACTTTTCTCTTTTATAACTTCCCCTTTAATTTTTATCCCTGAGACCAAACAGTTCAACCCTACTCCTTCTCCCATGTGACAACCTTTCAAATATCTGAAGGCAACTCTTACTCTCTAAATCTTCCCTTCTCCAGGGTGGCTGGCCTTCCTTTCAGGCAGTCCTCATGTGGCATATTTCCTAGATACATTTCACCATTCTGGCTGGTATAGATGTACTCCAGCTTCTCAGCAACTCTTCCAAAACATGGCATTCAGAACTGATTACTGTATTCCATATGGGACCTCAGTGAAATGAGGACAATTATATTACTCTTTTATATATAACGGTGGGTGGGGTGGTGAGGTGAGAAGATGATGTACAGATGTTGCTTCCTATTTGTGTTTACAGGGGAATGAATGAATGAAAAGTAATTTATTAAGTTCTTTGCTATATGTCAGGGATTGTTCCAAGTGCTAGAGAGACAAGAGAGAGGCAGTCCCTGTCCCCCAAAAGCTTACATTCTAATAAGGAGAGCCAGAGTGGTAGCCAGGAAGAAGTGTCTCAGTTTGGTAAGTCAAGGGGATGGTAAATGGACTTACAGTGCAAATGACTGACACGTTCTTTTCCAGGAGTAATGGGAGGGAGGGAATAAGTATTTATATAACACCTGTTATGTTCCAGATCCTGTGCTAGGTACTTTAAAAATATCTTATTTGATCATCAGAACAACCTTGGGAAGTAGGTACTGTTATTATCCCCATTTTACAGTTGAGAAAACTGGGGCAACCAGAGATTTGTGATTTGCTCAGGGTCACACAGCAACTAAGTGTCTGAATCTGGATTTGAACTCAGGTCTTTCTGACTTGATGCCACTTAGGATTGGAGAGGAAGTTATTGCCATGAACTAGAATGATTATGATATAAGTAGAGAAGAGGAGATGGATGAGAGAGTTGTTAGGGGTGTAATTTGCAACTTCTTAGCTATGTGGATTGAGAATAAAGAGTTGAAAAGAACTCCTAGGTGATTAACCTGAGTAAGTGGAAGAATGGTAATGCCCTTAACAGAACTAAAGCAGTTAGGAGGAAGGGTCAGTTTAGGGGAGAAACGAATGAGTTTGGATTTGAATATGCTGAGTTTGATGTTACTTTGAGACATCTAGGTGGAGATAGCCAATGGGCAGTTGGAGTTGTGGGATTACAGCATTGGGGAGAGGCATGGACTGGCTATGCTTGGGAGTTATCTGCATGGAGATGATAGTTAAATACATAGGAGTTGATGAGATCACCAAGACAAAGTACAGAGAGGGAAAAGAACCAGCTTCAGGACAGAACCCTTGGGTACAACTGAAACATATGAGACAGGACATGAATAATGATCTTTCAAAGAAGTCTGAGAAAAATTGGCCAGACAAGAAGGAGAAGAGAGATGAGTGTCATGAAAACTCAAGGACGAAGGGAACTCAAGGTCAACATTGTTGAATATTGAGAAAGAGTCAAAAAGAACGACCTTTGAGAAGGTTGATGGATTTATCAGTAAAGCGGTCCCTAGTGACCTTGGAAAGTTTCACTTAAGTGGTGTGAATAGAAGTCAGACTGCAAGGTATTGAGAAGTGAATGAGAAGCAGGGAAGCCTAGGGAATACTGCTTTTTCTAGGAGGTAATTGTGGAAAGGGAAAGAGATGTGGAATGTTAGCCTGAAAGGATGATAAGATCAAATGAAATTGTTCTCAACTGGTGGGGAGTGGGGTGGATCTGATAATGTCAATGGCAAGGAAAAAGCCAGTGGATAAGGAAAGGTTGAAAAATAGGCAGAAGGAATGATCAAAGGGGAAATCTACCATGTACCACCTGGAACACAACACTAGTTTAGGAAATGAGAGGGGTAGGATGAAGGGCACAAGTGGAGAGAATGATATCAGATAAAAGTGCTCCCTCATCCTCCAAAACTAGAATAAAGGAAAAGAAGGAGGATGATGTTGAGGTGATTAGAAATAGGGGATTAGTGAAGAGAGGAAGCATGTGACAAATGAACTCATTATTTTCAGTGAAGTATAAGGAAAGAGTTTCTGTTGATAAGGAAGGAGAATGAGTTGATATTGGTGGCCTGAGTAGAGAAGAGTTTTGAAAACAGCCACTTTGGAGAGTGAGAGTATATCAAGAAAGAGCATAAGGTTTGCTGGGCAGTAGTAACAGCCCAGGGAAGGTTGGACAGCATAAACTTGTAGTGGGAGCCCCTAGCATGCTCAAATTCCTGGTCTTCTAAAGACCTCCATTGTTTTTTCCACTACACTATATTGCTAACTCACCCTCCCTCAATTGTGGCCTCCCCAGACAAGTGTAACTTAGAAGATACATTGGTTTCACTAAATAACTTCAATGAAACTGCATAACTCTAGTTAGCACCTATAAAGATTATTTTTGCTGGGCAAACAGATTAAATCTAACTTCCACTCTGAATACATATGCTACGTACATGCTAAGTCGTGTCCATTCTTGAAGACACACCAAAGCATAGGTCAAACCGGTTCCTTCTTAATTATCACTGAAAGGGAAGTCCCCTAGGCTGTTGTTTGAACTCCTCCTAAGACTTTTGACATTCAGGATATTCCCGAACGTGCTCAGCGATTTCCTTGCTTGGAATTTCCTTTCTTGGCCTGCTTTTGTGTATAGGCTGCTTTATCTTCTGACTGACCTGGCTTGAACTCTGCTGAATCTTCCTTCCTGTGCTTCTCTGTCACCTGTCTTCCTCCTTTTGCTTTTTAGTGAACCTTGCTATGTAAGTCCCAAGGATAAAGGACCCTTATTCTTCTCTTCCAACCCATTTCCTCCATCTCTATGAGGTAATAGGTTTATAATGATATGGTCTTATAAAGTCAATAAGATTATAACATAACACTGAGAGGGCCACTCCTTTTGATTTCACAATAACAAGATTGGAAAGAACCCTAAGACAGCAATTTAGCTGAAAAAGATCTAGAAGATTTAGTAAACCTTAAAATGAGGTAGGAATATCATATAATTAGCAAACAAACAAACGAGAAAAACAATTCTTAGACAGTCTTGGGCCACACTAAGAGCACCTTACATGCTTCCAAGAATAAAGGACGAGATAGTCCGGATGTCCATGCCCTGCTCTGGTCAGACTACATTTATAATAACTGTGTTCAATTATGGGTGCTATGGTTTAGGAAGGACATTGACAAGCTGGAAAGTGTACAAAGGATGGCAAATGGCCTTAAGTTCATTCAAGTAAGAATCTGTTGAGCTGTTCAACACTGTAGATGTTTAAGAAAAAAGATTATGGGGAGGGGATGGGTATGATAGAGATTTTAACCTATCTAAAGGGCAATTGTGTGGAAAATGAATTTTATTTTTTTCTTTGATTTCAGGAGATGGATCTAGGAGGAACATGTATAAAGAGGACCGATGTCAGTAACCACTTGTCAGAGAGGATGCAGTGGAAGGTTCTCTGGGGTTATAGGTTGGATTAGATGGTTGCTGAGCTCTATCCAACCAGAAATCTCTGTGGTTCTGGGAGCCTTTATGGTTCTGTGACAACAGTCTTTGCTCAGATCTACTAGGCCACAGTTCATAATCAGTTTATTCCTTTGAGTGCTATAACACATTGTCTTATGGGTGCTGACTAGGGTCCTGTTGATGTGGATCATGTTTCTTCTTAGTCAAATGCAAGACCCGGGAGTTTAGTGTCAGGAATCCTGGGGTCAAATGCCATTTCTACTGTAAGTCATTTAACTACTCTGTGTCTCAGTCTGGTTATCTGTAAAATGAGGGAGGTTGGGCTGGAATACCTCTACAATTCTTTATTAGCTCTAGGTTTTATGATCCTCTGAGCTGGTAAATTAGGAGATAGGACTAAATCAAGGTTCTTAACCTGGGATCAACAAATCCCCATAGATGGATTTCAGAGGACCTATAAACTTGAATGTGAGAAAATTACTTATTTCTTTCAATATAATTGTTTTCCAGTGTCATCTTATCTGTTTTATTTTATGCATTTAAAAACATTCTTCTGAGAATGGAGTCCATAGGCTCAGCTTGCTGAAGTGGTCCTTGACACAAATGGACTAGATGTTCCCTAGACCACTTAGAGTTCTAAATGCCATGAGTGATCTTCTATGATCCTTTCTATACTCCCACTTCTTGGTCAGTCCTTTTTAGTGTTAAAGAAGGGTGTGATAAAGTTCCCAATGAGAAAGCATTGAGGGCAACTTCTCTTCTTGCTGATACAACACCTACACCTGCTGAGGAGGTACAGAGGAGCCCCCTCCCTTGGCTGGCTAAGCTGGGTGGCTTTTTATGCCCCAACTCTTGCCATCCATCTGCTGCTCAATAAATCAACCCATCAATCAATCAGTGAGCATTTATTAAGTGTCTACTGAATAAAGAGTGGCTGCATGGTGTGGTAGATAGAGAACCAGTCTTGGAGCCAGGAAGATCTGTGTACAAGTTCTGCCTCTGAAATACTGGCTGTGTGGCCCTTCTCTGGCCACTTCTCTAAGGCTATAAATTGAGGAGAAAGTTGTCATGTCTGACTCTTTGTGGCAAAGATAATGGAGTGGCTTGCCCTTTCCTTCTCTAGCTCATTTTACAAATGAGAAACTGAGGCAAATAGGGTTAAGTGACTTGCCCTAGGTCACACAGCTAGAAAGTGTCTGAGGTCAGATTTAACTCAAAAAGACTAGTCTTCCTGACTCCAGGACCATCATTCTATCCACTACAGCACCTAGCTGTCCTACCTTCCATGTAGCAGGCAGTAATCAGCCCCTCCCTATCTCCCACCTTCCACCCTCTTCTCTAGGGAATTCAACTGGATGAACCAGATAATGAGCCAATGAGCTCTGTCTAGAGCTGTGCATTAGATTCTTGAGACCCTTTCCTACCACTGGCTCCCTTTGGTTCCCACAATGAAGTTTGGCAGTAGGATTTCCCCTTCTCCCCTCATCTTGGGGAGTAAGGAAGAACTCTGGTGAATTCTTGTTTGTTCAACACTGGAGATTGATTTTGTTATTTTGGAAACCTCTAAGCCCCGTTGCCTGAGGCCCCAAGAAAGCACGGATGGTTGGTCCTGCCTAATCTGTGTTTTGTTTGTTCCAGTGGAATCCTTCAATGGCAGTGAGAAGGAAGGACATTTGTCCTCTACTAGTGGACAGATCCAGATGACTTCAGTAATGAAAAAATACAGGTTCAATCCACACTACTGTATTTGAACTCAGTATAGTGGAAAGGCCCCCAGACTTGGGGTCACAAGGCCTGACTTCTAGTTCCAGCTGCTTCATAAACTCATCTGTGTCAACTCAGAAAAATGTGCTTCTATTCTCAGACCCTCAGTTTCTTCAAATGTCAAATGAGGAACAAGAGACTATTTCTCTGAAGTGTTTTTCTTGCTCCAGTTAGCAATGTGTCTTGGGATAGGGGACAAATTCTCTGGCTCTTCATATCCTCATCC
The DNA here is from genome assembly GCF_028372415.1 of Notamacropus eugenii. NCBI lineage: Eukaryota > Metazoa > Chordata > Mammalia > Diprotodontia > Macropodidae > Notamacropus > Notamacropus eugenii. Next base: position 290,026,877 of record NC_092873.1, on the reverse strand, counting down.
ATAAAATTGGCAAGTTGAATTAGCAGTTTTCTGAGGTCCCTTTGAGCTCTGGGAGTCTAGTTGGAATGTCAATGGGAATGGAAATCTTTGGAGCTGTGGAGATTTGATGAAGGTGTCATGGGTATCAAGGGAGAGGGGAAAAAAAGTGAACTAGGGAATAAACAGGTCTATTCCCACCATCCATTGTTGCATTTCCAAGACAGATGCTCCCTCTATCAGGATTAGCGTTCTTATTATTGAGTCTGGAAGAGATTCTTGTCAGCAGTCACAAAGTATGTAGAGGAAAACAGAGTATAAAAAGACTGTAAAGGCAGAAAAGGGATAGGTTGTAGAGGGCTTCAAAAAGCCAATCAGAGAATTTGATATTCAGTCCTGGAGGTAATATGGAGCCATGGAAATATATTGAGTTGAGGTGTGACATATTTAGACTTTTATTTCATGATCACTCCTCTACGCAATAAGCTCTCTGTTGCTTCTGGGATCAAATAGATACTCCTTGCATTCTATGGTTCAGACAAATTCTCCTCCACTGTGTTCCTTACATATGATAGTTTTGTACATGCCAAGAATGTACTTCCTTCTTATCTCTGTCTCATTGAACTGGAACTCCTGGCTTCCTTCAAATCTCAGGTCAAGTACCACCTCCTGCATGAAACCTTTCCTTTCCCCTACCCCCCCTTATGAACCTGTTACTGTCCCTCTTGTCCCCAATAAATCCTCTTCCCCCAAATCACCCATTATAGGATGATGCATGCCTTGAATGAACAACAGAAAGCAGAATTATAGGTCTCTATTAAGGAAAATATGAATGAGGGATTTATTTGGCCATTATGATGACCATTGGGGGTGCTATTTTTGGTCCCTAACAAAGATGGATGGATGCAACCATGTGTTGACTAAAACAACCATCTGTTTGCTCAATCAAATAAAGAGCTATGTCCCTTGTTGTACAGCTCATTTCCAGTATTCCTGGAAGAGTACAAGGAACTTTCATCCACTCTGAACTCCATTTGTGTGTGTGTGTGTGTGTGTGTGTGTGTGTGTGTGTCTATGCGTATGGGGGTTGGTTGTCAGTGTCTGTTGCTGGGATTGAATATATTGCACAATAGAATAAGATAAACCAATCAACATCAAAAGTCATATGTGTTGTGTTTAAAGGAAGGTCCCAAAAGAAGGAACACTTCTTTAACTGACCATATCCAAGGGAGCTGGAGAAAAGAACAAGAAAAGGGCCTCAAGACATCCCCAGTGACACCCTCATGATAGAGCCATGACTCATAGCTCTACACTACATCATCCCATTGAACTGTGATGGAGACTGATATCTCTACACTGGGGCTGAGGAAGGGGATATATCCAGAGATTCGAGCAGGGAGATTCGGCCATGACAAGACTTCAGGCTGGAGAAGGAGAGATTCCACAATGGTCTTTTAAGGAACTTCTCTCAGAAATTGGACCCTGGGTATACTAAACTCTTGTTGGTACTCTTGGTCCATACTTGAAAGTAGCTCATTCAGTTTAGAGATCATGGTTATTCCTCGGCCAGAGTCACTTGGATGTTTTATAGGAAGAGGAGGAACACCACTCAAGGGAAGCTAATTAGTTTTCTACACATGAGGTCATGGCCAGGAAGCCACCCATCAGCCTAAAGTAGATGGTTCTAGTCACGGGAGTTCAGAGTGGAGGGACAGGAGAGACAGAAACAGACTAGAATAGGACACATGGGGCATAGAAGAGGAGTAGACAATCTATTGGATAGAGAAAATAAAACAGGTCAATAAACCCAGAGTGTTTTACCTTGAGGCTACAGCAGGGAGTTACAATTTTATGAGGACTCAGGATGGAGATGTTAAAGGGCAAATAGCCTTCTAAGTATGATTTGTGGATCCTTTGGACTGGCTGACATCCAATAACATTGAAGAATTTCATAAATGATGTCTGTATGTTTGCTGGATGAGTTTAATGTTGCTTACCTGGATATCACCTTAATATTGTCACACTGTGAATTAGAGCATATCATAAAGGATACATTAATCCTGTTGTGGCACCATGCTTGTAATACAAGATGGACAAAAAATGACTCTTTTCATCACCCTCAAGGAACCTTCTGGAGAATTCATCTTAAGGACTAGTGGACTGCAGATGGATCCATATTACCTATGGACCACATGCAACTGGGTGGTACAAGGAGGAGGAGGTCCCTACATCACTTAGGAAAATCTTGTGATCTTCTGCCTCCTTTACACCTCCACATATATTATTGGAAAGTATTGAGCAAGTCTTATGTTATCTAGTCTCAATGAGGCCCTCATTACAGAAAAGCAATCCTTTCAATCTTCCCTAGAGAGAGTCAGATAGTATAGCAAATACAGCCCTGGACTTGGAGTCAGGGAGATCTGTGTGCAAATTCTGCCTCAGTTATTTACCGAATCATTGACTCTGCCCAAATCACTCAACCTGTCTCATCTTTGGGAGTGATAATAGTACCAACTTTACCAGGTTATTGTAAGGATCAAATGAGATAATCTATGTGAAACACTTTATAAACCTTGAAGTGATAAATAAGTGCCAGTTATTATTAATTAGTAGTGCTAGGGGGCACAGAGCACCCAGACTGAAGTGAGGAAGACTCAGTTCAGATCAGGCCTCAGACGCTTATAAGGTATGTGACCCTATGTGACATTTAACTTTGTTTTCCTCAGTTTCCTCATCTGTAAAATTAGCTGGAGAAAGAAATGGCAAACTACTCCAGTATCCTTGCCAAGAAAACCCAAAATAGGGTCATGAAAGGTTGGACATGACTGAAACAACAAAAATTTTTAATAATGATATGTGATTTTCAATCTTACTGCCCTCAGCTATTCCAAACTTTTCTCAAGTGCCCCACACAACTCCCACTGTCTAGAACAGACACTGAAGACTTTGGCTCATATTTTAATAAGAAAATAGACTCTATTGGATGTGAGTTCCCTCTTCTCCCCTGCTGTTCATCCTTTATTTTTGAAGAGACCTAATGCTATCTTTGGTCAAGCTCCAAGTCCTCTCTAGTGTCTGCTTCAGTTGCCTTCATGGCTGTTGGAATAAATTGTCCTCATCTGCCCATTCCTCAGGGGCAGAAGTTTTCTCCATATGCTTGGGGTAGACACTTAACTCACCGAAAGGTCTGAGGCTCCTTGGTTACCTTCAGCCTAGTTAGTCCATCTGCCAAGATGGTTTAACTAGGGTATGGCCACTATGCATGGTATCGCTTTTGGGAGCCATAGGTCATGAGTTCCCTCAAAGCCATTTGACATCATCACCTATACTTTTTTCCTTTACTCTAATCTCTGACAAAGAGTAATGGAAGTATGTACCCCAAGCATGTGGAGACTCCCTCCAGTGGAATGGGCAGAGGAGCATAGATGTTGAAGACGTCAATCTGCATCCTGAGCCAGAGCCAGTTTTCCTGACTTTCGTCTTGCCACTGGACTTCAATGACTCTGGAAGAGAGAGTGAGGCTGGGGACTTCGTGTAACTCTGCCTCAGTTAAATCCGATTCACTCATGAGTCAAGACATTACCCCTTGATGTTACTGGTCCTCCTCTAAAACAAAGGACAAATGACAATAACTGCATAATACACAATAAGAGTGTGCAAGATATCTGTGTGAAATTCAAGAAAGCAAAGATTGCTTGTCATTGTCTCTTCAATAGTCAATGCACATTCATTTTGCTGTTGTTTGGTCATTTTGGTCATGTATGCCTCTCCATGACTCCATTTTTGGGTTTTCTTGGCAAAGATCCTAGAGTGGTTGGCCATTTCCTTCTCAAGCTCATTTGACAGATGAGGAAATTGAAGCAAACAGGGTTAAGTGACTTGCCCAGGCTCACACAGCTAGTAAGTGTCTGAGGTGGGATTTGAACTCAGGTTTTCTTGATTCCAGGCCCAGTATTCTATCCACTGCACCATCTGGTTGCCAATATTTATTGAGTATGTACTATATGTCAGTTGTTGTGCTAAATGCTGGAAATACTAATATGAAAAAAGAAACTCGAGTTAACAATCTAATGGGAGGAAATAATACACCAAAGAAAGCTTCAAAGTAGGAGGGGGAAGGGATGGGGGGAGGGGGAGGGTATATGAAGAAAAGGCCAAAGAAACTATGCAGGAAATGAGGAGACATCAGACATGTTGTTTCTGTTCCCTCTCTTTAAATAGAGGAGTTTATGGCTCCTCCAATCAAAAGGGCAGAGGATACTGATGAAGGGAGAGTAACTGGGCTCATTGAATCTCCAAGATGATGAGATTTCCCAAGGATGAGTTTACTAGGGCCATGAAGTCTGAGTGCTTCTGGAGAAGCCAATTAAACAGCATCTGGCAGTTAAATGTCTTTACTATCTTCCCTTGTACATAGTAGGCTCTTGGTTAATGTATGTTGAATTGAATTGAGTAGTCCAGCTGAGTTAAGATGCAAAGTATATGGAGGAGAGGAGAAAGAGACAAAGCTGTAAAGGTAGCATGGCACCAGATTGTGGAGGGCCTTAAATGCCAAACGAAGGAGATTGAACTTTGCTTCATAGACATGGACAGTCATTATGTAAGAAGTTTAGCCAGATGGAAATTTCTCCTCCAGTGAGCACATATTCCATGTTTGTATTAGAGTTATGTGTCAACAGTCAGTCCTAAACCTTGCCAGAACAGCTAGAAATAAAGACATTTCATTTCAACACTAAAAACACACAGTATTGACTCAAACAGATAGGGCAAGAATTCTCAGTAGCATTGATGAAACCTCACTTACTCCCTCCCAGTTTTTATCTTAATGTTCTTTATGCCTCTTGATTAGGTATTTAGAGACTTTTCAGATTTCTATTTCCTTTCATCAGTCTTGGCTCACAAGATCATACCCTACCCCTTCCACTACAACTCATATGACTAAGCCAGATGGTGCAGTGGATGGAGTGTTGAACTTGGAGTCAGGAAGACCTGAGTTAAAATCTTGCCTCAGACATTTATTATCTATTTGATTTTGGGTAAGTAATTTGATCTTTGTTGAGGAAGATGGAAGGTCTTAAATCTAAGGGAGAAAAGACTGAGCTGGGTGTAAGCAGATAAACTAACAGTGAAACTTATAAAGACAAAAAGGAAAGTGATTAAAAAATTAAGTGACAAGCAATTGCAAGCAATCAAAATGACCTTCAGCTTTGAAAAAAACTTCAATTTGAGTAACTCAGGATTACTCCATAGGTATGAGAAGTCAGAAAATAATGGAATAGGATATTACAAAAAGCAAATGAACTCAGGGTACAACTCCAAACAATACCTTCAAAAGCTATGGCTAATCATCAATAAAAAGTAGAACAAAGAAATTTGAGGCACTCCTTGGAGAAGAACCCACATAGGTGAGCCCAACACTACTTACAAACTTTCCAAACAAGAGAAACACAAGAAAGTAAACAAAAGCACAGGTACCAATTAAGGACCAAGCAATAAAATAAATTCTCTCATGTTTATAGACTATTATTTTTAAAAAAAGAAATTGGATTTAGGAAAAAGAGAAGGGACAAAGAGGGTGTCACTTAGGGACAAGAAATAATCTAAGGGACTAAAGATTTAAGATCATGTGATGTTTAAAACAATTGAGAGATAATTTCTGGGTAATTATTTTATTAATAAGCCTAACATTAATGCAAAGATCCAAGACAACTCCAGAAGACTCATGATGGAAAATGCTGTCCACATCCAGAAAAAGAACTATGGTGTCTGAATGCAGATTGAAGCATATCATTTGTTTTCTCTTTTTTTTCTTCTCTTTTTGCTTGTTTCTTCCTTCTCATGGTTTCCCCCATTGGTTCTAATTCTTCTGGACTTCACAATTTCTCTTTTTATGTTTAGTTGGGTTTTTTGATTTTTTGCCATAAAGAAGCCTATTCATTGAATGGGTGTATCTCACTCAAAGTGAGAATGTGATAAGACTTAGCCTGAAAAGGCCAGGGTTTCCCATTGCATCTTGGCCCATCTCCAGTTGTCCTGATGAATATCAGGCCACTGGACACAGGTGACTCAGGAGAAGTAAGTGAGATTGGTGATCTTGCACAGATCTCCCTTACTCAAATCAAAGTTAACTGCAAGTCATGTCATTATCTTGATGTCATGGTCCTCTTTGAGAACAAAGGACAAACGCAACAACACGACTAATGTGAAAATAGGTCCAATATGAATGTACATATAGAGCCTGTATCAAATTACACACTGTCTTGGGAGGGGGGAGGGGAGAGATGGGGAGAAAATTTGGAACTCTAAATCTTATGGAAGTGAATGGTGACAACTAAAAATATATATATATTTTTAAGTGCACAGCACAGAACAAACAAAAACCAAGAAGGAAGCAAAGCAAAGCTGAGCAGCTTTGAAAACAAAGTGCAGTATTTATTATATAGGGTTTCCTTGAAATGGAAATTTCTTGTTTTATATTGAATCCTCTTTTATGGTTTACCGCATACATGGCAATGTTTTTTTTTCTTTTCTTGTTTAGTATTTTACTGTAAAATTTTAAAAAAATTACCAAAAAATAAGACTAGCATTTTAATAAAACAAGTTAGTAACACTCTCAATTGCCAAAGACCCCTCATGGCACTAGGCTCACAGTTTATATGCCCTTGGAAGAATAGATGTACCTGAGAATGGCAATCAACTCCATTGGGTTAACAATTAATGAAAGAATGAATATTATGATGAGAAGTAGGCTCACTCCAATGAGTAACTGAGGAAGTGACACTATTGGACACTCTTGGAAAAAGAGACTATCTCTACACCCAGACATCCCTCCTCACATCCTCCCTCCATCAAAGATTTTATCCCCAGTCAAATCTGAGCAGAGCACAATGGGATTAAATTCTTGGTAAGGTTGGGTGGAGTTTGACCAAGATAGAGGAGATCTATCTTCTCTCTTATGTCATTATTAGCAATGTCTTTCAAGAGATTCAACTTTGAAATGAAGACAATAGAAAAGGGAAACTCTGGATCTTCCGAAATCATTGATTATTAATAATAATTTCTCTCCATCATAAAGAATCATGAGATGTGAAGGAGGAAGAACTGAATTGATATTACATGACCCAAACACCAGGCTCTCCTGTAAATGAACAAACAGGGTTAAGTGACTTGGCCAGGATCACGCAGTTCATGTCTGAGGCTGGATTTATATATGTGCATATAAATACGTATGTGTAGCACACACATATCTTTATGTCTTTATGGTATAAAACAAACAACATATATATAGGTACAGATATGTATGCATACATGTACATGTATGTGAATCGTGTGTGACAGGTACTGTTTTATTTTTGTTTTTTTATCCCATTTTTTCTTGTACATATGAGGCACTTATTGCTTGTGGGATCAAGTTGAATCTGACATTCTGGTAGTCCTTTATGTCTTATAGAAGTATTTCACAATATTTTCTCATTTGGTCATCATGTAATGGTGTAAATGTAAGGCAGGTATTATTGTAAGGCAAGTATCATCATTTTTCCAAGTAAGGCAGGTACCACTAACTATATTTTGGATATGTGAAAACTGAGACTCAAAGAGTTTAACGACTTGTTCAAGAACACATAGCCAGAAAAAAGCAGTGTTGATTTGAGTTCCTGCCATTTAACTCTTAAGTTTAATGTTCTGTCACTATTGATGCTAAATTTCAGCAAGGAATTAGCCTCTTTGTTAAGATATAGAGTACATATTCCTCCTCACTCCTCTTTTTAAAATGCTAAAAGAGGTATGATTTAAAAGGTGTGTGTGAGTGTGTGTATGCACACACATATATGTATATGTACATATATATATATATATACATATATACTCATCAAATGACAGAGCTAGAAAGTGGTGGTGATGGTGTGTAAGTATTAATAAAAGGGGCTGCGTTACATGTCTTGACATAACATTATCCGGAAAGAATTGCTTTTAGGAGCTAAACTGCCAGGATACTTCTGGTCTTGTGGGGTTATCTGCTATCAATCAGGACTATGAGAGGTAGACTACCCCAACCTCAGGATAACCACAGAGTCTGACTGGGGAATCCCTCAACCACGAACAGAATGTGCCATTCATATAGATCTCTGTGGTCAACATGGTGCCCAGGCTCATTCTGACTGATTCTCAGGCAATCTTTTCCCAGAGAAATTATGGGATGACTAAATAGGCAGAAAAGAAATAGCAGCTAAAACCACTATTATGGGATAGTGGCTTAAGGTTAAAAAGCAGGACAAAGGAAGTATGGTGCAACATCGTGGTAAAGACCTCAAGGCTATCAAAGTTCCTTGAGACTGCTATTTGGGGAAATTCCCAGCATTATGCCATGTTATCTGCTTCTGTCATTTGTATTGGGTCAAATGGGCAATAAGACTCTGTCCTGGGCCCTCTTTCTCTTTTAATTTTTCCTTCTTTCTCTTTCTGTCACGATTTAATCAGTTTTCTGTGGGTTAGATTATTGCCTCTAAGCAGATGATACCCAGATTTTGGCATAGATTTTTTTAATCTTTATTCTGATGGTACAGTCCCACATCACCAACTACCTGATAGAAAACTCCACTTGGAGGTCCACTGGCATTTCAGAGTCACTACATTCTAAATGGAACTCATTACCTTCCCTCCAAAACTCATCCTTCTTCTAGACTTCCTTATTTCTGTTAAGGGTGCTTTCATTCTCTCAGTCCCCCATATCTGCAAGGAAGGACTCACCCTTGACTTTTTCTCTTCCTCATTCTCAATATCCAATCAATTGCCAAGTCTTAAGAAGGCTACTTTTGCAATCATTCTGGAACTTGTCCACTCACATGGCCACTGTTCATTTCCCTCCTGGACTCTATAACTTCTTTTAGCTAACTCTCTCATCTTACAGAAAAAGAAATTAAAACCCAGAGGTTAAATAATTCAACTGAGGTCACACATTGCAATGCACAAACAGTCTGATTTCTGTTGCAACACAGATGCATTCTGTGATGCATTCAAAAGACAAATAGAAATAGTTCTTAGTGTAAACTCTTATTTGAAATGCCCATATCAAGGTTCACCTACAATTAACTTGGATAAGGGGAGAGTTCCTGAGAATGGACTTTCCTAACCTATGGGAGAACAGCAGCCAGGGAAATTATATCATTCTTGCAGAGACATATGGTAGAAGTAGAGATAAGAGAGGAGTTTGTGAAGAATATTCCCCAACACTAACCTCCTGCGTGTGATTTGTCCTTCATGCTTGAAGAAGACCAAAATGACATCATACCAATATGAGCTCAGAAGGTCTGCTATAGGTGGGGCACAAATTGTCCATCTGACCATTTGAGAGGGAGATGTCTCTAATTTGCACACCTGATATTTTTGCTTTTGTTTTTTTGGGCTGCCAGAATTCTGCTTTGCTCATAGAGCATAACACCTTCTTTGATGTGAGCATGCTATCCTGGATGATCCTGTGCCAGTGTCTCTCATGTCTCACAATTAGTATCAAAGTTCTTCAGAGAGATCTTGAGAGTATCTCTGTATCGCTTCTTCTGATCACCACATGAGCACCTGCCTTGCATGAGTTCTCTGTAAAATAGTCTTTTAGGCAAGGGTAGATTTGGCATTCAAGCAATGAGACCAATCCATTGGTCTCTACTGCTCTCTGCAGTACAGTTTGAATGCTTGGAAGTTCAGCTTTAGAAGTCTACTACATTTTTCTTGCCAGTACTCTTCAGAACTGTCCTAAGACAATTCAAATGGAAGCAACAGAATAGGGAAGATTTTTTATTTCCAGAGCAGCATTAGAATCCAGATCTAGCATTCTATCAAGAGCAAGGAGATTTCTTGTGTAAATCTTACCTAGGAGGTTGTCTCATGGCAACCAACTCAAGTTCCTTCAACCTGGTGGGGCAAATCCTTAGGTCACTAGACAGAGTTGTTAGAGGAATGATCCATTGCAATTACTTTGGAAAGGAGACAAAGTATGGGCTCCAATCTACCCCCTGTTGCTCAGAGTACTGTGTGGGTGACTAAGTGCTATGTGTAGATTAAGTGCCTTAGTCCACCAATGGCATAACTAGGGCTCAACTTCTCTCTAAAGAGGAAGCAATGTGGTTCAATGGATAGAGCTGTACCTGGAGTCAAGATGACTTGAGTTCAAGTCCAGTCTCAGACACCTACTAGCTGTGTGAACTTGGGCAAATCATTTAATCTCTATCTGCCTCAGTTTCTTCATTGGTAATGTGAAGATAATGATAGCACCTACCTCCCAAGTTTGCTGTGAGGATCAAATAAGATAATATTTACAAAGTTGTTTGAAAACCTTCAAGTGTAATATAAATGCTAGCTATTATTAAGGAGAGGAAAGGATTTCCTTTCCAGTATACTTATTGGAGGAAAGGAGTATCATTCATATGATTTCTATTGCTTAAGGATTAGAGATCTAATATGGGAGAAAGGGGCTACAAGAGATCATGACCATGCCTCCACTATCATTATTGATTTATTTGTGACTTATTTGGACCTTGTAGTTCTGATGAAAACCTATCCAATAGCCTCCAAACATGCTTCTATTCTGGGGAGATTTTAAACTATAGGTGGCACTACAATATAGATCAGAATATTGCTCGTAGGGCAAATCCAAGACCAGTTCCTTCAAAGGCGAACCATTGCGGGTGATTCATTTGTTTTGCTGCTGCTGAGGATGATGTTGATGATGACAACAACGACAATGATGACAGGCTCCTGTGAATTCTCTGCACCTGCTACATTTTCTGTAGGATGAAAGAAAGACTGCCCTCTGCTGATTTGCATTTATCATCTTGGTTATTTCATCTGAGGACTTTTTTTAACCCAAGTCTATGGAAACTTAGACATGAAATATGTTTGTACATTTTCCCAGGGTAAATTCTAAGCTCCAAGAAAATGAGCCAAAGGGAAAATGACCCTTCTGGGACAGTTCCAGAGTTAGAATGAGTCCATATGAACTTAGAGTCTAGGGCATGGATTTGTATTTTGTATTTACTTCTCTGTGCAAAACTGTTTCCCCTCCAGCAGAATATAAGCTCTTGGAGGGAAAGGATTATTTTTGTTTTTGTCTCAGCACTTGGTGCATAGCACCAAACATAGTTAATAAATGCACAGATGATAAGCACCAGACCTAGAATTCAAGTTTTTAAAAATTGACTCATTCTCAAAGCACTGGGAGAGTGTCTGTGAAAGTACCTTTCGTGATGAAAACTTCTACGAAGTGAGAAATCACCCAGCAATTGATTATTTTGTACATGGCAGATGTTCTCATTTTCATAAAATATGGATGTACCTGTAATATTAAAACACACACACACACACACACACACACACACACACACCTCTCCTTCCTATAAATATTCTATTAAAGAACTGAACTTGAGTCCCACTTCTGTGGCCCAATGACCATTACTGTTAGATGTATTGATACTTCTCCTCCCCACATTCCCCTAACAAGGGGTTCTTAGGTAACATATATTTCTTCACAAAGCTCCAGTCTCCTTCCTTTCTCCAATCACCACACCAGTTTGAGGGGGACCACTAACAGGTGTGAAACATGCCACTACTCCTTCTCCCATTCCAGTGCGTCACTTGCTGGGGTATCTCCTTCAACCAGATGAGGACAGTCTTTACAACCTTCAGAGGGTTGGGCCATTGCAGGTGTCTTGGAAAAGGGGTAAAGAATAAGTTCCCATCCACCCCCTAGTACCATGGGCACTGCATGGATGACAAATTTCCGTGGTGGGGAGGGGAGAAATCTTAACCCACCAGGGGTATAAATAGGCATTTTGCCACATAGGACAAAAATACTTTGTCATGATGCCCCCAGGTCGTGAGGCAGCTACACAAAGGACTTTGCGAAGATGACACTTGTCCGGCCTAACTGCTGTGGGCTGCTGGGTCCTTCTTACCTAACTCAGGTCTTCGGTGATCAGCTGGATAAACGCAATGAGAGAAGAGACCTCCAGAGTCAAACAGAAGTGTAGGCTTTATTCCGGATACCAGCTACATGTCAGCATGCAGGACGAGTTTTCTCTGTGGAGCCCCCTTCTCCTTCCAGAGGAAAGAGGAACCCTCCCCCTCTCAGTATGCAGGTCTAGTGTTCCCCACAGGAGCCCCCCTCAGGAGCCCACTTCTCCCTCCTGAGGAGCAAGGAAAAGGGAACCCTCAGGCTTTCCTGTCCCCATTTAAGCTCTCCCCCTTCTAGTTTGCTTGTGGACACCGTGCATGCTCTCAGCCCCTTAGCCAATTAACGACAGGTGTGCTCAGACCACAGACCAATCTCAAGGGTAGGATGCTCTCCCCAGCAAGTTTCCACTGTGAAGAGGTGGAAAAACAAGATAGTTCGTGTCTCACTCCTCAATTCCCAGCTGTTCCCTGGGGGGCTTCGTGAGAGCTTGGCGGTTTCAAGAGCCCTCACTTTTACCTGACCCGAGACCATTCACATGAGAACCGAGCTTACACCCCAACAGACACTGGCATATTTGAGTTGAGGCAAAGGGAAATTTGGCCCTCATCTCTGTAAGGGTTAGAAAGAAAGACGTGGCAACCAGAGAGAAAGACTGAAAAGTGAGGGATAGAGATAGTGGTCTCCCACCCACCCTTAGAAAGTTCATCACTCTGCTCCTCCCTCCATGTCAGTGTCTGAGGACAGAGCTGTATTTGGACCATGCCTGTGATCTACCCAGTGTCCACAACAATCTCCTGAGCATTCCAGATCACCAATGTCCAGGTACCTAATTCATCAAGTCAGACAAAGTGGAATTTAGTTGCAAAGAGTATCTTTAATGATCATTCCTTCATGAAAGCTCATGACCAGTTGCAACACAAGCAACTGGTATCAAAAACTAGATCAGCCGGGCAAGTCTTCTCATAGGTCTCCCCATTCACACAGCTGTAGAAGGCATTTTTGTTCTTGGGGTTTGCATAGAGGCCGTTGGACTTGCCAGCACAGAATCCCCTTCCTCCTGAACTGCTACCACCAGTAGAGTTTGCTCGACAACCTAAGGGAATAATCATTTATCCAGTATTTACTCATTCATTCTCTGCTTTTCTTTCCCTGACTTTTCCTGTCTCCTCATCAATTCCAGTGGCCATTGGCAGACTTCAAAGGAATTAAAGTATAAAGGGAACGATTCCCCCCCCCACCCAAATCCCATATCTGGTTGGCCCATTTTATTGAAGTCCATTTATACCCCTTTACTAGGGGCATAAGGTCACAAAGGGTGTTCACTCAACAAGTTATGATCTTATAAGACTTCGTTGGTCTCCCTTGCCAGTTCCAGGTTATGGGCTAGGGCAAGTAGAAAAATAGGTTTAAAAATCTTTAAAATAGAATCAAAGTGAAAAGAGTTTCAGATTGATGCTCTTCCTCTGCAACCTTTCTGTATTGAGGCTCCCTGGATGGTGGGATTGCTACTTACTGGGAATGGAGACACCCAAGGCAGACTTGATGGGGTTCATGAGTGGATATTTGCCTTGTCCACAGAAAGTGCCAGTGAAGTCATCCAAGTCAATGTTCCAGACCATGGCTCCTCCAAAATTGTTCTTCAGCAACCAGTCTGCCTATTGGGAGAATCAAAATCATGTAGAGGACATGGTTAGTGGAGGCTTCCAGACAACCAAAGCCCTGGGACCTTCAGGGTCTTAAGAGGTGTGAACTGGAGACTGAGAAAAGACAGCAAAGCTGAGAAATAAAGGTAGAGTTTAGAGGTGTCTTAATGGTTAGAATATTGAATTTAGAGTCAGGAAGTCCTGAGTTCAAATCCTGCCCCAAACCCTTACTAGTTATGTGATCCTGGGCAAGTAATATCTCTCAGCCTCAGTTTTCTTGTTGTTAAATGAGGGCATTTGACTCAATGGCCTCTAAGGTACCTTCTAGGTCTAAATTTATGACCACATGAGGTAAAGAATGTGCCTTCCTTCAGCCTCAGGTTCATTACAGGGAAGGAGACGGTATGCGGGAAAGTGAGGAGAATTTGTGAAGAATTGTCCAACTTTAAATGGATTAATGGGGATTTTTAAATAAGAAAGTCTTGTGAAAGAGGAAGAGGAGGTAGTCCTGGATCCAAAGCAGCAATTTCTCTCGTAAGTCTGGCTTGATGTCCCACCAGCTGGGAATGCTCTCTGAGTGATTCCTGTAATTGTGCTATGAGAGGGAGAGTGTCCACCACAGGGTGAAAGTAGGGAGTGAGCATGAGAAGAGTGCAAGGTAAAGATTAGAAAATAGAGCTGAGCTTGCCTTCTTGGGATCTCAGCAAATGTACCACAAGGTTAGCGGGCAGTGCTGAACTCCAACTCAGTAGAAAGACAAAAGCGATGGAACTTAGACTTGGAACCCTAGAGAGCTTTCTGTCTTCTTTATTGTTATCTGGGAGTAGGGAGGAAGGTTTTGATCTAGAGAAGGGGTTCTCAGTCTGAATTCCATGGACATACAAGGCACCTGGATGTAGATTTTGGAAGGTCCATATATGAACTTGGATGGGAAAAATGACATCCTTTTTAAAATAAAATTGGCTTCTTTTGTCATTCTATGTTTTTTTATTTTCTGCATTTAAAATCATGACTCTGCAAAGGGGTCTAGATTCTTCAAACTCTAAGCAAGAGAGTCCATGATGCAAAAAGGTTAAGAATCCCTGATTTAGAACTACATGATAGGGAAGGTCTTTGAGATGCCAGAAGATGCATGGAGATACCCAGACATTATTAGAATCATTGAACCAGGCCCTGACTACTTAGAAGTCAGTTCCTTTGATCCTGAGGATATCAGCAAAGCTAGCCAATAGCAGTGAATCACTAAGGAAAGAAGAGAGAGACAAAATGACTTGAAACACTTGAGAGAGGGAGAGAAGAATGTGGCATAGACAGAGAGATGGTAGAATGCCACTAATGATTACTATAGGTATTAGATTTGTGGGACCCCTACCCCTACCTCAAATTATATAGGGGAAAGAAGCAGGACCTACCTTGATAGTGAAACTCTTGGGATCATCATAACCAATCCATTGGTTTCCTTCGTAAGGATAGGGAACCTCTTGAGGGGCATTCCACACTTCCGTGGCACCTTTCAGGAAGCCACAGATCTAGAACAGGACATAACAAAAGCTAGAAGTCAGAAGAACTAGGTTCTGGACTTTACTGTTTTATAATTGGGTAACCTTAAGCAAGTCACTTCTCTCTAGCCCTCAGTTTCCCTATTGATGAAATACTAGGACTGGACTTGATAACCTCTTAGTCCCCTTTGAACTGTAATGTTCTGGGACAACACATTCTATACTCCAGAATATTCTTTTGCTCTAGCCATTTCTTCCATCAAACTTGGCTACCATTTTTCTCTCATAGGAGAATATACTGCCTTCTGACTTCCCATAGTATCAGTTGGAATGAACTAAATCTAGTCTCAACTAAATCCCCCTCCTTTGGTTTCAAATGGAATGCCTTGTAGCTTCTCAAAAGTTCATTAAACTTAAGCCCACAGAGGATCTAGTCCTGATGATGCCTTTAATGAGTTGTGTGACTTGGCAAGTTAACCTCATTGAGCCTGTTTATTTATGTAAATAATGCAATTTGCCTTGTGCTCATGGAAGGATAGTGAGGATCTAACATAGGAGCATAGAAATCTCAGTGTTTGGGAAAGTGAAAATGGTAGATACAGTTATCAAAACAGGGACTGTTGTATCCTTGGGAAACTGTAAACCCTTTGAGATAGGAATTTTTTCAGTCATTTTGTCTTTACATACTTATCGGTACCTTGCACACACATTTTTGGTGCCCAATAAATTTTGGACTTATGAAATTTGCTCAATTGAGTTGAACAGTCCCATTCCTACCCTTCTCTGTGCCCGTGTGCCCACATCCACCCAAAGCAGTAAGGAGACAGAGTGGAGCCTCTCCCATTGTGTTTTCCCAGCTGAGCAGTAAGGTCCCCTTTGGACCTTACCTCAAAGTAGGCAAGGCTTCCAGCCTCTTGGGTGTAGGGTCCAGCAGTACCAGGGCCAGAGGTGGGAGCATCCAGGCCATGGTTGGAGGGGTTGGTGAGGGTGAAGGTCTGCGCATAGGCACTAAACCCAACCATCAGCTTCTCAGCAGGGGCACCATTGTTCTTCCAGTAGTTCATGGCATAGTCCTCAGGGACAAAGGAGGGGAAGCAGTTAGAAACTCACCAAGCTGAGACAACTATAGGTATGTGCCCTGTAGTTTGTGGAGGTAATATATCCTATCTGTACTTCACACCAACACTGTTATCTCTGGGTTCAGATCCTGGCCAGTCCACACAATAAGATAGCCTGACAGAAAAGGAAAAGAAATTAGGGGGCAGACTTCTCAAGTAAAGAGGATCGCTGCATTGGCCATCCAATTTCATACTAACCAGTCAAACAACAGGCACCTATTTAGTGCCTACTATGTGCCAGCATGTGGGATACAAAGAAAGGCAAAAGACAGTGCCCTTGAGAAGTCCACAGTCTAGTGGAGGAGCTCACAATGTAGAATGAAAATTTCTTGAGGGCAAGAGGCCATTTCTTCTTGATCTCTATATCCTTCCTAACACAGAAGAGGTATGTATGAGGTACTTAACAGAGACTTACTAGGAGAATGATTTTGGAAAAATGAATGTTCTCAATTTCTAATTATTATTAGAATTAATTTCTAATTAATTAGAAATAATTATTATTTCTAATCTTAACAATTGAAGTACAACTGAGGCTCCAAATGGACCCATTTCCTTACTCTTTTTGTGTCATATAGATTATATGAATCACTCCCATTATCTGTATGAAGGCTCTCCCCTTTCAGATTGTTATCCAGTTTTAAAATTCTAAACTGACTTCTATGTCCAGTCAGCACATTTCTGTTCAATCTCAGACAGAAATTTAAAAGGTTTCCCTTCTTGAGGATAGTGACAAGGGGGGCAGGAAGTCAGAACATGTAGTCCTGAAATAAATAGAAGGGATTTTTGGATTATCTATTATGATAATTTTATTATATATGTATATATATGCATATATTCAATCAACTATTCTCTATTAATCACAAAGAGTGGAGAGTTGACTGCATTTAATCTTGAATCTGAGGGCAGGGGCAAGAAAATAGAAAACGGGGGGAAAAGGGAGATGACATGATTCAAGGGCAATTGATTGAGAGGAACTTTGCTACTTACTACATGTGAGACTTTGAGCCTCTGGACCTCAGTCTCCTCTTTAAAATGAAGGTTTCAGACCTACATGAACTCTGTCTGCTTCCAGCTCCACATCCGTGAGATGAGACCTATGCCCTGCAGCCTCCTTCAGCCTCCCAGAGAGCTGGGGCTCCCATCTGTATTCCCTAGTGGTGCATTCTCCTCTGTTCTCTACCACGCCTGTTCAAAGGCTCATGGTGGCTATTGTATCAGAGCCCTCAAGACAGAGCTTTCCTTACCACATTAAAGTAGATGTAGTCACCCTTGTCATTGGGTCCAGCAAACAGAGGACTGTTCTCTCCAGTGAAGCCCTCCCAGGAGCCCCTCAGGTCACAAGTCATCACGTTGATAAGATCCATGTATCTTAGGGAGAGGAAGAAAGGAGAGAAGTGACCCAAGGAAGATAAGGCTCATGGTCTTCACTCCACTCCCTCTGTGGATTGTACTCCCCTCCCCTTCTGTATTCCTTAGGCCTGGACCATCATGAGTCTTTCCCCCTCTGTACCATTCACGTGAGGCCTTGTTGACCATCCTTGATCCTTACCTGCTGGGTTGCTCTGTAATTTTTCACTACTTTGTTTCATGTGTTTGTATGTTGGTTTCTGAAAAGGATGCACAATGACTGCTGCAAAGTAAATGGGAAGAACAGCTATGCAAAACCATCAAAAATGAATGGGCAGAATGGTGAGCTTTGGAGCTTAGCTCTGAAGAAGAGATGGGAAAAGACATTCCTACTTCACCTCTTTGCAAACGGGGTCCAGAGGTATGGTACATTGCATGGATTTTCACTTTTCCAATAGATGGATCCTTTTTGATGATCTCTCTCTCTTGTTTTTTCTTTTTTCCTCCCGCTAAAATTAGTATTTGTTATATGAGATAGGGCAGCTGAGTGGTGCAGTGGATAGAGTACCACACTAGGACTCCATGAGATCTGAGTCTAAATTCAGTCACTGACACTTATTAGCTGTGTGACCCTGTTAAAACTATTTGCCTTAGTTTCTTCATCTGTAAAATGAGCTGGAGAAGAAAATGGCAAACCACTCCAGTGTCTTTGTTGAGAAAACCCCAAATGAGCTCACAAAGAGTGACAACTGAACACAAATGAGATAACTCCCTGGGAGTGGGGAGGAGGGAGTATACTATGGGAAATTGGCTGATGTTAAAAAAAAGGGATCAATAAAATTTGCTAAAAATAAAGAAAAAACATTAAGACCTTAAGGACAGGAACTAGTCTTTTTTCCCCGTTTGTATGGAATCCATCTACTCAGAGCTTGATGTCTCCCATAATTCCATATGGGGCTTAGAGTTGTTTTTTTTTCCCAAGCATGAAAGTAAATAATTTCTATGCTCAAGACATAGGGAAAATTTGGAATAGCAGATGACATGGAACAGCCTGTTTTGTTCCAATTTTGCAAATATCTCTAGAGATAAGGTCAAAGTCTTAACTCCCAAACTAGCTTCCTCCAAGAAAGCCCTGTCCAGGTTGGGGTCTCCCAAGACTCTGACTTGCTTCCTCATTGGTGGGCCTGTACGAGCAGCTCTGCTACCTCTGTGACTCAGCTGAACCCTGATATGAGGAGTCCCGTGGGCTTGGGAAACACTTACTTGGACATCTCAGGGATCTGGTAGGCTGTCTCAATGGTGCCTTTGCTGGCAGAAACAGCAGCAGAAATGAGGAGTCAGGGCTTATTGCTCTGAGTAGCCTCTTGCTCAAAAGTCTCATACATTTCCTGGGATACAGAGGGCACAGGCTTGATGCTGTAAAGTTGGGGTGTGTGTGTGTGTGTGTGTGTGTGTGTGTGTGTGTGTGACAGAACCCAGAGCCATTCCATTTTCCCTATAATTACACACACTCATATTATTTGATTGTTATCATGGTTCTGGAATTGGAGGTGGGAGAGGAATAGAGAAGAGAGTACAAGGACCTCCAGACTTTGAGCTAGGAAATCTGAGTTCAAGTTCTCGTAATGATGTGACACTAGACCTGTCACAACCTGCTGTACACTAGATGATCTCTGAGATCCTTTGAAGCATTAGCATTTTGCTTCTGTGTGTGATTTTAAACTCCACAAAGACAAGGACTGGGTGTCCAAAGTCCCTCTGACTCAGTGGGACCTGCCAGAGTTTGTTCTCTACCAGCATAGCCTTTGGAAACTTGACTTAGTTAAAACTTGATCATCTGCTGTTAGATCAGTCAAGGGTGGGCTCAGAATACATATAGATAAATGATTGGGAGAGTATGAAAGTAGATCTGGAAAGTTCTGGGCAGGCATGAGTGGCTAACAGAAAGCAGAATTGTGTCTGGGGAGCTCAACCCATGAGGACGTTCCACAAAGACCATATGCATCTAGGTTTTTGCATAGTGGTCTGGTCTGATAGGTCAAGGAGTGATGCCTGACCAGGGCAGAAGAGCCTCTAGGAGATAAAGGCCCCACATAAAGCAAATACCCAGATGATAAGAGAAGACACTGACACAACTTGCCATATAAAGACTTTGTGAAGACCCCCTTTGGATATTATATAACTTGGGTGCGGGGATGAGTCTTTTGGAAGTCTATTATTTAAACGACATCTACAGCTGTTGCTCTTTGTCCATCAGCTCCATATCTTTTTAATGGCCTCAGGGCAAGGGCCTGAAATGTGCTTACTAACTTCTAACTTAGAAAGCAGTTAGAACTATAAATTGATGGCAGTTACGCAAATATAGGCATGTGGCTATGTGGGAATGTGTCAATGGAGCTTTGTGATAGATAAGGTTTTGGAATGTCAGAATTTCTTTCTATTAGTGTAGGGTACTGGGAAGACCCCTGGTCCTGGTGTTGGAGGACACCCATTTGTTCCCAAGTAGTGCTGCTTACTAAATGAGAGATCCTAGGGAAATCACATATTCTCTCTAGACATTAGTTTCCTCTTCTGTAAAATGAGGAGATTAGAATCAGATGATTTCTTCATTTCCTAGGTCTAAGTCTTGTGATCTTATATGATCCCTCTCTCATTTCTCCTCCTCTTTCATCCCTTTCCTTTCTCATTTAGTTTATCACCACCACTCCCTTCATACAGCTGCTTCTTCTCAGTACTAATATCTCTTCTGAGAATTATTCTTTCAGATATCGATCCCTGCCCCCCACCCTCCATGGGCTCCTCTGGGCTCTCTCCCTTCTTCTCCCTCAGAACTCTATGCTAAATCAGAAAAAGCATCAATCCTCACCCCCCTCCAAGGTGATCGGGGATCCTCCTATCCCTTGGACACTAGGGAGAGACAGTTTACCTTCAATAGGACAGTAAAGAGTTGCCGAATGTCTGCTGGATTCCCAGGGTACTCCCAGTCAATGTCCAGCCCATCAAAGTTGTACTTTCTCAGAAATTGGATGGCTGACTGGATGAAGGTCTGGCGCTTTGCAGCAGTAGCAACCATATCAGAGAATCTAGAAGCAGCAAAACGAAAACCAAACCAAACTGATGACAGGCTTAAGTTCTCCTGGGAGCTGAAAGGGAACCCATTTCCTTGTGAACTGGTCTTCATTTACTTTCAAAGGGCCAGATCCCCCTAGAGTCTAGGTCTAATGTTCAGGAATCCTGGGGACTTGCAGAGCCTGTTCTAATGATATTGTCTAGCCTTGTCCCAGATCCCAAATAAGGTGCTGATGAGGAAATATCTAATAACTTCAGGTAGCAGCACCATGAGGATACTTGCTCTGGAAAGACTCAGAGACATTTTCTCTGGGTTTGAGTTGGGAAGGGATAGGGAATGGGGGTGGGGGAAGGTAGTTCTGATTCAGCTACTGCTACCAGAATTCTTATACTTTACCCCTGAGTTCCAAAATTCCCGCCTCCGACAGACAGTAGGGTTTTCAGCTCAGTGTTGCTGTTGATAGAAAGTTACCTGGTTTATAGAAATGCTACTGGCAAAGAAAACCAACCATCCCATGGGTCAGATGGTAATCCCTCCATATATTCAGGCGAACAACATCATGGTATATCCTAGAGCCATTGGAAGTCACCAACTCTTCTTTTTTCTAGGAGCCTGGTGGAGTAGAATGAACAATGGTTCAGGATTCAAAAGAACTGGGTTCGGGTCCTGACTCAGGTATTTCCTAGCTGTGTCACCTTGAGAAAGCTTCCCAGACTCTCTGAGACTGTTTCACTGTCTTCTTCTAAAGGCTCTTCAGTCCACCAATCAATGAGCCTTTGTCATTTGCCAGGCATAGTGCTAGGTTCTGGGGATACCAATATGAAAAGGAAAACAATCCCTACCTGAAGGACCTTTTATTCTAACAAGGAAGACAAGAAGTGCATATAGAAGTAGATGAAGAATAAATACAAAGGAAATAAATGCAAAGTAGTTAAATATAAGATTTTATTCCAAGACTTTATTGACAAAACCACTGGAGTAGTCTGTCATTTTCTTCTCCAGATCATTTTACACATGAGAAAACTGAATCAGATAGAAAAGTCAAATGATTTGCCCTGGTTCTCATAGGTAGTAAGTATCTGAGGCAGGATTCGAATTCAGGTCTTCTTGACTCCAAGCCTAGCACTCTACACACTGTACCATTTGGAAGTCTATATGAGATAGAATCCTAGTGTGGTTGTAGATAGAATCTAACATCTAGCTCTCTTTGGGACTCTTCTGTTTCCTTAGTCAGGACTTCCTGCCAGGGCAGAGAACTCAACCTAGGACTTAACTAGGTCTTGAGCTTGTTGATGCCAGCATAGAGAGTCTCATCGTTCCACTTGGTGGTCTTGATCTTATTGTTGGCCATGCCAGCAAAGGCGTAGATGATGTGGGTGCAAAGATAAGGGTCCACATTTTCAGGCACATAGAGGGAGATCCCGGGGCAGTACTGGCCCCAGTTGGTGAAGTAGCAGACAATGTTGACTGCTGAGCCTAGAGTCACAGAAGAGGGATAATGGGAATAACATGAGCTGATGACCTCCCTCCTCAGATTCTTCTACCTTCCCATCCTGGAAGCAAACACACTTACCCAACTGCAGCTGCAGCAGGAGAGCCAGACCTGAAAAAAGAAAGAGAATCTTGTCAGAGGATGTTAGGCATTTTCCTGGATTGAAGGCAATAGGCCTAAAATCCAAATGGGCAGTAAAGAGAAGAGGGCAGAGAGGAACAGGGGCCTCATCACCTACTCTACAGGTCACTACTACCACTGAGTGTCTGGCCGAGTCTCCTTGGAGAAGAGAGATGCAAGATGAATAGGAAATAAACCCAATGCAGTCCTCTGAAACAATTAGGAATCTTTACCCCTGTGCATCCCAGTTGGGCATGATAAGGATTAAATGAAATAATTTAAATAATAAATATATTATTTATATATCTAAATAAATATAAGTACAAATAACTAGCTTCCAGTGGTCCAGAGGAACCCATCTCACAGGATCATAGGAGAGACCTTCAAGACCCCCCATCCCTGCCCCAACCTGAGCAAGCATTCCATGATTCTACAAGTGATCATGTTTTCACCTTTCTTTATGTCTCTAGGCTCAGTGCCTTGATCATGGCAAGAGCTTAATAAATGCTTGTTGACTGAATGACTGACCTCCAATGACAGAAACACTATCTCCTGAGATAGCCTGTATTTCATTTTGGGATATTTCTAATTGTTAAAAAAATTATATGCTTAAAACTGAAATCTACCATTATTCCTAGCTCTGCCTTCTGGGATCAAAGAACACAAATATAATCCCTTTTCCAGTGGGGTAACCCTTCAGAAAGTTAGCACCTGTGATCATATCCTCTCACTAAATCTTCTCTAGTCTTCTTGCTAGCTCCATTCCTGTCTCTCTGAAATGTTGGTACCTTGCCTTTCACTGCGATCAGCAATCTCTACTCCTTGACCCATCAAACATTTTTCCCCTTCCCTCTTTCCTTTCTCTATCTTCCCCTTTTCCAAACCTAATCCACACAGTCAACTTTGCTCCTTTGGGCTCAACAACTGAATTTCAGAGTTTTCTTCTTCTAAGGGCCCAAGTTCCCCAAGTTCTCTTCCAAGTACCAAGCTAAGTACTCAGGATGCTTCCCTTTTAGCTCTGCTTACCCCTCTTTCCCTCATATAGGGAGAACTTTACAGATAAAAATATACCTCCATCTTTCTCTGCTATTTGCTCCATTTTGTAGACTTAGTTTTGTCAACCAGTGGGGCTACATTGGTCCCAATAATCATTAATTGGTTAAGTAAATCAACAAATCCATCAAAACGTATTTTTTGAGTACCTAGCAGAGAATCCAGAGAGAAAACAACCCTGCCATCAGGGTGGTGCCATGATCTAGCATATGACTAACTCCAAGATTTTCTTTCCCCAAGGAGCCAAAATACATGAGCCATAGGCAAGGAAGTGCCAAGCAGTGATAGTGACAACTTGGGGGAATGATGGATGGATGAATGGACAGAAGGATGGATAGATGAAAAAGAAAAGGTTGAGAAGCTAGTTTCCAGGGAAGGAGAAAGAGCAACTCTTCTTGGAGGCACTAGTCTCCACTCACCAGTGAGGATCAACAGTTTGCCCATTTTAATGCTGAGTTGTCACTACCAGGTCCTAGCCCAGCTGAGCTCTTGACTCGCTTTTGTAGGGAGTTGTGGTGGCCCACCTCCTGCTCCCATCCACCTCCTTGGGGTGAAGTTCAGTGGTGTGTATGGTAGGGGTGATGGAGGCATGAGCTTCCATGTGGCTCCCCTTCATCTCCTTTGAATCTTATCTGTGTGTTCCATCTTATGTAATTAGCTCAAAGTATAGGGAACATGAAAATGGAAACTTTTGAAGTTACTTTGAAGGTTGACTGAAATTACCAACCATTGCGGTAGGAAAGCAATCACATGCACGGGGCTAGCTCAACGGGCCAAAGTCATTGCATGAGCAGAAGGGTCCCCTCCTAGCCCATCTGGGAGCTTGTGAAAGGTTGTGAAGAGGGGAGGTTTGTTCCTCTTGGGTCTATCCTCCATAGCTCTTGGGGAACTGCTCTCTGTGTCTACCCTTTGGCATAAATGAAAAGTAAGAGAAATTAGGACTGCTCCTTTTCCTGTGTTGTGCCCCCATGAATAACACTAAAAAGGTAAATTGGTGCCAGATCGTAGAAGGCATTTAAATGCCAGGCTAAGCAGTTTGGATTTTATTTGGAGCCAATGAAGAGTTTTGAGCAAAAGAGTGGTAGGATCAGATCTGTGGCAGTAATGTGAAGGACAAATGGGAAAGGGGAGATTGAAGACATAGAGACCAGTTAAGGGACTGTTACAATTCTCTAAGGAAGAGGTGATGAGGTCTCAACTCGAGTGAGGACAGTGGGAATGGAAAGGCCTGGGAGGAGGTGGGTGGGTACTTTAAGCAGTCAAGATTTCAGGCCAGCTAACAGGACTATAACAGGTCAAAGGAGGACATATTGGGTTAGATATAGCCTCATGGTACCCTTTCAAGTCTCACTAGGTGGGCCACTACCTATGGTCTTTAAAAAACCCTTCACGCATTGTGACTCCTCACTAACCTATTCCTATCAAAGGCATGGCTTTTGTTAGACTTTCTCCATCTGGTTTGTAAAAAAGTTTGCTGTGACTTTAAGGATCACAGGACAAAACTAGAAACTCTAGAAGCACAGACATGAGAAATTGGCCTTGTCAGTAAGTCAACTATCATTCGTTAGCACCTATTATGGGCCAGGTACTGAGCTAAGCATTGGAATTACAAAGAAAGGAGAAAAAAATGCTTCACTGGGAAGGCATCATTTCCCTCTGGTTTGGTTCTATATAGCTAGGACTGGAAGCGAATGAGGAAAAAAGGAAAT
The DNA here is from genome assembly GCF_028372415.1 of Notamacropus eugenii. Classification (NCBI taxonomy): domain Eukaryota; kingdom Metazoa; phylum Chordata; class Mammalia; order Diprotodontia; family Macropodidae; genus Notamacropus; species Notamacropus eugenii. Next base: position 290,001,906 of record NC_092873.1, on the reverse strand, counting down.
CACAAACATTACCTCCCTAAGCCTTATGGCTTTGCAAAATAAGGGAGCTGGGATGCATCACTTGCCACCATGACTTTCGTGAAAAACATAGGGAAAGAGAAATTCCTAGTGATACTCTGGCTTGGGTACCTGCCTTGAAGCAACTGGATCTGATGGGGAGAGCCTCAGGGGCATGAGAGGAGAGAGTTTGCAAGGATTGTTGATGACCTGTGTCTTCTGGGTACCTAGCTTAAAAATAATGCTCTGTAATCTCCCCTGTCCTGGAGACAGGTCAATGGGCCCATTGACCTCTGGAGGTTCTTTCCACCTGGAAAACCAAGGGCTCCTTGATTTCTGAAATTGCTCCAACCCCAGAAAATATCCTTCTGAGCAAAAGTTGGCAAGTCCAATGCCCATGCAATTGGATACATTCCCAACATTTCTTAAAGATTCCTAGGATGGTTCTTGTCTTCCTAGAAGGACCTAGAAATCCTACAAGATTCCTCTCTTGATTTCCCAGTTGCTAGTGCCTTCCTTTTTCCCCCTGGAGGTGACATTATGTGTACTTCTTATGTATTTTATATTTCCTGATCTGTGTATATATATCATCCTCCCTCCCCATTAAATATAGTCAGTCAACAAGCATTTTTTCAGTACTTAGCATATGTCAGGCACAATGGTAAGGGCTGAGAATATAAATACAAGCAAAAAAGAAAGGTAGCCCTTTTGCTCAAGAACCTTACGTTCTAACGGGGAAGGAAAAACATAAAAGGAAGCTGAAAAGAATGTGGGCAGAGAAAGAACCCTGTGCTTGGACATGAAATGTGCAGCCTGGTAGGAAATGAAGAGAGGCCACTGCCTGGGTGCTCTCCATAAGTGGAGGTTCTGGGAGAAGCCCTCCCCACTCCAGTATAAATGCCTTGAAGACAGGAACCATTTGTTTTTTGTCTTTGTATCCCCAGTACCTAGTACAATGCCTGGAACATGGCAGGGAATAAATAATTTTGGTGTTTGTTGAATCAGTGGCTATGACCATTCCCATTGGTACTGCCCAGAGCACCCTCAGTCCCAATTGGGTGCTTCTCCCACACCTGCAATTTCCATGATTCCCTGATGCCAAGTGACTCAGGGTATCCTTAGATTAGGAGTTTCCAAATGTTTTGTTAGAAGGTCACCTTTTCATTTCACCCATCAATAGACCAACATTTGTTGAGTGCCTGCTATGGGCCAGAATGCAAATACAAATACTCTGAGTGTACAAAGACCAAGAATGGAGCAAGGGTTAATCTCAAAATACTTGCGTGATAACATGAGTGGAGTGAGGGACCTTTAGGAATTTAGGTCGATGCTTGATAGGGCAGAGATTACAGGTGCAGATCTAAGCTTCTAAGGGCTTTTCCCTCTAAAGGATGACTAGATGCAGTGTTACACAACTAACTGCTTTGACAGATTTCTCTTATAGGAATTCTTTCCTCATCCCCACAGTTGTTAGCACTCTCTCTCTCACCTTGAATTAACTTATCTGTTTTCCTATGGTATCCCCTAGTAGAACCAAGCTCCTTGAGGACAGGGGCCATTTTGCTTTCTGTGTTTATATATTCCTACAGTTTAGCACCTTGCCTTTTCACAATAGGCAACTGACAGCTGTTCATTTTAATCGAACCTTGGGATTTACACTCAAGCATCTAGTCTGGCATTTACAACAATGGCCTACTTTTGCTCTCCATGTTATTATAAGCTTTGTTCCTGTCCATTAATGAATGGCTGAACACATTAATTAATGAAAAAGCATTGATTAAGCACCTCCTACATTCCAAGAGTTGGGGATAAAATGAAATAAAAAAGCTAGACATGACTACAAAAATGGAAATGGAAGGAACAGCCACATGCGAAACAAAGTGAATGTTGGAAAGTTATAAAGAATGGGAATAACTAGAAGAATGAAATATGGGACCACATTCACCCCACCCCATCCCTTTGCAAAGTGGAAGGTCTGCATGTATTTTCCAGACCTTTCCCAATATTTTGATCAGACTTTTTTCCCTTCTTTTTCTTTCTTATTTTGTCTTTAAAAATACTCTTTGTCATATGGTATGACTCCAGGAGGGAACAAGAAAGGGATACTAGGAAAACTTAGGACAATCTTTAAAATCAAAAGACCGAGAGAGGAAGGAAAAACTAGACCATCCTTGTTGTCAGGAGCTTTCATTCTATTTGGGAGAGATTATATATAAAAGTAAATTCTGTTCCAGGTGGAAAGAAAGGTCTGGAAGTCCTAAATGTGCAACAGTAATGGAGAAGTGGGAATGGAGAAGGAAGAGAGAGAGGCTACTGAAGTATTTAAAATGATGGTGCCATGGGGACTGTAGGATGTGGACTCAGTGACTTCCCCACTTCTACTTCTCAGTTATCACAGGCAAAAGTAAGGTTTGGAATGAGATGACCTCTCCGTTCTTTCACCCTGAATTTTCTGTGTTGCCTGTTTCATATGTACAACATGACCCATTGGCCTCTGTTGCCCTAGTTTGAATGAAATATGAAGCTTCTTCTGTCATTTATCACTTCTGCCCCTGGTTTCACCTGCTAGTTGTGACCACATTTTGCTTCATTATTCCTGTCTAGCTCCTATCTGCCAAGACTCATCCCTGCTTGAGAAATCAGATTCTACTAATCGATTTCAAAGCCTCATCCAACCATCTCTCAAACCAGTTGCAGCTTCTATGTCCCTTTCTTTGAAGTTTGATAGAATTCCCAGGAGGGAGAGAAGCCAATAACAACCAGTTTAGAAATCTACCGAGTTTCAAGATCTCTTGGTTTGAGGTCTCTGGCCCAGACCTATCAAATAGCAATCAAAGTTCTTGAAGGCCATTGCAATGTACTTCATATTTTCAGAATCTTAAGGATCTTTGACGACTCAGAACCAATTGGTAGCACCAAGGCTATTTCTACTCACGGTCACCAAATACCTATTTCTTTTTAATTTCCCTTGCCCTGACTCAGACAGAGTCCAATTTGAACTTACTGGGGAGCAGCTAGAGTAGGGTCCCAGTTCTCCAAGCTGGTAGTAACAAACCTCTGAGATTATTGTCCATGGACTTTCTATGCATTTTGTTAATGAAATCATCTCCATTAGAATGTGAGCTTCTTGAGGACAGGGGTTGTTTTTGCTTTTCTTTGTGTCCTAAACTTGACATAATAAATAATAAATATTTGACTGACTGACAAGTCTTGTGAATGTTTCAAGTCAATTAGCTCTTCCATTCTTTGCCCCATCATTGGTTATCACCATCACCACAGCCTCTAAGAATCAGGTTTGTCACCCTTTGGAGAGACCCCCTATTCCCATGAACAATGATCCTGGGGCCTCTTCAAGGTGGTGAGACTGGAAGAAAAGGTCAGGTCAGAATACACTCTGAGCCAAATACTCACCCGCCCTTTCTAGTTTCCTTATCTGTTCCAGGATGTTTGCAAGGCAAATGTCTCCTCCCTCCCTTCAGAAAAAAGGTATGAGGGAGAGACAGGTCCATAGAGTTCAGAGTCTAGGGCTGAAGGAATAGACCCCAATGAATTCTTGAGATCCATTCAACTGATCATTTCTCTCTATGTGACCATTAGGAAGCAAGTTAATATGTTGGGTCTCTCTGTTCTGAGTCCATCCCCAAGCCATGGGTGAAAGAAAGCAAAAGACTTTCTGTAGTCAGTGATAGATTTACCTGGGAAATGTCTCCCAGCCCTGCAGGATGATGTTTCAGAGAGCAGAGGTGGAAGTAGGAAGTTGGATGAGATAATGAGAAAAGTACAGTTTGGTGTCAAATTAGGAGGTGGGGTGACCTGAGTCCCACCAGGTTTGGGACGGTCTGAATGTGAAGACAGAATGCTATTGTAAGGGTAAAGTGGCAGCACTCAATTTTCTTAGGTAGAATCATTTCTATTTTATTCTATTTAGCAGCTTGAGAATGAAGTGAGGCTCTCTGGTGGAGTGGGTAGGAAGACAAGGATACCACAGCCTTAGGGCATCCATCTGTGAGCACTGCTGAGATGGAGGAAGGTCCAGATGTTCAGTTTCTAGTTTGAACTGTGAGTAAAAAGAGAAGAGAGCAGTCAAAACCAAGACCCTCTGCTCTTGAAACAAGGACGCCCACCTCTTGGAATCTGAGCAATAGTTCATCAAGCCAATCTGTCAGAAGGCTCTGGCTTTCTTTTGGTTTATATTTGTCTGTTTATTTGTTTGCCAAGCCTAGGAGAATCAGAGATCGGAACAGGGTCTAGGAGAACTTCCCTGGGACAGAAAGGAGAAGAATATCGGTATAACAATATAAATGGTGTAATTGTGGCTCAGTTGTTTTCAATCATCTCTGATTCTTCATCACCTCATTTGGAGTTTTCTTGGCAAAGATACTGGAGCAGTTTGCCATTTCATTCTCCAGCTCATTTTACAGATGAAGAAACTGAGGCAAACAGGGTTAAGTGACTTGCCCCAGGCCTTATAGCTAGGAAGTGTCTGAGGCTAGATTTGAACTCATGAAGATGAGTCTTCCCAACTCTGGGTTTGGCACTCTATGTACTATTGAGCCACCTAGAAGCCCAACAATGCAAATACCCAAATGTATCTGTATATCATCCCTCCAATCTTGTACTATCATAGAATGTCAGAACTCACAAAAATCTTTGAGGGTATTGAGTCTAACTCCCTCATTTTAGATAAATGAATTGAGGGATGTGACTTGACCAAAGTTACATAACTTGTATTCAACAAAGCTGGAATTTGAATTCAGGTCTTCTGACTCAAAGTCTAGAGCCCTTCCCATTTCACATCACTACCTCTAGTGGGCTACTATTTCTTCTGGCTTCCAATAGCTTTATTGGCAGATTCCAGTGTCCTCTTGATTGCCTGGAGAAGTGGATATGGACCCTTTTTGCAGAAGTCACCACTAAAGTCATCCAAATCAATGGACCAAATCATGGCCCCTCCCAATCCTGAGTTCTTCAAATACTGGACCTGAAGGAAATAGACAGGAATATGGACGAGGAAGCTGAAAAGAGCATCTAATGGTCCTCCTAGGTCTCTAGGAATGGTTCAAAATTAGACTCTGCTCTGGGTGGAGAGGGAATGGGTTAATAATTTAGCAGCAAACATTTAGATTAGGCAGAGAAAATGATTCCTGGTATGAAGGGACAACTGAGGGACCCTCCATCCTTGGAGGATAGAGTAGATATCTTCATTTCTTTCCCTCACTTCTTCCCCTACACAACAATGCTCCACGGAGTAGCTGAGCAAACACTGACATCAGGATCCCAGGGGGTTTGAAAGTTCTTAGGACTCTAGGACCATGGACCATAAAGGGTACAGTTACAGTGGACTTGAAGATGGCCAGATGGCCGATGCCAACTGTGAGGAGCAAAAGTAGAACGGACAGCTATGGACACAAGAGAGCTGCCCCCACCAGCCCCTGCCCAGAGCAGGGTCAAGTTACTGGTGGTACTAGTAGTGCTCTAGAGAAGACCCTGAGATGAAGAAGGAGGGAGCTTCAATGCTCACTAGCATCATCAACACTTTTCTCTCTTCTCTCTCTTTTACTATCTTTCTTCTTTCCTTCTGCTTTTTCTTCCTTCTTTCTATGCTTCTTTCCTTTTTCCCTTCCTTTCTCATTCACTTTCTTTTTTCTTTCATTACTTCTTTACTTCCCTTCTGCTTTCCTTCCCTCTTTGTTTCATCTGTCCTCTCCTCCTTCTTTCCCTCCTTTTCTTTCTTTCTTGCTTCCTTCTTTGCTTCCTTCCTTCCTTGTTTCATTTCTTCCTTCTTCCTTTCCTCCCTTCTTTCTTCCTTCCTCTTTTCTTTTCTTCCTTCTTTACTTCCTTTCTTCTTTCCTTCCTTCCCTTCTTTTCCTTTTTTCTTTTCTTTTTTCTTTCTTTCCTTCTTTCCTTTCTTTCTCTTTGCTTCTTTGCTCCCTTCCATCTTTCTTTGCTTCCTTTCTGCTTTCCTTCCTCCTTTTCTTTTTTCTTTCTCTCTTTCCTACCTTCTTCCTCTCTTACTTTGTTCTCTTCTTCTCCCCCTTTTCAATTTTCTATGCCTCAGGTTCTCAGGAACATTTTAAAGCCTCATTATTGACTTCAACCTAAAGGAAACCCTGGAACTTCATCCTATAACCACCCTGGGGGCTTCTATGACTCTTTTTTTTTGTGCCCTGAGTTTGGCCAGGGCTCTCTCCTTGTCTCCATCACCTTGGCGCTTACCTTGGTCTCCACACTCTCCACATCATCAAAGCCAACCCACTGGTTGCCCTTGACTGCATAGGGGACCTGCTGTTCTGGGATTCTTTTGACAGTGGCACCTTGTAGGAACTGGCATACCTGAGAGAATGGGGAGGAGGTAGGGGGAAGGGTGGAGAAAACAGTTAGCCCTGGAATTTTCTATTGCCAGGATGCTTAGCCTGGTGTACACAGACAATCACTGGATACATTTCTGGGGGACCTGGGGATTTGTTTTGTTTTAATATTTTGATAATTGGTTTCCTTTGTAATCTGATGTATTTCATTTCATGAGTTTATAATGTTGTTTTGAGAAGAAACCTTGAGGCTTCAACAAACTCCCAAAAGGCCCATGACACACAAAAAGGCTAAGAAACTGCTCTGAAACATTGCCCTGTACCGAAGCAAGGACACCTGGCTGTAGAATTTCCAACAAGTAGCCACCTGAAGTCAGCTTGCAAAGGAGATTCCCTTCAAGACCACCCATTCTGTTTTTGGATGGGCTCCCACTGTTAAGTTTTCCTTGTAGCCACTAAAATCTGAATCAACAGCTTCTACCCATTGCTCCTACTTCAACCCTCTAGATCTGAACAGAATCAGTCATGTTCTGTCTTCCCATCTGTACCATAAGGTCAGAGAGGGCAAGGATTTTCTTATTTATCCTTGTGGCACCTACCATGTCTTACACATAGTAGGTTCTCAACGTTTATTCAATAATTGACTCATGGACTTGCACTATTCACTATTTTGCAAGTATTTTAGGAAAGATTGAAAGGTAGCAAGAGACTCCCTCCTCCCACTCCCAACCACAGACCTTGGAGCCTTCTAACTAAGTAGACTGGCTTCCTGGGGATTTATTTCCCCCTCTACTCTGAAGTGGGCATCCCACCTGACTGTAATATGACAGGAAGTCTAACCTAGGTAAAAATTCTTGGGTACCTCATAGTAGGCCAAGAAACCTGGTTCTGCAGTGAATTGGCCAGGAGTGCCAGCAGCGTTGGCAGGGGCTCCCACACCTGAGTTAGACGCAGGTGTGGAGAGGGTGAAGGAACGACCATACATAGGGATGCCCATGATGATCTTTTCCCCTGGCATGCCCTGATTCTTCCAATAGTTCACAGCATAATCCTGGGGAGGGAAGGCAAACAAACTGAACTGGGCCCTGAGTGTGGAGAGAAATGAAGGGGCCACCCCTGACTCACTGAGATCCAACACATCTGTCCCTTCCTGTTCTAAATTCAGCTTTTCCATTGCTGGGGCACAGAGGCAGAGTTTTATTTGGTGAAGGCAAAGGATTTGCTTTGATCCCTGGCAATAAGTTGATCATTGTCCTTCATAGATGATTCTATGGCCCTAAAGAAACTAAGATGTTACTTTTTAAATAAATGAATGAATGAATTTTTTAAAATTCAAAAAAAAGACTAGGCAAGGAATTTAAGGAGAAATTAGAAAACCAGACATATAAGTCTTGACAACAAGGTTGCCAATTTCCTCCTGTCTTCTTAGTGTTGGCTGCACATAGCATTTGTCTTGGAGATAGGGATGGAATGAAACTAGTTATTCTCTGATCTCCAAAAAGGGTCACCCACTTTAACAGGAAAGCATAGAAAAGAGGCTAATTTGGGGGCAGCTAGGTGGTGCATTGGAGTCAGGAGGATTGAGTTCAAATATGGCCACTTGACACTAGCTGGGTGACCTTGGGCAAGTCACTTAACCCCAATTGCCTTCCCTGAGAGAAAGAGAGAGAGAGAGAGAGAGAGAGAGAGAGAGAGACAGACAGACAGACAGACAGACAGACAGACAGACACAGACAGACAGATAGACAGACAGACAGACAGAGAATAATTTGGAACTTTTTATTCTTCTTTGGGCTACAGTGGAGGCCAGAAAGAAATTGTAGAATGAGACCTGTTCTCCTTATTCCCAGTTCTTCACACAGGGTGAGTGCTCATGAAATTTTTGTTAAATGACTTATGCAAATTGGTCAAGGAAGTGGGAGGAAAAGTACCTGAATGGGGAGTCCGCTACAGTGGAAAACACTCTGAATCATAACACTCAGAGCTGGGAAAGGCCCTTGGATAGTACCTAGCTTGGTGATCTTTTTCAGATGTAGATTTCAGATATAGAAATGAACACCCAGTGAGCCAAAGTGTCCTTCTCAGAGTCACACAGGGAATAAAAACCAGAGTTAGAATCCAAACCCAGATCCCACAATTACAAATCCAGTACTCCTTACGCTGCACTAAATTGAGACCTGGCAGAAACATAGTGGGAGCAAGGAAGAAATTAATCAATCACTCATGGCACCATTTCTCATGCTGACAAACCAAATGAAGAAAGATGGTCTGGAAAATTCTTCAGAAAAAAAATTGTCCTCCCCCCTAAAAAAATTTCCAGGATAATAAAAATTTCATATTCTGAAAAGAACAGTGTTAAGGTGGGGTGAGTTTAAGGTTAAAGGGCAAGGGTTTTCCCCAGCCTTTCTCTGCACCACCTCTCCCAGGCCTTTATATATCTATATATCTTCCTTGGATAAATCAATTTCCTCACTGTCCAGTATAAATATCCTCTTTTGCCTATGTTCAAGGGTTATCACTTCGATCAGATAAAAGATGTCCACTTCTTTTATCAATATGATGCAAAAGATGCTTGCTTAGTAGGGGTTGGGGTTAAGGGTGGAATGGGGATAGGAATGATTGTTACTCAAGCAGACATAGGTCAGGATGGGATGTTCAAATTGAGAAATGAAAAATGAGCCAGCTCATACTTTGCCACTTGGTGAAGATGATGTCTGGTTTTGGCATAGGCCCAATTGTGAAGAGGCAGTCAGGTGGAGTCAGGAAGACCCAAGTTCAGATCCTCTCTGGCCTAGTTACATGGCCATCTGCCTCAGTTTCCTCCTTTGTAAAATGGGGATAATAATAGAGCCTACATTCCAGGGTGGTTGTAATGACCCAATAAGGTAATATTTTTAAAGCCCCTAGTGCATGATGGACATTTAATAAATGTTTGTTTCCTTCTTTTATGAGATAGGGAGTTCATGAACTTGACTGACCAGCATCCTCTGTCCCTCTCCAGTTGCAATTTTATTGCTTTCCCATTCAAAGCACAGATAGATAGATAGATAGATTAGATAGACAGATATATACATACACATATATACATATATATACACATATATGTATGTATATCTACATTTGATATACAAATGATATATTTATAAATATTTCTCACTTGAAGATGATAACATAAGGAAGACAGTGAACTTTTATGTATGTTCAGTCATGTCCAATTTTTGTGACTCCATTTGAGGTTTTCTTGGCAAGGATGCTAAAGGGGTTTGCCATTTCCTTCTCCAGCTCATTTGATAGATGAAGAAACCAAGGCAAACAAGGTTAAGTGACCTGTCCAGGGTCACACAGCTAGTAAGTGTCTAAGGCCAGATTTGAACTCATGAATATGAGTCTTCCTGATGCCAGGTCCAGCATCCTATCCATTGTGCCACCTATACATATACATACATATATATACATACATAATTTATATAAATGCTCCATATATAAATGAAATACTTACAAATCATATTTCTCATTTGAAGGGCAAATTAAGAGGAAGATTGTGAACTTTTATATCATATTTAAATGATATATTTATGAATCATATTTCTATACTAGAGCTCACAATGTATATTGTATAATAATTAATAAAAACTGTGCATAGAAACAAAAGTCCTCCTTTGGCCATGTGTCTCAGCTCTTCAGTCCTACCACATTATAGTAAGCGCTGTTCCTCTGGTCCTGGCTCCCTTTCTTCAGAGGGCTATTGTGGCCAGTAACCAGAGGAATGTCCCAGGATCCATGGAAGTCGAAGGACAAGAGGTTGATGAAATCTACGTTCCTAGAGAATCCAGAGAGTAAAGAAAGTAAAAAAAGTGTTGTTGTTTTTTTTTCTGAGAATCCATAAGAAACTATAAGGGATCATGAATATTAAGCTTAAGGTATAGCATGAGGGATTGAAGGTTGATGGAAGGAAAAACTTTCTGAGTATGAAGAGTTTGGGGTCTAGACAGGTAATTAAAGAAGGCCTTCTAGAGAAATCTTTAAAAACAGGAAGCATCCTCCTCTTTCTCACATCCCATAGCTAGCAGATCATTAGTCCAAACTGGAATAAAGACAGAGGAGATCTACTGACTCCAGTTAGCCTCACCTTGCCAGGTCCTTAATGTCATAGCTGTTGTCGATTATCTGTCTGCCTGAGGCCACCCCCACAGACAAGAGAAGCTTCTTCTTCTGGGATTTTTTGACCTCTTCCTGAAAAGCAACGGCTAACTCCTACGGGACATGAGAAAAGAGATGCCCAACCATCAGAGTTGAAGAACACAATTCTAGCCTGGGGCTTGGGATATACCATAAAGCAAATATTCTCCTTTCCTGAGAAAGCTTTAGGAATCCAAGAATCTTATTGGTTAGGAAAGGACAGTCCCTCAGAGGCCACCCATGTGGGTCACCCATCCTTATCCTCCTGAGTCCCCTTGAGAATTAGAACAGAATCTGCCCCAAGCTTCTTGTGCCTAAGAAAGGATTAAGAGGGCTACTTGCCATTCAACTCCACATGATTCATAACATCTTCTTGTTAGCCCTTGAAGACTCAGACTATAGTCACCTACTGTTGTGGGAGCTGGCCAAAGAGAGGACCTGGTATGTTCTATCATACCAAGAGGGAGGGGCCTGGGTTTTCTCCAATAAACTTGAGAGATGCCAACAGCTGAGGATCAGAGCTCCTCCTTTATGTAAATCTCAGTGTGGGATTCTACACCCAGTATGGGGAATGGACCAACTACTCCAGGGGACTGGGCCATACGTGAATCAAAGAAGCAAAAAAAGGCTTTTCATTCAGCTCAGGGAAGATCCAATCTACGTCCAGCCCATCGAAGCCATTGTATCTCAGGAAAGGGATCACAGACTTGATAAATGTTGATCGTGATTCAGAAGAATCCACCATGGGATGGAACCTGGTAGAAACAAGTTTAATGTCTTTTGGAAAGAACAGGGAAGGAGGAGGACAGGACCTAGAGCCTGTGAAAGTTCTTTCACAATTGCAGTCTCATTTCTACCGTCTAAACAGGACCTTCAGAAAACATGTCTAAGCTGAGAAAAACCACTCAGGCCTGAACTCCATGGGCCCATGTATCTCCATCTTCACTTCAACCATTTTCTGTGCTTCACTCCTCTTCCATCTCTTTCTCCAAGAACTATAATCAAATTAATACCACCACTGCCTCTGTAAAAGGCATGTCAAGGGACTGACTATTGTATCCCTATGATTTCCTGGAGTCTAAATTCAAACAGGTTTCCCTGGACACCACTCCCCTCTTTGTATGAACTCTACTGACTAGAAGCTCCTTGAAGGCAGGGGCAATTTAACTTTTTATTTACATCCTAGCGGAGTTCTTGGTACATAGTAAATGTTTAAGAAGCGTTTTTCATTCACTCATTTATCCTTTTCTTGAAACCTCTCCCACCTTTGATAATAACTGATATACACACATATGTATATATGTATGTATATGTATGTGTCCGTATGTATATGTATGTGTGTGTATTACTTTCAAGTTTTACAAAGGATTTTACATACATTATCTCATCTGATCTTCACAACAACTCTGAAACGTAGGTAGTATTTCTGTTTTACCAATGAAGAAACTGACTCATAAAGGTTAAGGGATTTGACCTTGGCTTGACCTAAGTGCTGGAGATAGCATCTGAACTCCAGGTAGCCTAGCTGGAGGTCCAATACTCTTTCCACCATATATAGTAAGGAAGGCATAAGGACTGGACCTGTGATTTAATTGTTATAGAGAGCATCAAGATAACGAAATTCTTCTGTCATTGTTGGCCAGACACTTCTCTGCAATCTGTAGTCTTAGAGAACTATTTGGAGCATTGAGAATGATCTAGTGACTTGTCCAGGGTCATACGCCAGTACGTGTCAGATACTGAACTTGAACAAGGATTCAACTTCCTGGTGCTAAGGCTGGTTTTCTACATATAATGATACTCTTAGAAAGCCAAGAAGTCCTGGATTCAAATCCTCCCTCTGACACATTCTAACTGAGTAATCATGGTTCTCACTTAACCTCCTGTAGCCTCAGTTTCTTCATCAGTAAAATGCAGATAATTTTATAATATTTTCCTCACATGGTTCTTACGAAATAATGTATGTAAAATGGTTTATAAATCTTAAAATTTGTAATATAAGTATCAACTACTGTTCAGAAAACCCTGAGGATATAGAATTAGATTGGCTGAGAGAACACCTACCCCTCGCCAGGGCAATTAATGTATCTAATCCATTAGAATATAATCTGTCCGAGGGAAGGCACTAGTCTTACTTTTTCTTTGTCTCCCCAAAGATTAGCACAGTACTTGGTATACAGTACTGGCTTTATAAACATTTGTTGACTGCTTGAAATAAATAATAGGAGCTCTGTGCTTACCCTTTGGAACCAAATTTGAAACCTCCAATCGCCAGGAGAGTTTTCAGGTTGGGATTTCTGCAATAGAAGGAAATTGACTTTGATTAACTTAGGACTTTGTTACTATCCTGTCATGGTACCCCAAATCTCCATCCTTAGAAACACTTCTTTGAATTTAGACATTGTGTTTCTGGAAGATCCTCATTAACATGAAGTTTTCTAATTAATATTGACTCAGAGAATTCATTGGATCTTTCTGCATTTTGAATAACCAAATATCTCTTTCTTTAGTTCCAGAATTGAAAGTTTCTCCTTGCTGAGATGGTATATGCCAGATGTACTCAGCTAGGGTTAGTTTATCTACAGCCCAAACTGTCATGGTCACACATTCAACTAAGACACAAATTTCTTTACACACAGGGTTACCTATGTCTTTTTAGTAATCTCTCTAATAGCTTCTTCTCATAATGAAAAGAACCATTAACTCCTCATCATCCACTCTCATTTTAGCAGGGATTAGACACCCAACTATGGTTATGATGGACTGGAACAAAGGACAAGCAGATTTTGATGGAGAAGAGGTGGGAAAAGGTGTATAGGGTGCCACTCTAGGAGTGAGAGTGAGAAGCACTCCTCATCTTTTCTACTCTACACTGCCACCCCCTGTATGACATGGGGATCGTAATCTCAGGGCTCTTCCCATCTTCCTCCCATCCTACCTCAGATGAGCAGGCAAAGATCTAGATCAACCCAACTTAATCCAATGGCTTTGGATGCCCACTCCCCACCCCATTCATACTCATCCTCATCCCACTGGCCTTTTCTTGAGTTGTCTCAAGGTGTAATATTGGGTGACATCATTCCACTCCTTAGGGATGATCTTATTGTTGCTGATATTGGCAAAGGAGTAGATAACATGGGTACATAGATGTGGGTCAATGGTATCAGGAACGAAATATCCCTGCCCAGCTCGGTACTGGGCCCAGTCAGTGAAGTAGCAAACTAATTTGTAGGCAGAGCCTATAAAAGAGAAAAGAGATAGTTCATGGAACCAATTGTGAGACCTGGTCAGCTACTAGATTCTTCCTTAGACAAATTATAAAGTCTCCAAATTGGAAGGAACCTCAGGAACCCATATCTTAACTAGAGTCTCTTCTACAACATTCCATACAAGTGATGAATTGGCCTCTACTTGGAGAGCTTCAGTGGAATGAAGAACTCACTACATCCTGAGGCAGCTCACTTCACTCACAGCTCCAATTAGGAAGTGTTTGCTTACATCGAGTCAAAATGTGTCTTCTAGTCACTCCTCCCTCCTACCCCATTGTTCTTAATTCTGCCCTTTGGGAACAAGCAGAACAGCAAACTTCTTCTCATGGCTAGTCCTTCAAGTGCTTGTGGACAACTGTCATATCCCCATTGCCTTCACTTTTCCAGGTTATTTCCTGCTATTTCAACCATTCCTGTTATTGGCATGGTTTCTCATCCCTCCCATGTTCTCCATCCTAGTCCCCCTCCTCTGAAGAGGCTCCATCTTGTCTAAGCTTTTCCTTTGCCCAGTAATGTGCTCCAGGAAGGGAGCACAATATTCCAGATTTGGCCTGAGTAGGGAAGACAGGTTTATAACAGCCTTGGTCTCGAACTCCATGCCCCTATTCATTCAGTGTAAGCTACCATTAGATTTTTGACTACTTCTATCATGGTGTTGAGAATTAGTGTTCCATAGTGTCTAGGGAGCAAGCTTCAAAGCCAGGAAGAACTGGGTCTGAGTCCAGGGCCTGACACATCTGACTTCCTTTCCCAAAACAGTAGCAGAGCTAGAGATAGAGATCACCAACCCAAGAAACACAGGCACAGCTCAGTGCATTGCACATGGTAAATGCTCCAAGAATGTTTGCTGGATGAATAGGGGTGACGGCCAGTAGAGAGACAGACACTGATGAAGAAATACAGACACAGAAAGAGAAGCACAGAAGTAGAGACAGACAGAAAGAAGGAGAGAAGTACAAAAAGGCCAAGGGGAAGAGGCAGAAAAAGGAACATCACCACCACTACCACCACCATCATCACCACCATCATCATCATAATCATTATCATCACCACCATCACCACCATCATCATCTTCATCATCATTGTCACCACCACCACCATCATCATCATCACCATCATCACCACATCACCATCATCTTTATCACCACCACCATCACCATCATTACTATCATCATCATAATCATTATCATCTCCATCATCTCCATATCATCACCACCATCATCATCTTCATCATCATTGTCACCACCACCACCATCATCATCATCATCATCATCATCATCATAACTAGTATTTATATACTGATTCGAGGTTTGCAAAGTAGTTTACAAATACCTCATTTTATCCTTTCAGTAACTCACTGAGGCAGGTCTATCATAATCCTCATGGTATAGATGAGGAAACTGAGGCCAGAAGAACTTAAATGTGTAGCACAGCTAGCATGATTTGAACTTTGGTCTTCCTCGCTCCAGGTTTATCTCTCACCCATTATGCCAGACACAGAAAGCCAGAGCAAGATATGTAACAGAATCACTACTTACCACCTTGAAGTAGCATCAAGGCCACAAAACCTGCAGAAGAAAATACCAAAAAGGGGAGGTTGATAAGTCCAGAGATGAACCTTCCCTCCATGGTATGACCCATCACTATGACAAGACCTCCCAACACACTCATCCCCAGTCATTCTCAGCTCCTCTGAGGACTTTCTGACCCCAGCAAAGGGCACCCAGACCTTAGATCCTCAAATGCTCTGGGCCACTGCAACCTTGGAAGCATTCATTAAGTCCTAACCAAGGGTAGTTTTCTTTTAGGAGCAAATGGAGCATCTCCTCTTTCAGGCTGGTCATCTCTATTTGCTTCATGTTTCCTAAAGGTTGATAGAGCAGCAGAGGTTTGAGTACCTCATAAAGTCTATTACAAAGTCTTATCTTCTGCAAATGAGCAGAATTGTTTGTGAAGGTGGGGAAGGAATTATCTAGCCTGAGATAGCTGTTGGCATATGAGGAAATGGAAGCAGGTCAGGGAGAGAGAAGTTTTTCTTCCTAATTACTAGGGAAGTGAGCTCCTTCCTTGAACTCTGTGTCTGGGAAAATAGAGAGAAGAGGGAACAAGTACCACTTATTGTTTGAACAATGGACACTATTCATCTCTTCTAGCCTAACACCCAACCATGCTGGGAAAGGATAATTGCCATGCCTGATCAGGGAGCTGGCCATGGGAACCCTCCCACTCATAGGGAAAGGTCTGGTTTCTACTCCTTGATTAGCCTGACTATTTTATGCAAAATGCAAAAAACGTTTATTAAATGCCTGCTACATATTAGCATAGAGGTAGTATCTGAACTTGTGGGAAAGGGTGAGATTATCAAAGTGGAGGGTAGAGAGAACAGTTGAAAAAAACCGGAGACAAATCTTAGAAGAATACAAATCTTAAAGGGTTGAAAAAAGAGGCCAAAGAATTGGCAAAGGACATAGAGGAGAGACTAGAGAGATAGGAGGTTAATTAGGAGAGCAGCATCTAGAAGATGAGGAGGGTCAATGGCCACAAAATATGGCTGAAGCTAGATAAGGATTAAAGAAAAAACTCATTAGGTTGGATGATTAGAAAATCCCTGGTGATCTTGAAAAGACTAGTTTCAGCAGAGTAGTGACAATGTAATTGCAAGGGGTTGAGTAAAGACTGGGAGTTTATTGGATGTATGAATGAATGAAGTTGATTGTATCAGGTATAGACTATTTCTCCAAGAATTTTAGAAGTAAAAGGGAAAAGAAAGATAGCATACTAGTAGCTCAAGGAGATATAAGGGAAAATGGAGAGGTCATTCCCAAAATGGTTGCCTCCCTAGCTTCTACTTGGCTAGTGAGCCTGGTTTGGATGCTCTAGAGGTCATAGAGCTGTCCAGTCCCTTTGTGGGCATGAGGATAGCTACATAATTGGAAACTGCAATGGGAAAGAGAATGGCACCACCTCTGCCCAGCTGACTTTTCTTCTCATTTCCTTACTCATATTCCTCACCTGGGAATGAGCTGAATCTATAAACATGAATGTAAGCTCTCTTTCACTTCAGGCCCCTGCATCGCAGGTCCTAATGCTAACATTTAACAAGCTAACAACATACCAATTACATGTTAGCAATGCATCAATTACATGCTACCACTGGGTCATAAAAACAAGAATATTAGCAACATGCCACAACATGCTAATTATACATTAGCAACACATCAATGACTTCATGATAAAAAACCCACATTGCTGCTCCTGCTGCTGCTACTACTAGCAATACTGCTGTTGCAGCTACTACTGCTTCAGCTACTATTATTACTGAAGTTGTTACTGCTACTACTGCTGCTGCTGCTGTTGCTGCTCCTTGCTGCTGCTACTAGCAGTACTGCTGTTGCTGCTACTACTGTTGCTGCTGCTGCTGCAAGATTCCCAGTGCAAGGTAGGATGGTGGGTACCCACTAAGACGCCTTTGGAGATTTTTTTCTCCTAATAAGCCTAAATTGGCAGATATTCAAGTTCTACTCATTATTCGTAGTTCTGCCTTCTGAGATTAAGTTAGATAATAAAAGATACAAAAAGTTCTACAGGAATTGATGAAGTTGCCAAGTCAGAACCACCCCTAAAGTATGGGTAGGGTAGGCAACTAATTTTTGCAGGATCTCTGTCCAAATAAACAATTTTATTTAAAATGTGTTATAGATAAGTTGAGTCATGTTTAGTAGCAGTTTTATCAATGAAGATTTAGAATAATTAGCTTACAACATTCATAACTGTGATTTGAAACATTGAACTGTATAGAGTCAAATGACTGTCTACATTTGGATCACTATTGTAGCCTAAGAGACACCTGGAATTAGAACCACTGATGGTTAAAGAGTTAATTTTTCACATTCATCCTCCCTGCTATTCATAACACTGTTCTTCAGGTATTCCAGGAGAACCTGGCTTATCTCACTCCTACACTGCCTCAGAGAGCAGTTGGGTGAAAGTGAGTGCCAGACCTACAGTCAGGAAGACTCAGTTTCCTGAATTCAAATCTGGCCTTGGACACCTACTAGCTATGGAGCAAGTCACTTAACCCTGTTTGCCTTGGTTTCCTCATCTGTAAAATGATCTGGAGAAGGAAATGACAAAGCACTCCTTGGTGGCTGAGTGGAAAGAATGCTTTATTTAGAGGTAGAGGACCTGGGTTCAGATCCTAGTTCAGTTAGTAAAATAAGAGTTCTGGAGGAAAGAATTTGAAAGAAAATAAGTAGCTTAGAAGAAAAAGTAATAAACTTTACTTACATAATGGGCTCTCCAGTCCCTACTATCAATGAAGATAGACGAGAGGAGTGCAGAGACTCAAAATGGGGCATCTTTGTTTCTTCTGTCTCAAGACAGATCCATAGAATATTAGAACTGCATGGAACCTTTGTCCATCTAGTCCACGTCTCTCATTTTAAAGATAAGGAAACCAAGACCCATAGACTCTTGGTGCTTCCCTTGTCCTGTTTCTCATTCTCAATCTCTATGCACAGCCTGTATCCTACGGCCCCCAACCAAAGTGGGCCACAATCTTTCTTGGCACCTCTCCAAGGAGGCCAAGGCCCTGGTCATCATCCACCAGGACTCAGACCCCTACTGCTGTCTCTTTTGCTAGAGAGACATAAGAAACTCAGTTCTCTGAGTGAACTTTCCAGATATTGTTCCATGGCTCCCTAAAGAAAACTTTATGATCCTATGACTTTATGTTTATTCCTATTAAATTTCCTATTATTAGATTTGGCTCAGTGCTCTATCTAGCCTGTCAAAATCTTTTGGGTTCCTGACTCTCTTCCCCCTAAACTAATACATTAGCTATCCTTTCCAGTCTTGTATTATTTGCAGATTTGATAACTATGCCATCTATACCCTCATTCAAGTTCTTGATTTTAAAAATATTAAATAGCACATGGCCAAAGGCAAATACATGGAGCCAAGACTCTGAACCAGGTCTGAATCTACTTAATGACTCTGGTCTAGCCCACATCTCTTCATTTTATCCCCAAAAAGAACAGGAGAGATTTCAACTCCTTGGGCTCAATTTTCCTTATCTATAAAAAGGAGGAAGCTGAACTAGATGACATGAAATGAAACTTCTGCTCAACCATTCCACTAGTCTCTCCAGAAAGAGAAGAAGATGATGTTCATTTTTGAATCTTTCCACAGAGCATCCTCTCTTCCCTCCTTCTAATTCCTACTCCAACCTAAATCTTCTGCCTGATGAGTCTGTTGGGTCCCCACTCACCCCACCAGAGGAACTTCTGGCCCATGATGGCAACTCCCAGTTTACCAGCTTGCTCTGTCTTCATGTTCTTGGGTCCTTCTGTGTCCCGATTTTAAAAGCCTGACTTACAGGAAGGAAGCTGTACAATCCACCCAACAATCTCATTACGCCTCCCTGACTTCATTTACCTTGCACAACTTTCTGGAAGTCAGGCATACACTTAAGCAATGTCTTCTCTCAAGCTGTCACAGGGTGTCTTCTCTCAACATGTTACAAGGATTTAGAGGGACAGCCCCATAGGGTTAAGGTACACTTACAACCCTGACCTCCTCCCACATACCTTACTCTGAAGTCAAGATCTTTCTGACATGCATTTGCAAATAAATGTTTCTGTAAATTCATAAAATTACATTCATAAGATTCCAATGGAATCAATTATATGGAAATGTAGTTATCAAGATACTTTTAAAAAAAAGTTCAGATACCAAGTTCAGAACCTCTTCTCTATATATCTGAATCCTATGGTCATTTTACATATTGGGAACCTAAGACCTAGGGGAGGTTAAACATAAGCTTGAATACAGATCTTTGGACTTCAAATCTCCATCTTTTCCCATGACAACACATACCACTTTTCTCCTTCACACGTCAGTAGAAATGTCCATCTATTGCCTTGTGCAGGTGCACTCCCTAATGAACAAAGGTCAACTATCATAAGGAAGAACTTTCCCTAAATGACAAAGCTCATTGTCACCCCACAACAAGCTGGCTTGGTGCTTTTCTCTTGGAAGTGATCTGTGTTCTTACTTTTCCTCTCAGGTACCTGAAGGGATCCCATTTAGACAGCTAGATAGAAACTTCCATTTCCCCACTCCTGTTCTTACCTTGAGGTAACCCTTCTGTCTCCCTAGAAATTACAGGAAAAAAGGTCCCTTTTCTTGTGGACATACGGGCTCCTTTTTCTGTTTTGACCAAGGACACTCTCCCTGATGTCCCCACTCCAATAGGACTGTCTTGGTTGGGAGGGGTTAACCTCTTATGGAGTCTCTGAATCTCTTTCAGTTTCCTTCTTGGGTGTCCAGAGTGAACACTCATTAGTTCTGATCTCTTGCTTCCCATTAGCCTTCTGGGCCAGGGCCTTCTAGGTCTCTGGAAGTACCCTAACCACTGCTCCAGTCATGTGTTCCTGATCTACCAGTCCTACTGGTGCCTGTTGCGGGAGCCCCATTTCAGAATGATTCCAATGATTCCTGGCCCTCCACTCTTTGGGTCTCCAGCGAGGCTGACATTGGACAACGCAAGATGATTCCATCTTCATTCCCTTCGCCCAAATTTGACCTTTCCATCCTGAAAACAATATTCACTCTCCCAAGAGGCAGAGGAAGGCATGATGCCCATTGTTTATGCCTTCATTTCCCAGGGCTTAGTGATCCCCACCCCATTTCCTTGTAACATCACTTGTAACTTGCCAAACTCAAGGTGGGGACATTTTTTGCTGATGGGAAGTTATTCAAAATTTGCACCTTATTAGGGACTGTGTCAACCTCCTTCATCCTATTGTTCCTAACCCAATTTACATTATTTTGCAGCTAGGGAAAGTGGGTTGGCATTCAGGTATGGCTTAATCTGACCATTAAGGAATGTAATTGTTTTACAAGGCTCAATTGCCTCCAAAAATCTTGGCCAGGAAATCAGAACCATCCCAATCAGGTCCCCCCTCCCTCCTCTAGCCTCCTCCTTGGAAACCAAATCTCCCCTAATTTTGACAAGGAGACAAAAAAAAAGACAGAAGAGGGAGGGCCTAGCTCAAGCTGTTCTCTGCTTTTCTGTAAGTAGAGGTGAGGGTCCTTTTCACACTGGTAAGCTAGTGAGTTCCCTGGGGGTTGGAAGTGATCACATTACTCCACCATGCCTTGTAAGCCGTACTGAGAAATGGGGTCTGGCAAAATGAGGTAAAGGATAGATTACAGAGCATTATCATTAAATGATACAGTATAATATTAATTTTCCTCAATAACAACACTAGATAACATTTTAAAGTTTTTTATTATTTATTTTATCATTTATTATTTTGTTGTTATTTTACAGACAGCTTGGGATCAAAGACAAAAAAGAAATACCTTCACCCTTTTAGTCTTTCCTTCCCCTCCCCGTTATTTTGTCCTGGTATTGTTGTTGTTTAGTCATTTCCAGTCTTGTTTTACTCTTTGTGATGCCATTTTGGGTTTCCTTGGCAATGATACTGGAGAAGTTTGCCATTCCCTTCTCCAAATCACTTTGATGAGTAAACTGAGGCAAACAGGGTTAAGTGACTTGTCCAGGGTCACACAGTTACTAAGTGTCTGGGGTCAGATTTGAACTCAGAAAGAAACACCACTGTGCCATCTAGCTAACCCCACACCTAGGACACCAAAAAAAATATCTCAGAAATAGCCTCAGGTTATAGTTTACAGTAAAGATATCCACCACTGAACACAGATTCTCCAAAGGATGAAATATATGATTCTGGAGAGAAATTCTTTTGCATATACCTTTGTTTACTTTTCATTCTCACATGTGCTACTTGAAAACCCTTTGCTAGTTAGGGGCTAGCCTGTATGAAGTACACTAGATCTGACCAAGGAAGAACTAGAGTAAATACTTTGTCCTTCTGGATAGGGTTCGTCATGTTCCATTCTGAAGCCTAGCCTCAGTTAACCTCTCCAGTCCCTTCTCTTCAAGTATTCTCTTCAAGTTCCTTAATTTCTCAGGATTCCAGGCTATAAATTTCCAAACAGTTGATGCTCTAACTTACCAGGAGTTCTCTGAAAAAATGAAATCACAGGAGTCAACCAGAGCAGGGCATTAACATAATGAAATATTATTTTGTGATTAAAAAGTGATAAATAAGAAATATTCATGGAAATATGGAAAAACTTACATGAGATGATATACGGTAAAATAAGTAGAACCAGAAATACATATAGACATACACACATATATACACACACATATAAACATACATATACATATATATGTACATATACAAATGTACATATTGTACTGGGCAGCTAGGTAACACATTGGATAAAGAGCTGGACCTGAAGTCAGGAAAATAATCCTTCTGAGTTCAAATCTAGCCTCATACACTTACTACCCCTGTGACCCTGGGTAAGTCTCTGAGATGCATAAATTCATTTGGACATTCTGACCTTGCTCAATACACCTGCAATCTGATTCTAATTAATCTTATTCCTAGCCAGACTTTGAAGGACTGTTTATGATGTTTGCACATGGGAGGGCACCACTCCTCCCTAACTAAGCATTTCTAAACAGGAATGCTCTCGAGGATGTCTTGAGGACAGCTCCTTTCCCACAGATCACACATTTAATTGGCAAAATGCCTTCTTGGTTAAAAGTAAGTACTAAAGGCAGGTAGTCCTGAATTATTTCTGGGAATCTTCCCCATGGTGGGGATGCCTAGTCCAGGCCTTCCTTTCGAGACTCTGCTGGCTGACCCAGGACACCCCAGCCTTGTGGTCCAGATGGAGATAATTTGGCTGTTGGTGCTGATCAGATGTGGTAA
The DNA here is from genome assembly GCF_028372415.1 of Notamacropus eugenii. Lineage (NCBI taxonomy): Eukaryota > Metazoa > Chordata > Mammalia > Diprotodontia > Macropodidae > Notamacropus > Notamacropus eugenii. The sequence continues at coordinate 289,979,340 of NC_092873.1, read as the reverse complement.
GATTGGATAACTATTGAGACTCACTGACTGTGACATAACTACAGAGACTCACTGATGGTGACATAACTATTGGGACTTACTGATTGAGACCTATTTTATTAATAAATATTTGTAATAATTAGTAATTAGTAACAATATTAATAACAATTAATAATAACTAATAGTAAAAATAATTAATAAATATTAGTAAAATACAAAGTAAATAGTAAGTAATTAGTAATAATAAACTAATTAGTAAAATTAGAACTAATACTAATTAGTAATTAGTAAAATATAATTAATAAATATAGTAATAATATACATATATATATAAACTTGAGACTGTCATTTCTGAACCAATGCAAACTGAAACTAAATTAAGCTGCAGAAAATAAAGTTGCTTTGCAACACACTCTCTTAACCATTTTCACCTCAGTTTCCTCATCTGTAAAATGAGCTGGAGAAGGAAATAGCAAACCACTTCAGTAACTCTACCAAGAAAACTACAAATGGAGTTAAGAAGAGTCTTGAAATGACTAATAGCGGAAATAACATACTGTATGACATTGACTAAATCTTCAAACTATGTAAATGTTAATTATTATTAAGAAGAAAAATTTTAGGTACGTAAGTGATAGGTGATAGTCTTGGAGTCAGAAAGAATTTATTTCAAATCCTGCCCTGGATACTTATTAGCTGTGTGACCCTGGGCAAGTCACTTAACCACTCTCAGCCACCATTTCTTCATCTGTAAAATGGGGGTAATAATAGCAATTACCCTCCACCGGATTGTTGTAAAGATCAAATGAGATAGTCTATGTAAAAACACTTTCCACACAGAAGTTAATATGAACAATTTTGATTGTACAAATTTAAGAGGTTTTGCACAAATAAAACCAATACAGCTGCAATTATAAGGAGAGCAAGCAATTGGGGGAAAAGATCTTTGCAGAATGTTTCTCCAAAAAAGCCTCATTTCTAAGATGCATAGGGAGCTGATTCAAGTTTATAAGAACAAGAAACATTCCCCGATTGATAAATGGTCAAACTAGTACAGTTTTCAGGGAAAGAAAGCCAAACTATCAACAGCCAAATGGAAAAAATGATCATTTGCTCAACCTCAGCCTCAGTTTTCTCATCTGTAAAATGAGGATTACCCTACTTCACAGAATTGTCACAAGAAATAAATGTGATAATACACATAAAGCATTTTGCAAATCTTAGATAAACGTGATCGATTAATATTATCACACAGCACAACTACAACAGGATTAAGTCTACTTCTCTCTAAGGCAACAGTATGTGAAAAAAAAAAAAAAGAAAAGAAAAGAAAAATTCTAAACACTCTGCCCTTGGATTACCAAGTAGGCAATCCTGATTGTATCAGAGACTCAGCCAGCGCAAGGCTTAATGAGTTGAGAACGATACCTGAAAAGGAAATCCCAGCCACTCAGTTAGCATTAAATCTGGCACAGGAACAGGGAAGGCAACAGGGGGATCAGCAAAGAACAAAGACTCAGTTATTGAATCCAGAGCCCAGATCAGGCTAGATCAGCTTCTCTTAGGATCTTTTGTTCTATGTAAAATGATAGACATTTAAAGATGTCATATATATGCATGCATATAATAGGATAATTATGAGGCAGCGTGTCAGAGTGAATAAGAAGCCAGTTTCTGGGTAGGGAATACTTGGATTAAAGTCCTTCCTCTGATCCTCTTCCAACTACACAACCCCAGATAAGTCATTTACAGGTTATTAACTCTGTGATGATAAGTTACAATGCAGGCATCAATCTTCATTGGTAGAGAAAGTTTCCTCTCTGAAAGTTCTCTACATCAATGAAGTCACAGGCTCAATTTAAAAAAAGAAGATAGCTACCCAAACCCATGATCATGTTTTGGTAATTGAACTCTGGAATCTGTGAGTTACAACTACCATGACCATGATGGTGGTAGTGCACATTTGTAAGTTCTGCTGTTGGAGAGGGCTGAGCCAGCTGAATTGTTTGAGTTTGGGAGTTCTGAGCTGCAGTGGGACTAAACCTGATTGAGAATCTGCACTAAGTCTGGCACAGATACAGTGAACCCCTGAGAAGAGGGCTAAGGAGGTGAGGACCAATCCAAGTAGGAAACGAGACAAGTTAAAGTTTCCATGCCAATCAATATTGGGATCAGGTCTGTGAAATACAAAAAGTTTTATTATTGTTGCTGAGTCATTTCAGTTGTGTCTAACGCTTCATGACTCCATTTGGGGTTTTCTTGGCAAAGATCCTGAAGTGGTTTGCCATTTGCTTCTCCAGCTCATTTTTTACAGATGAGGAACTGAGGCAAACAGGGTTAAGTGACTTGCCCAGGGTCACACAGTTAGTAAGTATCTGAGACCAGATTTGAACTCAGGAAGATGAATCTTCCTAATTCCAAACCCCATGTGCAATCTACCATGTCACCTACCTGTCATGCCCTTACTTCCAGCCTAGTTGAGATAGGGAGATTCAGTCTCAAAACAAACAAATAAGTTACCATGATTCTGGAAAGCTCACCTAGGCTTCCATGTCTTGTGCCTCAAATGGGTGTGTTTGCCTACATTTCCACAGCAACAATGAGAATAGTCTGTGGCTGAGATCTAAAGAAGATAAGAATATGAGGTTCCAGAGAACATGGTAGCCAGAGAAGACTACCAGGAGTTTCTAGAGAACATGATAGCCAGAGAAGATTGACAGAAGTTTCTAGAGAACATGGCAGCCAGAGGTGAATATGAGAAGATTGTGGAGAACATGATAACCAGAAGGGAATGTGAGGAGGTTCTAGAGAACATGGTAGTCAGAGGGGAATGTGAGGAAATTCTAGAGGCCATGCTAGCCAGGGAGGAACATGGGAAGATTCTAGAAAATGTGATAACTAGAGAAGAATATAAAGTTTAGGATGCTTTGGGTTTGTGACAGAAGCTGCCCTGGTGGTATTAACTTAATCTGCACCTGATTACATCAGATTAGGGAACTCCTAGTATGGAAGCTACCTCTACCACAACAGGTTGTCAACCCCTCTTACACATATAGTCTCAGAGGGCTGGCTGGAATGCTCATGCTCATAGAGTCAGTGTATGTGAGAAGCAGGATTTGAAACCCAGGTCTTCCTGATTTTAAGACCAGCTTTCTATCCACTCTCTCACACTGCCTCTTGATGAAAATAATAACAACTGACACTAATATAGCTCTTTAAATCATTTGCTAAACTAGTTTGGTCTAATAAGGAGGAGGCCCAGGAGATTGCACATGGGAGTTAGTAGAAAATGTCCACACTGAGGACATTTCACTTGATAAGGAGAAGTCTTCCTGATAGTCTGGTACCCTGGGAATCCCCTATCACTTTTTCTGGAGGAGGTACTGTTAGTGCAATGACTAGGGAAATAAATGACTCTAAGAACAAATGAACTACAGAGCTAGTAAGTGTGCAGACATTATAAGTGTGAGGCTGTCACATTTAGGGGGAGGACCTAAACGTCCTCAAATGTCATATTTAGCTGGGTTATTTATAGAAGAAAAAGGGAAATGCATGAAACCAGTAGATAATTGGGCTTGCTACAGCCTTACTCTTGGGCATATTTAGTTATTTAAGGAGGGTGGGATCCAAGGTAACCTCTGGATCTTAGGGAGGGCATCAATTCATTGTCAGAATCTTCCAGGTACTATCTTTTCCGTGGATATCTTGCTGCTTGCTTCCCCAGTTCAACAACTAAGACAGGTGGGTGAGCAAATTATACATTTCTCTTTTGTGCCCAAGTGTAGTATTGTTGTAGTCAAATTGGACACCTCTGGTGGTAGTAAGAGGCCACCTTCCAGTAAGAGTGGGTGGGAAGGTTATTCAGATGTGACCCAATTTGCATATCTATTTCTGTGATTGTTCTGTGACTTCTCCCCGTCGCTTTTAGGATAGTGTGAAAGTATCATAAATAAGGAAGGGAACGACTATCCCTAGACCCAATTACTAGTTGGTTAAGTCAAGTGATGAGAACCTTGCAAGAAAATGACTGTGTTGGTAAATAGCTAAACAAATTATGACATACAGCTAGCATTTTTTTTTAGTGTCATAATAAACTAAATTAGCAAACATATAAACTAGAATACAATTAATCTATAAATTCGAATACAATTAGTATTGTACCTTAAGAAATTAGAGAAATTATGAATGTGATAGATTCAGAGAAACCCTGGGACACTTATGCGAACTAATGCAGAACTGGGAGAACAATTTACACAATGACAACAATTATGAAAGAGAAAATAACCACAGCATATTAAAGTTTATGGTGAAAGAATACTAGGTTTAGTCAAATATGTATCTTGACCGCAAGGTGGCACAGTGAACTCAGGAACACCTGAGTAAGTTAAGCTTTAAATTGTACCTATTCTCTGGGCAAGTCAGTTAATCTATCTCAGTTTCAATTTCTTCATCTGTAAGATGGGGATAATAATAACACCTACTTTACAGGGCTACAGTGAGTAGCCCTGTATATGTCAAATGAGATGGCATATGTAAAGTGCTTTGTAAACCTTAAAGGGCCATGTTAATATTTGCCAACAGACAAGCAGCAGACCCTGGTGGGGTAAGGATGAGAGAGAATTTATTGCAACAGTTCTGTAAATCCCTGTGGACAACAAGTACAGTCATGCTCATCTGCATTCTTTGGACGGAATAAACAATATTTCATGGACACATATGTGCTATTAATTTTTTTAAATGTATAGAGAGCTTACTATGATTGATAAAAATAGAAATTAACTTTCAAGCATTGCTGATTCATAACTGTCTGTTATTCTGTTTGTGTTTGTCCTTCGTTGGCAAAGAAGACCATGCCATCAGAGAAATGATGACATGACTTGCACTTGACTTTGTTTTGAGTGAGGGAGGGCTGTGCAGGTCCCCAGCCTCACTTCCCCTCCAGAGCCATCTGAATCCAGTGACCCTGGTATTATGTATTTTCTCAGTCAATGGATGCAAATAGGACTGTGACTGTCACATGGAGGTCCTTGATATTTGGAAAGTTAAATGATATCTTTTACTTCTGGTCAAAGATGATGCCATGAAAGTTTCCACTCAAATCAACTTAAATCTTCCTAAAATTTCCTCAAGGATCAAAAGAAAGCGAGCCCGAAAAAACAAAAGGTCAACACATTTTAAAAAATAAATAAAAAAGAAAATACCGCAAGTTAATTTCTACCAGAACAAAAGACATAATCGCAAAGTACTACATCTTGGGTCTCCAGCTCAGAAGTGTCCTCTGTTCTAGCTCTGGTTCTGCCCTATTTTGGGTCCTGGAGGGAAATGGAAAGGTCAGATCAGACCAGTTTCCCATCTCAGTCTCTACCCAGTTGGAGCTGGGTTGGAGAACTACTTGTTAGATTTTCATTGTGAGCATTTTCATCTCAGAAATTAACAAATTCTACCAAATGAGGACTTGATTTATTGTTTTGCTGATTGCCTAGACTTAAGAAAGTGATGGAGGAAAATGTAAATAATGTAGGTTAGACCTAAAAGTGCATCTGTAACATTTTTTTGGAAGGGTTGTTCTTAAATATTTACTAGCACAATACTTCCTCCATCCCATCTTTACCTCAGATCCCAGAGGCACTTTTACTCCTGGGACCACAATGAAGGGGAAGGTCCTCAGTGCTACTAGCAGGGGTAGCCAGCTGTCTGACTCCAGACTGAAGACTGAAGCCCTTCCCTGGCTATGAGAAGGCCTTTGCTACTACCATGGGTCCTGTGCTGAGGGATCAACATAGCAATGACTCTATTGATTATAGAAAGAAGCCAGTGAGAGAACCTTACTAGCTATTGGCAGTGAAGAGACTAAAGAAACAAGTAAACCTAAGAAACTCCCAAAATAAAAAAAATTAGAGGTTAAGAGAACCTCTGAAGAAGAGAACATCTTTGTAATTATGACAAGTAGGTGCCCAGAAAAGCATGTGGACTGGCAACAGAAATTCTAAGAATGGATGGGAGATGTATTAGAAAAATGAAGGAAGAAAGAAATGAGAAATGGAAAAATAATGAGTGAAATTAGAGTTCTTGAGGCTAATTTTGGAAGAAAAAGAAGCAGAAGAAGGAGGACAAAGAGGAGGAGACAGCAGAACATCATTTGTTATGGAGCAAAGTTTAGGAGCAAAACAAGGATGTGCGTGGTCAAGGTTATTGTACAATGTAGTTGTAGAAATGCTAACTACAGCAATAAGACAGGAAAGAGAAATTGATGAACTTTTACTTAGAACATCTCAGAGAGTCAACAAAACTCGGAGCAGGATATAGAATAAACCCACATAACCATCACCTTTTCTATATTTTACTAATACAATCCAGGCGGAGGAGGAAATAGAAAAATTCCATTTAAGAGAACTACAAAATATGTAAACTATCTGAGAATTAACCTATGGAGACACACTCAGAACTTACATGAATCCAACTACAAAACATTATTATGCAGAAGTAACAAGAGCCTTATAATTAGAGAGATTGGTGCTGTTCATAGTTATGCTTCACCAATATTTTAAAAAAGAAATTACCTAAATTAATTTACATTAATACATACATTAACATAATATACAATATGTGTAATATATCAGATATATTATAAAATAAATGTATAGATTTAGTACCATACTAATCAAATTACCAAAGGATTTTTTTATAGAAGTAAAGATAATAACAAAATTCATCTGAAGGTAACAGTGTGGCAGAAACTAGGCATAGACCAATGCCTGACACTGTACACAAGAATAAAGTCCAAATGGGTACATGATCCAGGTATAAAGATTGATACTATAAACAAATCAGTGGAGTAAGGAATAGTGTATTTATCAGATTTATGGAGAAGGGAAGAATTTTTGACTAAACAAGAGACAGAAAACATTATGAAGTGCAAAATGGATAATTTTGATTACATTAAATCAAAAAGGTTTTGCATAAGCAAACCCAATGCAACCAAGATTAGGAGGGAAGCAGAAAACTGTGGGAAAGAATTTTTGCAACTAGTGTCTGTGATAAAGGCCTCTTTTCTAAGATGTATTGAAAATTGTATCAAATGTACAAGAATACAAGTTGTTCCCCGATTGATAAGTGGTCAAAGGATATTAACAGGCAGTTTTCAGAGAAAGAAATTAAAGCTATCTATATTCATATGAAAAAATACTCTAAATCACTATCAATTAGAGAGATGAAAATCAAAACAACTCTGAGAAACCACATCACACCTATCAGATTGGCTAACATGACAAAACAGGATGATGAAAAATGTTGGAGAAGATGTGGGAGAGTTGGAACACTAATTCATTGTTGGTGGAGCTGTGAGCTGATCCAACCATTCTGGAGAGCAATTTGGAACTATGCCCAAAGGGCTACAAAAATATGCATACCCTTTGACCCAGCAATCTCACTTATAGGACTGTATCCCCAAGAGATCATAAAAATGGGAAAGGGTCACACATGTACAAAAATATTTATAGCAGCTCTCTTTGTGGTGGCCAAAAACTGGAAATCAAGGGGATGGCCATCAATTGAGGAATGACTGAATAAATTGTGGTATGTGAATGTAATGGAATAAGATTGTGCTGTAAGAAATGATGAACAGAGAGAGGCCTGGAAAACTTATATGAACTGATGCTGAGTGAAAGGAGCAGAACCTGGAGAACTTTGTACACAGCAACAACTACAGTGTGTGAGGATTTTTTCTGGTAGACTTAGTACTTCATTGCAATGCAAGGACTTAAAAAATTCCTAATGGTCTCTTAAGGCAAAATGCCTTCCACATACAGAGAAAGAACTATGGAATTCGATTGCAGAATGTAGCAGATCATTTTCTTTTTTGTTATAGTTTGGTTTGTTTTATGATTTCTCCCATTCATTTTAATTCTTCTATGCAATATGACTAAGGTGAAATGTATTTAATAGGAATGTATGTGTAACTATATAAAATTGTATGCCATCCCACGAAGGGACAGGGGAGATGGGGGGGGGGGGGAAAGAGGGGAAGGGAGGGGAAAATAATCTAAGTTATATGGAAGTGAATGTAGAACACTGAAAACAAATAAAAGAAAAGAAAAAAAGAAAAAATTCATCTGAAGGAACTAAAAGTAAAAAAACTCAAAGGAAAAAATGAAAAACGTCAAAATGAAGAGACCCTAGCATTATCAAATTCAAACTATATCATATAGTAACAATCATTAAAATTCTTTGGTATGCTTAAAAAATAGAAAATGTATTAATAGAACAGACTATGTAAGCATATCTCAGAAGAGCAGAACATAGCAGCTCCGTGTTCAATAAACCCAGCATAGCACAGTTTGAATTATTGTTCTCAGGGGATTGTGCATGTAGGATTCCCCTGGAAACTTCTGGGGACTCAGTGATAGGGCCCCTTGGGGACTTAATGTCTTCTTCTGGCCATGTGGTCACTCATGATTGAAAAGACTTGTTACTTACAAAAAACCTAAGTGGTCCCTTGGTTCTTCCACACCCCTATGAAAATGGAACCAGGAAAGGGGCCGTGTTAGCTAAAAAGAGAGACAACTTCCTGATCCCGCTCTTCCGTTTACTTTCCAGATGGCACCATGTAACTCTAAGACTTTCATTGAAAGATAAGAGATGAACTGGGTTTTTCCCATCACAGCATCATTAAACTGCTATTTAATGCTACTGTTTAATACTGTGTGTAACTCCTTAGAGTAGGGAGATATCCTCCCCCCTCCCCTAGGGAATCTGAGCTGGGTCCTTATATGCCTGTTCTCCTTTGTGTTTCCTTTCCTGAATAAGTGACCAAGTGTCAGAACTACAGATGCCCAGGGCCAGAGGCAACCTCAGGAGTGGAAAAATCTCAAAGTCCTGGGTCTACTGACTGAAGCAGACTGTTGGCAATAGGGAATTTCTTTGTTGTATACCATCACCATCAACAGAAGAAGACCAACTTCGTGGGCTTAATTGCCAGGAGACAGGGATTTTAAGAGAAGTAGCGCAGTCAAAGTGCAATGTAAAACACCTACCCAGCAATACTGTAAACTACTTTTATGTTCTGATGAGTTTTGCATAACAGCCTCCCAGCAGATTGAAACAATAGTTTTAAGTTATTAACTCTGTTTTTAGATATTCTATCAATGTATGTTCTGAATCTTTTATATTAGTATTTCTCTTTTTTGCTTATGGGAATAAACCTCCTTTCCATAATTGGTTATTATTGTATATTGAGGGCATTTTGACTAAATAAAATTAAAATGTTTTTACATAAACTATAAATAGCTCCACACGTTGTAAAGCAAGAAAAGAAAGAACTGACTGAAAAAATAAATTTTACCAGAAAGCATGTCTAATACCCAAGATATATAGATAATTCATAAAATAGCAAAAACCATTGTCCAGTAGACAAAGGATACTAACAAGTCATTCTCTGTCTCTCTTTTTCTCTCCCTTCCTTCCTCCTTTCTTTTCTTCCTCTCTTTTGTTCTTCCTTCCTCTTTCTTTCTCTTCTTCTTGTTTTTAGACTGAGGTTAGATGTCCTCTGGCCACTTACAGGTCTCATCCAACCACTGATTGGCATAAGAGCTTTGTCCTGCTCCACTTCCAACCTGGGTTCCTTGAACCTTCCTAGGGCATCCTGGTTATCAGCCCCTGTTCAAGGGATTCACCATATTGGTGGTAAACTTTGTTCAGACACCCAGTTGACTTAGGTCATTGCAATTTAGAGCTCCTGAGCTTAAGTAAACCACCATCCTCAATTTCCCCAGTGGAAAGGATCACAGACATGCACTACCATGCCTGGCTGATAGACAATTTTTAAAAAATACAAATGATCAACAATCATATGAAGAGATACTCTAAATCACTAATAATGAGAAATGCTAATTAATTTTCCCTTATGCCTATTATATGGGCAAAAATAACAAACGGACAAAAATGGCAGATATTGGAGGAGTTACATGGATTTAAGGGCATGGCAATTTACTGTTCATGGAACTATGAACCATTCTAGAACATTATTTGAAACTATATTAGAAATTTGGAAAGATTTGTATGAACTGATGCAGGTAGATACGAGCAGGATAACTTATACAATGATCAAATTAGTGAATAGGAAAATGACAGTGAGAGATACAAGAACATGAGTAATGATAATCTAGCACATATAAAGTACTTTATAATTTTCAAATTTTACAGTTTATTTTATCTGGGTCTTATAAATACCATGCGAGGTATGTGCTATTATTATCCACATTTGACAGATGAGAAAACTGAGACTGAGAGGTCAAATTACTTGTCCCAAATCACACAACCATTAAGTGTCTGAAGCAGAATTTCAACTCTGGTCTTCTTGATTCCACATTTAACTCTCTATCCATTAAACCAGCTGCCAGGTGGAACCAAGATGGCAGAGTAACAGCACACACTTTCTAGAGCACTGCCCCCAAGCCCAGCCTAATACCTGTAAAAAATTGCTCTAAACAAATTCTGGAGCTGTAGAACCCACAGAATGACAGAGTGAAGCAAATCTCCAGCCCAAGACAGCCTGGAAGGTCACCAGGAAGTGTCTATTGCTCCACACAGGGGAGCAGGGCATAGTCTAGCATGGGCCACACTGGCCCAGATGGGACCTGAGCAGGCCTTGGGGAGACTGAATCTCTTGAACCAGTGGCAGTTTCCAGACTTCAGGACTCCAAAATGCTGATGACAAATTGGAAGGTCAGTGGAAAAAGCCTAATGGGAACAGTGCAGGAGAATGGAGTGGTCTGGCCCCAGCCCCAGGGCAACTGAGGGAGAAGGGGATGAAGGAACCCATGGCAGCCACAGCAGCAGCTGGCACAGAGATAGCTACTATTTCTGGAGCTCTAGGCCCCACAGATTGTGGGGGGATTGAGTGGTTGAGAGTACACCCCCACCCCCACTGGAAGCAGAGAACTACCTTGACAAAGAGATTGAAAGTCAAGTAAATGACTGGGAAAATGAGCAAAAACTGGAGAAAGAATCAGACTATACAATCTTACTTTGGGGACAAAGAGGACCAAAGCATGCAAACAGAAGAAAACAAAGTTAAAGCACCTCCATCAAAAGCCTCCAAGAAAAATATGAATTGGTCTCAGGCCATGGAAGAGCTCTAAAAGGATTTTGAAAATCAAGTAAGAGAAGTAGAGCAAAAATTGGGAAGAGAAATGAGAGTGATGCAAGAAAATCATGATAAACGAGTCAAAAACTTGCTAAAGGAGACCCAAAAAAAATGCTGAAGAAAGTAACACTTTAAAAAATAGACTAACCCAAATGGCAAAAGAGATCCAAAAAGCCAATGAGGAAAAGAATGCCCTAAAAAGCAGAATTGGCCAGATGGAAAAGGAGATTCAAAAGCTCACTGAAGAAAATAATTCCTTAAAGATTAGAATGGAGCAGATGGAAGCTAATGACTATGAAAAATCAAGAAATTATAAAACAAAACCAAAGGAATGAAAACATAGCAGACAATGTGAAATATCTCATTGGAAAAACAACTGATCTGGAAAGTAGATCCAGGAGAGACAATTTAAAAATTATAGGACTATCTGAAAGCCATGACCAAAAAAACATATTACCTTTCATGAAATTATCAGGGAAAATGCCCTGATATTCTAGAACCAGAGGGTAAAATAAATAGTGAAAGAATCCACAGATCACCTCCTGAAAGAGATCTGAAAAGAAAAACTCTTAGGAATATTGTAGCCAAATTCCAGAGTTCCCAAGTCAAGGATAAAATATTCCAAGCTACCAGAAAGAAACAATTCAAGTATTGTGGAAATACAAACAGGATAACACAAGATCTAGCAGCTTCTACACTAAGGTATCAAAGAGCTTGGAATATGATATTCCAGAAGTCAAAGGAACTAGGATTAAAACCAAGAATAACCTACCCAGCAAAACTGAGTATAATACTTCAGGGGAAAAATGGTTATTCAATGAAATAGAGGACTTTCAAGAATTCTTGATGAAAAGACCAGAGATAAATAGAAATTTTGACTTTCAAACACAAGAATCAAGAGAAGCATGAAAAAGTAAACAGGAAAGAGAAATCATAAGGTACTTACTAAAGTCGAACTATTTACATTCCTACATGGAAAGATAACATTTGTAACTCTTGAGACTTTCCTCAATATTTGGGTAGTTGGAGGGATTATATACATATTGACAGAGGCCACAGGGTGAGTTGAATAGAAAGGGATGATATCTAAAAAAATAAAATTAAGAAATGAGAAAGGAATATATTGGGAGGAGAAAGGGAGAAATGGAATGGGGCAAATTATCTCTCATGAAAGAGGCAAGAAAAAGCTTTTTAATGGAGGGGAAGATGGGGGAGGTGAGAGGGGAAAAGTGAAGCTTACTCTCATCACATTTGGTTTAAGGAGGGAATAACATGCACACTCAATTTGGTATGAAAATCTATCACTACAGGAAAGTACGGGAGAGGGGGAAAAGTAGGGTGTGAGGGGGATGATAGAAAGGAGGGCAAAGGGGAGGAGGGGGTAATTAGAAGTAAACACTTTTGGGAAGGGACAAGGTCAAAAGAAAGAATAGAATAAATAGGAGGCAGAATAGGATGGAGGGAAATATAGTTAGTCTCTCACAACATGACTTTTATGGAAGCTTTTCGCATAACTACACATATAGCCTGTATTGAATTGCTTGCCTTCTTGGGGCGGGGCGGGGGGAGAAGGAGGAAGGGAGAGAAGTCAGAACTCAAAGTTTTAAAAATGAATGTTAAAAATTGTTTTTACATGCAACTGGAAAATAAAAAATGCAGCTAATGGGGCATAGAAATCTATCTAGCCCCACAAGAAAAAAGAAGAGATGGGGATAAGGGAAGGGAGGGGTGTGATAGAAGGGAGGGCAGATTGGGGGAAGGGGTAATCAGAATGCACGATGTCTTGGGATAGGGGAGGGAAGAGATAGGGAGAAAATTTGGAACTCCAAATCTTGTGGAAACTAAAAATAAATAAATTAATTAAAAAAAAAAACAGCTGCCAAAACAATAATTAGTGCAATTGTTCATCTTTATTTCAGGGGAATGCTCATTAAGTATGCTTTCCACCTCTTGACAGAGAGGTAGTAGACAATAAGAACTGAATAAAACATATATTGCCTAAGATGGGTAATATGTTTGTTCTTTTTAACTATACTTAATTGTTAAAAGGGAGTGTTCTATTTATGGAGGGGCAGAGTTGACACTAAGAAGTGACAATCATATTTAAAAAACATTTAAAAACATTTTTAAGGGTTATCATAATTTTAAAAAGGTAGGGAACTTCTGGGATCCTCTTTAGGAACTCAAGTTCAAAACCATAACAGAAAAGATGAAATGATGGTCAGAGGATCTAAAAGGATTTGATTTAATAAAAAATGAAATTTTGACTATATAATTATAAATAATATTAATTCAGAAGAAAGGAGTGGTATCTAGAGAAACTGATACAGTTGCATAAGGAGCTCTCTGATGGACTCAGATTTTTTTTTAAAGACTTCTTTACCTATATTGAATCCATAGTTACCTATTTCTATCATTCATCCTTTATTTTTATTTCTACTGGACCTACAATTAGTTGTTTTACTCCTAATTTGCCTTTAATAATAGATCCATATAATTTGGAGTTAGAATGGACTTGAGAGGACACTTAGTCCAAACCTCTCACTTTAGATATAAGGAAGTTAAAGCCAGAGAGGAAGAGGGACTTGTCAATGATCTGGGTATAGACAGGATGAAACACGGTACTCATCTCATGATAGGTGACGGACTCAGAGTGCAGGCTGAAAATTTTTTTTAACGGCCAATGAAGGAATTTGTTTTGCTTGAATTTACATGTTTCTGAATTATAGTCAAGCACTTAGATATTCATGCACCTACATCTATAAATTCATCCATACCACAAGGACCTGGGATTGATGTGAGCTCTTTCTTAACTGATGCAGAAGGCATTTCATCTATAACTGACAATCTTAGAGAGTTGCCCAAGATATGTATACATGCATGTATATGAACCTCCACGTATATTCATCAACACACTTATGTTGTTCACCCATCATCACAATGCTATCACCTGCTGTAATACTTTTCCTTTGTTGTGTCCCCGATTAGTCAGTCACTGACAGCTCTTGAATAACTTTGCATAATCCAGGGACCCCATAAAAAGCTGAAGAAGAAACTGCACTACAACTGTTCTTTTGCTACTCTGTGTATGCATTATATCAGTATGCACATATAAACTCACACAGTGCAAAAGACCAACTTGTTCTGATGTCAATAAAGTAGGAAATGGCAATTGTTTGGTTGCTTTACTTCTATCCTATTCTTTGTGACTTCATTTGGGGTTTTCTTGACAAAGATACTGGAGCCATTTGCCACTTCCTTCTCTGGCTCATTTTACAAGTGAAGAAACTGAGGCAAACAGAGTTAAGTGACTTGCCCAGGGTCACACAGCTAGTAAATGTCTGAGGTCAGATTTGAACTTAGGTCTTTCAAACTCAGCACTTTATCCACCATGCCACTTAGCTGTCCCAACAATAAATAGATCAATTATTATTCTGGATTGTCAACTGTGATCACAGATTCACAATATTAGAGGTGGAAGAACTCCTGTAGTGCACCCTACCTCATTATACAGGTAAGAATACCGAGGCACCCAGGAGGTTAGAGATAGAATTGAAACTAGAACTAATCTCCTGACTCTCTAATTTTTATTTCCTCGAGCCGAAGCCCCTATAGATTATGGTAGTCTTTGTTGGTGGTCATTAGAAGAAGCAACATGGAGACAAAAGATGTGGTCTGAGTCCTAGATCACATACTTAGTAGTTTTGTGAGGAGAAGCAATATCTTTGAAAAAAACCACCCCTATCTCCTCAAGGTTATTACTAGAACTCTGAAGGAGGAAGTAATCTTCCTCCCTCTGGGGACCCAGCCCCCCAGTGTGAGGCTCCTGGGACTTGAGCTGAGCTTTGTAATTAGTTGTTTGAGAAATGGTGATAATGTGAACCATTCCTCAAGGACAGGGTAGTCAGATGACACAGTGGATGCAGCGCTGGACCTGAAGTCAGGAAGACTCCTCTTTCCAAACTGAAATCTGGCCTCAGACATGTGCTAGCTGTGTGACTCTGTACAAGTCACTTAGACAAGTTTGCCTCAGTTTCCTTATTGTGAAATGAACTGGAGAAGGAAATGACAAACTGCTCCAGTATCTTTGCCAAGAAAACCCCAAGAGGAATCATGGAGAGTCAAACAGGACTGAACAACAACCTCCAGGGCAGGGTAAAATTCAAAGAGAGAAGGAAAGTGAAGAGTCTGCTTGTTCAGGTGTGTTTATTTTTCTTAACACGGAAGTAGAAGAGACACTACTTTGGTATATGGTTATATCATAGTAGTTACCATTGTTTAGTTGCCTTGCTTGTCCAATCTACAGATTTCCTTCAGAGAATTTTCCATTCCCTACTCTAGTTGTACGATTTGCATCATCTAAGCCCAGAGACAGCCCAGAGAAAATCTTGCTCTAACATCAGTCTCCACCCTCATCCCACTCAGGACTCACTGCCTCTAGGCTACTAGGAACCAGCTTGGGTTATCCAAACTCAAGACCTGAGAGAGCTTCCATGTGGTAGGGTGGAAGAGGATTCTGGGAAGAGAAGTGTGTATATGTCCCAAGTCAGGCTCCTCAGGAGAGTGCTCTAGTGAGGGCTGTTGGGAGATACAGAAGACACAATATCATTGGGGAGATTTGGTGAGTCCAGGCAAAAGACAGACACTCATGGGATCAAAGGGATTAGAGCAAAAAGAGACTTTGGGCACCAGCCAGTCCTACTCCCTCATTTTACCAGTGAGGACACTGGGAGTCAGCAAAGAGAAGCAACTTGCCCAAAACCCCACTAACTGGTTAGTTTCAGGGTTAGGAATCAAACTTAGGTCTCCAGACTCCTCATACCAGTTCTTTCTTTGTTTTCATTTGTTTCTTTTTTCTTTCTTTCTTTCTCTCTATCTCTTTTTTGTTTTTGACTTTTTCTTTTCCTCCTTCCTTCCTTCCTTCCTTCCTTCCTTCCTTCCTTCCTTCCTTCCTTCCTTCCTTCCTTCCTTCCTTCCTTCCTTCCTTCCTTCCTTCCTTCCTTCCTTCCTTCCTTCCTTCCTTTCTTCCTTCCTCTCTCCCTCCTTCCCTCTCTTTCTCTTTTCCCATTTTCCATTATTATGAAGCTAATAATAACCAGTAAACACAAACACTTCAGTATACAAAGAACCAAAAATAGAATTGTATATGAAACCATGAATGGTTATGTGGTTTGTTTTTTTAATTATACATAAAATTTAAACAAAGCAGTAAACCGAATTGCCCCATTCTGTGACCCTTTCTGATCTTTTCGTTTTGTGTATTTTTTTTGTTTTATTGATACTTTTCCCTTTTCCTTTTCTTTGCATCTTTGTCACTATGTACTAATTTGCTCTCTATCAGTAGGACCCTCCCTTGTAATAAATTCAAATAGCTACACAAAAGAAATCAGCACGTTAGCTACATCACACCTCATTCTGCGCCTGTACTCGGCTCTCTTTGCGCTATTCTAGTTACCACGGTACGATCAGATACAGAATTTTAGACACGAATGTCCAGGAGTAAGGGTCAAGGACAGGGTGGGGCATGGAGTTAAAATTCCCACAGAGCCTTTGAGCCTCACAAGGTTTCTGACAGGTGTGAGTCAGAGAAGTAAGTATGGGGAAGGGAGAGGGTGGAAAAAAATCTATCTAGTAGCAGAGGGAGGTGGCACCCTCTGGTGGTTTGTGGGAGGCTCAGCGCTTGGATTATGTCATTGGTGATCCAGCTGAATAAAGGGAAAGGGAAGGGAAAGGCTATGAATGTGGTTTTAAGAAACTCTTTAGGCCTCAGATTCCTCATCTGAAAAGTGAATTCTGTTTGTACTAGGTAATCTGTGAGCCTCTTTCCAGCTCCAAAACTGACTTCTATAGAAAAAGGCACTGGATCAAAGGTCCTGGAAGGGGGAGAGAATATCTGAAGTCAGGTTAAAGGGAAAATTAAAAGAAATAAAAAGAAAATGATCATTTTGAAAAAGGGGAAAGTGACGATGATAGTCCTCAAGAGCAGATAATCTAAAATATTTCTTTTTGGATTTGGCAATAATGATTTTTTTTTCTCCAAGGAGACTTGCCTTCCTACATATGTTTTGCTAAGTATCATATTAAAATAAACACACATCTTGAAAATGCATCAGAGATGAGCTGGGTAGCAAGAAATGAAGCTGGGATTCAGCATCTATTTCAGAAAAGTCATAAGTTCAAAGAAAGGTAGAGCAAAATCTGTTTTGGATGGTTTAACATAGAACACTAGTAGTAGAAGTGTTACAGTTCATCTAGGTCAATTCCCCTCATTTTATTGGTGAGAAAGTTGAGACCAAAAAGCACCAAGTGACTCACTGAAAGCCACCCATTTAGCTAGTAGCAGCATTGACTTGCTTAATAGTGGGGAGCTTGCCTAGATGACTTATTGGGGTTAGTGATTTTGTGGTTCTGAGCAGACTGTGAATAAGGATGTTGTATAAAGTGGTTATTAGGTGAAAACCTCACATGGGAACCTAAACTCATACAGGATGTGGGCTGGTGTCTGGGGGCCTCTTACCTTCCTAGCTTACCTAGAGACCTGCAAGTACCTTTGTTTCAACAGTGATCATACGTGGGCTACTATGAGTTAGAACCACAGCTGTTTCCAGGTCACTGCTGCTGGGGACCAGGCAGTGAGCGAGTCAGAACCTAGAAGAGGAGGAAGTAGCTCAACGCGCACATATGATGAGCCCTTAATCCTCTTTACCTTAAAACTACACAAAGCTGAGACTCCCCTGGGTGCATTTTACCTTTAGCCACATCTCCTCAGGGTACCATACTGTCACTCTTTTTGCTCTCTAAGACTGTCTTGGAAAGGACACTTACATTAAAATACTGCAAACTGGTAAAGCACATAAGTGATTGGCCTCAGTCATGCCCCACTTCTGTAGGGATGCCCACACACCACTGTCACCCCAGCCTAGGATACCAAAATAAGAAGTAAAGATGTATTTGGAGCACAATGATATGGAGTTCCACTCTACACACTGTTATCCACATAATGATTAAAGACTGGAAACCTGTGATTTAGCCCATGTAGTCTTAATTTGGTGCCCACAGATTCTCAAAGTAGATAGATGTCAGAGGGTCTACGAACTTGGATGAAAAAAATTACATCTTTACTTCAATATAATTGTTTTATTATGTAATCTTATGTATTTTATTTTATAGATTTAAATGTTCTGAGAAAGAGTTCATAAGCTTTACCAGACTTCCAAATGGGTCCATGAAACACACACAAAAAAATAAAGAATCCCTTATGTCCCAGGAGATAGGATTATGGGTAAAATGAATCATATTGATGACATGAAATCTGAAAGAATAATGATGGCTAACTATGAAAGATCTAGCTGCTCTGATCAATACAATGTTCCAAGGTAATTTCAAAGACTCACAATGAAAAATGCTCTCTGCCTCAGAAAGAGAACTGATAAACTTTAAATACAGACTGAAGTTCATTGTTCTTCACTTTTTTTAGCTTTTTCATAACATGACTAATATATGTTTTGTATGACCACATATATAATGAATATCATATTGTTTGCCTTTTCAATAAGTGGGATGGAGGTAGAAGGAAGAAGAGAATTTAGAACTCAAATTTTTTTTAAATGATGGTATAAAAATGTAATTGGGAAATAGTTAACAAAATAATTAAAATACAATAAAACATAAGAAAAAGAATCATTGATTTAGTCCTTTGGGAGATGCAGGAATTGAGGCTCATAAAGGTAAAAAAACTTACCCAAGGTCACACAGCAATACTTCAACACTCAGATCCTCTGGTTGCCAGTACACCATCATTTATAATTCAGCCTGGTGCTTCTCCATCATTCTTCTCTGAATCATGATCTGTGCTAATACCATGGCTATATGAAGTGCCATCTAACATGATGTTTACATATAAGCAAGTTAATTTGACTTTTCTAGACCTTAGCTCCTTCCTCTGTTAAATGCAGTGGTTGGGACCTAACAGCCCCAGAGTTTAAAGCAATCTGTACAAGAGGGAAAGAGTCCCAGAGCACTTCAATAGGAAAGTTTGTGGGGCCTCAGAAACTTGTAGTCATTTCTCAGACACAAAAGCCACAGGAGGGCCGGAAGCCCCCAGCACTTTGACCTGAGGTGCTCCAGAGGACCCTGAAGACCACAATACTCTGAACTCAAGGGATCAAAGGCAGATTGAAATCTGCCAGCACTTTGAGTACAGATAAATCAGGGCAGATAGAAGTCAGGAACAGGAGCCCAGGTAATCAAGGGCAGGACCAAGTAGGGCCTGACCATTACATCCACAGCAGGTAGGTGTCACAGTGAACACAGTGAAGGACTTAGGATTGGGAAGATCCAAATTCAAGTCGTGCCTCAAATATTTCCTACCTATACATCATTCGGCAAGTTACTTAATCTCCTAGCCCCAGTTTTCTCATCCATAAAATAGGGATAATAATAATATGTATCTCACAGGGTAGTTGTGAAAATCAAATGAGATAACATGAAAAAAAAGCTTTGCAAACCTTAAAGCACCATATAAATGTTAGCTATTATTGCTATTATCTAAGAATAATGCAGGGGATGAAGTCTTCTTTTTGTAGTAAGTCTCAAATCAGTAGCTGAATCTGGAGAAATGAGTGAACAGAAGAAGACACTAAAAGTCCTAAAGAAATGTGGATTCAGAGATGCCCAAGAGATACAATCAGAAGAAAAGAGTAGCATGATATAACGTAACAGTAACAAACAATCAGAGAAAAATTGCTTTGTCACATGAATTGTAAGAACATACAGAAAAATGAAACACTAGATTAAAAATGAAATTAAAAGTAAAATAATTCTAGAGAAAAGGATTGAAAGGAAACAAATAGCTTAAAATAGAAGGTAAAAAATTTTAACTAAATAGCTGACTTCCCTGAAAATTAAAATGGAGCAAACAGAACCCAATAGCTTCATGAGTTAACAAGAAATAGTTTATGCTTTTAAAAATGAAGCTATATGTGATTAAGATTTACAATTTTCCAAATAATCATTTTTGTTTTTTTATAATAATAGTAATATTTCATTACTGAAGTGCCTTTCCTCTGTTTATTATCTTCAATCTCTCTCGTACATAGCTTGTTTGTACATAGTTGCATGCTGTCTTCCCCATTAGACAGTGAAGTCCTTGAGGCAGAGACTGTCTTTTGCCTTCATTTGTATTTTTAGTGCTTAGCAAAATGACTGGTACATAGTAGGCACTTAATACATGCTTATTGACTGATTCAGATGATCTCTAAGTACACTTTTAGTTTGAAATCTTTGAACCTATAATCTATGAGCCTTCTAGGATCAGCTAGGTGGTGCAGTGGATAGAGCATTGGAGTCAGGAGGATCTGAGTTCAAATCCAGCCTCAGACACTTACTAGCTATGTGACCCTGGGCAAATCACTTAACCCCAATTGCCTCCAAAAACAGACAAAAAGAGGTGGAGTTTCTTATCCAAGGAACAACAGAGAGGCCAGTGTTGCTGGATCATAGAATATGTGGGGCCAGAGGCAGGGGGGAAGGAAGTGTACAGGGTATAAAAACTCTGGAAAGGGCATGAGTATGGAGGAAGCTATTTAGAGTTTTGACCACTAAGCATAGGTTTTTACATTTGATCCTGGAGATGATAGGACACCATTAGCATTTATTAAATGGAAGTGGGTGGGGGGTGACCTGGTTATTTAGGAGGATGATTTTGACAGCTGAGTGTAATATGGACTGGAGTGGGAAGAAACTTGTGACAAAAAACCCAACCAGATGACTCTTGTTCACAGAAAAAAACCGAGTGTAGTGGGCTGGGAGATTTGTGGTTCTGCAGGGTCAGCAAGGCTTAGCAGGGAGAGAGGAAGTGCAGCCTACAACCTGAAGCAATATTTTACAGTCTTGGCATTAATGGAGAAACAAATTTCTTTTCTCAGTTGCCATTTGTTTTGGAAAAGTCACTTTTCCCATGTTATTATATATATGCTACCAAAAGTGCTAGAATTTGCTGTGGAAAAGTGTGCTTTCCCTCCATTTACATGAGCAGCTGCTCTGAAGTGACATGAAACTTTTATCACAGCTACAGATTTTCTAATGCTCCCAAATTATTGAAACAGTCATTTTCATAATAGATTGTTCACTACAAAAACCTATTGCATGTTTGTGTTCCCCAACCCCATAAAGTACAATTTTGAGGTCTGTTTTTTAATTGGGGACACTTTGTTTTCTCAAAAATTAATCTTTCACACATTCCCCAAAAGTTGTAACCGTCATTTGTGTAGAAAGTGATGTAGATGTAAATTTCCACTGAATGAAAGTGGGAAAACTCACTCATTGATTTAGGTGCTGGTAAATCATAGTCATGAATAAGGGAAAGACCTGCTGGTTTAGGTGTAGAGAGTTTGCAATATCTATTAAATGCTTCCGTAGCTCTCTGATGTCAATCTCCATATTATCCTCCTCAGTGCTGCTGTACCCAGCCTAGTCCAAACTATTAAAATGATTTTTTAAAAACTTGAAGTAATGACCTGGGAACCCAGAACACCTGGGTTCCCATTCTGGCTCTGCAACTGCTTCTGTGCAGTATTTAAGCAACTTCTCCTTTTTTCTGTCTCAATTCCTCTCCTCTTAGAGCAACCAGATCCCTTCCTGCAAATTGCTCCCCATCTCTAAGCTTAGGAGGATCACACAGGTTAATGGTCATCAGAGGTGTCAGCCTGCCTAGAGGCAAAGTGATGACCTGGGTGAGTTCTAGATACTTTCAGAACCAAACACTGGGGATTCATAGTTTGACAAAGGATATTCTTTTTGGAAAGTCTTGTTCAGAACTAGAAACATGCCATTGATCACAATGCATACCCTACAGGGTTATTGTGAAGAAAAGACTTGGAAAACTGTGAAGAACTAAAGAAATATAAGCTGTTACTGTTATTGTTATTCATAACAATTAACTAATTTGACTATATGGATCCAGTTCAATAAGCATTTATGTGAACAGCATACTTGCATTACACACTCGAGACTGTTAAGCTTCTTGAGGACAGATCATATAGTACATACTACCTAACACAGTATTGGTTGTATAATACACTTTCAATACACACCATGTCCCAAAAGTCTTAGTGTCATGTTAAGCATTGATATTGATTGATTTATTAGTAAAATTGATTTATTAGTAAAATTTTAATTTGATTTATTAGTAGAAATTAAGAAAACACTAGAGCAATTAGAACTTGGAGGAGGAGAGCAGGCAGGGGAAATCTTCATGGAAAAGTTGAGCTTTGAGTAGGGTTTCTAAGGAAGGGGCAAGCAAAGGTTTGTTTGATATAGAGGGCAATATATCAGGGGAAACTGATCTGGAAGTCAGAAATGCTAGGGTTTTTTTTCCCTTTTCTACCTAAGTAGCTGCATGACCTTGGGCAAATGGCAGAATCACAGAATTTAGAGTTCAAAGGGTCTTCAGTGCTATCTAATTCCAAGTCATTAAAAAAAGAGTAATTCTTTACCGCCCCCCCCTCCCTCCCCAGTATTCTTTACAAGTAGCTTTTTCAACTTCTGCTTGAAGACCTCCAATGAACCCTCCTCTCCAGCAGCTCCTTCCACTTTAGGACAGTTGTAGTTGGGAGGAAGTCTATCCTGAGATCAAGCCTAAATTTGACTCTCTGCCACTTCCATTCATTGCTCCTGTGTTGCCAAATGCAATAAGTGTAGTGCTTCCACATGATAGCTCTTCAAATACTTTACCTTTCTGAGGTTTATTTTCCCAATATGGAAAACAAGGATAATGATATTTGCAATACCTATCTCACTGAAGGAAAGGGTTCTGAAAACCTTACAATGCAGTAGATACATTGGCATTATTGTTCATGCTACTGTTAAAGGCGAGGGAGAATTGCCTACGGAAGGCTCTGACGATCTGGTAATTGGATGAGAGGTGTGCGTAAACCTGCAGCATGGCTTGTGGGGTAGGGGCAGAGCTTGGTGCAGGACACGAGAAGACAGGAGAGTTATCAGAATGAGGTAGGAGTTGTTGGTTTGACTAAAGCAAAAAGGGTGCGGAGATATCAGAGCTGAGCTGTTAGGTGTTTTAGGCAGGAAACAAAACCACTATTGGCAAGGCCTACTGAGAAGGGCACTTCCTCTGGTTAGTGCTCCAGATAAAAGTTTCATTACTTTTTATTCTAATGTAAGATGCTAAACACCCCTCATCCCAGCTCCCATTTTCTCAAAGACAATGTTGCTGGGTCAAAATTAACCTTTCACTTCCCAATCTCAGTACCCAGTGGTATGTCACATTTGTAGATGGTAACAGATTTGTAATCAGTTTCATTTGTGAAAAGGGAAAAAGAGGAGGAGATGCTGCAGTCAGAAATGTAATCTTGTGCTGTAACTGAGAGACATAGTTTCTAGGAATAAGGTGACAACTATACTCTGGGTCCCACCCTACTCTGCCCTGGTTAGACATATCTGGAGCATTGTGCTCAGTTCTGGGTGCCATGTCTTAGAAAGGATGTTGACAGACAGGAGAGAATTCAGAAGAGAATAATCAGAATGGTGAAGGGCTGTCAGTTTATACCATATAATATTCAAAGGAATTGGGAATGTTTATTCTGAAGAAGAGAAGACCAGCCAGGGCCATGATATCTGTGTTCAGGTATTAGAAAGATTGGAACACAGAAGAGGAATTTATTGTATCTACTTGTCCCCAGAAGGCAAAACTATGAATAATGAAATGAGTGGATGTTGAAAAGAGGGAAATTTGGTTTTATATGAGAAAAGACTTACTAATGATTAGAATTATTCAAAAGTGGGCTAGGCTACTTCCTGAGGTGTTGTGCTCCCCTTGACCCATAGTCTTCAGGAAAAGTCTGGTTGACCATTTGTTGGGCATGGGGATTCTTTTTGCAGGTATGGGTTGACCAGACTGCCTTTCTAAATGAAATTTTATCTCTGTGATCCTCTCTAGAGAGGAAGTAAAATGGAATTATAAGGATGCAGAAGGCCCATTCCCTGTAACTTTATCTGATTTTATATAGCATCAATAAAACATTTGGATGAATCTAAGTTTGTTTTATATTACTCTGTGAACTCAGAAGGGATGGAGGGAGAGTTTCAGAAAGCAATGTTGGAGAGAGAGATTAAAAAAAAACCCATAAAATTTGGCTTTAGTAGGACTGTGTGTGGTTTTTTCCCCCTATGTAATTGTGAAACAGTAAAGGCAGAAGGAAGAGTATGTTTAAGGAGAAAGGTAGTAAACTTGAGTTGAGGCATGTTCAAGGTGCCAGCGGAGAAAAAGTCTGGTGTGTTGGAAAGAACACTAAATTTAGAGGTAGAAAAGACCAGTTTTAAATCCTGCTTCTGCTTACTACTTGTGTGATGCTGAACAAAGAGGGGATGGTAAAGGAAGGAGAAACAGGCTCCTACTATGTGCCATGAACCCTACAAATATTATCTCATTGATCTTCACAACAACCCTGCAAGATGGGTACTGTTATTATCATCATTTTACAGTTGAAAAAAATGAGGCAGATAGAGGTGAAGTGATTTGTTGAAGATCACACAACTAATGTCTTTGTCCAGATTTGAACTCCAAGTCCAGCATGCTACTAGCCATTTTGCCATCTAGTTGCCTCTAGTGAATCTCTTGTCCTTTCTACAATGTGGTGTCCTCATCTCTAAAATGAAAGGATTAGACTGAGACTAAGTGAATTGTAAGTTCCTTTAAATTTGAAGTCATATGTCCTATTGGCAGCTGGAGATGTGCATCACATGATTTAGAGCTGAAGAAGTCTATAAAGATAATCTTCTCATTCAATCCCATATTCTCAGAGGTGAAGTTATCTGTCCAAGATTATGTGGGTGGCACTCAGCTTATAGCAGATTCGGGATCCAAACTTGGAAAACTTGATTATAAATCTACTTCTCTATTCACTGCACCACATTTGGAGCTTGAGAGAACTCAGGGCTATAGATACAGATTTGAGAGTCATCTGTATCTACAAAAGTTACTCTCCATCATACACTCTAAATTCCAGTCGCATTAGACTCCTAATGTTCCCCCCAATTTAACATTCCTTTTCCTGCTTCCATGTATTTCTACAAGCCCCCTCCACATTATGAGTGCCCTCTTTCCTCATCTCTGTCTTTCAGAATTCTCATTTTTCTTTAGGGCTCTTCTGACAGGTGACACGGTGGATAGAGCCTTGGGCCTGGAGTCAGGAGGACCTGAGTTCAAAGTCTGGCCTCAGAGACTTAATAGCTGTGTGACATTGCACAAGTCATTTAACTTCTGTCTACCTCAGTTTCCTCAACTATAAAATGGACCTATACCTTACAGTATTGTTGTAAGGATCAAATGAGATAATATTTCTAAAGTGCCTAACACATGGTAGGTGCTTAATAAATGTTCATTTCCCCCAATTTCAAGTGCTATCTCTTCCATGAAGCCTTCCTTGATTCCCCCTCAACCCAGTTATTAGTGTCCTTTTCACCCTTAGATTTAAAGAAAAATAATTTCAGTTGTCTTTTTTTCAATTTTATTAAGCTCTTCTTTAATTTCTAGAATTTCTACTTAGAGATTTTTTGTTTGTTTTCGTTCATTTTTTACTTGAATGTTCAGTTCATTGATATGCTCTGTCTCTTTTGTTGAGGACTTTGATCTCTTCTGTTTTTTTTTTTTGTGCTCTACCTAGTGTTATTCTTATCTGTGCATTTGATGAATCCCCCCTCTGTATCATGACAGTTCTTTGATAGTAGAGACTGCATCATTTTCATATTTTTGGAATATGAAACAATATGTTCTAACTAGCTAGTATTTAATAAATACCATTTAATAGATGTTTGTGGAATGGAATAGTTGAAGCCAGGGAGCAAATGATATTGTCAAAAAAGGAAGTATGTCAAGAGAAGAGTGCTAAGGATAGATCCTTGGAGAGGACTGATCTTAAGGTGACAAATTACCAACAAGAGAGGCAGAGAGAAGTGATTTGAAAAGTGGGAGAATCAAGAGTACAGCGTCTTTGAAGACAAAGAAAGAAATTGAAACAAAGACTGAGTGAGACAGACACAACCATTGGATTTGAAAATCAGAGGGTGATTTGGAGGGAACAATATCACTGACGTGTGAAGAAAGAAAGCAAGATTGCAAGGTGAGGAAATGGAGACATTTGATATAGAGAACTTTTAAAAAGATGCTTGGCAGTGAAGAGAAAAGAATGGGAAGAGGAGAGCATAGTTTGGGGTAAGGGAGAAGGATCACGGGGAAGCATTTTTAGGATTGAGGAGATCTGCAGCTGAAATCAAGGGAGAAATAAATAAATGAAGGAAGGAAAAGCATTTACCAGGCTCTTATTGTGTTCCAAGCACTGTGCCTTTAAGCACTAAAGATACAAATACAAAAGTGGGGGTGTCCCTATCCTTAAGGAGCTTAGATATTATAAGTTATAGTATACTATATTGTTTATAATATATTTATTATATATAATACATTTAAATATTTAATTTAATATTTATTAAGTAATGATTAATGATTTAATATTAATAAACAATATTTATTTGTATATAATTTATAATATAACATATAGTTATATAATATAGTTACAAGTCCCCCTATTATAGTAGGGCCAGGAAGCTGTGTTTTGGTTTAGGACATCATAGGGACTAGAGCCATGGGGGATTTGATTGTCATGCCTTTTCCAGGTGGCATGGATTTGCTTATAGTTCTCAGAAATTGTCAAAAGCGTGCGTGGGAGAGGATGTCTGCCGATGGGAAGATTGCCAGGAATGTGACTACTTGGATTATGTCCCAAGGAGGTGAAAAAGGAAAGGGATCTAAGGTATACAAAAGTATACGTAATAGTTATTTTCATTTTAGCATAAAACTAGAAGCTAAAGAAGAGTGTCCATCAACTGGGGAATGGTTGAACAATGATGGTATATGAATGTAAAGTGATATTATTGTACTATAAGAAATGATGAAACGTAGAGTTTCAGAGAAACTTGGAAAGATTTGCGTGAACTGATATAGATTAAAGCAAGAAGAACTAGAATAATTTCTTTAATCACAACAACACTCAAGACAAAAATCTTTGAAAGACTTAAGAATTTTGACCAATCCAATGACCAGGCATAGCTCCAGTGGACTGATGATGAAGCATGCTATCTGCTCCCTACTTGACCCCTACCTCTGACAGAGCAGTGATAGACTCAAAATGCAGAGATCTGGGACATATTGATTTAGGATTTTTTTTCTTGACTATTCAATTTTGTTACAAGAATTTTGTTTATTTTTTCTTTTTCTTAAAAAAAATGAATCACAAACAAAATAGTTTTGAAAGTTATATGCTGAATATGTTATATACTTCAAAAGAAAAGCAAACTCTGCATAATAGAGGCTCACAGTTTCATGTACAGTCTTCTCCTGTTCTACAATGTAAATGGAAATGCTAATTTTATTTGGTACTTGTTTTGCTCAGAACAAAAATGTAGCACAAACCTAGAAAAGGGGATAAAACCATTCTTGAGATTTAACTACTCCAGGAAACACAGTTCACCTGAAGTTGTTTTTTTTTTGTTTTGTTTTGTTTTGTTTTTTAAAGGCCGGCACAAGAGTAGTTTGCTTCCCTTCGGTTTGACAGATTTCCCATGAACATAATTTTGAGCATCACAT
Organism: Notamacropus eugenii; assembly: GCF_028372415.1. Lineage (NCBI taxonomy): Eukaryota > Metazoa > Chordata > Mammalia > Diprotodontia > Macropodidae > Notamacropus > Notamacropus eugenii. The sequence continues at coordinate 289,951,561 of NC_092873.1, read as the reverse complement.
ATCTGATTGGGTACTCTATAGTGGTGTATGTTCAAGGAAGGGTTGCTGCTACCAACTGAACCAATATTGTAGTTTTGCTGAGTATCCCTTTCATTCTGTCCCTAAGTAAGCTTCATTTTGTTGGGGTTTTTTAAAAAAGAAATTAGCTGGGGTGGAATGTGATGATATGGCTATTTGTTGTTCTGTTGTTTCAGTTGTGTCTGACTCTTCATGACCCCATTTAGGGGTTTTCTTGGCAAAAATACTGGAGTGGTTTACCATTTCCTTCTCTAGCTCACTTTCCAGATGAGAAAATTGAGGCAAATAGGGTTAAGGAACTTTTCCAGGATCACATAGCTAATGAGTGTCTGAGGTCAGATTTGAACTCAGGAAGAGTGTGACTATTCTCTGCACAACCTAGCTACTATGATATGGCTATAGCCAGCTAGATACAGTAGGCCATCTACACATGTGGATTTGTGCTCACGTTGTCACCAATTAGGACGGGATGGATCCTTGGAGTTCCAGAACTTAATGGGTTAAATCTCCCATGATGCGACTCTAGGTATCTAGTGATCCAGAAGATGCATCCATTGAAAAAACAGATAACAATAAGATGACTGTGGGAATGGTTGGGGAAGACAGAATATTAAAAAGGAAGAAGTCAGCTGAGTCAAATGCTGTTAAAGGTGATAAAATACAAAAAAAAAAAAGGCCTTTAGATTGGATGATTAGGAGGTTATTAGCAGTCTTTGAGTATTGTTTTTTACTTAGTACAGTGATAGGGAAGGAAGCCAGATTGCAATAGGTTGAGAAAAGAGTGGGTGGAGAGGAAGTAGAAGAACTGAATACGGAAAACTTTTTTGAGAAGTTTGCAATGGAAAGGAAGCAAAAAGATGAGTCAAGAGATGTATAGTATAGAGCAGAAGCACTTAACTTACAGACACCAATAGTCCTTGGATTTCAGCAAGTTTGTGACCTTACATTTTTTTTCCAAAATCATTAGTGTCTTTGTAATCCTGTGTATTTTGTTTTATGCATTTAAAAACAGTATTCTGAAAAGGAGGTTTCACCAGACTAACAAAGGGGTCTATGACACAGAAAAAAGAATAATAATCCCTAGTATAGAAGAACTAAGGACAAGTCTTTTAAGTTTGGAAAGACTTAAGCATTTTTTTTTTCAGGCAGAAGGCGAAAAGTCAATGGAGATGTATGATGGAGAAGGGATGAATCCTGGACCAATGAAGATCACAACCCATCAAGTCTCAGTAGGCAGCCTTGGAGAGTTGTTGTAGCCAAAAAATTCACCCATCCTTGGGTCACTCTGGTGATCTGCTTCTAATTGGATAGCTATGGGACACAACATTACACAAGTGCATTATAAAGGAATATGGTGTACTAAGATGGCATAAGGAAGAGACTGTTACACAATATCCAAAGTAGGCTAGATCCTTGGGGAAAAAAATTCAAGAACCGTTAATATTCTAGTTGTCAAAAATTTGCTGTCTTTTACAGACATAGAACAGATACACATATAGGCAATTTTTAAAAAAAATTATAAAGGTCCTCCAACGACGTGTTACTCTAGTGTCTTAGGGTGTATGGAGTATTTGGGGAGGACTAGCATCCTCTAGTGTGAGGGCTTGCGGAGCTTCTTTCAAGAATGCTGTGACATTTAAAAAGTTTGAGAGCTATAATTTCTGGGCAATTAATAATTTTATTAATAATGCTACCATATTACCAATAAAATAGGTCAATGACACTCTTGAAAGGCAAAGACAATAATGGTGGTGGACTCACAGTTTATAAGTCCTTGGAAGAGTGGGTGTTCCTGAGGGTGGCAACCAACTCTGATTGGTTAACAATTACTGAGACAGAATGAATATTACAATCAGAGGGGAACCTATTCTAATGAGGGGCTTGGGGATGTGATTTGGATTATGTCATTTGCTTCTAAATTGCCCAGTCTTTGGCAATCTAATCAAAAAATTTATCCCCACCCAAATCTGTGTCACCTTAGATTAAATTCCCTCTGAGGTTGTGTGTTGGAACAGGGATGAGGAGAAAGTTAATTCAATCTCATTATCAGCAATGTCTTTCAGCACAGGCTTCTGAAAAAATCCTGGTCCTAATTCAATAGTTGATTATGAATATGAGAGAGAAATAATCTTTTCTCTCACTGCTCATCCACCTTTGATGTCTACCTGTCACATACATTTGCTTGCAGCTCCAAGAAGTCATGCTGAATGCACAGTGGCCCCATCCCAGTCAGTCTCTGGAGATGGACTAAACCAGGACTTTGTACAACTCTGCCTCACTTCAATCCAATTCATACAGAAGGCATCACTTTTTGACATCATCGGTGTCCTTTGAAAATGAAGGATGAACCATAACAACAGCAAGAATGACTCTAATGTCTCATCACTATGTGGAGAGAACCCTGGGTTCCTGAAAGCTATGCCAGCAGAGTACGAGGCCCAGCAGCTCACAAGATGGAAAGTTTTTGAGTACACACCTGGCTGTTCTCCTATGGACCATTTAGTTAAGTCTCCAGAGGCTTCTCATCAATTTGGTCACAGGTTGATGAAAGTTTTGACCACAGCAATTCTCAAAGACTAAGTCAACCAACCCACAAGCATTTATTCATCAAGGACTCTCCGTATGCCAGTCACTGTGCTTGGGGCTGGGATACAAAGAAGAAAATGAAATCATTTCTGCCCTCAGGGAGCAGACCTTCTGATAGAGGAGACAAGATGTACCCATAGAAGATGTCACAAAATATATTCAAAATAAAGGTACAGTAATTTTAATGTTGAAATACTAGCAGAAGGGGAAGGGAAAAGGGATTGGGAAAGGCCTCCTGTAGGAAGTAACGTTGATCTTAGCTGTGAAGGAGTCAGAGGTGAGGAATAAGTACATTGTTAAGTACAAAGAGTAGCAGGTATAGATTTGGAGAAATGGAAGATGGGATGTCATGTGTGAGAAAGCAGGAAGGCCAGTTTGAATTTACTCTACAGTGTGGGAAGGGGAATAATGTATGTAATAAACCAGCATAGGTAGGTTAGAATGAGGTTAAGAAAGGTTTTTAAATTCCAGAGGAAATTGCTATTGATCCCAGAGAGATCAACAGAGTTTATTAAACATGGGAGTGATGTGGTGGGAATGGCACCTACAGAAAATTATTTGGACAGTCATGGAGGGATATTGGTAGACATAGCAGGGAAACCACTTAAGAAGCTATAGTTCCAGACCAAAAGAGATGTGATAAAAATGGCTCTGTGAGTAGAGACAAGGGGGCAGATGAATGAAGTGTTAGAATTAACAAAGTTTGACACCAATTGGGTGTGGGATGTGGGTGAGGGAGAGCAAGCCGGTGAGGATAACTCTGAAGTTGGGATTCCTGATGGCTGAAAAGGTAGTAGTGTACTCAACAGAAAGACAGTTGAGAGAAGGATTGTTTTGGAGGAGAAAGAGAATGAATTCTGGTTTGGACATGTTGAGTTTGAGATGCCTGTGGGACATCCAATTTAGCTGTCCCTAAAGGACTGGAATTCAAAAGAGAGAGCAGGCCTGAATATATACATATATATATATATATATGTATGTATGTATATATGTACTATTTATATATACACTATATATATATATATATATATATATGTATGTGTGTGTGTCTAGGAGTAATTTTTGTAGAAATGGTCATTGAAACTGTAGTCACTGATGAGGTCACTCAGAGAGTGTGGAGAGAGGGAAGGCCCAGAACAGAATCTTAGCATACAATCATAGTTAGAAAATGGAATACCAATTATGTGCTGGTAGCTGATTGAGAAGGAGTAGTCAATCAGGCAGGAGAAAGAAAGCGATCCTGAAAACCAAAAGAGGAAAGAGTAACCAGAAAGAGAAAGTGGTCATTGGTGTCAAAGACTACAAAGACCTCAAGAAAGATAAGAATTGAGAAAAGGAATGACTTGAGTTGAGTGATGGAGGGGTTGCTTTCTCTATAGATGGAAAGAATACTTTTACCAATGAAATTATGTATTCTTGATGTGTTAAAATATAAATAGAGGAGGACTGATTACTGAAGGTTAATTGAAAATGAGTGGTCAGAGAAAGGAAAGAAGAGAGGAATGTGGCACGAGGGAGGAAAATTTGGGCAAAAGTTGAGCCCCACCTTTACCTGCCCACTCTCCCTCACCCTGTCCCACACCCAATTGGTGGCAAGCCTTGTCAATTCTACCTCTACAAAATTTCATTCATCTATTTCCTTCTATCTACTCACACAGCCATTTTTACCACATCTCATCTGGTCTATTATAATAGACAAGTAATAATTGAATAATTCATCATTTATTGAATATCTAGTATGTGTCCTGCGTTATATGGGGGAAACATAAAAATATATAGTAAAGCCCCTTCCTTTAAGACACTTATGAGTTAGTTGGGGGTGCGTGGATTATGGAGGGAGACACGCATGCAGGAACCAGAAAACAATACAAGACAGTGTGTAATTAAGCCTAAATTACACAGTACAGACTAAAAGTGCTGTCAGACTCTTTTGAGCTGAGACTAGACTATTTAATACTAGGGTTGGACTCTCTACTTCTAAACTTCCATCTCCCCACCCAGAGTTGGATAATCTGTACTCAAAATGCTGCTTGGAAGAAGTTTCCGGGGGTGAGGGGTGTTGCATTATGAAGGTTATTTCTGTGGAGTCTAATCAACTTTCCTTGAGGGTCCTTCTTCCTGGTTAACCAAAAATGGGGAAGGGTGTTATAACCTCCAGGTATCAGCAGTTCTAGGGGCAGAGCCAGGGCAGAAGATTTATCAACAGAAGGCCTTGGCAGCTGAGGTGAGCCATTCTAGGGGGTGAAAGATAGGATTGGTCAAAAGGATGAAATTCTGCAAATGCCGAGGTTCATCTCCAATAACTGGAGTTTCAGGGTCGGAGCAAATTTGGAAGTAAGGGAAAGGAGCACAGGGGTGGAATGAGTTGAAAAAGGGAGAATGGGGACCCAGGGAAGGGGAAGATCAAGACTTTGTGGGGAGTGGGATTGCTTAAAGAAGAGCATAGGCTAAAGGCATTGGGGGTGATGAGATAGGATAGGGACCTCAGAAGCTTTCTAATTCAATTTCTTCATTTGCAGATGAGATCTTTGTGACTGGGGAGGTCACTTGCCCAAGAAAGAGTTCTTTCCACTCTGTCACATGACCTCATTCCAGGAGTCCAAGTGGGAGCCTGGTGGAAAGAAAGGTGAAAAATAAGCCCGGGTCACCTAGGCTCAGTTTAAATCCTGCCTTTGTCATATCTATGTGACCTTGTGCAAGTCGTCCCTGAACTTTTGGGGGTCCCTGTTTCTTCATCTAAAAATCATAGAATTAGACTAGGTGGCTTCTAAAGTTCCCCCACCCTCACCTCATCTCCGAATCTGTGATTCTAGGAACTTCTCCAGTGAAGGGAAGATTGCTACCTCCAGAAACAGACGTCTGGCTTCTGGGCAGCTCTGATGTCTAGGAAGTTTTCCCATCTAGTGGACCCATTGCTCTTAGTTTGACCCTCTGGCGCAAAGCAGAATTCCTCTTACTGATATGATGACTCCATCAGTGTGTTCTTGCCCCCCTCCCCACATCCATTCCCCACCCTCAGCCTTCTCCCTACACGGGCTAAACATCCTTAGTTCCCCTAATCAGTCCTTGTATGGAGAGGTATCCAATCCACCCAACATGCTGGTCTTTCGTCACTGGACGCTCTCCAGCTCATCAGCGTGTTTCCCCAAAGTGAGACGCCCAGGCTGAGCACAATTCTCCAGCAACGGTCAGACCAAGGCAGGGCAGTTCGAACATTAACTCTCTCGACATCCCCTTGGACGTTTTCCTTTGAGGGGGCGGGGAGAGGAGGAGATCCGAAAGTCGGAATCTCCTCCCGAGGGTCGGGAAAGCCCAGCCCCGGGGATTCAGCACCGCTCTATTCCCGGATAGTCGGGCTCGGGAGCGCTGTCAGCCGGCCGGGATGCAGCCCCGAAGTTGGAGCTGGGGCCAACTCCCGGGGCAGGTGAGGAGAGGGAGGCTCCTGGGCTCGGAAGGTGAGCTGCCCCGCCCCCGGACCGCCCTCCTCTCTCCTTCCCTGGCATGAAAGTGAAAGTGACATGACCGCAGTGGGGGGTAGGGTGGAGTAGGGGGGCGGGGACCTCCGGGAACCCGCAGCCTGAGGAGTCCCGCACCTTGAGGGGCCATGGACGGGTTCGTCCGCAGCATCCGAGCCAGCCTGAGACTGAAGCGCCACAGCGGGGGTCAGTGCGGGGCACTGGGGCAAGGGCCGAAATTGGGACCGGGACGGGAGAGAGGGGAAGATGGTGGTGAGGAGGTGGTGGTGGTGAGGAGGTCAGTGTGAAGGTCATCTGGGCCCCAGAACCAGATATTTATCAGGGTCAGGGCATCCAAGACCGGGTGCTGATCAGGCTAAGGGTTTCGTGGAGAGACGAGAATGGAGGCTTGGAAGTTTGGGGTCAAGGAGGGAGCAGTGGGGAGGGGGGGTGTAGTGAAAGGAGAAGGGGGAAGTCTGGTAGAATCGAGAGTAAGGCGGAGCCAGTGAACCTCGGGAACCGTAGTGGTTAGCAAGGGTGGGGGTGGGATCATAACCGAGGCTTAGGTCGGGGAGGAGGTGGGTGGTGAAACCCACCGTCCTAAGGAAGCTGTTGTGGGGCGCAGGGCCACGTGTGCCTCTGGGCAGGAAGCTGGTGGTGCAACCACCTCCAACACATGGCAGCGTTGCCTACCCTCAGGAGCTGCTTTTGGTCCTGATCCTAGTCTAACACTTGGCCCTAGTCCTGGATCTCCTGTGCTCTTTTCAATCCCAGACCCCCGTTACCTTCCACACCTCACATGTGACTCTGAATGCTTTGACGTAAGCAATATATGAGCCAGTCTCAGCCGTGGAGGGCACTGTAACCCAAAGCTAGTCACTTTTCATTCTCTGGGCTTCTGTTTCCTCACCAGTAAAAGAAAAAAGATGTACTAGGTGGTTCTGAAGGACTCATTTCCGTTTATCATTCAATGGATTTAATTAATTCACAGATAGCACCCCTTCCTTGCCCCTTCTTCCCAAGGGGCCATGAGGTATTTGCCCAATTAAACTGGGCTATAATTTTAGAGATGGGGGGAAAATATAGTCGTAATCTGAGTGAGGCTTTGGGTATAATGGTATTCTGTAAAAGGAAGTGGTCTGGCATCCTGCAGAGTTTGGCAGTTGTAGTAGGGAGATAGCTCAGCAGGATACACTTGATTATTTTTGGGGGGCAGAAAAACAGCCTCACTTTCTTTCTCTAGGTACGGCAAGTCAAGAGTTGAATAAATCAGCATCTTCCCAACCAAATTTTCCCCTCCCCCCCAACACTCCCCAAAAGGAGGAAGGTGCATTCCTCCTGATCTCTGTTTCAAAATTTTGTCCTTGATTCTCTTTTTTCCCCACTTCTGCCCCCCCATATTAACTCTTCTTGTTTTTCTGCCCCAATGGTTTGTCCATTCACCCTACTTTACAGAGTCTCCTAGGCAGATGTCTGGATCATAAAACCCTTTTTAAGGAAAGGAAAACCAGTGGGTTATCTGAGAGTGCTCTAGACAGGTCTGAATCAGTACCCCTACAGATCTTTCCTAATTTTATGGGAATCTGTGTAAATGAGTCTCTAATTTCCCAAACCTGATTACCAGGTTTAGAAGAGTTGTCTCTGTTAACAATACCATGCCACATTTGGTGGTAGAGTAAGGAAGTCTTGAGGTTTGTTGTGAAGAACTAAGGTGTTTCTGGTCCTCAGCAGCTATTTCTGGTAGCAGGGAGAGGGAGCACAGAAATGTTGGAAGTGGTAGAGCAGCCAGTCTTACCTGTACTGCGGTTTGGCATCCAGCCCAGGCAAGAGGGTGTGCCTGCTCCTTCCCACCCTTTTTTCCCCTTCTTTCCTCTTTAGGGAACCCCAGGACTTATGTTTCCTCTTTGTCTCTCTTGGGTTTCATTCAAGTAGGTGGAGGTGGGGAGAAGGGAGAGAGTGGCTTCTTATTTCAGGGGGGTGGGGAGGGAGAGGTACCCCAGATAGTCCTCAGATGAAGAGCAGTTGAACAGAAGAGAGAAGAGAGAAGCTGGTTCTCTGACCTATTGTTTCTAATAGTCACTGGATCATTGGCTTTAATGTTGAAAAGAACTTTAGTGACCTTCCAGTCTAACCCTCTGCTTTTACAGATAAGGAAAGTGACTTGTCCAATTAATCTAATTAAATTGGGAATTGATAGAATTGGGATTTGAACTCAGGTCTTCTGATTTCAAATCAATCCTTTTTTTGCCACTAACCCTGCTGCCTCCCTATAATCTCAAGATTTCCAGTAAGATCATTGGGCAGAACTCTTTGAGGGATAGGGTAACCTGCAACCATTATAGACTTATAATGTTGTTTTTGTGGTTGAATAGATTCATCTTGTCACCTGGCTTCTTGGAAAAGGGTTCTATGGGAAAATAATCTTTATATAATCTATTTCAACCTAGAGTGGGATTAGGGGAAGTACCAGGCACCGTGCCAGGTGCTGAGGGTTCAGAGACAAAAATGAATATGACACTACTACTCTCCTTGAGGAGGGAAGGAAAGAAGGACTTATTAAGTACCTACTGTGTGCCAGGAACTGGGCTAAGCATGATGATGATGATGTTGATGATGGCTAACATATATAAATCAATTATTATTTGCCATGTGCTGTACTGAGTGTTTTACAATTATTTGCATCATATGTTCCTTATGACAACCCTGGTAGATATTGTTCACTTGTTTCAGTTCTGTCTGATTATTTGTGACTCCATTTGGGGTGTTCTTGCCAAAGATACTGGAATGGTTTGCCATTTTCTCCTCCAGCTCATTTTCCAGATGAGGAAACTGAGGCAAACAGGGTTAAGTGACTTGCCCAGTGTCACACAGCTGGTAAGTGTCTAAGGCCAGATTTGGACTCAGGGAGATGAGTCTTCTTGACTCCATGTTCAGCTTTTATATACTTCGCTGCCTAGTTGCCCACCCTGGTTAGGTAGATGTTGTTATTTTCCCTGTTTTATAGCTGAGGAAGATGATACAAATGGAGGTTAAATGACTAGCCCAGGGTCGCCTAGCTGGGAAGTATCAAAGGTCAGATATAAATTCAGGTCTTCCTGATTCCAAACCCAGTGCTCCATCCAAATGTATAACCTGGACATTTCTAGGAGTTTACAGTTCCCTGTAAGCCCACCTATGCCACTGATAGTCAGCTCTCATTCTACTTCAGATGCCCAACTCAGCAGCTATTTTCTGTGTTCTTCCTTTCATCTCCCCTGAAATAAAAAAGGAAAAAAAGCACACTCCCTTCTGGGCTTGATGCACAATAACTATACTGGACCCTCTACCCCTGACACATTTGCCATGAGACCTACTGCCCTTATGGCTCCAATGAGGATAAAACAGGAGGAAATGGGTTAGAAATGCATCATAAGGTCTTTATGAATGAGAAGGATTTCCTGAGAGTTGTTGAACACTGAAGAATGTTATCTGAAGGGATTTGGAAATCTTTAAAAACAGGAGTTATTCTGATGTGTTCAGGAGAACTAAATTGTATTTCAACCCAAAGACCTAGAGGAACTCTCAAAGTCCCCTCAGGATTTCTCATTCTTATATTCTCACTTGTTCTTGCCTCAGTTTCCTCTATTTGTAGTTGCCTTTGTTGTTGAATCATTTCAGTCTTGTCCAACTTTTCATGACCCCATTTGGGGTTTTCTTGTCAAAGATACTGGAGTGGTTTGCCATTTCCTTCTCCAGCTCATTGTACAGATAAGGAAACTGAGGCAGAGTTAAGTGATTTGGCTGGGGTCACACACCTACTAGTGTCTGAGGCCAGATTTGAACTCAAGAAGACAACCGTTCTGACTCCAGGTTCAGCATTCTATCCACTGTACCACCTAGAGATCCCATTTATGACTGGGAGATATTTCCTCAGACAAGGAAGTGGTTTTGAAATGAGATATTATTCATGAAACCCTTGGGAGAAAGGTGTGGTGGATATTCTAGCTGTCATGGTCATTAACCATCCCTCTAATTACCAGCATTAGCATGGGTTATTTTTGCCTAGAATTTGGGCCATCCTTGAGATTGGAGAATCTCCCTGAGAACTTGATCCCTTGGAGAGAGGCTCAGTCCTCATTCGCCCTGTCCATTTTTTTCTGCTGTCTTCCTGGAGGGCAGATAATTGGGCACCAGCCATGAGATTTGGCCTGGCACACCAAAGCATGGGCATGACCTTCCTTCTGAGTTGTCTCTCCCTTCCTGGATTCAGTTAGTTTTCTCAACCAGGCCCCTGCAAGCCTTGTGCCTTGTTCGTAATGTTTAGCAGGGGTGTATGTGGTGGGGGGAGGGGTGTACTATAAAGGCACTAGACCTGAGAAAAGAGCTGGGTTTAAATCTTGCCCTTTATGGGTTAAAAAGTTATGTGCCCTTAGGCAAGTCAATTTATTTCTTGGGGTTTTTACTTCCTCCTTTATAAAATGAGGGGGATGGACTAGATTAACAGTTTGCAACCTGGAGTCCATCAACTTTAAAAAATATCTTTCGATAACTATATTCTTATATAGTTAGTTTTCTTCATAATCCTATTTTATTTTATGCATTTAGAAACATTCTTCTATGAAGGAGTTCATAAGCTTCATCAGACTCCCTGAGGGACACAAAAACGGTTAAGAAACTCTGAACTAGATGATGTCCAAAGTCCTTCCCAGCTCGAACATTATCTTATCTTCATGATTTCATTTCCTGGAAAATTCCACTTCTTAGAACTTGACTTTGCCACTAGTCTTGGGTTTTTACTTTCCACTACCTTTTAACTGCCCCTCACTGAGCCTCAGCTCCTTACTCTCCCGATTTCAGAGCAGCTCGGTGCCTTCTGTTAGATAGTTGCAGGGTCCAGTCCCTAATTATGTCTTCCCCTTCTGTTACTACCATCATCACAACTGGATATACAGTTCTGCCTTATCCTGGTTGGCCTCCGAGGAGAGGGCTAGGAACCATTAGGAGAAGTTGCAGCGAAACAGACTTGGCCTTCATTTGAGGAAACACTTCCTAAAAATTAGAATTGTTCAAAAGTGCAATGGGCTGCCTTTGGAAGGCATAGGTCTCGGATCTCACTGATTGCCTAGAGCCTACAGTTAAATTTTAAGTGTGAGCATTTACTCCTCTGAAATTAGCAAACATTGCCAATCAGAGCTTAGTTTGTTGTTTCGTTGATTGTTTAGACTTAAGAAGATGATAGTTAAAATGAGAATAATGTAGATTAAACCAGAAAAAAAATATCGTTTTTATTTTGAGTCAGATGTTAAACATTTACCTATACCCCACCTCACAATCTCCTCTCCCATGCTAGATGGCATTTTCAGTATATTATAGAGAGGATTCCTAACCAGGTACAGGTTGGATTAAATGCCCTCTGAAGTTCCTTCCACCTCAGACTTTCTGTGATTCTAATTTTGTGATTCCCTTATATCTGAGCCATCTTATGTTTGATCCAAGGAGTTCCGAATGCATGTTCATTTCTCTTGTAATAAAACTGGTTTTCACATAGGTCAGGTGACTCTGTGGTTGCCTATGTGACAAAAGTCATATTGTTTAGAAAGGAAAAAGCCAATTTTTTTGGTAACTTATCAACTGTGTCTCAAGGCACAGCAGCTGCTCAGTTGTTTGTGATGCCAGCCTGGGGACTCGCCACTGGGGCTGCTGCCAGCCCTGGCTTGAGCAGGAAAGTTTGGTTGTTTCTTCCTCAGAGCCCCCAGAAATGCTTTAGGAACTCTCAGTGAGGGACTTCCACTGAGGCTGAGGATGCACAGTTCCCCTTGATAGCCTCGTGCCCTTGCAGTACCTGACACACTTAATAAAAGTTTATTGGATGAATGAATGAATGAGTTGCTTCCTAAACTGAACTGCTAGGTAGTTCAATGAAGCCTTGGAGCAAGTGCCACTATTTTGACTAGTAATCCCTCCTATGTCAATATAGGAAGTACTAGGTAGGGGTGAGGAGACTGAAAACAATTGGCCACTCTGGCCAGCGTCCAGCGTGGCAGGGGCTCCTGATGTCATTTCCTTGTTGGAACAGCTGACGACTGGCAGGAACAGGGCCCAGTCTTGGACTCTGATCTGTGTTTCATCATCAAAAAAGGCACACTTAAGGCTCATGTTGACTGTGTTAGTAATTGCCAAAGCTTCTCTTCCTGGTCAGTATCATCAATTCATTTAGACAATTATTGAACTGTAATTGTTCTATTAGCACAAGTGAGGCAACTGCAGTCTCGCCTGAAGTAAATACCTAGCTCCTGTGCTCTTGGTTCAAACTTGAAATCCCGGAAAAGCCAGAGATCAATGTACTTTTAGGGGTTTTTTCTATGTTTGTTTAACTTAATAAGTGAAAGGCCAGGAATGAAGATGCCCAGACTTGAGATGCCTATCCCTAAGTTGATCAGGTTCTCCTACATCAAATTAGATAGATATCAGTATTTCCTCAGTCAATCATCAACCACCTTGGGTTTGTAAATAACCTCATTGCACAATCTGCAAACTGCGTGGAGGCCCTTGGTCTGGGAGCAGCTGAGTCTTGGAGGTGTTTGCTCATAACCTTTTCTCTCGCCACACCCGGAGGCTCTTGGGAGGAGCTGATGTTTGAACTGCTCTGCCAGGATGCTCTCTTTGTCAGGACTGGGGTTCTGCTGCCTTCCTGGGTCCTGCCACATCCTTCTCGCACAGCTCGTGAATACACAGGGAGAGAGACTGATCTCCCTTCCTGGGGACATGGTACAGAGGACTTCAGGGGGAGATTTCAGTGGTGGCCTCTCTCACAGAGGCCTGGATGAGTGTAACCTGTGTGTAGGAAGTGTAGGACCTTGCTGCTGATGTCTCAGGCCCTGGGAAGATGGACAGACCAGCGGTTGGCAGAGCATTCAAACTCTTTGGTCCTTGGCTGCACCGGAGATCAAGGTGGACAGGTCTGCTCTCTATTTACAGGATGATGTCTTGCATCTTTCTTCGCTTGGCCGACTTCTCTATTTTTGTCTGGCTTCTTACTTTCTTTTACCTCCTTCCCTATATCTTGACCTCCCAGTCTCCTGCATGAGTGAACTTCCCTCTCTTCATCCCACCTGTGCCACTAGGGCTGTTATCTGGTTTTGTGACCTTAAGGAACTCACTCCCTCCTCTCTGAGCCTCAGTCAAATGAAAGAAGTAGAAAAAACATGGGCTGGAGTCAAATGACCTGGGTTCAAATCTCATTTCTAATGCTTACTACCTATGTGACCTTGAGCATGTCAAGGTCATTCTTCCTCCCTGGGCCTTATTTCTTTATCTGTAATAAGGGAGATGGACTACATGGTCTCCGAGGTCCCTTTTAGTTCTCCATGTAGGAACCCTGGGACACCTTCTCAAATAGCTCAGATCAAATTAGAATCTAGACAGTTGTTTAAGTGGGGACTGAGCAGCAGACAAAACCCTTGGCTAGCTCAGGGCTCTTGGGACTCCTTCAGATCTGGAATGGGCAGTGGATGGAGTGAGCTGAGGAACTCCTGGGCTTTCTTTGTTCCTGTGTGCTTTTCAAGGGGTATGTTTTCTCTTTTCAATTCCTTATGCCGCTCCCCTAAATTGGCTGACTGTTCCTATCCCAGAGTCCCTAAAATATGACTTGGCCATCTCTTTTGGGTTTGATGAGTCATCTGAAGGCACAGAAGGAGTCTCCCGACTGCTTAGGCCCCTACTCTGTGTGCCTCAGGGACCCCATGTGAGTGAAGTCTGGTGTCTCTGTTTCAGTTCCCGAGGAAGCCCGAGGAGAAAGCAAGAAAGAAACAGAGGAGAGCATCAGAGAGACCCCCCTGTCCAACTACACAGGGGGACCACACTTTTTTGAATATCTCTTTGTGGTTTCTCTCAAAAGAAATCATTCAGGGAATGATTATGAGCCCACAATAACCTATCAGTTCCCAAAGGTAAGGAGTATTTTGGTTTGTTTTGGGATTCCTTGGGGTATGTATGGGAGGAGGAATGAGGGTATTTCTCTGCCTTTCTTTATTGATCTTGTTCACTTGATAATTCTTCCTAAACTCAAGCCTAATTTCTGCCACTATCAGCAGCCCATGTGTGTGAACTCCCTTCACTGTCTGAACTGAGTCCCCCAGGAGGTGCCTTGGCCCTTCCCCAGAAGGCATAGCTAGGTCCTATGTCCCCTTCTCTCTTTCCCTAGGTGCCCCATAGACCTCACAGAATACTCTTCAGATAATCTTCAATCTAGCCACCCTTCCTCCCTATTGCCCCTGGGGGAGATGCTTTCCTGTGTATGTATGTGTGTGTGTTCTGCCCACTAGAGTTGCCCTTCCTGTTCACTCTTCTTTAGAGGAGTTCCTCAGGTTTCTTGTCCTTTTCTTTGCTGTAGTCGTCAATGGTGTAGAAAGGGGAGGGCAAGAAACAGAGGCAGAGATTATGTATGTACGTGTATGTTGGTGTTGAGAACACAAACATTAGGGAAACAGGACACTCCTGAGAAAAGTGGCTGCCTTAGGGATGTTTTCTTTCTCTCTGTGGTACACAAGATTCAGCAGAAAGATCCTTAACTTTGGAATCAGAGGAACAGGGTTCAAACCCTACTTCTGTGTGATTTAGGATTAAGTCACTTCATCTCCCTCAGTTTCAGGTTCCTTGCCTGTAAAAGGGGGTTTGATATACGACCTCTGAGGTTCTTTCTAGGTTTATATCTATTATCCTCAGTCTCACCCTATGTAGATATTTCTGACATTCAGGGTGGCCCTGACCTTTATCTTCACTGTATGAACAAGAGGGAAATCAGCAAAATCGAAATGAAACTTTGCCACCCCCCAATTATCCCTCTTCTCTCTGTCTGGGAAGATTGAGAAGTCTCAGTCTTGGAAGATCCATAGCTAGGCCCTAGTTCAGGTGTTAATGCTATGAACAGAGAAGGCTTTGGAACCTTGGGTCAGCAAGACAGCTGAGACCACAGAAGCAAACCAACTCCCCAGCCTTCCTGGTCATCTATTTCTGATCATCCTCTTTCCCATACAGCGAGAGAACCTGCTCCGGGGTCAGCAGGAGGAAGAAGAACGATTGCACGGAGCCATTCCCTTGTTCTGTTTCCCTGATGGCAATGAGTGGGCGCCCCTCACTGAATACCCCAGGTATGGGCCCTGTCTCGAGGCAAGGGAAACAGTGGAGGTGGAGAAAGGGTCCCAGGGTCAAAAGGAACTTAGGTAATTTGTAAGTAGTGGCCTTCCCCCTTCCTTTTGGGAGGCTACTTGGGGTCTGGTTTAACAGATGTGTGTGTATGGGGGTCTACATCTACTCACATATATGTAAGTATATATGTATAGCTACATGTATACAGGTCATACGTATGTTTATGCATATGTAGTTATATTAAAGAAAGACTGGATCTATGGTTCCATTGATATAGGGAGATCCTGGTGAGGAATGTCCTCTTCTGACACAGATAGGCACCTTTTCTGAACTCATAATCTTAGAGAGTTGCCTGGGGACACTAAGAGGTTGAGACTGCCTGGGGTCCCACAGCTACTATTCATTAGAGGTAGCACCTGCATGCAGGTCTTCCTGACTTCGAGTTCAATTCTTTAGCCACAATACCACATATAGCCTCTTGCTCGCTTTCTCTCTCTTCCTCTCTCTCTCTGTTTCTCTCTGTTTTTCCTTTTCCCCTGTATCTTTTCTTCTCTGTCTCTGTCTCTTTCTCTCATATCTCTCCTCCTGTCTCTTTGTCTTTCTCTCTCTCTCTCTCTCACACACACACACGTGTGTAGGCACATATATATTTATGTACCTTTGACATCTACTTGTATATGTGTACATGTGTGATATAACATATGCCATTAATATCTTCTTTTTGTAATTCTTTCCCTAGTACGTATGAGTTTGCCCTGAGCTAGTCACATATTCTCTTATACAGGATCCCCACTGACCACATCACACATCACTGAATCATAGAACTTCAGAGTTGGAAGAAATTTCACATGACATTTAGTTAGAGTCCCACATCTAATGAAGTCAAGTTCACAGGTTCCCCTAAAGGGAAGAGACTAGAGTCTGCCAACTATAGTCCAACAAGCTTGACTTTGTTTCCTGGCAAACTTCTAGAATATACTATTAGAGGGATGATCAATGAACATCTAGAAAAGGAAATAATAATCACAAAGGGCCAAAATGGTTTCATTAAAAATGAGTCATGATGAATGAAGTTCATTTTTATTGTTAGCCTGGAGCATCAGGGGAATGCTATTGTTTACCTAGACTTTAAGAAGGTATTTGACAAAGTCTCTCATGCTATAGAGATGTGGGGTAGACATCTGAATAAGGAACCCCTCTACCACACACCCAGTAAGTGGACAGCCTCTGCTAGAAGCTGGCTGTGAATGAGAAGCCACTAACTACTTCTTGAGATATCCTATTCCACTTTTAGAGAGCTCTGATTGTCAGGACATTTCCCCCTTACATTCAAGCTGAAATCTGCCTCTCTAGCTTCTTTGTTCTCAGTTATGCCCTCTGAAGATAATGCAGAACTATTTTCCATGACAAATATTTATACATGAAGAGAGCTATTATGTTCTTTCCCAGTTTTCCCTTCCCTAGGTTAAACATGTCTGGTGCCTTTAATGAACCCTCACATGGCATGATCTCAAGGTCCTTACTGATCTTAGTTGGCCTCCTTTGGATGCTCTCCAGTTTATCATTGTCCACTCCAAAATGTGGCACCCAGAACTGACAATAAAATGCCAGATGTAGAATGCCCCCTAAGGTCCTTTCTAGCTTTAAGACTGGAATTCATCACCTAGTGACTAGTAAGTCCTAAATACTAAACTTCTCTTAATGGTGCCCAAGATCACGGACATTTTGTCTGCTGTGTCTCATAGCTGACATATTTTAAATTTTGTAGCTCATGAAAACTCACAGCTCTTGTTCAGATGAACCATGTCTCCCTGATTATTTTCTTGTAAAGATTTTTGGACCCAAGTGTTTATCCACACTAAATTTCATCTTGTTAGATTTGACCCAACATTCAAATGTGTCTAGTTTTTTTGTGATCCCAACACTTTTAATCCAAGGAGTGAGCTACCCCCTATAGTTTTGTTTATCTGAGAAGCCAATGAGCTTTTTGCTGAGTCACTGATAAAAATGTTCACCAGCACAGAGGTCAGCCCAAATCTTTGGGGCATTCCACTGGAAACCTCTTTCTTAGCTGACATGGATTCCATTAATGATTACTTTTGGGGCCTGACTGTCCAACCAGTTCTGTTTCCACCTAAATGCGCTGCCATCTATCCCACATCTCCATAGCATGAGAGATTTTGTCAAATGCTTTCTTAAAACCTAGGTAAATTATACTATAACATTCCTCCTGATGCACTAGTCTAGTAACATTTTTTTAGTAAAAGAAATGAACTTCATGACCCATTCTTAATGAAGTCATGTTGGCTTTTTATGATTACTGTTTCCTTTTCTAGATGTTCACTGATCATCCCTCTAATAATATGTTCTAGAATTTTGCCAGGAAACAAAGTCAAGCTTGTTGGACTATAGTTGTCAGACTCCTGTCTCTTCCCTTTGGAGGAGCCTAGGAACATTTCTTCTTTGGAACTTTAAACAACTGAACTAGCCAGCTGCTCCCAGGTTGTAGAGAGGTGTGTCCATTCCCTTCCATAACCTATCTCACAAGCTGTAATCATCCTCTTACCTCATCCTAGAGTTTTCTGCCAGTTAGCAATGACCCTAGAATCTGCTTCAGTAACTGACACTGTGGGTGAGCTTTGTGAGACTAGTCTAGGTGGGCAGGAAACTGGCAATCTGGCTGTTAGCTGTTCTCGTCTAAAAATGTCACTCTCTCTCTCCCTCCCTTTCTCAACTTCAGGGAAACGTTTTCTTTCGTCCTGACCAACATGGATGGGACCAGGAAGATTGGCTACTGCAGGAGACTCTTGGTACTAGTAGCTCAACCATTCTGCTCCCCAATTTTCCTATTTCCTTTGCCTGGGTACCCCTCACACATTCTCTTGTCTAGACTTTGGAAGGCAAGTTCCACCCCACCCCTGGCACCCTGCCTGAGGTCTTCAGAGGATGCTAGGGCCAGACATCCTTCCCCCACCACCCTATACCACATACCTTCTTAGAGCTGGGGTTGCAGATCCCTCAGTCTGCTTATCCTCACTGCAGGGAAACCCTAACTGTTTTGGTTTCATCCTTCTCATTGTGGCAGCATTGTCTGTATCATTCTACACATTGGAATTTGGTTCCTAGGTTCTGTTTCTGGTTCTAGAATTACCTTTAGTCATTTTGCCCCACTTCCCAGGTCAGTCTTTTCTGCCTTTCCTATTTCCCCAGCAAGGGGCAGCTAGGTGGTACAGTGGATAGAGCCCCAGTGCAGGAGTCAGGAGGACCTGAGTTCAAATATCACCTCAGACACTTGGCACTCACTAGCTGTGTGACCTTGGGCAAGTCACTTAACCCAATTGCCTCATCCTGGGTCACCTCCAGTCATCCTGATGAATATCTGGTCACTGGATTCAGATGACTCTGGAGGAGAAGTGAGGCTGGTGACCTGCACAGCCCTCCTTCACTCAAAACAATCAAGTGTAAGTCATGTCATCATTTCTCTGATGGCATGGTCTTCTTTGGCAACGAAGGACGAACACACATTTCCCCAGCAGTAAGTAACCTTTAACACTTCCCATCTTACTTCCATGAACAAATCAATAACCATATAGTGACTGCCATCCTTGAGCCAGCACCTTCTCCATTTCTTCTCCTTTGCCTATTTTGTGAACCAAGACCTCTGACTCCATTGCCCTCAGTTAGGGAGAGTTGTAGGAAAAGGTCCTGAGCTGAAAAAGAGCCTTTCTGTCTTTGCAGCCCGTCGGCCCCGGCCCCCGACTCCCGATGGTGTACTGTATCATCAGCTGCATCGGCTGCTTTGGCTTGTTCTCCAAGGTAGGGGTGGAGCAGAGATTTCCCAGCTGCCTCGCTGGGGCTTTGGGCCTGTTATTCCTGTTCTTTGCCCTTCTGCCCTCCCTGTCTAGCCTCAACCTCCTTAGAACTGTCTCTCCAGAGTCTGAGCTCAGAAATACAGTTAAGGTGCCAAGAGAGCCTGTCTTCCATCCTGCTCACTTGCAAAACAAAAACACAAAAACAAACCAAACCAAAAAAAAAAAACAAAACTACAGATAAGGAGAGGTGGAAGTTAGAATAGAAGAGAGGAGTGATGTGGTCCATGTGGTCACAATAGCACCAGACCTGGGAATAGGGAACATGGATTCCTGTCCTGGTTCTCCCACTAATTATCTGGCATAGGGCAAGTCACTTAATCTCTTCTTAAGAATGTTATCAATTAAAAGGCAGCCAGGGGACTCAGTGGATAGAGTGCTGGAGTTGGAGTCAAGAAAACCTAAGTTCAAATCCAGCCTCAGACACTTACTAGCTGTGTGACCCTGGACAAGTCACTTAACCTGTCTCTGCCTCAGTTTCCTGTAAAATGAAGATAATAATAGCACCTACCTCCTAGGGTTGTTGTGAGGATCAAATTTATCAAGTGTTTTGCAAACTTTGACATGCTATGCAAATGCTACCTGTTATTATTATTAGAATTAGAAAGAACATCGGTGGTCATCTAGTCTGATGTAATCTTTGGACTCATCAGGTAGAAAGCAACACATCCCTAGGTAAGAAATACCAGATCCAATATTCAGACTCAGATCCTTTGACTCTCCCCCTCCCTCTCCACCCTGAATAGATATCTCTATCTCTACACACATTTGTGCACACACACACACACACACACACACACACACACACATATTGAATTCAAATTTTGCAGTCAACTTTATAAATATTCTTATCTGATCCTTACAACCCTGTGAGGTAAGTGCTTTTATAATGCCCATTTTACAGATGAAGAGGCAGAGGCACAGAGGGGTTAAGAGAATTATGCAGTATCTCATAGCTAGTACCTGTTGAACTATCCATTATACTAAGCTGCATTTCTATGAAAAATAAATAATCACTCTGCCCTTTGTATGTCATAGGGATGTGGAGAAGGTCCAACAAGACCAAAGGAAAACAGATTTAAGGCTCAAAGGGAAATTGGAAATCCTCTAGTCCAACCCCTTCCTTTTACAGAGGAGGAAAGCAAGACCCAGAAAAACTTAGAGGCTTTGCCCCAGTCACCTGGAAATTACCTGGATTTGAATCCAGATCCTCTCATTCCAGGTTCTTTCCACAATCTACAATGTATGTGAAATTGCTTTTCAATATAATTAAATAATTATTTTAATTAATTATTATTTTATTTAATTTTATTAACTAATTATTAATTAATAATTAAGCAAGGTAGTCATTCCCTTGAGGCAAGGACTGAAAATTCCACCCTTTCAGTGTTACTGGTGGCACTGAGCCTTTGTCATGAGCAAGGTTGACTTAACTTGCTGCAGAATAAATACTTTAATGGCAGGGAGAGCAGAACTTTCTCGCATGAAAGAAAAAAGTACATTTATAAAAAGCAATTCACATCTAGTCCTTCAGATTCCAAATCTCACACAGAAGCCTGGTTAGTTTAGCTCAATGGTTCTTAACTATTTCTGTCTCATGGACCCTTCTGACAGCCTAGTGAAGCCTATGGAATCTTTGTCAGAATAATATTAAACATAATTAAGGGAACTGCTTGATTTTAGTCAGAGACTAGTGAAAAAGATGTAATTTTTTTTTCCAATCTAAGTACACAGATTCCCTGAAATCTATACATGGATCTTTGGTGTGGTGGCCTAGAAAGGGGAATGAGGACCAGTGAGGGGTCCCAAAGATATCAAAGCATTGGGTTAAATCAGATAATGCCTGGGGGAGGGGGTGGAGGCTTTGACTTCTTTCTTTGGGTTTTCCAGTCATACCCATCTTGAATCTTTTCTACAGATCCTGGATGAGGTAGAAAAGCGGCATCAGATCTCCATGGCTGTGATCTATCCATTCATGCAGGGTCTTCGGGAGTCTGCCTTCCCTGCCCCTGGGAAGACAGTCACTCTCAAGAGCTTCATCCCTGACTCTGGAACTGAGGTGAGCTATGTGTACTCTGTGGAGATGGTACCCTGATTTAAGAAAGAATAGAGTGTTCCAACATCCCATGCCAGCATCATTTGGGCTGATGTGTCCCCCTTTATTCTGTCTCTGTTTATCTCTTCCTCCAATCATTTAGATGTTCCCATTCGGTAGATGGGAAAATTGAGGAGGAGCCAGGAATTGACTAGAGTTGGTAGCAGAATTTGTTCAGTTATTTTTCAGTCATGTCCGACTCTTCATGACCCCATTTTGGGTTTTTTTGGCAAAGATACGGGAGCCAGACTTGAACTCAGGCTTGGGAAGGTTAATCTTCCTGACTCCAGCCCTGACACCATCCACTACACCATCAAACACAAAATGGAATCAGGTATTTTGATCCTCCCAAGCTCACAAAGACTTCAGACTTTCAGAAGTATGATATATAATATGCTCCCTGATTGAAGCTAATTTTCTTAGCATCGTGTAGGCCACAAAGTGGGATGTTACTTTCCCTTATTATCATTCTTATCTTTCTGTCCCATGTCCTTCTGTCTGGCTTCCTCTCTTCCTCACATACATCTTCCTCACCAACCCTCCTGATTCTCTCTCCTAGTCTATATTCCACAAAGATACCATGACTTGGAGGGAGGTAACTAACCTGTATCCCCAAAGACCAGCTCCATAGTGACCTGGCCATGTTCTGGTGTCTCCTTGCAGTTCATCTCCTTGACACGACCCCTGGACTCCCGCTTGGAACATGTGGATCTCCGCTCCCTATTGAGATGCCTGAGTCATGAGCAAATCCTACAAATCTTTGCCTCCACAGTCCTAGAGAGAAGAATCATCTTCCTGGCTGAGGATCTCAGGTAGGCCCAGCTGTTTCTAGATCCATTATGAGGTAACTGGCTTCCCTGTGGTTCAGGGACTAGAGAGGAGTTTTCCAAAAGGAAACATGGAGAAACACCATTCTCCTAGGATCCTGCTCCCCAACTCTCCATGTCTCTAGGCCCCCAGAATGGTACTTTAATCTTGGGAAAGAAAAAAGTTGTCAATCTTGGATATCCTAATTAGGCCTCCCATTTCTAATCTTACTATCCACTGATCCTTGGCAAGAGGATCTTACCTCCTACTTACCTCCTACCCCAGTCTTGAAAAAGGCATCCAGTCATTAAAGAGGTGCCATGAATTACTGTGGGGGCAGATGAAATTGTATTCTAGGGGCACTTGAAACTGAGGACATGGCTAGGAAAGAAGGACAAGGAGCCCTATGGAATTTGAGACTGTAATCATTGTCTATAGCTCTGAATACTCTAGGTGGCCCCACAGGGATGTAGACCAAAAAGAAAAAAAAAATATATAGATAAGACCTCTTCCTTTTGAAAAGGTGACAAGTCAATGGACCTTGAATTCATGCCAGAGAAAAGAGAGAAAATAGGCAGATTATGCCAAGAGCCTTGGTTCTAGTGTTGGAGGAAGAGGGGAAAAAGGTTGTGGAACAAAATTAATTCAGTTCAGCATTTTATTAAGTATTTATCACAGACAAAGAGCACTGTACTAGGATGCAAAGATGAAAAATAAAAGTCTTTGCCCTCAGAGAGATGCCATTCTACTAGGGATAGGAGATGATGGCTTTAGGATACAACACACACACACATAAATCAATGTAAAACCAGGTTAACTGAAAAGAGAGAGCACCACCAACTGGAGGTACCAAAGAAAAGCTAATGGAGAGGCCCTGGGACTAGTGTTCTGAAAACTGAAGGGTGATTCTGGAAAATGAGGTGGGGAAATGCCTTGCTGATCTTTGGGGAATGTGGCAGAATCATCTTCTTTAGAATGGCCTCTCCCACCCCCAGTGCCCATATACAGGAACAAGTAGGAAGAATTCCTGGCAGTGGTTGGAGCCAGGACCTTCTGCCTTTTCCTGTGTTCAGGAAGTGAAAGTAACTCCAGACACGTGTCTGGCAGCTCCTCTGTGCAGCCCCCACCTCGGCTCTGGGATTTGACCAGAGCACAGAACGGGGGTGGGTGGCTAAGCAATGCTTCCCCATTTCCTGTTTCCTTTCTCCCTCTCCCTCAACTCCTCACTAGACATAGGAATAAGGGAGAGCTTCCTGGCAGTGTCTGCTTGACCCTAAAATCTTCTGTGGAAAGAACCCACTATTTCCCATCTTCCTTTCCATCCCAGGTTTCGGGATCTTCCAAGTTGAATCAGGGAGGGGATTTCCTAGTCAGGCTGGGCTTTGGCCAGTTGCTGAGTATTTCATGACTTCTATCTCAGGAAGCTTCAGGGCAGTGCCGAGAAATGGAAGTGGCTTTTCTACCTGCTTACCCATTGGCCTCCACCTTGGGAGCAACTGGCAGTTGTGATCTAGAGATCAGTGAAGGCTAGTGGGGAGCAAGGATAGGGGGAGAAAAGGTGCTGTGACTTAGGTGGTGAGTGCTCTAAGAGAGGGTTTTAGTGGGAAGAGAGGGGAAGGCACCTCTGTGGGACTTTCCATCTAGGAAGGGTTGAGTGGAGTATTCCTGGAGTTTGGGAGTTTCCCAAGGTCTTCTGGGTACCAGTTTGAGATTCTTGACCCTAGGTCTGGGCTTAAGGAGCTAGAGTTCTAGCTGGTAGATTTCATAGGTTACAGGGTTAGGGGAAAGAGAAAGAGAAGGAGAAAATAAGGAGAAGGGGAGAGGGAGCAGAGAATGACAGTAGATAATGCCCTGTTAAGGAGGTAGAGTGGGTGCACTTCATGACCCCAGAGTCTGCTTTACACAGCCTACTTCTGACTTTGGTTGATGATGAACTGGGATGGGGGAAGGAAAGGTTAGACAGGGGCCTTTTGATCAAATCTTCCACCCAGCTCTGGTGAGTGGCAGCAGCTGCTCCCACTTAGGGCTTTAGGAAGACATGCCATATGTCTCCCATCTAGCTCTTCTCTTATCCCCTCAACTTTGACCCCACCAATTACTAAGCATGTTAAAACAATGACACTGGGGCTTGGGAACATGGGATTTAGAACTGCAAGGGATCATAAGAGATTGTCTAGTTCAGGATCCACAAACTTTTTTGTAAATATTTAGATAACTATATTTCAGTATAATGGGTTTCCTCTGTAATCCTATGTATTTGATTAAAAACATTCTGATTAGGGACCCATGGGCTTCACCATGACATTAGAAAAAGTTGAAACTTTGATGTAGTCTAACTCTCTCATTTTACAAATAAGGAAACTAAGTCCAAACAAGATAGGTGAAAGTGGGTCACCTGACTCTAAAACTGATTCCCTTTCTCCTCCCATGTTATCATCCCCAGCACGCTGTCCCAGTGTATCCACGCTGCTGTCGCGTTGCTCTACCCCTTCAGCTGGGCTCATACCTACATCCCAGTGGTCCCTGAGACCCTTCTGGACACCGTCTGCTCCCCTACTCCTTTCATGGTTGGAGTTCAAAAACGGTTTATTCCGAAAGTTCTGGACAGCCCTATGGAAGAGGTATGATTTCCTCCTTACAAAGTGTCCCTACTTCACTTTATGATGGAGTGAAGGAACACCACCAAGCACATCTAGGGGCCTCATACCCTGGCCCTGGGGAAAGGGAATTCCCTGACCTGACCCAGGGAAAAGGGACTGTCCTCCCATTTTATGGTATATCCCCTGAAACTGACTCCTGGTCCCTAATGGCCAAGTCTTTACAGTACAAACTCTATCAGGATTTCTACCTTGGAGTGTATTAATTGCCCTAATGACCCACATTAAAAAATCTGGGGTTGGTTTCTAACCTAAGAATTTGAATGATTATCACCTGAGCCACTGAGTGGGCTAATTGAATTAGTTTAGAAAGCAAGCTAATGAGGACATGAATTTGAGTCTCTTGTGTGTTAGTTAGATAGATTCTTTTCCATAACCACAGAGGGAAACCCTACACTAGTCAGGTCTCTTACAAATGCCACCCTTTAACTATCCTCCCCACTAGAAAAAGAGTTTTCCTACTGAGGATAAGTCAGAATGTTTCTCTACAGAGGACTTTATTATAACTTAAATCAATGTTCTTTGTGTGTATACTGGCTAACATCCTATCTAGGCAGATGTTTCATGAATAAGAGAACTTTAGTTTCCTACAAGTAAGTTACTGGGATGGGTATGGATCCAACCCTGCAGAGGGGGCTCCCCATTTAAACTGAGGCACATTTTATAGCTGAAGAAACTTAACCAGTGATTGAGATAGAAGAAGACCCCAATCGCCTCTGAAACTTAGCTTGTCCTAGGATTATTTACTAGAGAGCATATAGCTGGAAAGTTGGTCTCATATTCACTTACTTTTCTTCCTTCTCTCTCCCTATGCAAATTCTGTTCTGCTTATTTGGATTCCACAATTCTCATCTAGAGAACAGCCTTGATCTCATGACCCGAGGGTGGAAGTAGGGGAGAACTCCCTATGTGTTGGGCAATCAGTTAAAATGTCCTCATTTCTGAGGTTTTGAAATTTCCTGACTTCAACTCTAAGGTATCCAGGAACTGTGACTTTTCCACCCCTCTCTCCCCCAATTCCTTTTCTCTTCTCTCCTTCCCTCCCCCCCTCCCACTCCCCAATATACATACATGCAGATTTTCAACCACTCTGCCAAGACTCCTGGCAACTTTGCAGAACGTGTCAGCAAAACAAGTCAAGTAGGGGGAGGAATCCCTCCATCCTCATAGAATGTATTTTTTTTTTTTTTTTAGGAAGCCGCATATAAAATAAGACTATATCAGAATGTTAGGCAACTAGGTGGTGCAGTGTATAGAGCACCAGTCCAGGAGTCAGGAGGACCTGAGTTCAAATCTCACCTCAGACACTTAACATTCACTAGCTGTGTGACCTTGGACAAGTCACTTAACCCAATTGCCTCATCCTGGGTCATCTCCAGTCATCCTGATGAATATCTGGTCACTGGACTCAGATGGCTCTGGAGAAGAAGTGAGGCTGGTGACCTGCACAGCCCTCCCTCACTCAAAACAAAGTCAAGTGCAAGTCATGTCATCATTTCTCTGATGGCATGGTCTTCTTTGGCAACGAAGGTCGAACACACACATATCAGAATGTTAGGCAGTCAAGTCAACAAGCATTTGTTAAATGCCTACTGTATGTTAGGTACTGTGCCAAGCATTGGGGATACAAAGAAAGAAAAAAGACAGTTTTCTGCCCCTAAGGAGCTGACATTTTAATGGGAGAAACAACCTGCAGACAAAGTGATATACAAATAACATCCATAGAGAATGCATAACCTGGGAGTGTCCCAACGGAATGTTCCCCCAAACTAGGTCAAGCTTTCCTACAGAAAGACTTTTAAGACCATTCAAATGTTTATGAACCCCAAACTTGACCTAGTGGTTATTAGAAAAAAATGTGATAATAGTTGACTTAGGGAGTGGAAGTGTGATTTCATTGATGTAGGGAACCCCTGAACACTGCAGGCCCCAATGCCCCTCTCTGCATCTTAGAACCACCTGCCACACTGACCTGCCCAGGGTCAGACAATAGGGATATAATGGTCCAGACTTGAATCCAGGCTTTCCTGACTCTCAGATTGTCTCTCTACCCTTCTTGTAATTCTGCCTCTCTATAAAGCACTGCATAAACAGTAATTGGTTTATTTTCGGTCTGGACGTCAGATTTATTGGTTTGCGGAACTCCCAGGTTGGAAACTTCCCATCAATACAGATTGTTAACTCTGATTTAAGAGTTTTGAGGTTATTTGCCTGAGGCACTGAAAAGTTAAGTGAGTGACCCAGAGTCAAACAGCAAAAGGTAGGATTTGAACCCAGGTCTTCCTCTAAGGCTAGCCCTCCTCTATTCACCAAGTCCCCTTGCCTTTTATCAGGTATTGTCATTATCATCCCAAGCCAATCCTTAATTCGTTCTTTTCTTTTCCTGGAACATTTCTCCTCCTCTCTGTCTCACCTCCTCCCCAGTTTCTGTGTCATGGGGTAAGTCAAGCTTCACCAAAGTTAACGAGGAAGCTGGACATAGCAGATTTTATCTATCTAGGGCAGGCTATTGTCTTCAAAAATTAAGGGAAGTCTGTGTCCTCTGTGTCCATCCCAGGACTGGAAACAAATCACAGAGATTGGGAGAGTACTGTGAAACAAGGCTGTTCCTATGGGAGGGCAATAAGGACTTTGTCCCAGGGCAGAAATTTACAGCACCTTTAGTCATTCATTGGCACAGAAACAACTGAGATTAGTACCTAGTTCGCAGGAGTAGTTAAACTAGGCATCTCCCAGATGGCAGGCAGCTTTCTAATTATCTTTCCATTGCCTATCCTTTATCTCCAGCGGGTGTACCCCAGGTATGCTTTCTCTGCCATCCATCCATTCCTCTCTCTCCCTTTTGTATCTACAGTCTCTCATAACTGCATTTCTCATTGTGACTGATTCAGAATAAATGAATTGAGGTGGAGATGAACTGGCTTTGCTTTTGCAGTGACTTTGAGGAATGCCCTTATTATTCAATTGAACAAGTATTTGTCAAACACCTACTATATACAAAGCCCTGGAAATAGAGACAAAAGCAAAGCTTCTCAAGCCTGAGTCCTTTCTGCCCTCAAGTCTGCCCTTGGTTTCTGTCAGAAGAATGCTAAAGTTTCCCTGGGACTGGAGGTGTGGGCACAGCCCCAGGGGTGGAAGGGGAAGGATGGGGGAAGGGGGAGAAACATTTTTATGGTACCTGCTATGTGCCAGCTCCTGTGCTAAACATTTAACAAATATGATCTCATCTGAGAATTTGGAAGTGGTTAAGTCCCTTTGATGATAATTTCCTGTTTGTTTTAGGTTTTGCTGGTGGATCTGTGTGCAGGCACCTTCATCAAATCAGTGAGTCAGATACCCCTATCCCATTATCCCTCCCTCTTTATCACCCCTGTGCCCTTCCTTTGAGCACTCAACACACCTAGATTGGGCACTGACTGTGTGCAGGGTACTCTGCCAGATCCTGGGGACAGGAAGAAGTCTCAAAGACACAAAGTTCCTGCTTTCCAGGAACTTTACGAGATTTGTACAATAACTGATATAAAGTAAGTGCCACATGAGTAATATAAGCAAAAGAATTATAGGAAGGAGAGAACTTGGTTAGACTTCTTTGGGTTCAGATGCAAAATGGAGCCTAAAGGATCTCTCTCAGGCCTGGATGCATGTTGTGGAGGTGGAGATAATAGAGATCTGTACCCCTTCATCCTCCCCTCCTTTCCTCCTTCTTTTCCTTCCTTCCTTCCTTCTTTCCTTCCTTCCTTTCTCCTTCCTTTTCTCTCTCTTTCCTTCTTTCCCACTCTTTTGGAGAGATTTGTTTTTTAGGAGTGGTGATGGGTCTGGATCTGTGACTTCATCAGTATAGGGAACTTTTTTATATGGTACAGAGACTTTTTTCATTCATGCTTATTGGCAATTTCGCTTTCACCTGTAGTTACAGTTTTTTAGAGCAAATAAAAGGTTGTGATTTGCCCATAGTCACATAGCTAATGTGTTTTTAGAGGTATGATTTGATTTCCCACTCTTGCCTATCTTCTATTGTCACCCTTTCTCCCCCAATTCCCTCCTCTCCCCCTGACCCAATTTGACCTCTGAGCTAATTCTTAATTCTCTCCTAGGTTGGAGATGAAGGGGATATCTTACCCCCCAAGCTACAGAATGACATTTTGTCTTCTCTTGCCCAGGGGAGTAATGACTTGCAGAGTAAGTCCAAGAATCCCAGCTCCTTCTACCAATTCACCTTTTTGCTTTCTCAACTTAGCACTCCAGGACTGAGGGTATCCAAGAGAAATCTGGCCCTCAACCATGAGACAGGCTCTCTTGGAGGGAAACATCATTCCACTTTATAAAACCCTCATCAGGGCCACAAAACCTGTGGGCCAGATGTCCTTGCTTCCCCATTGTCAAATGGCCAAAGAGGGAACCCAGGCCCACCCTCCACACCTCCCACTTAAATTTGCAATCCTCAGACTCAAAGGAGCTCTATCTTTAGTGAAGACCACACTTGTCATGCCTTCTGTACAGTCCTGTTTCTTCCTTCTGGAAGAAACGACCTATCTTGAACAACTCTATCTTGAAAGGATCTCTGTGTCTTTGCAGCTTTGGAGCAGGTCAATGAGCATGTCTCTGGTCCCTTCATGCAATTCTTCATCAGGACTGTGGGTCACTATGCCTCCTACATCAAGCGGGGGTCAGATGGGCAAGGCAACTTCCAGGAAAGAGCCTTCTGTAAGGCTCTGTCCTCCAAAACAAGCCGCAGGTTTGTGAAGAAATTTGTGAAGACACAGCTGTTCTCTCTTTTCATCCAGGAAGCAGAAAAGAGCAGGACACCGCATGCAGGTGAGCACCTCTAGGTGAACACCAGTGTAGGTTTAGATGATCCAGTTGTTTGATCCAAGACCCAGATGTGTGTGTGTGTGTGTGTGTGTGTGTGTGTGTGTGTGTGTATAAGCCCTCCACCTACCCAAATGCTGAGAAAAGTCTCAAGAGTTACAAATATTATTTTCTGTGTAGGAATGTAAACAGTTCAGCTTTAAAAAGTCCTTTATGATTTCTCTTTCCTATTTACCTTTTCTTACTTCTCTTGACTCTTGCGTTTGAAAGTCAAATTGTCTATTCAGTTCTGGTCTTTTCATTATGAATGCTTGAAAGTCCTCTATATCATTGAATGACCATTTATTCCCTTGAAGTATTATACTCAGTTTTGCTGAGTAGGTGATTCTTAGTTTTAATCCCAGTTCCTTTGACTTCTGCAATATCATATTCTAAACCCTTTGATCTCTCAATGTAGAAGCTGCTAGATCCTATGTCATCCTGATTGTATTTCCACAATACTCGAGTTGTTTCTTTCTAGCTGCTTGCAATATTTTCTCCTGGACCTGGGAACTCTGAAATTTGACCATAATATTCCTAGAAATTTCTCTTTTTGGGTCTCTTTCAGGAGGTTATCTGTGGATTCTTTCACTATTTATTTTGCCCTCTGGTTCTAGAATATTGGGGCAGTTTTCCCTGATAACTTCATGAAAGATAATGTCTAGGCCCTTTTTTTGATCATGGCTTCCAGGTAGTCCTATAATTTTTAAATTGTCCCTCCTGGATCTATTTTCCAGGTCAGTTGTTTTTCCAATGAGATGATTCACATCGTCTTCTATTTTTTCATTCTTTTGGTTTTGTTTTGTAACTTTTTGGTTTATCTCATAGTCATTAGCTTCCCTGAACTCTACTCTCTCTTTTAAAGAACTATTTTGTTCAGTGACTTTTTGAACCTTCTTTTCCATTTGGCTAATTCTGCTTTTTAAAGCCTCCTTCTCATTGGCTTTTTGGACCTCTTTTTCCAATTGAGTTAGCTTCTTTTTAAAGGTGTTATTTTCCTCAGCATTTTTTTTTTTGGTTCTCCTTTAGCAAGTTTCTGACTCACTTTTCAAGCTCTTCTATGATGTGAACCCATTTCATATTCATTTTGGAGGTACTAAAGGTAGAAGCCTTGACTTCATCTGACAGTATGCCTTGTTCTTCCTTATCTGAAAGGATGGAAGGAGACCCCTGTTCACCAAGAAAGTAACCTTCTATGATCTTTTTTTTTTTTTTTAACCCTTTTCAGGGGCATTTCCCCAGCCAGTTACTTGACTTCTGAATCCTTTGTCAAGAGGAGTGACCTAGTGCTTCTCCTACCCCCAGTACTGTGCTCAAGGCTGAGATTCAGATCAGCTGCTCAATTCCCCCATAGGCTTTAAGCTGAGCTGCCTGGACAATGGACCCAGGTTGCTTCCACGGCCACTGTAGCTACCCGTCAACTGCTGCTGCTGCTGCTGCTGCCGCCTCTGCCTCAGCCTGGGGCCGGTGCTGGAGGGACCTCACTCCTCTCTCGCCCTGCTGGGAAAGCCCTTCCACACTGAGCTTTGGAGCTTTTTTTGTTGCTTGTGGGTTGAGGGATCTGGGACCCTCCCTGCTGGGAATTCTGCCCCAGAGGTCTGTTCAGGTCCTGTTCCTCCCAGTGCTGTGTGGCCAGGGCTGGGCTCTGCTCTGTTCAGCATCCCATGGGATAGATCTTTCCTGTCAGCCTTCCAGGTTACCTTTGGCTGGAAACCTCTTTCACTCTTCTATTCTGTGGCTTTTGCTGCTCTAGAATTTGTTGAGAGTTATTTTTTACAGGTATTTTGTGGGCTGTGGGGGAAGGGCTAAGAGTATATGCATCTTTCTACTCCACCATCTTGGCTCTGCCCCCCTGCTTCTTCAAACGACCATTTTTTCCCTGAAGTATTATACTCAGCTTTGCTGAGTAGGTGATTCTTGGTTTTAATCCTAGTTCCTTTGACTTCTGGAATATCATAGTCTAAGCCTTTGATCCTTCAGTGTAGAAGCTGCCAGATCTTGTGTTATCCTGATTGTATTTCCACAATACTCAAATTGTTTCTTTCTGACTGCTTGCAATATTTTCTCCTTGACCTGGGAACTCTGGGATTTGGCTACAATATTAATAGGAGTTTTTCTTTTCAGATCTCTTTCAGGAGGTGATCTATGGATTCTTTCAATATTTATTTAACCCCCTGGTTCTAGACTATCAGGGCAGTTTTTCTTGGTAATTTCATGAAAGATAATGTCTAGGCTTTTTTTTTTTTTTATCAGGCTTTCAGGTAGACCAGTAATTTTTAAATTATCTTTCCTAGATCTATTTTCCAGGTCAGTTGTTTTTCCAATGAGATATTTCACAGTCTTCAATTTTTTCATTCTTTTGGTTTTGCTTTATAATTTCTTGGTTTCTCATAAAGTCATTAGCTTCCATCTGCTCCATTCTAATTTTTAAAGAACTATTTTCTTCAGTGAGCCTTTGAACCTCCTTTTCCATTTGGATAATTCTTCTTTTTAAAGCATTCTTCTCCTCATTGGCTTTTTGGGCCTCTTTTGCCATTCAAGTTAGTCTATTTTTAAAGGTATTATTTTCTTCAGCGTTTTTTTGAGTCTCCTTTAGCAAGCTGTTGACTCACTTTTCATGATTTTCTTTCATTGCTCTCATTTTTCTTCCCAATGTTTCCTCCACCTCTCTTATCTGATTTTCAAAATCCTTTTTGAGCTCTTCCATGGTTTGAGACCATTGTGTATTTATTTTGGGGGTTTTGGACACAGAAGCCTTGTCTTTTATGTCTTCCTCTGATGTTATGCATTGTTCTTCCTCATGTGAAAGGATGGAAGAAAATACCTGTTCACCAAGAAAGTAATCTTCTATAGTCTTATTTTTTCCCCCCTTTTTTGGACATTTTCCCAGCCAGTTACTTAATTTTTGAGTCCTTTGTCTGTCAAGAGGAGGGTATACTCTAAGGATCTGTAAGTTCTCAGTTCCTTCAAGGTGGCATAATCAAGGGAGAGGAGTTTATCCCTTTCCTGGTCTGTGCTGTGATCCAGGAGCAACCACAAACTTTTCTGTCTAAGATCTGTGAGTAGAATTCCCTCTCCAGAGCCTCCACCAGCCAGTGCTCCTCCTCACCCCAGGACCACCACTCAGGGCTGAGATTCAGATCAGTTGCTAAATTCTCCCAGGGTCTTTAGGCTGAGGGTTCCAAAAATGGACACTGCCACCTCCTGCTGCTGCTGCCTGGGGCTGGGGCTAGGGCAGGACCCTACTATCTTCTCACCCAGGTGAAAGAGCTTTCTCACTATCCTTTGAAGCTGTCTTTGGCATTTGTGGGTTGAGTAATCTGAGAACTGCAGTTGCTGCCAATGGTGCCCTGAAGCCTGCTCTGGTCCTGTCCATGCTGCACTGCATGGCCAGGGCTGTGCTGTGCTCCCCTTTGATCCCGGTGCAATAAGACCTTTCCTGCTGGCCTTTCAGGCTGTTTTGGGTTGGAAATCTCTTTCACTCCGTGGTTTTGTGGCTTCTACTGCTCTAGAATTTGTTTAGAGTTATTTTTTACAGGCATTTTATGAGCTGTGGCAGGAGAGCTTCTACAGGTCCGTCCTTGTACTCTGTCATCTTGGCTCCACCCCCAAAGCCTAATCTTTTCTAGGAGTAAACATCTGGAAACTGCTCTGTGGTTGGGCCTTTTGAACAGGTCCCACCAACTTATCAGTAGGCAAAGGGCCTCCTTTCTTCTCATAATTTAGGGCTAGGGGAACAATTCTTATTTGCTAGCCTTGATGGCTCACTTCTCCTACTGGTTGATTCTTTCTATTTTGAAAAGTGGCCCATGTCAGCCATTTCTATATTGGCCCTGCTTCTAACTTTTAGGACTTCAACACCAAGGCCCAACTTGGGTACCTTCTCTTCCCTCTCTCTTACTTTACAGCTTCTTATGGGTTGTCTTCTCTGTTAGAATGTAAGTTCCTTGAGGCTGGGGGCTAGTGCTTTGCAAAGTGCCCAACACATAGTAAATTCTGCCAAAGCTGAGAATCACCATAAGACTCACTGCCTGCTGTGGTCCTTCTGGTGTTGCAAACCCTTTCCTCTTCTCACCTCTAGAGTCTGACTTGCTTGAGGTCAGAGACCATGTTTTTGCCTTTCTTTGTATCCTGAATACTCACTACAGTACCAGACACACAGTAAGCCCTCAATAAATGCTTGTTGATTAATTGGTTCTTGGGCAGAATTTTCAGAACCCCAGGTTATAGTTGGACAAAGGCTCAGACCCTCTATCTGTATTGGAACCAGGGATCTGAGTGTTCCTTAGGTACATCCTCAGTGAGAGAAGGGAGAAGTGATGGAATTAAGAACTCCCTGGAAAAGATTTAAGAGACAAGTGCCCAGAGTAGGGAGTTGGTGGGTGGGTATTTTCTGCTCATGTGGCCTAAGTGTGTTATCTGATAGACATGTTTGAATTCACAGGGTACTTCCAACAGAAAATCACTGAATATGAGAAACAGAAGAAACAGAAGAAACCAAAGGAAAAGACTGTGAAATAAGGAATGTAGGAGCCAGGAGTGACTCATCCTGCAGCCCAGCTCTGTCTGGAATGGACTTGGACTCTGTCCTGAACCAGAGCTGGTTTGGTCTCAGGACATCAGTGTTGTCAGGTTTGAGGATAGGTTACCTTTGGCAGCTGAGACCAGTTTCAAGCCAGTACTTGGAGCTAGTACCTTGGGATTTTCACAGGGTCCAGCTTTTTCCTTCCCAAGAAAATATCCCAAGGCTCTAACCCCTTGTTTTCTGGAAGGGGGCACCAAGCCGAGCAGTGATTAGGTCATAGCTGCTGTGATTCTCCTGGGTATTCTCTGTCGTAGAAATTCTGAACCTGGTGCTTTGCTCCTTCCTTAGGGATTACTGTTCTCAGTATCCAGTACAAGAAGCACAAAGAACAGCTCTTACCCAGAGGTCCAAACCTTTAACAAACAAAGCCTGTGAGAATGTGAATAAAGGTGGAAAATGTTCTTGTTATTTTAGGCATCTCTCTTCAGTATCTCAGCACAGATGGGTAGAATTGAAGAGCATGGCCTTTCAGAATCATTTCTTCCAGAAAGAATTATTTGATGGTTCAGCACTTTCCTTTATGCCAATAGCTACAGCCTATTAGTTGTCTGTGTTGATGGACAATGTTGGTTCCGATGAATCCTACATTATGGTCCCAGCATTGTTTGCCTTCTTTTCCAACAAGGTTCATTATCTGAGCTATGGGGGTTAGAGAGTAGGACCCACATGCCTACACCATGGCCAGCTCCTTCCGTGGGGGATAGCACTACCTTGGCTGTGATTTTGGTCAGAGTGTTAAGGGAACTCCAAGGGAGATTTGTTCCCTGGCAAAGGTCTCAACTGTTGGTGATAAAGGAAAAGGAGGTTTTGGAGTCTGAGGACATGGATTCAAACCTTTCCTCAGTTACTTTGTATGATCGTGAGCAAGTCACTTTCTGGGCCTCATTTTCCTTGCCTATAAAATGGAGGAGTGGGAGGGGGAAATGTACAGGATGAACTCCAGTACTTTCCACCTTTAAAACTATTATCTTATGAACAAAACCAACTCAAGTCTGCAGGACCCAGACTTTAGGCTGCTGCTCTCCAACAAGAGTGGGACTGGCTCCAGCATGGGCCATGGGAGAATGGGGGAGGAAGAGGACTGTTTAGGGTACTTTCCCTGACTTTAAGGTTAACCTAAAGTCCATTAGAATACCACATGTGAAACATTCTGCTTTGCCCCTGTGCTCACTTACCAGTTTGGGGGCAGCTAGGTAGTGCAATGGATAGAGCACCAGTGCAGGAGTCAGGAGAACCTGAGTTCAAATCTCACCTCAGACACTTGACACTGTGTGACCTTGGGCAAGTCACTTAACCCCAACAGCCTCATCCTGGGTCATCTCCAGTCATCCTGATGACTATCTGGTCACTGGATTCAGATGGTTCTGGAGGAGAAGTGAGGCTGGTGACCTGCACAGCCCTCCCTCACTCAAAACAAAGTCAAGTGCAAGGCATGTCATTATTTCTCTGATGGCATGGTCTTCTTTGGCAACGAAGGACGAACACATACACTTACCAGTTTAGATGGGTGAATGAAGCTAGACAAAGCTGAGGATAGGTCCCTTTAGCTATTATGGAAACAATTAACTTTCAGGGAAAACAAGAAAATCTAAGTAAGGGAAAAGAGATATGTCTAAGAACACTCATTTTATTGGGGGTTAGGGTGTGCTAATCTCCCATTTCTCCATCAATTTTGCCAGTCTCCATTTTTGGATACTACCTCTTCATTGACCTGAAACAAGCCCAGTTTAACTATTAAATGTTTCTTGTGATGGATGGCCTTTCCTCTCACTAAGAAAATAAGATCATAGAAAATTAAGAGCTGTAAATGATTTTAGAGGATCGTGAGTGCAATCTCTCACCTCTACAACAACTGATAAGACGTTTCATCCTCCAGCCAGATGCTTCCTGTGTGTGGAGAACTGACTTTGGAAATGACTACCCTAGACTTTCAAATTGTGTCATTGACATGAAGGCAGCTACGTGACACAGTTAATGGAGCACTGGACGTGGGAGGCAAGAAGATCTAAATTAGAATTCAGATTCAGACACTAGCTGTGTGACCTTGGGTAAATCTCTTAACATCTGCCTGTTTCTTCATCTGTAAAATGGAGATAATAACAATACCTCCCCCAGAGGGTTGTTGTGAGGATCAAATAGGATAACACTTTGCAAACCTTAAAAGCGCTATAGAAATGCTAGCCCTTAGATAATCAGCAATCCATGGTGGGAACCTCAGCCCTAACACACCTTAGTGTCAAACATGTTAGGCCTCTAAAGCTCATGAAACCCTTCCTGGTGTTCTACTATGCGCCATATTATATGCCAAATTAACTTTCAAGGCTAGTCTTGCCCTTTTAAATAAGTTATAGAACATGAAACACTACAGTTACTGAGCCACATTAACATGAGGACCCAATTAGGGTATATTCAAATGAGATCCTGTCTAAATGACTTCATGTATCAGCTAACTGAACGCTTGTCAGCTCTATCCAGAAATGGGTTCTAGAAACTGCTCATTGGAGCTGGTCTTAAATCTCTATGCTATGTCATTTAGTAAACACTTGTTAAGAACCTACTATGTACCAGACCCTGTGCTAAGCACTAGGGATACAAAGACAAGCAAAAGAGAATTCCTATTCTCAAGGAGCTCACAAGTCTAATGGCAGACACCAAACAACTCTGTAAATAAGCTACATACAGGAAAAAGTAGAGGTCATAGAGGGAAGGCACTAGAATTAAGGGGAACCAGGAAATGCTTACTATAGAAGATGGGATTATAGCTAGGAATTGAAGGAAGCAAGGGAAGCCAAGGAGAGGCATGGGAGATATCGAGAGAAAATGCTCGGAAATGAGAAAGAGTTTCTGGTTTGAGGAACAGCAAGGAGGTCAGTGTCACTAGATTGAATAGTAAGGGGTAAGGAGTAAGGCATAAAGATCAGAAAGGCAGGGGTGGGGAGAAGATTTTGTATTTGATCTTAGAGGTGACAAGAAGCTACTGGAGTTTATTGAGTAGGGGGAGTAACAGAGTTATATTTGCACTTTAGGAAGATAACTTTGGTGGCTGAGTGGAGAATGTATGGGAGTGAGGAGAAAGCCAGCAAGCTATTGTAACAAAGCAGGCATGAGAGGGCCTGTCCTGGGGTGGTTGCAAATGTCAAAGAACTGACTGTGTATAAGATATCATGACGGTAAAACTGACAGGCCTTGGCAACAGACTGGGGAGTAAGGTGAGTGAGAAGTTTACAATGGCATGTAGGTTGTGAGCCTGGGAGACTGGAAGGGGGTATCCTTGACAATAATAGGGAAAGTAGGAGAGTGGAGTATCTTGGGGGAAAGATACTGGGATAAGTTTTGGACATGTTGAGATTAAGATGTCTAGTAAGCAGTTGAAATTGCAATATTGTAAGTCACTAGAGAATTTAGGCCTCAATAAGGATTGAGAATTATCAGCACAGAGATGATAGTTGAATCTACAAGAGCTAATGAGATCACCAAGTGAAAGAGTATAGAGGGAGAAAAGAAGAGGGCCAAGAGAACTCTTTGGGATAGTAAGTGAGCACAACATGGATGAAGACCCAGAGAAGGAGCAGTCAGATAGAACTGAGAGTAGTATTGCAAAAGCCTACAAGGAATCAAGAAGTGGGTGATTGACAACATCAAAGGCTGCAGAAATGTCAAGTAAGAGGATTACCAAAGGACTGGACAACTAAGATCATTACTAACTTGGGAGAGAGCAGCACGGTTTGAATGACATCAGGAGCCTGTCTGTGGAGTTAAGAAGAGAGTGAGAGGAGAGGAAATAGGTACCTTTTGTGACAGAAGGCATTTGGGAGAGGTGAGTTGAGAAGAGGAGCTTTCAGTGAATCATCTCGATTTTGTCTGAGAAAGATGCAAGGTTCTCAATTTGGGAGGGTGAGTGAGCAATGGGAGGTCTGGGTGGGAATGAAAAAATCTAGAAGAGCTGCTGTAGTGAGTGGGATAATGAGTCAACTATGGGAAACATTAAAAAGACTGTCTTGATGCAGTGAGGTTCTGGTTGAGGTTATGTAACACATTTGTTGTGAATCCAATTAGCATGGTTTTGTGATTTTTTTCATTAGCTTTGTTTGGAAATATGTGAGAAGCAAAGGCAGCAGATGGTGGGAGTAATCTGAGGCCGAGGTTTGGTGGGGCAAGATCAGTAATGGGATAAGGGGCAAAGGATTCAAAAGAATGAGTGTCGAGTTGAACTGGTTCACTAAGGGAAGAGTGTACTCAGTGCAGGGATAGAGGCCTGGGTATTTTAATAAACTGAAGGGATGAGGAATTGGAGGAGCTTGTTAGGCAAAGGGGGAGGTGGAAAGACAGTAGGTTTGGACTGGATGAGAGAATTTTGGGGTTTGTGAACATGGAAGTGGAGCAATGGCAAGATGTGTATGACCATCTCTATCTGAGATGAGGTAGAAGGGTAGGTCATGTGAAATGAGCAAGACTGGGGGAGAAATAAAAGTGTTTCAGGGAGTATCTATATGTATGTTGGAGTCTCTCTCTGGGCTATTGGTATGAATAGTGATGTCTTGGAAAGATCCTATGCTAGGACTACCTCACATTTATATACCATTATATGTAATTACTAAAGCACCTCACTCACAACCACCCT
Organism: Notamacropus eugenii; assembly: GCF_028372415.1. Lineage (NCBI taxonomy): Eukaryota > Metazoa > Chordata > Mammalia > Diprotodontia > Macropodidae > Notamacropus > Notamacropus eugenii. The sequence continues at coordinate 289,912,894 of NC_092873.1, read as the reverse complement.
AAGAGTACTATTCACCCCCCTTTTACAGATGTATTAACTATCTTGCTTAACTTGAAAGGGCTTTGCAAAGCAAATGCAGCTATTGACAATCCAGGGTAATGAATAATGCAGATCCCATGATCTGAACTGAAGTTTAGATAAGGGAAAAAATGCAGTTCAGTTAATGGTTTAAAGCTTTTCTGATAAAGGGCCTTGTACCAGTCATCTCCCTCATATAGGAGTAAAAATTCTTCTTGTAAGACCACTCGAACAGGAATACAGGACGGCATCACATTGAACCACACTGATTATTTGTGGAGGGCTTTGGTATCTCTACATGACCAGTTCTTGAAAGGATAACAAAGACCTTAAAAAAAAAAAAACCTTCACTAAATGTTTCACCCAAGTCAGCAAAATGTTTACACAACACAGAAAGGCCACGGTACAGATGAAGACAATACAACTCATAGAATTTCCTTATTTATTAAAGAGCAGAAATAAATTTTGCTTAAATTTCATACAAAAAAACAAACATTAAAACTTAGTTTTTAAAGTCTTTCCACTGGAATAAAATTGAGAAATAAGTTGGCTTTTAGATAATATATTTATTTAAAAAAATAAAAGTAATTGACAAAAGATACCACATTATACTTCATGCTGAGAGGCTCTCCCCAGGCCCAGAAGGCCGTCATTCGTTCTTCAGTAACACTTGGCCTTCCCTGGTAATGTAAACACAGGAACCCCTTCAGCCCAGTCTCAAAGTCCCCAGCACTAGCTCAGCCAAAGGAGCCAGTGGGACATCTCTGTGCCATGAGCTGAGCTCCTTAGTAAAGAAAATTTGAGTGAACACTAAACAAGTATTTCACTAAAAGATGATGATTTATTAAAATTATAAAGTAGCAGTCTTATGGTGTGTAAATAGTTTACATCAGGAATTTTCCACTGTTGCAGCTCTGCTCCCCAGGACAAGTTTATTCAGTATTCAAAGGTAATGACAAAGACAAGGCATTATTTCCTGCATGCTTTCTTGGGCCAAAACCATTAGAACTACATGTATGTTTTACAGGATAGGACTTGGAATTCCCCCTTCTCACAGAGGCTAGTTAAGGAGTGTTACCAAGAACGAAGACTAGAAGTTATACAACATTGATTATTATAAATTAGATTTGTTCTTATCCACCCCCATTCTTCTCAATATTTTCTGATTCTTTCCTGCAGAAAAATCTGCTTCCTATTTCTCATTACAATAACAATTAAGTCACTAATGATGATTAGAATGTGCTGTGGAGGCCTTGATTCTGAAGACATTTATGCGCAGGTGGGAAGCAATCTGATTGCAGACACTGACACAGTAGCGAATTAAATCAAATAAGGAGAAGACCTGGAAGGGAAAGAGATTTTTAGAGTTCTGCAAAATGTTTGGAACCTCTCTGGACCATACGAAAAAAAAATATCAAGGCATCTGTCTCTTTACCAGAATCACACTTAATCCCTAAAAAACTGAATGAATAAAATTTCTACATGTTCCTTTCCCTTAAGTAGGCAGTTCATATTCGCAAGCCACATTACTAGTCATGGTTTGCAGTTACTGAATGTAGGGATCTAATACAAGTATTTAACAGACATACATGATCATTAAGCCCAGAAACAATACTTCACAAAGTCCTAGAGGCATCATCATGTTCTGATTGTTCCAAATTAATTCCTATTCATTACAAATTCAATCAACAACCAGCTTGTGTGCATCATTATGAGAGAAACCTAAGAAAACTTAGGTTTCAGTCAGAAATCATAGACTGGCCCCTCAAAATGAAGTCACTTTTACTTAATGAGGTAAACAAAGTGTACCACTTACCAGAGCAATCCAAAGTACAATATATTCATCAATAAAGCTGTTAAAGTACTGGTCCAGAAACAAAAGGGCAGGACCTATAAAGGCTGTGTCATGTAGACTCATTTCACTCTTGGTCATGTGTGCAACCTGTAAATAAAAGAGAATTTGGCACTGCACCTTCACACTGGCTAACAGTGTAGTGTCAGAATTTGCTTTTGGAGATTATTTAGTTGCACAAATAAAAACTCATTACAAAGGAAATAAATTTCACTATTTCAATTATGTTATTTTCCACAACTCCTCTATGACTTAGTAAGCCTCTGAGATTGGCTGTGCACTCAAAAACTACCACACATGGGAATGGGCCTCATGAAGGTGAGGCTGTTTCTCAGACAACAGACCCTCACCGGGCCCACCTTCAAAGCCTTTCTAGCTTGGTAGAAACTGCCACAGCTTATTTCCTTGACTATTGTTTCTGAAAATCGCTGTGATGAGGCATCAGCAGGGCTTTGGTGATAGCAAGCCCCTAATAATTAGAGCTATGAAAAAGCAGGGATGGGCTATCTCAGGAAACAATGAATTCTCCCTCCTGAGAGTTTTCAAACAAAGACTAGATAACCACTTGTGAGGTATTTTGTAGAAGGGATTCTTCTTTTAGGCACTGGTTGGATCAGGTCTCCAAGGTAAAGGTCTAATCATGTTACTCTCTTATCAATGAATTCCAATGGTTTCCTATTACTTATAGGATCAAATACATAGTTGTCTGGTTGGCATTTAAAGCTCTTCAAAATCTTGCCCCCTTTGCCTTTACCTCACTGTTCTCCACTAATTCCACAATCTAATGCCCACAATCTACTTGTCAAACCTTGAAGATGACATTCCAAGCCTGGAATGCCTTGTCCCTCATGCTGGCCTCTCAAGTTTCCCTGGCTCCTTTCACTCAGGCGACATCCCACTTTCTGCAGAAGGCCTTTCCCAGACATGCCCTACACCTCTTTTATGTACCTGTCTTATGTTCCCTGGGGGCAGGGGTGTTCTTGGCCCTAGTTCTTAGCCCACTGCATGGCACAGAATCAGCACTTAATAAAATGTTTGCTGACATGATTATAAAACTCTTGTCTTATGACCAATTCCTAAGGAAGACGGTAATAATAAATAATATTGGCTGATACTAATTCAGGGTTTTACAGTTTCCCCTCAACAACCCCATTTGACGGATAAGCTAGGTGACATTCACACAAATAAAATGACTTGCCTGAAATCACAAATGAAATGGCTGAACTGAAACTCAAAAAAACTGAAAAGGGAGCAAAACAATCCCAGCTGGGCAAAGCCTTCCACTATCACCAAATGAAGCTGAGATTCTGTGCACTCTTCCTTCCAGCTTGGCCTATGGTTACTTAACTTTGTGCTGCTCTGGACAAGGAGAATCTGAGGCTTGAGAAAAAGGATCAGAATGCAAGCCAGTATCTACAATGGGGGACTGGGGGTGGTGGTGTGTGTGTGCAGAACAAAAACAATGGCGTGTATAGATCACTAAGATCAGAGGACACAACTGCTGGGAAAACTAAGATGTATGTGAAGATGGAAAAGGAAGAAGGCAGGTATCTCACTCTTACACATGGAAAATGTGGAAAGGGAAACAGGTTCTTTCCTAAGAAATTAGCTGCCTGCAGATGGCACCTAGACAGAGAGGGATGGCTAACTTAGACCCAGATCCAGGCCTACTTCTGTTTTGAGCTAGCTCTAAGCTGGTGGTCTTGATTAGTAAGATGAGGTATTGTCCAAATTCATGTTGTTAAACTGCGGGATGCAATGAGCTTGAAGGACTTCCCAGAGAACTACAGGGTAAAAAAGTTCAAGAATTACAGACTTAATACATAGCTAACATTGAAACAAACAAAAAGTAGGTGTCTTATTTCGGTGCTTACCACAAGCTTGTTAGTGATTTTAGCAGCTACAAAACCAAATGTCAGTATATAAAGACAGGGATGTTTTTCGAAGAGTTGAACAGCTGACTTCTTGTAGATCATTGCAGCTAATGTAATCACTGATCCAATATGGAGAAAAGGAGAAAGGACACTTGTTCCCTATAGAGAATCAAGAGAAGAAAAGAATGAACACAGTGCAACCCAATGAAACCAAATGGATTTGCTGAGAAGTCCTGAGCAGACTTGGTTCTCCTTTTTCCAAATTTATGGAATTTGTGGAAGCTGTGACCAACAGCTGTTTCTTCAGCTGAACAAAGCAATGGCAGCAGGGATTAAGTAAAAAACAAAAACGGAGGAATTTTCCTGTGAGTTCAGATTTACTCTAACGTTATCGTTTGGGAAAAGCTGTACATTAATATAACTATGGCTATTTTTTCTTTAAAGAAAAAGTTTCAAATGAAGAAACTGAAGCGTAGCTCTTCTAAATCTTAGCTCAAACCTGAACCAGAAATAGCAAGTGAAGGTGCACTTACTGCTATGGTTGATCCGTTTTTGCCAACACCACCTGTGAAGATTACACGGAAGTAATTTGTACAGGAGAATATGGTCCCTGCTACTGTACAAAGTGCTGGAAAAATTTTCATTTGAATATTCAGAACTGGAATCTTTAATGGGAGAAAAAGAACAAAATTAAAACATGTGTAACATGAAATAGGCTCATTTATTTATTCAGAAAATTTAAATACTTTAAAATCATGTTCCTAAATTAAAAGTATCACCCTCTCCCAAACCCCCGTGGCCCCATTTCAGGAAGAATAGCTGTCATTTAAGACAACAATAACCAAGTATGTTTTCCTGTTCTTTCCTATCAGAGACAATGCTGCCACACTTCAGGGAATGAGACTGAACAGCATTAAGCCTCATTTGTCTTGACATCCTTTTTTTGGCAAAATAAGACAATAGTACAAGCTCTTTCATGAGTAACACAAATAGATTCCAATGTAAGGCAAAATTAGCTTGGATTGAATCCCACAATCAACTCTCTTTATGCCTTTATGATACATACCCTCTTCCTTTGACTTTCTTTATTCTCCAATCACTTTTTGTTATTTAAGAGCAGTGGAAGAAAACATGTCAAACATGAGAGAACAAAGTCCTGGGCTGGATTTAAAACAATGGCTCCCAGATAAGGTTCCTAACCCCACAGAATTGAAGTTGTTAGTGCAAGCCAAAGGTCACTGAAGAGGAAACTAAAAGAAAAGCAGGCAAGAAGACTTCCCCAAAATTCACCCAGGTGTACCTCACTTTCACACAAGACTAAAAACAAAAGTGCTAACATAACATGTTTTATAAAATGGGGGGTTATTCACTTTACTCAAGTATTCACTACATAGTTCCTCTAATTAGCAAGTTATCTTCAATTAAAATATAGTTGTGTATTGTTTTTAAATTCATTAGTAACTACAGGAAAGATGCTGACAAACCTCCTGGGGAAGGCACCCAAGATGGTTCACAGAACTGGGTATTATACCTCATAAGCAGCAGTTAAAGAAAGTGGGGCCATTTAGCTTGGGGAAGACTTAGGAAGGACTTGACAGAAGTCTTAAGATGGGAAAGGCTGTTATATAGAAGAGGGATCAGGCTTATTCTCCTGAGTCTCAGAAGGTAAAACTAGAGGAAATGGACAGAAGTTATGGAGGCACATTTTGGTTAGCTATAAAGAACTTCTAAACCAAGGCTAAACCAAGGTAGAATGAGTTAGCTTGGAAGGCATCCCTGAAGGTCTTTGAGTAGAGACTGGATGTATGACCACTGTTCATAGATGTTATAGCAGAATCTCCTGGTAAGGTGATGGGGGCTGAAGCAGAGGGCCTTTGAGGTCCCTTTCAATTCTGAGATTATGCTCCTGACAGTCTGTCAGAAATGTAACTATCATATAAAGTGAGGTACACTTGCAGTGAATTTTTAAGTCCCATATTTCATTAAAAAGTCCTCTCCACAAATTTCTATCCCTCCCCCCTCAATTTAGCTTTTCTCTTGTATTATAAAAGGGTTGTTTTGGTATTACATCCAATTTTAAAACATGGTGATAGTAAAATGTAAATAGAAATATTCTAATAGTTAATTGCTTTCACAGAAGGATATAGATGCAAGATTAAAAGATCACTAAACACTTAAGGAACCCTGTTTTCTTACAGTGTAAAGCAAGTAAGAGTGTGAGTGAGGATACAAAATGTAGCCCTTAAGATCTGATTTCACTATAAATTCCAATTTTAAAGGGAAGAGAATGTAGAAAAAAGCTAAATTAAGACTAAGGAACTGTCATTATTTCACAAATGTCTCAACTTACTCCGTTCCTTCAAAACACTGAAGAACTCAGTTTATTTATAGAACTCTATGACCTCTTGCAAAATTGTACTGCTAAACTGTTTTTTTTTTTCCAAAGCATCTGTTGATGTTTCATGTTGCACTGTGGAAGATTTTAATTTCATGAATTCCACATTCTGGTCCAGTTTAAAAAATGACAACATTTTCTCCAATTCTATCTGGCACATGCTAGAACACACTGAACTGCTCCCCTTACCTTCCCCTCTCCCAATTCAAAATGCATTTTCAATTCAGGAGGAGCAGTACCGTTGCTTTGAGCTCTAAAAAAATAACTCTGTTCCAGCTCAGAAAACCATAAGATCATCTCAAGTTAGCTAAACCTGGCCGAAGTCTAATTCACCTCTTACCATTTCTTTGATCACTGTGTTTTCTTACACAATGACAAAGAAAACCTTTGGCAGAGATAAAAATGCCATCTTCCCCCATTTTGAAATGAGCACTAAATACAGGGAATCCCCTACACCACACTGGTGCTAATACCCAAGGTATAGGCTAACCTTGATATAACAGGCTTTTACTGTACGTAGTTTTTATGTTTTGGGGGACACGATTTGACCCATGGTATACATCCAAATCTGTGTAATAAAGATCTGTGCCATAACAGAGTTCTACTGTATTTAAAATTTGATGAAATCACTTTAGGGTCATGGAAGCTCATATTGGTGCCCTATGAAAGAAGAAAAAAGAATATAGAGCATTAGTACAGCCAGGCAAATTAGTACATGGCCTGGGCCACAAAGCAGAGAAAAAGGCAGCAGGCCTAGAGGGAAAATAGAAGCTATTCTCTTCCTTTCTCTTACCTTCTCTGTAGAAGAACAACTATACAGGAGCCCAGGCACCCCGCCCTTGCATGAGGGAGGCAAGAAGTCAGCTTCAGAGGCACGGGGGAGGAAGGACTAGGGTCAGGTGAACTTTCAGTCTCAGAGACTCAGTCCTTGGGTCTACACTGGGATACAGTACTTAGCCACCACTACTTAATTGGCATTTTCTTTTCCCCTTACAACTGGGGGCACGATGACAGTAGTAGCCACCGGTAACCTTCCTTTGCGTTAATGTCTCTAGCAATGTCCTTTTCGACCTCAGAAGCCATGAGTCACTGGAAGGTCTGCTGATGGTTGGGAGCTGCACTGATCATGTAATACCTCCAGCCCAGAGCTGTGCTGAAGGGATCTCAAGTGGGAAAAGTTTAAGAAGCCCTGGCCTAGAAGAGCTGTGTCTCTTTCATGTGGAAAGAGGAGTCCTTCAAGGCAGTTTAGAGAGTGTAGGGTAGGCCCCTACATCAAAAGAGAACTCCCTGGGGCACATTTAGGTTGTGATGTAGTTGAATTTATGCATCAAAATGGTACCTACTCAATTTTTGTCATTGGAAATGTGTCAGGGGTTGTGAAAAATTCTAAAATCTGACTGATTCTTTCTAGATTTCAACTGGTCTTGTGTCTCTGAACAGGAAAATTGATTTGCTAAATTTTTTTCAATGATGTACTGTAGGAGCTCAAAAGCTCTACTTCTTTAATAAATTCAAGTATAAATAGCCACCAATTCTCTTCCAAAGAATTTGGGAATTATATATTTTAAGGCGGCACCAGGCCTTGTTATGTGATGAATGATAACTAGTATTATGTTCAAATTGCTTAAACAGTAATAGTATTTCTAAAACTAGCTTAATCTGTGCTCTTTATTTCATCAATACAATCAATGAAATTTCAGGCATACTAGGCTCTACAACTTGAGGCTAATCTTATTGTTAATGGAATTTCACCCATAGAAATATTCACCTACACACAAAGATTTCGAAGACATGTTCAAGAACTTAATGTGAAGAAAACACTCTGGAAACCTAAAAATGCTACGTAAACATTATTATAAATTAAAGCAGCAATTTGACTTAAAAAGGGAAATGGATCAGAAATCTAATTGAGGAATCATGACTGCAGTTCTATATAGACTTATTAAGGCCTTGACTATGTTTCTCATCAAACTGGAATGTTTGAAGATAGTTCTGAGAAGTGTTAATAAAATATGCTTTTTCAGTAATAATAAAAAAATCTTTCTTCCATACTGTGAGGATCACAATTTCCTCAGTTGTGGGACATTCCCTCCACCAAGGCATATATGGCAACTCCTTTACAACTTTGTTGATGGTTTTCAAGAATTGTAGTGATCAAAAAGTTCACTGTCTCAGGCCAATCTGCAGAACAGCTAATCCTCTGGTAAGAAAAATTCTTTACAGCTTGATTGGGCCTATTAGATCTAGCATGCCACTGGAATGACCTTCAAGAATTCTCAGGATCACCAGGCCATGCCTCGAGTGGCATTGGAGTAGAACTTTAGCGAAAGATAAGAAAATTCAAACCCTTTTGGTCTATGACTTTTCAACTGATAAAAACACAGCTGGGCAAGAAAAATAATTTACATTTGAAAAACAAAACCCCACAATATAAGACATTGTGGCCATTCTATTAATCTTGGTGAAAATTCATCTCTACCCCCAAAAAGAAAAAAGGAGTCAGAAATTGAGTCTCCTCAAATTCAAAAGGGCATATATACATATATATATTTAAAAACAGAACAAAACAAAAAAACAGCTAATCCTCTCAAAGCAGCTCATTATGCAATGCACTGCTTGCCTGGGCAAATACCTTAAGTATAGATTTCCTGTGTTTAAAGCATTAGGCTCCTCTCTTTTTACTGTAAATCTACTTTCTTCAATACTACAGTAAAAGGAACCACTTTAAATAACTTTTATTTCACATGGATTTAGAAAATATCACATATTTTTGTACTCCTCAAATATTTCTTTGACTCTGAGGCAGCAAAGCCATTTATCAGTGATAGTACCAAAACCTATAAGAAAATTATTATATTCTTGAGTTCTACCACATTATGCTCCACTTCCATCACATATAAATGTCTATACTGCCATCACTTCTTTATCCTGAATTAGCATAGTGTCAAGCTCTGAAGGAACATCTTTACTATTATTTGATAATGAAAGCACATTGCCAAAAAAAAGCCCCAAATGTGGCAGCTTCATGTTAATTAGGAACCTGTGGTGGGCACTGATCTACAGAGGTTTCAAACATGGCCACTGCCAAGTCCCCCAGAATCAGACTAAAATGGAACTGGGAAATATTTAATAAAGTTAAAAAAATACAATAAAACACATGATGTTAATATGTGGATTTCTAAGTCAATATGTTGCCTGCACAGATTTGTATGTAGTTTAGTGGCCCATTCCTACTGGAGTCTGACATCATTGATCCATATCCTTTATGCATCTCACTTTAAAATCTAAGCACAGAAATTCAGGCCACTACGCTAATAACATGAGGGTACTGAGAGGAATTATTTCCTAGAACTTTTAAATTAAACACAAAGTGGTGGAATCTGTTTGAGGGCTTAAAGTAATAAAAGTCAAGTTAAACAGACGTTATTGGGACACTATGCACACAACATGATGGAATGGCTTTAAATAAAATCTACAAATACAATATATTGGTTGTAGTCTTGTTACCTTTTCCTACCTTCCCTGGCCTTTACCTCATCCCTAGTAGTAAGTGCTTGGGGCAGTGTATTAGGGGCATACCTCCTCCTTAAGTGAATTAATTTTTCTCCTATATTTTGCTTTTAAATTAATCAGAACTTATTTAAAAAAAGATCATTTCTAGCTGAAGAATTTGCTTTTAAGATAACCACCAAATTATTTATAACTTTGTGTGGAGGGGGGTGATCAGAAAGCAGAAATTTTGTCCAAACCTCTTTGGAATACAGTGCCAGCAATTTGTTGAGAAGAGGTATGCTATGCTATGGCAGATATCTAGACTTCAGGTAAGGTAGAAAAGTCAAAGTCCCAACAACAGCTTTAAAAAAAGTCCTTTGGTATTGCTTTCAAGGGAAATGTTACTTCTATTCTGGGAAAAAACACTGTCCACTATATTGTCTGTGGTTTAAAACAATTAAAGGAGAGTTTAATGGATTCCACTTGTTCAGGAAAGGAAATAAAAGTCTGAATCAATCCTCACTTTTGAGGCATCCTGATGCATCTCCTGCAGTACATTTCCTCATTTGTAAAAATGAGACAGCCACAAGCTCTGAGAAAGGTCATAGATTCTCAAAGGCCTTAATGGTCACCATCTCTGCACTGAACCAAATGCTCTGCAGATTGCGAAAAAGGTGACATTCATCATGGTCTAAAGAAAAATATCTGTGTCCTATTGTTAGAGGTTTTTTTTTTTTTGGTAACAAAGAGGATAAAATAGCTTTACATGTTAATGTTTAATTGGATTATACTGCATTTGAAAACACAAGCAGAATATATAACATGCATTACATGGGATATACAATGTGAACAAAATTACCATAGATTGCCAAAAAGGAGGTCCTCCAATCACTGCCAGCAAATGCATGATTATTATGAAGATTTGCACTTCAGTCACATCAATTCTAATTAGGTACAAAAAGCCAAAAAAGCAAAATTACTCAAAACAATTTCAGGTTAATCAACCGCAAGCTTAGCAGCTCTCCTCTATCATGCACAACTGGAAAACCTCCAGAATACTGGGGCAAGAAGTGGAAGAAAACCAAGAAGGTAGCAAATCATTTGTGGAGGAAAATTCAAGCAAAAACACATAAAAACTCTTTCATTTAATTTGACAAATTTCACAGAGCAATAAAAACTTCACCTTTTGTGAAAGGGATTTTTGGACTCAGTTGGTGTGAAACAGAGCAAAACAAAACAAAAACAACCAAACAAAAAAAAATCCTATCAAAGTTTAACCTTTCTCACCAAAAAAGGGAACAGTTTTGAGTGTTAATTGTCAAAAAAATGGTACTTACATGCTATAAATAAAATTACGAAATACTTTGCAATACCAGAAAGCAAAGTAGTTAGAAGAATTATAAACTTCAATTAAAATACAATAAATAAGATAAAACTCTCTGTATGACTTGCACCAGCCTGCTGCCTTTTAAAGAATCAAACTGTCTGCCACAGTAGAAGCAGGAAAAAAAATAATCCATCACACATCATTATTTTATTTGTTCCAGCTAACTATCTCCCTAGGTATGACTTCTTGAAAGTTTTCTTTGAAAGCTGCTACAATTTAGCTTTGGGGATAATGCAGATTGTCTTACAGCTAAGAAGAAATTATCTTACCAGAAAAACTAGGGCAGTACAACTAAAAGCCAAAAAAGTTCTAAGACTCTACACGAAAAGAACAAGAGGGAAAAAAAAGATTCAAAAAGAAGGCAAAGGTCCATCATGCATTTCCTTCTGAAGGTGTGTTAGAGTAAGTTCATTATCTCACCCACAGTTCTTGGGAACTATGAAAGAAGTAAGGTCCAGACAAGCAGACATCAAAGATCAGCAAAAGACATAAAAGTTATAAAAGTTTATAATGTGGAATTAAAATGATTAAAACTCCTCTTCCCAGTAACTGACTCTTCAGGTTCAAACATTCCTCTCCCACAATTCTCAGTTCAAAATCATTCCTGCTTGAAGAATGACGTTAGACATAGAGTACCTCTGGTACACACAAAGACATGTAGTGAAAAATGGGCTGAATTAGGCTAACTGGAATCTGAAGAGCTGGCTTGGCAGCGGGACTGTCAACAGACTGAGCAGCAGATTGGAAACTAAGCAGGGGTCAAAGAGGAACTTCTCAGTCTTCAGTAGGGTGGGTGCACACTGTACAACTTTTTGCTGCATAGAGATGAAGCAGCCATTTGGAAGGGGAAGGGTCAAAATGTATACAGTTACAAAATAAAAATGGATGGAATGCCACACAACCTTTATGCTCTGGTTAAATTTAAAACAGTGAATACAACACACAAAATGGTATCACTGCAAAGCCCCAAAGAGAAGTTCCTAAAAAAAAATTTCTGGATTGTCCTGTTTATAAATGCTCACATGTAAAATCTTTAAAAAGAGCATTCAGGTTGTTGTCTTTGCATTTAGATCACTAATATCCTAATAACATGAAGGAAAAGCAGTGTCAACTTGTGTACCAGAGAGTTAATGGACTGTTTTTCCTGATTTTTAATTTAAAACACCTTACTTGAGGCTGATTGCTCTCTTCTGCCAGCAAGCTGAATCCTTAGGATTGGCTGTTTGACTCCTAAAAATGTGGCACCAATCTTGACCACCACTGCAAAGACTTCCTGAGCTAATTCCCAAGGATACAAACTAAAGAGGGTTAAGAGTCTACTGAAAGTGAAAGAGAACAAAATTATTTAGAGTAGACATAGTTATAAAACAGTCAATATCTACCTCATTTTTCATGAATAAAAATCTGAGCTGATTCATTAGAGCTGCTATTAGGAAGTAGGTCACCTTAATCTCTTTTGAGTCACAAAGGAAAGGGATTGTGCTCTAGAAGGAAGAAAACAGCCAGGAGTTTAGCATGCTGGATTCGATTTCAGCTTTGGCAATCATTCAATGGGTAACTTTAAACAAGTTCTGACATTACTACTTTTTTACTGTTAAAATGGGAATCACAGGATGAAATGTGCCAACATTTTAAGGCACTAAAACTAGTTCTCATGAACTATACCCTGCAAAAAAGGAGGTTGCAAAGCACCTAAAAACTTTAGTTCTCTCCTAAAAAACAAAAAAAACAATCCACCTCCCCCTAGTACTCTTTCCTTCAGTGTAAGATTTACACAATTTCAATTTCTGGATGGAAAACTTTCTGGGCAAAAATTTGGTATAATATTTTAGGTTGATTGTGGCTATGAACGAGTTCAGAAGCATTCTGAAATTAGAGGGAAGCTGACATTGCACTCTGAATGATTTAAATTCTGTACAGGTTGCAAAGAAATAAAAGAGAGCTTCATCTAAAAATTCTCAATGTCCTATTCTGAATAGAGGTAAAGTCATACTCATATTAAAAAGGTAATACCCAACCAAACTTTCTATTGGTTGCCAGTGAAAAAAGAAGCAAAGTCAAAGGATCTCAACTTCTGTTTGAGGACATCTATACTGCACTTTTTTTGTCTCAAATCAATAAATCTTTGTACCTGCCTGCTATGTGCTAGGCACTGTGTGGAAGCTGGGATGAGAAGTTCATATTCTTATTGGGGGGAAGAGGATACTACATAGTTACAGATAAAAAAAAAAAACCCTAAATGACAGGTAAGAGTGGAGCACCAGAGGGTGGATCAGCAAAGTCTCTTGGAGGTGGCACTTGCACTGAGCTTTGAAGGAACTAGGGGATCCAAGAGATGGAGATAAAGAGAAAGAGCACTGCAGGACTCGGGGAACCTGCGCAAGGTCCTGAGCCAGAAGAGGTGATGTCATGTACGGGGCACAGCAAAGAGGCTGCTTTGGCTTCAATCAGCCTAGAAAGACAAGCTAGAGTCAGTGAGTCAGACTGCAAAGGACTTTAAGCAGGCATTTTACCTTTCAGACAAGAGCCCACCACTATAGCTTCCTCAGCAAGGTAGCGAGCAGTGACAGACTTGTGCTTTAGGAGTATTAATTAGACAGTTGTGTGGGGTTCTCCCTACCAAAGGTTGAAAAAACATCTTACCTAAAGCCAAACCCTCTTTGATAGGAGGAAAAAAGGAAGCCTCCTAAATGACCAGAGTACTTTTCCTCCTGAGGAGTGAAATGGCTCCCTTAGACTGGGTAGGCTGAGCTATGTCCTTCTATCAATTAAGGGAATAAAGTGTCGCTAAAACTACCAAACATGAGGTAGCTACCAAATCAGGACAGTGAATAAGTACTCTGAACAGGGATAAAGGAAGGTAAGGATTCAACAAGACTGGTCCAGAGGAAAGATTTCATCAAGATTCCATCTATAGGCAAACTGGCAATTCACTTGCAATTTATAGTCTTAAGAGAATTGCCTGGAGTACCAGGAGGTAAAATAACCTAGTAAATGTCAGGTAGAACTTGAACTCAAGTTTTCAGGCTCCAAGTACAGCCCTCTAGCCGTATGGCCCTCTGCCTCTCCTAACAATTCATAGGCATCAAGAACAACTGAGGGAAGATTTCAGACCACTGTAAGTGGGAAAAAAATAATGAGAAACATTAATTTTTAGTGAAAAAGTAACTTTTGATTCTTTGGGCTAAGAAATGGCAACAAACTAACATAATGGGTTTGAGTTTTCAATAGGGCTCCAATAAACTGACAAGTTTGGGAGTTAACCAGATGTATTGAAAGCAAGTTTATCCATTTGAATATATTTTCTTGACTACTAAAGCACAAGCTAATCAAAGTGGTTTATCAATGCTGCTGTTGCTGTTCAGTCATTTTAGTTGCGTCTAACTTATGTGACACCATTTGGGGTTTTCTCAGCAAAGATACTAGAGTGGTTTGCCACTGGTGTCTTTAGCTCATTTTATAGATAAGGAAACTGAGTCAAATAGTGTTAAGTGACTTGCCATGGTCACACAGCTAGTTAAGTGTCAGTGGCCAGATTTGAATTCAGGAAGTCTTTCTGATTCCAGGCACGATACTCTATCCACTATGCCACCAATTAAAGAGTTCTTTGCAGGAGTCTTCAGGTGTACTGTGTTTCTTGCTCTATATTTCATGAAAAATGTTTCTCAAAACAATCTAGAAATTGGGTCATTTAAATTTCCTACTACACAAGATACAAGGGTTTCAAAGACATTTTATATTTTATATTTATATTTATATATATATATATTTTTATATATATTTATATTTTATAGCTTAGCATTTATACAGTGCTTTAAGGTTTTGTTATATTATACTCATCTTATTAACACAAGAATCCACTAAAATAAGTGTTACTACTATCCCCATTTTATAGATGTGGAAACTGAAGCAAAGAGGTTAAGTGATTTGCCCAGAATCACACATAAGTGTCTGAGACAGAATGAGAACTCAGGTCTTCCAGACTCTTAAGTCCTGAGCGCTAGTCACTATACTACCTATATGTATATGAGACATATGCATTTGTGAACAGGTATACACATATTGTATGCTTATTTAAAAGTATTTAAAGTGACAAATGCAGATGTATTATAATTTGGGTAAGTGATCAGCCTTAAAGAAGAGCTCACATTACAAAGGACACTTATTAGACTATGAGCTCCTTGAGAGAAGGAACTGCTTTTTGCCTTTCTTAATATCCTTGGCTCTTAACAAAAGTGCTCAGCACATAGTAAGTGCTTAATAAACACATGCTGACTGACAAAAAGAAAGATGCAAATCCACAGCCTGATTTCTAAAAGTAAGCAAGTTTGTCCATTTGAAAATGCTGTCTTGACTATTAATTGCACTGGCAAATCAAATGACTGATTTATCAATAATTGCTAGTAAAAATTTCTGAAGGACTAGGAAAAGTAACAAAAGACCTGGAAATAGCAATGTTATCCTTATTAAAAGGTAGAGGATGAAACCTACAATTACCTCTCTGTTTTCTTCTCATCTTTTTATTAACAGGTAGAGGATGAAACCTACAAATTACCTCTCTATGTTTTCTTCTCATCTTTGTTTTTACGAAAGCCATGGAGTTAAAATTGGGCATGGTAAAACTTCAGAATGGGGCTGTGGGGGTGGCTAAGCGGTGGAGTAGATAAGAGTGCCCGACCCTGAGTCAGGAAGACCCATCTTCCTGAGTTCAAATCTCGCCTCAGAGACTTACCAGCTATGTGACCCTGGGCAAGTCATTTAACTTTGTTTGCCTCAGTTTCCTCACCTGTGAAAATGAGGTGGAGAAGGAAATGGTAAATCACTCCAGTATCTTTGCCAAGAAAACTCCAAATGGAGTCAGGCACAAATGAAAAATGACTAACAAAAAAACCCTTCAGAATAATATTAGATAATCATATGACTGACTGGATGATACATACATGAGTATAGAATTTCAACTTGAATGTCCTATCCAGAAAAATCTTTAAGGTATGCTGAATGATTTCCAATAGTATCAACCACACGTGAGTATTTGGTGAAACAGATTTTAAATACCAAAGCACTTCCCCAGAAGTTATTTCTGAGTGCTGCTAAATATGGGCACTTGAGATAAATTTCAAAATTTCTCTTCACATAATGATGATACCAGCATAAGTTTAAATAATAAGTTTTATTAAGCGAGCAACCACTCAAATATAGGAAGCAATCATTAGAAAAAAACAGAAACTATTTTAAAATGGAATTTTGTAATATTAAAAAGCATTTGCTACCAAAAACATTTCAATAGACAGTACTCCATAAATGTAAAGTATATACTGTCATCTTTGAAAATGAAAAAGTACTCCATTAATGTTTCATTAATCATTCATTCATTATCTACTCACTAAGAGAAGTGATATAGAAAATAAAAAAATTCAGGAACTAAAAATAATTCTACTTCTCTTCCCCTTTACTCTCAGAAAGATGTGGAAGGTTTAAGCTGAAGGTTAAGAGGAGAAACTACCAAGAGAAAGAGAAATTACCATTTAGATTGGAATGATCACAGGCAACCTAGATAGATTTACCAGTTGACCACATGAATACAAGTGCAAAATGACCTCTGTGTTCTCAAACTGCATGTGGTTAGCTGTTCTCCAAGGACTACTGACTAATAAATTTAGATTAAGAAAGGATGATGATGACTTAGTCATTTTCTAGCCCAAAGTCCATACTATTGCTATTTAAAACTGGACTTAACAACTCTCAAATGACATGAGACATCACTGTTTCTACTGTGGAAACAATATTGAAAACTTTATACTTCCAATTCCATTGTAGTTATTGTGGGAAAACTAATGGAAGCCCCCCCAGAAAGCCAAAGGACTCATCTAGCTATGGTAAAGTCAGCTACCAGATTTCATTCAGAACACTTTTCCCACTGTTAAACTGTGGAAATGTAGCATTGCTATTCCTGAGGCAAAAAAAAAAAAGGATGAAGATTAAGGTACTTGCACTCTGAAAAATGAATTTTCCTAACAAACATATTTTTAAAATCTCAGGCTACTGTCAGTTCTGAGCTGTGGGACACACTGATTCCTTACAATGCATTATCTGGGAGATGTGGTCTCTTTAAAAAAAAAATCTCCCAAAAGGAGAATGCTTGAAGGACGACTAAAATGATCCAAAAGACTGACACTACTCAATTTTGTTTAAAGCACTTGTTAAAGAGGAAAAATATCACCACAATTTCTTCAGAGAAAAGGACAAAGAAGAAAACTGCATTGGAATGCAGTGAACAGCCAGTGAAAGAAAGCTGGACAAAAAAGATACCTTTCCATTTTAATTAAGTACTGAAAACAAACTTCTTTGGATAGGCTTCATATGGGAAAGGTTATAGGAGATTGGGGGGAAAAAAGAATCTTCTCTGAATTACTTATCTGAGTCATATCCTACTGGCAATTTTCCAAACTCCCAAAACAAACACCCAAATGATTCTATTTAATGGTGGAAAGGTTTTGTTTAAAATAATATTAAAGATACACCAAAAACAACAAACATTTAAACAAAGATTTTTGCCAACCACAAATGCTTTTGCCTAATCATTTTACTAGTTCAAAAAAAAATAATTTTATATTCAAGTAATCACCAAAAGGATGATTTTAAAAATCTTTCCAATAGGATGGGTTTTTATTGCCCTATTATTAAGCATTAAGACTTTTTTCTTTTTTGAAGAGTCAATCTGTTTGAGACTTTGATTTGAAGGGTCATTCTGTGCATGACAAAGGGGCTGTCTTTTGCAGAGTCCATGCCATTCTCCATCAGACGCATTAATACTAGCAGTTACCGTGAAGTTCCAGAACCAGGGCCCCACAGTTCCTGTGAGAAGCTGGGATGTTATAATTAGGGTCTGGGACTCTGTAACATCGAATCTATGTGTGAGGGAAAAAACATTTTGAAATAATTTTATTCAGAGCATCAATCAAATAGCCCATGAAGTTCCAGAAGCAGGGCCCTAGGGTTCTTGTGAGAAGCTGGCTTCTTGTAATTATGATCTGGGACTCTGTAACATAGAAACTATGTGAGGGAAAAAAACATTTTGAAATAACTTTATTCAGAACTTCCAAACAGCCCCACTAAAACAAATAATACATAGATCTCATTTAAAAGGAACATTCTGTAAGATGGCAGTTAGAGACTAGGCAATATGTTTTATGTCATAATGTTTTTATTGTTGTCCTAGTATATAAAAGTGTATTCCTTAGCTAAAGTGGAGACAGGACAGTGAAACAAATGGGAATACAATTTTAAAAACTAAAAAGAGGACTTTGAAAACATCCAGATCAGACATACTCTGTCAGCTCTCATTTACCTGTTTGTAAATCATTCAGTTAGCAAATAATCATGATCTGTCTGATCTATAGAGCCCTTTAGAGTCTGCACTGACATCTAACCAGGTATCTCTTCGGTGTATTATTTCTAGAGTGGCATCAAGAGAAAAATATCTATATGATGCCTAAAGAGTCCCTTCTCATCTTTCCCAAGTTCCCAACACACTCCCATCATTTTCTCTTTACAAATTACAACAGGCATCCGAAAGGAAGGGGTAGAGGTCAGAGCAATTAAGTGTGGCAACTCCAGAAATAGTGAGGGGAAGAAACTTTAAATTGTCAAAGGTATACACATCTTCTCTAGGTATTATGATCACAACAAAAGCTAAGCTGGCTGTGCCATGATCCTGCTGAATTTGAGCTCACATTCTTTTCTTTCTAACCTAACTAGCCATTCAGTCCTTTTGCTATCTTTGTTTCAGAGTATAAAACGACATCAGTCTCATAAAATTTTATGAATGGAAAAGGGAACATGGGATGGGTTAGGGAATACAAGTTCTGATTCTACCACTTATTCAGAGTGGCTATGGACAAGTCTTTTTGGTTCCATTTCCTCATCTGTAAGATGGGGATAGTAATACCTGCCTCATGATGTTTGTTGTGAGGAAAACAATTGTAAGTTTTAAAATGCTCCTGCTCTAGTGATTATTTCCTTAGTATCTCTGGCTTAGTAGTTTGGGAAAGTATCTTGTAATAGCTGGCTAGTCAGAAATGATCTGATTAGCAGAGACTGCCAACTACAAAGCACAATTCTAACAAGGTGAGGATGAGATTTTACTTCATGATTTAAGAGTATGTTTTCACTTGGGTTATTATACTCTCTGCTACTATGCCAAATAACTAAGAGTGGGCTATTTGGCGATATTATCTATAGCAAATCAAATGAATTTAAGAGGTGTAAATTTTACTAAGGATAATTGGGTAATGTCAAGGTTGAGACTGCTAAAAAGGAAAATGCATGAATAAAATGAAGAATAAAATAACACAAAGTATGTGTTCAAATAAGGACTGTTGAACTTTTAATACATGTAAGAACTTTATATGTATTCAACAGCAACATGTTTTTGTTTTTGCTATAGACCTATGATTTTATCAGGTACAAGGTGAGGAAATTGCTCTCTGCAATTTACTTATGAAGACATGACTAATTTTTATTAACATAATTTTTAATTTATCTCAGTCTTTGAAAGCATAAGCTGTACAAATCATAAAAAATGTGAAAATTCCCTTCTGTAATCTGCTTTTTGTAAGACGCATACATAGGAAATACACTATAATAACCTTGAATAGTTATTAACTTTGTAATCTAATTTTAAAAACAAAATTACTTGATTTTTAGAGTAAAAAGGGACATTTAGGGTCAACTAATCCAACTGCTTCATTTTACAGCCTGGTAAACTGGTTTAGAGAAAACAATTTGCTTCAGGTCACACAGCAAATAAATAGTGAGTCATCATGGGCAATAAAATTGAGAGAAAAAAATCAATGCAACATTTGTGACAGGATATCGGTCTGATTTCAATTCAAAAAAATTTTTTTTTAGTGTTTTCTTTTTGTTAAACAGATTAGAACTCCCTTTTAACAATAAAAGAATTTTGTGGATTGTTTTTTAAAAGATTGGCTTTTGCATAAAAAGTGTTGCTGAACAAATGCTTAAGTAGTAATACATGTTATCATTTAAATTTTGTTTAAAAAGATAATAACTTGTAAATCAAATACAGAAAGGTTCAGTAGAGTGGAACAAGGTTTTTCTAGTGAGATTGCTCCATTAATGCTCTTCCAAATTACTGCCATGCTAACATAACAATTACAGAAAATATCCCATTCTCCCACTCGAGGTTAGTATCTTTTTTCTCCGTTATTTTGTTCTAGTCTCTAGTCCCTTTGGCTTTTGGTTGTGTCATATTCTGATTTCTTTTAGTTCCCAAAAGGTGTTGCAGTTGAAATGGGGCTGCAACTACTGAAGTCATCCCACTGAGGGTTTGTGTCTGCATCAAATGATCTTTGAAAAGTTCTTGTCCTTTGGGCATGAAAAACCAGATACTAAAGCTTTGTGCTTAAGGCAGCTTTTAGTTTTGGAGTAGAAAGCTGAAGTTCTAGCCCAAAACTTAGAGAAATTACACACATTTGAGGCAACATGGCAGAATGGCACCCTGGATTTGGGTAACAACATGGAGCTCAAGAACTAGCTCTACTATTTACAAGCTTTGTGGCCTTCAGCAAATCACCTAACCTGAATTTTAGTTTATTCCTCTTAGAATATGTAAATGACTATCATTCAAAACCATTACTGACTTCCCCAGAATTTTAGGCTTAAGTTATAATGTAAGATTTGTAGTCATTGACCAACTTACCATGGCTGTATTCCTCTGAGCTTGTGACAGAACCAACACAATTTTAAAAGATAATTTTTAAATGGTGGTTGGCAAATCTTCTAAATTTCACAAATACTGTATTTTTCAAATTTTAAAATATAACAAAAAATCCCCCCCAAATGAAAGTCATTTATAATACATATGAAAGGAAATTTGATTGTTGACCATGTATATGGAAGACCCCTTCATAAAACAAAACAAATACAATTTTTAAAATCAACCTTTTACAAGTACTTCTCCAAGAGGCTGCCACTCTGAGAAAAAGAGAGAATTTCTAAATCCTTATTCTTTATTTTCTAAGATATAGACCTT
This sequence comes from Notamacropus eugenii, assembly GCF_028372415.1. Taxonomy (NCBI): domain Eukaryota; kingdom Metazoa; phylum Chordata; class Mammalia; order Diprotodontia; family Macropodidae; genus Notamacropus; species Notamacropus eugenii. The sequence continues at coordinate 289,891,822 of NC_092873.1, read as the reverse complement.
TCCTTGTTACTGAAATTTCTGTTCAGTGCTTACCTTTTTCCCCCTACCTATAGAAAATAGAAATTGAACTTTCTCCTTCTCACCATAAATATATGTCTATGTCAACAATTAACCACATATCTACTTATTTGCTCAAGCTGCTGCTGTTCAGCAGTGTGGGAGATAAGAAAGGGCAGACCCTGGGAAATTCTTCTATAGGAAGAGGTCCTTTAAGTGGTATCTCTAAGTATTATTTCACAGTATTTGAATGAGGTATTACCTTAAATGTCCCCTTTGCATTAAAAAATTAAAGGAGAAAAGCTTTCAGCAAAGTTAAAATGCTAATTTCTGAATTTTCAGTGCCACTTTTACCATGTAAATTTCTGACTAAACTTATTCATGGGTAGCTACAATGTCATGCTTTAAGATACACCAAATGCTACTGGATCTTATATCTAGACTACTGCCCAAAATGGTAAATAAATTTTTTTTAATACCTCAAGTCATTACCTCACTGAAGCAAAAAACTTACATCATCTTTATCATAAATATTATAGCTTTGCATTTCTGATATTTCAATATTAAAAGGCTGTTTTTAAAAATTTCAGAATATTTTAAGGCAAAAATTTTCTGAACCTTGAATATTAAGTTCTTTGTTATGCCAAATTCAGTACCTAATTTTTAAGTTTTAAATCCATACTAATTTTTTGAGGTTATTATGGTTTATTTATTCTACTTAAAGAAAATTAAAGATTGTTTTCTCCTACCACATTCTTTTCACTTCTGATGTTGACATCTCTTTTTTGGGGGTAATCTTTACTTATGGAATCCTTTTCAGAATTCCTCCTTTTTTTGACTTCCATCATCTTCTTCACTCCCATTCTACAGCAAGGCTCTGTGGCAAAGGTCATTCCTAATCATGCCAGCTTACAGCCTTTTTAAATCTTTATTTCCATTCTTTACCTATTTGAGACTTTCAAAGCTGACATATCCCCTACCTCACCTGACTTTGTCTTTTTATTACCAACAACTTTCCAAAAGTCCAGCCTGTCCTTGCTACCCAGCAAATACTGAAAGTCTATACCAACCATTAGAAGTCCCTGTCACCTATTTTCATTCGTCTAGGTCCCATACCAAAAAAAATCAGATATGCACAAAGCAAGTACAACACAGCTAAAAATGAGAAATTCAAAACTGATAAACAGAAACTATGGTATTAAATCCTTTCTTCAAAACACTGAGCATCTCATTGGTTCTGGTTCTCCCCACTTTTCTATGAGTGGTGCCTCTTTACCAAGGAGAGAATATAAACAGAAAATGAACAATATTTTTGTCACCATATTGATTTCTTTTGGAAATGGGGGTAAAAAAAATCTGTAGAACAAAATCATCCATAAAAATGAATGAGTTGCTATTGATTTCAGATCATATAGCATCTAAGTTGTCATATTCATATCAATTGAGTCATAATCTCCAAATCAGATATGCAAATAATGAAAAATGGATCAAGAAAAGCACGCGGTCTCATACAAGCCTACTGAGAGTTTTGATTCCCATGGTTTATGAGAAGAAATATTCAATGTTTAACTGTCATTTTCAATAATATTGAGAACGGTTATTACAATATATGGTATGGGGTACTATTCTGTAAGTTAGGTTTTCTTCCTAATTGCTGGAAATCTTGAAAATTTTCTGGTTTAATAGACTTAGATTTTAATCAGATAAATTTTAAATTGCTTAATGAATGTATAACAAATTAATATCACTTGTATGCCTTCTTTCATCTGGGAAATATCTTACTTATGATCTTTCCCTTTTAATAATTACTTCTTAATTGAAATGTGTTATTATTCTGTCACTGCTAGTAAGTTTAGCAATTAGCAATGAAAATTCAAGTAAACTAATGATTTTCTTTTTGGCATTAGGTTTACCTAATGCTTAGAAAAACATGTGTTTGGGATTCTAAATTAAAAAGACTTTTAATGACTCTTCTTTATTAAATATGTGACATATTTCCCTGTCAAATGTCATTAGCATCATTTTGACATCTTAATTTCTTAAAGTTTGCAAAAGCACTCAAGGTTTTCTTTCAGAATCTCACAAAGATAAAGTATAATGAGCATAAACAATCAGATCTATTATATAGTAATAAATACCAGGAATGGGCTAATTGTTTTTAATACTTATTAAAGATCTTGTTGGATACTAGTAAGACCACATGATTTTCTTCTCATGTTCATAAAATTCTTGGATGTTTCCTTAGGAGTAAATAATCAATATGGTGTGCTCATTATCAACAGGACCTGGTTATTTTACATTGGTGAACGTATGTAAGAAATAGATAACTATAAAGCCCTGATATTCAGAGAGATATAAGCAGCCCTTTGTTGTCTAAAAACAACTTTCTTCCTTGTACAAAATCATTCATAGTTATCAGAACCATCTTTATTTATCATTTACTGAATGCCTAATGATCATCAGTCCTCAAAGTGGAATGGATAAAGGCCCTGTGCTTTGTTTATATGAAAGGAGTATGGTTTTTTCTTGTAGCGGAATTGTTTTTTATATTTATTTTTTTTAAAAAGGACATTAAAGAAGAGATGACAGAAATCATCAGGTAAAAGTGAAAAGAACTGACAGTCTGGATGCTTTTATTTAGTGAATTTAGTAATGTTACAGCTTGCTAAAAACACACAAATCCAAACTACATACGACACTCTAGAGTTTTTAAAATGCCATTTTGGTACTTACATTCCAAATCGCAATGTTCCAGAAACATATGTTTGCCAGTGTGCACAGTAAAACATGAAAGTCCCAGCAAAACAACAGAAGAACATCCAATCGGGGTTGGTTCCCAGCTGCACTGCAATGCAGGTTCCAAGTACTACGAAGACTGCAGGGCAAATAGATAAGGATTAACTGAACATTTTAGAAGAACTCTTATTAGTATCGAGAAGAAAATCAAATAAGAACAATCAGAGAAAGTTCTATTGTGGCTTTGCGGGTAGCTTTCAGTTATTCATAGTAAAGACAGAGAAAATCCACAGATAATCTCAACTCTAAGTTTAGCTCATAGCTTTAATTTCTTAATACAACAAAACTCTGATCAGAACCAATATTACAAGCAAAGAATTGGTGGAAGTTTCTTTCCTATTATAATATTTCTACTATTTACTGATCAATAGTGATACTAACAATTAATAGAAGGAATGAAAGAAACAAGTATTTATTAATTGCCTATAATGTGCCAGACATTGTGCTAAGCACTTTACTTACATTATTTCATTTGATTCCCACCACAACCCTGAGAGGTAGGTACTTTATTATTTCCATTTTATAGATGAGCAAACTGAGGCAAACAAGTTACGTGACTTGTCCAAGATCACACAGCTAGTTAGTATCTGAGGCTAAATTTGAACTCAGGTCATCTTAACTAACTGGCACAAAGTGAGAAGAAAATCAAATTATTTGATAATCTTCAAACTGAGTAATTTACTCCTAAATAAGAAAGAGCTGGTTGTTATTTAAAAGTTATTATTCCAGTAACACAGACTTGTTAGGAATGTGCCAGAAAAGCTTCCAACTATGTAACTACAGTTCAAACTTTCATCTCCCTGGGGACCAAAACGGAATCCCATACTAGCACTCAGCAAGTTACATCCAGTCAGTATTTATCTATTCAGGTTTCTAGCTTTTCTTGGTTTGCTTTACACTTATTTTTAAGGACTTGGTCATTTCTAAGAATTTTGAACTCTTTTGTAGACAAAGTCATATAACTGTGAACATACACCCAGCATGTACCCAGTACATATAAAGACGTGTGCACATTTTGACTATAAATAGATGAGATCTGACTGACTCATTATTTTATGAGAGAGAAGACAGTGCAACAGAGCTGGACATAGAGTCAAATGGAGGGTTCAAGTCCTGCTTCTACCACGTATTGGCTATGTGACCAAGGGGATGCCATTTAACTGCTTGGTGCCTCACACTATTCTCTAACTACAAGTTACAGAGGAGTACTGATCTGTATTGCCAGAGGGAGTTTGAACACTGGGAATGCTCCACACCAATGACACCACAGGTCTGGCTCTCCCAACTTTACCACCCTAACTTATATAATGGGAAACTTGTTTAAAAGGTAGTAGACTTTCAAGAAAAAGAGGGGAACCAAATACTTGTTAGGAGGCCTGATTTGACAGAGATTACAACTTTAGGCCATCTATTTATTAACCTTAAAAATCAACATTTGAAAAACATTTTGAATCAAAATTGTTTTAAAAACAATCAAATTTACAATTATTTCTAAACTCATTAGAATTCCCAATGACAAACAATTTAATTCATACTCTAAAACACTAACGTTGAATATAAAATGTAAATATAAAACTACTTGGTCTGGCATGTATTACAACACTTATGTTGCAGAGTGTTTTTTCTGAACTCTGCTCCTCACATGCCTTTAACCTGTCATTCATACAATGTGACTGGAAATAAAAAGGAATATTATGCAATACCTGTAGAAAGTGAATCGCAGCCATGGTCAAAAAGTTCTCCCAAAGGAGAGCTACTGTTAGTTCTTCTTGCTTGTTTCCCATCGATAGCATCCAAAGACTGATAAATGAAAAGGCCACATGCGCAGGCAATATATGCCCACAGAGGTGCCTAAGAGAGAAAAGAGGAAAGGTAACAGATGACTTTATTAAAAACATGGAACAATGCCAGGTAGATACCTGTTGGATGTCAGGTAAAGATACCTTGTTCTCACTATTGTAATTCTTAACAATATTTACAGTGACACTTTCAAGAGGCAGCTTCCTTTTCCTTAGAGCAGAAATGATAGTATTTGGTCAAAACATTTTAAGAAAGTAGTATTGTGCATTTTTTTATATAGCACACACACGTGTGTGTGTGTGTGTGTGTGTGTGTGTGTAAGGGATGCTGGTAGATGTTCTATGGTTCTTTTTGGGGGGTCAAGTTTTTCATGTTCTTGAGATTTACGTTTTAGAGATCACCAAATCAGTTCAACCAATATTTGCTGGGCAGCAAGGCACCAATACTTGACATTTTCTCAGATATTGCCAAATGTAACTATGAAGGTGGATTTTGCTATTTATAATGACAAATAAAATTCAAGCTACTTGAATATAAACAGCACTTTATTTCCCTAGATTCTAAACAGTGAGAGACCTTTGTAAGTAACTATGATCATTTACAAAGACAGCAGTGTTGTGTAACTGTGATCTTGGACAAATTACTCTTATGAAAAATGTCTGAATCAGGATAGGAATGGTGGAAGCTTCCTTCTCTTTACTGCATCCCTCATTTCTCTATCAATTCTTCAGGAGGGTAGGAAGCTTAGAATCTCAACATTCAAAATAGCCTAAGTTTTTTTGTGTTTCTCCTTTCCTTCCCCACCACACCCTCCTAGGTGGCTTGTGAAGAATCTATTGGATGTGAAGATGAATATGAGTCACTATATGACAAGATCTTGAGAAGGCCATATACATGAATGAACTCACATTAGGTATAGGGAATGATGATATATTCACAGAATTGCTAAATCCTGGAACATCCATTATCTAAACTAACTTGAAAAACCTTGCACAGACAGGTTCCTATGTAGGTCAACTACAATGAAGATTTTAAGTAACACTTGGTATCATTAAGTTTCTCAAAAAAGGACTGGAGAAAAATAACACTTTTTTGAAAAAAATATCTGATTTCACTAAAAATTCTAATAAGCAATCCCTTACATTGCAGATATGATATTGCTTACAAATTTTAATATTTTGTCAAGCATAAAATTGTCACTATCAATCTAGACATTTGCAAGATATGAAACTCCAGTTATGAATGTAGAAAAACAGTAAGTTAATGAAATGGATTTCCCTTTTTTATCACTCTTCATAGTGTTAATACATTTGTTTATGTCTTCTTTTCGATAACTGCCTGACATCACTCTCCCTCAGGTCACCTAGTTAATATTTTTCTCTCAAACAATCTACCAGTAAGTTGCATTTTCTAGATTTACTATGAAAAAAAACCCCAAACCCTAAATCCTAATAAGAATTACACCAAGAACAATTTTTAGTGTTTTATGAACTATTTAATGATCTCTTAACTTTGCTTTATAATAAAGGATGTTTGGTATTAGCTTTAAGCTAGGTCTATCTTACAAAATAATGGTAGAATTAGCCAAAATCACTTTGATGCTAATTAACATTTCTTCATGCACCTAAAAATATGTTGTTTCAATAGCCTTTGGTAAAATTTTTTATACTTTTCTCAAAATGTTACTTCAATAAGCACTGCATTAAGGATTTGGAGCAGGATTTTGCCCCTAGTTTTGTATGTTCATTTGACTGATTCTTTTTGTTGATAGGCATTATATTTATAATATTTAAATATTTAACATTAATTAACAAGTATAAATACATAGTTATAATCTGGGGTTGTTACTTTAGCATTATTCATACTTACTAACAAACAATGTCTATTGACTATACTTAGTAGAACCAAACAATTAGAAGAGAATAATACTGATCATGGCACTTTTAAATGGATAGGATTACAAGAGGGATTACTACCTCTGAACTCTGAAGACAAAATATTTGGTTATCGTTGATCTTGTAAAATTTAGCTTTCAATAAAATATCCTCTTACAGTGACATGCTGCTATATTAACAAATTGATAAGCTACTTTGAAATGCTAAGAACCCTACCCCCACCCCAGTTTTATGTACAGTAAAGGTAGAGCTTATATAAAAGTACCTAGCTGTCATTGAGGATTTCAAGTTACTACTTCCTTGGTAAGGACAGGACTGGCAGGTTTGCACGCTAAGAGGCACTCTCAAATTATCTTTATAAGACCTTTAAATATTCGGGGCCACTGGAGAAGGAGAAGGTCCTGATTTTCAAAAAAGAAAAGAGTGGAATCTGTAAACTGCTAAAGTTTCTTGCAAAATTTTAGAATTTTAACAAGTACCTAGAAAAGGAAGCAGTAACCTCAGAGCCAGGAAGGCCTCAGCAAGAACTAATTATGGCTGAGGACTCATTCTTGCTCTTTTTGACAGCATCAATCAATTGGTAGATTTGAGGATTTACTTTATCTAGATTTTAGCAACATAGCTGATAAAAATCTAATCTACAGAATGAGATCTTTCTTAGCTGAGGAGGCAAAATGAGCCTTACAGTCTAACACCTGGGGGACCTTTCTCATGAAACCTGTTAACCTTCCTAATTTCCCAGTTCTTATCAACAGCACCATCATCCTTTCAGCCATCCAGGTTCACTTAAATTTCTCTTCGTCAATTCATTCTTCCTTACCTTCCATATCTAAGCAGCTGCCAAGTCTCACTAATTCTACCACCTACCTCTCCCAAATCCATCCTGTTTCTCTCTGCTCTGTCAATTGTCATTGTAATGCAGGCCCTCATAGCCTATGTCTTACCTGGACTACTGCAAAAGTCTCCTAATTAGTCTCTCTACCCTCAGTCTTTGCCCTCTCCTATTCATCCTCCAAAGAGTTACACGAGAAGGAGAAGGAGAAGGAGAAGGAGAAGGAGAAGAAGAAGGACAGCTTCAGTGGCCCCTTACTGTGTCTAGGCTCAATGATAAATACTTCTGTTTGTCATTTAAAGCCCATTGCAATTTAGTTCTCATCTAATCAAATTATTATCCTTCACAAACTGTTTAACAGCCAAAGTGGTTTACTTTTTTTCCTGTATATGAAATTCTATCTCCACTGCTATTCATGAAATGCTCTTTCTTCACTCCCCCCTTGAAATTCAAAGTTCTCTTCAAGACTCAGCTCAAGTGCCACCTTCCAGAGGAGGCCCTTCGTGATGCTGTCAGTGCTCTTCCTGTCTCCCCCCAATTACTCTGTATACACTTTGTAAATATGTTAGAATAACTCTTCCAGGTACAGGTTGGTTTTTTCAGTAGAATATAACCACCTAGAGGCCAGGGATTCTTTCATTTTTGTCTTAGTATGCCCAGCAACCAGCACAACAGCTGGCACATGGTATGCATTTAATGTTTGCTGTACTGAAGTGGAATTTGGCTCTGAGCAGAGGAATCTTATTCCAAAATAACAAGAGAGGCAAAAAGACAAGGTATGGCACTGAATATCTAGAAGCTATATTCATGTGTAAGGAAATCCAGTAATTAGAGATGAGGAAATAGTGGATCGCATTTAGGTAGAGATTAAGGAAGACCAGGGTAGCTAGCTAGGTGGTGCCATAGCGCAGAGAGCACCAGAGTCAGGGCGACTCATCTTCCTGAATTCAAATTTGGCCTCAGACACTTACTACTAGCTATGTGATCCTAGACAAGTCATTTAACCCTGTTTGCCTCAAGAAGGGCTGAAGAACAAAATGGCAAACCATACCAATATCTTTACCAAGAAAACCTCAAATAGGGTCATGAAGAGTCTGAAACAACTGAATGACAAAAAGCAAGGGGGAAAAGAAGTGACACTGTTATCCTGTTGAGACCACCACAGAAAGAAGAAATAAGGCAATTAAGTCCAGGTACCAGATCACAACCCTACCACATAAAAATGACATAGCAGAGGCGGAAGACTTCTACGATATGAACATCTGCCAGGAGAAAAGCAGCTGACAATTTCTGAATTTATGATGATAACCTTTTTCCTCAAATGGTAGAGGAACTATTAAGATATTAATTATTAAGAATCCAATTCTCATGAACAGAATATTATTGGTTAATGGGGTAGAAATCATGAGAACCTTAGTAGGAAGAGGTCACTGATGGAGTTTCTGATAGAGAGGTGGAGGAAAATCAGAAATATGCTAACATGTGCCCTAGATTTTGGGAGAAAAAATTTCAAAGGTGCAGAGGAAGAATCTCATAGCTTAAAATTCTGCAGGGAAAGTCAGGTTAGGAGTAAAGGAGGTTCTCAAGAATAAATTCTAAAGATACAAAGAGAAACAATTCTGACAAAGAAAAAAGGAAAGCTGTATAGAGACAGATGTACAGGGAACTTGGCCACCCACTTAAGATTAAAAAAAGAACATACAGAGAAGATGAAAGCAAGGTCAGTAACTGAAGATGAAGATCTGTGTGACTTTAGGCAAGTTATTAAACCTCCCTTAAGTTCAGTTGCTCTAGCTCTATGATCTTCAATGACCCACTGTCTCATAAGAAGCATCATCTGTGTGGTCCCTAACTCCTCAATTGTCCTCATCCCAGCCAGTCTTGATATTTCTATGTACAAAACATCTCTTGAATTAGGCTCTTCTCTACTCACACAATCTTAGTTCAGGCCTATCATCACCTCTCATTCAGACAACTGCAATAACTTCCTCATTGTCCTCCTTGCCTCAAGTCTTTCCCCACATCGATCTATCCTCTGAAAGGCTGCCAAAATGAATTTCCTACAATACACCTTACTACTCAATGAATTCTAGTGGCTGCCAATTTGTCAATGGGGTGGAAGGGGGAAGAAAAGGAATAACCATTTGTACTAAGCTGTGTTAAGTTTTTGTTTTTTTAAACAAATATTAACTTATTTGATCCTCACCACAGCTCTATAAGGCAAATGCTATTACTACTTCTATTTAATAGTTGAAGAAAATGAGGCATACAGAAGTTAAGTGACTTGGCCAGGATTACACAGCTAATAAGTATCTGAGATTGGATTTGAACTCAGGTCTTGTGACTCCAGGTCCAGTGCTCTGTACATTATGGTGACCCCTAGCTGCCTTGCAGGATCTAATAAAAGTTCATCAGGCACATAGTTCTTCAACACATGGGTCCATCCATCCATTACACCACTCTCATTCAAGGACTTTATGGGCCAGTCAAAATGGCCTTCGTGCTGTTGCTCATACATGTCCCTTCATCTTGCATCTCTGGGCCTTCCCCCAATTTTTCTCCATGTTTAAGTGACTTTTTCCTCTTCTACTTCTTAGAATCTCTAGCTTCCTTCGGGATTCAGCTCAAATGCCACAAAAACCTTCTTGGGTCCCAACAGCTACTGACATCTTCCCCTGAAGGCCACCTTGTATCTATTTTGTGTCTATCTATGCATAGTGCTTATCCCAATAGAACATACGTCCCTTGAAAGCAGAGATGTCTCATTGAGGTCTCTGTATACTCAACACCTAAGCATAGTCCCTAGCACAGGTGCTTAATTAACAGTGACTTAAGTACTGTCTGGGTAAGTGAAGGCTGGCAAGGAAATCCAGGACAATAAAGAGGGTTTGGGGTTGGTTGGTTTGTTTTTTAAAAACTTTGAAAAGCTTCTCTGTTGCTCCAGGGAGGGACAAAAATTGACCACAAAGAATAAGCAGACATGTTCATTTCCTTGAGAAGGAGTATGACTTTTGTACTCAAAAGGACATTTATATAGTTGACACTCGAGATAAGTAATGATACAGAAAGAGACCTTGAGAGCTGAGCTTGGTCAACATAAACCATCCATGGCCCAGATGAACTCTAACCTCAAGAACAGGTTGAAATAATTGCTAAGCCCATCAGTGATCTTTAAATAAGTGTAGATAACAGGAAAGGCAGTTAGACAGTGCAGTGGATAGAGTGCCAAGTCTGGCATCAGGAATACCTATATTCAAATCCAGCCTCAGACACTAAAAAACTGTGTGACCCTGGGCGAGTCATTTAGCCCTGTTTGCCTCAGTTTCATCATCTGTAAAATGAGTTGGAGAAGGAAATAGCAAACCATTCCAGTATCTTTGCAAAGAAAATCCCAAATGGGATCACAAAGACTAGGACACATCTAAAACAACTAAACAACAATAACAAAATACCACAAGACCGAGGAAAGTTAAGTGCTACCCTAATTATCACAAAAGGGAGGCGAAGGCTGTCTGTACAATATAATAGGTCAACGAGCTTGACTTTTGATTCTTCACAAAATTCTAGAACATTTTAAACAGGCTGTTAGAGAAAATCCAGATCAGGAAATTGTGAACACTGAGATAGCTGGTTTTATCAAGGACAGGTCATGTCAACCAAACCTTATTACCTTTTTTTTTTAAACATAGATGTTTACTTGACTAGTAATAGAGAAGTTCTGTACATAGAATTTACCTGTATTGTAGAATAAAGTATCTCATGTTGTCCTTTTGGAAAAGATAGAGATGTTGGATAGCCTATAGCACAATCTGATGGATGTGGAACCAGCAAATTGCCTGAATCCAAAAGTAGACATTGTGATTCAATAATTACATGTGCTGGTTGTAGGCAAACACTATAACCATATTGAGCAAGGGCTGTGCACAGTAAAATCTTTTTTGCTTATGCCACAGTATTTTTAACTCTTCAAGTAAAGCAACTCTGGTTCACATCAACTAGGAAACTTAACATAAACTTACTACTACCAATAAAGTTATAAATCTATTGATTTACTTGTTCAGTTAGAGTCTGCCCTTTGATTCTCTCCCTGAAAGGGAAGACTGGTGATAGAGAAACCAGTTGTGATAGCATCATTAGTACCTGGACCTAGGGGTGGGCTAGGGAAATTACTTGTGTGGAGGCTGCCAGGTCCCACTTGACAGGAAGTCTACTGAACTGGCTTATTTTCCCCCACCTCCTTTGGTAGGCCAGAATCAGAACAACAGACTAAGGAAGAATCACCTTAGGTAAAATCGACAGGAAGTTATCCAAAGACATTCATCCTCAGATTAAAAACAAAAGACTACTTAATATCCATATCACTCCTTTTCTCCGGGTTGCCTCTAAGATAAAATACAAACTTTTCTGTTTCGCTTTTAAAGCCAGTTACCACCTGAGCCCAACTTATCTTTCTAGCATTGCTGGACCACCTTCCCATTCTCTCTTTTCTCTGTTCATTATACATGACACTCCATCCCTCATGTTCTTGCCTTTGCACATGGGTTGTTAACCCCATGCCTGGAAATCATACCCTTCCTCAACCTTACATCACAGAATCCCTCTCTTCCCTCAAGACTCAGCTTGAGTACCACCTTCTGCATGTTGCCTTTCCTGACTCCCTACCTGAGAACCCTAGCAGGCTCTCTGTCCCAAAATACTTTGTATTTATTCCCTACATACACCACCCCCCCCCCCCCCCCCCCCGCCACGTTCCCAGCGACACCATCACAAATACGGCCAAATCATCCACCTCAAGACTCAAGCATTTTGCAACCCTCTTCTATTACAGGTCTCTTCTATGATTCTAGCAAAGTTTAATTTTCCTAGTACTTCATTAAGCAATCTCCATGGTACAGATATAAAGTCCTCACTAAAGATTTCCTTATAGATTCTCTGACACAAAAACGAATGCATTTTTTACACATCAGTTCCCCAACAACACAAGGAACGTTTAACTGCAACTACAGCATTTCTTTTTCCTCTGCAACAAATGTTACATCTGATGCCATTGAGACACCCCTCTTACCTGTTCTGTAGCTGTGGGACAATAGTATATTAACAAAACAGTCGTACAGATGTTTATTGATAGTCCAATGATGGTGATGAGGTTTGGGGCAATCCAGGATGGAACTCTTCCAACTAGCCATTCCCAGTAACCTTGCATTAAGGGTTCAAGCAAGGATCGTCCAGCACTTTGATATCTGTGTTCTTCTAGGCGCTTTAGCTGGTGTTTTGACAATGGTGGGGTAGGCAACTGAAGCAACTTACTTAATACACATCCTGTGGCATTCACATGCCCGAAGCCCACAGGGGCCTCCGAGTGAGGATCCCCACATCGTTTTCTTGTAGATCGGTGTCCACTCATGGATCTTTAGCTCCTGTCTTCTGTTAGCCAATTGTTTTTTGTCTAGAGAAAAAAAACCCTGTAATTACTGTTCTGTATCTTAAATGAAATTCTGAGTTTATATAAAAAAATTAATAATGCCAAGAAAGTCCCATATATAACAAAACATCCATAGCAAAACTCTAGTTGAAAAGAAGATGGAAATAAAATGGATGCCCATCACTTGTGGTGCATGAATGCAATGGATTATGACTACTATAAGAAATGATGGGGATGATGCAGAGTCACACAGGTGGACCTGGCAGAAATGCAGCACGATATCTATAACAACAAAGATAAGAACCTGAAGACGAATGGCCCCAGATTAATTGTGCCAATCTTGGTTCTGGAGCACGTGGCCCACAGTCCACAACCAGTACTCCTTTCCTTCTCTCAAAAGAATTAAGAGTTTCTGGGCGAGATCAGCCAATCCCATATCATTGTTTTCATTTGACTATTTTTCTTTGTAACATCAAGGGGTCAAAGGCAGGGATGGTGATGGAGAAGGTACATAGAAGATAGAGCCATAAATTACATCTGAGATTGTAAAAGAGGACTCATAGTATTCTAGGACTTGAAGGATGTAAGAGTAAATGATGAAAAATTAAAAAATTCCGTGAATTAAAGATTTATGATAAATTAATCAGAAAGGGAACAAAAAAACCTAAGTCTCATCCCTATTTCTACCACAAATTTGAGGTGCTGAGAGAACCAATTTAACTCTATTTTTCAGGCAGAAAGACCAAAGGACAAAATTGTTAGTTCGGAGGAAAAGTTTCCTGGTTGCATTTCCTCTGCCCCTTAATTTTTGTTTCAAATTCTTCTTTTGAGCCTCCTTCTCTCTCACTCATTAAGCATTTAATAAACACTGACAACACCTACAATATGCCCCTAAACTGTAGTAGGTGCAAAGAAGGATATAAAATTATTTAATAATTTTAAATGTAAATTTAAAAGTAGATGGCATGGTCTTGCCCCTTGAGGAGCTTATATTCTTGTTGGAGAAAGAATACAAAAAACTGGGGAATACAAGGCATCCACACAATCAAACTTAAGGTTTTGTAGAAGACTACAAATTTGACAGGAATAGAGGAGAAAAGAATGCTGAGCTGCAGTAAAGACTTCATGAATGAGGTAGGTCTTAAGACTAGACTTGCAAGAAAGACAGGATTTACAACAGTGGAGAGGAGGGAAGTAAACATTTCAGATAGGGAGAATGGACAAACAGTTTATCAGGGAGGTACATAGCATATGTAAGGACTGACTTGAACAAAAGGAAATAGGAGAGAGGAAGTTCAATAGGTGGAATCTGTGAATGAAAGCCTTAATACCAGGCAGAAATAGTAAAGAAACAGCAAATTATTAGATCTGCAAGGTAAATAAGATGGAAAAGGGAAAAAAAAAACTTCCAAGATTCTGTACCAGAAAGACAGATGGTAGGTAGTATTGAAAGAAATGAGAATACCCTGAAAAGAAAAATAACACTCTAATTTCTCAAATAGGGTATAAAATCAGAGCCAATTCCTTACTTCCTGCCAGAGCTCAGATATTCCTACATACACAACTAGCATAAAGTGAATTAAATCACAACTCTCTTTAGACAATGTCTGCAACTGGCTGCTGTTGGTCATTTCAGATCAAACTGCTGATCCAATTAATTCTGAGTTGTCACATTTTTTCAATTCAAAACAATTCTTAAATAAATATTGTGCAAAGCATTCTGTAAACAACATTCCCCTTCCCTCCCCCTACAAAACACAAAACATTACAGTTCTCACCCACAAAAAGTTTACATTCTTTTGGGATTGGGGAGAATATACGAGGTAATCTGAGAAGGCAGAGAGCACTTAAAATCAGAAGGATCAAGAAGTGGAGGATTCATAGTAAATGTCTCTAGTCAGACTAATTAATTTACATACTAGGTGGGGGCATGGTAGCAACTTTTAAAGAAATTAATTTAAAATTAGAGTGAAAATTTGGTTCAATAAACTGATTTCATGTTTTATTATTATTCCATTTCTCTTACTGCTGAAAGAGATAAAACCGAAGCAGCTGGCCTATTTTTTGGCCCAGAGACAGGTACTAGAGCAACTGATCCGAATGGCTTTAAGTTTGCGCATTTGGCAGGACAATCTGATAAACCGATACTTTCCTTCTGTTTTTTTCTCTCTGACCTAGATTTTTATCTGTTAGAAATTGTGTTTTGACAAACTTTTCTAGGAAAATAAATGCAACCTGTGATCACATAATTTAAAACAAATTAGGTCCAATTATTTCTCAAAGCTTTCATTACCAATGTATTTGGCAAAATTATTTTCTTGAGCAATTAATAAAAACAAAGCTATCCATTTAAATCCAGGAGTCACAAATCATCATATACTGAATACTTTAAAATTCAATCCCAAATTTCATGTCACCTACAAATTTAGTGAAGACAATAAATAGTAACTGAGAATAATGGCATCTTGGATACCTACAAGTAAACTTCAAGATTAAACAACACTTGAAATATCTCAAATTATCACAACCACAAAATACTTTGTTTATTGCACCTAAAGCAGGATAGCACAGTACCCAACCTGTGGCATGTCACTCCAGCATCCCCATCCCCCTATGCCTGGATGCCATGGATCTGGACTCCTCCTCCTGAAAAAGGGCAGACCTCCAGCAACTGTTTTTATGAGCTGCACTGACTTAGCAGTATGTTGTATAGAATTTACAAAGAGGGTTGGCTAATTAGATCTCTTCAGTTTTTGAGAGACTGCTGAAACAAGTCATTAATCACCACAGGCTATCAGAGATATGATAAAAATGACAAAGACAAATGGTTAAAAAATGAATAGGGAAATTTAATTTCAGTATTACTTAGAAAGTCCCACACACTGCAACAAGATTGCATTAAAAGTACCATAATTAGTATCCAACATAACACAAAATTTCCCTTGAATTTTTAAGTACCTATCCAGTGCCCGGCACATAGCTGATGCTTAATAAATGTTTACTAACTAAAAGTACTTAATATTGCGCAAGGAAGCATATGGAAACAGATAACCACCTTTTGTTTGATAAACCCTAAAAAAAACTGGCAAAATGCTTTATCTAGCTTAAAGAAAAGTCAGAGAATCTTTAAAGCTTTAAGGTATTTTAATGATTAGACAACCTAAAGTTTTCATTTTTATACATGAATTGAAGCCCAGAAAGTTATGTGATTTGCCCAAGATCACACACAACTTTTTAGTGGCAGGGTAAATGTATTATTACAAATTATTTCCTAAGAATTTTAAATTTCATACAATATTGGAGTTGGCAGCAAAGTTATAACTAGATCTCCTTACTCCTAGGCCAATGCCCTTTCCATTAAGCCATCCTACCTCCCTCTTTAAATGGGGACTGTAGTGAGAAAAAGAGAAATGAGTGCATGAGGCCATAGTCATATTTAGAAGGTAAGCACATCTGGCCTAGAACTAAACACTAGATATGTACAGACATTTTACTTTTGATGCTAAACTTATAAAAGCATTGTTTGTTTTAGCTGCAATAAATTCACAACACAGAAAATGTAGCAAAATCATTTTTGAACTCCTGCAACTTTAGGGCATTGCTTCCAACTATTCCTCTTATAGTACTTGTTACATGCCCCTAGTATTGTCATGTGTATTTTGTAACCACCAGTTTGTTTTTTAATGCCTCCAGGCTGGGGACTGTGCTTTAGTTACTACTTCTTGTAATTTCCTAGCGCAGGCTCTACAACGATGTAGGAATAACAATGGCTAACATTTGTACAGCATTTCTATGCATCACTTCATCTGATCTGTACAACAGCCCTGAGAAGTAGGTGCTATCTCCCCATTTTTCAAAGCAGGAAACTGATGTTGAGAAATGAAAAGTGGCAAAAATCACAAAGCTGCTAAGTCCGCCTGGGACCTCAGGACTTCCCAAGGCCAAATCCGGGCTACCTCAGGACAGGCAGTGCACCCAAGCACTTTGGAAACTTTAGAGCCTCTATCCATGTAAGCCATTATTATTAAGGCAAACGTCTGTGGAATGAAATGTATGAGACTGCTAGCACCAAGGTGTCTGCAATGTGGATTTACTCTTGAGCAAGGATTGTCGAGCGGAAACCCAGGAGTGTTATTAGTCATTAGTGAGTGGCAGAATGCAGGGAGATTCTGTTGGAGAGAATTTGCATGAGTACACCAAGATGCAAAAGCCGAGGCAAGCCTGGCAGGCAGGAGGCAAACGCAAAGCCCCGCTAGGGCAGGGATCTCGGGAACCTTGGCCAGCCTTGGCAGTTCTCTGGGACCTTCTCTGCAAGAACAGCCCTGAAGTGGAACCCAACGGGCGTGCTATCCAGGAGAGGCTCCCTCCAAACGGACTGAATTTCTTAAAAGAGAGGGAGGAGAGAGACAGAGGCAGAGGGACGAGATACGGGGAGGCGGGGGGGTTGGAGAGGGGGTGAGAGAAGGGGATGGGGGAGAGGGAGGGAGGGTGGGAGAGAGAGAGAGAGAGAGAGGGAGGGAGGGAGAGAGGGAGAGGGAGAGAGGGAGAGGGAGAGAGGGAGAGAGGGAGGGAGGGAGGGAGAGAGAGGGGGAGAGAGAGAGAGAGAGAGAGAGAGAGAGAGAGAGAGAGAGAGAGAGAGAGAGAGAGAGAGAGACGGAAAAAAGGAGGAAGAGAGAAAGAAGAGAGAGAAGGCAGGACGCAGAGAGGGCAGTCAGAGGAGACACAGAGCAGACCAACGAGAGAGGAGGACATCCCGCCAGAGCCCCAGGGGCAGCGAGACAGGAGCCGGCCCCGGCCGCAGGGGGGCGGCCCGGGGACCGGGTGCACCCAGGCTGGCGGGGCCGCCTTTCCGTAGACGTGCAAAGACAAGGTCGCCTCCCACAGG
Source organism: Notamacropus eugenii (assembly GCF_028372415.1). NCBI lineage: Eukaryota > Metazoa > Chordata > Mammalia > Diprotodontia > Macropodidae > Notamacropus > Notamacropus eugenii. The sequence goes on along the minus strand of NC_092873.1, from coordinate 289,874,195 downwards.
AGGACGGCTGACACGGAAGGGTGGCCCCGCAAGTCCCCGCGGGGTCTCCACTTTCCCCCGCGCGGCGGCGGTCCCTACCCCTCCCCCCGCCGCAGACTGCTCCCCCTCGCCCTCCGCCGTCCCTCGCGATGGGGCCCCCCCTCTCCGTTCCCCCCGCGCTCGCCACTCGGGAGGAATCACCCCCTCCCTACGGCACCCATCCCCGGCCCCTCCGGTCTCCCCGCAGTCCCTCACTTTGCGGGCAGCGCCCCCGCCCCACCCTACCCCGCGCGAGCCCCGGGGCCCCTCACAGGTCTGCACCTTCCACTTGGGCCGTCCGGGTGACTGTGCTCGGCGGCAGCGGCGCGTTCGCGACACTTTCGCAGTTGCCGTAAAGGCAGACGCGGCCGGTGTGGGCGGTGGCGGCGGGGGCGCGGACGCACTCGCCGCCGTGCGGGAGGCGGGAGGGGGCGGGGCGGCCCCTCAGGGCGCGCTCCCGGAGGCGGAGCCGGCCTCTCTCTCGGGCGCGTGCCTCGAACTCCACCCCGACCCCCATCTTGCAGGCCGGAGGAGGTGAGCAGGCCCTAGCGCGACCCGCGCCGGCGGGTGCTGCAAACACGGTAGGCCGGGGGGGGACGGGGGCTGGGATGGGCGAGGAGGAGGAGGAGGAAGAGGAGGAGGAGGAAGGAAGGCCTCTGGGGTCTTCAGGGGGCGCTGCTGCCCGGCCGCCCGCCCGCAGCCGGGTCCCAGCGCGGGGTCCCGGCGCGGGGTCCCAGGGCTGCTCGAGATCGAGTCCCGCCGCAGTCTTGGTCTCTTCGCGGCTTGCTCCTCCCGGGGACCCTGTCCGTGCCCACGGCCTTTAGCGCGGGCGCCCTCGGAGCCCTGACCTTGCCTGGCCCCGGCGGACGAGCGGCGCGTCTGCCGGATGCGGGGAGCTGCCCCTGCCCCGCGCCCTCCGTCCGGGGGGAGGCAGCGACAGCAAAGGAGCTGGTGCCACCCTGACCCAGCGCCCAGGCCCGAGAGCCTTTGGCCCCCATCCCAGGACCGCGTCGTGATCCGCCAGCTCTCGCAGTGGTTCGATGCGAAAGAACCCCCCCCCCCCCGCCCCTCCACCGCCACCCCCACTCTCCCCTAAAATTAGCAGTAGATCCGCCTTTTAAAAAGGTCATTTAACCTTCCGAGCACATTGCCTATAGTGAGAACGAGGTAGAAAACGTTACTTGTGGTGTAAGGACATTTAGACTTCTGAAAACCCCGTCGCTAACCGGCTGGAGCGTGTACGGATCACGCAACCTTCTCTCCCAGGAAAAGGCGGCCCTTGTTCCTGCCGAAGCGCCCCCCGCTTCCATCCTGTCCTTTCCTGCGGACGCTGCCCATCCATCCGCGCTCCGTCCCGGATACTCAGTCCCTCCCTGCCTCCGGGGTTGCTTCTCTGCTGCCTATACAAATGCCCATCCCACTTCCACCCCTGAACAGCCCTCCCTTGAGTGGACCGTCCGCTAGCTGTCTCCCATGTAAATTTGAAAACCCCATCCAGCGTCTGTCTCTGCTCCGCTGTCTTCTCGCTGCCTTTGGTCCTCCCCATCCAGCGGAAATTGTTATCTTCAAAGTAAATGATCACTTACCTGCAGGTGGCCTTATCTTCATCTTCATCCATTTTAACCTCTCTGTAGTCTTTGACGCTGTCATCCTCTCTCTTCTCCCGGATACTGGTTCTTCAGGTTTTCATGATGGTTTTCCTCCTTTGTCTCAGAAGAGACAGAGAGAATCTGCGCCTTGTCAGTCTTCTTTGCTGGATCTTCGTCTAGTTCATGCCCATTAACCATGGGAGCCCCCAAGGGTCAATCCTTGGACCTTTTCTCCTTCTGTGCTATCTCACTTGGGGGAATCTTATGTGTTCCCGTGGTTCCAATGATCATTTTTAAGCAGATGATTCTCGGATCTTTTTATCCATTTGGAATCACTCTTCTTACCACCAGTCTCACATTACCATGTACTTGTTGGAATCTTGAATTGGAAGTACTATAGCCATCTTAAGTTCAACATGTCCAAAGTAAAACTAATCTCCCGTCCCTTTCCCCCAACCCCTCCAAATCCTTTCCTCTTCTCTGTTGAGGGCACCCGCATCCTCTCCCCAGTCACCAAGGCTCACGATCTTTTTCTTCCTTAACTCCTCACTCACATTCATCCCACATATCCAAATTATTGTGAGATCTTGTCATTTTTACCTTAAGAGCATCTCTGGTATTTGTCCGCTTCTCTCCACTCACAGAGCTATCACCCTGAAGCAGGTCCTTGTCACCTCATGGCCTGACCGGTGCAGTAGCCTTGTAATTGGTGTCCTTGCTTCAGCTGACAAAATGGTCTTCCTAAAGTGCTGGACTGATGGTGTCCGCCTTCACCAAATGAACTGCAGCTGCTCCTGTTACACCCAGAATCAACTCTAAAATCTTTTTGGTTTACAACTTATTCCTCACTACTTACTCCATGTGTCAGTAACATTGAAAGTGGCGTCCTTGCTGTTCTCTGTCTACCAAATCCATGCCTTTTATTTGTTGATAGATGCTATTTTATGTACTTATTATTTACATCCTCCAAGTCTAGAATATTCTCTCTCCTCACCTCCACCCTTTCTCTGGTTTTAAGACTTAACAAATCCCACCTTCTGCAAAAGGCCTTTACTTCTTTCCCTCTCCTTCCTCCCTTAATGCTAGCATCTTCCCTCTGGGATTACATCCCATTTATACTGTATGTACCTTTGTATATACATAGTTACTTGCTTGTAATGTAAGCTCCTTAAGGGCAGGAACCCTGTTTTTGCCTTTAATTGAATCCACTGTGCCTTTAGCTTAGTTGCCTGGCACATTGGCAGGCACTTCTTAATGCTTCTTAGTAGTTCAGAGAACTGACAAGATAGAAAATACATATTATTTTCAGTTGCTTTTATGAGTTTTAGAAAACATAATTGGAGTTTAGTCTCATAGAGCAAGGACATGAAACAGCGTTCTGTAAAACATTATTTCCCTACTACATTTGCCTTGTACCAACTAGCTCATTCTCTTGGATTGTAATAAACTTTTAAAATTTTACTTTATCTGCTTGACTGGTAATATATCAGCCAAATTTCCAGTTTACTTATGTGAAAATAACTGGGAAAGTTTTCCTTATCCAGTTATGGGGCCAAATTTTCAGTCCTTAGTAGCAACCTGGTAACCCTAATTTTTTCCACTTTATTTTTTTATATGAGAAAGTACTTCACAGAAACCATTTTTCAGTGCCTCATCATGGTATGGAAGTGACCCTGTATTCTCTGAGACTATGATAGTGGAGCCGAAGCATGTTTTAGGTAGAAGGCCAACTCTTTTCTGAGGACCAACTTAGCAAAGTATGGAGAGGTATATCACTAGCAAGCTGATCACTTGGCAATGAATTTTTGACTCTTGTAACAAAGAAACAAAGAAAAGTACATCATGACCTTGAGTCCTCTACATCTTGCTTTCTCCTTCTACAGCAATGGCGGCCGAGTGAGAAAGGGAGCAGAGCACAACACAATTTTTGGACTCTCTTTAAATTTTACATTGACTCTTGGTACTATAAATGTGTGATCCTGGTTCGGTGACCAATGAGTGCAAATGTTGCTAGAGGAGCCAAAATACCTCAATCTCAACATTCTTACTATAAATGAAACCAGAGAGAAGAATAATTTCTACTGCATGGAAGGAGATACTCATAAAGATGGCAAAAAAAGGAAGTGGCAGACTATATTTTACCAAATACTGAAAGGCAACAAGAAACATTATTTCGTGGAATTCTTTAATCATTGTATATTTCAGTTCCAGTGAAGTATTTGCAAAAAGACCAATATGAAAGAAATTGCAAATCATATACCAAGATCAGCTGCTGAGGATGAGGAGATAGAGAAATTCTACCAAGAGCTTGATATAAGACTCTCCAAATCAAATCAACATATACCCTGATACTTGGCGAGTTAAGTGCAAAGGTGAAAAAGGAGACATAACATGGTAAAGCATGGTTCAGGAAGCAGGGATGAGAAAGGCAAAAGACTGACCAATTAAATTGAAGCTTTGTGCCTCTTTATTATGAACACTTGCTTTGAGAAAAGAATTGGTAGGTGCTAGATGTCATGATTGCCAAATCATATTGAAAAATGAAAGAGGTTATATTTTAACATCCAGAAAAAAAAGACTTGTTACTGATGAGATTTATTCCTGAATCTGCTGTCTGTGTACAGACCACCAACTTATCTGAGTTATGATCAGAATTAGCGAAACATAAGAAGAATGAGAAAAAAGATATAGTGTACAATTGAAACAATTCAATTCTGAACTATTTGAACAAGTAATTGACAAAATAGGAAATGGACATGGACCACTTACAGTGATTTTATAAAGAAGTTTGACCAATCTCATTTGATTGTCACAGCAAAGATCCCAGAAAGTCCCCAAGGATTCCTTTGGAGTCAATGAAACAGAGAAAGATGGTGGCCAAGGCAACACTGAAATGAAAATGAACTTACTTATAAATTAGAAATATACTTATAAATTCTTATGCAGAAGGATGATGGAAAATTGTGAATAGTACTGTCTTACAGAGCAGAGAGTAGCAGTGGAAGTCAAAATTTGGTTTAAAGAAACCTTGGCAAGTTACACAACTAAGCAAAATCATCCCAAGGGCAAAAGTAGAAGGACAAGAGAATGAGAAAATTAAAAATTACTGTGAAAAATTGTTTTTTCCATTTTGGGAGTGGAGCGGAACTACCTCATTTGGAGTCAACACTGTAGACCTGAATGTGCTTATTAGTGGAAATAAAAGGGAACAAAGATGGGGAGAGCAGCCAGATTGGACCAAGAGGAGATCTGTGTTGCAGGTGCCATAATTGTGAGGGCCTTGGAAAATTGAAATGCATGACTGAATGCTAAAAGTTTGGAATGAAATCTCAGTTAAGATAACATAAATAATCAACATCCTGCCTTACTTACTCTCCCTTGCACAAAATATGAGAATTATTTATTAACAAGTAGAGGACGTCTTTGGTGAGTACATAGGAAAGAAACAAACTTTCACCAGCAGTATTCACCAAGGGATCACCTCTCTACCATTTCACAGTTGATTGAAAGATTTAGAGAATAGAAGATCTCAAGTGTGCTTATTGTTTGATTATGAAAACAATTTAGTAGAGCAAAATACTGGTCACAGGTTGTTTTTCAATAAAGTGTCTCTCACTAGTCTATTAAAATCAATCAAGAGTCTCTGAATAATAAATAAAACAGTAAAAACAATCCTGTTCAACGATCTTGTAATCACTGCTGTGATGGAGGAGAATGAGAGCTGAGCTCAAGTGGAGGAGCACCTGCCTGTAGATGGTGAAGTGCTCCATATGCTCCTGGTGACAGAGGATATTGTGCTCCTTGTGTCAAAACTTGCATAGCTGGGCAGACTCCATTCTGAAAGAGAACTTCAGTTACTTGGAATTTATCCTGCTCATGCTAAATAGGAGAAGAATGTTTGTTGCCCAGATTACAATGTGCATTTGGATGGACAACCTATAGTGTTTGTCTGTCAGGATATTTTATTTGTGACAAGCAGTATAGATTAACAATGCATTGGACCCCTCAAAACTGAACAAGAGAAACAGAACAGGTTGGAAATGACCACGAGCTTTTCATGAAATCAGAGGCCCATCTTCTTTATAACAATATTCTATTGGAATTGCTATGCAACAACAAAACATGGAATACAAGTCTCCAAAGAATTAAACATGATTATTACACAAAGGGCAATGTAACAGCACATGGTGGATATGCTACTATAACATTTAGTTACTGAGAACTTCATAGAACAAGAATCAAAGATGTCTGAGGAACTGTACGATGAGAAGATTAGCTGATCAGCTGGAGAGGGTGAAAGCTGAAGTAAGGAAGGATAGAGGGTTCCATTGGTATCTTTATAATGTCAGCAGAAAGTGAAAAAGCCTTCAGTATGTTGGATGGACCCTCTTGGGGTGAATATATGAAAGGACATGGAGAAGAGCTGCATCTGATGGTCATGTATGAATGAATTGTGATATGTATGTTAGAAGACACTTCCATAGCCATGAGATCACAGATCCATCTTAATATTTGAGCATATGTGGGAGTCTTACTGCTTAAATTTTATAAAGGTAGTTTATCTGATTCCTAGGTTCATGTAAAGATTAAATGCTTACATTGGGCTGAATATAACTGTACCAATTTAATAGAATTGACTAGTTAACTCCTTGTATCTCAGGACCTAAATCTACATCTCTGTAACTTTTTCATATGTTGATTCTAATTTTTCTTCTTTGAGTAAAATGGAATAAGCCAGCTTCTTCTTATACATGGCAGTCCTCCAAATATTTGAACATTGCTATTAAAAACTTCTCCTTTTTTAGGCTGAATATTCCAGGTGCCCTCAATTATTCTTCATACAATATTTCTTAAAAGTATTATATTTGGAACTGAATATAATTAGCAAATATATTATGTAAGCCAGATAAGCTATTTTAACAAATATTTTATTTAATATATTTAATATTTTACTTAATCATATCTCTGTTTCTCTTACCTTGGAAAATGGACAGTTAATTGAATTGTACATATGCTTTTTTTTTTTTAACAGATCATCTATCACTGCTACTCAGGCACTTTGGCAAGTATCTTATTTCATTGCCTTTATTTTATGGAAGAAACTAAGGCTTAGAAGGTTATGGCTTAAAAGAATTGCGAATTAGTAGCCACATCATAGTACATTTATAGTTCTTGTATTTTGATTTAGTTCAGCCAGTAGGCAATACAGAGAAATGTGTGTGTGTGTGTGCGTGCATGTGTGTGTGTACGTGCACATTGGTAATGAGTATTATACTATTTTTACATTTTTGTATTACTAGATGGCAAGCTTAAGAGGCACAGTGGATAAAGCATCAGGCCTAGAGTCAGGAAAACTGGAGTTAAATTCTGGCCTCAGACACTAACTGTGTTACCCTGGGCAAGTCATTTAACTTCCACTTGCCTCAGTTTCCTCGGCTGTAAAATGAAGATAATAACAACATGTATAGTCTTATTGTGAGGATCAAATGAGATATTTTTAAAGCACTTAGCACAGTGTCTGGCACTAGGCAGTGTATAAATGCTTGTTCCCTTCAATTCCCCTAAAATATTTCTTGTGCCATCAATAGGATTAAGTACTGTTGTGTGCCTAGTGTGCTAAGCATTTGGTCCCTTCATTGCTAAAAGCCCAAGGTAGACAGTAATAATGTATACATTCATATTCAGGATATACTTTTAGAATATAGACAAACTAAAACATAAGACATATAAATAGTAAATACATTTATTTAGGTGGTTAGTAAAGTGGGAGTAATATAAATTATAACTGATACCTTTTCAATTAGTTACTTGGTAAAATTACTTGGTAAGTTACTTGGTAAAATAAGATTTCAGAATTCATTTCAGAGGAAGAAAGTTTGGTGAGCTGTGACAGCGAGGATTCTCTATATATAAGGGCCAAAGCTTGAGAAGAAGGAGTAGATGATGAATAATAGTAGATAGGCCATCTTTGTACCTTAGTACAGTGCCATACAGGGATCAGGTATTCAGTGTACATCCACTGTACCTTGGTCTCTGTGACCAGAACTTTACACAAAACATTGAAGAACAGGCTTAACCACATAGTTATAGACAATGTGTGAGATATAAGTTAAGCCCATACTTATTCCTGGATAATCATGTTTGTTTTTCCTCTCTGTAATTTCCAGGTTTCTAGTAGATCAAGGATATGGTAAATAGTCCAGTCTGGAGAGAGTGTTAGAGTAGTCCAAAGGAAAGAGTGAGAGGGGCCCTGTAGTGGTTAGTAATGGTTTGGTCAGGTCTCTCTTGCTCCAAGTCTAGAGTCCTTCACCTCTTCATTTACCACTGTTCCCAATCACTGAATCCCCAGTTTTACCATCCAGTTTTTTCTGTGTTAAAAAAAATACATATTTGAATTAGATATTAGCAATTTGTAATATAGACATGTGTGAACATTAGTATGTATTGAAATTCCATTACCCTACTGGTTCCTTATTGACTGCCACAAATCTGAGTTTATCATTTAAAACCCTTATTAGCTGATATCCTCATCTCTTCCAGAGATCATTTTAAGATAATTAGGTAATAGTGATTTTGTACATGAATTTCTTTTTTTCTCATGAGACGATGTTTCAGACAGGTGGGATAACTTAAGAGAAAGAGAGATGTTCTCTCCCATACTTACCTAAACACACTTCTTATATGTATGTTGGATATTTTTCTCCCCCCTTTTCCTTTTTTGCTTCAGAAGTCCGATTGAGATGTGGTGGTTTCAGCAAGGACTCAGCTTTCTCCCTTCAGCCCTTGTTATTTGGACAGCTGCTGCTTTCATCTTTTCATACATAACTGCGATAACTCTTCACCATGTGGATCCTGCATTGCCCTATATCAGGTCAGTAAAGTGGTAACAGACATCGGATATGATTGTTCTTTATCTGGAGCTCTTTCCCAGGATCACTTTTAAATTGAAAACCAAAAGTTAAAAACAGATTTGCAGGTGGAAATTTCATACTGACAGCAAAAAAAGAGAAAACTGTTTAGTTCAGTTCACCAGACATTAATGAAGTTCCTCTTTTGTGTGAGGCCTTTACCAGGTGCAGGGAATGCAGAGACAAACACCAGAGAGTTCCTGTCCTCATGGAACCAAGATTCTTTTGAGAGATACAACATGTATGCAGGCAAGATAATTTAAGGAAGAAGAGAACAGTAAATAGGGGAAGAGGAAAGGTTTCCATAGTTGTAGTTTTTACTCACTTTGCTAAAAATCAATAGACTTACTAGTAAACATAGATGTTTAAAGCCTCTCTTGGGATGCCTGAGGACCAGAGGGAGGGAGTTTGTTGAAAGTGACGAGCTATAGAGGAATCTCTTTATAACATTTTGCTTGAAAAACCAGAATTTATGTCTGTATCATATTTCCCAGGAGCCCCAGAGCTGCCTAGTATTTTAGATTATTCTTTTTCCATACTCTTTCCTAATTATGTGGTCATAGTAATCCTAAATGATAATTTCTTCTCTTTCTCCCAAGTCCATGAAAAGAATTCTGACATACAATATTAAAATAAACTGTTCCCCCAGATCGATGCTAATTTATTAGCTCAAATCAAGAAACATCTAAAACTTACTTTCAGAAGTTGAATTATAGTGGGTCTGGAGCATACAGAGCAATTTTATTTATTGTCTATGACCAGTAACTAGAGGGTAAAAGATTGAAGATCAGTGTTCTAAAGTTCTTGGACCATACTTCTAAGACTATCTCAAACTAAAGATGGTAAAACCAAATAGTTTGTGTACATAGAGGTTGTATAGCCTTCTGATTTTTATATGAAATTGAAAAAGTTATACATTTGGAAAACAAAATGGAGTCCATCCTTTAATAATGAAATTGTATCTTATGGCCTTTCCCTTTCCACATGTTTTACCACAGGCAGTTAGATAAAGTGGAAAAAGCCCTGCATTTGAAGTATGTGGACCAAGATTCAGATTCCAGCTCATGGCACTTATGACAGACAAATCAATTAACCTTTGTTCCTATTTTCTTCAGCTGTAAAATAATGGGGTTAAACTAGATGATCTCTAAGATTTCTTGCAGATATAAGTCCCCCAATCTTAGTTCTTGTTGTGGGTATCCAAGGTTTTGTGATTGAGGGAAATGTCTTTGGGCCCTTCCATGGATGGCCATCTTTGTGCCTTAGTACAGTGCCATACAGGGATCAGGTATTCAGTGTACATCCACTGTACCTTGGTCTCTGTGACCAGAACTTTACACAAAACATTGAAGAACAGGCTTAACCACATAGTTATAGACAATGTGTGAGATATAAGTTAAGCCCATACTTATTCCTGGATAATCATGTTTGTTTTTCCTCTCTGTAATTTCCAGGTTTCTAGGAATCATAGTTGAGCCTGCTAACTTTCCCTGAGGGAGAGAGAGTGAGTTCTAGTTCTGGCATTAGAGGACCTATGTTCCATTTTCACCTCCGATGCACACCCTCATTCTTACCCTGATCTCCAAGTGATATTGGACAAGTCACTTAACCTCCTTAGCTTCAAGTTTCCTCATTTATAAAATGAGGTTAAACTAGATGGCCATTGAGGTCCCTTTTAGTTCTATATCCATGAACCTAGAATTCCTGACCTGGAATAGTTAAATGTGTTTTTGTTTGCTTGTTTTGATAATTTTGTTTGTATGGTTCTCAGGTGGAAACAGTCAAGGCTACCATTAACTTCCTTTTCTGCACCTCCAGCAATTGGAAAGAAGAATTAGCAATAAAATAATAATATCATTTCCAGGTTCCATAGTGCCGTTAACTCCATAATCCAGTCCAGCATTGTGTGCAGAGGATTGTGCTAGGTGTTGGATGTGGTGCCCAGTTTAGCCACTAGTCCTTCCCTGCTGGAGCTCATAGGCTAGAAGGGGGATGTAACACACATATCCAGATAACATCACTATATGATAAGTGCATTAGAGAGGTGCTCTAGTGTTATGGGAAGTCTGAGGGGAAAAGCCATTACTTTTCCAAACAGATGGCATGATGTGGGAGGCATTTACTCTTCTGTAATAAAGAAGAAGCAATGATAAAAGTCAGTAGAGTAGTTAATTTGCAAGTGGTATTTGAGAGCTAGACTACTGGACTAGTAAATGCTGATGCAAGTGCTGTAATATGATTGGAAAGAGAAGAAAGCAGCTTAACTTGGCCTGCCATATACACCACACCCAAACATGGGTGGAGTTAGACAAGAAAAGAAACTTACCAGAATCTTTCAAAGTTCCTTCTTTACAGTAGTATTGGTATGTCACAAGATTTATACAGTAGAATTCTGTTCATGTTTCTTCCTTTTTCTCTACAATAATCACTTTACAGTAATAATTAAGAAATTAAGATTTGCTCAGAATTACAAATCTGGGGAGGAAGGTTAAAAAGTTTTTTCATTAAAGCTCCATTCTTGAATATGGTTATCTCCTTCTCCATGTTCTAATCTGATGCAGCAGTTTCTTACCCAATAGAGCCATCTTTCATTGACATAGTTGGATAAGAAAGAAGAGAAGCAGGGCCAGCTTGGTGTTGTTGCATAAATACAGGTAAATTACTAAAAATACAGGTTCCTTCAAGGGGCCCATGATTCCTGCTTCTCTCATAATAACCTTTTTATTTGGAAAAATGAACCTTGATGTATTGGAAAGGTGAAAACTTTTAAGAGGTAATAAACCACCTGATTTAACTTACATAACTCTTTTAAAGGTCAGGGAAAGAGCTAAGCTATACTTAGAGTTTTATTTTTTTTAAATACTTATGACATTGGTATGGCCCGACACCAGATACAGAAATAGAGGGAATACAGCAGATTGCAAACAGGGTGAACTAAAATTTATTGAAACCTTAAGGGTTTAAGAGTTCACTGCCCCCACTACAAAATTTTAATTAACTAAAAATCACTACCTTTCTAAGTAAGCCCTGACTAAGCAAAATGTAATTAAATCACTTGGTCACTTTTTCTCAGTGCTTACAGTAGGAAGATTGATAAGCAGAATTCATAACATTCCTTCAGTGGTTTCACTTCCTTGTCTGAGGACACTGCTGGTTCTGTTTTAAATCACTCTTTATCATTTAAACTCTCAGGCTCCTTTAAAAGGGTATTGCTGCTTTTTCCTACATTCATTTCTGCTTCTCACATGTTTTCCCAATAACGTAGCACTGACACACTCCAACCATCATTCTTTTGCAATTTTTGTTTTTTGTTTTTGTATTTTGATGAATGAACAAGGCAGTTCCCTGTGTGCCATCCTCACATGGAAGAGAATCAAGGGAACTCCCAGCTGCTCACTGTTGACATACCCACTGTCCAGAGTCCATGGCAATGTTGCTTTGATTACTGTTCCCAGAGTTAGAGAGGGAAGCAGGGAGCAAAGGCACCCACACAGAGGACTTGTTGGGGATCTTGGCTGGCTAGACGTTATGGTGGAGAGTGAGGTGTAGATGTCCTTCCAAGGCATGATCTCTGGAAGTTCACTTCAGAGGTCAGTTCAGGTTGGCAGGAAGAGGGCTGGGGTGAAGCCTCAGGAGGCATTACAGGAAGCTTCTCATGGAAGCTAATGCCTTGAACTCTATACTCCTTCCCCTCAGTTCATTTTCATTCTTTCCCTCTGCTAGGTGTCTTATGTTAGTCTGTGAACATGTTCCCATTTCCCCATTCTGAAAAAAAAAAGCCTACATTTTATGTGACCACCTTCCAAGCTTATTCTGTCTTTCTGCTTCCCTTAACTGCCAGATTCTTAGTCAGTACTCCCTGACTCATCTTCTTCATCACCCATTTACCCTCAAGTCCTTTTCACTCCAGCTTCTATGACTACCTCTGGTCTCCAAGGCCACTAATGACCACCTTATTACTAAACCCAGTGCATTTTATGTCTCTCCTCATCCTTGACCTCCTCTGGCATTTGACATTGTGGGTTCCCTCTCTTGATGCTCTCTCCTCCCTTGTCTTCTATCATATCACACTTAGAGTTCTCCTCTCCACCAGCTTCTGCTGCTTCCTGCTGCTCCTCCCATATTTCCTAAATGGAAGTGTTCCCTAAGGTTCTAGTAATAGCCTTACTTTGTGTGCAGTCTCCCTTAAGTGATTCTATCTATTTCTATGACTTGAAAAATGACCTTTATACAGATGATTTCTAGATCTATATCTCATGTACCATAACTTCCTCAGTTCCAGTTCCATATTTTTTAAATGCTGATGCATGCTTTCTCTGAATGGCTTGCTTATACTTCAGACTCAGCATTTCTAAAACTGACCTCTTCATCTTCCCTGACTAACCCTGCCCCTCCCCCAATTTCTTTATTTTTGTTAAAAGACCATGATCTCCCCATTTGCTCAGGCTTTGATTTGCAGTTATTTTCATTTCTTTCCCATCCTGCCAAATCTAATAATTTCTGTTCTCACAGTATCTCTCGTGCATTGGCCCCACTGCCACCACCCGAGTTCATGTCCTCTCACACTATTGCAGTAGCCTCCTCGACAATTTTCCTGCCTCCATTCTTTCTGTTCTCCACATCACTTTCCAACCCTTCCTCATATCACTATGGTTATATTGCTCTTCTACTCAGAAATCTCCAGGGACCTCATTTCTCACTAAATAAAATGTAAGACTTGAGCTGTCAAGCTATGCCTCATAAAGTTCTCCTTTATGGAGTCCACGTCAAGTCCAAACTGGACAGCGCTCTGTCACTTGTGCTTCTACTTTTACACACATGCTTATCTCCTTTTCTTAGTGTCCATTTCAGAGGACATATCTTCCATAAATATTTCCTCGACGGACCTGTCTGCCTAAATAAATGTGGTCTTTTCCTTCTCAATTGCTCACATTGCTAGGCCAGAACATCTCCTTTGTGACTTACTTCATTGTCCCTTATATCACTGTTATTTGTGTACTTTTCATTCCTCCATCAGGTTCTTTGAGAATAGGGCTTACATTTTGGCTATTTCAGTCAATTATCAAACATTTATTAAGTACCTACTGTGCCAGACCCTGCTGGTCACTGGAGATACAAAGGTAGCAGTGAAATTGCCCTTGCCTAGAGGACCTGGTTGTGTTTATCAAGTATTTGTAGAATGAATACTTTTGGTTGTTAAGACCTACATCATTTGTTCACACTTTTGTTAGTTTCTCATTGCAGATAATTACCAAGATATTTTTATGGGAATGTTCAGTGATTCCCATTATGCTGGCTAGCTTCTTGCATGCATCATGGCTGCCTTAATTAGAGTACTCAGAATTTGTCCTTGTGAAGTTCATTGTTTTAAATGTAGGTTATTTAGAGGCTTCCCCGAAGTGGGATGTTTCTGTTTCATTCAAGCTGAAAGTATAGCAGCCACTCACAGGCTCTGTCCCAATATTGACTGATGTGGAAGCTTCATTCTGTTCACTTTTTCTAACGTAGGTTGGTTTGACCCTCCTTAGGCATTCTGGTGACTCTTTACTTCCAGGGACTTCCCATATTTATGCTGGACTTAGTGTAGACACTTGATCAGTTTTAGTCCTTCTGCAGCTTCAGAACTCCCAAACTGATGCAATCCCACCAGCTTCAGCCTTCCCCAGTAGAAGGGATTATAAAGCTTATACTACTACCCAGCTGCATGCTTTACTTAGGATGATAGAACACCACCAGGTTTATCACAGTGACTGAACCTGAAAAAAAATTGGACATTTAAGTGGAATTATTTTTCCTTAAAAGGCAAGGAATTGTGGAGATCTAGTAAATTACAACGTGTGTGAGTTGAATGTCAGTGGTCTTTTTGCATTGGAGAGGGAGAGACTTCTGGGTAAAAGGTCATGTTGAATGAGGCTGTTTTTTAACTAGTTACCACCCTTTAGAGTAAAGTTGTGTTTTCTGGTGTAAAAAGCTCTCCTGATCCTGGGTAGCTGGTTTATATATTCATACTCCTTGATGTGTGTGGGGGGCGTGACTTAGAGTAACATGTCACCATTGTTGGGGTCCTTGCCCCAGTAATGATGATGGATTAATAATATAACTTTTACTTCACAGAAAAAATACTTTTTAATTGTTGATGTGTGTATGAATCAAGCACAGTTTTCTCAAAACCAGTGATGTCAAATTCTAATATAAACTGAGGACACTAGATCATAAATAAGGATGACCATGAATATTAATAATAACAGCCAACATTTATATGGAACTTAGGATGTACCCTTTATGATTATTGTCTCATTTGATCTTCACAATCATCAAGGTGGTAGCTGCTGTTATCCCCATTTTATAGAAGTTGTATTTGTAACAGAGGTTAAATGACTTGTCTGGGGTGATAGAGCTTGTAAGTGTTTGAGGCTTCTTATGAACTTGGGTCTTCCTGGAGCTCTGTCCACTGCTGCATATTGACTTAGAGAAAACTACACATTAACATTACTTATGTTGTATTATTTTTTTTATTTTGTTAAATATTTCCCAATTATATTAGTTGGATTCCTAGACCTGGACTATATATTTGACACCTCTGCTTTCCACAGTAGATGCTGAATTAACTGTACTTTGTAAGCCAGGGATAATGATGATGATGATATTAATAATTCCGTTCCTCCCCATGAAGGAAGTTTCCTTTCTGGCATTTGGATAACAAATGATCATAAGTAAATTCATGTGGTTAAAGTAAAAAGAAAATGAAACTACTCATAATATTATATTCTCTTTAAGGAAAGCCATGAGAAAAGTTAGGCCAAAACGGCCTATTGAGAGTCAAAGGATTGCTATAGAGAGTAAAAGGTTCTTACATGCTTCTCTTCCTCATTGTGAATAATGGGCAGTGTTTTTAGTGCAAGTATCCACATACTGATGTTTTTCTTTCAGTGACACTGGAACACTGGCTCCAGAAAAATGCTTGTTTGGGGTAATGTTAAATATCGCTGCCGTCTTGTGTAAGTACTATCAATGGCCTTAACATCTTCTAGATTAAGTAGTAACTAACCTAACTGCATAGAGTATTTTGACAGTGCTTGATTGAAATACACTGTTAAAAATAGTAGCAGCTGAACCTATTTTATGTTTTAAATGTTGCTTATCTTTCACAACTTCAAGAAAATGCAATTTCATCAACTGCCACATCAACTCAGATCTCTGAACTTCCCCACCAGCTTTCTAAAGCATCTTCACAAGTTCTTCCAACTTCACTGGCCCAACCTTTGGCCTACAGATCATCTGTGACCAGGCCTGTGCTTGTTATAGTGGATGAAAAATTACTTCAAACTTTAGCCACGTTGTTTTTCCTTTGAATTACTGAAGTTTTTCTAAATAAATACATGGTGATTTTTTTTTTCATCTGCATTTACAAAGTGTTACAGTACCTGTATTGCCAGGGCTTAGCTCAGTGGTAGATGTGGCTCCCAGGGTTGCAAAATAACAGTCTCATATATAACAAAACAGATTTTTTTCTCCTGCTCAGCCCTTCTTGACCCAAGGAAAAGAGAAAATTGTGTCAACCAGAGAAGTCTTTCAACTGAGTCTGTCTTACATACTCAGTATTAGCCTTGGATATTTCTTACTGTCTTACCCTGCTAATCAAGGATGAGCAGTGAAAAAGAGAAATGAGAAACCCCCTCAATCCTATTCCATAATAATATAATGGGATGTGCTCTAGCTATAATAGATCAGGGTGGAGGAGGAAACCAGTCGGTCCATGTAATTTAGGGTCAACCACAACTGGAGAAACCCCGTCTAAGTGTTTGGGTCTGCCTGCTGCCCCATTTCTGTCTGTATTGATATGTTTGTTTGTGTGTATGTACGTGTGTGGAAAAAATACATTACACACATGAAAACGTGTGTGTATATATATTAACCCACCTGTTCTCTTAGACTCCAATAAATGTCAAGGTTGCTGGCTGTATTTTTTATAACAGTGTAACAAAAAACAGAAAAAGCAGAACAAAGCTGTATGTAGTTATTTACAATGTGTTAATTGTAACTATGATCACAGCCAAAGTAACCTTTAACTATCATTATGACCACTGATTTAACCTCATTTCTGGAAGAGTCTCAACATTCTGTTTTCTCAGGTTACCAATCAAATTCTCTCTCTCTTTTTTTTTAAAAACAATATTGAGTTAAGCTTAATTTAAACAGTAGTCTGTTTAACTCCCTATTGATTCCTCATATAAAAGACTGCTAAACTGTTACTCCCAAATTCTTGTACCTGCTAAAGATACAGCAGTTGTGTCGATTGGGGCAGCTAGGTGGCACAGTGGATGGAGCACGAGGCCTGGAGTCAGGAAGACTTCCTTAATTCAGATCTGGCCCCAGACGCTTACCAGCTGTGTGACCCTGGGCAAGTCACTTCACCCTGTTTGCCTCAGTTTCTCATCTGTAAAGTGAGCTGAAGTGGCAAACCAGTCCAGTATCTTTCCAAGAAAACTCCAGATGAGGTCACAAAGAGTCAGACACAACGGAAGCGACTGAACAGCAAAAAATTGTGCTTATAGTCTCTGTGTAAGAGTATATTGAAGTTGGTATTATACCCATTACACCAGTGTTTTTATCTTACCAGTCTGCTTTGAGCTAGTCCGTCATAGTTTTTTATTCTCACTGTCCCCATTCCCTTCATGCTTCAGTCCTGTCCCAGGCCATCACTCTTGCGTTGGCTATATTCTCTCTTCCCTAACACATTTTTCAGTGAACCAGCTCAACTCTACACTATTCATTTTTGAATCTCTGGCCCCTCCTTGACTTATTACTGATCATACCTTGCCAAAACTCATTATTATTCCCACCACTCACCTGCTTCATTCCTTTTCATGTGCTCCCGATCAGAAAATTATGAAATTGATTGACTGAGCCCCCTACAAATTCACATGATATAGTCTCAACTGAGCCCTCCCTGTCATAAGACAAAGGTTCTATTTCTTCAGTCACTTTGCTGTTCTACTCTCCAGGGGAACTATTCCATATCTTCCTATCTCTTTTCAGTCCCATGCTTCACTAATCCTCCATCTTCACAGCCTCACACTTCGCCATTCACTGAGACTTCTCCATCTCCTGTCTTACTCAGCTCCTCTCCTTCAGACATCTTTCTCCATGCTTTCCTCCTTCACTGTGGTCTTGGATGAAGAGGTGGCTCTTCCCCTTGCCAAAGCCAGTCTTTCAACATGAAATTTAGATCCCATCCCCTCCTGACTTCTCCAGTGGATTGTACCACCCCATCATCTCTATTCTCCCTTCAGTTGTCTTCAGTATCTCTCTACCTACTAGCACTTTCCTGTCTGCCTGGGCACCATCTCAACTTGTCCTGGTTGATATCTGGCCACTGGACCCAGATGGCTCCAGAGGAGAAAGTGAGGTTGTGGTGACTTTGCACAGCTTTCCCTCACTCAGATCCAAATCACTTGCAAGTCATGGTATCATCTTCCTGATAAGATCCCCTTTGAGAAAGAAGGACAAACAACAACTTCACTGTCTCTCTTATCCTTTAAAAACCCTCACTTGACCCCGCCATCCTTTCTAACTGTCACCCTGGCTCCCTCCCCACCTTTGTGACTGAACTCCTGGAGAAAGTCTTCTGTACACTGAATGTCTCCATTTCTTCCTTTCTCACCCTCCAAAGCCTTCTGTAACCTAGCTTCTGACTCCCATCATTCAGTTGAAAGTACCCCCTGCAGAGTTACCAATGATCTCTTTATTGCCTAATTATAATAACATTATCTCAATCCTGATCCTCCCTGACCTCTCTGTAGTATTTGATACTTTTGATCATCTTCTCCTTCTGGATACTGTCCTTTCATTAAGCCCTAAGTGTCTCTGCTGGCCCACCTTCTGTCTGTCCACCCACTTCTTATCCCTTTGTGCTAGCTTTTTATCCATGTCATGCTCACTATCAGCATCTCCCTAGGCTCTCACTGGGTGATCTTATCCGTTCTCACCCCTTCTTCTCCTTCTGTTGTCTTGCTTGGTGATACAATTGGCTCCCATGGGTTCAGTTATCAGCTCTACAGAGATGATTCCCAGTCATCTGTTTCTATCCCTAAGCTCTTTCTGAGCCTAATCCCACATCACCAGTTGCCTTATGGATATCTCAAAATGACTGTTCTCTAGGCATCTCAAATTCGATGTGCCAAACATAACTCATTATTTTTCACCAACCTTTTTCTCTCAAATTCTTATTAATATCAAGGTTATTGTCATTCTCCCAGTCATCCAGAAATGCAACTTTAGAGTCCCCTTTGATTCCTCACGTTAGTTCATTCTACATATGTGTGGAGTACATATATGTAGTGTGTATTTTGTTTCTAGCTCCACAACATTTCTTGACTATGTCCCTTTTCTCCACTTACACAGCCCTCACTTTTGACCCTATTCACCTTTCCCCTGTATGATTGTAATAGACTTCCAACTGGTCTCTTTACTTCGAGCCTCTTCTCCACTCCTGTCCATCCTCTACTTAGCTGCCATGGTGGTCTTTCTCATGTGTAAGCTGAACCATGTGATCCCTCTAGGATCAAAAATAAACTATTTTAGCATTTAAAGAAAGCTAGGGATTACCCAGATGGAGGAGGGGGAGCCTTCCAGGCACAGGGGGTCAACCTGTACAAAGGTACCAGGAATGAGTAGGCCTATTTGACTAGACCATAGAGTATGTTTGTAGTAGTAACATGCAGTCTTTCTGGAAAGATAGATTGGAGCCAGATTGTGAAAGACCTTAAATGCCAAGCAGAATACTTTGTGTTTGATCCTAGAGGCAGCAGGGAATCCCTGAAGTTTCTTGAGCAGACAAATGACCCAGTCAGACCTGTGCTGTAGGAGTGTCACTAATGGGAAAGACTGGTGGCCAAGAGGCTTATTAGGAAGCTGCTGTAATGGAACAGGCAAGAGGTGATGAGCGCCTGAACCAGGGTGGTGATGATAGCAGCTTTCCTCTATTATTGCCACAGCCTCCTGACTGCTCTCCCTGTATCAGATCTTTAAAGTCCTTTTCCTGAAACACAGATTGACCATGTGTTTCCCCTACTCAAACCAACTCCAGCAGTTTCTTACTGCTTCTAGGATAAAATTTAAATTCCTTACTTTAACTTTTAGAGCCCTACTAAACCAGTGCACAGCCTGTATTTCAAACCTCATTAATTACTTCATGCCCTGTATGAACTGCCCTGCTTTCTGCTTCTCACACATGGTATGCATTTGCACACGTATTGAGTGCATCTTTCCCCACACTTCCCCTTTCTTCCTTTAAGGTATTTCTGCAGTACCATCTTCTGCATAAAGCCTCTTCTGATTTCCCCTAACCCCCAGTGATCTCTCTTCAACACTACCTTATATTTAACTACTTTGTAAATATTTGCATGAATTTCCTCTTTATACTCTGTATGTATGTGCTTGTTTTCTCCCTTATTAGAATGGGAGTTCTTTGAGAGTAGGAATTGTTTCATTTTTTGTACTTGAATCCCCAGCACCTAGCACAACTGCTGGTCTTATAGTGAACATGTAATAAATACTGTTGATTGGAAAAAATGAAGAAACATAGACTAGCCAGTCATCTATTTCAGTGGATTCAGAATTAGATGAATGTCAGTTTGGAGGAATCTGTGCTTGGCCCTGTGCTCAGAAACACATTTATTAGTGTTTTAAATAAAGGTGACCTAGATAAAGGTATAGATGGCTTATTCATCTGTTATACAGAGGACACACAATTAGGAGGCATAGATAATTGGGTGAGAGAACCAGAAGCCAAAAAGATCGAGAAGTTAGAACTGAATCCAGTAAGATGAATTAATAGGAATATAGGTAAGCACATTGGTTCAAAAATACCAATTTTGTAAGTACAGGATAGAAGAGACATGGCTACCCAGCAGTCCATGATAAAAGGAGTCTCTATTGTGATAGGAAGACTAGCTCAGTATAATTAATTACCTCCTGTGTATCAGGCCCTGCATTGCATTCCAGGGGTACAAGGCAGTGCTAAAGCAGTGTCTGCTTGTAAGGAGCATAGATCCTCATGGAATGGACAAGATAAATTACTAGGTATGCTCAGGATACACATAGAGAATCTGAGGGGAGGGCACTAAGCAGCTGGCACTGCTGGGACACTAAGATGCAAAGGCGAGGAGAGAGAGCATTGCAGATGCGAGGAACAGCCAAAGCAAAGACATGGTGGTGGGAGGTGGAGCTTCATGTTTGAGAAATAGCAAGTGAACATAGCATGTGTGAAGGAGAGTAAAGTATAAGTAGATTGCACAGGTGGGAAGGAGCTGGGACATGGAGATCTTTGGATGCAAACAGGAGTTTCTATTTGATCCTAGGGCTGATAAGCCTCTGGAATTTATGGAGCTTGGAGGAAGGGAGGGTTGGGTGGGTTGGAAGTTAGATCTGTGCTTTAGAAAAAAGTCACCTTTGGAGCATGTGGGTGGCCCCATGGAGAGAGCCCCAGTCCTAGAGGCAGGAGGACCCAACCCTGGGCAAGTCACTTAACCCCAGTTGCCTCCAAAAAAAAAAAAGGAAGAAAAGAAAAAAGTCACCTTCACTCAGCTGCAGCTGAGTGGAGAACAGATTGGAAGACAAGAGAGTTGAGGAAGAGTGATCATAAAGAAAGGTATTACAGTAGTCCAGGTAAGAGGTGAGGAAGGCCCAGATGACTTTTGTGACTATGTAAGTGGATGGAAATGAATCTGTCCAGGACATGTTATGAATGTAGAAATGGGAAATAATAAGACCAAGGATGATGCTGAGATTGTGAGCCTGGGTGATTGGGAGAACAGTGGCACTTTCAACGTGAATGGAAAAGTTGGGAATAGAAGACTGGGTGAAAATGTTAGGAGTTCAGTTTTACACATGTTGAATTTGTGATGCCTAGAGGATAGACACCATTCAAGATTTCCAAGAGAGTTGTGATAATATGTGACCACAGCTCAGAAGAGAGACCATACAGGATATATATAGATAGATAGAGATATAGAGATATGGATTATATCTCTGTATCTCTATATCTCTATCTATCTATATATATATATGTATATCTGGGAATCATCTTAGGAGCTTATGTTCTCCTAAAAAATTGCTCATGTGATTTTGGACTTCATTAAGAGAAGCCCAGCCAGATTAAAGAGATGACAGTGTAGTTTTAGTATGACATTCTGTTAATGTCATGCCTGCTGTATTGTATTCAGTTCTGTGTACCACAGTTTGAAAAACACTAATGAAAACACCCAGCAGAAGAGCCTCGAGATCATGCCATATGAGGACTGTCTAAAGGAACTAAGAATGACTAGTCAAAAGAAGACTCAAGGGCAGCAGGTGGAGGGAGGGCAGATATTCTTCAGATATTCCAGTGGTTATTCTGGGGAAAGCATGTTTAATTAGTTCTGTCCTGATCCCAAAGTATTATGGGTCTTTTTGGGAGTTAGGAAAACCTCTAACCAGTCAGCCATTGAGCATGAAGCACCTACTCTGCATCTGGTATTTTACTGAGTACTGGGGATGCAAATTCAACACTGAAACAATTTCTGCCCTCAAAGAGGAAGAGAGAAGTCCCTATGTGTATATACTTACATGCATGCATACTTGTGTACACATATGCAAAACCCATGTAAAGCAGACACAAAATAACCTTGGATGGAATGGTCTTTGAAGCATTAGTTGGTTCTTCAAAGAAGTTGGGACTTGAAGAGGTGAAGGTGAGGAGATAAAGCTTTTAGATGTGGGAAACTTCGGTAGAGACAAGTGAGGGAGCTGCCGAAACCATCAAGTACTCAGACAGAGCAGAAAGGGCAGCTGGGCCAGAGCCCTGGGCCAGAACCACATGTAGTGGAATGGCATGGAAGATGGGACCACAAAGGGAAGAGCCTCAGTGAGAAAGGACTAGAAGACTTCCCTTGATCTAAGGAAGGCCCCAGGTGAGGTTACATCACATAAATTCATAGTGGACCCTGTTGGCACAATTGTGGATTCCTCTGCCTTTGTTCAGCAGCACTTAGGCACAGATTAAGTAGATGGTAAGAGTAATCCAGATTGGAGTTTGGTGAAATGTGAGTAGTGATAGGATATGGATGCAAGGAATTCAAAAGCATTGGATTGCCAAGAGGTCAAGATGAGTGTGGCCAGAGTTGTCATGGTGTTGTAGAGAAAGTGGCGACTGGACCAGAAGGATGTTAAGGTCTCTTTCAGCTCTGATAAGCATTGACTTTTGTCTTCTCTTTGAGATTATCTTCAAAAGGGCCATTTGTGTTGCCAGAGAGTAATGAACTTTGTGGTTTCTTTTCCTTTGTCATTCAAAGCTTTATTACTTCTGAATTCTCTTTCTAGGTCTTGCCACCATATATGTTCGTTATAAGCAAGTTCATGCTCTCAGTCCTGAGGAGCCTCGGATCATCAAATTAAACAAAGCTGGCCTTGCACTTGGATTACTTAGTTGCTTAGGACTTTCTATCGTGGCAAACTTCCAGGTTTGTGTGGTAGTTCACAATTTTCTCAGAATCCTAATGGAATTCACTACTGGAAGCCCAGCATGGATGTTTCCCTAAAGATTGTGTGGTAGAAAAAATAGGATTAACCCTATTGTAGCCTGACTTTTCTTTTTCTTTGGGCAAAAAGGAATCCAGCTTGACATAGGAAAGAGTGCTGGACTTAAGGACCAGAAAAAATTGGCCTCAAATCCTGGATCTGAAACTGGCATTAGCTACATGACCATGGGCAAAAAGGTCAATAATGCCTGTAGTCTCTAATTCACAGAATTACTGTGAGGAACAGGTGAAAGACTACAAAGAAAGCATTTTACAAACCTTTAAAACACTATACTACATAAATTCCATCTCTGATTATTATTATTTTAAAATATGTTGCCCACCTAGAAGTAAAGTCCTATTCACATTTTTAACCTCCTTCTCCCCAAGAATCTGTCTCATAAATTGTACTTCAGGATACTTGAGTAAATTGGACTTATGTTTTCATTGTTATGGCTGCTCATTATGGCCATTTAATATGGTATACATATTGGAACCTATCTAATCTTATCCTGGACAATTCTTGTTCTTATCTTTCTACATATCCTACATCGAGAGTGTATCCAGTGTGCTAAAGGCCTTCCTGTGGTTATTTGAATATGCAGTGGATACCAATACCTCTACAGACATTGTTTTTTCATCCCTCATCATGGCATGGAGGTGACTCTGGGTTCTTGAAACATATATTTATACTCTGAGCTATGAGCAGCTTGGTCTGGTAGATCCTACCAAGGTGGGAAGACTTCGAGGATGAGCCTAGTGATGGGTTGTTTAGCTAAGGACCAACCTAGCTAAGTTTGTAAAAGATCACCAAGTTGACTCCAAAGTGATAATCTTTTCAGACGTAGCTTATGAAAACTGAGTAGAAAGAGTAGCATCCATGTCAGTAATGGACACAAGCACCCCAGCAGTATCAAGTATCTGTTGAAGAAAAAAGATATGCAAACATGTAGGCTAGCCATCCCTCGCTCTTATTACATTAATGGTCTGCCTCCGTCTTAGGCATTTATGCCCTTGAGGAGGTGTTTGATGCCATTTCCTATTTGAAAGTCATCTTTGGTGAAGTGTGGAAGCCTGTTTACACGTGCCCTTTTCATTTTCCTTCAGTCACCTGTGAAGACTGTGCCACCCATTTCATTAACAAAGACTAAGGATACTGTCTTGTTCTAGGACCACAAGGGTTAGTTTACTGTAGTGATCTACCTTTCTGAGTATTATTACAATATTCACGGAGGGGTTTACATTATGCCAATCCCAATTTAATCACTGTTCATATGATAAGAATCAGGTATACTTAAATAATTCTTAAAACTTACTTATCAGTAACAGAAGGTTTTTGGAGAATGGGAGAAAAGAAGCTAAAGGGACTGAACAGGTTGGAATGTTTTCTCTGCGATGACATATTCAGAACTAGAAATGATTTTGGAGAACATCTAGTTTTAACCCTCATTTTATAGCTGAGGAATCTGAGGCCCAGGGAATTAAAGAGATTTTGGTAAAGCCCTTACAAAGTGAGAGAACATAATTGTCATCTAACAATCTTATGACTTAGGTAAATTGAAGTTAAATTTATGTGAATACAAGAGAATAAAAAAATTTCTAGAAAAATAACATAACTCAGAGATAAGACTGTGTTTCTGCCTTCCTAGGAAATTCATAATCAAATAGACCCTTAAAGGGAAAAATAATTTTTTACATTAAATGGAAGATAAGTTCTTGTATTTTATCATTATCATCCATTAATATCTGTTAAATATGTACGTATATTTAATTTGGTTTTATGTCATACATGTGTGCTTCTAAATTTCTGTTGTTTTGTGTCATCTAAAATGGCAAAGATAGATATAATGTTTGGAAACATTGCTTGTTAAAGCTGCTGTTTTGTGCTTGTGTGTTTCTGTTAAATGGAGAGTTGCAATGACCCTCCCTTTGTACTAAGGGGCCAATGCTTTGTCATTTCTTGCAGTGTAACCACAAGGGGGCGCAGCCATTTCTGTAGAGTGGGTTCAAAGAATGCTTTCATTTTCCGCTTTTCCTTATTATTGAATCTTTGCTGGCTTCTTTTTGCTGAGAGTGATTCGTAGCAATAACAGATGCCCACCATTGCTATAAACAAGCAGTTTTATCAAGGGGTTTTACTGCCTAACTCCAGACGTTCTTTTTTCCTGCCACAGCTATATTTGCAAAAACTGTAAAAGTGTCTATACTTAGCTTCTTGTTTAAAGGTATTAGGACAACCTTGAACCAATAAAACTGGATTGTGGCATGGCAGCATTTTCTAGAAATGGAATTTTATCAACACTATTGACTAGGTTTCCTCCTGTAACCTGTAAGTAGAGCAAAAGGGACCTAAAAGAAATTTAAATAGAATAGACACTTCACTAATCATCAGAGGGATAGAGTGAAACCTCACTAATTTGGAAGAAGGTAGAGGAAAGATAATTTGACTGTGTGACAAGCCCAAATTATCAAATAAAAGAAAAGATATCATTGCATGTATTTCTATTTTAGCTCAGGTATATGTGGATACTGATAAGTAAAATGAGATGAATTTATTTTGAAAATGACAATTCATAGTGAAATCTTCATTATGTAAAATATACCATAAATACCAAAAGTCTCCTAACATATGGTAATTAGTTATGGGATCAGGGTCTAGGACTAGGATTACCACTATGTGATCTTACACCTACACTGAACTGAGATGGACCCCATTTTCCTGGAAATGAGGAGTGATTAGAGAATCCCCAGGGTCCTTTCTAGACCCCAGATTCTGGAAATAAGTTCAAATTGAAGGTGCAAAATAGGGATCTTATTTTCTGAACCTTATAGAAGCATTGATTTTTAGGCTGGATTCCTTTTCTGTGTGAGTTAAGCCTTAAAAATCATGGAGAAAGAAGTTATTTCAAACTTTTTACTTAGCTAAAAATAAAGTTTTCCTACATCTGAACTATCACAAATTTCAAATATTTTATGAGGTTTGACTATAATCATTTAGTATGCTAACAATTAGCTTCTTAAAAAAGTTTATGTATGGAGTTTCCAAAGCTTTTTGAAACAATGCTTAATTGAAAATCTATGATTAGTACCATCAAAAATATTTTGGATTGTACTCTAAGTGACCTATCTTCCTTTTTCATCCCTTAGAAAACAACAATCTTTGCTGCACACATATGTGGAGCTATACTCACTTTTGGCCTGGGATCCTTTTATATGTTTGTTCAGACAATCCTCTCCTACAAAATGCAGCCTAAAATTCATAGCAAACAAATCTTCTGGATCCGACTGATAGTGGTCATCTGGTGTGGAGTGAGTGCATTTAGCAGTATCCTTTGCAGCAAATGATGATTATAAGTAGAAATAAACCAGGCAGTAAAATGAAGTGAACCCTGTTGGTTCATGGAGAAGCTGTTTCCCCTAAGGAAAAGATAAAAGGTAGGTGAAAAAAGGATCATCCTTGGGTTAGTATACCTATGCACACAGTTTGTAAAATTTGAAATATAAGTTTCATAACTGGACCCAAAATAAAGACATCAGCCTCCTGGTTGAGTAAAGTAGGAATCAGAAGTGGGCAGGCAAGGAAGGGTGGCTAAAGGAGGAGGAAACAATTACCCTGGCCATGTTCTGTTAAAAAAAAAAAAAAGTAGAGGAAAGAGCTGTGTTTCCATCCACAGGATGTCTAGCAGAAGCTTGTAGCAAATGGGGTTATTTACCTCCTTTTTCAGTAGGCTGAGGATTAGAGCCATCTTGTTTTGTTCTTCTTGGTACATGTATGATTTGATCTAAGTTTTTATTAACTGACTGGTGCCATGCATCATAATCCATAACCTAAGCCCCTGGTTCATCTAAATGAAAATTTTCAGTTTGAATTTTATAACACTTGATTAAATACAATCTTTGGAACCTGTATAGTGATCTAGTTTTTAAACTAATTCATGTGTATGCAATTCTTCCTTGACTTGTTTCCTCATAGTGCTGATTTGCTCCTCCCTTTTACACAGTGGCCATTTTGGTTCTGATATAGTACAGAAGCTCCACTGGAACCCTGAAGACAAAGTAAGTGATTGGAATGACTAAAGATGCTAGGAATGAATGAGATCATCACCATTGACTTTGGATGCACATCATGGAAATCCAAGCAATGCAAGAAGAATGATCTGTTGTCTGTAATAGACTAAGATGATGCTACCAGGCTATCACTATGTGCCCAGAGTTGTTTTTTCTGCAGTGGTGATGGCCTTTGCTGAGCTGTTCCTCCTCTCACTTGCCCTCCCTCATATCTATATGGCACTTTTTGTAGACATTCTCTTTTTTCCTTTGAGGCAAGTTCTCCTCTTTTACTGTCCCCATTTTATAGATGAAGACACAAAGGCCCAGAGAGTTAACATAATTTGCCCATAGCCACACTGTGCATACATTTTAGTGGCAGGATTTGAACTTGGGTCTCTACAGTCTCCCAGGCCAGCACCCTTTCCAGGATGCTGTGCTGATCAGTGCCACGTATTTACAAAACAGCTAACCACATTTGAATTTTCATTCTGTGATTACAGGAGGTTTTTTCCTGATTCTTACCAGCCTGAATATGAATCAAACACATAAGCTTGGCCTTGATAGTACTATGTGTTAAAAAAAAAAAGACAACAAATCTTCTTATTTATAGAAGGCGCATTTTTATCCTTGAAGTGAGATTAATTTCTCCTATTTGCAACCTGGAAGAATTAATTTTGCAATTTGGTGTCTAAGAAATAGCCCTGTTGTTTTTTGTTTTTGTGGGGGAAAGCACAGGGGAAGAAGGATCCTTAGTTTTGTTGTATACTCCTGAAGGAGGATATACTTAAAAGCTAAAAATGACTCTTCTTTGTAATGCACTCAATAGAATTGATTCCAATTTCATCTGTCTTCTGAGAATAAGCTCTGAATACCTATCTTTACTAGACATGCTTATAGAGATGAATGAAATAATGAGACTGATAACTTTCATTTTTTCCATTGCTATTTTGTAAAACTCTGTGAACCTTATAGAACAAAAACCTAGCCATATCTGCCATTCAGTAATTTACCAGATAGTTAAATTGCATCCTAATTGTCCAACTGGGAAGTTCTCTTGCTTCCTTATCATCCTAAGAATGAATCTGGAGAAGCTCTTGGATCTTTCCTGTCTCTCCCCACTCTCCCACCTGTCATTTAATAGTATTAGAGATATGGCCTGTATATGAAGATTTTCTGTTCAGATGGAAGAAATGATAACTAAGAATTTTAGGTCGTTCTTTGAAAGATAAAGTATGGGTCATTGAAATCTGAGCATCTCAATCTACTTTTTTTTCTTTAATTCAAGGGATACGTACTGCATATGATTACCACTGCAGCAGAATGGTCCATGTCTTTTTCTTTCTTTGGTTTTTTCTTGACTTATATTCGTGATTTTCAGGTAAGAATCCCTCTGACATAAAACATAACAGAATTAGAATTTTGCAGAGGTATGTCTTTCAATTTGAAGTAGAGGTAATTTACATTATTGACTTAATCCACTCAAAATTTGTACAGCAAATAGCATTTCCAAAAAAGGAGCATCCCAGATGGCTTTAGTTACTATTTTCTTGGAAGTACCATCTTAGTTGGTCATAAAGACAACCAATTAAAAGTAGTCTTCTAAAATGATTGTCCCTCCATTGTTCCACAACTGCATCCACCTCACCAAAACTTAAAAATTGCTTTTCAGCATTTCTTTTTGACTGGATATTAGTTGGGAAAAAAAGCAACTTCTAGTATCTGAAAAGGTCATAGTTCCTGTTTGTTGCTTAGAGATGATATCTTTAGAAGTAGAAGGACTATTTCATTTACATTGTCCATATGTATTCCTTGAGAATCCATGATGTTCAAGACTATATCCAAGACACAAGCCATCCTCAAAGACCTAACAACTATTTATAATTCTCTTTTGTATTACAGAAAATTTCCTTACGTGTAGAAGCTAATTTACAAGGACTGACTCTTTATGACACTGCCCCTGGCCTTATTAACAGTGAAAGAACCCATCTACTTTCAAAGGATTCATGACAAAGGGAGAAGCCGTATCTGCGATGCTTATGATTCTCAGGGATTGGCAGATTGTTCCTGAAAAGTACTTACTATGCTCTCAGATTGCTAACCACTTAATCAAGGCCAACCAAGACACTGCTTAATAATGTTACTCAAATGACCTGTAATGAGCCATTTGACAAGTGATTTTAAGGGATATTATTCAGAGAGGCATTGAAAGCATATTCGCTCATTTTTTTAATTTTGGAAAATAAAACCAAAGGACTATGCATATATATATATATTATATACGCATATATAATATATATACATTTTATATATATATATATGTATGTATATGCATATCACTGCAAGTTTTCTTCTTAAGTGGAAACAATTGGAAGTACACAAAACATTCTGCAGGAAATAATTTTTCACAGGACACTGTAGAAAAAAGCTTTTCACAGCTTGCAAATCATTACAGTGCATGTTTTGTCTGGAGTACTATATATCTGATACAGGTATGAGAGTACTGGTGTTCTAGAACTCCTAATAGTCAAGGAATTTCTGCTAAAGTTTGGTCAATATTTTCTCTAGAACCAGTTAGACATAGTGCATGCCATGCTAATTAAGCTTTTTTTTAAAATCACAAACTGTAATCTCAGCAGGGTCTTTTGTATAGAGTTAAAGAAGCCCAATTCCTTAAGTCTCTGGTGCCCCAACAGAGACTTGTTTTAAAATGTAATCAGCCTGGATCCAGTAAAAGACAACAGATCACAGGCCTTAAGTTCCCATTATCAGAGCATTGCATGAAGATGGGTACTGCCTTGGTTTTGCCATGAAATATTAGACATTTTCCCAGGGTCAATACTGTCTTCTTTGCATATTTATAGCAACTTCAGAGAATTTTGTCTCTGTCTGAGATATATCATCTAACAGAGATAAGTGATAGGTATACTACAAGTAAATAGCTTTGCTGCATTTTTTCCATTAGAATATGCTGTGTCCACAACAGAAGAGCTCTTGAAACTAGGAAGTTTAAGTAATCAGTAATTAACCTTGTAAAAGGATCTTTAAACTATCGTGATTTGAATCTGTTTAAAGAACTATGTGCCCACCAGAGAAAGAAACTGAATGGAGAATAGTTATGATGGACCAAGTTTTTGAACTATTTCCTTTCCTGCCTTTTCATTTCATACTTGAGTCAGACAGAGTCCTGAGTTTTCAAGACCTCTACCTGAGGCTGTGACTGGACAAGCAAATCATAGACTATTAAGGTCTTTAGTCATCTGCAAGAGATGAAGCTTAAAAGAATCAAGAGAAGAGAATTAGCTGCTGTGAGAGTTGCCTTTGGCTAGATCATTTTGCAAGAGAAATTATTGAACCCTCAGCTATACATACATAGAGATTGTTGTGCAAAGCCAGAGAAGTTATAGAAATACATTAACGTATACTGCAGATCTTCAAATGAAACTATTCATAACAGCAAGAATCCAAAGTTATAAGTATTCTGGGCCTATTTATACTTCTACTACTATCAAAAGGCAACCATCTCTTTAAAGTGATAGATTCTGTTCAAAGTAAGATCATTGGTCACCATCAATGTAAAATCATAGAATTTTCCATTTGTAATAGATTTTAGAAGTTTGCCTGGTGTCAGAATCCCCTCTGAAACTTCATGCCAGATAGACATTCAATTTGTACTTGAAGGATTCCACTGACGAATTTGCCTTTTGAGGTAGTCACTTTATTTCATTTTTTTGAAAGGCTGTAATTGTTATAAAGTTCCTCCTTATGTTGAACCAAAATTTGTTCCCTATATGACTTTAAGAAAATAATGTTATGTTTGAATTTCACATCAGATACCCAGACTCAGCCACCATGTTTTTGTAGCAACCCAGACTTAAAAAGCCTTTGCCTGGTTCCATTTTTAAAAAAAAAAATCATTTAGATATAAATTTATTTGTTACTTAAAAGGTTTATTAAGGGTTTAGGGAGGATTTGTTACTGAAAAGAAACTAGTTTAAAAAGAAAAGACAAATCTTTTATCAAGAAATTTTTATGTTAAGAATTCTTCAGAGATCAGTACATCTTTTATTTAACATTTCAGGGAATTTTCTAGAAGTTCACAGGGAACTCTCCAAGTCTTGGATTACACTAAGGTTTTCTTAGCACTGAAATATCAAATGGAGCAGAAGAAGTTACAAGAATATTTCACAGACCAACATGAGTGATCAGAAAAGTGGCCTTTAAAGTAAAGCATTTGAGAAAGATACTTCATGCTCTGCTCTTAAGATCAGAATTGTTGTTAACAATCCCCAGGGGAGGATCTAGGAATCAATAGAGCCTATTGCCTAAAAATATTCCCAGTATGACATTGCATCAAAGAATGTCAGGAAGGCCTTTATATGATAAGGGAAACAAACTGAAAATCAAACGGTAAACACCACATTGAATAAAACCCTGAGTCTACATCTGGAATGCACAGTGTGGTTCCAATTGCTACCTCCTCAAGAAAATTGCAAGTGAACTACAGAAGGCCCAGAGAAGAGCAGCTGGGATAATCCATGAATAGAAAAGCTGCTGTGTGGGGAAAGCCTGAAAAAACCTTCAGACTAGTCTGGAAAGAACGAAGGCTGAGGGGCCAAGTGTTACCAGTTTATGAAATCCTGAATATCCTGGATAGAAAGGAGACATAGGAATGTGTTTTCATGAAATATTGAAGCTCTACTTCTTGATGTCTGAAAGAGGTAGCTCTAGGATGAATAAAAAGAAGGAATACTTTGAAGAATGTGCAATAAATTTATGGAACTTACTGTTCCTAGGAATAATGAAGGTTAAAAAAGAGAATATGTTCAAGAAGAAATTTTAGATAAATGGCACGGTAAATTATGATTTATTGAAGAACATTAGTAAAATTTGGCAATATATCCTTAACCTTTTCAAATGACCATTGCAAAAGATAATCCTGCCTTCTCTCAAAGCATCCCTTAGTGCATATTTGAGAGAAACAAAGTGATTTGGAATGGAAATGGACTAACCCATTGAGGCTTTACTGGCAACACTCACACCCATATGTTTTCATGTACTGCATTCAAAGCAAGATCTTTAAGTTAATGAAGATGGCAGCAAACACATAGCTCTAATAAATTATCTTTTTCCATCATAGACATCAACCATATTTGCTTCTTAGTACTTGCTTCAAGAGATGGAAAAAATTACTAGATTAAGTTTGAGAGAAAAAAGAAAGATGGTAGTATAGCTGTCTTATCAACTCTGCAATAAGCAGTTAGCAGCAGCAAAGGGACAGGGACAGCAGCTGTGTATAGAGGAAGCAAACATACATATTGCTGAGCATCTGTGACCGCTCCAAACCTGTGCACTATGTGATTGACTCTCATGTTGGATCCCTTGGTTCCATTTCTCAAGTATTACTTCCTAATCCTCGTTAGAAGGGCATTGCTTTCTCCTGGGTGGATCTCTTGGCTGCTTAACCTTCAGTGAGATACCACCATCACTGGTGTAAACTGACCACTTGAGATTCCTTAAGGAGAAAGCCTCAGCCATAATCATATTTGGATAACATTTCCAATCCAAGAGTGGTTGAGAAGTTCCCCAGAAATAATTGCTGATTGATAAGAAGGCTGTCTAAGCAGTTTGGTGAAGATGTACTTTTTCTTGGATTTCACTAGAGAAATGTGGTCTTAAAAGATGTCTGCAACTGAAAAGGAAAAAGAATTAGACAAGAATTAGACTCCTGTGTGGCAAAAGAAGTTTACATAAGAATATACCCCTGATGAGTTGGCTTAGTTAACTATGGGGGATTTATAGATAAACTTCTTTATTTCAAAACGTCTACTGTGGATTTTGTCCACATAGCTAGTTGGTCTGTGGAAGTGTAAGGGTGACCTTTGGCACAAGCAAACAGCTGAGTCTAGCAGGAAGTTAAGGAAACTAAGGAAGAGGTGACAAGGCAGAACATTCCATCCAGAGCCCATAGTGGGTATGATGCAGATAAAAAACTAACAAAGGAAATTTAAGGAGTAGTTAGATAAGAGGATAACAGAATCATAACTTAATGAAGTATCCAGAAGGAAATGAAAGCATTCTAATGCTGCAGAAGAAGCCAAGAAGGATGAGGACTGAGAAAAGAAAATTAGATTTGGCAACTGATACATCCATAGAGGGGTAGCACTTGGAGAAAGCTTTATCAGGGAGTTAGACACAAAAGGGAGAAGAGGTAGAGGACAGTAGCTAACAGGCATGGTAGGATCAAGTAAGGATTTTTTTTTTAGAATCGGACAGATAAGGGGTGAGTTATATAAAATGTAAGTGTAAGAAAAAGTTTAGATTGTCAAAAGCTAAGAAAAAGTGGTTGATGGGTCAGCACTGCTAGTGAAGATCCCCACTGCGGCCTGCCACTACAGATGGTCTGTGTAGGCATCCCCCACCCCTGTTTAGAAGGAGGAGGTATTTCAGTGAGGTTTGTGTTGCACTGGGGACTGAGGCAGTTTTCAAACTGGTCTTTTTCTTTTCTTTTTTTTTTTTTTAAAGAAGGTTCACAATGTAAGAGTAAGAAGCCAATGCCCTGGAGAGTTTGTTAACAGTTTAGCTGTTTTATTTTGACATTTTCTAATCCCTCTGTTTTCTTTGGCCTTGGCTACTGATCCTTCAGGGAAGGCAGTTTGAGGATGTATATAATATAATAGTAACAACAAAAATAGCATTTTTGTCACAGTTTAAGGTTTGCAAAGCACTTTATATATAATAACAGATGAGGTATTTGTCATCCCCAGCATACCTGTGTGTGTTGTGATTTGTTCTCATGCTACTCCAAATCCAGAATGTGGATGGAGTATATCACTTAGAGTTAAGAAGTAGGTAGGTGGTGCAATGGGTAGAGTGCTAGGCTTTGAGTCAGGAAGACCTGAGTTTAAATCCTGCCTTAGAAACTAAACATCTACAGGACTGTACCACAGGCTAAGTCATTTAACCTTTTTCAGCCTAAGTATTCTCAGCTATAAAATTTGAATTCACAGTCTTTAAGAAAGATGGGAATATGTGGTCATTGAGAAAGAATGGCTTTATTGAGAACAATCTAACCTTATTTCCTTTTCTGACAGGATTGCTAGATTAGTATATTGGGAATATTGTGGACATAAGTTTACTTTTCAGTGACATTAAAATGTTTTAATGAGTTTTATTGACGTCTTTTACTTTTGCATAACAGTACATTCTAGTTCTACCTTCTTTCTTGTAACTAAGTAGAACAGTTCAGTAACACCCATCAAGACAGTGATCCCCACCACTCTACTCCAAGGTGGTATTCAGCGAAATATTTTATAAAGACTTTCGTATTATCCTTATGAATAAGATCAACTAGACAATAGTACAGCTGTTTTCCTATTTGGCTGAACAAGAGTATCAATAATAAAGTAATTTTAGCTTGAAAAAAGTCTCCAGTTGAGTGTCTCAAGAATTTTAACTTGATCCTGTGCTGTACAGTAACTTAAAGACATGTTAAGTGTACAAAGTTCATAGAAGACACAAATTTGGGAATGATAGTTGACACATTGATAGGAGAGTCTGGATTCCTAGAGATCTTTATATCCTTGAACAATGGATCAAATCAAATTAGATGAAATTTAATACCAGTGTAAAGTCTTTTCATAAATACAAGATAGTTGAGACATGGCTAAGTAACAGTGAATGTGTAAAAATATCTGTAGGGTTTAGTGGTTTGCAAACTGAATGTGAATCAATGGTAAAAAAAAAAAAATGGCAGCAAGAAAAACCGTTGTGATACGTTAAGCTAGACAATAGTGTCCTGAATGAGGGAGGTAATAGGAGAGGGATAGGGGCCACACATGCAGTTCACTTGGTATAGGGAGTTCCCAGGTAAGGGAACTCTGTAAGCAAGCCTGACCCTGTGCCTGGAGCTTGCATAGAGAGCTGCCTGGAGATGCCGAGCAGGTCTGTATCAGAGGGAGGATTTGAACCTGGATCATTCTGAACGTGGCTCTGAGGCCACATCTATGTCACTAAACAATGCTGTGTCTGTGTAGGAGAAATCATAGGATCATTGATTCAGAGCTAGAAGCGCAGGGGCCCTTGGGTCTAACCCCTTCATCTTACAGTTGAAGAAATAAACAGAGATTATGTAACTGTCCAGCATTGTGCAGCTAATAAGCATCTGAAGAGGTGAGCACTTTAACCACTACACTGGTTGTGCTATGTTTTGCCCTTCTCACTTGTAGTTGTGCTTAGTTTGGGGAAGGATATTGACAAGCTAGAAAGTGACCAGCAAGGTGAAATGCCTTAAGGCAACCATGCCATCTGAAAATTTGCTGAAGGTTCTGGACTTGTTTAGCCTGGAGAAGCCTGAGGACCGTGGTAGCTGTTTTCATGATTTAAAGAGCTGTCATATTGAGGAGAGGTTTAACTTGATCAGTTTAGCCCCTGAGGGAAGAGCCAAGAGCAACAGGTAGAAATTACCCTTTGAGGCAGATTTGGTCCTGAGGCAAGAAAGACTTCCAGATGACTAGAGTTATCTAAGTGGAATAGGCCATCTAAGGAAGTACTTTGTTCCCCTTCCCAGAGTTCTTCAAACAAAGGATAAATGACTAGTGATTGGGGCTGTTGTAGAGGAGATTCGGAACAGGTGTGGGTTAGACTAGATGGTGTCAAAAGTCCCTTCAGACATGGTGAAGATCCTCTGGCTTCTTTGCATAGCCAACTATCCTTTGATAGATAAGGAAAAGTTCCTTATCTATCAAATGAGAGTCTAAATAAAAGGTTAAATCCCTTTCAGTAGTAGACTTATATAAGGCTATGAAAATCAGACTCCCTATGACTGAAGAATCATAGCTCTAGCCACATCGACCTCAGTACCTCAAAAATTTTCTTTGTCTTCACTTCTCTCTCTACAGCCTCCTTTTTTAGAGAAAGAAGTGTTTTTCTTGCTTTCCAAGGATACTCCCCCCTCTAGGTTCTTCACTCTATTTCTTCTTTTCCCAGGGCTTTCATCTTTTATCCTTTCTTCACACTTAGGTTAGATTGAACCACTTAAATGGTAAAATGATTAATGTGTCTCACTCAGTCCTTAGATTAAGTGTAAAGGCTTTGAAAGACATTTGATGATGTGACAACAAGTCTGGACAAGGATTTTTCATTACCCTCCGAGTCATGTATTAAAAGCATTGAGTCAGCCGGAATTGGCCAGTGTAAGCAATGGTAAGCACATTCCTGAAGAGCAAAGGTGGGAGGAATGAGCTGTATTATGAAAGAGAGATATTAGATAAGGTAATTAATTGGCTCTACAGACATTTCAGAAGAGAAGACCTGGACCAAGAGGACTCTCAGAAAAACTCTCTTCCAAGTTGTTATCCACAGATACTATACTATAAGCTGCTGCTTAATTACCCAAATGGTTATAGTAAACTGAATTTTGATGCAACCACGAAGAGGTCAGAAATTAGTGAGAAATAGCTTTAAATGTATATTTAGGTAGAGTGCCCAATATTCATCTAAATGTTAGGGATCTTCCATCTGGGGAGTAATTGTGATTAAACTAAATTGGTCACAGAAAATAATTACCTAAAGCCAAAGAAGAGAGAACCTCATGGACCTTTAGGGCCTATATATTATATTGTCCCTAATACTAAAGTGAGCAAATTATTGTAACAGTATTACACCATCATCTACAAATATACTCCAGTCTTTCCTATCTCAGCAAAGCATCTTGCCTTGATTACGATAGTTTCTCTTAATCACCAAACTTTGAGGGTGCGTGAAATTTTTATCTCCAAGTTATATCTGGAGCACTATGGAATCTGGCTTCTGTTTCCCACACTGTACTAAAATAGCCATTAAAAGTCACCCCTTTACCTCTTAAGCCCCAAGTTCTGTGTCCTTTTCCTAGTTGTTATTCCTTGCAGTCTTTTTGAAACATTCAACATTGTTAACCAGCACCTCTTTCAAGAAACTTCTCTTAGCTTCAACAGTAGTACATGATCTTCTTAACTCTTTTAGACACTCCATCTTCCCCCTACTAAAAGATGTACTCTCTCTCACCATATCTCATTTCTTTCTTATGTTTTTCTCACTCTATCCTTTTCTTTACAAATTTTATTCCTAGCATAATATAGTTCATGGTCTCATAAAATAACTTACATGAATCAATAAACAGTGACCTTGCCTATAATGTCTATGTAGTTGACTGCTAAAAATTGCCTCTTCCTGAGTTTTAGTTTCACATCTTTAAATCCATGCTATACATTTCCACCTTAATAGCTTATCATTTCAGATTTAGCTTGTCTAAAACTGAACTTTTTATCTTATGCCTAGACTATCTATGCCCTTTGAATTTACTATTTGCTTATACTGATCCCATTTGCTTATACTGAATCCCTTAGATTCATACTTACAAATCCTGTTACCCAATCCTAGCTACAAACTCTCATCTGTTTTAGCCTTAACTTCCCTTATCCAAAGTTCCACTACAGTGTGCCTACCCACCCTTTCTGCTATGCCCTCTGGAGTGCTTACTCTATAATTAACATACATTCCTTCATTCCAATACTTTCTCCTTTTTTTGGCATTCATTAAGAAAACCCTCTCTTTTCCCTAACTTCCCTGTTACTGTCTAGGGTGTCACCATTATTTCAGTCACTGAGGCATACAACCTAAGTGTAATCCTCAACTATCTCTATTCCCCTTCCTATATCCAATCCATTGCCGAATTCTGTCAATTCTGTCTTTGCAATATCTGTCATCTATGTACCCTTCTCATCAATGACACTTGCCAGCTTGGAATAGACTTTCATCACCCATGCCTGGACTATTGAAGTAGCCACCTGGTTAATCTTGCCTCAAGTCTCTCCCCACTTCTGTCCATCCTAGATTCAGCTGTCAAATTGATCTTCCTAAAGCACAAGGCTGCTCCCCTCCTACATTTAGTAAATTCCTTATAAGGGGTCAAATATAAAATCTTTAATTTTGTTGTTAAAATCCTTCATAACCCTGTTCTTTCCTACCTTTCCAGTCTTCTCACAGGAGGCTATCTCCAGTCATCCTGATCTATTTCTTGCCACTGGACCCAGATGGCTCTGGAGGAGAAAGTGAGGCTGGTGACTTTACATAGCCCTCCCTCACTTAAAACCAATTCACATGCAAGTCCTGGCATTGCCTTCCCGCAGTTGTTCTTCAAGAACAAAGGACAAACAACAATAAATTCTTAGGTTTTACTCCTCACCACACCCCCACATACTTTTTAATCCCATGACTGGCCTCCTTGCTGTTCCTCATACAAAACACTCCATACAGTTTTACAGGCTGTGCCTCATGTCTGGAATTCTCTCTTCTCTCTGCCTTCTTTCAAGTCTCAGTCCAAATCTCACCATCTATAAGCAACCTTTCCTGGTCCCTCTTAGTAACTACTTTCCCTGTGAAATTATCTCAAATTTATCCTGTCTATATCTTTTCTGAATATATTCTCTCCATTAGAATGTGAGCTTCTTCTCTCCTTCCTTTCTAACTCCAGGATTCAGCGTAGTTGCTTAACCAGTACATAGTTGATGCTTGAGAAGTGCTTGTCAACTTATACAAACTCATAACTCATGACTCACTATTCTTGTGGTAGGGAAGGCAGATTATTTGTTGTTCCCCATTGCCATGTCTACATTGCCATCTCTCAACATCATCTATTTTCACATTGATGCTATACAAATTTATCACCCAATTCTCTGTTAACCTCTCCCCTCGCCCCCATTATCCTTCTTTCATTCAGTTCAGTTCCTGGCACATAGTCACTTCACAGCTTCTGCCCTCATATTTGAGGACTTCAATGTATGCATTGATGTCTTCTCAAATACTCAACTTCTCAGTTTCTTAATCTTCACAGTTTCTGTGACCTACTCTCCCAGTCCATCTGAGTTGCATTCAGAGATAGGTATATACTTGATCTTGCCATCAATCACTACTATTCTGCTTCTTGTTTGTGAACACTGACATTCATTTTTGTGATTATAATGTTTTATTTATCTATGTCTTATGGTCCCTAAGCCTGTTCGTTGTCCTCACCATGACTTCCATTCTCCTGTCTCTCAGTTCTTTCCTAGGCTATCACCCTGGCACTGACTACACTCATGCCTTTTCTGTTTTGATCTTGGCAAACCAGTTCAACTCAACACTACACTTGACAATCCCTTGCCCTCTAGTCCTACTGCAAGTCATGATGACAAATTCCAACTGTGCATTACTCCCACCATCCATCTCCTCTGTGCTTATTCATATGCTAATGAATACAACTGGAAAATCATAAAACCACACTGATTGAGTCTGCTACAAATTTGTATTATATAATCTCAACTGGGACTCCTCTGTAACAAACCAATCTTTTTCTGCCTTCTTAATTTAGTATCCCACTGACCACAATGACTTCTCAACCTTTTTGGCTGTCCTCAAGCCTTGCACCAAACCTCTTTCTACTACTTTCGCAGATGAGGTCTTTCACTTTATAATTCACTTTTAAAAAGTGAACAGTTTGTCAAGAGCTCCCTCTTTCTTCCTAAACTCTTATCATTCAGTCATCTTCCTCCTCTAGCCTCACTTTTCCCCCCCACATCTCTGACCCATCTTGTCAAGGCAAACCTGGGTTAAATTCTGCATGGACTCTTATCCTTTCTGCAGATTTTCCACATAATTATATCCACTGTGTCTACTAGTTAAATTCTCCTTATCTACTGGTTCTTTCACTGCCACCTACAAACACTCCCATGTCTCCTACATCCTTAAAAATACCTCAGACCTTGCCTAATTCAAGCATTTACACTATCATCTGATGTCTTCTTGAGAAAGCT
Organism: Notamacropus eugenii; assembly: GCF_028372415.1. Lineage (NCBI taxonomy): Eukaryota > Metazoa > Chordata > Mammalia > Diprotodontia > Macropodidae > Notamacropus > Notamacropus eugenii. The sequence continues at coordinate 289,834,245 of NC_092873.1, read as the reverse complement.
ATCCACATCAGCTGCCTCTACTTCCTTCTGTCCCTTTCTCCTAAACTCTGCAATCTTGTTTCCAAGCTCATCATTCATTTGAACTGCTCTCTCCAATGTCCATGGTGTATTAATTCCTGTAGCTAATGGCCTTTTCTCAAACCTCATCTTTCTTGATCTTTCTTCAATCACTATTAAATACCATTTTTTTCCTGAATACTTTCTTCATTGTAGGTTTTTCTGACATTGGTCTTGCCTGATTTCCCTTCCTACATAACTACCTCTTCTCAGTTTCTTTTGCTCAGTGTTCATCCAAGTCAGGCCCACTAGCTGTAGATGTCCCTCAGAGACTCCATCATGGGCTCTTGTTTCATGTTATGCTATTTCACTTGGTGATTTCATCAGCTCTGTAGGTTCAGTGTCATCTCTGGGAAGATGATTCCCAGGTCTGCATGTCCATCTCTAGTGTCTTTCTTGAGCAACAATCTCATAACACTGACTGTCATATGAGCTTCTCTAACTGGATCCCTTGCAGGTCTTTGAAACTCTCAAACGTATCCAAAATAGAACATCCCATTTTCTCCACTCAGTCACTGCCCTGATACAGGAGACTTTCATCATCTTTTGCCTAGATGATTGGTTGGAATCTCTATTTTAAGTCTGTTCTCAATCTAATCCATCTTCCACTCAGGGTTCTTGTCTGAGCGCTCATCTTTTCTCTTTCTAAATTATTTTACTTAGTAATCTCATCTCCTTCTAAGACTTTGATTACTATCTTTATGCTAATGGTTCTCAAATCTACCTTTCTTGCCCCAGTCTCTCCTGATTTCCAACCTCACATCTCCTCATATCCAAAATAGAACTCATTATCTTTTCCCCTAAATTGTTCCTCCACTCCTAACTTCATTATTACTGTAGAGGACAATGCCATACTCTTTGTACCTCAGCCTCACAATCTAGGAGTCATCCTGGGTTCTTCAGTATCTCTCACCCCACCTTCATAGCCAAATTGTTGTCAAAGACTGTCGGTTTCACCTTGCAACATCTCTCCAACATGCCTCTTTCTTTCCTCTGACACTGTCACCACCTTAGTACAGGCTCTCATCACCTCAAGTTTGGGCTATTGCAATAGCCTGATGGTAGGTCTTCTTGTCTCAAGTTTCTCCCCACTCCAATTCATTCTCCATTCAACTAAAGTGATTTTCCTAAAACAGGTCCAATCATAGCACCCTGCCCCCAACTCAACTCCATAACTTCTAGTGGCTCCCCATCATCTCTAGGTTCAAATCCAAATCCAAATCCAAATATAAATCATTTAAAGTCCTTCATAACCTCTTTCCCTTCTTTTCCAGTCTTCTTACTTCTTACTCCCAACACATACTCTTTGATTCAATGACACTTGCCTCCTACCTGTTCTACTCCATCTTCAGCTCCTGACATTCTCTCTGTCTTTCATGTTAGAAATGATTTCCCTCCTCTGTTTCAACTACTGATCTTCCTAGAGTCCTTCAAGTCACAACTAAAATCCCATCTTCTATAGGAAGCCTTTCCCAGGTTCTCTTAATTCCAGTGCCTTCCTCAACCCCTCTTAATTCTTGTCCCTTCTCTCTGTCAATTTTCTTCCTATATATCCTGTATATAACTTTGTATATATTTGCGTGTTGTTTTCCCCATTGGATTATAAGCTCCATGAGGTCAGGGACTATCTTTTGCCACTTTTTGTCCCTTCAGAATTTAGCACTATATCTGACACATTCAGTTCAGCTATTTTTTTTAGTCATGTCTGACTCTTCATGACCCCATTTGGGTTTTCTTGGGAAAAATAGTAGCGTGGTTGCCATTTCTTTCTCTAGATCATTTTACAGATAAGGAAACTGAGGCAAACAGGATTAAGTGATTTGCCCAGGGTCACACAGCTAGTAAGTATCTGAGGCTGAATATGAACCCAGGAAGGTAAGTCTTTCTGATTCCAAGTGCCATGCTTTATTTCCTATGCCACCTAGCTCCCAGGCTAGCACATTCTAGACACTTAAAAAATGCTTATTGATTGATTTATTTCCTGGAATAGAGGGTTGTGTAAGGACATGGGATATAGTACACTGAGTTTAAGAATAATTTTGGGTGGAATATAGAACTTATGGAATTAGAGTCATGTAAATTAAGTCTGGAAGGATAGGTTGGAGTTAGACTGTAGACTGGAAATGCCAACAAAGTGTATGTATTTTAAGCTTAGGTTGTAAGGAGCCCCTGACTTTAAGAAGACCAATTTGTCAGCCATGTAAGGATGCATTAGAAAGGGAAGAAAATAAAGGCATAGAAACTAAATAATATGATCCAAATGTAGCTCTCACTACCTTCCTCCATACATTTTTTTATGGTAGTCAAACTGATCTACTAATTATTTCACAAAGATACCATGACTTAAACTATTGTTGGATCTTATGTGTATGTGTTGCCTTGTATTGTTATTCTGTTATTTTGCATTTAATGTGTTATACCTACAGTACAATTATAAACTCTTTGAGGACAGAAATTGTGTCTCTTAATTTCCCTGTAACACCTAAGTGCCTATTACAGTAAGCATTCAATAACTACTTGTTAATGTTCATTGACTATATTGTTAATGTATTAAAGAAGCTTTTTCCAATCTCCATTTGAAATGTGCAATTACTGTCACTCTCTATATATTCTTACCCTTAACTTGTATCATAAATTTGTACTTTATTTTTTATTCACATATTGTCTTAAAGTCCATACTCTGCTTGCTGCTTGTATGCCATGGACATTTGTCTTTCAGTGTTTTCCATCAGTTATATTGGAATTTCCTAGAGGGCATCTGCTTGTACTGAAGCCATCATTTAGCCATATACAATTAAATGCTTGAGAAATACGTGTTTATTTTAAAGATGGTTGTGTTAAATTCAAACTGCATAGACTAATGTAGCTCCAAATAGATCTTGCTATGTGCCTTCTGAGGGAATTGAGGGGATTAGGACAGCAAGTGGTTAATTGTGGGAATTGAGTGAACCACCCTGACTCCATTTTACGGCTCAAGCTAACTAAGTTCCCTTTCTATTCGATTATGGGTCTTGTCCAAATTCTGTCTTGTGAGAGAAGTTTATTCAGTTGTGGGAATTAGGAGAAAATTTGATTGTGTTGTTTGAACCCAGACATCCATGGTTGGGAAACTGGATCACTTGTAGAAGGGCTTAGAGACTGCTGCTCAGAGATCCTTAACTAAGGACCTAGATTATGCTGAACAGAAACCTGGTCAGATCCAAATATTGGTGCCAGGAGTTTTTTTCACAATTGTACATCTCAACCAACATATATATATATGTGTATATATGTATATACATATATATATACATCTTATCTGAAAATTGGACCCATACAAAGTTTTCCAAACACATGTTTCTATGTTCCTTTGATAGTATACAGACACTTGGGGCAGTGGGATACTTCCTTTTCTAATATCAGGGAATTGTACTTGTCCACTCATCCCTTCCAAATTGGAAAGTCTGTAATCTTTCCTTCAATTAGAAATCAAATTAGTTAATGTATCCTGGTTAATTGGTTCCTTTTAATTAATTGGCCTCATTTGATTAATTGTTTTTTAATGTAGAAAAAAATCTGTCTCCTTGTGTATTTGGGGTGCAGCCATAAGCTGAAGAAGGAGTCTGGTCCTGATTTGTTGGGCAATTGGCTTATCCAAAATTGAAAGGCTCAAAAGCTCCAATTTTTGTTTCCTCAATGATTTCAACTTTCACCCACCACAGTTTTTGGTGAAACCAGCCAGACCAAGTCAGAACTCTAACCCCTGAGCCAAAAGACTTCCAGAAAAACTCCTTAGAATTCTCCAGTTAATCATTCACCTAGGGACTTCTTCATGGAAGACTTTTCCCAGAGGTCAGACTCTTGTTCTCAATCCCAATTTGATCAATTGATTCCTATTTCTTCAGAGTTAAGGTAAAGTTTAGATTTTAGTTTTAGATTAAGTTTGCCTCAGGGATTGGGGTGGTTTAGTTATTGATTAAGTTTGCCTCAAGGAGTGAGGTGGTTTAAATTAGTTTTAAGTTTTCCCCGAGATTCAAATGGCTCTGGAGGAGAAATGAGGCTGGTGAGCTGCACAGCCCTCCCTCACTCAAAACAAAGTCAAGTGCAAGTCATGTCATCATTTCTCTGATGGCATGGTCTTCTTCAGCAATGAAGGAGAAACACAAACAAGTTTTCCCCAGGAGTGGAATGGTTTAAGATTAGAATTTAGTTTCATTTTTATTTTTAAGTTCTCCAGAGGTAATAAAGGAATATGGATTCCAGTAGTGGTAAAATACTGGGAGGTTCTCCTTTGAATACACTTTTAGTAGTGTGGGACCAGAGGATGCTCCCCATAGGTATGAGAATGATTAACAAAACACTATTGAGTTATGTGACATCTGACATAAATCTGCAAGGGATTCAAGTGGTAATTTGTTTTGGTACCTCTAATTCAGCATTATTGCAAATTAAGGAAATTAAGACTAGTCATCGAAACATCTTGTTCTGATCAAATCAACTTTTGCTTTTGCTGAGTAGCTTTAAGTGACAGTTTCTGCCCACCTCCTCCTTCTAGAGATTTCTTCTTTATATCCTATGTGTTTGTCTTACAGTTTTTCTGTTTCTATTTCTTTGTAAAATGTAGGAAAAATCTTTGTCTTATGTTGCATTTAGTGTTGTTTGTAGATTCTGTTACCTTGAAAGATTTTTATTTTTTATTTTATTTTTGCTGTTTTGGGGGGGTTTATTTTTAATAGTGTTTTATTTTTTCCTCAGTTACATGTCAAGAAAATTTTTAGCATTCATTTTTACGAAATTTTGAGTACCAAATTTTGCTCCCTCCTTTCCTCCCTTCCCTTCTTCTGAAAATGGTAGGCAGTTTGATATAGTTTATATATGTGCCATCATGTAAAAATATTTCCATATTAGTCACAGTTGTGAAAGAAGAAAGAGATTAAAAGGGGAAAGAATAAAGTGAAAACAAATATGCTTAAATCTGCAGAGTCCATCAGTCCCATATTTGGATATGGATAGCATTTTCCTTCATGAATCCTTTGTGCTTGTCTTGGATCATTGTATTGCTGAGAAGAGCTGAGTGTTGGTACTGTGTATAATGTTTTCCTGGTTCTGCTCATTTCACTTTGAATCAGTTTGTACAAGAGTTTCCAGGTTTTTTTCTGAAATTTTCATGTTCATCATTTCTTATTACATAATAGTATTCCATTACACTTATATACCGCAGTTTGTTTAATCATTCCCCAACTGATAGGTATCCCCTCAATTTCCAATATTTTACCACCATGAAAAGGGCTGCTACAAATATATTTGCACATTGTTCAAGCACATTGTTCTTTTCCCTTTTTTATCGTCTCTTTGGGATATAGACCTAATAGTGGTATTGCTGGATCAAAGGATGTGCACAGTTTGGTTGTCATTTGAGCAAAGTTCTAAAGTGATCTCCAGAATGGTTAGATCATTTCATAATGTACCAATAGTACATTAGTGTCTCAGTTTTCCCAATCTTCTCCAACATTTATAATTTTCCTATTTTGTCATATTACCAATCTGATAGGTGTGAGGTGGTACCTCAGAGTTGTTTTAATTTGCTTTTCTCTAATCATAAATGCTTTAGAACACTTCTTCATATGCCTGTAGATAGATTTTATTTCTTCATCTGAATATCTCCTGTTCATATCCTTTGACCATTTATCAATTGGGGAATGGCTTGTATTCTTGTAAAGTTGACTCAGTTTTCTATATATTTGAGAAATGATGCCTTTATCAGAGACAATTGCTGTTAAAATTGTTTCCCAGCTTTCTATTTTCCTTCTAATCTTGGTTGCACTGGTTTTGTTTGTGAAAAAAGTTTTTAATTTAACATAATCAAAATTATCTATTTTACATTTTGTAATGCTCTCTGTCTCTTATGTGGCCATGAATTCTTCCCCTCTCCATAGATCTGACAAGTGGACTAGACTATTCCTTGCTCTCCTAATTTGCTTATGGTATCATCCGTTATGTCTAAATCATGCCAACAGTCTGCCATATTCTATTTACCTCTAGTTACCGCCTTAGTTTCTTTCTTGTTTATATTTTGATTGGATTTATCAAGGTCTGAGACGGGATGGTTGAGGTCCTCTACTAGTACAGTTTTGCTGTCTATTTCTCCCAGTAACTTAAATAATTTCTCCTTTAAGAATTTGGGTTCTATACTACTGTAACTGCAATGTGATACCCACTGCAGCCACTATAGATATAAATACATATTTCCAAGGTAAATTTGTGAAATATAAACTCTCTTCCTCAAAGATGAAACCAAGACATTTATTCAACCACCAGAAAGCAAAATCCATCATGGTAACAAAAAAAATCTATACACATTATCAATGCAGGGAGCATGGCTACCCCAAACCTTCCTTCCCATCAGGCCTCCCCACAAACAAGCTCCCTTAGGCAAAATCACTCCCTCTCTCCCTCATGCTAGCTGCTCTGCTTTGGTTTATCTCACTCTCTCTCAGCTGCACCCTTCCTGCTCCACCCCTTTGGCAAAGCTTCTCCCACCATTGACTCCTTGTGACTTAAACTGTGGGCTCAAAGCAGGTCACATGGGGCTATTAAGGGGCAGGGAAGTTCTTCAGCTTCCCTTACCATTACAAGTACTTGATGCATATATGTTTAGTTCTGATATTGCTTCATTGTCTATGGTACCTTTCAGCAAGATGTAGTTTCCTTACTAATTTCTTTTAATTAGGTCTAGTTTTGCTTTCACTTTATCTGAGATCTGCTACCCCTGTTTATTTTTTTTACTTCAGCTGAAGTATAATAAATTCTGCTCCAGTACATTACCTAAACTCTATATGTGTCTCTCTGCTTCAAGTCCTTGAAAGATTTTTAAAGAGAAAATGCAGCCAGCTAGAAAGACTGCTAAAAAGCTACAACCAAAGAGTTTAGAATGCTAGGTAAGATTAATGAAGTTTCGTATTTGAAGCAGTTGTCCCAGTAAGCAGGATTAATTCTCACTTTAAACTTTCAGCAGAAGATTAGATTATAAGAAAACTAAAAAAAAACCAAACCTGCAAGATAATTTTTCTGTCATTTCAGCCCCTGCCACATTGCAATTATAGAGATAAAGTTAGATAATCAAAGAAAAGATTCCCTGCCCCTAGCCGCCTGGTCTGCTTTTTAAAACCATTAAAAATATCTTCATAGATTTTGGAGGTTTGGAAACTAGGAAGATTAGAGATTAATCATTAAGGAATTTGGTAAGTAACCATTTTCACTTAGCAACATATAGTGAAATATCTTAGTGATTTTTGAGTTACCACTCTGTAGAATTTGTTTTAAGAAAAAAATAAAAATGAAAGTTTATAAAAGTTTTAAGGGTAAATAATACTTAAATCACTAACCTCCCTGCCCAGATGGAGAGAGCTATTGTTTTAGTGTAATATAGAAAGGCAACTAGTTTGAAAACAATCCCAGAATGGAGAAAAAAATTGGTATTCAGTCTGCAGTTTAATTTTACTTAACCCTTAACCCTTCCTTGACTATGAAAAGATAAAAGATTATTTAAGTCAGAGAACAAATTAAAAATGAATTTAAAAAATTAAAAATTAAGGAATAGAAAGGGTGATTTAAATCCCCTTTCTGACCCCTATCCCAGAACAGGCATTCCTTGACATGCTCCACCCCCAATCCCAGCTCAATGTTGTTGTGAGAATCACAATAATATGATTATGAAATGATAAGTACTATATAAATTTTGACTATTGTTATTATTATTACTTCTTTAATTGGATGTAAATATTCCATACTTGATAACTCCATATGATGATGGCTTTAGATATGATTAGTATAAAATTCCTAAAGTACTAAGATTAATGATTTTTGACATGTGATTTGGAAATGCATTCAACTGAATTGATGTCGTCTGACTGGCAATGAGTTTTGTTTCATGTGTTTACATGATAATATGTGTTATTGTATTTTTAAATTCTCTTATATTGTGAAATGCTTTGGGGAACCATTGTATCAGGAATGCTATTAGACAAATAACTTCTTTTTTTATTTGGATACTGGTCAATTATACTGAATTTAATAGAATGTGATAAAAATAGATATTTCAAAACAAATATTTAATAGGATATATCTTATTTTAAAACAGACAGTAATAAGTTTACTATAAATAAAGAGTGAGTCTTCATTTGAAATTTTTTTGGCTATCATTTACAAAAATTATGAAAACATACAGGATGATTTAAAGATATAACACCAGCATATTAATATGAGTCAGGTATCAGGTATTTGCTGTATGTTTGAAACCCCACAATATGGTTAGTTTTAATTTGTAAGTAAAAAGTAAATTCAATATAACTGTTACAGAAACAAGAGAAGTTAAAGATATTCAAGCTCTAAGTTGTGGTTAGTGAAATTTTGCTATTTGAGGTTAAAATAACCTCTTGGAACTACAATTTACTATTGTTTTGGGTTTGGATTATAATGATGGTTGTCTGAATTTTCATAATTGTCATAGTAGAAAATGGCATGTACTGTAGTCTGAGAATTACAACAGATGAATATCTGTCAATGGGAAAAATTTGAGATGATCTTGACATGTCCTAAGGTAAGATCCTATTGACTCAGTTTCCTATTGTGCTATTTCCTTATTGGACAGGAAATTTCCCTACCTCATTAATCATGAACCTTGGTTTTGATACTCTGTGATTATGTGATTAGACATCAGACTCATGCCTGAAATCGGACAGAGTTAAAGGAGTTTCCCCCTTGTTATGGTATATGTCAGGTCATTCTGTGCTTTTGAGGGGATGAGTCTTGACATCATTATAACTACGTTCCTGCTATTCCTTTCATAGTAAATTTCTATAATCAGGGCAAGTGGGAAATAGACATTTTGTAAGTACAATTTTATTGTTATTTAGTTGTTTCAGCCATGTCTGATGCTTCATGATCTCATTTGGCATTTTCTTGGCAGAGATACAGAAGTGGTTTCCCATTTCCTCCTCCAGTTCATTTTACAGTTGAGAAACTAAGGCAAACAGGATGGAGTGACTTGCCCAGGCTCACACAACTAGTAAGTATTTGAGGCCAGATTTGAACTCAGGAAGATGAGTCTTCTTCACTTCACACCCAGCATTCTATCCACTGTGCAACCTGGCTGTCTATAATAAGTATAATACTAAATATATTAATTAATAGATTGATATTGGAACATTTCTGAGTTACTATAATAGGATGTAAATATAAAAAGTCTTACAATTTTAATCTGTATTTGTGATCAAATTATAGTAGAGAGATGATATCCTGGTCGAGACTCTGAATGGCTGTATGTTCAGACCCCCAACTTCTCAGATGTAAAGGCTCTCTCAATCCGGGGATGTATGTAAATTGTAAAGCAATATTGCTCTGGTTCAAACAGTAGAGCTCTGTGTGTTGCTTTTGATAAAGATAAAAAGGTTGTTAGTTGAATAGATAGAAGGCTTGGTAACTTTGGGAAGGTAAAAGATAAAAAAGTGTGTCTGGAAGCATTTGTTTGAACTGATTAAAATGATTGTTGGCCTCTCAAAAGTTGCCTTTACTTTTGTAAATGCATTTTATAAATGCAGATTAAAGAACCTGTGATAGTAGACCCCCCTGTGTATGTTGGGGTACTTACTGATACATCTTCCTCCCTCCCACCCTTCCCCCACCCATTGAGAATGCAAGAGATACCCATATGGAGTCATGGAAAACATCTATGCTAGCCATATAGTAAAAGAATCAAAAAGCAAAAGAAATAAAGAAAGTGAAAAAATACGTTTCAATATTCACTGATGGTTACCAGTTTCTCTTTGGAAGTAGATAGCATTTTTTTTTATCATGAGTCTTTTGAAATTTCTTGTATCATAGCATCAGTCAGAGTAGTGAACAAAATCTTTGACAGTTGACCATCATTACAGCATTGCTGTTACTGGGTACAATGTTCTTCTACATCTCCTAGTTATACTCACTTTGTATCAACTCATATGTCTTCCCAATTGTTTTTTCTTAATAATCCCCCTTGTCATGTCTTATAGTACAATAGTATTCTGTCATAATCATATACCAAAACTTGTTCCATCATTCCCCAAGTGATGGATACTCCTTCAATTTCCAATTCTTTACCACCCCAAAATAGCAACTATAAATATTTTTGTACATAAAAGTCCTTTTAAATTTTATTCCTTTAAGATACAGACCTAGTGTGTGGCATTGCTGGATATACAGTTTTATAGCCCTTTGATTATAATTTTTTCCAAAATGTTTGGACCAGTTCACAGCTTCATTAACAATGCATTAGTATGCCTATTTTTCCACATTCTCTCTATCATTTGTCATTTTCTTTTTCTGTTATGTTAATCAATCTGATGGATGTGATTTAGTATTTCAAAGTTGTTTGAATGTGTGTTTCTTTTATTATTAATGATCTAGAACATTTTTATTTAACTATTGCTGTCTTCGATTTCTTCTTCTGAAAACGGCTTGTTCTTGACCATTTAATCAGTTGGAGAATGACTTTTATTTTTTTATGAATTAGACTTAGTAGTGGTATAACTGGATCAAAGGACAGGCAGATTTTCTGGATAACCAGATTGTTCCACAAAATGGTTAGACCCATTCATAACTCCACCAACAGTTCATAAATGTTCTAATTTTCTTCCATATTTCTTCCAATATTTGTCATTTTCCATTTCTGTCATATTTGACAATCTGACAGGCATGAGACAATACCTCAGAGCTGTATTAATTTGCATTTCTCTAAGCAATAATGGTTAAGAGTATTTTGTATGACTATAGGTAGCTTTGATTTCTTCTTTTGAAAAGTGCCTATTCATATCCTCAGACCACTCATCAATTTGGGAATGGCTATTATTTTTGTTAATTTGACTTAGTTCCCTAGAGAGTTGAGAAATGAGGCCATTATTAAAGAAACTTGCTATAAAAATTTGGATATTACTTTATTATCTATGATATCTTTTAAGCAAAGTGTAGTTTTCCTGATTATCTCTTTTAATTAGGTCTGTTTTTGCCTTTGCTTTGTTGGAGATCATGATTATTATTCCTGCTTTTTTTTTTACTTTAGGTGAAGTATAATAGATTCTACTTTAACTTTTATTTTAACTCTTTGTATGTGTTTTTCTTTCTGTTTCAAGTCTATCTCTTGTATACTACATCGGGTTGGATTCTGTTTTCTAATCCATTCTTCTATCTGCTTCCATTTTATGGGTTAGCTCATCCCATTCACAATCAAAGTTTTGATTTCTGGTTGTGTATTTCTCTCTATCCTATTTTCTTCTATTTGTCCTTCTCTCTTTCTTTTTTTTCTGCTTCTCTTCAAAAGTCTATTTTGCTTCTGACCATTACCTCTCTTAGTCTGCCCTTCCTTTTAAAATACCCCACTTCTGTATTTATGATCTTCTTTTCCTCTTTTTTCCTTATTGGGAAAGATAGATTTCAATGCCCAACTGGGTATGTATATGTGTTCTTACGTCTTTGAACCAATTCTGATGAGAGTAAAGATCAAGCATTGCCTGCCACTCCCTCCCATGTCCTCCTCCATTCTAAAAGCTCTTCCTGGTGTGCCTCTCTTACATGAGAAAATTTTCCCCATTGTATATCTCCCTTCACCCCTTCTTCCAGTGCATCTCTGTTTCTTACCCCTGCATTTTTTTGAGAACAACTCAACAAAATTGACTCATCTTCATGCCTCTACGCCTCCTTCTAACTGCCCTAATAATGATACAATTCTTTTTTTGTATTTAAATTTATTTATTTAAGTTTTCAACATTCATTTCCACAAAATATTGGGTTCCAAATTTTCTCCCCATTTCTCTCCTCCCCCACCCCAAAATATTGAGCATTCCAATTACCCCTACCACCAATCTGCCCTGCCTTCTAACATCCCTCCCTTCCCTTATCCCCATCTTTTCTTTTGTCCTGTAGGGCCAGATAACTTTCTATATCCCATTACCTGTATGTCTTATTTCCTACTTGTATGCAAGAACAATTTTCAACAATTGTTCCTAAAACTTTGAGTTCCAACTTCTCTTCCTCCCTTCCTCCACACCCATCCCCATTGGGAAGGCAAGCAATTCAATATAGGCCATATCTGTGTAGTTTTGCAAATGACTTCCATAATAGTCATGTTGTATAAGACTAACTGTATTTCCCTCCATTCTATCCTGCCCCCCATTTCTTCTACTCTCTCTTTTGATCCTGTCCCTTCCCAAGAGTGTTGACTTCTAATTGCTCCCTCCTCCCACTGCCCTCCCTTCCATCATCGCCCACACCCTGCTTATCTCCTTCTCATCCACTATCCTGTATTGTAAGATAAGTATTCATACCAAAATGAGTGTGCATTTATTCCTTCCTTTAGTCGAATGTGATGAGAGTAAGCTTCATGTTTTTTCTCTCACCTCCTCACTTTTGCCCTCCACTGAAAAGTCTTTTACTTGTCTCTTTTATGAGAGATAATTTGCCCCATTCCATTTCTCCCTTTCTCCTCCCAATATATTTCTGTCTCACCACTTAATTTCATTTTTTAAGATACGATCCCATCCTATTGAATTCACCCTGTGCTCTCTGTCTCTGTGTGTGTGTGTGTGTGTGTTTGTGTGTGTGTGTAATCTCACCAACTACCCAAATACTGAAAAAAGTTTCAAGAGTTACAAATATTGTCTTTCCATGTAGGAATGTAAACAGTTCAACATTAGTAAGTCCCTTATGATTTCTCATTTGTTTCAGTCATGTCTGACTCTTTATAACCCCATTTGTTGATTTCTTGGTAAAGGTACTAGAGTGGTTTGCAATTTCCTTCTTCAGATCATTTTATAGATGAGGAAACTGAAGCAAACTGGGTTAAGTGATTTGTATAGGATTACTCATCTATTAAGTGTCTGAGGTCAAATTTGAATTCAGACTGAGTTCTGAGTTCCTGACTCTAGGCTTTGCACTCTATCCATTGTACCACCTACCTGCCCAGTTAGATAGATACTCCTTATCATTTTAACAAAAGCTCCATTTATTTCTATTCTTTCTAAGTTTTTAATATGAATGAATATTATATTTTGTTAAAAAGTTTTTTCTGTATCTATTGATATAATCATTTGATTTTTGTTTTTTGTTTTGTTTTGTTTTTGATATAGTAAATTATTCTTAGTTTTCCAAATATAGAATGAACTTTACTGATTCTGGGACAAATCCCTCCTGGTCATAGTAATATATATCTTTGTGATATATTGCTGTAATTTCCTTGCAACTATTTTATTTTAAAGTTTTGCATCAATATTCACTAGAAAAATTGGTCTATAGTTTTCTTTCTCTGTTTTTCTTCTCTTCAGTTTAGGTTTTAAAACCATATTTATATCATAGAAGGAATTTTGTAGGACTTCTTTACTTATATTGGAATTGAATGTTGAATTTAATTTAATAATATTAGAATTAATGTTTAGTAGAATATGCTTGTAAATCCATTTGGTCCTGTTTCCTGCTCCCTGCTCCCCACTCCCCACCACTGGGTTGCTCAATTTCTTTTTCTAAGACAGAGTTATTTAAGTATTCTCTTTCCCCTTCTGTTAATTTGGAAAATTTATATTTTCATAAATATTCATCCATTTTAGGTTGTCAGTTCTATTGGCATATAGTCGGGCAAAATGACTCCTAATACTTGCTTTAATTTTATCTTCATTGGTTTTGCATTCACATTCTGGTTTTTAACATTTATTTTTTTCAGTATTTTTATATCACTTTTGCCAAGTTAATAATTTTCTTTTCATCATTTTGTTGCATCATTTTTATTTATTTTACCATCTTTTCCCCTCTTGTCTCTAAATTTTTCCAGGAATTGTTTTTGGGCTTGAGTCCAATTAGAATTTTTCTTTGAGGCTTTTTTTTGTAGCTATTTTCACATTGTTGTCTTCTCAGCTTATGTCTTGGCCTTCCTTGCCACCATTGTAGTTTTTTATGGTCAGATTCTTTGGAATGTTGTTGTTTGCTCATTTTTCCAGCCTGTTCCTTGACTTTCAACTTTATGTTAAAGTTAGGCTTTTCTCATAAGACTTTTTTGTGCTGCTCTTTTCAGAGCTAGGCCTGAGGGTCTTCAAGGTTTTTGGGCTTCTGAGGTAGTGTGATCCTGGAAGAAGTATTCTCACTGCTCTTCTTTTCCTCTTTCTGGTCTTCACCAAGGAAGATCCTCTGGTCTCCTGTAGCTCGTACTCCTCTATTCTTTGTTACTGTGACTAGGGCCTCTGTTCCCTTGTGACAGACCTCCAGTGCTTCTCCCTACACTGGAAATGTGACCTAGAACGGTGTATGGAAAAATAGAGTTGTAAATCAGTGCCAGCTCTACTATGTGCTAGCAAAGGGTCCCCTGTAATATTTTTCTGAGCAGTTGTTCAACCCCCTCATCATCTCTGGGCTGAGAGCCTTCAAAGCTGATGCTGCAGTTGCTGCAGTCAAATGTGTGGACTCTGAATATACATCCATTAGACCTCAATCTTGGTGTTACAGACTTCTCCTGCCTAAGTTTTCTTAGGATAGAAAAAAAGTCACACCCCAACTTTTTGTTGGCTCTATCACTCCAAAATTTGATTTCAGGCAATATTTTATTTTTTATTTTATTTTTCACTTTTAACACAGTTTATAACAGATAAAACAATTCAAACTTTTGGTCAGGTGATACTTCTTTTCAAAGCATTTACAATATGGACCACAAAAGGATTTTTAAAAAAATATTAACCAACTGAGACACAAATAATATTTATGTTGCTAACTTCACAAGCTCTTGACCTAATTGTCTCCACAGTATTACTAAGAATTAAAGGACCCTAACTTAATGCTGTTGGTCTAAAGTCCTATGCCTAATAGCTTAATTTTAGACTTAACCTCGGATTCTCCACTACCAATAATCTATAATTGAATAGATCTGGTATTAAGCTTACAAACCTTTTGACTATAGGAAATTGCCACCAAGAATAGGGACATTGCAGCGATACAATATCTCCCCAACTTCATGTCAATTCCAGGCAGGATTAGGTTGTCCACCTGCATTCAGTTAGGCTTAAAGTCTGCCAGGTGTCAGTGGGGAAATTGAGTCAGGAGAATACTACTTCAGCCCAGGCTGAACAGCTGCTCTCCCACCCTTCCCAGGAGATCACCTTTTCCAGTTCATACCAGCATCTCACCAGCTTACTGGCATCATGGATTGGAGGCTCAGATCACTTTTCCTGCTACCCATACTTGGAGTTAGACTCAGAAGAACAGTCACTTAATAGTCCCATAGCATCTAAAAATGGCAGGTTCTGATAACCAGGTTTCAAATATGATTATAATTTCACTTTGGCTAAAGAACATCTTTTGAGGCAAGTCTTAAGTGACATACATGCCTTTCTATACATGTTCTAGTTCCTGATTAAATAGCAATCATAAAATCAAATTTACCTTTAAAACCTTAACTTTTCCATCAATGCCAAATTTTACCCGAGGTTGCCTTCCTCTAGGAAATTTAGACTGAAATTCTTTTCCCCAAATTAAAGATGTCATTGATTTATTCTCAGTAATTAATTCAGTCAATTGTTTTAATACTAATTGCTTTTACATCACTTTGTAACATGTTCAATTTTTCTCCACATCACTCCCTTTCCCCCGCTTCCTAATATCTTGCATTCTGATTACTCCTTCCCTCAATATACCCTCCCTTCTATCACACCCCACCCTTCCCTTATCCCCATCTTCTCTCTTTTCTTGTAGGGCAAGATAAATTTCTATACCACATTCCCTGTAGTTCTTGTTTCCTGATTATATGCAATAAAAATTCTCCACATTTGTTGCTAATACTTTGAATGCCAACTTCTCTCCCTCCCCTCCTCCCTCCCCAGCCCCACTGAGAAGGCAAGCAATTCAATAGACTAAATATGTGTTCTTTTGCAAAAAACTTCCATAATAATCATGTTGTATAATACTAATTATATTGCCCTCTGTCCTACTCCATCCCCCCTTATTTTTCCCCCACAATTTACCTTGTACCTTCTCGAAAGTTTTTATTTCTAGTGACTCCCTTCTGCCATTTGCCCTCCCTTCTAACATTCCCCTCACCCCACTTGTTGCCTCCTCTCCTACTTTCCTGTGGTGTGATATAAATTTTCATATCAGATTTAGTGAGCATGTTATTCCCTCCTTCAGCCACATGTGGAGAGAGTAGTTTCTTTTTTCACCTCTCCCCTTCTCCCTTTTGTCCTCTGTTGAATAAGATTTTTCTTATCTCTTTTTATGAGTTATAGCCTGTCCTGTTCCATTTCTACCTTTCTCTTCCTGGTATTTTTCTCCTTCACCCCGTAGTTTTTATTTTATTTTATTTTATTTAAATTTTTTTGTGTGGATATCATCTCTTCTGATATAACACATCCTGTACTCTCTATCTATGTGTGTGTGTGTGTGTGTGTACAATCTCTCCATCTCTGCAAATACTGAGAAAAGATTCAAGAGTTAAAAATATTTTCTTTCCATGTAGTAATGTAAACAGTTCAACTTTAGAGAGTCTTTTATGATTTTTCTTTCCTGTTTACCTTTTCATGCTTCTCTTGATTCTTGTCTTGGCAAGTCAAATTTTTCTATACAGATTTGGTCTTTTCCTCCACAAGAATGACTGAAAGTCCTCTATATCATTGAATTACCATTTATTCCCTTGAAGTATTATACTCATATTTGCTGGGTAGGTAATTCTTGGTTTCAATCCCAGTTCCTTTGACCTCTGAAATATCCCATTCCAAGCTCTTCGATCCCTTAATGTTGAAGCTGCCAGATCCTGTGTTATCCTGATTGTATTTCCACAGGACTCAAATTGTTTCTTTCCAGCTGCCTGCAGTATTTTCTCCTTCATCTGGGAACTCTGAAATTTGGCCACAATATTCCTAGGAGTTTCTCTGTTCGGGTCTCTTCAGGAGGTGATTGGTGGATTCTTTCAATATTTATTTTGCCCTCAGATTCTAGAACATCAAGGTAGTTTTCCTTGATAATTCCATGGAAGATAATGTCTAGGTTCTTTTTTTGATCATGGCTTTCAGGTAGTCCCATAATTTTTAAATTGTTTCTCCTGGATCTATTTTCCAGGTCAATTGTTTTTCCAATGAGTTATTTCACATTATCTTCTATTTTTTCAAATTTTTGATTTTGTTTACTAACTGCTTGGTTTAATTCATAGTCATTCATTTCCCTGAACTCAGTTCTCTCTTTCAAAGAATTATTTTGTGCAGTGTACTTTTGAACCTTCTCCTCCATTTGGCTATTTCTGCTTTTTAAAACCTCCTTCTCCTCATTGGCTTTTTGGACCTCTTTTTCCAATTGAGTTAGCCTCTTTTTAAAGCTGTTATTTTCCTCAGCATTTTTTTGTTTCTCCTTTAGTAAGCTGCTAACTTGTTTTTTAAGGTCTTCTATTGCCTGAGCCCAGTTTAAGTTCTCTTTGGGGGCCCTGGAGGCAGTGGCCTTGACCTCCTCTGATAGTATGCCTTGTTCTTCCTCATCTGAAAGGATGGGGGGGAGACACCTGTTCCCCAAGAAAGTAACCTTCTATGGTGTTATTTTTTTCCCTTTTTGGGGCATTTTCCCAGCCAGTTACTTGACTTCTGAGTTTCCTCTCCACAACCACCTGGCCTTCAATTCCACCAAGCCAGCACTGGGGGCTGAGATTCAGATGAGCTACTCCAAAGTCTCAGGGGTTTTAGGTGGGGGCAGGGCTGCTATTCAGTGTGAGATTAAGATCAGCTGCTCAGGTGGGGGCAGGGCTACCACACAGGGTTCAATTCCCTCAGGGGGTTTACGATGAGGCCTTCAACAATGGATTCGAGCTACTGCCTGCTTTGGGAGCCCCATCCACTGCTGCCTCTACTGCTGCCTCCTGAGGAGGCCTGAATTATGGGGACACCCTGCTCCCTTCTCAGCCTGCTGAAAAGACCCTCTCACTGACCTTTGGCACCTGTGGGTTGAGGGACCTGCGCTGCTGCTGGAGATTCTGTCCCTGAAGCCTGCTTGGATCTGCTCCTTTCTGTGCCATGTGGCCAAGACAGGGCTGGGCTCTGCTCCAGGTCTGGTGCAAGATAGACCTTTCCCGTGGGTCTTTCAGGTCTCTCTGGGATAGAAATCTCCTCCACTCTGTTGTTCTGTGGCTTCTGCTGCTCTAGAATTTGTTGCGAGTTCTTCTTTACAGGCACTTTATGGGCTGTGGGGTAAGAGCTAGCATATGTGCATCTTTCTCCTCCACCATCTTGGCTCCCTCACAGGCATTATTTTAAAATTGCTTCAAGTGAAATGTTGGGAGAGTTTAGCTGGATAACTGCTTCTTTTTTAAAAAAAATTTATATAATTTTTTTTTATTTTTCAGTTCTTAACATTGACTTCCACAAGAATTTGAATTCAAAATTTTCTCCCCATCTCTCCCCATCCTCCACCCCAGGACAGCATGCATCCCATCCACCCCTTTCTCCAGTCTGTCCTCCTTTCTATTACCTTCCCTTCTTCCATCCTCCTTACCCTCTATTTTCCTGCAGGGCAAAATTGATTTCTATACTACATTGCCTGTATAGCTTAATTTTCAGTTACATGCTAAAACATTTTTAAACATTCATTCTTAAAGCTCTGAGTTCCATATTCTCTCCCTCCCTCCCCACCTACCCTCACTGAGAAAACAAGTAATTCAGTATAGGTCATATATGTGTAACAATGCAAAGCACTTCCATAATAGTTATGTTGTAAAAGACTAACCACATTTCCCTCTGTCCTATCCTGCCCTTCATTTATTCCATTCTTTCCCTTGACCCATCCTCCCACAATAGTGCTTGCTTCCGATTATCGCTTTCCCCAATTTGCTGTACTTTCAGTTATCTTCCTTCTCCTATCCCCTTCCCCCCTTGCTTTTCTGCAGGGTAAAATAGATTTCCGTATCCAATTGAGTGTGTGTTATTTCCTCCTTAAGCCAAATCCCATTAGAGTGAGGCT
Organism: Notamacropus eugenii; assembly: GCF_028372415.1. Classification (NCBI taxonomy): domain Eukaryota; kingdom Metazoa; phylum Chordata; class Mammalia; order Diprotodontia; family Macropodidae; genus Notamacropus; species Notamacropus eugenii. The sequence goes on along the minus strand of NC_092873.1, from coordinate 289,815,210 downwards.
CAATTACTTCCTTTCGTTTCCTCCCTCTTCCCCTCAATTGTGAAACCTCTTTCTTGCCTCTTTTATGTGCAGTGATTTGCTACATTTTACCTCTCCCTTTCTCTTACTCTTAGTACTTTCTATTCAACAATAAATTTTATTAAGTTATTAAGTATTCTCCCTTTATATTCAGCTCACCTGTACCCCCTGCGTGTGTGTGTGTGTGTGTGTGTGTGTGTGTGTGTGTGTGTGTGTGTAGTGTTCATCCTTCGTTGCTGAAGAAGACCAGGCCATCAGAGAAATGATGACATGACTTGCACTTGACTTTGTTTTGAGTGATGGAGAGCTGTGCAGTTCACCAGCCTCACTTCTCCTCCAGAGCCATCTAGATCCAGTGACCTGATATTCTTCATGATGACTGGAGATGACCCAGGATGCACTGGGAGACCTTGGGCCGTTTAGGCCAAGGTCTTTGCAGGTACTCACTTGGGGTGAGGCAATTCCCATTCATTGAATAGGCCTGTTTAAGAAGTAACCAGGGCATGGCCCCTTTAATGAGGTCAAGAAAAAGAAAGACATTAGGCTGGATGGGAACCAGCAGTAGTTACTAGTGATAACTGTAAAGCTAAGAAGGTCCAGAGGAGCCCTTAGGCAGGGGCCCATTGGAGTCTCAGTTTCAGAGTGTTGTAGGTTTAAGATTTCAGGACAGGACAGGACAGAAAAGGAAAGAAAAGGAAAGAAGCCAGTAAAACTCAAGTCAACTGGGCAGCTTTGGGCCATCCAAATTTACCTTTACTCTACACACACACACACACACACACACACACACACACACACACACACACACACCCCTACACTTATGTATATATATATACCTATACATATATAATATACACATACATACCCATACACACCTACATATATATATATATATATATATATATATATATATATATATATATATATTCCCTCTAACTACCCTAATACTGAAAAAGGTCTCATGAGTTACCAATAACATCTTTCCATGTAGGAATGTAAACAGTTTAACTTTAATGAATTCCTTAAGGTTTTTCTTTTCTGTTTACCTTTTTATGTTTCTGTTGATTCTTGTATTTGAAAGTCAAATTTTCTATTCAACTCTGGTCTTTTCAACAAGAATTCTTGAAACTCCTCTATTTCGTTGAAATTCCATTTTTTCCCCTGAAGTATTAGTCTTAGTTTTGCTGGGCAGGTGATTCTTGATTTTAATCCTGTCTCCTTTGACCTCTGGAATATTTTCCAAGCCTTTCAGTCTCTTAGTGCAGAAACTGCTAAATTCTGTGTTATCCTGATTGTATTTCCACAATTCTTGAATTGTTTCTTTCTGGTTGCTTGTAATATTTTCTCCTTGACCTAGGAACTCTGGAATTTGACTACAATATTCCTAGGAGTTTTCCTTTTGGGATCTCTTTCAGAAGGTGATCAGTGAGTTCTTTCCATTTTTATTTTACCCTCTGGTTCTAGAATATCAGGGCACTTTTCCTTGAAAATTTCTTGGAAGATGATGTCTAGGCTCTTTTTTTGATCATTGTTTCAGGTAGACCAATAATTTTTAAATTATCTCTCCTGGATCTATTTTCCAGGTCAGCTGTTTTTCCAGTGAGATATTTCACATTGTCTTCTATTTTTTCATTCTTTTGGTTTTGTTTTATAGTGTCTTGGTTTCTCATAAAGTCATTAGCTTCTGTCTGCTCCAGTCTAATTTTTAAAGAACTATTTTCTTCAGTGAGCTTTTGAACCCCCTTTTCCATTTGACCAATTCTGCTTTTTAAAGCATTCTTCTCCTCATTTTCTTTTTGGACCTCTTTTGCCATTTGGGTTAGTCTATTTTTTAAAATTTATTTTATTAATTTTCAGTGTTCTACAATAACTACCACATAACTTAGATTCTCCTCCCTCCCCTCTCCTTCCCCCTTCCCTCCCCAAGACAACATACAATTTTGTATAGGTTCTACACATACATTCCTATTAAATACATTTTCACTATAGTCATGCTGTGTTGAAGAATTAAAATGAGTGGGAGAAATCATCTTACAAACCAAAATGCAACACACACACACACACACACACACACAGACAAATGATCTGCTATGTTCTCTGATTGAATTCTGTAGTTCTTTCTCTGAATATGGAAGGCATTTGGCTTAGAAAACCATTGGGAATTTTTTTTTAAGTCCTTGAATTGCAATGAAGTTCCAAGTCTACCAGAAAAAAACTCACACACTGTGGTCGTTGCTGTGCACAAAGTTCTCCTGGTTCTGCTCCTTTCGCTCAGCTTCAGATCATATAAGTCTTGCCAGGCCTCTCTGAATTCTTCCTGTTCATCATTTCTTATAGCACAATAGTATTCCATTACATTCATATTCCATAATTTATTCAGCCATTCCTCAGTTGATGGACATCCCCTTGATTTCCAGTTTTTGGTCACCATAAAAAGTGCTGCTACAAATATTTTTGTACATGTGGGACCCTTTCCCCTTTTTATGATGTCTTGGGAATACAGTCCTGAGATGAGGTTGTTTAAGTATTCAACTTCCTCTTCTATCAATCTGGGAAATTGGTATTTTTTAAAATACTCATCCATCTCATTTAGATTGTCGAATTTATGGGCATAAAGTTGAGCAAAGTAATTTCTAATTATTATTTTAATTTCCTCCTCGTTGGAGGTATCACCTCTTTCATTTTTGGTATTAGTAATTTGATTTTCTTCTTTCTATTTTTAAATCAAATTGACCAAACTTTTATCAATTTTATTAGTTTTTTCATAAAACCAACTATTGGTTTTATTTATTAATTCAATAGTTTTCTTAATTTCAATTTTATTAATCTCTCCTTTGGTTTTCAGTATTTCTAATTTGGTATTTACTTGGGGGTTTTCAATTCGTTCTTTTTCTAGCTTTTTCAGCTGCATGCCCAAGTCATTGATCTCCTCTTTCTCTGCTGTATTTATGTAGGCATTCAAAGATGTAAAACTTCCCCTAAGAACTGCTTTTGCAGTATCCCATAAGATTTGGTAGGTTGCCTCATTATTGTCATTCTGTTGAATGAAGTTGTCGATTGTTTCTATGATTTCTTCTTTAACCCATTCTTTCTTTAGGATTAGATTATTTAGTTTCCAATTGATTTTTGCTTTATCTATTCATGGCCTTTTATAACACATAATTTTTATAGCATTATGATCTGAGAAGGATGCATTGACTATCTTTGCCTTTCTGCACTGGATTGTGAGGTTTTTATGCCCTAGAACATGGTCATTTTTTGTGTATGTGCCATGTACCACTGAGAAAAAGGTATATTCCTTTCTATTCCTATTCAATTTTCTCCAGAGATCTATCATATCTACCTTATCCAGAGTTTTATTTACCTCCTTAACTTCTTTCTTGTTTATTTTGAGGTTAGATTTATCGAGTTCAGAGAGGGGGAGGTTGAGGTCCCTGACTAGCATAGTTTTGCTATCTATTTCTTCCTTCAACTTTCCCAACCTCTCCTCTAATAATTTGGATGCCATTTGGAGCACACATGTTTAGTAATGACATTGCTTCATTGTTTATTATGCCTTTTAGCAGGATATAGTTTCCTTCCTTTTCTCTTTTGGTTAGATCTATTTCTGCTTTTTCTTTGTCTGAGATTAGGATTGCTACCCCTGCTTTTCTGACATCAGCTGAGGCACAATATATTCTGCTCCAACCTTTTACCTTTATCCTGTGTATATCTCCCCATTTCAAATGTCTTTCATGTAAACAACATATTGTTGGATTGTGTTTTTTAGTCCATTCTGCTATCTGTCTATGTTTTACGGGAGAGTTCATCCCAATCACATTCACAATTATATGATTACCATCTGTGTCTTTCCCTCCATCCTCTTTCTCCCTGTTTATGCTTTTAGTTCTCCCTCCTCCCTTCCCCTCCACAATAGAGTTTTAATTTTTGACCACCACCTCCCTCAATCTTCCCTTCCTTCTTTTAGCCCCCTCCCTTTTACTCCCCTTTACCCTTACTAATTTTTCGCTCTCTTTTAGCTTTCCCTCCCCTTTCTTCCCCCTTCCCCTCCTACTGCCTATAGAGCTAGTTAGATTTATATATTTAATTAAGTTTAGTGTTCCCTCCTTGAACCAAATCAGATGAGAGTATCTCTCAAACAATGCTCATCTCTCTTCCCCCTTTCCCTCTACTATAATTTTGTGCTTCTTCTTGTGATGTAATTTACCAATTTCTCCTTCCTCCTTTTCACATCTCCTGTTACAATCCCTTTGCACACTTAAATGATATTTTTATCATCACATCATTTACTTTATACCTGTTCCCTCTATGTATATCCCTTTTATATTTCATAATAGATGTACAATTCTCAGGATTAACAAGTATCATCTTCCCTTATAGGGAGGTAAACGGTTTGCCTAAATTGAGTAACAAGTTTTTCTTTACCTGTTTACCTTTTTATGCCTCTCTTGCGACCTGCATTTGAAGAGCGAATTTTCTATTAAGTTCTGGCCTTTTAGTCAAGAAGGTCTGGAAATCCCTAATTTTGCTGAATGTCCATCTCCTTACCTGAAATGTTGTATTGAACTTTGCTCAGTAATTGATCCTTGGTTGTAGTCCCAGTTCCTTTGCCTTATGGAATATCATATTCCAATTCCTTTGAACTTTTAATATAGAAGCTGCAAATCCTGTGTGATCTTGACTGTTGCTCCTCAATATTTGAATGGTTTCTTTCTGGCTGCCTGTAGTACTTTCTCTTTCACTTAATAGTTCTGGAATTTACAACAATATATCATGAGGTTTTTAGTTTGGGATCCCTTTTGGGAGGAGAACAGTGGATTTTTTGATGACTGCTTTGCCCTCTGGATCTAGCACTTCTGGGCAGTTTTCCTTGATGATTTCTTGGAAGATATTATACAGACTCTTTTTTCATTGTGGCTTTCTGGTAGACCAATAATTCTTAAATTTTGTCTTCTGAATCTATTTTCCAGGTCAGTTGTTTTTCCAGTTAGATATTTTACATTTTCTTCTATCATTTCATTCTTTAGATTTTGTTTGACTGATTCTTAATGTCTCAGAGAGTCATCAGTTTCTACTTGCCCAATTCTAATTTTTATCAAATTGTTTTCTTTAGTTAACTTTTATATCTCCTTTTCCATCTGTCCAATTGTTCCTTTCAAGGAGTTATTTTCTCCAGTTAGTTTTTGTACTTCCTTGTCCATTTGTCCAATTTTCCCAGTTAGATTTTGTGCTTCCTTTTCCATTTATTCAATTTTCCTTTTTAAAGAGATGTGCTCATCGGTGAATTCTTTTTTCATACTTTAAAAATCATTGGCCAGTTTTTCTTCTTCTTCAGCTGTTCCAGGAGAGCTGTTTGTGCATGTGAGCAGCTCACGGTCCCTTCTGAAATTTCAGATGGGAGTACATTCTCACTACTGACCTCTTTGGTAGTCTTTTTTTGGTTCTTGTCCCCATAGAAAGATTCTATGGTTTTTTCACCCTTGCTTTGCTTTTTCTTGCTCATGATGGTGATTTGTGTTGTGGCATCTGGTTCTTTCAGTTAAAAGCTGGAGAACTTGGTGTTGAACTGACTGGTGTAAAAAAGCTAAGGGAAGATGCCTTTTTATCTTTTTGTTTTCTGTTTCCCCAGATCAGCTCTGGGGTTAGCTTGTTAAGTGTGGGGAAGGGGTTGTCTGGTCCCAGGAGATCTTCTTAGCTGAGTTGAGGCAAAGGCAAGCTCAGGGGTTGGTGATCCTGGCTGCCCTATTGTCTTCCCATTTCCCCTGGAGCACTGAGGCACAATTGGGTCCTAGTGCAACTTTCCACCTTCCCTGGAGATCTTCTCTGACCACTGAGGTTCACCTGGGTCCTAGTGCGAGTTTCCACCGCCCTGGGGCCCCTCTCCTTCCAGTTCACTTCTGCTACAATAAGAGGAATCCCCCTTAGTTATTTTCCTAGCCTCAGGTGTTATGAGACTGTTTGCCCCTTCACTGTGCCCACTGATCAGGATTTTTCTATGGAAATATTTTACAGTTCTTTCAAGGTCAACAAGGGGGGAGAAGAGAGCTTTTACTGATAACTCCACCATTTTAGCTCCTGGAAGTTCTAGTAGGTGACTTACAGATATTTGATCTGTGGGCTGAAAGTCTCAGGAGCTGCTCTGGCTGATATCTGGGGCTCAGCGGCTGTCACTTGCTCAGCTCTGCTGGTCTCTCACCCTGGGCTGTGGCTCCGCTATTCCACCTGTTGCTGCTTCAGGCCTCCCCGGGACCCTCCCACTGTGCAGTGCTGGATGCATTGCACTGTGTGCTGTGGACTCACCCCCATGGAACAGATCCTTTCTGTTGACCTTCCAGTCTTTCCTGGTTTGTGAATTTGTCACAGTCTGTCTCCTATTGGATTCTGCACCTTCAAAATTGGGTCAGATTCTCTTTTTAAAGGTATCTGAAGGAGTTTGTCTAAGAGCTTAGGTGAGTCATTGCTCTCACTTTGCCATCTTCAGGTTAGTCTATTTTTAAAGGTGTCGTTTTTTTCAGCATTTTTGGGGTCTCCTTTATACATCTGTTGATTCATTTTTCATGATTTTCTTGCATCACTCTCATTTCTCTTCCCATTTTTTCCTCCTCTTCTCTTACTTGATTTTCAAAATCCTTTCTGAACTTATCCATGGCCTGAGACCATTGCATGTTTTTTTGAAGGTTTTGCATGTAGAAGCCTTGACTTTGATGTCTTCTTCTAATGATATACTTTGTTCTTCCTCATCTGAAATGATGGAAGAAAATGCCCTTTCACCAAAAAATAACCATCTATAGTCTTATGTTTTCCTTTTTGGGGGGTATTTTCCCAGCCAGTTGCTTGACTATTGAGTCCTTTGTCAAGTGGAGGGTATGCTCTAGGGACCTGTAAGTTGTCAGTTCCTTGAAGGTGGCATAATCAAGGGAAAGGAGTTTAGTCCTCTCCTGGCCTGTGCTGAGACACTCTTTTCTTCCCAGGATCTGCGAGTAGAATTCCCTCTCCACAGCCACCACTCCACCTCACCTTAGGACTGCCACTCAGAACTGAGAATCAGATCAGTCGCTCAATTCCTCCAAGGTCTTTAGGGGGAAGGCTTCAAAAGTGGATGTTGCTGCTGCACTGGGGCTGGGGCCAGACCCCCCCCCCCCCAGGTAACCTTTGAAGCTCTCGTTGGCATTTGTTGAGATAAGAAATATGGGAACCACAGCTGCTACCCATCATTCCATGACCTGAAGCCTGCTCCAGTCATGTCTGTGCTGTGCCATGTTGCCAGGGCTGGGCTGAACTCCACTCTGAGCCTAGTATGATAGACCTTTCCTGTTGGCCCTCTAGGCTGTCTTGGCCTGGAAATCTCTTTTGCTCTGTCATTTTGTGACTTCTGCTGTTCTAGAATATGTTTAGAGTCATTTTTAGAAGGTTTTCTATGGGCTATTGGAGGAGAGCTAGAGCAAGTCCATCCTTCTACTCCACCATCTTGGCTCCACACCTCTGGATAACTACTTCTAATCCAGCATCTTGGATGACCCTCAGTTTTGTTGTTGTTTTATAGATTACTCTCTCCCTACTTATCCCTCATATGTACAATTAACCAATCTATAACCTTTGCCATTGGGCCATATCAGGCACAGTCAATTTTATATCATCAATTAATGTTGTACATCAATACTCCAAGGAAGCAGGGTCCAAAAAAGGGGAAAAAAATAAGACTAGGGAACAGACATCTCCTCCCATCCTTTCAGATGAGGAAGAACAATGCTTACCATCAGGGAAAGACATAAAAGTCAAGGCTTCTGTATCCCAAACATCCAAAGTAAATATTCAGTGGGCTCAGGCCATAGGAAGAGCTCAAAAAGGTTTTTGAAAATCAAGTAAGAGAGGTAGAGGAAAAATTGGGAAGAGAAATGAGATTCAAGAAAAGCATGAAAAGTGGGTCAACACCTTCCTAGAGGAGACCCCCAAAAATGCTGAAGAAAATAACACCTTGAAAAATAGGATAACTCAATTGGAAAAAGAGGTTCAAAAAGCCAAAGGGGAGAAGAATACTTTAAAAAGCAGAATTAGCCAAATGGAAAAGGAGGTTTAAAAGCTCACTGAAGTAAATAGTTCTTTCAAAATTAGAATGGAACAGATGGAGGCTAATGACTTTATGAGAAATCATAATCATTTTAAGAAATCACAAAACAAAACCAAAAGAATGAAAAAATGGAAGATAATGTGAAATATCTCATTGGAAAAACAACTGACCTGGAAAATAGGTCCAGGAGAGACAATTTAAAAATTATGGGACTACCTGAAAGCCATGATCAAAAAAAGAGCCTAGACATCATCTTTCATGAAATTATCAAGGAAAGCTGCCCTGATATTCTAGAACCAGGGGGCAAAATAAATATTGAAAGAATCCACCGATCCCCTCCTGAAAAAGATTCTAAAAGAGAAACTCCTAGGAACATTGTGGCCAAATTCCAGAGTTCCCTGGTGTATGATTAAGGAAATTTATGGTTCAGATGCGCACCTACAATAAGACACATTTGAGAAGAAGAAGCTGGATGTTTTATTGATTTACAGAAAAGGCAAATGCATGAACAGTTTAGAGCTACAGCAGAAATAATTAATATAACCTAGTACTAATATAATTATAGCGATATTAATATAGATATAAGAGGAAATAAAAAAACATCACCAATTCAGGGAAGCACCAAGACCTGAATTTTCTCAGCTGGGCAATCCCGGGATACAGCTTTCAGGGTCTGAATTGGGAGCAAGTGGTTCCAGGCAGAGCATTCTCTCCATGGGTGAGATTCCGAGGACTTACACTAAGCAAGGAGAGTTTATAGGGACCTAGACAAAGAAGGCTTTTTGCCAACAGCTCCGCACACTGTTCCAAGCTGGTCAGGCACATGGCCATGGGAATACAGGTTTTGTCCATCAAGGAGATATCATATGGGGGCCACAAGATATAAGGTAATTAATCATATACTGGGAGGATTAGCCAAATCTTCCAAGTATTATCTAGGTGTTCTGGGAGTGGCTAGTTCCCGGAACATTAATACATGGTCAACTCACATATGTTATCTTCCTTGAGAGGTCACCAAAAGGACAGAGTGAACTTACTTTATTCAAGGGATATGAAATATTCCTTCACCTGGTCAAGGAGAAAATATTGCAAGCAGTTAGAAAGAAACAATTCAAGTATTGTGGAAATACAATCAGGATAACACAAGATCTAGCAGCTTCTACATTAAGGGACTGAAAGGCATGGAATATGATATTCCAGAAGTCAAAGGAACTAGGACTAAAACCAAGAATCACCTACCCAGCAAAACTGAGTATAATACTTCAGGGGAAAAAATGGTTTTTCAATGAAATAGAGGACTTTCAAGCATTCTTGATGAAAAGACCAGAGCTTAAAAGAAAATTTCACTTTCAAACACAGGAATGAAGAGAAGCATGAAAAGGTAAATAGCAAAGAGAAAACATAAGGGACTTACTAAAGTTGAACTGCTTACATTCCTACATGGAAAGACAATATTTGTAACTCTTGAAACTTTTTTCAGTATCTGGGTAGTTGGTGGGATTACACACACACACACACACACACACACACACACACACACACGCACGCACACAGAGTGAGAGTGAGAGACAGAGAGAACAGGGTGAATTGAATAGGATGGGATCATATCTTTAAAAAAATGAAATTGAGGGGTGAGAGAGAAATATATTGGGAGGAGAAAGGGAGAAATGGAATGGGGAAAATTATCTCTCATAAAAGAGGCAAGTAAAAGACTTTTCAGTGGAGGTAAAAAGGGGGGAGGTGACAGAAAAAACATGAAACTTACTCTCATCATATTCGACTGAAGGAAGGAATAAAATGCACACTCATTTTGGTATGAAAACCTATCTTACAATACAGGAAAGTGGGGAAGAAGGGGATAAGCAGGGTGTGGGGGATGATGGAAGGGAGGGCAATGGGAGGAGGGAGCAATTGGAAGTCAACACTCTTGGGGAGGGACAGGATCAAAAGAGAGCATAGAAGAAATGGGGCCAGATAGGATGGAGGGAAATACAGTCTTACACAACACGACTATTATGGAAGTCATTTGCAAAACTACAGAGATATGGTCCATATTGAATTGCTCGCCTTCCCAAAGGGAATGTGTGGGGAGGGAGGGATGAAGAGAAGTTGGAACTCAAAGTTTTAGGAACAATTGTTGAGTATTGTTCTTGAAAACAAGTAGGAAATAAGAAATACAGGTAATGGGGTATAGAAATTTATCATGCCCTTCAGGACAAAAGAGAAGATGGGGATAAGGGAAGGGAGGGATGTTAGAAGGGAGGACAGATTGATGATAGGGGTAATTAGAATGCTCAGCGTTTTGGGGTGGGGGGGAGGAGAGAAATGGGGAGAAAACTTGGAACCCAAAATTTTGTGGAAATGAATGTTGAAAACTTAAATAAATAAATTTAAATACAAAAAAAAATATTTTTTATGACAGCCATAAAATACCTGTAAAGAAAGACTCTCAACAAATTCTAGAACAGCAGAAGCCAGAAAACAATGGAGTGGAGGAGATTTCCATCCCAGGGTGACCTGAAAGGCCAACAGGAAAGGTCCGTTGCACCAGACGCAAAGTGGAGCCCAGTCCATCCTTGGCTGTGTGGCATGGCGCCAGGAGAAGGACCAGAGCAGGCCTTGGGGGTGGAATCCCCAGTAGCAACAGTTTGCAGATCCCTCAACCCACAGGGGCCAAAAGTCAGTGAGAAGGTTTTTTCAGCTGGCTTAGAAGGAGCAAGGTCTTCCCATAGCTCCAGCCTCAACCAGTGGCAAAGGCTGCATTGGGTTGAAGTATCTCTCACAGCAGCCTGCATCCATTGTTGGATCATAAAGCCCCAGGGTATCTGAGCAGCTGATCCATACCTCAGCCCTGTGTGACAGCCCTGTCTCCACGTAATACTCCTGGGAGAACTGGGCAGCTGATCTTTGTCTCAAACTGAATGGCAGCCCTGCCCCCACCTAAAGCAACTGGGGGAATTGAGTAGCTTATCTTAATCTCAGTCCCCAGTGCTGGCTTACTGGAAGTGAAGGCCAGGTGGCTGTGGAGAGGAAATTACTACTCACACATTCTGGGCACAAAAGTTTTTGGTTGCTCCCAGACCAGTGTACACGCTCAATTGTGCCACCTTGGAGGAACCCCAGAGTATACCCTACTCTTGACAAGGGATGCAAAAGTCAAGTAACTGGTTGGGGAAAATGTCCAAAAAAAGGGGGAAAAATAAGACTATAGAGGGTTACTTTCTTGGTGAACAGATATCTTCTCTCATCCTTTCAGATGAAGAAGAATAATACTTACTACCATCAAGAAAAGACATAAAAGTCAAGGCTTCTGTATCCCAAACATCCAAAATAAATATTCAGTGGTCTCAGGGCATGGAATAGCTCAGAAAGGATTTTGAAAGTAAAAGAGGTGAAGGAAAAATTGGGAAAGGAAATGAGAGAGATGCAAGAAAATCATGAAAAATGAGTTAACTTGCTAAAAGAGACCCCAAAAATGCTGAAGAAAATAACAACTTTAAAAATAGGCTAACTCAATTGGAAAAATAGGTTCAAAAAGCCAATGAGGAGAAGAATACTTTAAAAAGGAGAATTAGTCAAATGGAAAAAGAGGTTCAAAAGCTCACTGAAGTAAACAGTTCTTTAAAAATTAGAATGGGGGGGGGAGGATCCAAGATGGCGGAGTAGAAAGATACACATATGCTAGCTCCAAACCACAGCCCATAAAATACCTGTAAAGAAGAACTCCCCACAAATTCAGGAGCAGCAGAAGCCACAGAACAACAGAACAGAGGAGATTTCTATTCCAGAGAGACCTGAAAAACTGACATGAAAGGTCCGTCGTGCACTGGACCCAGAGCAGAGCCCAGTCCTGCCTTGGCTGTGTGGCACCAAGAGGAGCAGATCCGAGCAGGCTTCAGGGGTGGAATCTTCAGCGGCCACGCAGGTCCCAAAGATCAGTGAGATGGTCTTTTCAGCTTGCTGAGAGGGGAGAAGGGTGTCTCCATAACTCAGGAGGCAGCAGCAGAGGCAGCAGCAGACAAGGCTCCCAAAGCAGGCACAAGCTCTGATCCGTTGTTGATGGTCTCCACATAAACCCTCTAAGGGAACTGAGCCCTGTGGCAGCCTTGTCCCCAGCTGAGCACCTGAATTTAATCTCACACTGAATAGCAGCCCTGCCCCCGTCAAAAGCCCTGAGGCTGGGAAGCAGTATTTGAATCTTAGACTCTAAGCGCTGGCTGGGCAGATCTGGAGGCATGGTGGGTGTGAAAAGGAAACTCAGAAGTCAAGTACCACCTTGGAATATGCCCAGAAAAGGGAAAAAAAAATAAGACCATAGAAGGTTACTTTCTTGGGGAACAGATATCTCCTCCCATCCTTTCAGATGAAGAAGAACAATACTTACCATCAGGGAAAGACACAGAAGTCAAGGCTTCTGTATCCCAAACATCCAAAGTAAATATTCAGTGGGCTCAGGCCATAGAAGAGCTCAAAAAGGAATTTGGAAATCAAGTAAGAATGGTGAAGGAAAAACTGGGAAGAGAAATGAGAGAGATGCAAGAAAAGCATGAAAAGCAGGTCCACACCTTGCTAAAGGAGACCCAAAAAAATGATGAAGAAAATAACACCTTGAAAAATAGGATAACTCAATTGGAAAAAGAGGTTCAAAAAGCCAATGAGGAGAAGAATGTTTTGAAAAGTAGAATTAGCCAAATGAAAAAGGAGGTTCAAAAGCTCACTGAAGAAAATAGTTCTTTCAAAATTAGAATGGAACAGATGGAGGCTAATGACTTTATGAGATACCAAGAAATCACAAAACAAAACCAAAAGAATGAAAAAATGGAAGATAATGTGAAATATCTCATTGGAAAAACAACAGACCTGGAAAATAGATCCAGGAGAGACAGTTTAAAAATTATAGGTCTACCTGAAAGCCATGATCAAAAAAAGAGCCTAGACATCATCTTTCATGAAATTATCAAGGAAAGCTGCCCTGATATTCTAGAACCAGTGCAAAATAAATATTAAAAGAATCCTCTAATCACCTCCTGAAAGAGATCCAAAAAAAAGAAGTTCCTAGTAACATTGTAGCCAAATCCCAGAGTTCTCCAGTCCAGGAGAAAATAGTGCAAGCAGCTAGAAAGAAACAATTCAAGTATTATGGAAATACAATCAGGATAACACAAGATCTAGAAGCTTCTACATTAAGGGATTGAAGGGCATGGAATATGATATTCCAGAAGTCAAAGGAACTAGGACTAAAACCAAGAATCACCTACCCAGCAAAACTAAGTGTAATACTTCAGAGAAAAAAATCGTCTTTCAATGAAATAGAGGACTTTCAAGCATTCTTGATCAAAAGACCAGAGCTGAAAAGAAAACTTGACTTTCAAACACAAGAATCAAGGGAAACATGAAAAGGTAAACAGGAAAGAAAAATCATAAGGGACTTAGTAAAGTTGAACTGTTTGCATTCCTACAGGGAAACACAATATTTGTAACTAAACTTTTTTCCATATATAGGTAGTTAATCGGATTATACACACACACACACACACACACACACACACACACACACACAAACGAGAGAGAGAGAGAGAGAGCGAGCGAGCATAGGGTGAGTTGAATAGGAAGGGATATCTTAAAAAGATAAAATTAAGGGGTGAGGGAGGATTATATTAGGAGAAGAAAAGGAGAAATGGAATGGGGGAAAATTATCTCTCATAAAAGAGACAAAGAAAAGACTTTTCAAGGGAGGGGAAAAGGGAGGAGGTTAGAGGGAAAACATGGAGCTTGCTCCCAACACATTTGACTCAAGGAAGGAATAAAATGCAAACTCATTTTGGTATTAAAACCTATTTTACAATACAGGAAATTGGGGGAGAAGGGGATAAGCAGGGTGGGGAGGGGATGCTGGGAGGGAGGGATATGGGAGGGGGGAACAATTAAAAGTCAACACTCTTGGGAAAGAACTAGGTCAAAGGAGAGAATAGAAGAGATGGAGGGCAGGATGAGATGGAGGGAAATATAGTTAATGTTACACAACATGACTATTATGGAAGTTATTTGCAAAACTACACATATATAGCCTATATTGAATTCCCAGTGGGGATGATTGGGGAGGGAGGAAGGAAGAGAAGTTGGAAGTCAAAATTTTAGGAACAACTGTTGAGTATTGTTCTTGCATACAACTGGGAAATAAGAAATACACGTAATGGTTTACAAATTTATCTTGCCCTACAGGACAAAAGAGAAGATGGGGATAAGGGAAGGGAGGAATGTTAGAAGGGCAGGGCAGATTAATGGTAGGAGTAATTGGAATGCTTGACGTTTTGGGGTGGGGGGAGGGGAGAGATGGGGAGGAAATTTGGAACTCAAAGTTCTGTGGAAATGATTGTTTAAAACTTAAAATGAATACATAAAAATACAAACAATGCCAGGCACTATGCCAAGAGCTTTAAAAACTATTTTTATTATGAACTTAAAAATTAATAAAATAAATATTTCATGTGCAATTTAGAATAGAATAAGAGGTTTGTGCATGAAACTAAAAATGTCTATTACATATATTTTTGTTTTCCTCTTATATATGTTATTAATTCAACGTGTGACATTAAAAGATATTTAACCTGTATGGGATTCTGTTTGTCCTCTCCTGTTTTCTTTCATGCATTTACAAATACTTTATATTTTCCCCAATTGCCTGTAAAAACAATTTTTAACCATTCATTCTTTTTTTTCTAAAAAGTTTGGAGTTTCATATTATATCCCTCCTTAAGTCTCCCCTCCCTGAGATGATAAACAATCTTACATAGATTATGTGTGTGCAGTCTTGTAAAACACTTTCATATTAATAATTTTGTGGAAGAAAACTGGGACTAAAAAAGAAGAAAAAAGAAGGAAAGGAAAAAATTTGTGTGCTTTGATCTGTACTTAGACACCAGCTATTTCTCTGGAGGCAACTAGCATTTCCCATCATTTGGAATTATCTGGGATCATCGCATTTCTGAGAGTAGCTAAGCCATTCACAGTTGTTCATCATACTATATTGCTATTACTATGTTTGATATTATCCTAGTTCTAGCTTATCTCTATTACAGATAATGCTTGCTGATGGTTTTATATAAATATTAATTATCATTTTAAGGACAGTTCCATTTATTCCTATGCTCTCTAGTGTTTTTAATATGAATGGGTGTTGTATTTTGTCAAAGATATTTTTTCCTACATCTATTGAGACAATCATATGATTTCTGTTCGTTTTGCTTTTGATATGTTCAGTTATGCTGATAAGTTTCCTATTTCCCTCCATCCATTTTCCCTTGTTTATCTCTCTCTCTCTATTTCTCTCTCTCTCTTTCTGTTTACCCTGTCAAAATGGCTGCATGTGAAACATCAAAGAAAAAACGTCAATTGGTTTCAGGCTCACAAATAACTTATGAAGGAGCTCAACAAGCATTTTTTTTTTTTACCTTTTTTAAAATTAATTTATTTAACTTTTAACATTCATTTTCACAAAATTTTGGGTTCCAAATTTTTCTGCCCATTTGTCCCCTCCCCCCACCCCAAAACACCAAGCATTCTAATTGCCCCTATCACCAATCTGCCCTCTCTTATGCCCTCCCTTCCTTTGTCCCCATCTTCTCTTTTGTCCTGTAGGGCCAGATAACTTTCTATACCCCTTTACCTGTATTTCTTATTTCCTAGTGGCAAGAACAGTACTCGACAGTTGTTCCTAAAACTTTTGAGTGCCAACTTCTCTTCGTCCCTCCCTCCCCACTCATTCCCTTTGGAAGGCAAGCAATTCAATATAGGCCATATCTGTGTAGTTTTGCAAATGACTTCCATAATAGTTGTGTTGTGTAAGACTAACTGTATTTCCCTCCATCCTATCCTGCCCCGCATTGCTTCTATTCTCTCTTTTGATCCTGTCCCTCCCCAAGAGTGTTGACTTCAAATTGCTCTCTCCTCCCAGTGCCCTCCCTTCCATCACCCCCCCACCCTGCTTATCCCCTTCTCCCCCACTTTCCTGTATTGTAAGATAGGTTTTCATACCAAAATGAGTGTGAATTTTATACCTTCCATTAGTGGAATGTGACGAGAGTAAACTTCATGTTTTTCTCTCACCTGCCTTCTTTTTCCCTCCACTAAAAAGTCTTTTGCTTGCCTCTTTTATGAGAGATAATTTGCCCCATTCCAGTTCTCCCTTTCTCCTCCCAATATATTTCTCTCTCACCCCTTAATTTCATTTTTTTAAGATATGATCCCATCCTATTCAATTCACTCTGTGCTCTCTGTCTCTCTCTGTGTGTGCGTGTGTGTGTGTAATCCTACCCACTACCCAGATACTGAAAAGTTTCAAGAGTTACAAATATTTTCTTTCCATGTAGGAATGCAAACAGTTCAACTTTTGTAAGTCCCTTATGACTTCTCTTTACTGTTTACCTTTTCATGCTTCTCTTGATTCTTGTGTTTGAAAGTCAAATTTTCTTTTCAGCTTTGGTCTTTTCATCAGGAATGCTTCAAAGTCCCCAATTTCATTGAAAGACCATTTTTTCCCCTGACGTATTATACTCAGTTTTGCTGGGTAGGTGATTCTTGGTTTTAGTCCTAGTTCCTTTGACTTCTGGAATATGCTATTCCACACCCTTTGATCCCTTAATGTAGAAGCTGCTAGATCTTGTGTTACCCTGATTGTATTTCCACAATACCTGAATTGTTTCTTTCTAGCTGCTTGCAATATTTTCTCCTTGACCAGGGAGCTCTGGAATTTGGCCACAATGCTCCTAGGAATTTCTCTTTTTGGATCTCTTTCAGACAGTGATCGGTGGATTCCTTGAATAGTTATTTTACCCTCTGGTTCTAGAATCTCAGGGCAGCTTTCCTTGATAATTTCATGAAAGATGATGTCTAGGCCCTTTTTTTGATCATGGCTTTCAGGTAGTCCCATAATTTTTAAATCGTCTCTCCTGGATCTGTTTTCCAGGTCGGTTGTTTTCCCCATGAGATATTTCACATTATCTTCCATTTTTTCATTCTTTTGGTTTTGTTTTGTGATTTCTTGGTTTCTCATAAAGTCATTAGCCTCCATCTGTTCCATTCTAATTTTGAAAGAACTATTTTCTTCAGTGAGCTTTTGAACCTCCTTTTCCATTTGGCTAATTCTGCTTTTTAAAGCATTCTTCTCCTCATTGGCTTTTTGAACCTCTTTTTCCAATTGAGTTATCCTATTTTTCAAGGTGTTATTTTCTTCAGCATTTTTTTGGGTCTCCTTTAGCAAGGTGTGGACCTGCTTTTCATGCTTTTCTTGCATCTCTCTCATTTCTCTTCCCAGTTTTTCCTCCACCTCTCTTACTTGATTTTCAAAATCCTTTTTGAGCTCTTGCATGGCCTGAGCCCATGGTATATTTATTTTGGCTGTGTGGGATACAGAAGCCTTGACTTCTGTGTCTTTCCTTGATGGTAAGCATTGTTCTTCCTCATCAGAAAGGAAGGGAGGAAATATCTGTTCACCAAGAAAGTAATCTTCTATAGTCTTATTTTTTTTTCCCTTTTCTGAGCATTTTCCCAGCCAGTGACTTGCCTTCTGAGTTTCCTCTTCACACCCACCATGCTTCCAGATCTTCCCAGCCAGTTCTTCGGGTCTGAGATTCAAATGCTGCTTCCCAGCCTCAGGGCTTTCAGCGGGGGTGGAGCTGCTATTCAGTGTGAGATTAAGTTCAGGTGCTCGGGTGGGGGCAGAGCTGCCACTTGGGACTCAGTTCCCTCAGGGGGTTTATGCAGAGACCTTCAACAATGGATCAGGGCTCCTGCCTGCTTGGGGAGCCCCTGTCTGCTGCTGTGCCCCCCCCCTGCTGCTGCCTCCCGAGGGGACCCAAGCCACGGGGACACCTCACTCCCCTGTTGGCCACCCAAAAAGACTCTCTCACTGACCCCCTGCCACCTGTGGGTGAAGGGACACGCGCGACTGCCAGAGATTCCGTCCCTGAAGCCTGCTCGGATCCGCTCCTCTCGGTGCCATGTGGCCAAGGCAGGGCTGGGCTCTGCACCGGGTCCAGGGTGTGATGGACCTTTAGTGTCTGTTTTTAGGGCTTTCTGGAACAGAAATCTCATCTGCTCTGTTGTTCTGTGGCTTCTGCTGCTCCAGAATTTGTTGGGAGTTCTTCTTTACAGATAATTTATGGGCTGTGGCTTTGGAGCTAGCATATGTGTGTCGTTCTACTCCGCCATCTTCGCTCCTCCTCTCAACAAGTATTTTCAAAAGCAAATAAGAGACATGGAAGGAAAATGGGAAAAGAAATGAGAGCAATGTGAGAGAATCATGAACAAAGAGTCAACAACTTGGTAAAAGAGGCACAAAAAATACACAAAAATTCACCAAAGAAAAAACTCCTTACCAATAGACTTGGCGAAATTCAGAGGGACAGGGGAAGGTACAAAAATTCGCTAACGAAAACAGTTTCTCAAAAAATAGATCTGGACAAATAGAAAATGAGATACAAAAGCTCACTGAAGAAAATACTTCTTTAAAAATTAGAATTGGGCAAGTAGAACCGAATAACTCCATGAAACCCCCAAAAATAATAAAACAAAATCAGAAGAATGAAAAAAAGAGAAGAAAACATCAAATTTATTATAGGAAAAACAACTGACCTGTAAAATAGGTCCAGGAGAGATTATTTAAGAATTATTAGACTACTTGAAAGACACGATTTTAGAAAAAGCTTGGCCATTTTTTTTCAAGAAATTATAAAGGAAAACTGCCATGATATCCTAGAACCAGAGAATAAAATAGAAATTGAAATCCACCAATCACCAGCTGAAAGAATCCCAAAATGAAAACTCCCAGTATTGTCACCAAAATTCAGAGCTCCCACATTAAAAAGAAAATACTGCAAGCAGCTGGAAAGAAACAATTGAAATGTCGTGGAGCCCCAGAAAGGATTACACAAGATTTAGCAGCGTCTACCTGAAACAACAGTAGGGTTTGGAATATGGTATTACAGAAGGCAAAAGAGCTAGGATTACAACCAAGAATCACCTACCCAGAAAAAAATGAGTATAAACCTTCAGGGAGGAAAATGAATAGTCAATGAAATAGAGGAATTTCAGGCGTTCTTAATAAAAAGACCAGAAACTTCATAAAAAATTTGATCTTCAAATACAATACTGAAAAGTTTAAAAATGTAAACAGGAAAGAGAAAGCATAAGAGATTCATTAAGGTAAAACTGTATATTCCTACATGACGAAAAATACTTGTAACTATTAAGAACTTTATCAGTATTTGGGAAATTAGAGTATACATCAACAGATGATGCAGATGTGAGTTAATTATGATGGGATATCTAAAAAATAAAACCAAGGGGTGAGAAAGAAGATTGCACTGGAAGAAGAAGGAAGGAAGAGATATCTTGGCATGACTATCTCATAAAAGAGGTGCAATAAAGCTATTTCAGTGGGGAGGAAGATGGGGAAGGAGGCAGAGAATATTGGAACTTTACCCTCACCATAATTGGCTCAAAGAGGAAATAAAATACATACTCAGTTAAATATGGAAATTCATCTTATCCTGTAGGGAAGTAAAAAAGGATGGAAATAAGAAAAGAAGGGTAGTGATAGAAGGGAGGGTGGATTGGGGGAGGTGGTTCTCAGAAGTAAAACTCCTCTGTGCATTTTAAAGGAAAAATGCCTCACTGACAGTCTTTTATTTCTGTTTTTGGAAAGTTAGGCTCATCTTTCTGGGCTTCTAATTGCCATGTTCCTCAAAAACATCCCTTTCATAATTTCTTACAATTCAATAATATGCCATCACATTCATATATTTTATGTTCAGCCATTCCCCAACTGATGGACACTATCTTAGTTTCCACTTCTTTTTTATGACAAAAAGAGCTGCTATAAACGTGCTTGTACACATGTATCCTGTTCTTTGCTCTTCCATATCTGTTACACCAGGTTGGGAGAGTGCAAAGCACTGCATCAGCACAAACTCGACCATAGCAGAGTGGGAACAGCCTTGGGTGATATGAGTCACCAGCTACGATTCCCAAACCTCTCAGCACAGGATAGGAGTCAGGCAGAACGGGGTGAGAGAGAAGTATGGGACTGCAGCAATAAAAGAGGCTGATCCTGGTGCTATTAGCCTATACACTGAATATTTGAAAGTCACCTACTTGAACTTCCAGGAGTCAAGATAGTAGAGTGTAATGGTAATTTAAATGACAAAATCTTTCCCATTCATTAATCAGCCCACGTGACCTGCTTAAATCACACGGAAGCCTAAGTCACATGTGGTGGGAGGAGCTTGCTGAACAGGTGGAACAGGAAGGGTGGAGCAGAACTGGGAGGAAATTGGTCAGGCTAGTCAGAGCTGGGAAAGACACAGGCAGGCAGGCACAGCTAGGCTTGTGAGTGTTTGTTTATTTGTGGGGAGGTCCCAGCAATGGGGATGAGGAGACTTGGGAATAGCATTGCCCCCTGTGGTAATAATATGCATTAACTTCTTGGTCACTATGACAGATTTTCCTTTCTGGTTTTAGAATTTGGCTTTCTGGTATCTGAATAAATGTTTTTCTTCTGCCTACTATATGTAGAGTCTGTTATACTTTGCGATTGAGAACCATGCTGGCATATTCATAATCACCACCAGTGCTTTGAATATTGCCTTGGTGATACATGGAGTTAACTGTAAGTGATCTCACCCTCCCTTGTTGACTTTGAAAAACCCAGAGAATATTGCCCCAGGAAAAATTCGGGAATAGTGGGGCCAGCAGAAGGGGTACAACAGTCTTTTAGCTTGGGAAGCTAGTGAGATTAGAGGAAAGAGTCCTTCTTGCTGTGGCTGAAAGCTGTGCAGAACTGGAGGTGTCCCAGCATATGCCACCTCAACAAACCAGCAGGGGATCCTGAGCCCTAGGGGGTTGGAGCCTGTAAGTACTAACACCAGAACACCAAGTGAGCCTTAACACAGCCAGGGGAATTGGGTAGACACCAGCACAGATAGGGGTCCACCAACTGCTGAGCCTGCCCATGCTCTAGCACAACCCTAGGGGAGGAGGAGACCTTCAGTGGTAAGACCACCCATCACCTATACATCATACCGTGAGCTTCAGTCTAAACCCGGGGAAACTCAGACATCACCTAGCCTCAGCCTTGGCATACACCAGCCAGCTCAGCACTAGGTAAGCTGCAGTATTATATAGCTTCTAGTTGAAAGAAGCAGAGGACACAGCACACAAAGTCAGTAACCAGGCCCCTAGCTCCCAGTACAAGAAATGTGGGACAGAGTCCCTGTGCCACAGAAGTAGAGATCCACTTTAAAAGACAGGAAAAAGGCAATCACCATGAACAAGAAGCAAATTACAAAAGCAAAGAACATAGGATCTTATTATGGGGACAGGGGAGATCAGAATATGTATTCAGAAGATGACAGGATTGACACTATACCCACACCTGAAAACTCAAAAAGGAATATGAATTGGTCTCAAACCCAAAAAGCATTCTTGGAAGAGCTCAAGAAGGATTTTAAAAGCCAAATTAAAAAAGTAGAAGAAAAATTGACGAATTATTTTAAAAATACAATTGACAAAATGGAAAAAAAGGATTCACTGAAGAGAACAGTTCCTTAAAAAGTAAAATTGGCCAAATAGATAAGGAGGTACAAAACCTTACTGGAGAAAATAACTCCTTAAAAGGAACAATTGGACAAATGGAAAAGGAGGTACAAAAACTAACTGAAGAAAACAATTCATTAAAAATTAAAATTGGGCAAGTGGAAGCTAATGATTCTATGAGGCATCAACAATTAGTCAAACAGAATCTAAAAAATGAAAAAAAATAGAAGGAAATATAAAGTATCTCAATGGAAAAAAACTGACCTAGAAAACAGATCCAGGAGAGAAAATGTAAGGATTATTGGTCTATTGGAAAGCCATGATGAAAAAAAGAGCCTGGACAGTTTCTTCTAAGAAATCATCAAGGAAAACTGCCCTGAGGTCCTAGATCCAGAGAACAAAATACTCATTGACAGAATACAACAATCACTTCCTGAAATAGATACCAAATTGAAAACATCAAGGAATATTGTTGCCAAATTCCAGAATTATCAGGTCAAGGAGAAAATACTACAATGGCCAGAAAGAAACAATTCAAATATCAAGGACCTGCAGTCAGCATCACACAGGACCTTGCAGCTTCTACATTAAAATATTCAATCAAGGAATATGCAATCAAGGATCAATTACTCAGAAAAATTGAGTATAATATTTCAGGTAAGGAGATGGGTATTCATTGAAATAAGGTATTTCCAGACCTTCCTGATGAAAAAGCCAGAGTTCAATAGAAAATCTGATCTTTAAATACAAGACTCAAGAGAGGTATAAAAAGGTAAATAGGAAAAAAATACTTGTTATTTAATATGGACAACTTGTTTGTATCCAAGTATGGGAGGATGATACTTGTTATTTTGAGAATTGTGTATTTATTATGACATTTAAAAGAGATATACATAGATAGAGGGTGGGGTTACAAATTAACTGAAGTGATAATAAAAAACCTAATTAAGGGGTGTGAAGGGAGAAGAGAAAAGGAGAATATAGAAAAGGGTAAATTACATCACGTGAAGAGGCACAAAAACATGTTATAATAGAGGCAAGGAAGCAAGGGAGATTAGCATTGTTTGAGCTTTGCACTCATTGGATTTGGTTCAAAGAGGGAACAACATACTCAGTTAAGTATACAAATCTAACTTCCCCTACAGGCAGTAGGAGGGGAAAGGGGAACAAAAGAGAGGGGTGACTGGAAGTGAGGGAAGAAGTAGTAAGGCAAAAGGGAAAGAAAAGGAAGGGGACTGATAGAAGGGAGGGAAGATTGAGGGCGGTGGTGGTAAAAAGTAAAACACTTTTGAGGAGGAGAAGGGAAAAGGGAGAAATAAAAGCACAAACAGGGCAGATGGGAATAGGATGGAGAGAAAGACACAGAGAGTAATCATAACTGTGAATATGAGTAGGATGAACTGTTCCCTAAAGTAGAGACAGATAGTAGAACACATTGAAAAATATAATCCTCCAATGTGTTGTTTATAAGAAACACATTTGAAACAGGGGGATACACATAGGGTAAAGGTAAAAGACTGGAGTAGAATATATTATGCTTCAGCTGAAGTAAAAAAAAAAGCAGGGGCAGCAATCCTAATCTCAGACAAAACAAAAGCAAAAATAAATCTAATCAAAAGTGATAAGGAAGGAAACTATCCCACTAAAAGGCACCATAGACAATGAAGTAATATAATTTCTAAACATATATACACCAAGTGGTATAGCATCCAAATATTTAGAGGAGAAGTTAATGGAGTTACAGGAAGAAATAGACAACAAAACTATATGAGTGGGGGATTTTAATTCCCCCTCTCTGAACTTGATAAAGCTAACCTCAAAATGCACAAGAAATAAGTTAAGGAGGTGAATAAAGTTCTGGGAAAGGTTGATATGATAGACCTCTGAAGAAAACTGAATGGGGATAGAAAGGAATATACCTTTTTCTCAGAGATACATGGCACATACACTAAAGCTGATCATGTACCAGAGCATAAAAACCTCAGAATCCATTGCAGAAAGGCAAAAATAGTCAATGCATCGTTTTCAGATCATGATGCAATAAAAATTATATGTAATAAAGTGCCATGGAAAGATAGAGCAAAATTAATTGAAAACTAAATAATCTAATCTCAAAGAATGAGTGGGCCAAACAACAAATCATAGAAACAATCAACAATTTCATTCAAGAAAATAACAGTAATGAGACAACCTATGAAAACTTATGAGGTGCAGTGAAACAGTTCATAGGGAAAGTTTTATATCTCTGAATGCTTATATGAATAAAATAGAGAAAGAGGAGATCAATGAATTGGGCATGCAACTGAAAAAAACTAGAACAAGAACAAACCGAAAAACCCCAATTAAACAAAAAATTAGAATACTGAAAACCAAAGGAGAGATTAATAAAGTTGACATTAAGAAAACTATTGAACTAATAAATAAAATTAAGAGCTGGTTTTATGAAAAAAAAACAATAAAATTGATAAACCTTTGGTCAATTTGATTTTAAAAAAAGAAATGAAAAAACCAAATTGCCTGTATCAAAAATGAAAAGGGTGAATTCATCTCCAATGAAGAGGAAATTAAAATAATAATTAGAAATAATGTCACAGGGGGTTAGCATAGGAGCAAGGATCTGCTAGAGCTCTTTCCCCAAACCCCTGAAAAAACCTGTAAAAATGACTAAACAAATTTTAGCACAGCAGAAGCCACAAAAGACCAGAATGAAACAAATTGCCATCCTAAGACAATCTGGAAGATCACCAAGAAGGGTTTATTGCATTGGGCTAGGAGTGAAGTGCAGTTTGGTATGGGCCACACCAGGTGTGGACAGAGCTGAAGCAGGCCTTAGGTGACTGAATCACTGGCAGCTGCTGCAGTTTCCAGAATTATCGATCCACAAATGCTAAAGACAGCATTGAAGGTCAGTGGGAAGGGTCTCTCACCTGGTTGAGGGGGGAGCATTGTCTGGCCCTAACACCAACCCTGGCTCCAAGGCAGAAGCAGTCACTGCTGAAGTAGAGGCTACTTCTGGAGCCTTACACTTAACAAAGAAGTCAAAAGTCAAGTAATGGACTGGAAAAATGAGCAAACAGGGAAAAAGAAACAGACTCTAGTTTCTTACTTTCTTGGTGAAGAGGTATTTTTTACATCATTGGTGATAAGGAAGATCAAAACATACAACCAGAAGAAGACAACAAAGCCAAAGCTCCTGCATCCAAAGCCTCCAAGAAAAATATGAATTGATCTCAGGCCAAAGAAGAGCTCAAAAAGAAGTTTAAAAATCAAGAAGAGGAAACACTGGAAAGAGAAATGAGAGTGATGCAAGAAAATCATTAAAAATTAGTCAACGGCTGGCTAAAGGAAACCCAAGAAATGCTTAAGAAAATAACAACTTTAAATTGGACTAACCATAATGGCAAAAGAGGTCCAAAAACCCAATGAGGAGAAGAATGTCTTAAAAAGCAGAGTGGGTCAAGTGGAAAAAGAAGTCCAAAACTTTACTGAAGAAAACAATTCCATAAAACGTAGAACAAAGCAAATGGAACCTAATGACTTTATGAGAAATCACGAGAATATAAAACAAAACTAAAAGAATGAACAAAAGGAAGACATTATCAAGTATTTAGTTGAAAAAACAACTGACCTGGAAAATAGCTCCAGAAGAGATAATTTTAAAATTTTTGGACTACCTGGAATCCATGATCAAAAAGCAACCTACACATCATCTTTCAAGAAATTATCAAGGAAAACTGCCCAGTTATTCTAGAACTAGAGGGTAAAATAGAAATGAAATGAATCCACCGATCACCTCCTGAAAAAATACTAAAAGGAAAACTTCTAGGAATATTATAGCCAAATTCCAGAGTTCCCAGGTCAAGGAGAAAATATCACAAGGAGCCAGAAAGAAACAATTCAAATATTGTGGAAATACAGTCAGGATAACACAAGATTTAGCAGCTTCTACACTAATTGGATTGGAGGGTTTGGAATATTATATTCCAGATGTCAACGGAGATAGGATTAAATCACCTATCTAGCAAAACTGAATATAATACTTCATGGGGGGAAATGGACATTCAATGAAATAGAGGACTTCCAAGCATTCTTGTTGAAAAGATTAGAGCTGAATAAAAAATCTGAATTTCAAATACAAGAATCAAGGGAAGCATGAAAAGGTAAACAGAAAAGAAAAACCACAAGGAACTTATTAATGTTGAACCGTTTACATTCCTACGTGGAAAGATGATATTCCTAACCCATGAGACCTTTCTCAGTGTTAGGATACTTGGAGGAAATGTGTGTGTATGTGTGTGTGTGTATGTTTATATGTGTATATGTATGTATATGTATGGGGGGCACAGGGTGAGCTGAATATGAAGGGATGATATGTAAAAAAGAAAATTAAGTGTTGAGAGGAATGTACTAGAAAAAAGAGAAATGGAGAGGTAGAATGTAGTAAATTATCTCACATAAAAGACTAAGAAAGAGCTTTTACAAAAGAGGAGAAGAAGGGGAAGGTGAGAGGGAATGAGTGAGCATTCCTTTCAGCAGATTTGGCTTCAGGAGGGAGTAACACATGCGCTCAAGTGGGTATGGAAGTTTAACTTACCCTACAGAAAAGCAGGGGGAGGGGAGGAATAAGAGAAGGGGGATAATAGAAGCGATGGCAGATTGGGGGAAAGGGTAATTGGAAGCAAACATTTTGGTAGAACAACAGGTCAAAGGAGAGAATAGAATAAATGGAAGGTGGGGATGAGGGAGTTATAGTTAGTCTTTCACAACATAACTATTATGGAAGTGTTTTGCATGACGACACATGCATAACCTATATCAAATTGCTTGCCTTCTATAAGGGTGGATGGGGAGGGGGAAGGGAGAGAATGTGGAACTCAAAGCTTTAAAAATAAATGTTAAAAATTGTTTTTACATGCAACTATTAAATAATACATAGGCAATGGGGTATAGAAATCTATCTTGCCCTACAAGAAAATAGAAGGAAAAGGGATAAGGTGGGGGTGGGTGATAGAAAGGAGGGCAGACTGGAGGAAGGAATAATCAGAACACACGCTTTCTTGGGGTGGGGGGAGGAGGGAGATGGGGAGAAAATTTTAATTCAAAATTTTGTGGAAGCGAATGTGGAAAACTGAAAATAAATAAATTTTTAAATGTTTTAAAAGAATTTATTTTGCCCAAATGTATGCCCATCAATTTGACAATCAGTGAAATGGATGAATATTTACAAAAATACACAATGCCCAGACTCAGAAAAAGAAATTGAACAAGCCATCAATAAACTCCCTAGGAAGAAACCTTCCGGGTCAGATGAATTTACAAGCAAATTCTATTAAACATTTAAAGAACAGTTAATTCCAATACTACATACTATTTGGGAAAATTGATGAAGAAGGAGTCTTACCAATTTTTTTATGATACAAATATGGTGCTGATACTTAAACCAGGAAGAGCCAAAACAGAGAAAGAAAATTATAGACCATTTTCCCTAATGAATATAGATGCAAAAATTTTAAATAATATATTAGCCAAAAGATTACAGCAATTTATCATGAGAATAATACACTTTGATCAGTGGGATTTATACCAGGAATGCAGGACTGGTTCAATATTAGGAAAACTGTCTGCGTAATTGATCATATCAACAAAAAAGTGACAGAAATCATATGATTATTTCAATAGATAGATGCAGAAAAAGTTTTTGACAAAATATAACACCTATTCCTATTGAAAACACTGGAGAGCATAGGAACTAATGGAGTCTTAAAATAATAAGTAATATCTACCTAAAACCATGAGCAAGCACTATTTGTAATGGGGACAAGATAGATGCATTTCCAATACCATCAGGTGTGAAACAAGGATGTCCATTATCACCACTGTTATTCAATATGCTATTAGAAATATTAGCTTTAACAATAAGAGAAGAAAAAGAAATCAAAGGAATTAGAATAGGGAAAGAAGAAACGTATCACTCTTTGTGGAAGATATGATGATATACTCAGAAAATCCCAAGGAATCGAGTAAAAAACTACTTGAAATAATAAACAACTTTAGCAAAGTTACAGGATACAAAACAAACCCACATAAATAATCTGTATTTCTATATATTACTAACAAAAACCAATAGAAAGAGATGGAAAGAGAAATCTCATTTAAAGTTACTGTAGACACTGAAATATTTGAGAGTCTACCTGCCAAAGTAAACCCCAGGGACAATATGAACACAATTACAAAACACTTTTCACACAAATAAAGTCAGATAAATGGAAAAGCATCAGTTGCTTGTGGGTAGGCTGAGTTAATATAATAAAAACGACAATTCTACCTAAACTAATTTACTCATTCAGTGCCATAACAAACTACCAAAAATTATTTTATATAGCTAGAAAAATCTCAAAATTCATCTGGAAGAACAAAAGTTCCATAATGTCAAGGGAATTCATGAAAAGCAATACTAGGGAAGGTGGCCTAGCCCACCAGATCTTAAATTGTGTTGTAAAGCAGCAATCATCAAAACCACTTGGTACTGGCTAAGAAATAGAAGGGTAGGTCAGTGGAATAGGTTAGGTACACAAGACAAAATAATCAATGACTATAGCAGTTTACTGTTTGATAAACCCAAGGACCCCAGCTTCTGGGATAAGAACTCACTGTTTGACAAAAACTACTGAGAAAACTGGAAAATAGTGTGGTGGTTAGAACAGAATAAAAATCTGTTTGAATCTCCTAACCAAGATTAAGAGGTAAACAGAAAACTGGGAAATAATTTTTACAACTAGTATCTGCAATAAAGGCCTCATTTCTAAAATATATAGAGAACTGAGTCAAATTTACAAGAATACAAGCCATTCCCCAATTGATAAATTGTCAAAGAATATGAAAAGGCAGTTTTCAGAGGAAGAAATTAAAGTTATCTATAGTCATATGAAAGAAAGCTCTAAAACACTATTGATTGGAGAGATGCAAATCAAAACAATCATCACATCTATCAGATTGGTTAACATGAAAAAACAGGAAATTCATAAATGTTGGAGAAGATGTGGAACACTAATTCATTGTTGGTGGAGCTGGGAGTTGATCCATTCTGGAGAGCAATTTGGAACTATGCCCAAAGAGCTATAAAAATGTGCGTACTCTTTGAACCAGCAATACCACTTCTAGGACTGTATCCCAAAGAGATAATAAAAATGGGAAAAGGACCCACATGTACAAAAATATTTATAGAGCCTCATTTTTTGTTAGTCAAAAACTGGAAATTGAGAGGATGCCCATCAGCTGGGTAGTGGCTGAACAAGTTGTGGCATATGAATATTATGGAATACTATTGTACTATAAGAAATGACGAAGTCAGACTTCAGAAAAAGCTGGAAAGATTTATATGAACTGATGCTGAGTGAAGTGAGCAGAGCCAGGAAAATATTATACATAGTAACAGCCACAGTGTATGAGGACTGTTTTTGATAGACTTAGCTCTTCACAGCAATTCAAGGACTTAAAATATTTCCAAAGGACTCGTGATGCAAAATGCCATCCACATCCAAAGAAACAACTATGGAGTCAAAATGCAGAATGAAATAGACTGTTTTCTTCTTTGTTATGTTTTGTTGTTGCATTGGTTTCTCCCATTCATTTTAATTCTTCTATGCAACGTGACTCGTGAAAAATGCATGTGTAGAACCCATATAAGATTGCACGCTGTTTTGGGGAGGGAGGGGGAGAAAAGCGGAGAAAATTTGGAAATTATGGAAGTGATTGTTGAAAACTAAAAACAAGTAAGTTAATAAATTTTTTGGGAAAAAGAATACTTTGGCTACATCCCTCAAATCTTGGTTATATTATCTCGTTGTTGACATTTTCTTTGGTGAAATTTATTGCCTCTATGATTTGTTCCACGAATCACGAATTCTTTAGGATTAATACAGGTTCCAATTAATTTCTGTTTGAAAGCTGTTCATTATATGTATTTGTTGTGTTGCAAGTAATATGTTTAATAATTCTGCTTTTCCACACTTGTTTGTGAAATTTTTAATGACCTTATTTTTTAATGGTGCTTCACACACACATACACACACACACGCATGGACACACACACACATTCTCCTTTCTATTCTCATTCAATAATATCCATAACTATATCATATCTAAGTTTTCTTAAATTGTACTCAAGTCCATGTCTTTCCTGCTTATCTTTTGTTAATTTGTCTAGGTGGGAGAGGGATACATTGAGGCCCTAGTTGTAGTTTTACTGTATAGTTCTTCATATAAATCAATTAATTTTTCCTTCAGGTATTTAGATGATATTCCATTTGGTATATATGTATAGTTAGCATTGATATTAATTAATTATCTGTGATGTACTTAAGCAATGTAGTTTCCCTATTCCCTATTTAAGTATTTTAATTAACTATTCTTAACTTTTGCCTTGTCTAATATCGTGATTGCTGCCTCTGCTTTTTTTTTTTGCTTACTCAATGTATAATAAACTTGACTTTAGCCTCTTTTTTTAAAACTTTATGTTTCAAGTGTTTTTGTTATAAAACACATATAAATATTATAAACATTGGGTTTGGTTTTGCAATCCATTCTGATCCTCTCCTTTGTTTAAGAGTGATTCCATTCCATTCATAGACATGGTTATGATTGTAAATTGTATATTTACCTCCTTCCTAACCTCTTATCCTTTCCCTCTTTAACCTTTGTGTCACTTTTTACAAAGCAGATTAGCATGATAGAGAAGGAATATGGTCAATACTAGTGATCTTTAATTGATATGAACTGCTTCTGCTCTCATTGCTTCTTTTTTCTTCTCCTAGACTGGGCTTCAATAACAGGTTCTTCCCTATCTTTTCTTTCCTACATTATTTCTACCTTGGACAGTCACCCTCTGAAATTGTAGTTTATTTTTCTTAGAACTACCTCCTCTTAACCTCCCTTTGTATATCTCTGTTCTTATCTGTTTTCCAGTACTGAATTTAAAGTACTTCTAATGTATAATCTTTGTGTATATTTTTAACTTCCCTTCTCTGGTTCAAGTGGAAATAAGGTTCATGTGTAATAATCCCAGTTTCCCACCTCCTTATCCATGTTTTCTACTTGTTCATCTTGTTTATATGAGGAGTAAGGTCTTCTTTCTTCTCTAGTGTGTTCCTTTCTTCTTTTCCTTTCTTTTCTTGCCTGAGGATCATCAAAATATAACAAAAGTCCTCTCAGGTGGCATAGGGGAAAGTGTGCTGGGCAAGGAATCAGGAAGACCTTAGTTCAAATCTTCTCTCAGATACCCACTAACTATGTGACCCTTAAGTTCTGTTGCCTCAGTTTCCACAGCTATAAAATGGGTTTAATAATAATAATAATACTTACCTCCCAGGATTGTTATGAGGATGACATAAGATAATATTTGTAAAGTCATTCATACAGTGCTTGAAACATGGTAAATGCTATATAAATGTTAGATATAATAATAATAGTAATAATAATAATAATAATAATAATAAGTTCCCTAAAGACATTACAGTTCTGAGGGGACCCTTATTTCGTCTCCCACATTAGAATATAAACACTCTATTGTCATATAGATCTATCCAATTGCTCTAACCTTTTCACATTTCTCTTTACTACTGGATGTGCATTCCAAATTACCTGCTCAACTTTGATCTTTTAATCATGAATGTTTGATAGACATCTATTTCATTAAAGATCCATTTTTTTCCTATGAGATTACATAGAATTTTGCTAAATTATTATTGGTTTCAATCTTTTCTCTGTTTGAATATTACATTCTATTTTTATTACCCATTATGGTAATTGCTCCCAAGTATTATGTGATCTTGACAATGGTTCCATGTTATTTGAACTCTTTCTATTTGACTGCTTGCATCATCATCATCATCATTTTCTTGAAAATATCTGGATCTGGTTATGATGTTTCTGAAAGTTTTCATTTTGGGGTTTCTTTTATCAGATGACCAAAAATAAAATCATTATGACAAATCATGTAAGAGAAAAACATTGATATAGATCTTGTTTTATCATAACATTTAAAAAATTAAGTACATTGTGCCATAACTTAGGGTTAGAAATTAATTTAGGGTTAGGGTATTAGGAAAGATCCAGTGCAGAAGACGGTGATTCAACTGCATCTTAAAGGTAAGAAGAGATTCTATGAATTAAAGAGGGAATGTGCTCTAGCCATAAAGGACAACCTATGCAAAGGAATGGAGGTGGAAATTGGAATGTCATGTGTGAGAAACAGAAAGTCATTTTGGATGGATCATAGACAACAAGAGGAAGAATAATGACCAGTGAGTATGGAAAGATGTTTTGGGGACAAAATGTATAAGATTTAAAAATCTAAACAGAGGAGTTCATATTTTGTTCTTAGAGGAAAAAGGAAGCTGCTACAATAGGTTGAGTAGGGATATAACACAGTCAATGATACCTAATGATTCTTTGATTCTCTCTTGAAGTGTTTTCCAGCTGAGTTCTTAATAGCAAGAAGTCAGTAATTCTGGTTTTATCAAACTTTTGATTCTGTTTTAATATTTCTCATCAATTCATTAACTTCTCTTTGTCTAATCTAATTTTCAGGAGTCTATTATATGAATAAGGTTTTGTAATTCCTGTCCTAAATTATTCTCCTTCCAATTATTTTTCTTAGAGCTCTCATTTTCCTTTCCATTCTTTCCACTAGCACTCTTATTATTTATACCACTTTAAAACATGAATTTCTAGTAATTTCAGTAGAACTTGCAGAAAATCTGTATCTTCTTGAGACTCTGCTGATAGATATTGTGGTCCAAACCCTTCAAGCTTATAATATCTGGTTCATAGAGTGATATCCCGGCTGGTCTCTGGTTAGTCTTTTTTTTATCTCCCATCCCCTTTCTACTTGGTACACAGTTATAGGATGTAGATTTCACTGGGAAGACCTCTTGTGCTATATTATTGAGTCCCTGTAATGAAATAAAAGTGAAAACAACAGTTTGTAAATATGGATACACAAGAATGAAGGGGCCTCTGAAATAAGAGAAACATAAAGCAATAATGTTAAGAGAACATATCTCTGTTGAAGCAAAACACATTGATTTCAAAGACCAGATGGGTAAGGATTATAGGTTTCCCAAAAGAAAACATTAAAACAAAAAAAATTCAAAACCACCATCCAAAAAATAATACAAGAAAATTACTCAGAACACAAAAAACAAGCATCAGTCAAAAGAATGTCTAGATTACCTCTAGAAGTAAAAGAAATTATGCTGCAAACTCTAAGACATGTAAAATGTATACATTTAGTAATTCCAGTAAAAATCCACAACTTCTGCAAGCAATCAGAATACAGACTGTCAAATCTAAAAGAAAAGAATATTGAATAACATACAACTCTTCTCTATCCCCTAGAAACCACAGAAAGTAATGGAGTAATATGTTCCAAAGAGTAAGAACAATTCAAAGTGACATATCTTGTAAACCATCTGATTCTTATCATTAATGAAAAAAAGATAGATATTCAATAAAAGAGACACTTGAAGCATTGCTACTAAAAATAAGTGAGCAGATTATTTGCTTTGCACACATATTACACTAAGGAAATAATAAAAAGGTAAACAAAGCAACAGAGGAAGGCACAAATAACAAAGTAAATTACCCCAGAAAGGGGGTAAAGAAAGATCTAGAAAGAGAAAGACCACATCAACAACAATAAAACAACAGATGGACCATTAAAAAGATTTCTTTATAAAAGTAGGCAAGCAAATAAGAAAGAAGAAACAGAGAAAGAATGCAATTGAAATACTATGGACTAAACCTCACTGCTTGTTTTCTAAATGAGAATCAGGTTTTTTTGTGGAATTAAATTGAGGAATAGGGGAGTGCATAAAAATGGACAGGGGAAGAAGACAACAGACGAAATGTATGATGTACACTAATGAAGTCAATGGTAAACTCTGAAAGGGGCAGGGAAACTGTAATCATTCAGGAAAGAGAACTATGAGAAAATGAGTGAAGAGAAATAGATCACATACCTTTCACAGTGATGGATAGGAGAAAATTTCTTAACCATATTAACTGAAAGAGGCAATTACAGAAGACAAAATGGATAACTTTGTTTACGTTAAACTGAAAGGTTTTTTCACAAGTAAAATTAATATAGTTAGGATAAGAAGAGAAGTGCGTGCGTGTGTGTGTGTGTGTGTGTGTGTGTGTGTGTGTGTGTGTGTGTGTAGGAATCAAGTTTTTCCAAAACGAATTTTGTATCCAAGATACACACATACACATATATATTATTACAGTTTGTTTTATTTGTTTACCTTTTCATATTTCTATTGTCTAATATGTGTACAAAACAAATAATCTGCTCAATTACTTTTTTTGTACTAATGCTTCAAATATCTCTTTTATTGAACATCTATCTTTTTTCATTAACGATAAGAATCAGATTTATAAGATATGTCATTTTGACTTGTACTTACTCTTTGGAACATATTACTCCACTCCCTTCTGTGGTTTCTAGGAGGTAGTATCTTGTTGACAAATTCAAAGCTTTTCATATTTTTCTAAGTCCACCAACTCATTTCCTACACCACAGTAATATTCCAACCTTATGCTATCTAGTTGTTTTAAATGGTCTAAAACAATATTGACAAATATGGCTGACATATAATGTAGTTTCCCTATTTTTCTCTTTTGATTAAATCTATTTTAGTTTTAACTTTGTCTGAGATCATGATTACTACCCCTGCTTTTTGCCTTAATAAATTCTACTCCTGATCGCTATTTTATATTTGTGTGTATATCTTATTTTCTACTCCTCCTGACTCTTTCACTTTACTTCTGCCCACTACCTTGCCCTCCTATTACTTAACTGATTACCCCCTCCAAAGATCCCTCCCTTATCTCCTTCCACCCTTTCCCCCTACCCTCTTGTTTCTATCAGAATTTAGAAGACTTTCATAGTCTTCTGAATATATATGTATATATACATGTATATGCACTCTTTCTCCCATTCTCCTTCATCTAGACACCCTTCTATACCCCACCCCTTATCCTATTACCTCACCCTCTTTCCCCCCCACCTTCTCCTCCCTCTCTGTCCCCTTAGCCTTTTATACCTTTCTGAATTTAGAAGACTTTTATTCATACATGCATATATATCTGTATATATCTATACATATACTTATATATGTGTATGTATGTATTGTTCCCTCTTTAACCCATTCTCTGTGACAGTAGGGTTCCAGAACTAGCAGCCCTCCTCCCTCATCTAATTCCTCTGTGTCAGTTCTTCCTCTTGCACCTCATTTGTATAAGATAATTACTGTTTTTTTCCTTTTTCTTGATGATATTACTTTTTAGAATCACATCATACTCAGCTTTATCCCAGTCTTTCTTTTGAACTACCTAATTACAATCGTAGACATATGGTTTATATTTCCTCACATAAAAAGTAAACAGTTTGTCCTTATTGAATCCCTTAGTCTTTGACATGTCTCTCCTTTATTAAATCCCTTAGTCTTTGACATTTACCTTACAATTTTCCTTGGATCTTGTATGTCAAATTTTCCATTGAGTTTGGGTCTTTTTGCATTGAAATCCTGAAAATCTAGGAATTCATTGAATGTCCATTTGGTTTTTTGTTGTTGTTGTTCAGGATTATGCTTAACTTTGGTGGGTATGGTATTTTTGGCTGCACTCCCCACGTTTTTGCTCTTTGATATATAATGTTCCCAAACCTGTGGTCTTTTAGTGAAGTTGATGCTAGGTCTTGTGTGATTTCAATTGTGGCTCCACCATATTTTAATTTTTTTTCTTGTTTGTTATAGTATTTTGTCCTTGAGCTAGGGGTTTTGAAATTTGGCTATGATATTCCTCTAAGTTTTCCTCACAGGATCTGTTTCAGGTGGTGACTGGTGTATTTTTTTTATTTCTACTTTCTCCTCTTGTTGTAACACTTCAAAACATTTCCCTTTAATTATTTCTTGTGTTATTATATCAAGATTCTTTTTTTGATTGTGGCTTTCAAGTAGTCTGATTTTTCTTATGTTTTCTCTTCTTGGTTTGTTCTATAGATCAGTTGCTTTTCTTATGAGATGTTTCATATTCTCTTCTATTTTTTCATTCTTCATATTTTGTACTTCATTTTATTATTTCTTGGTCTCTTATAACTTCACTGGCTTCGCACTGCCCAATTTTTATTTTCAAGGTGTCATTTTCTTACTTAAGATTCTTGATCTCCTTTTCCATTTAGTTAACTTTATTTACAGCACTTTTTGTTTTTCTTGGATTTTTCTTATTTTAAAAAAATTCCTCAGTCTCTCCCATTTGATTTTTAAAGTCTTTTTAAAGTTCTTCTATGATTTCTTTTTTTTTTTTTTTTTTTTGAGCAAGTGATCATTTAATGTTACTCTTTGGGGAGGAGAGGTGTTTTTTGTTTCAGTATCCTCTGTAAATGAACTCCAGTCTTCTCTATTCCCATAATAACTTTCTATGGTTGAGTTCTTTCTCCTTTGCTTTCTCATTTAAAATAAAATACTATTTTAATCACCTCTAGTCTTGGGGCATGGGGGATGGTGCCTGTGGCCTCAGATCCTTCTTTAATTCTCCCCTCTTGCCTGGAAACAAAAATGGGAACTCCACCCTCCTGCAACTGCCCACAGCCAGCAGTATCCACCCCACTGCTTCTGCACTCACTGGACTGTGTCTCAGCAATACAGCTGGGTCTGGCATCCCTTATCAGCAAAGGTTCTCTCAATCTTCCACTCAGATGCCTAACTCCCCACGCTGTGTGGGAGGTGAAAATTCCTGTGGCTAGGGCCAAGGCTACCTCCTAACCCAGCTAGCCCCAGCACTTACCACTTGCTGTTTCATCAGAACTAGCCTGGAAATGTTTACATTTCATAATGACCAAACATCAGTCCTTCTCCAGTCATCCCAAGAGGCCCATTGTTCTGTCCCAATTCTTTCTAAAATTTTTTTTTACTGCTCTATGTTCACCCTAAGGCATTATTTTGTTTTCTTTGTCAGAGAAATTTGGATAGCTTGGAATTTTCTGACCTACTCCACCATCTTCCCAGAATTCTCTTTCCAATTCTACTTTTTAAAGCAACTACTATCTTTAGTCAAGCCATTGACTCTTTATTCAATATCCTTTTATGTTACTCTCATTTCTTTTCCCAGTTTTTCTTCTACCTCTCTCTTATGATTTTTAAACTCTTTTTTGAACTGTTCCATGAGTTCTTTCTGGGCCTGAGACTACTTCCCATTTTCCTTTGGGGCTTTGCCCATAGGTGTTTTGACATTGTTGTCCTCTTCTGAGTTTGTGTCTTGATCTTCCCTGTCAGCACAGTAACTTTCTATGGTTAGATTCTTTTGTTGTTGTTTTGCTAATTTTTTTTTGCCTTTATCCTTTTAAATTTGAGTTCTGCTTTTGGGATAGAAGGGTCACTGTTTCAGACTTCTTGTATCAGGGGCTGCAGACCCTGACTCTTTACCTGGTGCTGCACTGATGTTGCACCATCATGCTTGATGCTGTGGAGTGGGGGTTTGCTGGTGCTGCTGGAAGCTGTTGGGGTCTGGCAATTTAGCTGGTGATGAGCCAGGGTCCTAGAGCTGGTGTTTGGGAAGTGCTGAGGCCAATGGGGTGTTTCAGTGTTTCCTGGGGATACACTGAAGCATGTGGTGGTCTGCCACTGAAAGTTGCCTATTTGCCTGGGGCTACACTGAAGCACATGGAGGCTCTCTGGCCTGAGGTTTGCTTGGTGCCCTGGCTGTGCTGATTCACATGGGGGATCCTGGTGTTGGTTATTGCCTCCTCCACCACACTGGGGTTCGGAATCTACCTTTGATTTGCTGAAGTGGGGCTTACTGCTGGTTTACTTCCTGTCCTGACTGTGCTCCTTTTTTACCCAAATGAAACAGACCTTTTCCTGTCAATCTTCCAAGTTTCTTGGGCTCAAAAATTGTTTCATCCCATCTTTCTGCTAGTTCTGTTGTTGTAGGATTTCTTTTGGGGTACCACTTTATGATTCTTTGGAGGTGAATATGGGAGAGTTATGGCAATTTACTGTTCACTTCATCATCTTGGCCCCCAGAAGTCAACGGCCTACAATTATTTTAAATGGAACTTTTCTTTCTATCTCTTACTGCTGGACTTTGTTGGTAATATATAGAAATGCTAATGGTTTATGTGAGTTTTTTATAGCTAGCAACTTTGCTAAAGTTGGTAACTGTTTCAACTAGCTTTTTAGTTCATTCTCTAAGATGTTCTAAGGATACTATCATGTCAACTGCAAAAGTAACAATTTTGTTTCCTCATTGCCTATTCTGATTCCTTCAATCTTTTCTTCTTCTCTTATTGCATTGCTAGTACAAAACTGCTGATAATGGGCATTCTTGCTTCACTCCTGAGCTTATTCCCATTACAGATTATGCTTGCTGATGGTTTTAGTTAGATACTACTAATCATTTTAAGGAAAGCGCCATTTATTCTTATGTATAGTGGTTTTAAAAATAGGAATGATTACTGCATTTTGTCAAAAGCTTTTTCTGCATCTATTGAGATAGTAACATGATTTTTATTGGTTTTGTTATTGATATGGTCAATTATGATGATAGTTTTCCTAATATTGAACAAGCACCATACTCCTGATATAAATCCCACCTACTCATAGTGTATGAACCTAGTGATACATTGCTGTAATCTTGCTAGTATTTAAAATTTTTGCATTAATATTCATTAGGGAAATCGATCTACAGTTTTCTTTCTCTGTTTATATTCTTTCTTAGTCTAGGTATCGGCAGCATATTTGTGTCACAAAAGGAATTTGGTAGGACTCTTCATTTGCCTGTTTTCACAAATAATCTATATAGCACTGGAATTGTTTTTTAAATGCTTGGTAGGATTCATTTGTAAATCCATCTGGCCTGAGAGAGAAAAGGATGGGGGATATTAACACTCATTTAAAAAAATTTTGGGTTCCAAATTTTCTCCCCTTTTGTTCCCTCCCCCCACCCCAAAACACCGAGCATTCTAATTGCCCCTATCACCAATCTGCTCTCTCTTCTATCATCCCTCTCTGCCCTTGTCTCCATCTTCTCTTTTGTCTTGTAGGGCCAAATAACTTTCTATACCCCTTTACCTGTATTTCTTATTTCCTAGTGGCAAGAACAATACTCAACAGTTGTTCCTAAAACTTTGAGTTCCAACTTCTTTTCCTCCCTCCCTCCCCACCCCTTCCCTTTGGAAGGCAAGCAATTCAATATAGGCCAAATCTGTGTAGTTTTGCAAATGACTTCCATAATGGTCGTGTTATATAAGACTAACTATATTTCCCTCCATCCTATCCTGCCCCCCATTACTTCTATTCTCTCTTGTGATCCTGTCCCTCCCCATGAGTGTCGACCTCAAATTGCACTCTCCTCCCCATGCCCTCCCTTCCATCATCCCCCCCACCCTGCTTATCCCCTTCTCCCCCACTTTCCTGTATTGTAAGATAGATTTTCATACCAAAATGAGTGTGCATTTTATTCCTTCCTTTAGTGGAATGTGATGAGAGTAAACTTCATGTTTTTCTCTCCCCTCCCCTCTTTATCCCTCCACTAATAAGTCTTTTGCTTGTCTCTTTTATGAGAGATAATTTGTCCCATTCCATTTCTCCCTTTTTCCTCCCAATATATTTCTCTCTCACTGCTTAATTTCATTTTTTTAAGATATGATCCCATCCTTTTCAATTCACTCTGTGCACTCTGTCTCTATGTGTGTGTGTGTGTGTAATCCCACCCAATACCCAGATACTGAATAGTTTCAAGAGTTACAAATATTGTCTTTCCATGTAGGAATGTAAACAGTTCAACTTTTATAAGTCCCTTATGACTTCTCTTTGCTGTTTACCTTTTCACGCTTCTCTCCACTCTCGTGCTTGAAAGCCAAATTTTCTTTTCAGCTCTGGTCTTTTCATCAAGAATGCCCAAAAGTCCTCTATTTCATTGAAAGACCAATTTTTCCTCTGAAGTATTATACTCAGTTTTGCTGGGTAGGCGATTCCTGGTTTCAGTCCCAGTTCCTTTGACTTCTGGAACATCCCACTCTACGCCCTTCAATCCCTTAATGTAGAAGCCACTAGGTCTTGTGTTATCCTGATTGTATTTCCACAGTACCTGAATTGTTTCTTTCTAGCTGCTTACAACATTCCCTCCTTGACCTGGGAACCCTGGAATTTGGCCACAATGTTCCTAGGAGTTTCTCTTTTTGGATCTCTTTCAGGCAGTGTTCTGTGGATTCCTTGAAGACTTCTTTTGTCCTCTGGTTCTAGAATCTCAGGGCAGCTTTCCTTGATAATTTCATGAAAGATGATATCTAAGCTCTTCCTTTGATCATGGCTCTCAGGTAGTCCCATAATTTTTAAATTGTCTCTCCTGGATCCATTCTCCAGGTCAGTTGTTTTTCCAATGAGACATTTCACATTATCTTCCATTTTTTCATTCTTTTGGTTTTGTTTTGTGATTTCTTGGTTTCTCATAAAGTCATTAGCCTCCATCTGTTCCATTCTAATTTTGAAAGAACTATTTTCTTCAGTGAGCTTTTGAACCTCCTCCTCCATTTGGCTAATTCTGCTTTTTAAAATACTCTTCTCCTCATTGGCTTCTTGAACCTCTCCTGCCAATTGAGTTAGCCTATTTCTCAGGGTGTTATTTTGTTCAGCATTCTTTTGGGTCTCCCTTAGCAGGGTGTTTACTTGTTTTTCATGCTTTGCTTGCATGTCTCTCATTTCTCTTCCCAGTTTTTCCTCCACCTCTCTAACTTGATTTTCAAAATCCTTTTTGAGCTCTTCCATGGCCCGAGCCCATTGGGTGTGTTGGGATACAGAAGCCTTGACTTCTGTGTCTTTCCCTGATGGTAAGCATTGTTCTTCCTCATCAGAAAGGAAGGGAGGAAATACCTGTTCACCAAGACAGCAACCCTTATAGTCTTATTTTTTTCCCCTTTTCTGGGCATTTTCCCAGCCAGTGACTTGACTTCTGAGTATTCTCTTCACACCCGCTTAGCCTCCAGATCCTTCCAGCTAGTGCTTGGGGTCTGAGATTGAGATGCTGCTTCCTAGCCTCAGGGCTTTGGGCGGGGACAGGGCTGCTATTCAGTGTGAGATTAAGTTCAGGTGCTCAGGTCAGGGCAGGGCCGCCTCTCAGGGCTCAGTTCCCTCAGGGGGTTTATGCAGAGACCTTCAACAATGGATCTGGGCTCCTGCCTGCTTGGGGAGCTTGGGTCTGCTCCTGCCTCTGCTGCTGCCTCCCGAGGGGGCCTGAGTTATGGGGGCACCCCACTCCCCTCTCGACCCAACAAAGAGACCCTCTCACTGACCCTTGTCACCTGTGGGTGGAGGGACCTGCGTGGCCACTGGAGATTCTGTCCCTGAAGCCTGCTCAGATCTGCTCCTCTTGGTGCCCGCAGCCAACGCAGGGCTGGGCTGGGCTGGGCTCCAGGTCCGCAGCACGAAGGACCTTTTGCAAGAGGTTTTCAGGCTCTCTGGAACAGAAATCTTGTCTGTTCTGTTGTTCTGTGGCTTCTGCTTCTCCAGAATTTGTTGGTAGTTCTTTTTTACAGATATTTTATGGGCTGTGGGTTCGGAGCTACTGTATGTGTGTCTTTCTACTCCGCCATCTTGGCTCCACCCCCTAAAGTCCCACTTTTTAAAAGATGGGGGATATTTTCTTAGGGAATTCATTGATGGTTTGTTCAATTTCTTTTTCTAAGATTTAAGTACTCTATTTCCTGTTTTGTTAATGTGGGCAATTTATATTTTTGTACACCTTCATTTGATTATCTGATTTATTGGCATATAGTTGGGCAAAATAGATCCTAATAATAGTTGCTTGGATTTCCTCTTCATTTGTGATATCTTCACCCTTTTAATTTTTTATACTGGTGATTTGGTGTTCTTTTTCCTTTTCTTTTGAAATCAAATTATCCAATGGTTTGTCTATTTTATTTTTTGAAAGAAAACCAACTCTTAGTTTTATTATTAATTCAATGATTTCTTACTTTCAATTTTATTAATTTTATTTCAGTTTTATTAATATCTTTTGATTTTCAGGATTTCAAATATGGTGTTTAGTTGAGAATTTTTATTTGTTCTTTTTCTATTTTTTAGTGGCATGCCCAATTCATTGATCCACTCTTTTTCTATTTTTATTGAAACTCATGATCCAAAGAGAGGCATAGATATCATACTTCAAGAAATGATCAAGGAAAAGTGCCAAATACCATGACAGTAAAGCTCACTTATTCCTTTTCATCTCTCCCTTCTTCCCCTCTATAGAAAAAGCTCTTGTTACATCTTTTATGTGAGATGATTTGCTACATACTACCTCTCCCTTTCTCTTTCTCCTAGTACATTCCACTCAGCAGTAAATTTTATTTTTTAGGTATTCTCACTTTATATTCAGCTCACTTTGTGCCCCCCCCCATATATATATGTGTGTGTGTGTGTGTGTGTGTATGTGTGTGTGTGTGTGTGTGTAAAAAGGTTTCATGAGCTACAAATATCATCTTTCCATGTAGGAATGTAAACGATTCATCTTTAAGTCCCTTATAGCTTCTATTTCCTGTTTACTCTTTCATGATTCTCTTAATTCTTGTATTTAAAAGTCAAATGTTCTATTCAGCTCTGGTCTTTTCAACAAGAATTCTTGGAAGTCCTCTATTTCATTGAAATTCCATTTTTTCCCTTGAAGTATTATACTCAGTTTTGCTGGGTAGGTGATTCTTGGTATTAATCTTATCTCCTTTGACCTCTGGAATATCATATTCCAAGTCCTTCAATCCTTTAGTGTAGAAGCTGCTAAATCCTGTGTTATTCTGATTGTATTTCCATAATACTTGAGTTGTTTCTTTCTGGCTACTTGCAATATTTTCTCTTGACTTGGGAACTCTGGAATTTGGCTACAATATTCCTAGGAGTTTTCCTTTTTGGGTCTCTTTCAGGAGGTGATTGGTGAATTCTTTCCATTTTTATTTTCCCTCTGGTTCTAGAATATCAGGGCAGTTGTCCTTGATGATTTCATGAAAGATGATGTCTAGGCTCTTTTTTTTTATCATGGCTCTCAGGTAGACCCATAATTTTTAAATTGCCTCTCCTGAATCTATTTTCCAGGTCAATTGTTTTTTCAATGAAATATTTCACATTGTCTTCTATTTTTTCACTCTTTTGGTTTTGTTTTATAATTTCTTGATTTCTGATAAAGTCATTAAGTTCCATCTGCTCCACTCTAATTTTTAAAAAATTCCTTTCTTCAGTGAGCTTTTGGACATCTTTTTTCATTTGGCCAATTCTTCTTTTTAAGGCCTTTTTCTCCTCATTGCCTTTTTGGACCTCTTTTGTCATTTGGGCTAGTCTATTTTTAAAGGTATTATTTTCTTCAGCATTTTTGGGGGGTGAACTTTAGCCAGATGTTGACTCATTTTCAATGGTTTTCTTGCACCACTCTCATTTCTCTTCCCAGTTTTTCCTCCACCTCTCTTATTTAATTTTCAAAATCCTTTTGAGCTCTTCCATGGCCTAAGACCATTGACTTTTTTGGAGGCTTTGGATGTAGGAGCCTTGACCTTGCTATCTTCCTCCAGTTGTATGCTTTGGTCTTCTGATTGTCTGCTTTGCTCTTCCTCATCCAAAAAGATGGATGAAAATACCTTTTCACCACGAAAGTAACCTTCTATAGTTTTATTTTTCCCCCTTTTGTGGGCATTTTCCAAGCCAATTACTTGACTTTTGTGGCTTTTGTCAAGTGTAGCATATACTACCTCATGTTTCAGAGGTTTTGTGCAGCTATTCTCCAAGATATCTCTAGAAACCTATAAGTTTTAAGTTCTTCTAAGATGGCATGGTTGTGGGAGAAGTGTTTACTACTCTCCTGGTCTGTGCTCTGGTCTGTGAGCAACCAAAAGCACTCTTTTCTGTCCTGGAACTGCAAGTAGGATTCTCTCTCTACTGCTGCCACCAGTTCCACCATGCCAGCTCTCCTCCTCACCCTGAGACCTCCACTCAGGACTGAGACCCAGATCAGCCACTCCTTTCCCCCAGGGTCTGTAGGTCAAGAGCTCTAGAAGTGGCTGATGCTTCACCAGTGGCTGCTGCAGCCTTGTGGTTGGGGCTGGGGCTGGGGTCCAGCCTCAATCCCCTCTCACCCAAGTAAAAGTGCTTTCTCACTGACCTTTGAAGTTGTATTTGGTATTTGTGGATTGAGAAACCTGGAAACTGCATCTGCTTCCCATGGTTCAGCACCCTGAAGCCTGCTCCAGTCCTGTCTGTGCCAGCACAGCCCAAGCTGGGCTCTGCTCCACTCTGTGTGAGATACTCTTCCTGTCAGCCTTCCAGGCTGTCTTGGGTTGGAAATCTGTTTCACTTTGTCATTTTATTGCTTCTGATGCTCTAGAATTTATTTAGAGTTATTTTTTACAGGTATTTTAAGGGTTTTGGTGGGGAGAACTTGAGCAATTCCATACTTCTACTCCACCATCTT
Source organism: Notamacropus eugenii (assembly GCF_028372415.1). Classification (NCBI taxonomy): domain Eukaryota; kingdom Metazoa; phylum Chordata; class Mammalia; order Diprotodontia; family Macropodidae; genus Notamacropus; species Notamacropus eugenii. The sequence goes on along the minus strand of NC_092873.1, from coordinate 289,771,022 downwards.
GGCTCCATTCCTCTGGTTTATTTTTTAAGGTGTTATTTTGTTCAGTATTTTTTGGGTCTACTTTAGCAAGCTATTGACTTGATTTTCATAATTTTCTTACATCACTCATTTCTCTTCCTAATTTTCTTTTACTTCTCTTTCTCTTATTTGATTTTCAAAATCCTTTTTGAGCTTCCCCATGGCCTGTGACCAATTCATATTCCTCTCAGAGTCTTTTGATGTGGTAGCTTTGACTCTGTTATCCTCCTGCAGTTGTATGCCCTGATCTTCCTTGTCACCAAAGTAAGATTCTATACTCTGAGTTCTTTTTTGATGTTTACTCATCTTCCCAGTCTAACACTTGACTTTCTAATTCTGTCTAGATAGACCTCTGCTTCCAGTGGGGATGGGATGAGGGTGGCTGTATTGTCCTTGGCTTCAGAGATGTTTGTATCAGCCACTCAATTCCACACCATCTGAGGGTCCAGAGTTCTGGAAGCATCCTCTGCTGCTGCTGCTAGCTGCTGCCATTACCAGCCATCGCTGCTACCACCCCCATGACCCTGGGGCTGGGGCTGGACCTGGCCAGACCAAACTCTCCTCTTTCACTCTTTCCCACAGTTTTCCCACTGACCTTTCTGGCATTTGTGGGTTGAAGAATCTGGAAACTGCCGTAGCTGTCAATGATTCAGTCCCCTGAGGCCTGCTCTAGCCATCTATGATAGTGTGACCTGTGCCAGACTGCAATCGGCTCCCTGACTGTTGCAAAAGACCCTTCCTGTTGACTTTTCTGGTTGTCTTGGGCTGGGGATTTGTCTCACTCTGTCATTTTGTGAGTTCTGTAACTCTACAATTTGTTTAGTTATTTTTTGCAGGTATTTGGAGGGCTTTGGGGGGGAGCTCAAGGAAGTCCCTGCTTTTACTTTGCCATTTTGGCTCCATTCCTCCCTCAATTTTAATTGTTAAGAAACGATTTTCGGTGAACTTTTGTGCCTCCTTTCCCATTTGGCCAATTTTACTTTTCAAGGAATTGTTTTCTTCAGTGAATTTTCGTATATCTTTTCCAATTTTTCAGTGCTTCCTTTACCAAATTGTTGATTCTTTTCTTATGATTCTCTTGCATTAATTTCATTTCTTTTCACAATTTGTCTTCCACCTCTTTTATATGATTTTTAAAATCCTTTTAGAGCTCTTCCAGAGTTCTTTTTGGACATGACACTAATTCATATTTTTCTATGAGGCTTCATATGTAACCATTTTGACATTGTTGTCTTCTTCTGAGTTTATGTTTTGATCTTCCTTGTCATCACAGTAACTTTCTGTTGTCAGGTCCTTTTTTTGTTATTATTTTTGTTGTTGTTGGAGGGCTTGTTCTTTTTATTGTTTCTATTTTTCCAGGGTATTTCTTGACTTCATGTTAAAGTTCAGCTTTGTTCCTAGGGTAGAGGAGGCACTGTCCCAAGCTTTAGGGTTTTTTTGTTGCTGCCTGGCTTTTTCTCTAGTCTGTGAGAAACTATAAGCACTCTTCTCCACCCAGGACCAGGCTCCAGGATCACTGCTCCCTTGTGACTAGTTGCTCTAATACTTTAGTGTTCCTCGTCACACTGAGACTACAACCTAGGTCTGTGACCTAGATCTTTATTTGGACAACACAAGAGTCCTGCACCCAGTGCCAGCAAAATGTCCTCTGTAATCTCCTTCTGATCAGTTGTCCAGGCCTTTTGCCATTTGTAGACTGGGCACTTCAGAAATCACTGCTATTGATTAGGTTGCCCCTAATGCCTACACTGACTTGCTGGGGCAGGGTCTGCTGCTGGCTTTTGCCCATGCTTGAGTCTTCACTGCTGGCTTACACATGGGTGCAGGGCCTAACTGCTGAGTCACTCTGGGGCTTGAAGCCTTGCTACTGGTTTGCATCAGGGTGTGGGGCCTTGCTGCTGCCTTGCCAGTGCATGGCCTACTGTGGCTTGCCTGGGTCACCTGTACTGGACTGCACTCCACTCTCACCTCAATGAGATAGACCTTTCCTGTCTACCTTCTAAGTTGTCTTTGGCTGCAAAATTGTTTCATCCCATCCTTTTGTTTGTTCTCCCACTCCAGAATTAATTTTGAATTGTGATTTCAAGGTTGTTTGGAGGGGAATTTTGGAGAGCCCATTTGAGTTCCTGTTTTATCTTACTCCTCCATCTTGACCCTTCCTTCTCCTAATTATGATTCTTAAGGAACTTTGCCTTAGACCATATTTTTATGTATTATGCAAGGTCACTTATAAAACTGACCATTGTCCAGAGTAGTAGGGACCAGATACTCTGTTGAAAATTCATCAAAGCATTTGAGAATGACATGAATAGAGAATTTCCTAATTACTTTCCTGAGAGCTAACTTCCAGTATTTAAAGTACTGTTATTTTGAAGATGGCTTGGTATTGTTCGCCTTGACTCCTGAGAGCAGAACTAGAATCAATAGGTAAAAATTACAAAGAGGAAGAGTTATAATCAATTTAAGGAAAACTTCCTTAAAATCAGTTAATCTATAAACAAAGTCATCATCAAGTATTTACTATGTCCCAGACACTGTGCTAGGTACAGGGGGTACAAAGGCAATACTGAAAGTGTCTTCCATCAAAAAGTTTAGCCTAGAGAAACAATACACAAATATATAGGTATATAAAAATGGGTATAAGATAATTTTTAGGAAAGATATTAGCATTGGAGGATGAGAAAAGGGTCCATGTAGATAGCAACCTTCTATCTGAACCTTGAAAGAGACTAGGGACAATTAGAGAGGAAGTTGAAGAAGGGGTGTCTTCCAGGTATGGAGTAAAGACATGGAAATATACAGAGACATGAAATAGTATCTTGTCAGTCAGACCTCATGTATTTGTAAAGTGCTTAATATGTTCCAGGAACTGTGCTAAATGTTAGCTTTACAAAGGAAGCAAAAAATAGACTGCTCCCAAGTAACTAGCTTTCTAATGAGGGGAACAAAAGAAAACAACTTTGTACATATAAGCTATATATAGAGTAGATGGAAGGTAATCTCAGAAGGCAGGTACTAGTAGCGGGTGATAGGTAGTTGAGTTCTGGTTCAGGCCTATTGCAGCAGGTCAGATATGAGCTGATTCTTGAAGGTAGTCAGAAAACTCAGGAGATGGAGGTGAGGAGAGAGTAGCATTCCAAGTATGGGGAAAGTCAGTGCAAAGATTCAAAGTAAGGAGATGGAGTATCACATGAGAAAGAAGTTGAATGTTACTGCATCATAGAGTAAGTGTAAGGGAGTTAAGTGTACGAAGACTGGAAATATCTTGTCTATGAGGTAAGGAAAAGTTTTACAAAAGTGGAATAGTCTATCATGTGAGGTAGTTTCCCAATTAATTTTTCCAAGCAGAACTGAGGTGACTTATTAAGGATGCACAAAATGGACTCATATTCAAGAAAAAAAAATTGATTAGATAAACTTACAGTTTACAAAGGGGAAAGAAGTTCAACAAAATCAGGGAACATATTAGCCTTGCTAGATCATGCATATAATGCTCTGTAACTACAGTTAACCCATTTCCAAAAAGGAAGATATATTTTCACAATTCTTATTCAGAGCCTAGATGGTCATTATAATTATATAGCATTGTTTTTTTAAAAAATAAAATATTTCCACCTACCTTTGTGAAGTCATTATTTTCATGGTTCTGGTTACTTTAATTTGTTCATTTCACATTGTTTACTGAATTCCTCATATTTATTATTTTCATGGCAAAAATAATATTCCATCATATTCATGTTGAGCTAGTCCTACGTAATTGAGTACCTACTTTGTTTCTAGTCCTTTGCCACCACAAAAACTTATTAATATTTTTGTGTACATGCATACTTTATGTCTTTAACTCCCTTAGGGTATATGCCTATCAGTAGGATCTTTAGGTAAAAGGGTATGAATACTTGAGTCACTTTCTTAGCATAAATCAAAATTACTTTCCATAATAATTGGATCCCTTCAATGCTCCAACCACAGTGCATTAATTAAAAGAAGACTGTCTTTTCACAACCCCTCTAACATTGAATTATTTCCATCTTTTGTCATTTCTTCCAATTTTCTAAGAGTTGCTTTGATTTATAGTTCTCTTTAGTGATTTAGAGTAATCTTTCACATGGTGAATAGTTTGAATTTCTCTTAAGAATTATTTACTAATATCCTTTGACCATTTATCCATTGGGTTCATATACTTGTGTTAAGTCCCAATACGTCTTTTTTTTTTTATTCTATGTTATTCTAACATTTTAAGGACACTTTCAATACATATGTGGAAAATTCTCAGGACAATTTTAAAGTAATCAAAAAGTGGGCATATGGATTGTTAGTTATTGATAATGACTTAAGGTTTGTGAGATGCTTTACATGTAAAGCATGAGATAGGTGTTATTATTATTACCATTTTTATGGAAGAAGAAATTGAAGTTGAGATAATGTTTTTTGCTAGGGTCATGAAATATCTGAGATGGGATTCAAACTCTGGTCTAATTCAATTCCTGTCCAGTTTTATATTGACTATGCCAGATATGCTCTTGATCACCTTTAATGGATAATAATTCCACAACCCCCTTTTCTCAGTCATTGGGAATCTTATCTGTTTTAATATGTCTTAAAAGTGGATTTTTTAAAACTTTGCTAAGTATGTCATCTCTGGGTTAGATTTCCTTAGTCTGTACTTGGTCTGGTCTATTCACTCTTCTTATATTTATCATATTAAATGCTATAGAATAAAATAGGCAAGAACAGTTAATTTTCTACAAAAGATTTTATCTTCATAGTTAGACAATGGAAAGTTGTAGAGAATACAAAATCCTACTGTAAATGTTATTGATTTACTCAAAAAAGCATATGGCATGGTAGAACAAAGTATAATTCCAAGGCTTTCCTGCAAAATAAAAATTTTCATGCACATCTTCAGGTCATATAATGTTCCTTGACAGATACAACTACAGAAATATATTTGTTCAATAATCCTCTGATTCTAAATATCAAATGAAATTTCAAACATGGAGTATAAAGACCAAAGAGAATGCCTTGTAAAGTTCTCAAAAAGAAGAGAAATTCCATATGGGGAAAGAGGCTGTCCACTACTGTTTGCAGATGACATTCTGTAAATTATATCAAGTTACAGAATATTATGGGGCCTTTGGAATGAACTGCATGACCACTCAAAAGAGATCAATTGAAAAATCCACTCAGGTAAAAAAAAAACACAGCAAACAAGCAAATGGGCATGCAGTTGTCTAGGTAGGATATACAGTTAGAGAACTAATTAAGTTACTCTTTTAGTATGTGTGTGTGTGTGTGCAACATATGTATGCATGTATGTGATAGTATAAGCAACTATATATACATACATCTATGTATATACAGTCTCATTTATGACTATGTCTATATGTATGTATATGCATCTGTATGGAATTGCACATTAGTTATAACTTGGGCATAGATTTGAATAGCAATATTCAAGAGGGTTGAATTACAACTGAGAAATTATGTAACATTTTCAATTATCCCTATTTGTTCTAATATATCACAAACCCATTTTTATAGCACCAGTAGTAATGTTTATGGCTACAAAAATGTAATATCACAATCTCCAAGAATTAGAGAAACTAGAGAAATGGAGAAGCAAAGTGACTTGTACATAAGAAGTGTCATTTATAGTTTCTAGAAAATTTTTGATAATCATAATAATTGGAACGTTGAGGTTTGAAAATTTCATCTCATTTTATTCTCACACCAATCTTGAGAGGTAGGCTATGTTACTATCCCCATTTTAGAGAAAAGGAAACTGAATTCAGGTCCTCATCACTCCAGGTACAGCAATCTATCCATCCACTGCACCACATAGTTAATTATAAAAGGAGATGGTTGATCATGCAGCAAGACCAAAGAATAAGGCTTCTGGTTAAAATTATAATATGAAAATTTACAAAGAAGCCCAGTATTGCAACATAAATCCCAGCAAACATTCTGAAAAAGACCCCAGAAAGATTAATAATAAAGAAACTAATAACCAGTTCCATACAATCTAGAAATAGTCAATAAATATTATGATTACATAAAATTTAAAAGTTTTTGCATAACCAAATACAATTCAGTTAAGATTATAAGGGAAACAGTAAACTGGGGAAAAATCTTTTCAACAATCTTGATAGATTTCTAATTTCCATGACATATAAGGAACTGACTCAAATTTATGAGCATATGTCATTCCTAAATTGATAAATGGCCAAAGGATACAAACAGGCAGTTCTCAAGGGAAGAAATCCAAGCTATTCATATGAATGTAAAAGCATTCTCCAAATTTCTATTAGTTGAAAAATTATTCTCACATTCATCAGAACAGAAAAGTTGACAGAAAAGGAAAATTTTGCAGGATGAGGCTATAGGAAAATACATTAATGCAGTGTTGGTAGAACTCTAAATTGGTTCAGTATTCTGGAAAGTAATTTGGAACTATGCCTCAAAGTTACTAAACTGTACATAACTCAGGGCTCAGCAATTCTAGTGTATAATACTAGATCTATAATAGAGACAACATGTACAAAAATATTTATAGCAGATTTTTCCTACTGGAAGAGAACTGAAAAGTAAGAGGGTCTCCATGAATTGGAGAATGGCTGAAAAAAATAGAGTATATGAATATAATGTAATATTGTGCTGTTAACAAATAAAGAAAGAGACAAACTCAGAGAAACCTGAGAAGATATGTATGAACTAAAGCAGAGTATAGTAAGTAGAACCAGGAGAACAATGGTAAAATAAAAACAACATTGTAAAAGTGAAGACCTTTGAAAGAATTAAGAATTTTTAGAAAATTATCAATTGATTCAAGAAAGCTAATGATGATGAATTCTACCTACCTCTGGATAGAGAGGTGAGTAACTAACATGCAAAATGAGACAACCATTTTGATACATGGTCAGTATGTAGGATTTTTTTGGTTTGTGTTGTGTATGTGTGTGTGTGTGTGTGTGTGTATTTGTTTTTTTTTGCTTACCTGTTCTTTTTGTTACAAGGGTTTGATTTTTCTTTTTTCCAGGAGTCAGGGATGGTAAGAAAGGTGGAAAAATAATAAATGCTTGAAAATTGAAAAGCTATTTTTAAAAAGTCATCCAGCTCTGTGCACATGTTCATATGCATCATACACACACACACACACACGGACACACACACACACATATACACACAAACACAAAGGAAACAGGGGGATATTTGTTTTCCTACAGTAAAACTCTTAACCTGAAGACCAAGATTTTTTTTTATATTTTGATAAGTGCATTTCAACATAATTGATTTCCATTGTAATCCTATGTGTTTTATATTGTCAATCGATATTTTATTTTATTAAATATTTTATATTGACAATTCATATTGTCAACTAAAAACATTATTTTGAGAAGTCCATAGGCTTCATCAGGATGCCAAAGGGGTGTCTGAAACAAAAAAGGTTCAGAATCCCTGGTCTAGAGGACTTCATCAGCGTTGAAAAAGAGTTAAGTCTTCACAGTTGGAAGTTCAGATATGGAAAGCAGTTAGCCCAGTTGAGTGATCTGCTTAGCAAAATGTCTACACCTTTTAAAGGGAAATAGGATGAGGACCCATGAGAAAAGAAAGGACATCATGACTCTGAAGTGCCAGAGGCATTAGTTGCTTTGGCGATGTTCATTCTCCATATGTGTCACTCTCTGTCAAAGTTCTCTACGTGTATGTCCTCTTAACCCACTGAGGTTGTATTTGTTGGGAGGTAATAGTGTTTTTGTAGTTACTATTCTTACTATGACATTTCAATAAGTGTCTTTACTCTAAACTATTTTTGCCAACTTGGCAACTTAGATGGTACAGTGGATAGAGTGTGTTTGATAGGGTCTGATCATTCTTTTTATTCTTTCTCTGTGATCCTATCTTGTCCACTTTTTATTTTAGTAATTTGATTTTCAGTCCCTTTGTTTTTTCACCAGTTTAGCTAGACCATTATCAGTTTTACTACCTGCCAGTTTTTAGTTTTATTACCTGCATAGTATTTTTATTTTGCATTTTATTTCTTTTGATTTTAAAAAAGGTTTCCTTCTATGCTTATTTAGGGTATGTTTGTTGATTTTCTAATTTTTCAAATTGCATATTCAGTTCACAAATCCTTTTTTAGCAGTGTTAAAGCATATTTTCATAACTATAATTTTTCTTCAAGGATATTTTTAGCTACATCATATCAATTTTTGTATGTTACCTCATCATTATCATTCTCTTTCACAGGTATTTATATCCCATTATTTATTCTTTGATCTGATGACTGTTTGGGTTGACATTTTAAAGTATCCATTTAAGTCTCTATCTTTTGTGTTCCCTGTATTTATTATTTTTATTATATTATTTTCTATAAGAGATGATTATTTCTGTTTTTTAACATAATTTCTTTATGGTTGGTTGGTTGCTGTCCTTTGTCTTCAAAGAGGACTAAAATGACATCACCATTGTAAAGTGAAATTTCAGTGTGTCCAACTGTGGCTGATCAAACCAATCCAAGCTCGGAATGCTCTACCACAAGTTGGGCACAGATAGTTCATTTGAATATTTGGGGTGGATATCCCAAATTTGTGTATCTTGCGTTTACTTTGTGCTGACTTAATGACATAGGATATTTAGCATATAATCTATTTTTGTAAAAGTACCATGTGGCACCGAGAAATACATATGTCTTTAGGTTCTGGTTCACAATATACCCTACATATTTCAGCTGTAACTTCTCCAACAGTTTGTTCAGCTTTATAGTTTCCTTTTGGTTTACCTTTGTTAGATTTGTACAGGTTTGAGAAAGGAAGAGTAGAGTCTCCTGCAATTATTGTGTATCTATGACTTTTAGCAAATCAGTTAACTTTTCCTTCATAGATTCAAATACTGTCCCATTTGGTGAACACATTTTTAGTCCTGATATTGTCATCTATGGTTCCTTTAAACATAATTTCCCTGTTTCTCTTTTGATATTGTCTCTATTTTGTTTGATAGCATGCTATTACAATTCCTGTTTTAAAAAATAACTTTGTGCATAAATTTTGTTCCAGATACTTATTTCCATTCTCTTTCAAAGACTGTTTTTTAATATACAGCAGATTGTTGGGTTTTCATTTTTTGTCCATTCTACTGTTCCCTTTCATTTTAGTGGATTGGTTAATTTAGTCTTATTAAATGGTTTTTTTAGGCCTGTATTTTCCTTCATTAGTTTTATATTGGTTTTCATCATCTTTTTTCTATCATAAGTTCTTTATCCTTGTGATTAGTTTAATGATATTGATACTCTTCTGTTCCCATGTGTGCTCTTTTAAACCCCTATTTATCAACCTTTTCCAAAGCTGCTTGATTTTACTCAAGATCTTAATTTTGTTTAACTTCTTTTTGCTCATGTACATAACCATTTACAATCTTCCCTCCATTTCAGCTCTAATCTTATGTTAGCTTACTTTTGCTATACTCTTTACCATTATATTTTTTTCTTTGTCCCTCATTATTTCTCTTCTCTTCCTATGCTCTTTGAATTTTATTTTCTGGCTCATGGATTATGTATTTGTTCTTTATTGTGTCCATCACAAAGGCCAAACTTTCAAAGTTCTAGATTAATGCTCCCTCTTTTATCTTATGTGTTTTTGCTTTTTTTCCATTTCTACCTTATACTTCTAATTTCTGATGCGATGCATTATTATAAATTCATGAAGGGAATAATGTTGAGTCTGAGCATTGTTGTTATAATAATGCTCAGTCCTTTCTTCAACTCTATGATCAGCCTCAATACCTATGAACATGATTCCTATTATTGGGTTTATTCCTTTCTCTAACATTCTAGGTGCTGATATTTACCCTTAGAGACTCATACAACCCATCTCCAGTGTTGGGATAGTGTCCGTATGGGTAATTTTTTTTAGTTCAGAGAAGCTGTTTTCCTAATGTAGAGCTTTCTCCCAGATGAAATGCATTACAAAGTTCTTATCTCTTAATGTAGAATATACTTGTTCTCTCATAGAAACGATAATTTGCAGCACCATTTCTTTTCCCTTTTTGAATAGATATTAATAGAGTAAGTCCCAGCTACTCCTCTTCACTATTCTTATTTCCACAGTTCCCTATCCTACTTTGAGTGGCTACAGAAATTATTCCTTCACTACTCTATGGACTTGGAAGGTGCACATGATCCAATGTCTTCTGTCACTCTCCTTTTCTTACTCATAATTTCCCACTCTGCTACTCATTCCTACAAAACATTGAATCACCATCAGTGGGTCAGTGATTTAGTTTAGGGTTTATTAATGCAATTTTCCTCTTCTCTGCTGATTCTTTAGCTCAGAGGTGTCAAACTTGCAGCCTGCTCCTGAGTGTGGCCAAGACCAGATTAAAATGTAATTGGGAAAAATTTAACAAAAGAGACAACAAAATATTTGTGGTTTTCTGTGTAAATCTGTGACCCACAGGGATTCATATGTATTTAAGTTTGACATCACTGATTTAGGTACCCTTAAATCAGCAATCCCCTTAGGTTCTATCCCTTGATGTTCCCTCTTTGTTCTTTCATTTCTTCCAGTAGTTCTTTTAGAAAATGTAATAACTTATAAACATGCTAATATATTTCATTACTGAGTCTTTTCTTCAAAATTGTTCCTATTTCACTTGTTTTGTTTCTGTTATTTGGGGTATTTGCCAGATGAATAAGCTACTTATCCCTACATTAATATAATCCCCTCCTCCCCCACCACCCTGTAATATCTTAAAGGGGAGGCTAAGTGATGCAGTGGATAGAGTGCTGGACCTGAAGTCAGGAGGATCTGACTTCAAACCCAGCCTTAGACACTTACTGTGTGACCCTGGCCATATTACTTAATCTGTTTGTCTCAGTTTCCTCAACTGTAAAATGAAGAACTTAAAGAAGGAAAGGGCAAACCACTCCAATATCTTTGTCAAGAAAACTCCATAAAATTGTCCATGGAGTTAGACAGAACTAAAAAAAAAAAACTTAAATGTTACTGGGAAATCGCTGGTGATTTGGCTTATATTAGCAGGATATATTATTTGAGGTTTAGTTTCAGTTCCTTTGCTTTTTGAAATATATTATTTCATTCTCACCTCTAATTTCTCATGAATGTATAATAATCTTGGTAATTTGAATGCCTTTCCTTCACATTTGAAGGTATCTTTCCTGGCTGCTTGTAAAAATTACAGCTTGTAAAAATGTGAAATTTAACTACTATGTACTTTAAAGATGGCGCATGTTTTCTCTTTCTTTCTTTCTTTCTTTCTTTCTTTCTTTCTTTCTTTCTTTCTTTCTTTCTTTCTTTCTTTCTTCCTTCCTTCCTTCCTTCCTTCCTTCCTTCCTTCCTTCCTTCCTTCCTTCCTTCCTTCCTTCCTTTCCTTCTTTCTTTCTTTCTGGTCTGCAGATTCTATTGATCATGATGTTCAGTTCTGAATGATGTTCTTGTATTATTTAGTAAATGGGTGTATTTGTCAAGTTTTTATGGGAGACCTGTGATTCTTAACTCTGACATGCAGATATCAATAATTAAGTAACCTTGGGGTTTGGAGCTATCTTCTTATATTATGGGCTCAACTGTGATTATTCTATATGTGGTGCATAATTGCTTGTTCTGAGGTTTTAGAATTTGCTGTTGTATGAAAATAGCAACTACTCCACCATATTTTGTTTATATGATTTCCCTCCAAAATGTTTTATGTGAGTTGGTCCTCCAATTTAGTGTTGTTCTTGAATGTTTTGGTTCTATACTTCGTAAAGAGATCAGATATCTGCAAGGTGTGGTTGTTCAGGGATTCTTTTGCCTTCTTAATGTAGCAATAGTTTTACATTGGGTAATCTTTAGTAAGAAATTGTAGTAAAGTTAATGTGTTTACCTTTATTCATCACCCATTTGTTGCGAGCAACATTTTGCTTAAATAAGTGACTTTGGAGCTGTTGTGATCTTATATGTGTCTTCTCATTTTTATCCAATCCAATCCAATCCAATTATGATCAAGACAATCTACTAGGTATTGAGAACATAAAGAGAAAACAGAAAAAAGGTCCTTACATTTAAGGAATTACAAATCAGTGTAAATATAATTTGAGAATTCTAACAATTAAGGAAAAGAATTCCCTGTGGAAGTGATACATGAGATGCTTCATAAAGAAAATTTGGAACTCTAAGAAGCTGAGGGATGAGATGATGAGGATTTGTACCCAAGTAGTGACAGTGCCAGAGGAGAGAAAGGGACATATTCAGGAGATGTCACAAAGGTGATTCAAGAGGCCTTGGTAATGGATTGGATATGGGGGGAGGTGTCGAAAGATTGAGAAGAGTCAAGGATAATATCTAGTTTGTGAACCCAAGGAATTGGGAGGATGGTATTACTGTCATCAGTAATTGGAAATTGGGGAAGAAGTTTAGGGGGAAAGATAATGAGTTCTGTTTTAGAGATGCTGAGTTTAAGATGTCTACTTGATATCCAGTTTGAGATGTCTGAAAGGCAATTGGAGATGATAAATTGGAGGTCAGTAGAAAGGATGGGGCAGGATAGGTAGGTTCATGAAGTATAGAGGTGGTAACTAAATCCATGACAACTGAAAAGGTCACCAAATGAAGTAGGAGGAGGGAGGGAGGAGAGGTCCAATATAATCCAGTGAGATACCTATGGTTACAAAGCATGACCTGGATGAGGATCCAGCGAAGGATACTGAAAAGGAGTGATCAGAGATGTAGGATGAGAACCAGAAGATTTGCTGTCTTAAAAACCTAGAAAGAAAAGTTTATCAAGAAGGAAAGGTTGATCAGCAATGTCAAGAATAAGTCAAGAAAAATGAGGATTGAGAAAAGGTCATCGGATCTGGCAATTAAGAGATCATTAGTAAGTTTTAAAAGAGCAATTTAAGTGAAAGGATAATGTCAGATTCCAGGTCGTAAGAGACTGAGAAAGGAATGAGAGGAAAAAAAGTGAAGGCACCTATTGTATAGATGGTATTTTTTTTTTTTACAGAGTTTAGCAAAATGGGTAAATGATATAAAAGTTTGCAGAGATGAAAAGATCAAGTTAAGGTTTATTCAGGATAGGGAAAATATGGACATGTTTGTAGGCAATAAGAAATGAGCCAGCAGACCAGAAGAGACTGAAAATAATTGATAGAGGATTAGGTAGATTGATAGAGGGGGCACTCTTTTGAAGCAGATGGGATGGAATGAGATCACTTGAGCAGACAGAGGTCTTACTCTTGGTGAGAATTAAAGCCACATCATTATGTGAGAAAAGAGTGGAGGAAAGAAGGCATATGAGTGATGTGTGATAAGGAAGAGGGGAGAAGAGGAAGCTCATGGTGAATGATCTGTTTTTTCTAAAAAAAAGAGGCAAAGTTCTCAGATAAGAGGATGAGGAGATGAGGAACCATAGGGAACTTTAAAGAGGGATAAAAATTTTTGGAAGAACTGCTGTGGAAAGTGGGATAGTGAGTTGATAAGAGAAAGAAAGTAGGATTACCTTACAGCAATGTGGACCCAGTTGAGATTGGGTAGCATAAATATGTGATGGACCCAGTCAGAATGATTGTGTGATTTTCTCCATCTCTATTTAGTAATATGTGTATAGGAGGCAAAGGTGGTGAATGGTGGGAATGAGCCAAGGCTGAGGTTTAGCAGAACACAATCAGCAAAAAGTTAAGGGGGTTAGGGACTCAGAGAGGACAGCATAGAATTGAATTGGTTCATCAAGGGATTAAAATGGGGAAAAGAAGAGAGAACGGCTAGTGTAGAGGGGATAATAAAAATGATGATGATGATAACAAAACCAAAAACTTTTGCATAGTGTTTCCTATGTGCCAGGCACTGTGCTAAGCACTTTACAGTTTTTCTCATTGATCCTCACAACAATTTGGGAGGTAGGTGCTATTATCATCCCCATTTTACAGATGAGAAAATTGACTTGCTCAGAATCAAACATCTAGTAAGTGTGAGACCAGATTGAAATCAGATCTTTCTGACTTCAGATGCAGTGCTCTACCCACTTCACCACCTAGCTGCCTCAGATAGAATTAGAGTCAACTGAGTGGAGATCATGATGCAGAAGAGTAGGGTTTGGTAAGGGGAGGCAGAAGGAGAGGTGAAAAGGCAATATATTGTATTGATTAGATGATTTCAGGATTCTTGAAGATGGAGGCTGTACATTTGTGGTTGATGGCAAGATCAAGGGTATGACCATCTTTGTGTGTGGCTGAGGTTGAGTGGAGGAATAGGCTATGGGAAGTGATTAGACTGAGTGTTTAAGGTTTTGAGGGAAAACCAATTCCTTATTCCCTTTCCCTTCAAACCATCTTTCCCCCAATGTCCCACCCTTTTGTCTTCTGGAATGCCTGTTCCATAGTCAACAAACTTGTTTTCATCTGAAGTCTTTTTCTTTCTTACTCCCTTTAACTTCTGGCACTCACTGAGTGCTGGGTCCCTCCCTGGCCATGCTTTCCAGCATGTGCTGCACTTTCACTGATGGCCCCCTTCCCAATTCACTGCTCTTGGTGAAGGAGTGAACTCCTTACTCTTTCACTGCTACTTCCAGATTCTACTACCTCATTCAATAATCCCACTTCCTTTGAGGTTCACAAAATCCACCTCTACCACCCAATCAAAATCTTGGTTGCTATAGTCCCAAACTCTAGCACACTCCACTTTCTTCCTAAATGAGGTCAGTACCTGACTCAAGGGAAAGATTGACTCTGTAGCGAAATTTCCAACTGAAGAGGTTTTGAATGCCATTAGTTTCCTCTCGTGTAGCAAAGCATCTGGTGGTGATTCTATTCCAGTTGAGATTTATAGGGCAGAAGGTCCACTGCTCATACGAAATCTGATTGAAAATTTCCAGGTCATATAGCAAGAGGAGGTTATCCCCTAGGAGTTCAAGGATGCCTCCAATGTCCATCTCTCTAAAGGAAAAAAGATTGTCCTGTGATAGTCATGGATGGGGTGGAGTGGGGAACCTCCCTTTTATTGACAGCAAGATTCTCACGAGAGTTCTCTTTAATAGACTGATCCTTCACCTGAAAAATGGTCATACACCTGAGAGCCAGTGTGACTTCAGAAAGGACTGAGGGATGGTCAATATGGTGTTTGCTGTGCAATGACTCCAGAAGGAATGCTTAGAGGAGCAGAATAGTGTGTACAAAAAGTTCATCAATCTGACCAAGGCTTTTGATGCTGTCAGTTGTGAGGACCTGTGGAAAATCATGGCAAAATTTGGTTGCCCAGAGAAGTTCATCAGTATTATATGTTGGTTTCATTGTGGCATACTTGCACAGGTTCTGGATAGATTATGCCTTTGTGCTTTCCTAGTCACTAATGGAGTGAAGCAGGGCTTCCAAATCCACTCTCTCAAGGCTAGATCTGTTATATTTTATCCTTTCAATGGTTCTCTAGAATCAGGGTTAAGGATGACTTTTTCCTCTGCCAATATTTCAAGTCCCAACTGGCTGTGTTGCCCCCATTTTAAGAGACTACTAACAAGCATCCTGGTTCCACTTCACATCTTGTTCCCATGATTTTTAGCATGGTGTTTTCAGCAATGTTATCAGATGCTTTCAATGAGGACAAAAAATGGCATCAAGATCAGCTACTACACTGATGGTAAACTAACTTGAAAAGGCTTCAAGCCAAAACTAAAGTGTAGGGAGTGTTGGTATGTGACATTTTGTTCACACAAGATTGTGCACTCAGTGCAGCCTCTGAGGCTGAGATGCAACAGAGTATTAATCCATTTTCTGCTGCTTGTACTACTTTTGGCCTCACAATTAACATGAAGCAAACATAGGTTCTCCACCAGCAAGCACCACACCATCCATATGTGGCTACAGAAAATGGGGAAATTTTGAATGCTGTGGAAAAGTTCTCTTACCTTGACAGTATACTTTCCAGGGATGTTGCTTTTTTGTCCTTTGTTCTTGAAGAAGATGATGACAACATGGAAGTGATGCCATTATTTGAAGTGAATTGGATTTAAGTGAGAGAGGGCTGTGCAAAGTCGCCAGACTTACTTTCTCCTCCAGGGCCGTCTAGGTCTAGTGGCCAGATATAGGTCAAGATAACTGGAGATGGTCCACAATGCAGTGGGGGACCCTGGTCTTTTTAAACTAAAGTCTTTAAACAGGTCTCAGTTTGAATACACATGGATGATGAAGTTGATGTACACATTGCCAGGAAAGTGAGGGAGAGAAGAGATGTTAGACACCCTACTTGACCTCACAAAGGCACCACAATCATGTTCATGATTTCTGAAATTCCCTTATATGATCACGATCTATTAGCATTCCATTTTTCCTTCTGCTGTCCAATATGAAATCATGCTCTTCAATCACACGATGACCTCTAGTCCCTCAGTTCTCTCCCAGGCTATCACTCTTGCCCTAAATATACCCTCCTCCTTTCCAATCTTGACCCCTTGGTGAACCAGTCCAACTTTACACCGTACTGTCCTCTTGAGTCACTTACTCCACTATAGTAATGTTCACTGTACCTGCTAAGCTTCAGTTTTAGATCATTCTCACCACTTGCTACCTTTATTCTTATGCACATGCTACTAAACAACAGAAGAAAAAACTGTCCTGACTGGATCCACTCCAAATTTACATTACATAATTTCAACTGAACCTTCATTGTTGGTAGACAGTTCTTTTACAATTCCCTAATTCATTATCCTACTCACCACATTGGCTCTTCTAAACCTTTTAATTCTTCTTCAAACTTACCATGACTCTCCTTCACATGTTCTTAGCTGAGAACCTTGCTTCATATTTTGTTGAGAAAAATGGAGGCATTGACCAAAGTTTCCCTTTCCCCCTTCCCCCTTTATGTACCATCATTCATGCCTTTTGCTCCTACTTCCTCCTTCACTTGATGTCACATGGTGAAGTGGCTGTTCTCCATGCAAAGATCAGTTTCTACATGCACAAGTGATCTTATCCCATCTCAAGCTGATTGTTTCCTCATTTATTCATACTCTCATGTTTGGTTTCCCTCATACTAGCTACTTCCCTATTGCAAAATGTCCATGTCTCCTTCACCCTCAAAAAACACTTAATCTATCCATCATTGCTACTCATATTTCTTATGCCTTTAATTTCTAAATTCATTGAAAAGGCCAGTTACAATAGGCACCACCATCTTCCCAGTCCGCTGGGCTCTAAACCTACATGCCATATTCAACTCCTCACTCTCTTACCACCCCAAATATCCAATCTGTTGCCTTAGTCCATCTCTTAAATACAATCCCCTTGTCTTTTCTGATATTCCAGCCACCCTGATGCAGGTCCTCAACATGCCTGGATGATTATAGTGGCCTCCTGATTGGTTTGTCTGCCAAAAATCTCTTCCCAGTCTAGTCCATCCTCCTCGAAGCTACCAAAGTGATTTTCCTAATGTGCAGGTCTGACTACATTCCCACCCTCCCAACCCTCCTTTCTCAATAAACTCCAATGGCTACCTACCACCTCCAGGATCAACTCTAAACACTTCTGTTTGACATTCAAAGTCCTTTATAACATAGGCCTCTCTAGCTTTCTTACACATTATACATCTCTTTCCCCTACCTTCCCCCATACTTGTGATTAAGTGATTAAGTGACACTGGCATCTCTTCTCTTCCTCAAATAAGCAATAAATACATCTTAGTTTACAGGAAATTTCTCTGGCTTTTCTGGATTCCTTCAAGTCTAAACTAAAATATCCCAGTCACTATGAATTCTAGTACCTTCCCTCAGTTGATTATTTCTTATTTATCCTGTATATAGCCTGTTTGTACATGGGGGTTTGAATGTTATCTTTCCTATTAGACTGCAAGCTCCTTGAGGGCAGTCTTTGACTTTTTTGCAACTCCAGTTTTTAGCAGTGTCTGGCACATAGTAGGTGTTTCATAAATGTTTATTGCATGACTGAATAAAATGCTGAAATGGCTAGTCTTGGTGTCCTCCTTAAAAGTAGGTTCTGTGAAACAGAAGATATTTCTGAGGTGTTCATGCCAGGGATGAAATGATCTTTCAGGCAGAAGTTTCTGATGCAGGGGAAGGTCCAGAGGTCTGGGTGCATGTATCAAATAAGGGTTCTGGAGAGTGTCTTCTGTGCAAAGTTGCTACAGTGGCAGAGAGGATATCTGTGGTGTGAATTTGTGGGCTGAAATGATCTTCGAGGAAGAAGAGACTTCTAAGGTCAGTGCAGACCAGAGAAGAAGAGATGGCTGACCTGGACGTCCTCCTTAAATGGAAATCTTGTGGGAAGCCCCCTAATCATAAGAATAGGCTCCAGAGGCAGAGGACACTTTCAGAGTTTATGTTCCAGAGCTGAAATGATCTTCCAGAATAAAGAGAGTTCTCGAGCATGGTGAAGAAAACTAGGAATACAGTATGAGGCAAGGAAGGGGGTGATGCCAGGATGATATATACGGACTTGGACATCTTCTGCATGAATCATAATTTAATCATTACATCCTGATGAGATCACCAAGAGGATACAGAAAAAAGAGAATCCAAAGTTTCAGACAGAACCTTGGGAGAAACCACTATTAATAGAGCATGGACCATAATCCAACAAATGAAACTTAAAGAAAGCATCAGTTGGAAAAAGGTAGAATCAGGATAGAGCAGCATCATAAAACCTCCTGGATAAAAGTATACCTAGGAGGAGATGAGTAATCAATAATGTCAAATGTTATAGAAAGGTCAAGACAGTTGAGAATTAAGGAAAAGCCATCAAATTTAGTAATTAACACATGATTGGTAACCTTGTAGAGAACATTTTCACTGGGATGGTAAAAACTAAAGCCAGGTTGCAAAAAGCTGAAAACTGAGTTTGAGGACAGGGAAATGAAAACAATGAGTATAGATGGATTTATTCTTTCTTCAGAGACTTCTAAAACTGATAGATTGATCACACAGTGATGAGTGACTGATGATTTAGAAATTGCTCATACGTCAGCAACAAGTTGTCTGTCTGTTGCATTATAATGATGGTTCTTGCTTTACATAAGTACACAATTCCATAGACCTCTATGTAAAGTGTTTTTACATAATGTGATTTTGCTCTTAGAGGTTGGGAAGTGAGGGAGGAAGGTAAGTAAGATGGGGAACACACCTATGGAGGAAGTGGGCTAGCACATGGTTCAAGGACACACAAAGGGCTGGGAACAGAGAAGTGAGAGATAGAAGAGGAACTTGTGGGGACCAGGGCTAGCCACATGGAGGACTGGATAGAACTAAAAGGAAGAAGATATGGGGGGTAGACATGTGGGGACTAGACATGAACACAAACAGAAGAGGATGGTCTATAGGCAGAAAACATGCAAGCGTTTGACCTTTGGGCAGGTGGGTAGAATGGGGCAAAGCTCTTCTTTCTCAGCTCTAGAGATCTCAAGACAAGACCTCCAATCCCACTATACAGCATCAGTAGTGTAATGGTGGTCTCTTCATGGCTCTGTTCTTCTGCTTTTACTTGCAGGTTTATTATCATTATTATCATTTCATATGGTGGGTAGTAGGCAGTGGAGAGTGGAATTGAGGGGCAGGAATAAAGAATAAGCATAGTACTCTATGGTAAAGTTAACATAAGTGTTCTGTAATGTGACTATCTTTCAGAATTCTTTACTAAAGTGAAATTTGCATAATATAAAGTTACATAAAAGTGGGAATTGTAATTTCATTTTTTTCTTTTTAAAAAAGTAATGCCTTGTTTTTATATCACATTTGATTTCTCTCCTTTCCAGAAACTTCTAAGAAAGAGCAAGAAATTAAAAAAAAATTCAGCAAAGTCAACTAATATATCAATCATATTTGACAGCATATGCTACATTACACACCTATGCTCCTCCCACATCTGTAATTAAGAGGCAATAAAGGGGAAGGAGGTGCATTTTTTCCAACTCTTTCACAGGACCAAGCCTGCTTATCACAATTACACATCATTCAGTTTCATATCACTTTTTTTCATTGACATCATAGTAAGTAGCTAGGTGGCGAAATGGATAGAGAGCAGGACTTGTAATCTTTAAGACTTGAATTCAAATCATGCCTCAGACTCTTACCAGCTGTGTGATGAGGGGCAAGCCACTTCCTCTCTGTTTCAGTTTCCTCATCTTTAAAACAGGGATAACAATAGCACCCACTTCACAAGATTGTTATAAAATCAAATGAGTTAACATATGTAAATATTCTGCAAATCTTAAAAGTACAATGCAAATGCTGTTATTATTATAAATCATTGTATATATTGTTACCTAGTTTTGTTTACTTCTCTTTAGGCAAGTTTATCTCTATTTCTTTCCACATTTCTTCAAATTCTTAATATTTGTCATTTCGTGTGGTACAATAATAATCATTATACTCAAATCAGTATGATTCTTTTAGTTATTCTTCAACCAGTGGGTATTAAATTTGTTTTTAGTTCTTTAAAAATGGTGGAGTATTTTGTTATACATGTAATAAAGAAAAATAGTTGAGTAAAACCAACTGGCATTGTGACATCATCTGAAAAATATATTCAATATTCCACACCTTAATTTCCCATCTCTCTACTGAGAAAAAGATGTTTTTTTCTGTTGTTCTTCAGGATCAAGATTAGTCATTGAAATTCATTCAAGTTTAGCTACCTTTTAGTTTAGTTTTACTTTAACATACCAATGACCATGAGGGTAGATGAAGCAGATGCTATGGAGTGCTTAGAGCTTGGTCAGACATCAACAATGCTAAGGTCATCCCAGGCATGACTTTTGTCTTGCCACTGAACTTCAATGACTCTAGAAGAGAAGAGGCTGACAAGTTTTTGTAATTGCCTCACTTAAATCAAGTCAAGACATTCCTATGATGTCATTGATCCTCTTTAAAAATGAAAGATAAACAATTTTATTGTAATTGTGTATATTGTTAATTTTGCTTTACTTCACTATTTAACCGATTTATGTTTTCCCATGTTCCCCTGAGTTCCTCAGTCATGACATAACTCACAGTAGTATTCCATTACATTCACTTACAACTATTTGCTCAGCTATTCCCTAATATGTAAGAATCCACTTTATTTCCAGTTTTTTTGAAATGTATTACGACTTTCGGGAAGGATATAACCTTTATTTCTTTTAAAAGATTATAGTGAGAAGTTTGAACTAAAGCCTCCATTTTTCAAAATTGTCTTTTTTTTAAAGCAGATTCAAAATAATGCTGTGGCCTTAAAGTTGTATTCAAGATAGGGATTATTGTTCTCCAAAATGGCTTTTATTGTATTTTAAGATTTCAGTAGTGGCTTTAATCATGAGGCTTTGGAATGAAATCTACTTTGAATCTGGTGCTCTTGCTTTTTCTTCCTTTTGGATCCTCTGAAAACAATTAGGAGCAAATTTAAAAGAGAAAATAAGGAAAGAAGTATTGCCTGAGTGCAGGTATGAAAAGAGGAGAGGCAGATACACGCTGTTTTTGTGATGTTGGGAATACATTTGGTTAAACTTTACTGGATCTAGGACTTACAAGACTTAAAATGGGTTTTTCTGGGACTTGTGCAGACCACTGCATTTTGCAATGAGGATTTTGCTCTGATGACTTTTGAAAAGGAAGGGTTAATACATCTGAAGACATAAGAATTTGCCAGTACACAGTGGCATGAATGGTGTGAATATTTTATCAAGAAGTTTGGCAACGAATAAGAAGCTGACACAAGTGATCTGTATGTTGAGTGATTTTTTTTTTTAAAGATTGAGAAGACTTACATGTTTGTAGAAAGAAAATGTCAGTGCATAGGCAAAGACGGAAAGACACACACACATACACACACACAAACTGAAGACATATAAACCAGAAGGGATGATTGATGGATTAAGAATAATGTCAGAGCTAGAAGTGGAATTAGTAGAGAAACAGATTTTAGATTGAAGTCATGAAAAACTAAAACACCTGTCCAGAATAGGAAGGGGTTGTTTGGGGGAGTTAATGGATTTGTAATCACTAAAGTTTTCAAGGAAAGGATGCAAGATCACTAGTTGGGGATTCTTAGGTCGAATATGAAATGAACTGTCTTCCAGCGTTCTTATAACTCTTGTCCAATGAACGATAAAATGGATAGAACTATACCTGAGGCTAAAAGCAAGAGAATGGGTCGTTTTCCCTTTGTTCTTTGTATCGCAAGAGCCTACTATAGCTTCTGGCCCATAATAAAAGCTCAGTTAATACTCGCTGAATTGGATTAAACACTATTTTTTAAAGATGAGAAACTGAGTCGTATGGGAAGTAAATGATCTTTCCAATTCTGGTGGCTGAGTTGAAGCCTCATGTCCTTTCAAGGCTGCTTCCCTGGATTCTTTTCCTTACAACACATGACTGAAGAGGTAGCCTTCTGTAAGACAGAAGGCGGCGTTGTTCAGTGGGAGACAAAAAAGGAATAAGAAAACTGACGAAGTGGCAGGGATGAGTATTCTGGTTGACCAGAGCGCCAAGAACACTCCAGCCAGTCTATGTGAGGGGCGAAGAGAGGCTGAAAGGAGGGGCTTAAAAACAGTCAAAATGAACCCATCTGATAAGCGGAAACCTATCCTAGCTCCAGGGAATGCATCCCCTGGGAGAATATCAAAGTAATACTGAAAAGGAAGGCGCAGAAACCAAAGCGGAAGCGGCTTTGAGACCCGGAACCGTTTCTAACTACAAAGCCTCCTTGAGAATTTTCTGAGATTATCAATTGATCCGGAAGGAGAGGAAGCGGAAATAATTGACGATTGGCTGAACATGGAAGGGCGGGGCTAAAAAGCCATCCAGTCGCCATCACTTCCGGACATGACGATTCCGGAAGTAGCTGGCCCATCTTTGTTCTGGCTTGTTCCATGGGTGGGCGTGGTCGAGAGGGCCGGGCCACCTAATCACCACCTCCCCCACTACCCTCAGAGTCCTGCCCCTCCCTTCCGGTCACAATAGAGCGGTCGCCCCCTGCTGCTCCTATCGTGTGACCCGCTCTACTGCGGCTGGTGCGCGGAAGCCCCACCCCGCTGCTTCCCCAGCCAACTCCTACATCCGGGGCTTACGCCAGAGCCCCACCCTCCTGGAGCTTTCATCCCTCTTAGTGCGGGCTTGGGCGGGGTTTCATACGCTTCACGTCCACTTCCCGGGGGCACTGACCGAGGTCGCCCTGGCGGGTCCCTCGCTCTAGGGCTCGGAAACTGGCCCCCCCTTCCGGGCTGCGGCGGTTTCCGCCCTTGTTCTCGGCCCCCGTGCCGAATCCCCGGGAGCTCGCGCTCCGTCTGGTCTCGGCGTCCCCTTCCCGGGTCTCCGCCTTTCGCCCCTTCCACACCCCTAGCATGTCCAACGTGCCGAGGGTCGTCCTGAAACCCCCCGAGGACGTTTCAGGCAGCACCGCCCCACCATGGTAAGTACCCGGCTCCTCGCCTCCCCGCCCGTCCTCGGGCCTGGGCCGCGGCCCTTCTCCGGGGCGTCCCGTCCGCCCCGCCGTCCCCCGCCCTCGCGGGACCGTCGTCTCCGAGGAGCTCCGAGAGGACGGCCAACATGGTCGATGGCGCTAAGTGGCGGCGCGCGTGTCTGGCGCGGGCTTCTCGAAGATCCGACAGGAGCAGTGGCAGGAGCCCCAGCCTGAGAGCGCGCAAACCTCGGAGCCTTCGTGAGTCCGCGGCCGCCGAGGGCTTCGGGTCCCCGCGGGGAAGGACGCGAGCGCAGCCAGGCCGGCTTCCACTCGGAGCCGGGGATCGGGAGGAGAAGAAGGAGCCGGCCCGAGGGGGCCGGGCCGCCGCAGGCCGCCTAGCGAGAGCCCGCCCCCGGCAGGCATGCTAATAAGGGGGAGGGCTTGACCGTAGTCTGGGTTTGGTGAGTGGAGATTGGAGAAGGTGCTCTCGAGCCCGGGCGGCTTAGGCCAATCAGGAGGGGGGATTCGGAGGCCCTGACACCCGGTGGCCCGAGCCCTGTCCGCGGGCCTTTGGGTGCCCGGCCCTAGAGGACCCGAAGAAGAGAAGGCGGAGTGTGAGGGCGGAAGGAGTGGAGGCGTTGGGGCCGCCCAGATGAGAGGAGAGGTCCGGAGGTGGAAGCCTCGCTGGACTCTTTTCTGGTTAGACCCTCCCCTCCCGCGCCCATTGTTCTGTTTTGGGGAGCATTGTGTGAAGACACTTTTTTCCCCCTAAGTGATCCTTTTCATCAGCTCCACCACACAGTTTACTTAGCGTGTAAGGTAAGTTGTCACCCGATCTAAAGCAGCAGCCTGATTGTGAGCCAGGAACTATTAGTAGAGTTGGCTAAAATTTCTGTGTGGTGCCATAGAAAAGGTGTCAACAGCCACCAATGGGAGAAAGGAAAAATATTTGTTAAGCTCTAGGGCCTTTGCAGACATTTCGTTTGATCCCTTACAGCACCTCTGGAGGTAGGTCCTGTGATGACCCCCATTTTACAGTTTAGGAAATTGAGGCAGACAGGTTCACCCAGTTAGTGTTTGGGACTAGGTTTGAATTCAGGTGTTTCCAACCCCGACCAGGGCCTTGTACGCTGTACTACCTAGTTCCATCAGCTGAGAAAACTTCTGAAGACGCATCACTCCAGAAAGATGACACAAAAGTGATTCAAACCAAAAAAGCCAAGCTGCCCAGTGTTGAAATGGTAGAAGATGACTCATACCTTGTAGGGAACTGGAATGGAAGACATTGGCGCCCCTCTTTGCCTCCAAGGATAGACTGATGGCGGAAGGAAGAATGCTACTGATCATGCTCTTGGTCCTACACCGTCTGCCCCTCAAGGATACTGTGGTTAAAGGAAGAGAACCCTCCTCTGGATATGGTGAGAGGGTGGCCAGGAGTTGGACCTTGTCTTATGGTGTGACCTTGGGAGGGAGAGAATTAGCATTTACGTAGTACCTGCTTTGTCTAAAGTAGGTGTTATTATCGACCCTATTTTGCAGTTCAGAAAACAGACAAACAAGTTTAAGTGACTTGTCCAGGGTCACAAGTGTCTGAGGCCAGATTCCAGGGCCCAGACTCTGCGCATTCTGGCGCCCCCTAGCTGCCTTCTAGCATAATGCTTTTCATTTGCATATTTTCTGAATGAATGCTCTTATATCTATACCTTTTAAGCAAATGAGAGAATAGGAAATGAGAAATATTGATTAAGTGCCACATTAAAGAGAGAACAAATTTTTTATGAAGAATAAGGACTACTTTTTTGTATCTGCCTAAAAAGTACTCTTTTAAAAGTGGAATGTGTTCCTTTACTGTTTTTTTTTAATTATATTGCACAATAGATGTTTTTAGACTTCTTTTTTGTTAATGGTATGATAGAGGAACGAATTTAATTTGTTGACCCATTTTAATTGTTCCATTTTTTTTGTTTTGTTAAATGTATTTAGGATTTATTAAAAAAAAAAAGCATTTTGCCAAATTACAGGTTTTCTTGTATGTATCTATCTGTTTTTGACTTTTCCATTTTACTCTTTCACCTCTCCAGTATTTTCTTTGCCATGAGGATTTGGGGCTTTGTTTTTATTTCTAAGTTTTTCTGTTCCTCATCCAGATGACTGTCATGCTAGGTTATGTTATGAAGCTTAGACTAAGACTAGACTTTGGAGACATGATCTGACATCATTTTGGAACTATTTGTCTTTTATTTTGAGTAGCTTTAGCAAGCTCTTAACTATTGATTCTATTTTGTAATAGTTATGGTAAGAAAGGAAGATAAATCACATATCCAAGTAAAATTTATTAAGTTACATGTCTGTCTCTTTTTATAATTGTTAGCCTTTTCATGGATTATTGATTGATTGATTGATTCCCACTTACTAGTTAAAATAAAAAAATGAGATCAGTGATTTTGACCTAATATTACAAATCCAGGTTTCCTAACTGGATTATGAGACTGTCCATCTTAGTACTATTTTTTGGTTGAAATGAGGTGTTAACCAATGTTAGCTAGGCTTGCTTAGCTTGTGTATACATTTGGAAAGTGTTAGGACAAAGCTAAATAATTTAACTTTTTAAAGTATATTTGGAATAAATTAAGTGTAGCCTTTTTTAAAAGTGAAAACTTTTATTAAAAAGAGTGAATTAAAGGCTTTGGGATTCATACTGAATGAATTTTCATCTATTGATGCTTCTGGCTGCTGTCAGTATAAGACACCATGTGACACACACATGATAATTTTGAGAGCAACTAGTCTGTATTTTAAGTCTTTTTTGGTCTTTGTTTTTTAAAGTGTATTTTAAAAGTGTTAAAAGGCTTCATTCTCTTCTCTGAGATTGAGTCCTCATATGTGAAATTAGGAGAGATTGGAATAAATGATCTCTAAGTTCCATTCTACTTCCATAAACTTGAGGTTTGTGCTTATTTGAGGAGTATATATATTTGATTCCATTTATCACATATCTTAGTGTTCTGTGTTTTACTTTCATTTTCAAGATTCTTCTTAGCCCATCTTCAAGAAGTCAAAGTTCATTTTTTATTCTAGCTAGTGGGGTAAGTAAATGTTTACATGCTGAGTGGCAGAAACTGTTTTGCACCTCTGCAAGGAACACTGAAATGGAGAGGAAAATGAACATTGACTTTTTGCAGTGATTGAAACAAAAAACTATCACAATTAAGGAGATTTGTGCCTTTTAGAAGACATATTCTGTGATATATTTGGAGCTCCAAAAGTATGTACAGCTTGAATTTCAACACTGTCATTTAAAACAAATGTTTATTGAAGAAATTGTATATGGTATTAATAGCTTCTATACAAATAATAACAAATTTAGTTTCTGTACTATATGGGGCTTCCAGTATTATGGATAGTAGCAACAGACACTTAGGTAAGACTAGCAAATAAAACCTTTAAGCCAATATATAAATATATATTTTTTAATTTTAAAGTCATCAGTAAGACATTATAGGAATCCCCAAAGCAATGCCACGGATAACATAGTTCTAATGGTTCTCTGAAAGTGCTACTATGAAAGTATTCAGTTGAACCATCATTATTGACTTTCAACTCTGTCAGGTCCTGGGGCCCACTGCAAAAGAATTAAAAGTTACAGTCTGTGCTGTCCAGGGGGTTATATTGGGGTCACAGTGGTCACAAGAGGCTGCAATGAAACGACTGGAAAAAAGACAAGTTGAGTAACATCCAGCCATCATGTGACCTATGACATTCTTCTCAGTTTTAAGAATTAATTCTTTGATTTTTCTGTGAATTGGATAGACAGTTTTAGGTGTACTCTGAGATCGTTGGGGATGGCATCTTATATTGCCTTGAAGATAAAACAAGCTCTTACATATCTTTTAGAGCTTGAAGGGTCTTCATCTAGTCTAACCTACTCATCTTACAGATAAGGACACTGAGGCACAAAGGTTAAATGGCTTGCCTATGGTCACACTATTTTGATTCTAGTTTACCTTTCTAGGCCTATTTCACAACATTATTTTTCTGTTCCAGCTAATCTAGTCCACTTGTTCCAAAAACAGCATTCCATGTCCCACTTCAGAGTTTTTGTATTAACTCTTCCCCCATGCCTATATTGCATTCCTTTCTCATTTCTGCTTCTTAGGCGTTAGAGTTTCCTTCGGGGCCAGTCTCCTCTGAGAAGTCTTTCTTGATGTTTCCTGTCGTTCAGCAGGAACTATCATTTTGTTTTAGTGTCTCTAGCAACCAGCACATTGCCTTATACCTGAATAAGATAGTGTTGAAAGCACTGAATGTTGTCCCCAGGACCTTATGGGCTGCAATATCACTGCATAAAGAAAAGAGTGGTATCTTTGGAGTAACATTTTTGGTATAATGGAAAGATTACTGGCCTAGAAAAAAGGAAACTTGAGTTTGAACTATATGACTTTGGCAATTTGATGAATGTTTTTTGCCTCTCTGTCATTACTTAAAATGCCCAGCCTTAGACTTGCTGATTTGTAAGATATCCTCCTTTAGTGGATTAAACATTGAAGGAGTTAAGATCTACAGGTGTTTGGAACCACTGAGGCAAATAGAAAAAGAATATATGCTGAGGTAAGAGAACCAGGATTGTGTAGTATATTTGAAGCATGGGAGATGCCAAGCAATAGAAGTGGTTACTGGTATCAAAATGTAGCCATGACCCAGTAAAAAGAGCGGAGAAAAGGCTTGGGATGTAATCATAGCATGTTGTTGGGGTCCTTTTGAGGTTGGAGGATCAGTAGAATTGCTAGAAAAGAAGCAAATTGCAGAAGGGAATAGAAAAGCAATGAAAGTATCGGACAGAAATCATTCTTTTTAGAAGCCAGTCTTCTTTAATGCCAGTCTTTGTAGTGGCCCATTTTCATTGCTGACTGCTCCCAAAGTGGGTAGAGTGCTGCTGGAAGAAGGCAGTATAGACCCAACCCTTGCTTTATGAAAGTACTGGTGTAGAACCTAGGAATATGAAATGGCATAAAATGGAATTCTTACTCTCAAGGGGTTTACTGTTTAATGGTAGAGTGAGAATATACAGATAAAAATATAGATATAATAAATTATTTTCAAGAAAATTCACTTCTCTCCTGTCTCCCCCATCTTTGAGAGAAAAAGAAAAAATGAGCCCTGTTACATGGATAGTTAAGCAAAACAAATTCCTGCATTGGACATATCCAAAAATGTATATTTCAATCTGTACTCTTAGTCTCTCACCTCTTTATCAGGAGGTGAGTAACATACCATGATTTATCTGGAAGTATAGTTGGTTATGGTGTTGATTGAGGTTCTTAAATACTTACTTGCTTTGTGAATTTGGACAGGTCATTTAACCTCAGTTTCCTAACTTGTAAAATGGAGATAATAATAATAATAATAATGCCTATCTCCCAGAATTGTTTTGAGAATCATTCCTGGCACATAATAGGCACTTGATGTTTGTTTCCTTTATTCTTTTCTTTCAAAGTTGTTTGTCTTTACTAAATTGTTCTTTTGGTTCTACTCGCTTCATTTTGCATCAGTCTTCCCAGGTTTCTCTGAATCCATCCCTGTTATATCTTACACTTGTGAAATGGACCACAGAATTATTTTTAATTTGCATTTCTCTAATAGTGATTTAGAGCATTTTCTATGGCTATTGATAGCTTAGATTTCTTCTTCTGAGAACTGTCTTTTTAGATCCTTTTATTGATTAGGGAATGGCTCTTATATAAGTATGAATCAGATCCCTTTGTATTTTAGAAATTAGACCTTTATCAAGGAAATTTGCTGCAAAACCCTCTTCCCCACCATAAACTGGTTGTCTTATAATTATAGCTTCATTGGTTTTATTTGTGCAAGAACTTGTTAATTTTATCTAATTGAAATTGTCCATTTTACCTCATTTGAACCTCGTTTGGTTATGAATTCTTCCCTTATCCATAGGGCAGACAGGTAATTTCTTCCTTTCTCCTCTGATTTGTTTATGATGTTATCTTTTATGTCTTAAGTCATATATGCATTTAGAACTTACCTTGAGAGGTAGAATGTGAGATGTTGGTCTTATACCTAGTTTCTGATAAACTACTTTCCAGTTTTCCCAACAGTTTCTGGCAAATAGTGAGTCCTTGCCCCAGTGGCTGGGATCTTTTTTATTGACACTAGGCTGTTGTGCTTCTCTCTTCATCGTACATCTAATCTGTTTCACTTGTTAGCCCTTCTGTTTCTTAAGCAGTACCAAGATTACTTCTCTTTAGTCTAGTTAGATGTCTGGTAGTATAAAGAAAAGAGATAAAATATTGGAATGTGACATATTCTAAGATTTCTGTTCTTGGGTCGGCCATTAAGTTCTAAAGGAGTTGAGAGGAGGGATTGAGAAGTATTCTAGGTAATTCTGACCTGATCTGGGAATCAGGTTTGGCCAGAGCAGGTGATTCATATTAGAGAAATCATAATCGTTGGGATAGAGATGCGATTGGAAAGGGAGTTGGGGACTAGATTGTGGAAGGCCTTAAATGCTAAAGTAAGGACTTTAAAATGATGCTTCAAGCTGATTCATCTGTCAGTAGTATGTTAGGTAGTTTGGTAGGTTTGAAGGCGAGCCCTGGGGGTTAGAGGCTCATTAACACATTACTATAGTATCCCAGTTACAAAGGTGCTTTCTGTGGCATGGATACTGTCTACCTTGTCAGGTCTTTTGCAACTTTCAAGTGGTTGTTTGTTTGCTTTTTTTTTTTTAAGTTGAACAGTATGTACTGACTTTTCTATTGATCAAACAGTATTTATTAGAGGATTATTAATCAATGTATATTTATTAAGTGCCTTCTATTTGCTAGGCACTGCTAAGTGTTGGGCATACGCAAAGAGGCAAGCCCTCAAGGAGCTTATAATCTAATGAGGGAGTCAACATGCAGACAAATATATTGAAATCATGCTATGTACCAGAGTAATAGGAAATAATAATAAGAGAAAACACTGGAGTCAAGAGAGGTTAGATAAGGCTTCTTGTAGAGGGTAGAATTTTAGTGAAGACTTAAAAGAAGCTAGGAAGGTCAATAGTCACAGCGGAGCAGGGAGAGTGTTCCTGGGGGACAGCAAGAGAAAATACCTGGAGCCAGGGGATGGAGTTTCTTGTTTTGGAACAGCCAGGAGACCATGTCACTGGATCAAAGAGTATATGTCAGGGAGTGAGGTGTAAGAAAACAAGAAAGGGAAGAGTGGACTAGGGTATGAAGGGCTTTGAATGCCAAACAGAGCATTTGGTATTTGTTCCTGGAAGCAATTTGAAGCCCCTGGATTTATTGAGGAGGAGTTGAGATGGTTTGACCTGTGCATTGGAAGATCATTTTAGTGGTCTAATGGAGATTGAATTGGAGTGGGGAGACACTTTAGGGAGGCAGATACCCCCTCTTCCCCCAAGGAGGCTATTGAAATAGTACAGATGAGAGGTGTTAAGGGCCTGCACCAGGGTGGGGCAATGTCAGAGGAGAGAAAGGTTTGAATTCAAGAGATGTTGCAGAGGTAAAATTGATAGTCCTTGGCATTATCTTGGATATGTGGGGGGTGAAAGATAGTGAGGAATCCAGGATGACTCCTTATGTGCCAGATACTGTATTAAGATATGGAATTATAAGCAAAAATGAAACAATTGTAATTCTTAAATAATTTATATTTTTTTGTGAAAAAGAACATGGGATATGTATTTGTGTGTTTGTGTAAACATACAAATGTATTTATAAAATAAACACAAATTAATTTTTCGGGGAGAAGAAAGGTACTAATTGGATTGATGATGGAAGACTTCATATAGAAAGTGGTATTTGAGTTGCTTTAATTTGCAATTTCTGATTATGAGTGATTTAGAACATTTTTTTCACAGTTATTAGTAGTTGGAAATTTTCCTTTGAGAGCTACCTCTTCATGTATGTATTGTATCTACCAAAGAATAGCTCTTGTTCTTATAAATTTATATCAGATGCACACACACACACACACACACACACACACACCACACACAATATGTCAGGTTCATCTGAGAAATTTGCTGCAAATTTCCTTTTAGTTGTAGCTGCATTGGTTTTATTGGTGCAAAATTTAAAATTTTATGCTGTCAAAATTGTCCATTTTTCTTCCTTGATCTTCTCCATCCCATATTTGGTCTTGAACTTTTCACTGTTCATAGTTGCAAAAAAGTATTACCACCCTTACTCTTCTAATTTGTTTATGATTATTCACTGGGAACTTATCATTGTATATAGTATGAGGTGTCTGTCTAAGCATTTGTTGCCAAACTGATTTCCAGTTTTCTTAGTAGTTTTTGTTTAATAGCGAAGCCTTACCCAAGTAGCTGGGGGTCTTTGTTTTAATCAAACACTGGCATACCATGCTCATTTGCTTCTGTTCATTCTTTGATCTCTTCTTTTGGTCAGCATCAAATATTTATTCTGATTACTGCTTTGTAGTATAATTTCAGATCTAATATAGCTAGGCTCTCTTCCTTTTGACTTTTTTTTATTATTTCCCTAGTATTTTTTTGTGGTTTCTCTTCAGCTGCAAATGGATGAAGACATGATCTTTTGTGGAATATTGCTTGCAAACTTGTCACCTATTAAGGTCATAAAAAATTTTTTTTCCCCACCTCTGGTATTTTCCCTTCCAAAATATACTCGGTGAATTAAATCCTCAATGCCTTGACGTTTGTCACCTCAACTGTACATCTCCATTTTCTACACTGCTTTTATCTAGCTTCTTTTCTCCTCTTGGTTCTTTTTAGTGGTATTTCTACCTCCTACAATCACATACAGGACTGTGATGTTAGAGTACCAATGTGATGGTTCTATTTTCCTTGATGGTGAAAAGAATTTGCTATAAAAATTTTTGAAGATATTTCCATCATTTTGAAATTTATTTTCTCCTTGCAGTTTCATTCTTAAGTACCTTTCAGATGATTTTACATACTTGTCACACTTTTAAAAACTGGTTTTACTCTTCACTGCTTCTCTGATTTATGAGGTAGCATTGCTCAGAACCTTTGATTATACTTCTTCATAAAATTTTTTTTTCACATTAGCTTAAATTCTACTTTCATGTTGCCCTGGCATATATTTCCCTATATAAGTCAAGTACTTCCCATCTTAGACACTTTTAAAATTTTTGGTTTCCTTGTAATGACAATTTATGTTTCTTGAACTTATGTTATTATTATAATTGGTGTCTTTTGTTGCTCCCAGTTGTATCCCTCCCCCTCTTTTTTATGTTCTCACTGACTTCAAATATAGTCAGCAAGCATTTACTAAGCATTTACTTTGGGTTAGGTACTGTCCTAAGTGCTGGGAATACAAATAGAGAGATCATCCCTTCTCTTAAGGAGCTTATGTTCAAATAAGGGACAGATAATGCAGTAAAAGCTGAAAAATGGTGGTGGGAGAGATACACAGCCAGGGATTTGGTACACAAGATACAGAGCTGGGAGTAGAGTGAGGACAGGAGTAAAGACATGACTGACCTGGTGCTTTCTTTAAAATGGAGGTTCTAGGAGGAACTAGCCAATTAGGGAGGGGCAAAGTGAGACGTCTATGAGTGGAGTGAACCTCCAGGGTGAGGTGGCTTCTGTGGCATGGTAAAGATAGTCTTGTAAGTCCAGAGTGGACCTTGGAGAAGAATCAAGATAAGTCTGACTTGGACATTTTCCTTGTATACTACATCTTTTTTTTTTATTCTTACAATTTTGTACAGATTTTGATTCTAACAAATTGGTATTTTGAATGTATAAACAGCTGATCAAGAAATGACTCAATCATCAATGAGTCATTTCCCACATATTAAAAGACAGTTTCATTTTTTATGATGTTATTCAGACATGTCTAACAAATAGGTCTTTTCTTAAAGAAAATATTCATTATGTATAGCTGTTAGCTTTCAAGGTAGCCTACAGATCTGTCCTCTTTCATTCATTTTTCCTGATTTATATTTTCCAAAATATTTTTCACCATCCTCAGCTATTTCTACTTTTGTTCTGAAGTCACTGAGAAACATAGTTTTTTGAGTTTGGGGAGCCAAAGATTTTTGGATTAGTCACTAAGCATTTATTTAACACTTATAATATGCCAGGCACTCTGCAAATTGCTGGGTATACAAATAAAATTAAAAAATAAAAAACACTGTCGCTGCCATAAAGGAGTATACATTCTACTGAAAGAGATAACATACATAAAAGAGCTGATGATGGTATTCTGAAAAAGACCTGGCATTAGCAATTGCAGGAGGTGTTGGGGAAGGGGCTGGACAGGTTTCCTGCAGAAAGTAAGATTTGAACTGAAATCATGTGGTGAAGGTGAGTGATGAAAGCACTCCAAATGTGGAGACTACCAATGCAAAATCAGTGCTTTTTATAGTGCCTAGCACAGGGGTGGGGAATCTGCAAACTCAAGGCCACATGTGGCCCTCTAGGTCCTTAAGTGTGGCCCTTCAACTTAATGCAGACTTCACAGAACAAATTCCCTTAATAGAAAGATTTGTTCTGTAAAGCTTGGACTCAGTCAGAAGGCTGCACCCAAGGACCTAGAAGGCCACATATGGCCTTGAGGCTGCAGTTTACCACCCCTGGCCTACCACCTAGCAGATGCTTAATAAATGCTTGTTGTCTTAATAAATGCTCCATCTGACTGGAGGTGGGAGGTGTAGTGGTATATGTGAAGATCTATAAATGGGCCATTTTAGTATTTGGAAGGGAGTAATGTGTAAGAAGAGTGAAAAGGTAGTTAAGTACTGAGTTCTAAAGAATTTTAAATGCCAAATAGAAGTGTTTATATTTGATCCTGGTGGTAATAGGGAGCCACTGGAACTCATTGAATAGGGGAGTGACGTGGCTAGACCTCTGTTTTATAAAAATTACCTTGATAGCTAGGTAGAAGGTAGATTGAAGTTCAAAGAGACTTGAGGTAAGGAAACCAGTTAGAAGGCTGTTACCATGGTCCATGTGAGAGGTGGTGAGGGCCTGCCCTAGAGTTGTGATTATTTGAGTTCAGAGAAGAAAATATATACAAAAGGTTTTATGAAGGTAGTCAGGTGGAAACTTTGTCTAAATGAAGGTCAGAAGATAGAAGGAGTGAAAAAGAATGAATTTTAAGATGAAAGAATATTGTCATTTATGGAGCATTCATTTCAGAGGGCACAGTGGGAGGAAGATACAGGCAGACCTGGAGTTTTAGGACATTGAAGGGAGTAGAATTGGGTAGATGTGAGGGAATATCAAGTCCAGAATGTGGAGAGCGGTTTAAGATCACTGGGGTGAAGTAGTTATAAGGAAGTGAGAGTGTGATGACTACTGAGCAGTCAGTTCCAGGCAGAGTATCATGGTTGGAGAGAAGTTCAGTGAAGATAAAAGATTAGACTGTTCAAGGATCTCCCCTGAGGTTCAGTCTCTTGGCAGATGGAGATGTTGTATCTTGGGTGACCTAAGGAAGGCCAACTCACTGCAGAGAATATGTACATGGAGGTTTGTAATGGTCAGAAGGCCAGGGTACCCTGCTTGTCCTGGAAAAGGCCCTGGGAACAGAAGAAGGGAGAAGAGTTGATTATATAGCAGTCTAGCACTGGAGAAAGTCTTGTGTCAGGCCTTACCTGGAATGGGAAATGAGTAGTGATTTACTATTCCTGGGGCAGAAGGCCAGGGAAGCCAGCAGGGTTTTTCGGATAAAGGAACTTCTTCCAATATAGATCAGCATCTTGAGTTGAGCACTGAGAGGTTGTGACTTACTCAGAGCATGTAGTATGTGTCAGAGGAAGGCCTTGGGCCTATGTAGTCCTGACTCTCCATTCTGCCTCTTTATCTTAACTTCATTTGAAGGGTCTTATTGATTTCTGTATCTCTTCATCTATTGCAATGGATGCATAAGTTCAAATCACCTACTTTTCACCGCCTATCTCTTTTTTGGGGAGGGGGTAAGGTAGTTGGGGTTAAGTGACTTGTCCAAGGACACACAGCCAGTGTCAAGTGTGTGAGGCTAGATTTGAACTCAGGTCCTCCTGACTCCAAGGCAGGTGCTCTATTCAGTGCACCACCCAGCTGCCTCACCCTTCCTTATAACAGAAGTTCTTATTTCCTACTTAAATTAAAAACAAAACAAAACAAAACAAAAAAGCTGAAATTTTCTGTCAGGCGCCCTGCAGAACTTTTCACTCCCTTCTCTCTTCCTTTGTTCCAGCCTTGAAAAAAGAAGTAGACTTTACAACTAAGGCCAAATCCCAGTATGAACTTGATCCAGTTACCTCCTATGTCCTTCCAGAACTTGCCCTTTCAGTCATTTGTCCACTGGTTCCATTTTTACCATCTACGTACATGACTAGATCTCCCTTAGCCATTAATGGAAAACAGAATCCAAAACTTTCACTTGACTGTTCCATTCTTTCAAGCTGTTGAACTGTTGACTACTGTCTTCTAGATATTCTTCCTCCCAGGGTTTTTGTGATGCTATACTGTTTTGTTTCTGTTACAGATCTGATTGCTTCTTCTCAGTCTCCTTTTGCTGAATCCATGTCCCTTCTCCTTTGCATAGTTCTGTACTGGGCTATCTTTTTTCCCCTCTCTCTTCACTCTGTTGGTTCTCCTGTGTTGACTTATTGATCCTTCTCAGTCTCCTTTGCTGAATCATTATTCATATCATCTCTACACCCCCAAAAGTGAACACATTTCATGTCTCTTTCCTGAACGTTCTTTTAACTCTCTTTGTACTCTTTTGCTTGGCGACCTCATCCTTTTCCATTAAGAATCATGTCCCAAATCTGTATATCCAGCCCCAGTTTATCTCCTGAGTACCAGGCTCATACTATCCAAGCTTTTTGCTCTAGTTGTTCCATAGCTATCTCAAAGTCAGCTTGTCCAAAGCAGAATTCATATTTCCCTCTTCCACTCCTCCCTCGACACCAGTCCACCCATCTTCCAAACTTCCCTTTTTCTGGTGAGGATACTGCGATCTTTCTATTCTCTCAGGTTTGTAACCTTGTAACCATGTGGTAGATCTTCAAGCAAAAGCTGGGTAATAACTTCCTCGTAATTTTTAGAGGAGATTTTTTTTTTTTAGAGTAGATGCCTTACAAGGGTCTTTCTTTGCTCCAAGTATAATAAGTCTAATTCTTCCTCTACATGATAGCCTTCATCTACTTGAAGACTACTGTCTTGACTCCCCATAGTATTTTCATTTTAAACATCCCCAGTATTTTTGGCTGGATGTTCAGATAACATGATCTGTCTTCTCACTGTCCTGGTCACCTCCCTCTGGAAATGCTCCAGTTTGTCCATGCCATTCCTAAAGTGTGGCACCTGTAACTGAACACAGCACGTATTTGGTCTCATTAGGGAAGAGTGTGATGGGGTCTACCAACTTCCTTCTGCCAGATACTAACCTATTATTAAAAGCACCTAAGATTGTCTAAGGAAGTAAAGCTAATCCGATGTGACCTGTTCTAATAGTCATACCAGTTTTATCATCCTCTCTCTGTGAATGTTTTTAGTTGACTGGTAATTTGGACAGGATTTAGAGATGTGAGTTGGATTGCGTGATTAGGTGAATTTGGTACTGGTTGAATAACTGGACCCAAAAAATCAAATGAAGGAATTTGGATGTGATGACCTCTCCAGTCCATGCTAGTGCTCAGATCTATGATTCAGTGATCCTATAGGTTTATGTCTTCACTGACTTCAATGAAAGGAATAGATAATACAGCTATTATTTTGGATGATCTAGTTAGCATCCAAGGACATCTAGAATGGTGAAATAAATCTAATAAAGTGAAGTTCAATGCATTTAAATGCAAAATGGTATTCCTGAGTTTAAAGCTGTCTTACTAATATTTTTCAAAACTCCAGGAAAACATTTATTGACCCTTATTAGTAGGTATACTCTTGTCACTCATCAACTACCAAATACAAATTACTTAAATGGAAGTTTGGAAATCCTAGCCTCATTCTCCAATCAGAGAGTCAGAGGATGGGTATGAGTCCCAAGGCTGATGAAATCTTGTAAGCTTGATGAGGTTATCCCAATAATGGAATTGGAGCATGGTGGAGCATAGCAGGTGAGAAAGGAGGAGATGTTTGAACTGAACTCTCTCCTTAAATGGAGGTTTGGAGCTTTTCAGTGGAGAAGTAAGGAGGGAATATAGTCCATTTATGCACTTCAATCCGGGCAAAGGTATGAAGTTGTGATATGAGAAATGTTGAGGAAGGCAAGTAGGCCAGCAAAGTATAAGGTATTGTATGTAAAGCCTGGAAGAGTGTAAAATGAGGGAGTTGGATTTGCTGGCCTCTCAGGTCCCTTCTAATGTTCATGACTCTCTGATCTTGTGAGTCTTCAGTGAATTAGATGTGGATGATCCTTTGTGGTATAGATGGTATTGTGACTGGATCCAGATTGTGAAGGGCTTTAAAAGTTGAGCAATGAAATTTGTAATAGTAAGTAGTAAAAAGGGCAATCTATCCTTAATGTTCATCTTTCTATTTAATTATATCCTGCCTCACATTGTTGCTCAGTTCTTTAATGTGTTGATTCTGGAATGTCTTTGTATCTTCCTGAACGTTTGTCCTAGTTCTTTAGATAGAAAATCCTTCTTTAATATTTTAGAGATTTGTCATTTCATTGGTGTAGATGTGACTTCTACTGATGCTAATTATAACCCTTTTAGATGAACTTTCAGAGTTTTTGTAACTAAATAAATTGATCACCCTGTGGCTTCTTTTTATACCTAGCTAGGCTGGTCTTAAAACAATAAACACACAGTCCATCTGTGGTCTCATTATGAAGCCTTTTCAGCTGGATAGGACCTGCCAGGGATTGATAGTCCACTGGCAGTTTTTTCAAGAACCAACAGCCACTTCCAGACTATAAGAAGGAATCAGAAAGGGACTTCATTGGAGGTTACACAAAATAGGTGGCTTGTCACTGAATAGCAGAACTTGAGAGTTGGAAGAAACCATAGCAGTCATCCCATACCTTAAAGTAATCCACTCTATAACATACACAACTTGGTCATCTAGTCTCCCTTCCAAGCCATTCCGGTTCTGACAACTCAAGAGTTTTAGAAAGTTTTCCAGACATCTAGCCCAAATTTGCTTCTTTGCAACTTTTACCTATTGCTCCAGGTTCAGACAAGCCAAACAAGACTAGTCAGTTTCTTCACATGACAGACTTTCAAATACAACTTTTTGAAGACAGCTTTAGTGTATCTCCAGAGTCTTTACTTCTAAATTCCTTCAGCTAATCCTCTTTTGTTAGAAATTCAGGGCATCTCTGAGCATACTCTAGTTTGTCAGTCTCTCCTCCTCTTCTCTCCTCCTTACATGTGGGTGCTCTGCTCAGGCGAAGGTACACTTCGATGGCCAAAAGATGGCTTTCTTCCTTTCTGTTTGCTGGCTAGATTGCTTTCTCAAAGACAAAGCCTTAAGTCCAGTTCACTCTGGAACTCATAGATTGGACATAGGTCCTTGCCTTCCTAGCACAAGTGAATGTGAATACTAAATAGTAACTGTTTCTCTTTTGGCCAGGGACGCTTAGGGTCTTTCCCTCCCAGTTTGATTTTTTTTTTCTTATTAAAGGGACCATTCCTTGAGTAACTACTTAAAGAGGCCTGTTCACTGAATGGACGTTGTCTCACTCAAAGTGAGAATCTGAAAAGACCTTAGCCTAAAAGGGCCAGGGACTCCCATTGAATCCTGGGCCATCTCCCTTCTTCCTGATGAATATCTGGCTGCTGGACCCAGATGGCGCCAGAGGAGAAAGTGAGACTGGTGACCTTGCACAGCCCTCTCTTTCTCAAATCAAAATCAACTGCAAGTCATGTCCTCTTTGAAAATGAAGGACAAACACAACAAATTTCTCAGTGTCATCTTTAAACCATGACATCCAGAACTGAGCATAATACCCCAGATAAGTCCTGACAAAAACTGAGTACAGTTGGATTTTCAGTTACCTATTCCTGAAAGCTGTGCCCCTTTTGATGCAACCCAAAATTGCATTAGCATTTTTGGCTCCTATGTCATACTGCTGACTCATTGAGCTTATAGTTTTTTTCCAAAAAAGTTGTATGAGATTAATCATATTATCCTTTCAAGATACATTATGATTTCAAAAATGTTTTATCTTTTCTATTCAGTCTTTATCAATCTTTTAATACCTTTTCTATGCTCAGCTGTGTCTTGTAGCTTATTGGCAAGCAACTTTTGAAATACCTTTTAACAGTATTTAAGTGATTCTTTTATCTTTTTCAGCTGTATGTGAATATTCTAACTTCAAAAGTTATAGTACTGGATTTTTACTAACAACACAAGATGGCAGCATTTCAGCATGAAAAATGATGTGTTCCTTTGAAGAATGCAACTCAGCTTTTCTAGGTTTTAACATTTTGAATCTAATAATGGCTTTTTCACATTGGAAAAACATGAAAAAATGGCTTTTTAAAAAATATTCAACTTTATGTATTTCCATGAGTTCTGCTTGGTCTCAAAGGGCAGAGAAATGGCTGTAAGTTTCAGAGAGATAAATTTAGATTACATGTCAGGTAAAGGCTAGCAATTAGAGCTGTCCAGAAGTGGAATGAATTGTCTTGAAATGTGGTGGGGTCCCTCTCTAGAGGTCTTCAAGGATAGAGATTATGTTTTAGGTAGGAGTTCTTTTGTGTATCATTTATATTTAGTGGCTTCTGAGGTCCCTTCCAACTCTGAGAAATCTTTGAAACTCCGCAAGGATAGATGCTGTGGTAGATAGGTAGATAAATAGATAAAATGAAGACAAGAATGACAATTAAGTTCGTTTTATTTCTTTGAAACACCTAATAAAGTCATTTGGAATCAGGGGTGGGGCAGTGAGGAGGATGCCAAACCTTTAGAGCATTGAAGCAATTGGTAATCAGAAAAGAAAGCTATCCCAGTATTTGTAGTTGATAACTGCCAAGAACCATAGAAAAATAATTGGTGCATCCCATCTATCAGAAAGATGAACTAGTAGAGGTTGGATCAGGAGTCAGTTTTAATGGAAAGGGGAGAAAGCAAAGAAATCATTTAGTTCACAGCTCTTTGTATGTAGTAGGCACTTAAAAAATGTTTCCTGAATAAATGAGAAAGAAGCAGTGAGAAAAGAAGATGAGAGTTGCCACATTGATGAGGAAGTAAATTTTGGAGAAATGAGAGGAAAAGAGAATGTGGGCAAAAGGTAGTATAAGTGGGACAATGGACTTTTCTTCTGAAGACAATATTGGGTACAATTGTGTCTCTCTCTAAAATACTAAGATTTCGTTCCCTTTTTCAGGTCACATAGTAATTTTGAATCAGAATGGACTATAACAACTGATTATTGCTTCTGTTGAAGAATAAAAATTGTGTTACATAAGTGGTTGAATTTCCTTATGCTTTATCAGCTTGGGAGCTAAAAAAATCACAGGACTAAATGAAGAAATCGTTGCTTCCAAAGATCATATTTGCAAATGCTTCTGATTTTTTAGAAATAGAAACATGCACTTTGTGTAGTGCCTTGTATTCATTTTTATGTAATTTTTTTTTAAGTATTGCAGGCTGCATGTACCAAGTAGTTCAGACAACTGGCCTGGATGGAAAAAATCTTCTGAAATTGCTTCCAATTCCTAATTCCTCTGGAAACCTTATGCCACTGGTTCAATCATCAGTCACATCTGATACTTCAAATGGAAATATATCAAATCCGGTTCATGTTACAATTCAGACTCAACTTACTAGCACTCCTACAACTGCATCCATTCAATTTCCTGTTTTTCAGCCAACCAATTCTGGAAATTATTTCCTTTCAAGAGCAACTGATAAATCGGAAAATGTTAGAGTAGCCCCTGTGGGGAAAGAAAGTTTGCCTTCAGCTTCAACAGCCCAAAATAATGCTATGAAAGTTGATAAACTGGCCTTGCAAAAAGTTGCTGTTTCTCCATCCACTACTCAAGGTGACACAACATACATGTTAGTAAATACTAAGAACCTGCCAGTGACAGTGAAATCTCCTGTATTACCACATGGGCATCATTTACAGATTCCTGCTAATGCTGAAGTAAAATCTGTACCAGCATCATCTTTGCCAGCTCCAATTCAGCAGAAGATACTTGCAGCTGCAGCTACAAACACCTCAGGAACAGCAGAAGCTTCAAAAGTACCAACTGTTATTTATGTGTCTCCAGTAAACACGGTAAAATCTGTAGTTCCTAAGACCTTTAAAAATATTTGTCCCAAACCTCCAAATCCTACAGAAGCTGCAAAGTCTATGGTCCTAAACACTTCACAAACACCAGTGAAAAATCCTGCTACAGATGTGTCTAATAATGAAGGCCAACAATCTCGAGATGCACCAATGAAATGGGTTGTACGAGAAAATCCACAGTCTTCCCCTTGTCTTGTTCCTGTCAAGTCTTCAAACAACATGGCTTCAAAAATCTTAAAAACATTGATGGATATGAAGAATGTTGAAACTAATTCTCTAAGTATGCCTCCATTATGTTCAGGTACTTCTAGTGGATCTCAAGCAAAAATTACTCCCATTAAAGATAATGCTTTGGTTATGTTTAACGGGAAAGTCTATCTGTTGGCTAAGAAGGGGTCAGAAGTTCTGCCATCCCAAAGTGATCAACAGAATTCTGCTGCTTCTGATGCATCACCAAGAAAAGACATATCACAAATACCTAATTCCAACTCAGTCACAAAAATCACAAATGAGGTTGTAAATATTGTTTTGGCAAAAAATAAGACTGCCCCACCGAAGGAGACAAAGTTGATTT
The DNA here is from genome assembly GCF_028372415.1 of Notamacropus eugenii. Taxonomy (NCBI): domain Eukaryota; kingdom Metazoa; phylum Chordata; class Mammalia; order Diprotodontia; family Macropodidae; genus Notamacropus; species Notamacropus eugenii. Next base: position 289,728,847 of record NC_092873.1, on the reverse strand, counting down.
CAGATACACAACTTGCTTCTGAGCCTGTTCCAAGTCTAGAGAAGAATAATAACATGGAGTGTACTTCTCTTTCTGCCCAAAGTCCACAGCATGTTAAGCAGTCCCTCTGTCTAGAACAGCATATGACCATGCACATAAAACTAAACTTACCAGATGTGGTCAGTTCAGCGCAAAATGCCAAAAAAGAAACAAGTGACAGCCACACGAAAGATTCTTCTGATGGTACAACTATTACATCAAAACATTGTGTTGACACAGATCAAGAACCAAAGGTAAAGTCTCCCAAGTCAACCATGGGTCTAGTATATTTCTTTGCATGCATATTGAATTTTTTTTTCTCCATAGGGCAATGATTGTCATCGCATGTTGCCTTTTTCTCCCTCTACAGAAAAACAGGATGAAGGACTAATTTTGAAATTTATGAAATTTTTTTTTTTTTAGCAACCACTGGGGTTGAAGCATGCAAATAACCTGAGGGAACTGGGAGAGTGTAATTGACAAGTCCATGCAGGACCTTGCAGTGGAATCACTTTTACCAAGTCCTAAAAATAAGTACAGGCACTCTGGTCTGGAAGAGCTTAGGATTGACATTGCTTATTCAAAGCATAATTAGGTATTTTGTATTTTAACCATAACTCTCTGATTTTAACATTAGAAATGATCATCATTATATGTTTAGATTCTATTGATTTCTTAAATTACTCAGTAGAAGGAGGGATATCTCTTCTCTTTTCTCATTAATCTGTAGGGCCAGTCAGTTCCTTAGTCCTTTACTTACTTGGTTCTGTGGATAGATATCCAGGGATATGTGATTTAAATGGCCCATTATAGCTACATTCTCTCTTTGAAGGTAAATACCCTAACTTTTCCTATTATCTCCTTGGAACACCTTTCCATATCTCACCTAAGCTCAACACTCATGAGCACAACCATTCCTATACATAACATTTTCATTACTTTCTTTGATTTCCTGTGTTTCTCTTCTGTCATAGATATTTACTTGCTAGGCTGGTTAAACAGGTCAGCTTTTCTAGATATTTTAATTTCCAGACAGTGATGAATTAATTTAATATTTTTTAACTGTTGTCATTCATTTACTTTTTAAAATTTCATTTGTAGTAGTAGTAACAGTAGTGATAGTAATTACCTGTTCTTCTTTTGGTGTAGAATCAAGTCAGACTAGTAAAAATATAATTAAATGGGAAATTGCAGGGGAGCTTTTAAGTTTCACACTGTGGAATTCAATTTTTAGAACGTGGGTGGTAGTGCAAGGATTTCCTGTACCTAGCCTAGCCATTTAGGATTTTAAAGCATGCTATTCTCTTTTATGTAAGATAAGGTAATCACTTAATTGCAGGTCTGTTGAAACAGCTTGAGTAATTTACAGCATTGTTTATACGTTGTATTCTCTCTCTGATTTTAGAACCAGGGTGAGATGGCGTTTGTATTGGAGACACATACTCAAAGCAGAAGTCAAAAGGAATCGTGTCGGAGGGAGTATGCTGAATTAAGAAAGAATTTTGGTATCACCAAAGATTTGAGAGTGCGCCTCACCCGAATTCCTCTGTTTGACTCCAGAAGTTTACATTCCCCTAGCAATTTGACAAACAATATTTCTTCCAAAGAGTCAAAGATTATTGTGGATCTAACATCTGAGAAAGAGGAAGAGAGCCAGGAGGTAAAAGAATTTTAAAATGTCTTTTATAGGTTCCAAAAAGGAAAACATATTTATTATTTTAATATTATTAAGATTTCATCTCTTAGGAAAAAATAATCAGAAAGTTCTTGCCTGTGTTTTTAAATATTTGCCACAAAAAATAGATATACACATCCCAAATTAGTTTTTTGGAAGAATGTAGTATATGTAGTTTTTAATGTATGTGATATTGTACTTAGTGTTTTTTCTTTTTTAATCATAAAACTAAAAGGAACACCCAGAGGTTACTTAGGCCTTTTTCCTGTTTCCAGGCTAAACTGTATCTAACTGTTCATCTTGTACTTAAATTTCCATGGCATCAAATTCAGCAACCTCCCTCAGTAAACCTTTTAGGATATGAAAGAATTTTTGGCTCACTAACGAAAAGCTTTCTAACAATCATAGCTATCTACTGCTTCAGGAAGTGTTATAGAAATATCAGTTATTATTCTTTGCAGATGACATGAAACTAGAAAGGATAATAAGTTGAATGAGAGGTTCCAAAAAAGCCCTGAGTTACATTGATGAGCTAGATTTTTAGTTTTGATTTAAGTTTTGATTAAGAAAAACTTATTTTCCCTCCTTCCTAAGTTTCACTTACCCTGCCCTCACCCCATGGGATAGGGAGAGGAAAAACCCTTGTAACAAATATAAAAGCTTAGCAAAACAAATTTTTGAATTTTTCATGTCCCAAAAATAATCTGTCTCATTTTATACCCTGAATCTGTCAATTTTTGTCACTTCTGGATCAGGAAATGAGCAGCTTGCTTAATCATTTGGTTCTCTGAAATTGTGGTTATTAGTCATTGGATTAAACAGAATTCTTACATCTTTCAAAGTCATTTTTTCTTTACCATGTTATTATTGTATAACTGTTCTTTCCAATTTATTCCCTTCACTCTGCATCGGTTTGCACAAGTATGAGCCAGATTTAGTAAAGTAACATTTAACAGTTAAATATAAAATCTTATACTCAAATTAAAAGGAATAACCTCCATAAGTACAAGTTGGGGGAGAAACAGCTGGACAACAGTTCACTGAAAAGACTTGAGGCTTTAGTGGATAGTCAGCTGAATAAATCAACAGTATGATATGGTAATGGGGAAAGAAAATACGATTTTAGGCTACAACCATAGATGGCAAGTGTAAAAATAGTTTGACCAGACTCTAGCCCAGTCAGACTACTTCTGGAGTAGTGTGTACTGTTCTGGGTACTGCGTTCCAAGAAGTAAGTTGGCCAACCAAAGCAGATTCCATAGAGGAGGGTCAGGAGGGTGAGGAGAAGACTAGAAATCATATAGAGCAAAGATTTGATGAAGGAACTTAGAAAGTTAGTTTCAAAAAGGAAAAAAACTTAACATAGGAATGAGAATTGGCTTGAATGGCTCTTATGGAATAGGAATTAGACTTCTTGTGATTGGCTTCTAAGGGTAGAACTCAGAGTAGGAGATGGAAGTACTAGGCAGATTTGATTCAGTAAGGAAGAGCTATCTCAAAGTAGAGTGGGCAGCTTCAGGAGGCGCCTGGTGGGGGAGGGGGCCCAGTCACTGTCAATTTTAAGTAGAACCTGGATGATCACTTACTGGGGTCATAATGTAGAGTAGTTTCTTGATCCCTTCAAACTCTTGAGTTTCTAACCATTGCTTTCTTCAGGTGTTAAGCACGTCTCTCAGATAAAATCAGCAGACATATCCAGAAAATGAAATAATCTGACCATCTTTAACATTTGAAGGGAAATATGTAAAGTTATATTCAGTTTCTACTCTGCCTAGGAGCAGAGTATGCCAGAGTAAACCTAGCTCCCAGTGATCCAAATATGTTCAACTTGAGTGCTGGGGGAGGAAGAGAAATAATCATTATGACTTGTCATGTTATTTTACCGCTTACTGAAGAATGAGACAATCATTCATATTCTCACTTTCACTTCTCCTCTCTCTGCCTTTCTTCATGTTATCCCCATTCATAGAAGAGGAGGAAATTAGATTAATTCACTAAATTCTTTTGTAAATAACATTCTTCTGTTTTAGTCACAGTCATTTGAGTTTAGTAATTATTCTAAGGCTAAGTAATTATTCTCTAAGAACATCAGTAGACTGTAGCTTATCTATTGTATTATCATGCATTAAAATGGATAATAGCTTTCTCTGTTCCTCCTATTAAAAAAGTAAACAGGAAAAGGAAAGAAATAAAAAAGCATTGTTGCAGGGGGAGAGTGTGGGTTCTGCCCTCCCAATACACTCCATGTATAACATAGATAAGTGAGATTAACAATGTGAGCTTTTGGTAGACTAATAAAATTCAGGTCAAGTTAATATAAGCATTTATTAAGTGCTTCTTACGCTAGATGTTGTGTTAGGCTTTTGCTGAAGGACTTTAGGTTCTTTGAGAGGAAAATTACATATTCATTTGATTAATATAAAATGTCCCTACTGTCAGTTGCGTTAAAAATAACTGTTAGCATGATGTAAATATAATACCATTTGTGTTTTCTTTTGGGATTTAGCTTACATTACAACAGGATGTGGATAAGAAAAGAAAAGCAAAAACTGTTATGAAGGTGGACTGTACCAAGAAGAAGAAATCTGGGAATGAGGTGAACCCATTGATAGACACAGGAACTGATTGCACCAGTCCTCAAATTCTTAACAGTATTTCACCTGATTCAGGTTTATCATCACAGAGTAATAATAATGACCTCATTGGTTGCACGAACTCCATTGAACAGAATTCTCCTGAGCTAGAAGTACATACTCAAGATGGCCTTGACAGAGATGCAGATAGTCTAGCCTCTGTTTCTTTTGAACAAGAGCCTCCAGATAGTCAAGATTGTTATATTGATGATAGTTTCCCTGCAACATTGCCAGAACTGGATGAAACTATACGAGATGAAAAAATAAAAAGACTTAAGCAACTACTGAAAGAAAGAGAAGCAGCTCTTGAAGAAATTCGTAAAAAGATGCAACAAAGTTAAAAATGTAGTTGTTGACTTGAAAAGATCTTAATGAAGTGTTTATTTCCCACCTTGTTGTTTTGTATAAATTATTTAAATGTACAGATAATCTGAAAGCTTTTTTAAATCTAAAACATTGTTTTGTCACGTGTTTAAAGGGGATAAAAGAAACTGAAGTAGAACTGTTTGTTCTAAGTAGTTCTAACTTGGAATATTTGAAATTTGTCTTAGATGTGATTTCTTTTTTGTAATGGAAAATTTGATACTTTTATATCATTTTAATTTGAACTTTCCAACTCTAAGCTTGTACGGTTGTCATGTGTCTTTTGGATACTTTGCAATAGTTAATTTTGATAAGACTCTAGAAATCCTCTGTCTGGGAAGAATATCTGACCTCTTTTCTTAGCTCTGCCACAGATTTCTCTAGATAATTTTGGGGAAGTTGCTTAATGATTTATGTGGTCTCCTTATTTGTAAAATGAAGATAATGATACCTGTTCTCCTACCTTGCTTATATGTTGAGGATTGGGTGACACATACATACATATATTTTTTTACGCCATGGCAGAAAGGTATTAACCACAATATTTAAGTGTTAGAGATTTTTTCTTAAAGATGAGGAACTTATATTTTGTAGCTTTTACCAGATTGTTTAATGTGATCCAAAACATTTTTGAACCAGGCAGTAGAATGTATTATATCCTTAAAGTGGGAATTTTCATTATGATTGAACTGTTTCCTTTTTTTTTCTTCTAAATATACCTTTTACTTGGAATGGAATATAAAACCTAGGTTAGTTAATTAGTAACCGTTCTTTAGTGTATAGTCATTGCTTTGGATTGTAATAAACTAAATATGTAGTACATTTTTAAATTACAAGAAAATATTTTATTGTTGCTGCTGAAGTAGTTATTAATTTTAGAAGAGCTTCGAGCATTGGGGCAGGGAAATACTTGAAGTGAAATTTTTCACTTAGTTACCAACAGATCCCTAAGAGGAAGATTGGTTTTGGAGCCAGAAAAATCCTTAAAAAGGCTGAAATTAGTGCTTACCATCAGTCACAGGAGAATATTTCAATGATAGCTTTAAACTTGACATTAAACAGCACCTTCTAGAAGTCCCAGATCAACCCAAAACAATAGTAAGAGCTAGGGGTTGACCCTTCCTGTCTTGTATTATTTCACTTTCCTTTGTCAGTGAGGTCCAAGAAAGGCTTAGGAATTCATCTTGGGGGATATGGAGGAGGAGAGATCCCAGAAGAAGAAGTGCTAAGTGTAGTAGAAAGGATGCTGAACTCTACCAGGAGATCTGGGTTTAAGTACTTTGAGTATTTATTTAGTGTAGCTCTGTAACTGTGAATAAGTCGTGAAGTTTTTGAGGCCAGTTTCTCCATCTTTAAAATGGTAACTATACTTGCTTTGCCTACCACAAGGTCATGAAGAAAGAGCTGTATAAACTTTAAGTACTATATAAATTTGATTTTAATATTACCACCTTATAATTAGTTTTTGTAGAAGAGAATAGGAGGGATTAGAAAATTTAATACCCAATAAACCCAGTTTTTTAACTTGTGTTTTCAGAGACCACAAGTACCAATCTTACTACCTCTGTGTTGTCCTAGTTTTTTAGTCCCATACTTCTTATCCACTTAGGATAGTCCTATACTTCTTATCCAGCTCTAATTAACCTTTCCAAAACCTCACACTCAGAGTGGGGTTTAAGGTTAACAATAGTAGCAGTCTCAATCTGTGTGATATAATTCTGAAGCTCTTGAAGCTCAGTGTAGGTTTGGATCTGGGATAGAGTATAGGAGAAGAGCAAAGATGTGATTCCTTTGTGTTCAGTGAATGTACTTTTCTCCTGAATGAGGGAGAGAGGAATCAAACCAAAACTGAATTACATATAGTTATGGTGTGATAACAACTGGATTGCTGGCATTGGTGGATCTACTACAGCAATGGTGAGTAAGGCCCACTAGCAGATTATTGGATTGTACTTGTGTTTTTCTTTTCAGTTAACTTTATCCTTAGAGCCAGGAGTTTCTTAATATGAGGACTTTACATTTCAGGGGTCTTGTGAACTTGGATACCAAAAAAAATATATGTCTTCAGTGTAATTAATTTCCATTGTAATTCTGTGTATTTTATTTGAGGCATTTAAAAATGTTCTGAGAACCAGACTGAGAAAGGACTCTGTGATACCAAAAAAAAGTTTAAGAACTGCCTTGGAAGCATTTGGAACATGGAAATGGTGTTTCAAAAAATACCCAGATGGCTCTGTGGCCTTTTGCATTCACAAGTTTCCTACAGCAGTGTAGATTACTGCTTATGAATGCCTGCTCATCCTGTTTGGCTCTTTTGTTTGCCACAGGTGGTTCACCCAGAGTTCTGAAGTTTTTCTTTGAATTCTCCTGACATTTGGAGAGGCCTAGTGGAGCATTCTGGTGGTGTGTCTACAGTTCCTCAGTAACATCTTTGCCTTGTTTTTTTGGAGTTTTTCCACCTAGTGATGAGTGGTTTTTGCCATGGCAACCCATGAAACAAAATTTTTTTAAAAAATGACCAGTAAATTGTGCATACTGTCCTTTTGTTCTTACCTTGCCAAGCTTCTTGGACATCATTTAATGTGCTGGGACTATAATGGACAGAATCAAACCAATAGATTGAAAACAAATTATAACAAAGGTGCATCCATTAATTTGCTGATTATTGGTGTAATTTATCTAATTCATAGATTCATTCTAAACAACACAGATTTGTCAGGGTTTTCAGCCTCAAATTTTGTTTGTCAATTGCTATTTAAATATTTCTCTTCACATACTTTTTAATTTACTTGTCACTCTTAAATACGTGAAGGGAGGGACTGCATAATATGACTTGAGGAAGTGACAAGCCTCCTAAATGTGGCAGCTTTGAGATCCCTGCATTAAATCATGTTGGGGAGAGTGTGGTGTATATTCAGAAAGATCAAAAAGGGGTGGGAGCAGGTAGCATTGGAGAACCCCAGGTTATAAAATGTGGAAGAAGACTTTCCCCTACCTTGGGCAGCTGATAGAATCATCCACATAATAAAAATTATAAGAAGTATTCATCTGTGAGGAATTCAGGCAGTCAGTCAGCAGCGCTGATGGAGTGCTTATTGTCAGAACTAGGAAAATGAGTGTCTTCTCTTAGGATATAGTTGGATATGTTTTTTGCAGTAGTAGTAGTAGTAACCAACTGCATGTTCATCTGATTACTTGAGAACAGACACGTTTGGTAAATGGCATGCAAGAATTGTATTGCAGTCTGTACCATACAAAAGAAGTATGGAGTTTGCTAAAATGTTGGTGCCTACTTGAAAAATGTTCATTATTGCGTTTAAACAGAACTAGAATGTTTAAACTGTGAGTCCCTGTGCCCTGTAAGTTCACAGGTTAAGGTTTGCCTGTATACATGGAAACACCAAGTAATCAACACATAGTGCTTTTTTCTTGGAAGCCTTGCCCATCTTCATGGCTTATTTGACTTTATTATTCTATTTTCTCTGGGTGAGCCCATATATCCAGTTTCCTGGTGAGTTTGGAATTCCATGTGGACTGCAGGGACTCATTTGGGGTGCCTTTTAGAAGAAGGACCCTGAGGAGATTTTTCTGGACTTTTAAAGGTATCCCCTTTCCTGTGAGAAATTTTGGTGTTCCTGTGTAAAAAGAAGCATTTAGGAATTTATCCAGACCCTAGTTTCCCTTATACATCAAGGGTCTTATGGAAGAGTTTTTTTATTCAGGACAGTTGGTTTCTCTAATCCTTGTGTGAATAGAGTTTCATGTACTTTGGGAATGTGATTGAAACTCAGGTTTCCTGAGATGAGTTTCATTTTCTTCAGGAGTTTCTCACTAAGCCTACTTGACTTGGTTTCCTACTTTAGAGTGAGGGGGTGATGTCTCCTTGACTCTAGATCCCAGATCCCCTTAAGGGGGAGCTCCACAGGACCTGAGAGCCTCAGAGGGATCCAAATCTTGGAATTTCCTTTCAAGATTGGGAGCCAGTTTTCCTTTTCTTTCTTAACTTTGAGCATAGAAAGCCTATTTATGCATGGAAACAGACAGGGGACGTATTTATTACTAAGGAAGCAGTAATCCTTGATAATTTTATGAAATGTTCCTCATTTGTTGAATCTACATGTGAGTACAGTGGTGGTAAGTCTGTATCTGTGGGACCGTATGAAATTGTTCCTCATCGACTGTTTTGAGACTTTCCTGTATGATACTGGGGAATCAAGTGAAACGACAATGCTTGTGCTTCTCCAGAGACCATGGAGAACTGTTCTGAATTGGTGACATGAAAAATTTGTTCAGCATAAACCCCTACCTATTTTCCAGGAATGGAAAATTTTTCAGTGGGGGTAATAATAGAATGGGTATCTGACTCATGTGCAGAATGCCTTGAGTAATGTCTTTCAGTGGAGAAATTGGAAGTTTGCTCCTGAGAGAATTGAAAGAATGTGTAAAGGAAGTGCCTTGGACAGACTAGAGATTATAGACATTTGTAATTAGTTCTGATCTGCTAAATATGTACAAAATAGGAGGCATTTCTGTTCGGAGGGCATTTGAAAGGCCGTGGCCAGATTTTACCATGTCTTTCTAGCTTCAACCCTATTGGGTGTTCTTCATTCCTTGTATGACTCTCTTTCTCATGGTGTCCAGTGAGAGTCCAAGCTATAGGAGAAGACATGTGGCCAGAGAAGTGGGCCATGGTTGTTGGCCTCTGCATCTTCTTTCCCATTGTAGGTGAAGGGAGCAGAGCCTCTGTAACCTGGTTAAGTTTACAAAGGAACAAGGGTGCCCCAGATTACTGGTGTTCCAGAGTCTGGAGGGCACTTGGGCATCCTGGTGTCAGAAGCTGAGATTTATAGCTAGCCCATCATCACTGTCTCACAGAGCAAGGAGTGACTGGCTGAACCCAGGCCAGTGGAAGGTGAGATTAAGACTTACTTGGCAGTCATAGTATATCTGCACATGAATTCAGTGAGATCTGTCCTACGTAGGAACTGAGTTAATTTTGAACTCACTCCTTCCAGAGACTTAAGGTGGTATAGGGGAGAGTATACACCCAAGATGTTTGGGGATAATATTTGTATATTCTTCCTATATCTCTGTAGTAAATATTCCTTTATAAAAACTTTTGAAAATCAGATTTGCTGCAGAGAAGTCAGGATGGATGAGAACTGATTAGAGGCGATTAGATTTGGCAAATAGATCACTGTCAGCTTTGGAGAGAACAGACTTAGTTGAATGACATCAGAAACTAGATTGCAGAGGATTTAGAAAGAGCAGAGGAAGTGGAGGTTTTTAGCGTAATAGCTGGCTTTCTGAAGGACTGTAGCTGAGAATGGAAGGGAGACCACAGGGTGGTAGCTAATAGGAATGGCTGAGAGTGAGAAGAGTATTGCTTATTTCTGTGGGGGGCTTGAGAAGATGAGAATTTTGGAGCAGTCTTAGTGTTAAGTGAGATAGTAAATTGATTAGGGAGACATAGAAAAATCACTTTGCTGTAGCAATGGCTCAGTTAAAGATGTAATAAATTTGCAGTGAACCAAGTTGGCATGGATAGCAAGAAAGGCTCAAGTTGTTGAAATTGCCTAAGTTTGGGGTTTGGCAGGGCATGATCAACAATAGGACAAAGAGTAAAGGGATTTGAAATGTAGAGAATAGAATAATTTAATTCATTAAGCAAAGGGTTGAGATACAGAAGAAAACGATGGGCAGCAAATGAAGGAGTGTGTATGTGTTCGTCCTTTGTTGCCGAAGAAGACCATGCCATCGTAGAAATGATGACATGATGTGCACTTGACTTTGTTTTGAGTGAGGGAAGGCTGTGCAGGTCACCAGCCTCACTTCTCCTCCAGAGTCATCTGAATCCAGTGACAAGATATTCATCAGGATGATTAGAAATGACCTAGGATGAGGCAATTGGGGTTAGATGACTTGCCCAAGGTCACACAGCTAGTGAGTGTCAAGTGTCTGAGGTGAGATTTGAACTCAAGTCCTCCTGACTCCTGCATTGGTGCTCTATTCACTGCACCACTTAGCTGCTCTGTCAAATGAAGGAGTGATGGTTTGGGGAAAGAACTAAGGGATAGAAGATTTGGAGTTCGTGAGCATTAGTATGTTGAGTAATATTTGGAGGAGCATCAATATATATGTCAGTAGTTGTGGTGGAGAAAGACTGTGAGCCAGGCACTGAACTCTTTGAGGAACAAAAGATAGTGTCCTGGGAATCAAAAGATAAACAGCTACCCCAGTTGCGGAGAAGGTGATGTTAGAAGGACAGTCTGGAAGTGACAGAGAGGAGCAAGGAGTAATCTTTCCCACCACAACCAGTGAATTGGGGACAGGGTAAAAATTGGCTACTTCAGTCAGTCTGGCAATCCTTAGATGGCAACCAGTCCTCTCACTAGCTGCTCATCCTCAAAATACTCGAGTTTGTCATTGTGACAAAGTGTTGGCCAGTGACTGGATGCCAGCTCTATTCCTCTCCCCCAATGTCGTTGTAAAAAGGGTTACCCTTTGATAAACAGAAGGTCCCCTCATCTATCTTGACAATAGTTCTTTTAGAGGCAAAATGAACTAGAGTACTGGACCTGTGTTCAAATTTCACCTTAGATACTAGCTGTGAGAACATAAACCAGTCACAACTTTTTAGGACCTCTCTTTTTTTTCCCCACGTTGTTTACCTCACAGTGTGACTTTGAAGAAAATGCTTTGTGAACTTTAAGGCACTTAAGTTGTCACTGTTAAGTACTTTTCCATTGCTACCATTCGTGGCCCATTCCAGCTTTATGTGTATGATCCTGTGTTTGTATGTGTAATATATGTATGTATATTAATATACATGTATGTATAAATATTATATACATACATATATGCATGTATATGCACAGTTTATATATATATATATATATATATATACATATATATATATATATATATATATATATAAAATACACACACATATATTGCCATTTCTTTTAAAAAAGACAGAGCCCATGGGATTCACAATCTATTCTTTTTCTCTAGGGATATGACTCCCAAATTCCCCTGCCATCTGTATACTTATACTCTAATTAGATTACGGACTTTTCAGTGAAGGCACTGTACTGTACCCGAACAGCCTTTCCTGAGTCCAGTTACATCCTTGGAGATGGTTGACTTCTTGATACTTTGCTAAAGTTAGCATTTTCTTAATGAATTTGCTGTCAAAATCTCTTCATTGGTTAGAATGGACCCTGGAAGAGAAGCCATGGGAAATACCTCTGTCACAACTGTTTAGCAGGTATGAGGTTCTCATTCCTGATTGGATATGGTTTTTATACCTGGTGAAATGGTCAGTCACTACTTATATGTTGCATAGTCTTGCGCTCCTTCCAGAGAAAAAACGTGGGCAAGTTTTAAAGGATTACTAATCCTTATATTCTCCAAGTATATATTAGGAGTTGGTAGTGCCGTTCTTTGAACACAGTAAGAGCAAGTCTCACTTTTTAATGACATCTGCTGCCCTCTTGAATTAGTAAAACCATTCAGGATCCTCTCGACCCCGGTAAATGATGTTCTTCAATACTTTTGTGGCCACAGAGTGTTAATGTCTTGGACACCAACTGCTGCCTTACGTGCATGGGATCAGTCAGTTTGGTACAACAATATTGCACAACCTACACTCTTGCCACTGCTTCAGTGCAAAGTTACCTTCTTCTAAATGGAACCTGAGTGTTTTACTATACTTGCTTGGTTTCTTTGTCATTTTTTACAGTCCAGTGCAACCATCTTGTTCTTGCCACCAGTCACCGTCAGACAGTTCAGTGAAACAATGCTCCTGGCAAGTATGGAAGAAGCACCAAGCTCCTGGATCTGCTTTGACTTGATTGTGACCAGCCTCCAGGAATCTCATGTAGCCTGTCTGCCTTCCTTAGCGATAGCTATTGATTCAGTGTCGTGTGGCTTTCAGGGATAGAGCATTTGCATTTATGTTTGCCTTCTTGGGCTGGTAATTAGGCCATAAATATTTAAGTCCTACTATGTACTAGGCACATACTAAGCACTGTAGATACAAAAAGAAGCACAAAACAGTCCCAGCCCTCAAGGAGCTCACAAGCTAAGGGAGACAACGAGCAAAGATACAATTGAGAGATGTTACGAAGATGAAATCGAGTCTTGGCAGCAGGTTGGATGTGAGGCAGGGATAGGGGGAGAGAGATGGTTATAAACCTGAGGATCTGGGTGAATGGTGTTGCCCTGTACACCATAGGGAAGTTGAGGGTTTAGAGGAAAAGCTGATGAGTTCCATTTTGGACATACTGAATTTAAGATGTCTGTTGAACATCCAAGTGGGGAAGGCAATTGGAGATGAAAGATTGGAGGTCAACAGAATTTGGTGCAAGACAGGAAGATTTAAGAATCATGTGCACATAGAAGATAATTAAATCCATGGGAACTGAGATCACTAAATGAACTGGAATAGAGGAAGAGAAAAGGGCCAAGGATAGAGCTCTGAGGGACACCTACAATTAGAGGGTATGATCTGGAGGAAGATCCAGCAAAGGAGACAGAAAAGGAAGTCTGCAGGAGGAAAGAGTGGTGTGTCCCAAAAACCTAGAAAGAAGAGCGTATCAGTGATTTTAAAGATTGCAGAGAGGTCAAGGAGAATTAGGATTGAGTGAAGGTCATTGGATTTGGAAATTAAGAGCTCTCTGGTAACAGTGGAGCTGTGGGGAAATGATGAGATTGGAAACTGGATTGTAAGGGGTTACAAGAATGGAAGGTGACAGGGAGGAGCCAAGATGGTGGAGTAGAAAGACACATATGCTAGCTCCAAACCCGCAGCCCATAAAATATCTGTAAAGAAGAACTCCTAACAAATTCTGGAGCAGCAGAAGCCACAGAACAACGGAGTGGAAGAGATTTCTGTTCCAGAGAGCCCTGGAAACCTGACACGAAAGGTCCATCGTGCAGTGGACCTGGAACGGAGCCCAGCCCTGCCTTGGCCTTGCGGCGCCCAGAGGAGCAGAGCCAAGCAGGCTTCAGGGACAGAATCTCCAGCAGCCACACAGGTCCCTCCACCCGCAGGTCCCTCCACCCACAGGCACCAGGGGTGAGTGAGTCTTTTTGGCTTGCCGAGAGGGGAGTGGGGTGTCTCCATAACTCAGGCCCCCTCGGGAAGCAGCAGCGGGGGCGGCGGCGGACAGGGGCTCCCCAAGCAGGCAGGAGCCCAGATCCATAGTTGAAGGTCTCCCCATATACCCCCTGAGGGAACTGAGCCCCGTGTGACGGGCCCTGCCCCCACCTGAGCACCTGAACTTAATCTCACACTGAATAGCACCCCTACCCCCGCCAAAAGCCCTGAGGCTGGGAAGCAGCATTTGAATCTCAGACCCCAAGAGCTGGCTGGGCGGATCTGGAGGCGTAGTGGGGGTGGAAAGAAAACTTAGGTCAAGTAACTGGCTGGGAAAATGCCCAGAAACGAGAAAAAAAAAATAAGACTATGGAAGGTTACTTTCTTGGTGAACAGATAATTCCTCCCTTCCTTTCTGATGAGGAAGAACAATGCTTACCATCAGGGAAAGACACAGAAGTCAAGGCTTCTATATCCCACACATCCAAAATAAATATGCCATGGGCTCAGGCCATGGAAGAGCTCAAAAAGGATTTTGAAAATCAAGTAAGAGAGGTGGAGGAAAAACTGGGAAGAGAAATGAGAGAGATGAAAGAAAAGTATGAGAAGCAAGTCAACACCTTGCTAAAGGAGACCCAAAAAAATGCTGAAGAAAATAACACCTTGAACAATAGGATAACTCAATTGGCGAAAGAGGTTCAAAAAGCCAATGAGGAGAAGAATGCTTTAAAAAGCAGAATTAGCCAAATGGAAAAGGAGCTTCAAAAGCTCACTGAACAAAATAGTTCTTTCAAAATTAGAATGGAACAGATGGAGACTAATGACTTTGTGAGAAACCAAGAAATCACAAAACAAAACCAAAAGAATGAAAAAATGGAAGATAATGTGAAATATCTCATTGGAAAAACAACTGACCTGGAAAAGAGATCCAGGAGAGACAATTTAAAAATTATGGGACTATGTGAAAGCCATGATGAGAAGAAGAGCCTAGACATCATCTTTCATGAAATTATCAAGGAAAACTGCCCTGAGATTCTAGAACCAGAGGGCAAAATAAGTATTCAAGGAATCCACTGATCACCTCCTGAAAGAGATCCAAAAAGAGAAACTCCTAGGAACATTGTGGCCAAATTCCAGAGTTCCCTAGTCAAGGAGAAAATATTGCAAGCAGCTAGAAAGAAACAATTTAAGTATTGTGGAAATACAATCAGGATAACACAAGATCTAGCAGCTTCTACATTAAGGGATAGAAGGGCATGGAATATGATATTCCAGAAGTCAAAGGAACTAGGATTAAAACCAAGAATCACCTACCCAGCAAAACAGTATAATACTTCAGGGGAAAAAATGGTCTTTCAACGAAATTGGGGACTTTCAAGCATTCTTGATGAAAAGACCAGAGCTGAAAAGAAAATTTGACTTTCAAACACAAGAATGAAGAGAAGTATGAAAAGGTAAACAGCAAAGAGAAATCACAAGGGACTTACTAAAGTTGAACTGTTTACATTCCTACATGGAAAGAAAATATTTGTAACTCTTGAAACTTTTCAGTATCTGGGTAGTTGGTGGGATTACACACACACACGCACACAGAGAGAGAGAGAGAGAGAGAGAGAGAGAGAGAGAGAGAGAGAGAGCACAGAGTAAATTGAATAGGATGGGATCATATCTTTAAAAAATGAAATTAAGGCGTGAGAGAGAAATATATTGGGAGGAGAAAGGGAGAAATGGAATGGGGCAAATTATCTCTCATAAAAGAGGCAAGCAAAAGACTTTAGTGGAGGGGGAAAGAAGGGAGGTGAGAGAAAAACATGAAGTTTACTCTCATCACATTCCACTAAAGGAAGGAATAAAATGCACACTCATTTTGGTATGAAAACCTATCTTACAATACAGGAAATTGGGGGAGAAGGGGATAAGCATGGTGGGGGGGATGATGGAAGGGAGGGCAATGGGAGGAGGGAGCAATTAGAAGTCAACACTCTTGGGGAGCGACAGGATCCAAAGAGAGAATAGAAGCAATGGGGGGCAGGATAGGATGGAGGGAAATATAGTTAGTCTTACACAACACAACTATTATGGAAGTCATTTGCAAAACTACACAGATATGGCCCATATTGAATTGCTTGCCTTCCAAAAGGAATGGGTGGGGAGGGAGGGATGAAGAGAAGTTGGAGCTCAAAGTTTTAGGATCAACTGTCGAGTACTGTTTTTGCTACTAGGAAATAAGAAATGCAGGTGATGGGGTATAGAAAGTTATCTGGCCCTACAGGACAAAAGAGAAGATGGGGACAAGGGAAGGGAGGGATGATAGAAGAGAGGGCAGATTGGTGATAGGGGCAATTAGACTGCTCGGCATTTTGGGGTGGGGGGAGGGGACAAATGGGGAGAAAATTTAGAACCCAAAATTTTCTGAAAATGAATGTTAAAAGTTAAATAAGTTAATAAAAAATAAATAAATAAAAAGAATGGAAGGTGAGAAAATGGAGGCAACTATTCATAACTAATGCTATCTATACAATTAAATTAACGTTTATTAACTGCCTACGGTGTGCCAGGTCCTGGGAATACAAATAAAAAGAAAGGCAATTCTCACACACTGAAGGAGCAAATGCTATCTATGCAATTAAATTAACTTTTATTAAGTGCCTACTATATGCCAGGTACTGGGAATATGAATGAAAAGAAAGGCAATCCTCACACTTAAGGAACAGATAGGTGCCAGAAATGGAGTCCAAAGAGTGCTGTTGTCAGGCTGACTTTTAGAATAAGAAATGTTCTAGAGAGAGATTGCTTTTGGTGGTGGTGGGTGGTAGTGATGGAGATCATCTCCGTGAAGCATGATACCCAGCCTGAAAGACTGTAGAGGAGTAGAGTGTTTGAGGGAGACTTAAACTTTCCAAGGGTTTTGGACATTGAACCACTCAAGAACAAGGAACTTAGCCCAAGTCCTTTGGGGCTAAGAATTCTTTCTCTTAGCTACTTAAAATGATAGAAGTCCTCATCAGAGCAGGTAGGAGCAGTAGGTGTAAAACCTATGCCCACCAAAGTGTGTCTTGTGATCCAGGTACAGCATGACCAGGTGTGAAGGGAGGTACAAATGTATAGTGAGAACTTGAACTGATCCCATGCCTGACTCAAGCTGAAGGGATACTCCCCTGTACTGTTTTCACTGATAGCAAGACCTAACATTTCTGTCCTGTACCCTTCCTACAGTCTAACAATCCTTAATCTGGAAAGTTTTCTCTCCCCCATGTTGAAGCAAAAGAGAGGGTAGAAAAGTATCAATGTTTTGTTAATAGGCAAGGAGCCTGTTAGAGGAAACTGGTGGGACTCCTTTAAGAACTATGGGAGTAGAAAGTCAGGAAGAAACATTCGTGGAAGCCTCTCTTTTATCCCCATGTGGCAGGGGGATGCTGTAGAAGACAATCAAGTAGTGATGCAGGAAAGGTACAGTTTAAAAAAAATCAGGACAAGAAAGACCCAAGGGGGATGGAGGTGAGTTACCTTCAGAATGGATCCAAAGTATTTTAGGGAGAATGATGACAAGGAGGAGCTAGCTCTGAGTGTACATTGCTGAACCAGAGGCCTATGGCACCAAGCCGCATCATCTGTACCACCCTCTGAAGTAGGGTATGAAGACAAACCTCATATATTTGCTTATCTTGACCCTACTCCCTTTGTATCAGGCAACTATGGCTTGGAGTAGAGCGTAGTTCCCCCTGGGGAATCATAGGCCATAAGCCCCATTGGCAGTGGATAGCAGAGTGGTTCTAAGCATCTGTAGCAGTCCAGTATATGTATAGTGATAAAAAAACAGGCCTGCTAGAACCAACTGCTTAGTATGATGTAACTAATTGGCCTCCATATTGCTGTAAGCACAAATTTGATCATTGTACAGCTGTTCTCAGGGGAGGACTTGGAGTACCAAGGAGTGTCCTTGAAACAGAACTTGCTTTGTGGAAACGAGGAAGGTGAAAGTGTCTAGCTAGCTCCCACAGAAGAAAGTGGAAAGTCCTCAGAGGTCTCTCATGGAACAAAGATTTTGTATTTAAGGGTCTTGCAGAGAAGGGGAGGTACTGGCTGGTAGACCAGGGAAAACTAAGTGGATGGTCATAATGGTCAATTTTCCCTGAACTTTGGTGAGAGTTGGAGTCTATGCTAGAAGAATTGTCATCTTTGCAATAGTGCTGATGTTCCTGGTGCTGCTTCTGCTTGTAATCCTGCTCTCAACTGCAAAGACTGGGCATCACCAACCTCATGGACTTGATTTAGACCTGGGACTTAGTCCTTGGTAGTATTATTCTAGATGCAGAAGAGTTCAGGCCCTGACATGGGGGCTGCTGACCTTGGCAAGATGGCAGCAGGTACAGAAGCAGGCCTTATTGCCAGCTAGCCAAAGTCATGGGCACAAATACAGGTCTCAGGTGCAACAGTTCAGAGATTAATGGACAGAGGTGTGGGTCTCGGTAGGATCTGGCTAGGGGGACAGCAGGAGACATATGGTTCATGCTAGTGGCAGATAACTTCCACAGAAAAATACCTGATAAGCAGATCATCAGCTTACTGATTCCTTCACTGATGCTGGGTTTGAGGTGGGATAGTGGGGTAGTAGGAGTACTACAAGAGGGAGGGTTAGTGGTGAATTGAGAGCCAGTGAAATTCATTTTGACTGATTGGGTCTCAGCCCCAAAAATACCTGCATGCAATGGTTTAACTGATGTGAAGACATGAAATCTCTCCCATCTAGCCATTTTTATACTGTGGCAGTTTGAGTTAAGTTTCCTGGCTTGAAGCCCTTCATTCCTCACTTCTTATTAGGCAATTCAGAGAGTACTCTCATTTCAGTGGTTCACACTATTCCACTTTCTTGCCTCCTTGTTGGGAATATAAGTTTGAGCCTCTAGTAACTTTGGGACTTGGATTGGAGTGTATCTCATTCTGCACATCCAGGACACCAGCCTGCTTGTGGAACCAAGAACCATGGAGGCAGCACACATATCCTGATTTCACTGGCATTTGTTTGCTCATAACTGCCATCCTTCTGCTGCAGTGTTGCTCTTCAGGAACAACTAACTCCTTCCCCTTTCACACTGCATTGACCATCACTGTGTGGCATCCTCTGTGTTTCAATGGAAAGGACCCAGGAGCAGCTGATAAGATCTTTCTTACAATTGTCGGGGGGAGAAGTCCCTTGTAACCTTCTTGGCCCCATCACTGTAACCTGATGCTGATCCTGGAGACCTTAACTTTTGCAGCATTAGAGATATGTTCCCTTGATGAATGCATCCACCCTACATGTGGCCATCATCTCTGTGGTTGTAAAAGAAGGCAGATATGCCTTTATGGTTATTTCTTGAGGGTGATGTCCATACCAGTCTGTCATGATCTACATTCTCTTGTCTTTTATCTTTCCAAGAATGTTTATGTTCATGGGGCCACCTCTCACTAGATTTTCTGTTCCTGTTAGTTCGTTGTCAAATCTTCATCTACAGTATGATGCTTTTTTATAATGAGACATGTCAGAAAAAAAAATCAGGCTTTTATATGTTACTTCCATGTTTTGGAAAAGAAGGCAAATGTATTAGGCCATGGTGGAGAAGTCTGGAGAATTAGTAGTATAGTCAGGAAAGGAGCGAAGGAATGGATAATCTGCAAATTTTTAAAATGGAGGTTCCTCTAGGAACTCACCAGTTGGGGAAGAAAGACCAAAGGAATAGAGATAAGTTCTTTGGAGAAAAATCTAAAGTGATCGAGGTATCTTCATGATAAAGTCCAGAGAGATGCAGTACTGGGAGAGTAGATAAATAAGATACCCCAAGTTCACTATCTTGTTGACTGCCTTTCACCAGTTTATGATTATTTTTAATTAAGTAAAATCAAATTAATTAAATAATTATTTATTATTTCTCTGCAATGTAAGCCTCACATAGCTCAGCTCTCAATTTCCAACGTTATCTCTGTCTTGAGTCAATATTTGGCTCTTTTCTCTGCTGCCAGGGTTCATGCTTCTTGAAGTTGCTTCAGGCCTTTCCATATCTATGTGTGTGGAATGTGTCAGTGACCTTAATTGTGCACCTTTTTATGAAACTGGCTTTCTGACTACTACTGGTTGGGAAATCTCCCTCTAGATGAGCAGCTAGATGTCATGACCAATTGGGAGAGAGAAAGGCAGAAGATAAAAGTCTTTCTTCCTCTCAAGTGAAAAGTTGGGTTCTTCCCTTAACTTGTAGCTCCTGCCTTTACTATTGCTAATACTCAAACTTTTCGGACCTCCCTTCTCTGGAGAAGACAGAGGGTTGCAGTGAAACTGCCTGTTCTACCTAGTCCACAGAGATGTGGCTTCTAGGAAACTTAGGCTCACCTTTAGTCAGTGTATCATTGAATTAAAATGAGGGACTAGTGGTCCATGTTTGATCTATTATCCAACTAATAAGTTTGGTTGGATTCTGATCGGAAGATCTGGTAGGATGACTCCAAGAGCCATTATGGGAGGCTTTATTAGTGGTCAATTCATGCCTTCTAAATGTAGGTATCCCTAAAGGTTCTGGCCTGGGCCTTCTTCACTATTCCATATCCAGTCTGTTGCCAAGCCCTCTCAATTTCACCTTTGCCCTCGTCACTTTACTTCTAGATTATTGCAATAGATTGCTAGAGGGTCTGCCTGCCTTGAGTCTGTCCCTACTTCCATCCATCCTGCATTCCATGACCAAAGTGATTTTTCTAAAGTGCCAGTCCAGCCACGTCACCCCTTTATTCAGTAAATTCCAATGGCTTCCTAAAATATAGGATGCTCTATTTGGTGTTCAAAACCCTTCATAACCTAGCCCTTTCTATCTTTCTAGTCTTCTTACATCTTAACTCCTTGACACATAGTCTTTGATCCAGTGCCACTGGCCTGCATGCTGTTTTCTCATGTTAGACATGTCCCAAAGAATATGCTTCATTTTACTAAGTAGTATTCTTTTTTTTCTTTTTTAAATTAATTTATTTAAGTTTTCAACATTCATTTTCACAAAATTTTGGGTTCCAAATTTTCTCCCCATTTCTCCCCTCCCCCCACCCCAAAATGCCAAGTAGTATTCTTTATCGTAGTTTCTTTGGAATCGTAGATTGCCAGTATTGATTAGAGTTTTTAAGTGTTTCAGAATTGTTTAGGTGAAGCCAAGATGGCATATTAGGGCAGCCACCCGATTGAAGTCTCCCAGCATTACCCTCCAGACAACTTTAAAATAATATCTCAAATTACATTTTAGAGCAACAGAGCCAATAAGAGGTTGGGGGTGAGACTTTTTTTTAGCCTAAGAAAACTGTAGAGTTTAGCAGGAAAAGTGTGTGACACTGGGGTGGAGGGCTTTATGGAGCCCATGCATGTGGAGGCAGCAGTAGTGGCCACAGCAGCAGCTTCAGGAGCTCTCAGCCCAGAGAAGATAAGGGGGTTGGGCAATTGCTCAGAGAAAGATTACAGGGGCCCCTTTGCTGGCACTGGGTACAGCTGGCACTGATTGACAATTGTATTACCCATATGCAATTCTGGGTTGTAGTTCCAGGGTAGAGAAAATCATTTCTGGTCAGTCACAAGGGAGCAGGAGTCCTGACCACAATTCCAAAGCAAAGAGCACTAGTACTTGTGGCTTGCAAGGTACGAGGGGCCTTTCCTGGTTAAAGACCAGAATGCAGACCAGGTTAGCAATGACCCTATCTCTCGCATGATCACACCACCTTGAAAGAACCCAAAACTTGTAGACCTCTAGAACTAGATCTGAAAACAGCAGCACAAAAAATCTGAAGCTTGTGAGTGCCTCCGCACCCCCAGCTGAGCAGAGTTCAACTTTAACATAAAGTTCAGAGTCAAGAAATAGGCTGGAAAAATGAGTCAACAACAACAAAATCTGATCATAAAAAGCTATTATAATGGAAGGTAAGATGAAAACATAAACTGAGAAGAAGGCAAAAATATGAAGACAGCTACCAAAAAAAGCCTCAGAGAAAAATGCAAATCAAACCCAAACCCAACAAGAATTGCTGAAAGATTTAAAGAAAGATAAGAGTGATAGAGGAAAAATTGGGAAAAGAAATGAGTGAAAAGAGAAGAAAAAGGAAATTATGAAAAGAGAATTAAAAGGCACAAAAAATACTGAAGAAAATAACATCTTAAAACCAGAATTGGTCGTTGTCCTTTGTTCTCAAAGAGGAACAAAATGACATCACTATGTTGGGGTCAAGGTACAATGTGTCTGACTTGCTGATCAGACCAGTGTGATCTCAAAAGGCTCTATCACAGGTCAGGCACAAATAATATGTGAGCATTTTGAGTAGAGATGGCTCTAAATTTGTACATCTCACATTTCTTTTGAGCTACTGTATATCTATCTGTCTTGCTCATGAAGTGCAGCACCTTCTTTGATGTGGCCATGCTATGCTGGACAATCTTATGCCAATGTCTTCCATGTCATGCACTTAATTCCAAAATTCTGAGAGACCTTGAGAGTGTCTTTGTATCGCTTCTTCTAACCTCCATGTGAGGCCTTGCCTTGTGTGAGTTCTCTATAAAATAGTCTTTTAGGCAGACATACATTTGAACAACCTGGCTAGCCCATCAGAGTTGTGCTCTCTGAAATAGAGTTTGAATGCTTAATAGTTTATCTTGAGGAAGACTTCAGTTTTGCCATATGATCTTCAGAGTCTTCCTAAGAGGATTCAAATGGAAGCAATTCAGTTTTCTACGTGATGCTGATAAGACTCTCCAGGTTTCACAGGCATTCAACAAGTTCAGCACAACAGCTCTGTAGACCTTCTAGTCTACCTTTCTCTCCCATACTTTCCTTAGGAGCCTCCGAAACTGAGCTAGCTCTGGAAATGTGTGCATCAACCTCATCATCTATATGAACATCTCTGGAAAGTATACTGCCAAGGTAAGTGAACTTATCCATAGCATTCCGAATTTCTCAATTTGCTGAAACCAGTGATTTTATGTATGGATGGTGTGGTGCTGACTGATGGAGAACCTCTATTTTCTTGGTGGTGTTGTAAAGCCAAAAATAAGACAAGTGATAGAGAGTGGATCCATACTGTGTTGCCTCTCAGCCTCAGAGGCTGAAGTGAGTGCACAGACACATACAAAAAGTCATAGACCAACTCTCCCTTCACATTAGTCATGACTTGTAGCCTTTTCAAGTTAAATAATTTACATCAACAAGTTAAATAGTTTACATCAGTGCAATAGCTGATCTTGATGCCTTTTTCATCCTCATTGAAAGAGTCTGACAACATCACAGAAAACATCATGCTAAAAAAGTGTGGAAGCAAATACACAGTTCTGCCTGATGACTAGGAAAGTGTGGGAGCATTGTCCATTAATGATGGCAATCATGCCATCATGAAACTGGCATACTTTACTGATAAACTTCTCCAGGCAACCAAATTTTGCCATAACATTCCACAAGCCCTCACAACTGACAGTATCAAAGGCCTTGGTCAGATCAACAAATGTCATGTACCGACCTCTGTTTTGGTCCTGGCATTTCTCCAGGAGTTGTCAGGTAGTAAACATCACCATATTGACTGTTCCTCAGCCCTTTCTGAAGCCTTACTGTCTCTCAGGTAGATGACCATATTTCAGCTGAAAGATCAAGCTTATTAAGGAGAATTCTGGCAAGAATGTTGCCAACAGTGACTAAGACAGAGACCCTCCTATGATTATCATAGGACAGACTATTGCCTTTACTTTTATAGAGATGGATAATGGAGGCATATTTGAATTCCTGGGGGACAACCTCCTCTGGCCATATAACCCAGAAAATTTCTATCAGTTTTTGTATGAGCAGTGCATCTCCTCCCTTGTAAATCTCAACTGGAATGGAATCAGCATCAGACTCTTCACCATATGAGAAGAGCCTAATGGCATTCAAAGTCTCTTCTTCAGTTGAAAGTTTGATTAGAAAGGGATTGACTTCAACCTGAGGTATTTGGTCAATGGTTTCAGCATTGATGACAGTCTGTTGAAGACACTATGGAAGTGTTCAGCCCATCTCTCCAGGATCATCTCCTTATCACTAATCAATGTGACTCCATCAGCACTGAATAGTTGAGATTACTATAAATCTCTAGCCCATAAATAGCCTTCAGAACATCATTAAAAATTTAAGTTAAAAACTGCCTTCTTAGAAATGGACAAACTATCCTGCTGGTAAAACCTGTGGAGTTCTCATTTTTTGTTTATCAGTTCTTAAATTTCTCCATCATTTTTATCCAATCAAGCTTGATGTTTGTGTTTTGTAATGCAGTGCTGTAGTCTCCTATTGCATCCTGGGCCTTCTTCAGTCTTCCTGATGAATATCTGGTCACTGGATCCTGATGGCTCAGGAGAGGAAAGTGAGGCTGGTGACCTTGCACAGCCCTCCCTCACTCACAACAAAGTCAAGTGTAAGTCATATCATCATTTCTCTGAGGGCATCGTCCTCTTCTAAAACGAAGGATGAACACAGACCTGTGAGTAGACCGAGCTGCCTAAATGAGGACCCAGCTAGCTAGGTAACTCAACTCATCCACTCCCTTCTGTCCCCCACCCCCTTCTTCTCTCCAAAGGAAGGTAAATTTGGATGATCAGAGGACACCCAGTTAACTTAGGGTTTATGGTCCAGATTTCTTTCCTTTTTTCCTTCTTTCTTTTTGTTTCTTTCTTTCTTTCTTTTTCTTCCTTCCTTCCTTCCTTCCTTCCTTTCTTTTTCTTTCTTCCTTCCTTCCTTCCTTCTTTCCTTCCTTCCTTCCTTCCTTCCTTCCTTCCTTCCTTCCTTCCTTCCTTCCTTCCTTCCTTCCTTCCTTCCTTCCTTCCTTACTTCCTTCCTTCCTTCCTTCTTTCCTTCTTGCTTTCTTGCTTTCTCTTGCTTTCTTGCTTGTCTTTCCCAAAACCTTAAACCCATTGCACTCTGAAGCCCATACATTGCACAACAATAGGTCCCTGTCCAAACTCCAATTAATGGCTCTTTTCAGGACCCTCCTGGCTTCAGAGTGATTATCAACAGTAACTATTGCTCTTTCCCTCCCAGCTTGATTTACTTATTTTTTTTCCTTTTGCTCATTAAAAGGGCCATTCCCTGATTACTTCTTAAACAGGCCTATTCACTGAATGGGCGTTATCTCACTCTGAGTGCCTGAGTAGACCAAGGTCTCCCATTGCATTCTGGGCCTTCTCCAGTCATCCTGATGAATATCAGGTCCCTGGATCCAGAACTCAGGATCAGGAGGGGAAAGTGAGACTGGTGACTTTGCACAACAGCCCTCCCTCACTCGAAACGAAGTCAAGTGCAAGTCATGTCATCATTTCTCTGAGGTCATAGTCCTCTTCAAAAACGAAGGACAAGCACAGCAGTACACCAAATTTCTGAAAGCTGCTCACTCTTTTTTTGCTCCACTGTTGTCAACTGTGTTGTCTCAGCTCTACCTCCAAGTTAGCAATGAACACTCGGAGAAATGGTCTAATCTGCAAACATACGTCTTTTTAAAGTCTTCTTGCCTTGGGACTTCCACTTTTCTTGAATGTGAATGTTTAGCTTAGAGAGGTTAAGTCTATGATCATTCTAGCACTCTGTGACTCACATGATACTCATCATTCTCACCTGTCAGTCTCTTTTCCTTACAATGACATATTCTATTAAATACCAATATTTGTAGTGAGGGTAAATCGACAAAGTTTTATTGAATTTAAGTAAATGGAAGATCGTTGGTGATGAAAAGGTCATGAGATGCACACGTCTTTAGTAGTAAATGATTATTACTGTTGCTTTTTCCAGCTCCATTTCTCCCAAGGACTCTCTGCTATGTCTGATAGTCTGTGCCTACTCTGGTGTTAAAGTCGTCCAGAGTTATATAAGCTTGACCTCTTTTGGCACATTGATGATTATGGTCTCCAGGTCTTCATAAAATTTTTCTTTGACCTCATCAGAGTTTGTCATGGTGAGAGCATACACATTGATGATGGTAATGTGGTGCTTTCCTGCAAGTGGCAATCATGTTGTCATGAGTCTGTTCTTTACTATTTTTGAGAAACATACAAGCTTCTTGACCTGATTAGTTTTGATTGCAAAATCTGCCCCAGCTTCATAGTGCTCCCCATCCCTGCATCCACTCCAGAAAATCATGTATCAAGCTCCAACTTTGGGAAATGGGCCTTCATTTTCCAGCCTTGTTTCCCTCAGGGCTGCTATTTGGATGGAATACCTACTGAGTTCTCTCACGAGTTGTTCATCTTTCAGGTCTATTTCATAACCATAAATGAATACATTCCATCTACTGATGGTGAGTGGAATCATCCTTGCAGAAGTTTTTCTATATTTTTGTGTGTTTTGACCACAGGTGGTATCTCCATCTACTGTAGCAAGCAAGTCAGGGTTGGGTGAAGCAAACAATTTTTTTTGGGAGGGGGGGCCCTTTTTCTAATCCCTTCCTCCTGTCAGGAGTTGAGCAATGAAGTCCTTAAAAAAGGCTGCTCAGAAACCCAAGGGGCTGCTGTATCTCTGCTTCAGTCAAGTGAGAAGACATCTCTGTCGCCTAAGCTGCCTGTGTGCAGAGTCATGACTACAGATCCCAGTGTATCTGCACCTGCTGCTTCATCAGTTGCCTTTTGCCATAGGACTTTGAGGTAGGTAAAAATGACATGGGTGATGTCTTTTGATTCATGCATAAATTGGATTTAAGTGAGGCTGAGTTGTACAAAGTTGTCAGCCTCTCTCTGTCTCCAAGAGTCATTGGAATTCAGTGGCAAGACAAGTCAAGACGACTGGCAGTGGTCTGCAATGCAGTAGATGACCTTGGCATCTCCAATGTCTAACCAAGCTCTAAATGCTCCATCACCTTCCTGAAAGTTGGAACAAATTTTTCTCATCTGCCCATTCTACTGGGGAAGTTTTCACATGCTTGGGGTAGACCCCCTTAACTCACTGGTGTGTTTGAAACCCCTCAGTTACCTGTAACTTGGTTTAGCTTGTCTGCCAAATGGTTTACCAGGTTGTAGCTGCTATGTATGCTACAGCTTCTTGGAGCCATAGGTGAGAGTTGAGTGAATCAGGTGGACACCAAAGTTGGAAAGAAGGCTTGAAAAGGACTCTATAGCCCTCACACCAGAACTGCTACTTTTTCCTGAACAGCCTACACCTTGGTCAAATGGTAAAAGATGTACAAAAATCCACTGAAGAGAATTCCTTCAAAAGTAGAATTGGCAAAATGGAAAAAGAGCTGAGAAAAATCTCACTGAAGAAAATAAATCCTTAAAAATTAGAACTGTGCAAGTGGAAGCTAATCACTCCATGAGGCATCAAGAAACAATAAAACAGTCAAAAATGAAAAAAATAGAAGAAAACATGAAATATTTCATTGGCAAAATAACTAACCTGAAAAGTAGACTGAAGAGAGATAATTAAAAACTTTTTGAACTGTTTGAAAGCCATGTACAAAGAAAGAGCCTAGACATCATATTTCAAGACATTATCAACGAAAATGTCACTGATATCTTAGATCTAGAGGGTAAAATAGAAACTGATCACCTCTTGAAAGAGATTTCAAATTGGAACACTAGTGAACTGCTGGTGGAGTAGTGAACTGATCTATCTATTCTGGAGAATAATTTAGAACTATGTGAAAGGGTATAATACTGTACATACCCTTTGGCCCAGCAATACCACTACTAGATCTGTATCTCAGAGAGACCAAAGGAAAAAGACCCACATGTACAAAAATATTTATATCATCTCTTTTTGGGGTGGCAAAGAATTGGGAATTGAGGGGATGCTTCTTAATTGAAGAATAGCATATGATTATGATGGAGTATTGTTGTGCCGTAAGAAATGATGAGGGTTGGCTCCAGATCTATATGAACTGACACAAAATGAAGTGTGAAGAAACAGGAGATCATGTGCACAGTAAAAGAGATGTGGTAATGAGGATCAACTGTGAAAGACTTAGCTAGTTTGATCAAAATAATGATCCGAGACAATTCCAAAAGATTCATGATAAAAAAATGGTCACCTCCAGAGGAGAATTGATAGACTCTGAGTGCAAATTAAAATATAATTTTCTCACTTTATTTTTCTTGCTTTTTTATATATGGTTAATATGGAAATATGTTTAACATGATTTCACATGCATAATGGATATACTGCTTGCCTTCTCAGTGGATGTGGGAAGGGCTGGGACGGAGGGAGAGAATTTGGAATTCAAAATTAAAAAAGAATGCTAAAAATAAATAAATAATTACCCCTCCCCCCAACGTTGTTTACAGTATTATTATTATGGTATAAATGTGATATGTGATTCATTCTGCATCGTACAATAACATTGCATTACATTTTTATGCCATAATTTTTTTCAGTCATTCTCCATGATCCTATAATCTTTAAAATTCTTCCAGCTCTAATATGACATGCAATAGGATATTCATCATGAATTCATCATGTTCAAAAATTCATGTGTTAATCTGCATCTTGGGTCCATTTCTTCCTTTTTCAAGAGGTGGGTAGCATGGTTCTCCTAGAAAAAGCCCTCCAGAATCATGGTTGGCCACTGCATTGATCAGAATTCTTAAATCTTTCCAAGTTATCTTTATAGTATTGCTGTTATTACATAAATTGTTTTCCTAGTTCTGCTCATTTCATTTTCCTTCAGTTCACGTAAGTCTCCCCAGGATTGTCTGAAATTATACCTTTCATTATTTCTTATGGTCCAATAGACTAGGGGTGCCATAGTGCACAGAGCACTGGGTCTGGACTCAGGATCAAACTTGTTAGATATATGACCCTGGGCAAGTTGCCTAACCTCTCCTGCCTCAGTTTTCTCATCTATAAAAATGGGAATCATAACAGCACCTACCTACTAGGGTTTCTGTGAAGATAAAATGATATAATATTTGTAAAGTGCTTACTAAGCATAATGCAGGCACAAAGTAGAAGCTTATTGCTTACTTCCTACCCCATAATATTCTATTGCATTCCTCACAGTACCATAATTTTTTGTTCCATTTCCCAGTTGATAGTCACTCCCCTTAGTTTCCAATTCTTTACTACCACAAAAAAGAGCTGCCATAATTATTTTTTGTACATATGGGTCCTTTTCCTCTTCTTTTGGTTTTTCTTTTTTAAAGTATAGGTCTAGTAGTTGTATTCCTGGGTCAGAGTATATGCAAAGTTTAGTAACACTTGTTGGCTGTTGTTTCAAATTGTTTTCCATAATGGCTGGACCAAATCACAGTTCCACTAATAAGCCCAACATCAGTGTACTTATCTTCCCTTAACCCCTCCAATATTTGTCATTTCCCTTTGTTTCTTTTTCATTCTTGACAGTCTTAAACCTCAGAATTGCTTTGATTTGCATTTCTTGAATTAAAGTGATTTGGAACATTTTTTTCATACCCCTATTGACAGCTTGAATATCTTTCTTTGAAAACTGCATGTTCAAATCATTTATCCATTTAGTTGAGGGATCTCTTTTATTCTTATAAATTTGAATCAAAGAATAATATTATGTGCATAAAGTAAAGCATGTAGAATTACAAAGGAAACTAATTTTGTTGAAATATAATTATCAAAATGTATATATTTTAAAAAACTAAGTTCACTAGCTATTGTTTTCTCTCTTTTGATTCTTCCTGGTTTAGGGATTAAGACCATATTTGTGTCATAGAAGGAATTAGGTTGGTCCTTACCTTTTCATATTTTTTAAACGGTTAGTATAATATTGGTATTAATGTTCTCTAAATATTTGGTAGAATTTGCTGCCAAAGTCATCTGGTTCTAGCATTTTTGGGGGGTGAGTTAATTTATAGATCATTCAATTTCTTTTTCTGAGATTGAGTTAATTAAAATTTCTATTTCTTGATCAATTAATCTAGGTATTTAATATTTTTGTAAATATTCATCCAATTCTTTTGTCAATTTTATTAGTATATAATTGGGCAAAATATTTATTTACTAGTAATTTATTTTATTCATTTGTTGTGAGTTCTCCTTTTTCATTTTTGATGCTGACAATTTATTTTTCTTCTCTTTAAAAAATTAAATTAGCTAATAGTTTATCTATTTAAAAAAAAAACAGCTCCTAGCTTAAGTATTGTTGAGTTTGTTTGTTGTTTTTTTGCTTTCATTTTTAAATTTTTTTTATTTTCAGAATTTCTATTTTATTATCTAATTGCAAGTTTTTAATTTTTTGACCTACTAGATTTTTTTTGTATGCCCAATTTATTCATTTTTTCTCTTTTTCGTTGATGAAAGTATTTAGAGAGGGTATTTAATTTTCCCCTAAGTACTGCTTTGGCTGTATCATTAAAATTCTGGTATGTTATATTGTTATCATCTTCAATAAAGTGATCTATTTTTCCATGATGTATTTTTGAACAACCAGTTCTTTAGGATGTTGTTTAGTCACCAAATAATTTTTATCCTTTTTTAATTCTTCTTAATAGAATATCATTTTTATTGCATTGTAGTCAGGTTTTTTTTTGCATTTGTGAATATTTTATGCTTTTATACATCGTCAGCTTTTGTAAATGTGTCATACAATTCTAAGAAATATGTTAACTCTTCTCTATTCTGATTCAGTAAATATTTGAAGTCTATCATAGATAACTTTTCTAAAATTCCATTCTTGTCCTTAACAATTTGTTTACTTTTCTCAGATATCCCTAAGGTCTGAAATGGGTACACTGAGATCCACGATTATTATAGTTTTATTTTATTGTCTGTTGCTCCCAGTAACTCATGTAGAGTTTCCTTTATTTAGGCCATTAAATTAAGTATTTGTGCCATGTGGTGTATATGTTAAATATTGATATTTATTCATTGTGTATGGCACTTCTTCAGGAAAATGTGGTTTGTTTTTGCTGGTTTTCATTGTTCTTGTTGTTTTTGTTGTTGCTTTGTCGGAGATCACGATTGCTATCCCTGCTTTTTTGAGTTCTACTGGAATATATTAGAATTTACTCCTTCCACTTTTTACAACTCTGTGTCTTTCTGTTTTATGCGTGATTCTTGTAAACGCTGTATTGTTGGATGCTTGCTATCTTCTTTGGTTGTATGAGTCAATCCATCTCATTCACAGTTGTGATCATTAACTCTATATTTCCCTCCATCCTATTCTCTTATACTTTTCCCCTCTCTTTCCTCTCCTTACATCTCTTTATGAAGAAAAAGAATGTGGAGAGTAGACTTAGCACCAGTGGTCTATGGTTAATGTAATTAACTTCCACTCTTCTGCCCGTCTTTTCTTCTCCCTGCCCAGATGCAAATTACAGATTCTTACTTTTCTTTTAATCATCTCTTCAGGACCCACCTTCCAAGTTTGAAGCTTATTTGCTTATGTCTAATCTCTCCCCAAATCAACACACTCCCTCTTATTCTCCCTGTTGAGTTGAATATATTTCTTCAAGCTGTTTTTTGTGGGTATTCTACCCTCCTTTGACTGGTTCAGGTGAAAGTGAGGTTCAAATGACCTATTTCTCTCACCCCTTCCTTCTTTTATGTATTGTCTTCTACTTGCACACCACAGTTATGTGAGATAAGTCCTTCCATCTTTTCTTCCCCTTTCTCCTCTAGCATATTACTTTCCCCCTCTTTATTGTTCTAAGATCATCAAAGCATAACAAAACCCACCCCAGGCCTTCTGTTATTATTTAACTTCTTCTATGACCCCTATGACATTAGCATTCTGAGGGTAACATTCATCATCTCCTCCTTTTAGAATGTAAACACTCCATCCCTTGTATGATACCTTCTAATTGTTCACTCATATTTATATTTTATATTTCTCTTTACTCTTGTGTTTGCATTTCTAACTTTCTAATCAGTTGGGTTTTTTCATCAAGAAGCTTGTAAGTACTCTATTTCATTAAAAATCCATTTTCCTCCCTATAAGATAAAACTTAGTTTTACTGCATATGTTATTCTTGATTGTAAGCCTATCTTTTTGCCTTTTGGAATATCTTATTCTGGGATCTCTGTTTCTTTATTATGGTAGCTGGCAAATCCTGTGTAAGCCTGATTATGAATCATAGATATTTGAAATTTCTGATTATTCACAGTATTTTTTCTTTAACCTGAAAGCTCTGAATTTTGGCTGACATTCCTGGGAGTTTTCATTTTTCAGGAAATGACCAGTGGATTCTTTCTATTTTTATTTTGCTCTCTGATTCTAATACATCTGGGCAATTTTAATTCCTAATGTATTTTTTTTCCTATCATGGCTTTAGGTATTCCAAAGATGGTAAATTATTTCTACTTGACCTGTTTTCCACAGGTCACTTATTTTTAAAATGAGATAGTATCTTTAAATGAGATAGTCCTGGAAGCTCCACAAACAAGATACTCCATCTCTCAGCTCCTGGCATCTGCCTGTCCCTCATGCCTGGAATGCTTTCCTTCTTCAACTCCATCTGCTAACCTCCCTGGCTTCCTTTAAGTCCATGTTTTATAGGAAGCCTTCTCCTAACTTCTTATATCAAGTGGCTTCTCTCTTAACCATTTCCTACTTACCCTGTTATATAGCTTGTTTCTGCATATTTGCTTACTTTTTATCTCTTGTTGTCTAATAGATTGTGAGCTCCTTAAGGGCAGGGATTGTGTTTTCTTTTTGTATTCCCAGCACTTGGCACAGTGCCTGGCACATAGAAGGCTCTTAAAAAGGGTATATTGGTTGATTGTTTTAATATTTTTTTATTATCTCATAAAGTCATTAACTTTTGTTTGGTCTATTCTACTTTTCAGGGATTCTGTTACTTGGATAAGGTTTTGTGTCTCTTGTATGAAACTCTTAATTCTCCTTCCAAATGTTTCCTCTAGGACTCCCCATTCATTTCCAATTTTTTCCTCTAAAACTCTCATTTCCTTTAAAATATCTCGTTTTAACTTTCTTGCCTCCTTTGTCTTGTCTCATTTCTCATAAGAATTGTAGTTGACCTTGTAGATAGTCACTGTTTTTTGTTAGACTTTTCTTATAAATGTTTTGACGTTATCTTTTTGAGTTCTTGTTCTTGGTGCCACTGTCTCCACAATAGCCATTTATTTCCAGTGTCGTTTTGGTTGTTTGTATATTTATTAATTTTTCAAGTTTTACTTCTCAAATTGGGATTTTGCATTAGGGGCAAGATCTATGCTCTTCTACAGGGAATTTTGGGGACTAGTGTGGCCCTGCTACTAACTTTTCCATGTCTTGAATATTGTGTTGTTCAAAGATCTCAGAAATGACTTAGGCCATTGAATTGCAAGCTTTCAGGGGACTCTAGGCAGTCTGATTAAGGGCATGATCTGATTACTACCTTTCTGGTCTGACTGTAGCAACTTCTGGACTGTACTTTATGTCTGCACATGATAATTGTAGTCATGTCTGTAGTTAGATCATCAGTTGACAATTGCTGGCTCCGTTTCCTGTTGACTAGTTGGGAGTCTCTGTAGGTTCAGAACCACAAAACTGTAGGCTCACTCCTGATCCAGAGTTCCTGCTTTGGTTATTCAGCTACAAGCCCCAACTCAGATCTTTGGGCTAAGTCTGCATTCCTCTTCCAGGGTTGAGTTACACGGTCCACCTCTGGGTACAATCTCTATTCTGTTTACTCTTCCCAAATCTGAGATCTTGTTCTGGGGTCAGAATGACAGTACTTTGGGTCCATGCCTCATCCCTGTCCCTGCTCTGATTCTTTACTTATGGGCTGAATCTGCAGTCTTGGCCAGGAAAAAAAAATGCCCTTGGATTCCTGATCACTACTCAGTCTTGTGCTCTTCCTCATTCTTTGTTAGAATAATCTGGTGAGAGAACTGGGTTGCGCTATTTCTTTCTATTTCACCATCTTTGCTGATCTCCATTGCAACTGACTCTTGCAATAAGCTTATACGATAGGTCAGGCAGATGTTACTATCTTTGGTTAAGAAAGACAAATATCTATTCTCTGTGCTGATCACCATGATTATCTGTGTTCTGGGATAGCACAGGTGCAGGAGGTCCAACCTCAGTGTCCAAAAGTTTGAGCAGAGTATAAAAAGCAGACATAAAAAACCAGACCATGGATTTCACAATGACAGTCTGTAGTTCACAAATCTTTGGGTCTCCCATTCTTCAAGTTCTTCATGTTATTCTTTGCTAACTCCTCCATCATTTACCTTTGAACTCACTGATCTAGAATCCAGGTTCACAGCTTGTTGTTAAAAGATTTTTGGATCTGCCCTGGATCTGGTTTGTAACTCTTCATGCTGTTTGCCCTCCTCACTCTCCTCCCACCCTCAATAATTAGGCCTGCCTCTGACCAAGATTTTGTGATTAAAACTCCCGTCCCTCTTAATAACGTTCAATGGCAGGAAGGTCAGGACTCCAAGAAGTCAAAATAAAGTAAAGAAGATTTGAAATGTTTAATTTATTGCGGTGGGGAAAACACATGAAGAAATCCTTGGTTAATAGACAAAACACAGAAAGATCAACAATAGCTGGCATTACCCTAACAGGTATTATAGGTTCTGTTCCCAGGTAGGCACTCTACTGAATCTCTCATTTTCTGCTGAAGGACTGCAGAAAGACATCGTCTGGTAGGTGAGAGTATAATCAAACAACAAACAAATTATTCCAGAATTTTTGTGGGGACATTAGTGTGGCTCTCTAGAAAGGGGGCACTGAGCATAAGAAAGCCTCCCCTCTTACAAGAAGAGCCCACAGCATCATCCTTCTCAGCTAAGGCACCCTAGTTAAAGGAGAAAAGGTGATCATGGAGAGGATCTGGTGAATTTGGTGCTGGAACTCTGCTCATACTGTCTTTGCCTGGGTTTGGATAGCTAGGTGAGGGACTCTTGCATTGAACATCTTGACTCTTTACTCTAAGTAAGGTGGCCTAGGTGTGAGCAAATAAGGGGTATCTGGGGGCTGGGTTGGACAGGCTGGGTGATACTGAAGGTTGAGGGGTTGGATTAGTTGGGTGGGCATTTGGGAGAAAAATGGAGAAAGCCTGGGACACTTCAGACTCTCTCCTTTTCTTCAGCTTAGAGTTGGGCCAGGCAATTCACATCCAAATACTGAACTGATGCTTTGAACCTTTGTACTTCTCTCCCTCCCCTCCTCCGCCTCCCCCCACCCTGTGCCTAGCACAGTGTCTGAGTCAGTGCTTAACATATGCCTGACTGAATGAGTAAACGTTGGTTTGAAATGTTGAACAAATGAGGCAACTTGAACTGTTAACTCCAGAGGTTCTCTTGGCCTTCAGCATCTGCAAAGCCCTCTTAGGCACTGATTGGTACTTGTGTTACTATCTTAAAGGGGTGTGGTGGAAAGAATGAGAGCTTTATTCACATTGACCTCCAAGAAATGAATGCCTGACCAACTACTTGGATTAGAGGATGAGGCTGAGCAAGGTCAAGAGAAAAGGCAACAGGAGAGCTGAGTAGCCAATTCAGGAAAGTAATAATTCAAGGATTTATGTCCATAAGTAAAAGTTAGGAAAGGGTTTCCAACGGTGAAGCCTGTTTCCATAGTTGTGGCATCCCTCTCTCCAACCCGGATAGCTCAGGTCATATCCCAAGAGACTGGCTGTTTTTCTCAATCTGGCAGTTGAGGGTCAATGCAAAGGACATCCCCAGCACCTGAGGGGATAGGTCAAAGCTGAGGTCTGCCTTTCTTGCACACAGTTTGTGATGAACCCAAGGAAGTCTATGAAACCAACCCATCGCTATCATTTCTGCTGTCCTTAGTGGATCTTTTCTCTCAGGTAGGTGTGAGAGACTATAGAAAAGGAGAAGAGGGGTTCCATAGGATAGGACATATTTTATATACCCCAAATGCATACGAAATGCAAACCCTGCATTTGATGTCTTGTCTGGAGAGTCTTCCTTACCCACCCCTCCCATTGCAAGACAAAAGTCCTGGTCCCACTTTAGAATTTCATGAAACAATCTCAACCCCAACAATCAGGTGTGGTGTAATAGGGTTGAAAAGGGAAAAGTTGGTGCCTCACATGAAAAGAATGAGCTACTGAAGTATAAATTCACCCTTGAGTATTTCCCGCAGTGAGACAGATTGAGGAAGTTGGTTACAATTCTTTTTGCTTTTTTCTCTCTTGAGTGCAAGAATTCCTCTTCTTACAGAGGCAAATCAAGATCCTACAATCATAGATTTAGACCTGGAAAGGACCTTAGAAATCACTGGGTCCAAACTTCTTGTTTTACAGATGAAGAAACTGAGATTAAGTGCAACAGAGAGATTAAGTGACTTGCCTAGGGTCACACAACTAATAAAATCTGGTAGGCAGGGAGATTGGACCAGATCTTTCTGACTCTAAGTTCACTGCCCTATCCACTACACCAGGATACCTCTCAAGGAGGGCCCTGATTTGAACCAGGGAACTTTCAATGCCAACAACCTGTATTTTCAGAGCAGAGGTGGAACCAAGGCCATAGGGTCAGTGCAGGGGCTTTTGACTGGACCACTTATTTGGCTCAGAACACCTGATGACCATAAAGGGCAGGTTACCCAGCTGACCCCTGTTCTGGAAGCATTTTGTTTGCCAGAGACCCAGTCAACCAGGTTTCTTGGTATCTGGCTGGTGGAAGGGAAGATCTGGGACTTGCTCTGATTTTCCCATTACCTAAACTGGGGAAAATTGGAATGGGATAAGAGATGGAAATCTTTATGATGCAATTAGATTGCATTTAGACTTGTCCTAGTAATAGTTAGAATTCTTACCTGGATGACACATACACTGATGATAAGGATTCCAATATACAAAAAATTTGAATGAAACCATGCTTTTGCTTTTGTGTAGCATCCCTAGGAAAAACAGAAGATAAAAATAATGATGGGGATAGGGCTTATAATTTCAATGACAGGGAACTCCCATGTCAGGAAATTCCTTCTACCATTGCAGATCAACACTTTTGAGAATTGCCTAGAGCCTTAGGAAATTGAGTGATTCAGTGAGGGTCAAACAATCAGTATGGGACATAGGCAAACTTGAACCTAGATCTTCTGGGCTCCAAAACCCGCTTCCTTTCAAACATAATGATGTCCTTATAGTAGCTAGCTGTTTCAGCTGACTGGAAGAGCCTTCACATTTTCCCTTACCTAGTTTTATGAAAGATAAGTATTTTTCTCCCCCATCACTTCTCCCTCAGACTATTGCAACAAGCTTCTCCTGGACTCCTGATCTTTCCCTTCTCCAGGCTACCCTCCACACAGCTGCCAAAGTCATCTTCGTAAAGCACAAGATAGGAGTACAGCATCCTCTAGCTCAAGAAGTTGCAAAGGCTCCCTTTTGTTTCTGGGATGAAAGAAAAACTTCTCAGCTTTGGGATTTAACTTTCCCAGGCTAACTCCAGCCTGTCTCTCAAGACTTCTTTACCTTTCATACATGCTATATTCCAGCCAAACTAACCTCCTTGGTTTTTCTCATCTACCACTACTGTGCCTTTGTGGAAGCTGTGCCCCACTTCTGGGACATCTTCCCTTCTCACCTTCACCTTTTACATTCCACTTCCTTTGGAAATTCTTTCCTGATTTTCCTGAGTTGTTAGGGCTCCTTTATTTTTAACAAATAATCAAGGATATTCTTGTCTGTTTTGTGTTTGTATTTCTAGTGCCTCACACGTAGTAGGTTTGCTGTTTCTTAGTTTGAATTGGATAGCGAAACTGAAGCATGGCATGGAAAGTATCTCAGCCTACATTCCCAAAGACCAGAGAACACTGGGGACCCTCATACTGCCTTGGGAGTGGTAGAACAGTGGGAAGAAGGAAGTTATCCTGAGGGTAGATGCCCCATTCTAATCTGAGCGGGGAGGGGAGGGGAGAAGTATACTCCTTCTGGAGGACCAAGACAACTCTAGTGGAAACATAGTTTGCCACCCACCTCAGAGCTGCATGTTGGAATCTTCAGGAAGGCACAAGCCAAACTAGGATTTCCCCTTTGCTGAAAGGTGGTTGTGGAGGGGACCTGACGTGGTGGTGGGGCTCCTTTAGTCTATCCCTTCACTCCTACTTCTGAACAGGAGAAGTCATACTCACAAGTGTTGAGACAAAGCTCCATTCTTCTTCAGATCAGTCTTTTCCTTCTAATTTTATTATTTTTGTCATGTTAATACATCAAGAATCTATGATTTTGTAGATGAAGCTGATTTAGATTCACCTCAAACCTATAGTTTTAGAGAACTGCCTAAAGCTGAGAGATATGAAATTACTTGCCTGTGGTCACAAGGCTAGTAAATGTCAGAGGTAGGATGTGAACTCAGGGCTTCCTAATTCCAAATCCAACATGCTACCTGCTATGCCAAGCAGTCTGTCAATCATCATCACTAATAGCAGTGACAACTCATATTTACAAAGCACCTTAAGGTTTACAAGGCACTTTACTTACCACAGTCTTGTATCTCAAGTATTTATTACACATCTAGTGTGTACCTGACACTTTGCTATATGTTGGAATGGATACTGCAAGTAAATCAACTTTATAAGTGAAGAAACCAAAGTATAAGGAGATTGAATGACTTGCCTTTAGTGCTTTTGGTGAGAGTACCAGTAAAGAGCCCTAACTGTGTACCTTAGGCCTTTCCATCTCTCTACCACTAAAACTGAGTGGCTCAGAAGATCATTAATCTTCTGCTTCACTTAGCTAACTGGTAATATTATGGGTCTGTTCATCTCCTGTTATGCTCCTTTACTTAAAGTCTGATGTCTCTAGCTTGGAGCACTGTGACCTCACAATACTTGATGGTTTCCAAAGCAGTCATCCTCTCAAAAGAAACAAAAGGAGAGACATTGCCTGGGTTACCTGAGTGTTTGGACCACGGGGGCAAGATTTCGGGGGATGGCCATTCCAATCACTCGTGCCATTTATACCACAGCACTCTAGCTGAAATATAAACCCAAAAGAAGGTTATTTGTAAAGAGTTAGTGGCTTAAGGAATATGGAATGACTAAACCCTTTAGAAAGAAAGATAAATCTTTGGAGCTTGCCTCCAGAGAAGCTGTCCACTGGCTACCCAGGCTAGCAAAGGGATTCTAGCAGATACTGGTCATGGTCAGGCTCATGGGCTGGGTCACAGATTTGACTCACGGGGGATATGGTAGACTTGGTCTGCTGTAAACATCGTCATTTGCCTTTGGCTCAGTTCTGTCTCCATCCTTGACAGCTGCCTGCTGTCCTGATCAACATCAGACAGGGTCAGGGATGAGGCACTGATCATCACACGTGGCATATCCTTAGGTGTGGCCTATGTTCCATTTTCAGGCAAACATAGGCCAAATATAGAACTAATAATAAGAGTAATGACAGTAACAGCTGACGTTCCCATAGTACTTTAAAGTTCACAAAATATTTTATATGGATATTATCTCCCATAACCATCACAACAATCCTGTGAAATGGGTACTGCAGGAATCATTTCCATTTTACAGATAAAAATTTGAAACACAAAGAGGTTAAATCTCAGAATGACTGACTTGCCCAGTCACACAGTTAATCTTTGTCAAGGATAGGATTCAAACCCAGGTCTTCATGACTCTAAGTCCATTATTCTCTGGACCATACCATGTAAGCATATGCAAAGAGACATATTTTGATCTCCTACCTCCAAGGAGCAAACCTCATGCCATTCTGAAAGTTGGGATGGGCAGAAACTGGAGAGAACTAAATACCAGGGAGGATCTTTCCCCAAGTCTCCAATGTACAAACTCACAGGGTGCGTCAGGCCATAATCTTTTGCCTTTGGCCCCAGTACTCAAGTAAACCTGCCTGTAGACTTGACTTACATAGTTCTGGATTCCATCCCATGCCATCTTGGTGTTGTTATCAGACTTGTAGCGTTGGATACTCCGGCTCAGGTCATCAGCCACATAATCATCTATCTAAGTGATCCAGAAGGGGAGATATCAGGAAACAAAAGTTAGATCATTGAAAGAGTTTTTTAAGGGACAAAGTTGGAGCCTAGTATAGGCAAAGGATTTCTTACTATTTTACTTCTATTTCCTTGGTAATCTTTCTTCCGAGAGATAAGAGAGGAGTAGAGTGTATGTCTTGAATATACTTGATTTACTGGCAGTTAAGAGGCTTCAGTTTAAAAAGATTTTTTAAAAGTGACCAAAATATTAAAGCAGTTTAGGCATTGAGATACTGGTCTTTGGGTTATATCATTTTATTTCCAGGAAAAACTCTTCAATCCTGTCACATAGACTTAGGTAACTGCATTAGTATTGACAATTGGGATTGTTTTTATCAGGTGCTGGATGATCTTTACTTCTGCACGCTCAGAAAAATAACTGATGTCAATCAGCTTATGAAGATCCAAGGCCCATATGCAAATCAGACCCACGAACCTCTGCATGACTATTTTTTCCACACACTCACAAATCAAGATTTTTCCTTCTTATGAATGATACAGGGGATAACATTCCCCATTACATACCTTCTGTTCATACACAAAGAGCAGGATGGCCACAGTCACCTCAATCAAAAGGATGAAAAGGAGCAGGACAAAGAACTATCAGGAAAGAAAACAAGATCACTTATTGGGACAACGATGGGACCAACACTAGTGGGACATGTTGTTCTTAGCAGTGGATTGAGCAAGAGGATGCCAGACATCCCTTCCCACTCTGAGATTCTGTGATTTTAAGATTCAGTCATTCCATGACTTATCTGTCCCTATGTCCATTTATTTAATCCTTTATTTGATTTGCTCTGTGCCACCTAATCACTTAGTATTTACGTGCACATTTTTGTCCATGTTTGTCCCATATTTCTTCTTGAAGGCAGGGATCTTATGGTGTTCAC
This sequence comes from Notamacropus eugenii, assembly GCF_028372415.1. Taxonomy (NCBI): domain Eukaryota; kingdom Metazoa; phylum Chordata; class Mammalia; order Diprotodontia; family Macropodidae; genus Notamacropus; species Notamacropus eugenii. Next base: position 289,688,279 of record NC_092873.1, on the reverse strand, counting down.
ACCGGGAGTATTTAATTAACAAATGAGTCATGCTGACTGGATACATGTGGCTGATTTGTATTTCTTTATGTTTGGGGAAGTATTGTGTTTCTCATACTGGTGTGTGTGTGTGTGTGTGTGTGTGTGTGTGCATGCGTGCATGCTCTAGAGACAGGAGGGAGAGAGGGAGGGAGGGAAGGTGAGAGAGAGAGAGAGAGAGAGAGAGAGAGAGAGAGAGAGAGAGAGAGAGAGAGAGAGAGAGAGAGAGAGAGACAGAGAGACAGAGAGACAGAGAGAGAGAGAGAGAGAGAACTCTTTTTTGGACGGGGAGCTCTGGAAAACAGGAATTTCTACCTTATCTCTCATGATTCTAGTCAAATACTTCGTAGGAAGTGGAATGACTGGTTGAATAACAGATCTCAGAGGAAGCACAAGAGTATTAGGCAATTTTAGTCAGTTGATTCAGACCATGGTTGGAGTGGTCCCCTGTGCACAATGTCCTATGTGGGGAGATAGAGAAGGAACCACACAGTCTGTTCTCAAGGATCTCAGTCATATCTAGAGAGTCAAATATCTGATCACGCCCAGGAATTTGTTTATTAAATCTTACTGGTTATTGTTAGAACCATATACTCAATCAGTCAAAAAGTCTTTATTAAGCACCTGCTTACCATGTGCCAGGTACTAGGGACACAACAACAAAAATGGAACAATTATGCAGGACTGATTGCCCGTAGTAAAGGGCAGATATTAAGACATATGGGAAATATGTTCCCTACCAAAAGACCAGAACCACAGTGTCCAAAGGTTGTTAGGTACTCTACTATAAGTGCTGATCTTGACCTAGCTTCCTGAATAGGGCAAGAAAAGTCTCCATATAATTTTTTTTGTTGTTTGGCTGTTTCAGTCATGTCTTACTCTTTGTGACCACATTTGAGGTTTCCTTGGCCTAGATAATGAAGTAGTTTGGCATTTCCCTTTCCATCTCATTTACAGATGAGAAACTTAGGTAAGCAGAGTTAAGTGACTTGCCCAGTGTCACACAGTTAGTAAGTGTCTGAGGCTGGATTTGAACTCAGGAAGATCAATTTTCCTGGCTGCAGGCCAGGAGCTCTATCCACTGAGTCACCTAGCTGCCCATATAAAGTTAGATTAAAAAGACAAAGTTTATTGAACCCCACAAAGCATCCCGATTATTCCACATGGCATCAGTCCCCCTGGCTGACACTCACCGACATGAGAAGGCACTTGTTTTCTTTAATAGAGCCCATGCACCCCAGGAAGGCAACCACCATGATGATCGTTCCCACAATGACGACAACATTGCCCACGGTGAGGGAGGGAAGGCTGTAGAACAGGGCTCCAAAGCTATTTTTGATCAGGAAGAAGATCCCAAAGCCCAAAATGGTACAGCCACAGATCTGAAATAAGCAAGACCAGGAATACCTTGAAGACAAGGAGATGGCCACCAGTGTTGTTCCGCTCTTTCTTGACTGGAGGCCAGATCTACCCTTGTGCCCCCATGGTATTCTTGCCACTGATAATCTGGTTAGTGACTCCAAGGCTGAACTCAGCCTCTCACATGCTAAAAGGGATGAAGCATCAGAGAGAAAGGAGGGCTGAGAGAAACTGTTGTTTCTTGGGAAAAGTTCTCATCAAACATCTACCCAAAACATCCTAGAGAACATGGCAGACTTGATCCCCATAAAAACACACCCATTTCCAGATACTGGCCATCCTAGTGCCCCACGTTCACCTTTCCTGAAGTATCCCTTATGATGAGCATTCCTTTAGATACCTTGATTCAAGATAGGCAAGGGTAGAAAACTTTCTGCTATGCAGACACTTTGAGAACCCAAGGCCCAAGGAGCATCTAACAGAGACTATGCTCAAGTGTCTTTGGTTCTGATCACTGAGCCTGACACAGTGAAACCTTCCAGGACTGGATGACCTACTTATTCTGTAATTCAGACATTCATTAAAGGAATCCAGAATGGTTCCTACAAAGGATTTCATTTCTGAGTCTGTGACTCCTAAGCCATGTCCCATAGCAGAAAGAGAGTAGCAGAAGCCAAGAAAAATGGGATTAATTCCTCAAGCTTTTTGATATCATGGGGTGATCCAGTTATGAACATCTTTAATAGTTTGGAAACTACCCCATGGCATGGAGGAAAGAGAAGAGGGAAAACTACTCTCTTTCTCTCTCTTCATGGATTATTGGTATGCTGGGTGGGATAGTTAGAACTACTTTTTTCAGGATGGTGAGAGAGGAGCAAAGCAGAGAGGCACTGCACTAAAGGAAACTGAGCCAACTAAAAATACTTACCCAGAAGAGTAGATTGAAGAAGAATACCACATATTTCAGCACTTTCAAGCTACTTATGCCCATGCTGGGGCAGTCTTGCCCTACGGAAGGGAAGTTTGGAGGAAGAATCAATCAGTCAATCAACAAACATTTATTCAAGGCTCACTGTGTGCCAGGCATGGTGTTGAACATAGAGCCCAAGCAAAAGAAAGGCAGTCCTTAGACTCAAGAAGCTTACATTCTAAGGTGGGAGAGGGGCAGGGAAGACAACACATAAAAGAGGGAAAGGGGTACCTGTGGGGCATAATAGGGAAGTACACAGAGGGAAGGATGGCTAGTGTGGGTCCTTCCTCAAAATGGAGATTCTAGGAGGTCTCACCAATGAGAGAAATAAACTTCAAGGATGGAGGAACCAGGAAACTGAGGCATGGTAGCCAAGTTCAGTGAACAAAGGAACCTCAGCTCTATAGAATGGCTGTATGTAGTTTGAGATATTCAATTTCCTGATACTTAGGAATCTGTTCCAGAGAGATCATAAATCTTCCTTGGACCTGAGTCATGAGCCTAGCGGCTAAGTATCCCCTAACTGCCTCTGAAATCAGGGACATATCACAATGCATTGAGAATCAGAGAACAATAGGGTTGTAAGACAGTCTCAGAAGTTATCTAGTTTAACTCTTACCCAAAAGCATGAATTCATATGTAATATCCTTAACTTTAATGACAGGGGACTCACTACCTTCCAAATCAGCCCGTTCTATCTTTGAACAGCTCTAATTATTATCATATGAAACTATATAGTCAATCTGATATATATTTTTTTTAAAGACTGGGTCTTCCCATCTCACTCAGGCTTGAAGTACAGGAGCTCCTCAGTCTCAGTCTCACTGCTAATCAACATGGGTGCTTTGACCTGCTCCATTTATAACCTAGGCCAGTTTGACCCTCCTTACATAATCTGGTGGTACCACATCACTAGGAGCTAATTATGTTGTTGCTGAACTTAGTGTGACCAGCATGGCCCACTGCAGCTCACGAGAGGGCCAGTCTCAGCCTTCCTGGCAGTTGGGTTTATAGGTGATTATCACCACATTCAGCCAAACTGAGTCTGTAACTTCTTCATATGTTCTTCCACTTTAGCCAAAGCAGAACAATTCTGTCCCTTCCACATGAATATCCTCCATGTATTAAAAGACAGATATCACATTCTGCTCTCTCCTCACCAAGTCTTCTTTTCCCTAGACTATATACCCATGTATCCTTCAGTTAGGACTACAGCAATAAGAATTACTCTCCAAACCAAACCAAACCACGCCTTTGAATATAGGTGCTTGAAAACTCATCTTTCTTCATTTCAACAAATACCAATTGACCCTAATATATACTCAATGCAGTGAATCATAGCATTTGCTAAAGGCCACAAATTGGGGCATCCCCATATTCACATGGGGGTGTGGTGGAGAATAGAGAAATGGAAAGGGTAGACAAGGCTGGGAAAAAGGTGATAGCCTCCATCACCTGGTTCTTTAAAAGCCCTTAGATGCATATACATAAAACCAGCCAACAAGCCCTGATTCCTTTCCTTCACATCCAAGTGGATAAGACTATCTCTGCCCTCCCACTTTTTAGCTACTGTTATCCTCTATATTCTAATTTGCTGTCATGTCACCACAGGCCTCTCACTCTATTGTCATATACAGACTTGCACCGTCCCATGGGACTTCATGCTCCAAACTGGCAGCCTCATATGCTCTGAGGACTAACATGGATCCATAGGTGCTATTGAAGACAGGTCATCCTGGAAGGGTCAGAGGCAAAAGTGATAAGTAGTGGTAGTTGAGTATTTCATTCTGAGTAGTGCCAAGGCAGCTTTTTCTTGAGGTGATATCAGCAATGGGAACATTGGCCATCTGCCTAGGACATGTGTACTCACGATATGATGGAGAACCTCCAAAGACTTGTCAAACCTGAGACCATAAGCCATATCTGGTGATTCACATGGGAATAAATGATATTACCAGAAGGTGGAGTCTGAATTCCAACTCTTGTATTTACTGTTTGTGTGACCTTAGATGAGATATCTAATTTCTCTGGTCTTCAGTTTCCTCATCAACAAAATGAAGGGGCTGGCCTAAAATGTCCCTTCCTGCTTTATATGCTCTGATACTAAGATTATGATACCAGAAATCAGCAGTAAACACTAATTGCCCTTCTCATTACTGGTGAGAGGAAGCCCTTATTTAAAGGCAGCCTTCACAAAAGAGAAACCTGGAGTATATAACAGAAATGAAATATATCATGTTTGGCCAGGAACAGAACAACTTGATCACATTATGAGATAATTGTTTTTGGCTAGACTGAAACAAAGAAAAGAACAGGCTGGCAAGGTACCTCCATATATTTATGGGAGATATCTGTCAGTATATAATATCTCCGCTGGCACCAAAGCAGCTGAGTTGGACTTAGTGCTCACTGAATGGCCAGTAAAGCTGTATCAGTTGCTCACATCATGAAGTGTTCAAGGTGCTCAGAATTTCCTAGACGGTAGGGGTTGCTAAGAGTAAGTGAGGCCAGAAACATATGACCTCAAATTTGTATACATGCATGCAAAATGTAGGTAACAGGCAAGGTGTATTAAAATTTCTAATGCGAGTAGGTTGATTCAACTTTATAGGTATCACTGAAACTTGGGAGAGATGGAACTTATTTGACTGTGGTTCTGGAATAATATACATTATTCGAAAGGAGGAGAATAGCTTAAAGAGAGTGGTGAAGATCCCTGTTAAAGAGAACATACTTATGGAGAGGTAGAGTCGAGATGGCGGAGAAAAGGCAGGGATTTGCCTGAGCTCCTCCAGATTCCCCCTCCAAACAGCTTTAAATATCATCTCAAAACACATTCTGGAGCCGTAGAGCCCACAAAAGGATGGGGTGAAACAATTTTCCAGACCAAGACAACTTAGGAGGTCAGCAGGAAAGGTCTATCTCACTGAGGTGAGAGTGGAGCACAGTCCAGCTCAGACTGGGTCCCAGCAAACTAACAGTAAGATTTGGGGGTGAATGAATCAGTGGCAGCAATGGCATCTTCCAAACCTCTTAGCCCACAGATGATATGGAGATTGGACAACTGGTCAGAAGGAGATTAGAAGGGTCCCTTTATTGGCAATGGGGTAGGACTCAGTTGCACTGTCCATACTGGGTCACAGTCTTGGGTCTTAGTCCCAGGGCAAGGAGGAGCACTAACACACCAGAACTTGGGGCCACAGTAGAGAAGAGACCCTGGTTTCAGCTCGGGAAGAAAAGAATGTATGGTCTCTCACAACCACAGTACAACCCAGGAGAGGAGTAAGCCTGCCTCTCCCTAGAAAACTTACAGGTTCCCAGGATTGTCTCTGGAAACAGCTGCACAAAACACCTGAAGCTTAGAACAGTACCCTCTTCACTCTGGAAGAAGAGCCCTGCTTTAGCATAAAGTTAAAAGTCAAGAAATAAGCTGGAAAAAATGAGCAAGCAACAGAAAAATATCCTGACTATACAAAATGACTATGTTGAGAGGGAAGATCTAAACACAAAGTCAGAAGAGGACAACAGAGTCAGAACTGCTAAATCCTAAGCCTCAAAGAAAAATATGAATCTGTCCTAGGTCATAGAAGAGCTCAAAAAGTGTTTTAAAAATCAAGTAAGAGAGACAGAGGAAAAATCAATCAGATAAATTAGAGTGATACAAGAAAATAATGAAAATAGTCAACATCTTGGTAAAGAAGACACAAAAAATACTCAAGAAAATAACATCTTAAAAACCAGAATGGGCTAAACGGTAAAAGAAGCACAAAAATTCAATGAAGAGAAGAATGCCTTGAAAAGCAGAATTGGCCAAATGGAAAAGGAGGCACAAAGTTCACTGAAGAAAAGAACACCTTAATAAGTAGAATTGGACAAATGGAAAAGGAGGCACAAAGTTCACTGAAGAAAACAATTCCTTAAAAATTAGAAATGGGCAAATGGAAGCTAATGACTTTATGAAACATCAAGAAACAAGAAAACATAGGTAAGGAGATCTAGGAACCAGAGAGGGAGGAAGCAAGATGGAGAGAATTTAAGCTCAATGGCAAGAGAAGCAAACAATATCCTGTACCCACTTGGAGGAAAGAAATGTTTCAGTAAGAAATCACAAACTTGTTACAGAGGTATGGCCCATTTAAATTTTTGGACAACTTCTGGAACTCTATGCCAAAAGCAAATAAGCTGATAGACTTTTGACTGGCTTTAATAATTTCATTCTTTCAAAAGTAGATAAATTGAGGAAGGAAAAGCTATTCTGGAACTAATTCTGACCAACAAAGAGGAACTGGTTATCAAAGTAGAAATGATGGCAACTTTGTGAGAAACTGATTGCTCCATCTTAGAATTCATGATGGAAAAAGAGAGGAAACCTGGGAAAATGTTGGTAATAAATTTCAAAAAGTTCAGAGAAAGAAGATTATGGCAGCCCAAAAGGGATGAGAAGCTCAAGGGGGTTACCAATCTTCTTTCTGGAGATGCCAACAAAAACAATTCCGATCCTTTGTGCTATTTTAACATTTTTATCAATGACTTACTTGGATATAGGCTGTGTATGTGTTTGTCCTTCATTGCTGAAGAAGACCATGCCATCAGAAATAATGACATGATTTGCACTTGACTTTGTTTTGAGTGAGGGAGGGCTGTTCAGGTCACCAGCCTAACTTCTCCTCCAGAGTCATCTGAATCCAGTGACCAGATATTCATCAGGATGACTGGAGATGACCCAGGATGAGGCAGTTGGGGTTAAGTGACTTGCCCAAGGTCAAACAGCTAGTTAGTGTCAAGTGTCTAAGGTGAGATTTGAACTCAGGTCCTCCTGACTCCTGCAATGGTGCTCTATCCACTGCACAACCTAGCTGCCCATTGGATAAAGGTATAAATGATATGTTTATCAAGTTTTCAGGAGACACAAATTTGGGAGAGATGGTAAACATATTAGATGACAGCATCCAAAAGGATTACCAGGCTAGAACAGTGAAACAAATTAAATGTTAAGATAAAATTTAATGTGGCTAGATGTAAAGCTTTATACTTGCATTCAAAAAACTCAACTTCACAAATACAAAATGGGAGAGGGATGGCACGAGAGCAGTTCATCTGAAATAGAGGTAGGGGTTTCAGTGGACTTAAAGCTTCAAATGAATTAACAGTGTGATAATCAGTGGCCAAGAAAGCTAATTTGATCTTATGCTTTGTTGAGGAGGATATAGCATCCACAAATAAGAAATGATGGTCATTGAGTCAAATTGATAAACAATGGATAATGTTTATCATAGCACATAACTTGCTATGTGCCAGGCACAGTGCTGGGTGCTCAGGATACAAAAATAAAACACAACCATAGTCCCCCCCCCCCTCTCCAGAAGTTCACATTCTAATGTGTAAGAGACAACATGAAAATAATTATGTCTGTACAAGGTGCTGCAGCAGTGGCTACACTTTCACTCATTCCCCCAGTCACTGGTCATGGCAGAGGAGTTGGAACATTCCTTGTTCTCCATGGCCAATTCCAGACTCTCCCTCCCTCTCCTTGTCTGAAATTCACTCCATCCATATTGGAGGAGAAAGTGAGGCTAGTGACTTTGCACAGCCCTCCCATCACTCAAATCAAAGTCAGTTGTAAGTCATATCATCATCTCCCTGATATCATGATCCTCTTTAAGAATGTAGGACAAACCACATGCAACCACAACAATTTACCACCCAAACAAAATTCTGTGAGCTACTGTTTACTGATGTCTAGAATATTCTCCGTTCCTCACTGATTTCTATGCCTGGCTCACAGTCTGTCTCTTGTCTTCTTGCTAGGGGTATGCTAGAGGTCTTGAAAATATATATCAGTATGCTCTCAGAAACCTTATTTCACAATTTCTCAATTTACTCATTTCACATGGTCTCTTCCTCAACCACACCTCAGACACACACAAAGATGGTCATCCTCTTGATCTTGCCAACACCTGCAAATGTACCATTTTCATATTCACCAATTCTCAAATTCAGATATTTGATTCACTTGTCATTCCATTAAAACCCCAAACCCTATCCTTTGTCCTTACTTCTTTCCCAGGCCCTTGCACTGGCTACAGTCTCTTCCCTTCTCTATCTTGACCCCTTGGTGAACCAGTTCAATTTTATAACATCCTCTTGAACCCCTTTGCTCTTTATTTTATCAGTGATCAAGCCTCAGCCTTGGATAGCTCCCATCACCCACTGGGTTCCCCCACCTCCACATATGCCACTGAACAAAACTGGATAAAATCATGAATTCATGTTTACTGATTATACTGTAGATTTCATGTTTCAGAACTTTAGCTGGACCCTCACTATGGCAAGGCTATTCTTTTACACCTCCCTAATGAATCCACTATCCTACTCTCTACAGCAGCTCTTCTAAATCTTTTCAACCTTCCCCAAGTTTTCCACAGCATCCCTTTCCTGCACTCTCTCAGCTGAGAACCTTCATGGAAAAAAAACAAGGTTATTCATCAAAAGTTCTTGATAAAAACTCTCCCTTCTCTCCTCCTCTTCACCTCACATCACCCAGATGTCTTCTCTTACTGAAGCCATCACTTTACAAAGGCAAACCTCTCTATATGCACAAGTGATCCCATTCCAGCTCATCTTCTCCAGAAGATGCTCCCTCCATCATCCCCAGTCTCTCACTTATCTTCATTCTTTCCTTGTCTACTGACTGCTTCCCTTCTCCCTACAAAATGCCGGTGTGCTTCATCCTGTGAGCGCATCCTAAATGCGCTCAAAAACCTCACTTGATCCATCTATCCCCACTAGCTAACAACGACTATGATGATAATAAGCAATAATACAGTACATACTATATACCCAGCACTGTGCTAAGTGCTGATCCTCAAAACTCCTAGGAGGTAGGTGCTACCATTATCCTCATTTGATGGTTGAGGAAACTGAAGCAAAGGTTAAATGACTTGCCCAAGGTGATACAGCTAGACTCCAGGCCCAGTACCCTATCCATTGCTCTAATCCCTTCTTTTTATAGCTAAACTTGAGAATATTGTCTGTAATGAATACCTCCACTTCCTCTCCTTTCACTCTCTTCCTTGTTTGCTATAGTCTGATGTCTGAGCTCATTCAACTGAAACGGTTCTCTTCAAAGTTACCAGTGATTTCTTAAGTGCCAAATCTCATGACCTTTTTTTCCATCTTCATCCTTCCTGCCCTCTCTGCCCCTCACCCTCTTCTCCTTGTCATTCTCTTTAGGTTTTCCTGAATGCTTTGCCTTGGTTCTCCTCTACCTGTCTTTCTTGGTTTCCCTGCTACCTTCTTGGTGTCTTTTGCTGATTTTACCTCCATCACATGTATTGTATTTGCCCCCTTCTCTCTTCTGCCACAGCCACCACCCAGGGGAGTAACCTATTACCTCAGACCTGGACTACTGAGCTAGGTTGCAGGCAGGCTCTCTGATTCAAGTCTCTCTCTCTGCACCAGTCCATTCTCCACTCAGTTGTCAAGGTCAAATTGATCTTAATCTGACCATATTCTTCTTCTATTCAGTAAACTCCAGTGCCCCCTTTGGCCTCCTGGATCAAATAGAAAATCTGTTTAGCATTCAAAGCCCTTCACTACCTGAACTCCTCCTAACTTTCTGATCTTTTTATACTTTACTCTCTTTTATGTAACAGTGACAAGGATCATTGCTGTCTTTCAAATAAGATATTCCATCTCCTGACTATGAGTTTTTAATTTCCTTGTTTTTTAAGGCAATCAGAATTAAGTGATTTGCCCAGAGTCACATAGTTTATAAGTGTATGAGGCCAAATTTGAACTCAGAACCTCCTGATACCATCCTGACTATGAAATTTCACTGACTCCTCACTTGCTTGGAATTCTCACCCCTCTTATCACCATCTCTTCAACTTCCAGCTAAAATCCCATTTTCTTAAAAAAAACCTTTCCTGATCCCTCTTTTTTAAAAAAAAAAAAATTTATTTCTTGTTTTAAACATTCACTTCCATAAGATTTTGAGTTTCAAATTTTCTCCCTCTTCTGATTCCTTTTAATGTGAGCGCCTTCCTTCTATTTATTATCTCCAATTTGTCCTGTATACATTGTTTCTACATCTTCTCATTAGACTGGCAGGGATTGCCTTTTACCTTCCTTGGTATCCCCAGTGCTTAGGCACATAGGAGGAGCTCAATGAATGCATACCGACTGAGTGACCGTACCCCTTTATCCTTTGTCCTCTCTACCCACCTCCTCCACTACCTCTTTGCCAGCCTCCTCACTGGTTAAACAGACCTCCATGTTTTAGAGGAACTTCCAATCCGAGATCCTCATTCTCTTTACTGTTTAGTGAAAGCACCAGCCATACTTCGCTTCATTCCCTTCTCATCATCAACCTCACTGTCCACATTAGCACCATCTGCCTCCCCTTGCACACTGGCATCATACCCTTTCTGTCTCTTTCCAGTATCACTTTCCAGTTCTGGAAACGCGAACCATGGTCAAATCAACTCTGCTATTATTCCAGGACAGAGAATATCAATCCAGTGTCATGCACTGTCTCTGTAACTATCCACCCAAAATGCCTTAGTCCTGAATACCCCTGTAAGCTCTTTGAGGGTAGGGACTGTCATCACTCAGTATTTTTACCCCCAGCCCATAGGCTTAGCGGAAATGCTTTTTCATTCACTCTCCTGCTTAAGAGCTGCCGATTCCTCATTGCTACTAGCGTAAAATACAAATGTCTCTGGAATTTATCACCTTTCACAAAGTGGCTCCAGTCTACCTTTCCAGACATTTCTCATTAGTCCCCATCCTGAACTCTTTATTCTGGGTCAGTGGATCTGATTGCTGTTCCCAGTATATGACATTTGCATTTCCAGTATCTTTAAAGGCACATGGTAACTGCCTTCAAGCATTTGAAAAATTGTTATTTGTGAAGTTTTGTGTACAACTGAGTTATTACTATAATTATCTATGCCTTGTGTCTGTTCCTGGTGCCCCCTTATTAAACTTTCCCAAATGTTTCCCAAAATGCACGGACCATGTCCTCTTTTCTGTTTTTCAAAGGGCCTAGTACAGGGTGATATACTTAGTGAGTGTTTGATAAATGCATTTTTGTTGACTGACTAACTTTAGAGTAACAGTCAAACCACAGTTGACTGCTATTTCCTGTAACAGAAACTGTAAGAATGAGTGTTATATAAATTCACAGCAAACCTACCCTTTTACCATTGTTAAACCAAGAAAGAAACTAAACTGAAAGGAAGAAAGGAAAGGGAAGGCCTGTTCTTTACTTTGTCACAAATCCTGCTTCTCAGTCCCACTCTCTCTCTGACTACAGGAAGAAGACTTTCTCCTTAGACCCAAAGAGTGGGACATAAAGCAGGTGTGTTGCTAAAGGAGAAAAGGCTTCAAGGAAGGTCTGGATCATGAGTCACTGATTGAGCAGGGCAAATCTTGACTGGAATGTCCTATAGGGGAATGGTCTAGGAGGAACATGGTGCTGGGAGAGGGGGAGGAGGCTCAAGACATTAAATAGTTTATGGCTGACAGGAACATTAGAGAGGTCTAGTTCAGCCATTTTAATAAGGGCACTGAAACCTGGAGAGGTTAAGGGACTTTCCTGAAGTTTCATACGTAGTATGTTCATCCTTCGTTGCTGAAGAAGACCATGCTATCAGAGAAATAATGACATAACTTGCACTTGACTTTGTTCTGAGTGAGGGAGGACTATGCAGATCACCAGCCTCACTTCTCCAGAGCTATCTGAATCCAGTGACCAGATATTCATCAGGATGACTGGAGATGACCCAGGATGAGGCAATTGGGAGTAAGTGACTTGCTCAAGGTCACCCAGCTAGTGAGTGTCAAGTGTCTGAGGTGAGATTTGAACTCAGGTCCTCCTGACTCCTGCACTGGTGCTCTATCTACTGTACCACCTAGCTGTCCCTTCATACATAGTAAGGGGCAGAACAAGGATGAAAAGAGAACAAAAATCCTAGAGGCTTTGACTCCCAATCCATTGCTTTTGTCATTCACTGTACTGACCTTTCCCCACTTTTATAATGTGACTTCTGGAGTCAGAGGAGGGTCCCTGAAGGCTCTGGGAGGTTACCTGGGAGTCCTTTCATTGTATACCAAACTGGAACACACTCTGATAGAAGAATTATCACATTTGGTCATTTGGCCCTCACTATCCTTAAACCAAAATTTCAAGAGTTCAGATTCATTTCCAGGCAGACAAAATGAAATGGTCCAGTCATTTAGCAGCCCAAATTCTGCTATTATTCAATTACATAGTTTTTTATATGCTGTGCATTCTATCTTTTAACCATAAAACTACCCTCAATGGAAACTTCAGATAGAGCATATCCTATAAATCCTGTCTATCCTATTCATTTTTTTCTTCCCTTTTTTCCCTTTATTTATTTATTTTTTAATGTTCTACAATCACTACCATAAAACTTAGATTTTTACCCCCCCACAGCTACCCCCCCCCACCTCCCTCCCTCCCCAAGACGGCATACAATCCTATATAGAATCTACATATACTTTCCTATTGAATACGTTTTCACTATAGTCATGCTATGTAGACAAACTAAAATAAATGGAAGAAATCATATAACAAATCAAAACATAATACACACACACACACACACACACACACAAACATGATGTGCTACATTCTATGAATGAATTCCATAGTTCTTTCTCTGAGTGTGGAAGGCATTTTGCCTTAGAAAACCATTGGGAATTTTTTTTTTTAAGTTCTTGCATTATTACAAAGTTCCAAGTCTACCAGCAAAAACTCTTGCACACTGTGGTCATTGCTGTGCACAAAATTCTCCTGGTTCTGCTCCTTTCTCTCAGCATCAAATCATATAAGTCCTTCCAGGCCTCCCTGAAGTCTTCTTGATCGTCATTTCTTATGGTGCAGTAGTACTCCATTACATTCATATACCATAATTTATTCAGCCATTCCCCAATTGATGGGCATCCCCTTGATTTCCAGTTTTTGGCAACTACAAAGAGTGCTGCTATAAATATTTTTGTACATGTGGCACCCTTTCCCATTTTTGTGATCTCTTGGGGATATGAGCCTAGAAGCAATATTGCTGGGTCAAAGGGTATGCACATTTTTGTAGCCCTTTGGCCATAGTTCCAAATTGCTCTCCAGAATGGTTGGATCAGCTCACAGCTCCACCATCAATGAATTAGTGTTCCAACTCTCCCACATCCTCTCCAACATTTATCATTTTCCTATTCTGTCATGTTCGCCAGTCTTATAGGTGTGATGTGGTAACTCAGAGTTGTTTTGATTTGCATCTCTCTAATCAAAAGTGATTTAGGCATTTTTTCGTATGATTATAGATATCTTTAATTTCTTCCTCTGAAAATTGCCTGTTCGTATCCTTTGACCATTTATCTTATTCATTTTTAAAAGATTATCCATTCACACACATTTCCTGAGCTTCCACCCTAACACTATCTAGACTGAGGACAGTCTCTGAGTAGCTTCTCCCTCCTACCTCCTCTCCTAATCTTTCTACACTGATTTGGTCCTGAATCTGTCAAGGAGTTTCTAACTCTGTACCCTCAATCATTCTCGACCTAGACTGGGAATAATCAGCTTGGATCTTTGTAGGTTCTTTATCTAGGAGAAAAAGCAAATTTTCACAGGATGTAGTGATATCACAGTAAGACAGAACCCAGCAAGGAGACCTGTTTGGTAATGGATTGCTCCCTTTTGTTGCATGCCTGTGACTGTAGTTATCAGTTTGGAGATATGAGATAGAAATTGTTTAAACATATACTTGTTTCTGTGGTTCAGAGATTCAAGATTCCATTGGTGTGAATAATTCCTTCTTGGACAGGAGGACACAAGCACACTACAATTTATTAGATGCCCTTTATGACTTTCTGTGACCAAGAAATAATCACCCAGTGGCCAAACTTCTGGTAATGAGCCTCTGTGCTCCTAGGCAGTTCCTCAGTTGATAGATGCACACAAAATTCATCCCTGAGCCCGTATTTCGAGCTTGGTAAAGCTGCTAGAGTTTTTGCTCAGCTGGCATAGCCTTAGAGTATCTGGTAATATATTATGCTTCAATGAATTATCATCTAGAGAGAGCTAGATAGTAAATGGAGAGCGCTGGATTTGGTGTCAGGAAGGCCTGAATTCAAATCTTGTATGAGATCCTTACTGTCTACATGGCCCTGGAAAAGCAGCCTCTGCATGCCTCAGTTCCTTCATCTGTAAAGCATCCATCTTACAGGATTGTTGTAAGAATTAATGAGGTAATCTTTGTAAAGTGCTAGGTAAATGCTAGCTATTATTATTAGAATTTTAATGAATGTTCAATCTAGAATTTTAAAAAAGTTATTAGATTTGTTTTATACATTTAAAAATATCCAAACTTGTAATCTCATCAGTTGGTGGAACTCCCAGTATGGAAACATCTTTCACCAATGGAGATGGCAACCTATGTAATGACTACAGACTTAATTCTCTAAGGCACTGAAAGATTAAGTGACTTGTTAATGGTCACACAGCTGATATGTGTCAGAAACAGGACCTGAATCTAGGTCTTCCTGACTCCAAGATTGTGCCTCTTTCAAGAGCAAAAGCCCTGTCCATGCCTCTTCCCCATTCCCGCCCCCTGCCACCTTGAAATCTGTCTGAAATGGGGATTTAGCAGTCAAGTGATATGCCAAGAGTCATACAACCAGCAAGAGGAAGAGGCAAGCTCTGTCCCCCAGCGCTTTCTGATTTCCAAGGCTAATCCACCACCACCAGTATTCTAAGCCACACAATTTTGTTCATGCGGTTTATGAACATCAGTCACTGATACCCTAAATGCTTCTGTTTTGATCCCATATACTCTCTCTGGTTCCTGAGAACCTGATGGGGCACAGGTTTAGATGTGCCCTATGGGAACTCCACTCTCTAAACCTAGTGAAAAGCATCTTGTTTTTGGTGATCTCTGAAATCTCTCTACAAGTCACTAAATCTGGTTTCTGAAAAATTTTCCAAATCATGGAGGAATATGGGAGGAGATTACATATTCTGGACCCGAAGCAGAGATTCATATATCACAAACTTTCCTAAAATCTTCCTTCTCTCTCCTCTCCCATTCAGAGTAACGGAGTCTGTCAAAGTTTGGAAGCTTCGGGAATCTTCTTGGGATAGGACTAAGAAAGAAACCTCGTGAAATTGTCAGTAGAGTGTCCTTGTGAAATTGTCAACATGCAGTACAGACCCTGAAATGTTCTCTTATCCCTTAATTAGAGAATCAGCTAATAGGAAACTAGTTAATTCTAAGTCCATTTGGGCTGAAATCTCAAGTTTGGCTACTGGGGCCTTGTCCAAGCTTTGAAGATATGGTAAACAAATAGTCCCTTGAAGCCTAAGCTAGGTTCCCCTTAATTTAAAAAGAAATGACCTTGGCCTCACAATAGGATTGATTGAAGGCTAGAAAAAAAGGATAAATCTTACCGTTCCTGGGCAACTTCTGTCTCAGTGTTCTTCAGACAGAGCTTGGTGCCCCTTCCCTGGGGTGGAGGCTGGGGTCTGATGGTGCTGATTTCCGATGCTGTTAGTGAAAAAGGGAAGTGAGGCCTTTCACAGAATTGTTGAGATGACAGGAAGTTGAGGCCAGAAAGGAGAAGAAGTGACTTAAAATCCACCCACCCTTGTCTATGGAGAGGGTAACATTTTATGGTGACCTTTGAAATTTTTTTTTGTGAAGTACTCCCCAACTTCACACATACACACTCACACACACACACACACACACACATAGAAGGGATCCCTCTTTGGTCACTGGACTACAGTGCAGGCTCAGGCTGGTTTCAAGGTATGACAGAAACATGAGATTTAGTCAGTGGATCTCTTTTTTTTTAATCTGGCACAGATACTGAGCAGCTTGACCCCAACCCAGTTGTTTAACCTGTCCTCATCTGCACAGCATGAGCAGTGCTTGTTGCAGTCACAGAGATACTGTAGGAAAAGTTCTTGAGCAAACTGATTAAGCACATCTAGCAGGCACTATGCTAAGGCCTTTGCAAATGTCATTTCATTTGATTCTTATAACGGCCTGGGAGGTAGGTATTATTATTACTATTATCCCCATTTTACAGTTGAGGAGACTGAGGCAGACGAAAGTTAAGTAAGTTACCTAGGGCCACACAGCCAGGGAGTATCTGAGGCTGTATTTGAACTCAGGTCTTCCTGACTCCAGGCCCAGTGTTTCATCCACTGTACCACCTATACAAATGACCCTCAAGGCCTTTCTCAAGTGATTATATTCACTGCAGTTTCAGGTTTGTTGTTGCTGGTGGTCTTCTGTTTTTTTTAAAAGGACCCATGATATCACAAGGGTAATGTCTTGACTTGCCTGTGATTTGGATTTAAGCAAGGCCGAGTTTGTACAAAATTGTCAGCCTCACTCCTCCAGAGTCAGTGAAGTCCAATGGCAAGAAGAAAAACCCAAGATACATTTCAGGATTGAGAAAAGAGGGTAAGAAATCACTTGGCACGCTTAGAAAAGTCACTTCTCTCCCTGCCTCTACCAGGCAAGTGACTGATATTCATCAACTTTATGAAACAAAACTGTGGTTTAGAGCCCTAGTGGTTTAACTGTGTAATCAGAAAGTCCAAGGTGTGTTACTCGATTAAGCAGGATTATGCCAAGAAGGCACAATTGCCTCACAATTGGTCTGACCTTCCCAGAATCCCTCCAATTAGGAAAGACTTTTTGATTGGCCTCCAATTTCTAGGGCTCTGTAGCTAGCCATCTATTTTGCCCCAAATTCTGTTTCCCAAGGCCAGAAAGTAGAACTATTCTTTTGAGTTAAGGCAGTTAAGGCCCCTATTAAAATATAAACCTATTGACAACCATTAACACATTACCTAGGCTTTACAGAGAAGTTTGAAAAGCAGACACTTAGAGATTAAGAAAATAGGATGATACATTTTAATGTGTGAGTAAATGCCCAAGGAATGGCAGGTCAGAGTTAGACCTGAAAATGTAGATTGCAGGCATATTGTGGAGGGCCATAGTTACTTACTGAAGACCCCAGCATGAAGGAATCAGGAGATGGAAGATAAATGAGTAAAGAAAATTGAGGACAAGTCAAATAGATAGAGGAGGAGAACTTGAACAGTATGAGGGGAGACAAAGGAGATGAGAGGAGGTACAGTCATCCAATAGTGTCAAAAACTGCTAGAAAGTAAAGGAAATGGACTAAGAAGGGGTCACTGGGTTTAGCAACTAAGAGATCATGAATATAGTTGAAGTATGCAATTTCAGCTGAGTGGTGATTAAATCAATATTGCAAAAGGTTGAGAAGTGAGTGGCTGGTTAGGAGATAGAAGAAATAGCATAGGTCATTCTAGGAATTTTGCAATAACAGAGAGGTAAGATATTGGACAGTGTAAGAAAATGACAAAGTTAAGGATTTTTTTTAAACTGAATATTTTTGTTGCCAGTTGGGTAAAGAAGAGTAAAGATGAGAGAAAAAGAGGGAATGTTGGATGATGGGGTAAGCTCCTAAAACAGACAGAAGAGAATTTGATGGAGGGCACAAGTAAAGAAAATGGAGAGTGACAAGAAGAGTTCTAAGATAATGGAAACTTACTCATTGTCAAGTGTGGGGGGAGGGATTGAGAATACAGAGAGCACAGTGAAAGGGGAGGTCAGAGGAAGAAAGGGACTGGGGAGTTGTAGGATTGAACTGAAAGGCATAAGATTGTCAAAGCATTCAAAGATAGCAGAGAAGAATCATTTTTGGTACAGAAGATGGAGACACTGAATCATAGGGAGAGAGGAGCAGGAAGTGTGAATTTACTAGCCATAGGACTAGGGGAGTTGTTAGGCCCTCTGTCTTCTGAGGTTCTGTGATGGCCAAGGGTGGCCTTGCTATAGAGATTCCTTCTTCAAACATTGGAAAACTAGGGGTGATAGTGGAGATTTGGGTCAGAAGTCTTTTATCTTAGGACTGAATGAGGGCACATTCTAGGTCCCTGCCCGGGGACCCAGTATTTCTGATTCTAGTCCTAGTATGGCATATGAGACCTTCATTGGGCATATTTGAAATCCAAATCTTTTCAAATCCAGATATGGTATATGAGACCCTGGTCGGGTGACACTGGGCCTGAGATCCCAGTCATTCTGCCTCTGAAGGCTTGACCTCGGAGTAATATAAGGCCTTTGTCTGAGGTCCCAGTCCTTCCAACTACAGGCTGATATCTGACCCTACTTCAGGTTTCCTGGATCCAAGTTTTGTATCAGTTCTGTCTATCCTTTGCCTACTTCACAACTTTACCTCAAGGCCAGTGCTACCTGGTGGTTTGATTAGACTCAGGCTGTATGGCAATGAGGATCAGAACCAAACCAAACCATTACTAAGGTATTTAGGGATACTGCCGGTTTGAGGTTTCTAAGCTCCTTTAGAATATTCCTTTCTCCTACTCCCTGCTAGTTACTTACATAGTTAAATGCTCTATAAATGCTTTGGGAGTGATTCATCCATCAAGCAAAGACAAAGGATTAAATTAAATTACCTGTAAGGTTCTTTCTATTGTCTTGGATTCCATGTTTCCACTGGTGTAAAATCCCAGCCCTGGGGGACTTGTACACTAGAGTTGAAAGAGACCTCAGAAGTCATCTAGTTCAGCTCCAATCTGAAGCACTTCATTCCATTTTTGGACAACTAATTATTAAGAAGCTCTTCTTTGTATTGAGCAGAAACTCCTTCGTAGAACTTCCATCATTGATCCTGCTTTTTCCTTCTAAAACCAAGCAGAACAAGTATATTCTGTATTACATATGAAATCTTATTAAATACTTGAACCATAATCATGCCCTCTTCCCCTAAGTATTCTTTTCTGCAAGCTGAAGGTCTCTCCTCCTTCCTAAGTCTTCCCCAAGATGCATACTTATCCCTGTTAAGCTTTTTGTGGGAGAAAAAAATTATTCCTGATCTGCTATCACTTCCTGTTATAGAAAGTCTTACAAACTGTGCAGGCTGTTTGGTTTAACTGGTATTTGGATTGCAATGGGTTGGCAGATTACTAGGTTATCCGACTGATTCATAAAAGTCTTCTTGGAATAAATGGATTTCGAGGAAAGGAAAGATTGAAGTCATCACCTAGCACCAGGGTTTTTAAAGGGAGAGATGATGGGCTAAGGAGTAGGGAAAGTAAATAGGAAAAGAAAGAGTGATAAAAAATGGGGAACATGAGGGAAGAAGTGGATGGCTAACTATATAAGATCCAAGAGACTGCAGTCATGATTCCTGGGAGAAGGCCAACAGGTTAAGTGTTCTTATTTTCTCCAGAAGAGAATCAAGAAAATGATCAGGTTGCAGTGCCAATCCGCAGGGATCTTTACTGTTTCTGACACCGTTTCTCCCTGGCAGTCAGCATATGGCCAGAGATGGCTGTTCCCTCTGCAGAACCCAGAGCACTTTGACATCTCTGTGAGTTTTACACCAGGACAGGAGAGAAATTTGCTAACTGTCAAAAAACTGGGAATTGGGGAACCCCAGAGCTTGGGATACCAACATTATTCCTTCGAGATAAACCCATATGTACAAAAATATTTATAGCAGCTCTTTTTGTGGTGGCCAAGAACTGGAAATTGAGGGGATGCCCATCAATTGGGGAATGGCTGAACAAGCTATGGTATATGAATGTAATGCAATGTATTGTTCCATAAGAAGTGATGAGCAGGCAGATTTCAGAAAAACCTGGAAGGACTTACATGAACTTAAGCTGAGTGAAGTGAGCAGAAGAGAACATTGTACGTAGTAATAGCAATACTGTGTGATGATCAGCTATGATAGACTTAGCTCTTCTCAGCAGTGCAAGGATCTAAGATAACTCCAAAAGATTCATGATGGAAAATGCTATCTACATCCGGAAAAAGAACTAGGGGGTCTGAATGCAGAATGAATCAGGCTATTTGCGCTCTCTCTCTCTCTCTCTCTCTCTCTCTCTCTCTCTCTCTCTCTCTCTCTCTCTCTCATTTCTTCTTTCTCATGGTTATTCCCTTTGGTTTTAATTCTTCTTTACACTATGACTAATGTGGAAATATGTTTAATATAAATGTATATGCAGAGCCTATATCAGATTGCACACCATCTTGGGGTGGGGGGAAGGGAGGGAGGGGAAGAAAATTTGGAATTCAAAATCTTACGGAAGTGAATGTTGCAAACTAAAAATGAATAAATTAACTAAAAGCTAAATAAAAATGGATGGTGGATTCAGTCAAAAGCCATTTCAACGTCTATTAGCACAATGATATAACTTTTTATTACTTACTTTAACCAAGTTTATTATATTTATAGTCTTTCTTATCAGTCCTGCATTCTTAATATAAATCCAACTTAGTTAGAATGTGTAATCTTTCTAACCTTTTGTTATATCCTGCTTGCTAATATTTTATTTAAAATTTTGGTATCAATGTTCTTTACGGATCTTGATCTATAGTTTTCTTTCTCTACTTTGTGTCCCCCTAATTGAGATATCAAAATCAAGTTTGTATCATAGAAAGGGACCTGAAGGATATTTTCTTTTCTTACTCTACAGTTTGTGTAGAATTGAAATGATTTGTTCTTTGAATGTTAGAATTCACTTGTAAATCCATCTGGTACTGGAGTATTTTGGTGGTGGTGGGGACACCTCATCACTTTTACAATTTATTTTTCTGATATTTGTCATTGAAGTAGTCTATTTCTTCTTTTCTTAATCTAAATTTTTTTATTTTTAAGTGTTCATCTATTTTATCTTAGTTATTAGTTTTATTAGTATGTAACTGAGCAAAATAAGTTTTTTATAATTTCCTTTATTTCTTTCATCTTTGGGGTTCTTTCTTTCCATTTTTGATATATAAACAGTTTGATTTTCCTCTCTTTTATAAAAATCAAATTGGCTAATTATTTATCTATCTCATTAGTTCCACTCCTTACCCTACCCACAAAGAAAACTGGTATTGCTTAAGTTTTTCAATTCAATGTTCTTTTTGTTTTCAATTTTATTCATCTTTTCTTTAATTTTCAGGATTTCAATTTTGTTGCTTAGTTGGGGATTATTGATTTGTTGTTGTGAACACTTTTTTTAAATGCTGTGTACTCAATTCATTAATTTGTTCTTTTGTTAATGAAAAACATTCATAATTATAAAATTTCCCCTAAAAATTGCTTTAGCTGCATTTCATAAATTATAGCATGATGTCCCATTGTCATTTTTAAATGAAGTTTTCTATTGCTTCTACAATTTATTTTTTGACCCACCAGCTCTTCAGGGGCATGTTATTTAGTTGCCAATTGCTCTTTAATTATTTCTTTAGTGGTCCTTTACTGAATGTAATTTTTATTTCATCATGATCAGTAAATAATATGTTTAGTTTTTCTGTCTTTCTACATTTTTGGTGGATTCTTTATGCCAGAATACATATTAGTTTTTGTAAAGGTGCCATGTCAAGCTTAGAGGTGTGAAAATTCACTTCTGTTCCCATTTGGTAATCATCAGAGATCAATAATCTTTAATTTTTCTAATTTTCTGTTCAGATTTTTAACTTTTTTATTTTTTCATCTTTATATTAGATTTGTCTAGACTTGAAAGGAGTACATTAAGGTTCCAAATTGTTATATTTTTATTATCTAGTTCTCCTTCTAATTTGATTAGCTTTTCCATTAAGTATCTATATGACATGCTATTAGATATGTGTACCTTAAATATTACTATTGATTTTTTAAAAATTCTTGGTGCCTTTAAACATAATATGATTTCCAGTTTATCTCTTTTTATCATGCCTATACTTAGTGCAGTCTTATCTGAAATCATGATTGCTATCCTTACTTTTTTGAGCTTAGCTGACACATAGTAGATTTTACTCCAGTCCTTCATTTTAACTTTATATGAATCTTTGTGTCTCAAAGTTTGTTCTATTTTCTAATCCATTCTCCCATCTTCCTTCATTTTATGCATGAGTTAACACCCATTCATATTCACAGTTATGATTGTTAAATGTGTATTTCATTCTGACTTCTATTTTTTCTTTTTGCTCCTATACTCCCTTTACAAATAAGAAGATGATAAAAGAGGGGGCATTTGCCTTACTCTTGTGATTTATAAATTAAATGGACAATTTCCCCTCTATTAAAAGCTTTTCTCTTCCCCTTGCCCCACCCCTTTTTCTTCCCTCTCTCTTTCTATAGCTCATATAGCCACTGTCTTAGTGGCTACAAAGTATGTGGAATCTAAGACATCATTCTGACTGTATTATTCTATTCCTCAAAGACTTCAGTGACTCCCTGTTGCCTGGTGGAAAAAGCACCAACTCTTCAACCTAGCATTTGAAGCTCTCCATGATTTGGTCTTTCCCTCCCTTTCCAAGCTTATTTGTATTCCTCCCTTTCATGGACTCTGTGTTCCAGGTAACTGGCCTCCTAGCCATTCCTACAGTTTGCTTTCTATTGCTCTGCTCTGTGCCTTTGGATAGCCTTTCTGCCTGGAATGTATTGTTTCCTCACCTCCACCTTTTAGAATTCATTGTTTTATCCAGGGCTTAGCTCAAATTCTCTGCTCTTTTGGAAACCTTTCCTGTTCTCTTTCCTGCCGGTGCACATGTATCTGATCCACCACTAGAATGTAAACCCTCCGAGGGACAGGCCTGTTTTTCAGTTAAAGAAGTCTTCAGCACTTAGCACTGTGTCTTCCACATAACTCCACTTGAGTTCCTCCCTAGATGGCAAGAGAAAGGATAAGCTTACCTAGAGCTGAGCCACTCATGGCAGATTAAGAATTGAATCTATGTACTGCAAAGGAATGCACTTTGAGAGAGCCTTGTTTCATAGGTGAACAGGAGGCGTAGTTTATAGACCTGGATTGGAATTAGGAAGACCCGAGTTTGAATCTTGCCTCAAGTGCTTGCTAGTTCCATGAACCTAAGCGGGTCATTTATACCTTCCCAGCCTCTGTTTCCTCATCATAAAACAGGGATAATAATAGAGGACTGGGCTTGGAACCAGGAAGACTCATCTTACTAAGTTCACATTTGGCCTCAGACACTGACCAGCTGTGTGACCCTGGGAAAGTCACTTAAGCTTGTTTGCTTCAGTTTCCTCATCTGTGAAATAAGCTGGAGAAGGAAATAGCAAACCACTTGCCAAGAAAACCTCAAATGGGATCACAAAGAGTCAGACATGATGGAAACAACACAATAATAGCACGCACATACACATGTATACTTCTCTGTATATACACACACAGCGCACTTTGCACGCCCTAAAGCATTAAGTAAATGTTAACTGCAATTATTGTCGTGTGGAACTGAAATGAGAACAAGCTTTGCTTTAGATAAACGTAAAACTGAGGTGCATTTTTACAAATGCCATGAGCTTTTTTCATCATTACTCCTCAAAAAATTAAAACATGTGAGGCTCTTAGTGGAAAAAGAAAATCTTGAAATTTTGATGGTATTCTCCCTCAGGATGGAGGGAAGTGGGCGGAGCCACATAATATTAGATATATATGACATTATAAGATAATATATAAGTAGATTTGGGCTCATCATAAGGAAGGCTATTGTTGTGGTTTGTTCATTCATATCTGACTCTTCATGACCCCATTTTGGTTTTTCTTGGCAAAGAAACTGGAGCTATTTGCCTTTTCATTTTTTGGCTCATTTTATAGATGAGGAAATTGAGGCAAGCAAGGTCAAATGACTTGCCCAGGATCACATAGCTAGTAAGTGTCTGAGGCCAGATTTAAACTCAGAAAAATGAGTCTTCTTGACTTTAGGCCCAGTGCTTATCTGCTGCATCACCTTGGCTGCCTCAAGGACCAATATACCAAACTTTGGTTTCACCAATATAGCTTAGAGGTGTATGGTCATTTACCAACTAGAGATGTCCAAATATGAAGTGAATTGCATTGGGAGTTAGGTAGTTCCTTGGAAGTTGCTGCCTTTAAACAGGCTGTATGACCTTCACTGTTACAAGAGAGGAGCTAAGTATTGATTGGACTGGAGTTATATGAGATTACATCAAAGATGACCCACTGTAAGATTGGACAATTCCAAATTCATAGATTCACTGGTGCTTGGGAAATGCAACACTCAGATTTTCTTATCTGGATGTAATGTAACGCTATAGATTTGCACAGGGAAGAACATACCACACACACACACATACAGACACGTGTACATATACTATATATACTTACCAACTATGCCATATATACTAGTTATCGAACAGCTTTCTCCCTACCTGATTTACCACTACCTTTAGTGCCCAGCTATACAGAAAAGGGAAGAAGGAATGGGGACAGGTAAGAGGAGACAGAGGAGAAGAGCTGACTCATCTCCCCTCTTCCCTTCATAGCTATTGTGACCAGTGAGGAGGGACACTTAGCAAGACTGCCTTAGGGGTCCCTTTAGCTACCTGACTTTGTATTTCCCCATGATCAGTTGGCCTCGAAAGCTAAAGGACTACCATGGTTGGGGAACCTACAACCTTGAGGCCACATGTGGCCCTCCAGGTCCTCAAGTGCAGCCCTTTGACTGAATCCAAACTTCATGGAACAAATTGGATTTATCAAAGGGCCATACTTGAGGACCTAGAGGACCACGTGTGACCTTGATGCCACAGGTTCCCCCTGCGCCCTGACTAGACAATGCTTTCTCTTTGCTTGATGTGACTGTAGGAAAGATGTCTGGACTTCCAAACTTGACAGATAATTAAGCTCTTGATTGCTTTGATTTCACCAATATAACTTAGAGGTATGGTCATTTACCAAGAAATGGGAAAGTCTAGAGAAGAGCTTCCTTAGATACTTCAGTGCATCTAAAATACTCAGTTGCCTTACTTTACTAATTTCTTGAATGCAGAATGTCTGAGCTCTTTATATGTATGTGCACATATTCATACACACACACATATCTGTTTAGCCTACTATGGTGGTTACTTTGTTTGTGTGAAATCTCTGGCTCTCCACGGGATACTGTCGTTGGACAAACACCTCCGTTTCCAAAGCATCATTGGAGAAGAACTGTCTTTCTGCTCAAATATCTCTTCAGGGCTTCATGGATGTCTTTGTTCCTTAGGCTGTAGATGATGGGATTGAACATAGGGGTCAGGATGGTGTAGAGCAGAGAAAACTCTTTGTAGAGAAACCGGGATAGATGAGTCGAGGGTGCCATATAGGTGGCAATTAGCGTCCCGTAGAACATAGTGACCACAGTAAAGTGTGAGGAGCAAGTGGAGAAGGCCTTGTGCCGGCCAGCTTTGGAGGGGGTTCTCAGGATAGTAGTGAGGATGCAGGAGTAGGAAGCTGCAATTAGGAAAAAAGGGACCAAGGTCACAGCAAAAGAGTTGACAAAGGCAATAGTCTCTATCAGTGAGGTGTCAGTGCAGGAGAGCTGGATGAGGGGAGTAAGGTCACAAAAGAAATGATCTATTTCATTGGGTCCACAGAAAGTCAACCTGGACAGAAATATGATGATTAATGTTGAGAGGAGGAAGCAGCTGAGCCAGGAGCTGGCAGCCAGAACAATGCAGACCTGGCCATTCATGAGGACAGTATAGTGAAGGGGCCGGCAGATGGCCAAGTAACGGTCATAAGACATCGCAGCCAGCAAAAGACACTCTATGCCTGCCAAGGATCCAAAGAAATAAAACTGTGTGAGGCAGCCGGCCACTGATATGGTTTTCTGCCCAGCTAAGAGACCCACCAGCATCTTTGGGACAATGTTTGAGGTGTACCCAATCTCCAGGAAGGAAAGGTTTACCAGGAAAAAGTACATGGGGATGTGAAGATGGTGGTTGAGCACAACAAGGAGGACAATGAGCATGTTCCCAGTGACAGTGAAGATGTATGCAGCTAAAAAGGTTGTGGAAAGGGCAAAATTCAGCTGCCAAGTGGTTGAAAATCCCAGGAGCACAAATTCCACAATGACTGTTTGATTCTCCCAGGGCGGACGGGCCATGTCTGACTTACCTACAGAAGATCATAATGATGAAAAGTGAACTTGGCAATGACAGGGAGCCATCTTTAGTTTTAAATTCCCTGAGGTCTCAGTGTAGATTGACAGATTGCTTATCTTATTAAACAAGTGAGCACACAGATGAGTGTGTGAAGAGGCAGCTAGGTGCTGCAGTTGGATAGGGTGCTGGGACTGGAGTCAGGAAGACCTGAGTTCAAATCCAGCCTCAGATACTTACAAGATATGTGACTCTGGGAAAGTCACTTAACCTTTGTTTGCCTCAGTTTTCTCAACTGTCAAATGGGCATAATAATAGTATCTGATTTCTAGGGTTGTTGTGAAGATAAAATGAGATTATAATGGCAAACAGTGCTTGACACATGGTTGGTGCTTAATAAATATTTATTTCCTTCCATCTATGTGCAGGGCACTGTGCTATATACACAGGGTCTTCAGACTGAAGCAGGGAAAGTGCAGTTTTTAGATCTCCCATTTTTAGATTTTATTTGTTGCTTTTATTATCAAGGTTTAACATAAAAATTCAATTCAACAGACTTTTATTAAATTTATACTTTGTGCAAGGCAATGGAGATACAGTAACAAAAAATAATTCCCTGCTTTCTATCAATGGAATACAACATGGGCCTAGATAAGTAAATAGAAGATAATTGAACAACTAATGGTATCAGTTAGAGTTCACAGGGGAGACAGAATTTGAGAGGAAACTTTGGAAGGACTCTGCAAAGGGGCAGATAAGGCATATATTCCAGACACAGAAAGGTTTCTTGTGAGAATGCGTGGAGGTGATGGAGATGGAACGTCAAGTTTAAGAAACCAATCACAGGTCTATTTTTGCTGAGACATAGTATATGAAGAACAAAGATTTGAAAAGAGTTGGGGGAGGGCAGACTATGTAAGGTCTTAAATACTAGGTTATCTTTTATCTTGAGGTAATACAG
Source organism: Notamacropus eugenii (assembly GCF_028372415.1). NCBI lineage: Eukaryota > Metazoa > Chordata > Mammalia > Diprotodontia > Macropodidae > Notamacropus > Notamacropus eugenii. The sequence goes on along the minus strand of NC_092873.1, from coordinate 289,661,004 downwards.
AAACATCAAGATTGCTGGACTTAGGAATGGCATAACCACTTCCCTCTGTGCCTTGTGAAAATTACTTGGCACTTTTGGACTGAAGAGGGAAAAGACTGGAAGTAGAAAAACCAATTAGGAGTCAATTGAACTAGTCCAAGTACAGAGTATGAGGGCCCACACTAGAGTGATAACTCTGTGAGTGAAGCCCAAAGGACTGATGTGACAGATGTGGAAACAGAATACACAGGAATTGGAAACTGATTGGCTCTGAGAGGTAAAGGAGAAGCAGAATAGTCACTGAGCCTTCTGTAGGAGCTCCTTGAGGTCAGGAACAGTCTTCTGTCTCTTTTGGTACCTTCATTGCTTGGCACATAGTAGGCACTTATTAAATATTTATAGTCTATAGCCTTAACCACAAGAAGAGGATGAGAAAAGGTAATGGTTCTTACAGTTAAATATCATTAATAACATTGGAGAGAGCTGTTTCAGTCACCTAGAATTAGCAGAAACCACACCACAAGAGGCTGAGAAGGGAGTGGTGATGGTAAAATGGAGATAGTGAAAGCAGACAACTGTTTCAATTTTGCATTGTTTAAAGAGAGAAAAGAGAAGAAAGTGGCGTAAGAGCCACAATTAACCACGCCTACCTTCCTGGATTCTCTCCCTGCAGCTCTTGTATTTCAAGAGGGTAGAGAAGACCATGTTAGAAGGGAACTTAGAGGTTCTCCCATCCAACTGCCTCATTTCACAGATGAGGAAACTGAGGCCCAGTTACAAAGCCAGTTAGGAGCTGAGCTGGGACTACAACAATTCAGGTCTTCTTCTTGCCCCAGTGCTCCTTTCACTCCATCATGCTGCTGAATCGCTGCAGGGAACTACCGTAATCTAGTTTGAGAGCCCATCTCTAGGAACTGATTCTCAAGAGCAATGTTACAGAAATGAGCACTTCATTCATTTCACTTGCATCGTCTTGAACTCTGAAATTCTCTTCTCTGCCTGCATTCTTCTACCCTTCATCCAAACCTGTCCCTATCTTCATGTCGACTTAAGCTACTTTTCATGGTCATGTCATTATCCCAGTCCATGACACCAGTCCTGCCTCCATTTGCCTGCCATACCCAGCCCAGATGCCATGCTCAGCCACTTCAACAATGCTAATCCCCCCTTGACCTTTCCATCATATCAGCCCTGGGTTATAGTCTCACCACCCATTTTATCTGTCCTCATTCTCAATCTCCAAGGAATTGCTGGAAAAAGAATTAGAGATAATGTTATTAATAATTATCTGATCCTAATCATTAAGTCATTTCAAAGTCAGTGTTCTCCATTTGACCCCTTTGTAACCTTTGACACTGTTGATTACCTCATTCTACTACATAGTCTCACTCCCCTTGACTTAAGGACTGCTCACTCTCCTGATTCTCCTGACCTCTTCCCAATACTTCTTTGTGGACTCCTCTAGCTTTTTCTGACCTCTTATAATGTTAGAAGATAGGAAGAGCTTCCAGTTTCATTCACTTCCTCACTGTGTGACCCCAGGAAAGTCAGTCTGCCTCAGGTTTCTCATCTGTAAAATGAGGATAATAACAGCACTACCTCACAGGATTGTGGTGAGGATCAAATGAGATACTATTGGCAAAGCGCTTTACAGATCTGAAAGCAAGTGCTAGTTAGTATTATTTTTATTATGATTTTCTAAAAGTCTCTTTCTTTGAGCCTCTTTATATATCTTTTCTCTCCCTCAGCAAGGTCACTAATTCCCATGATCTTTACTATGAGCTCTATGCAAATTTCTTCTAAATGTCTATCTCCAGTCCTAATCTGATATTATGTAGGGATTCAGAGTTAGAGGATCGAAGATCTATATCCTGCATTATTACTTAGTACTTACGTGATCTTGTACTAGTGACTTAACATCTTTGAGTTTCAAATTTTTCATGGGCAAAATAGAGATAATAATGTCACGTACTTCACAGGGTTGTTGTGAAGGTCAAATGTGCTATATATATATAAATATGTATGTATATAAATGTGTGTTATTATTATTTCCTGTGGGCAGCAGCCTTCCTTCCTCCTTAGACTCTGCTTACCATTTTATTGTTAATGCTTAATGTAATCCCTGGTTAAGGAACCAGTGCTTTACATTTACACATGTTGGGTTCATTCTTGGGGGCTTCTCACTGGTCAATTCTTTCTTATCCCTGTGACTCCCACTCCCAGCCTCCCTTGGCAACTAGAGAATTTGACCCATGCCAAACATAAAAGACCATCTGTTTCTGTGCCATGTCATTATTTGAGATAACAATACATCAAATACAGGACAGGCTTTCTTTAACTACTTATATCTAGACCTATTATTATTATAAACTCTCCTTCCCTCTTCAGCAGACCTCCAGTTCTCCAGACTTCTAGTACTACCCTTGAACTAAGACTTCTCCACAGGAAAGCACTCAGATTTGGCAGTCAAGCAGCAACACCCTCTCCCTGCCTCAGAATCAGTGAAGGGCAAGATCCTGATTTGACCCTCCGTGTTGTGGCTCTGCCCTTTACTGTTTCTTAGTTACTGTTGTTCAGTCGTTTTAGTCAAGTCTAACTTTTGTGACCCCATTTAGGATTTTCTTGGCAAGGATACTGAGTAGTCTGCCATTTCCTTCTCCAGCTCATTTTTACAGATGAGGAAACTGAGGCAAACAGGGTTAAGTGACTCGCCCAGGATCACACAACTAGTAAGTGTCTGAGGGCAGATTTGAACTCAGGTCTTCCTGACTCCAGGCCTGGTCCTCTATCCACTGTGCCACCTAGCTGCCCTGCTTTAGCTCCCACATTGGTCAAGAATTCCTTACTGCTCCCTTATGAATTCTGTTCATTGCTAACTCTGACACTACTTAGCTCCCTCCTCTCCTGGGGGGAGAGGGGCGGTGCTACACAGTTCCCAGGAGGAATCCTATGGCTATGAAGTCTTAACTCTAGGCAATGTGGCCTCTCTATGTATGACTAGACTCTCTCTAACCTCTGATTTTCCTTTTCTGCTCTATCTTTTAAAAGCCAAGTGTGAGTGTAATCCATGTGTATAAACTAGCTTTGAACATTAATCAACTTTAATATTGTATCCACGGGGCAAACCAAGACAAGATAAGAAATCCTTACCTTCTATAGAAGTTGTCAAGCAAGAACATATCACACTTCCTTAATGAAACATCATGAATGTAAAAAAAAAAAGACATCAATGGGGACATTGATCAGGTGTTTCTCCTACCTTGTGTGTCATAGTTACCTTGTCTTGGGCTTTTGTATTGTGCTTGTGTGTTATTTCACTACTATACTACAAGCTACCTCAAGGCAGACTATCCTGTTTAAACTCTGTATCTTCTCAGAGCCCAGAAAAGCATGGCGTAAACAGCAGGTTCTTAAGAACTGTTTGTGTCCTGAATACACAAATCATGCTAATTCAATTCCCTATAACCTGCCACATGACCACAACTGAGCCCTCACCACTTTACGTAAACATGGCCAGCATCCATTGTTTGTCCGTTTTTCCCATACTCTGCAAGTTTCCAACCAATGCTCAACCCTTCTCTCTCAGCTGGTGACTTTATTGCCTACTTTATTTAGGAAAATTGAGACAAGTTGATTTGCCATGTGTATGGTTATTAACTGTACTCCTCTTAAAATCTTCACTTAGCCTTCCCCTGTTTTAAAGGATGTAGGAGACACTGTGGTACAGGAGAAAGCGCTGATGGGAGAGTCAGAGGCTTTGGGTTCAAATCCCAATTCTCATACTTAGTACCTTTATGACCAGGGACAAGTCACATATACTGTGAGGGCCTAAGTTTCCTCATCCATGAAAAAGGAGGAAGTCATATGATGGGATCTTAGAGATGCTCTGTCAGCAGGTGTGCACACATTGCCATTATAAGAAAACCTTTTCCCTCCCACCACTTTTTAGTATTAAAACATTTAGGACAAGAATAGGAAGGGACTTCCATGAACAAGTTGGATGAAGTGAGTCTTGAAGAATATTAGGAGTTCAAGGGTAAGGAAAGAATTCTTTCCCAGAAATGGGAGCCAATGAGAGATGGAGAGTGGAATGTCATATATGAGAAAGTTAAGAGGCCAGTTTGATTGGACTACAGAGACCGCAAAGGGAAATAATGTGTAACAAGAATGGAAAGGTATGTTGGGGCCCAGTTGTAAAGAGTTTTAAATGTCAAACAAAAGTGTTTATATTTGATCGCAGGAATCCTAGGGAGTCACTGATATTCCTCCAGAAGGGGAATGTGCAGCCTGATCCCCCCTGGCAGCTGGGTGGAGCATGGATTGGAGTGAGGCAAGGCCTGAGGCAAGGACTGTTACAGTAGTCGAGGTGAAAGGTGATGAAGGCCTGAACTGATGCTTGCTATATGGGAGTTGGAGAAGGAGAGACATTTGGCAGCTGATTCTGTATGTGAGGTGAGTGAGAGTTAAGAGCCTAAACCAATAGTGAGGATGTCAGGATGGTACTGTCTTTGGCACATAGTGGGGTGCATGGTGTGGGGATGGGGGAGACACGAGGTTCTGTTCTTCTGGAGAAGAAGGATGGTGAGTTCTGTTTGAGACACCTGAGGGATATATCCAGTTCAAAATGTTTAAGCAGTTGGGTGATGAGGGATTGTAGTTCATGAGAGACACCTGGGATGGATATCTGCACAGAGAAGACATTTCAACCCCTGAGAGCTAATGAGGTCATCAAGTGAGAGAAAGAGGGGGGACCCAGACCAGAGCCATGGAGCATGCCTGTATAGTCAGGAGGTGTGACATGAATGATGAACAGTAAAAGAGACTGAGGAGGAGCAGTCAGAGAGGGAGGAGCACCATAAAATGCGTCAAAAAATAATAAAATACCAGAAAGCAAAGAGTGTCCAGGCTTAGAGGACAGTCAGCAATGTCACATGCTGTTCAGAGGTCAAGTAATATGAGGCCTAAGAAACAGAAATAGTCATTAGAACTAAACCTTTCTCTGCTATAACTTTCTATTATTAAGGTACTCATATTTTAAATGATCCAGCCTGTTCACTGGGTTCCTTTATTTTTAATACCTTACTCTAGCAAGCTTTATAAAAAGATTTCAATCAATAAGAAAGTGACGCTGCCCAACCATCATCAGGGAGTCATTTTCTGTCCAAGCAGACACAAGCTTGGTTTGAATATAGAATTTCAGAGGAACGTTGTTGTGCCCTCTGGAACTGGACCATGAACAAGCAGGCCTCAGACTCAGAGCCTTAACCTCAGACTGAAAGAAGTTTTGTCTAGGCTGCTGGGCATGGGCTTGGTTACCATGGATACTGAGCAGTTTGCTTCCTCATTGAAAAACTGTGGACATAGACTTGACAAATGCAGTGTCTGTAGCCTTTTTCTGGAAATGATATGAGTTTATATGATTTTCTGTAAATGATGAATAAATCAGGAAGTATGATTAAGTATACACAAAACTGTTAAGGAAGAAGTAAAAGATGAAATCTCTCCTATATGTGAGGAAACTAAAAGGGGATGTCATGTAGGTTACGTGAACAGGAAAAGAACAGACTCAGGGGGCCATGACAAAGGGAAGACGTCACAGTTGTGTCTCCAGGGCTTTTACAAAGGAGGAACAAGCCAAGGGCACCCAGCAAAGTGAAGCAAAGGAAGTACCCAAGATGGGTAGATGTGGATTTTGTTGTTTTAGAGAAGTCTCCATTGCTATAGATTGCCATATACAACTTCTTTTGATACTCTGTCTAATTGTTATCACCCAGCAAGTGGAATCCCCCTCATTGCAACAGAAACCTCTCCCTTTTAGTTCAGTTTCCTATGAAGGCGAAGAAACTCCAAGGGGGATAGACACTATGATTAGATAACTGGCTGGCCATCTGATCTGCCAATTTATGATAAAAGGTGAAGTGGCAGTTTCCTCGTCTGTGATAATGACAACAAAAAGGAAGCCTCCTGTTTATGTAGCCCTCTACAATTCTCAAAATGCTTCCCTCGTAGCAAACTTGTGCAGTACTGGTAATCTAAGTGTTATTACCTTCATCTTTTGGATAAGGAAGCTGCGATTTAGGTAAATGAAGTAAGCAAGGTCATACATCAGCAAGGGGCAGAGACAGGTCTTAAATCTGGCCCTGGCTCTTTCCCCCTACATCAAACTGCTTCTGTAAGACGAAGGGAGTGGACTAGATAATTCCAAGAATTTTTTCTCAGGGCCTGGCACTTACTAAGTGTTTAATAAATACTTTATCCTTTAGCTCTAATATTCTGGGATTTTATGACATAATACATCATTTTTTCGCAAAAAATTCAAGTTTTAAACAAGAATGTTTTCTGCCTTAGTCCAAAGAGTTCATGGAGGAAATGTTTTTGCTCCTGCATTTGGACATAGAGCTACTTCAAGGTGGGTATAAATCCATACAAGCCCTCAAACAAGAGGGCAGGTTTCAGACAGCTTAGTAGATGACTCATTGAAAGTGAGTCATTTGGGGACAGCGGTGCATCTTTCCATCCTCTTCTAAAATGATCTGCTAAGGGTTAGCTGCCTTCTTTGCCTATGCTTAGGGATGGCCCTACCATGGATGTTTTTACACTTCACCTATGCTGATAGAGGACTGCTAGCCAAATAAGACTTGGGGGACTTTTTTCTCTTGGTAAGGAAAAATTTTTGCTTTCCAAATACAAATGCATAATAATACAATTTGAACCACTGATATAAACAGTGTCAGGTGGGTGTGAATTGTAAAATGTGCTAGGGAACCATTTTCTCTCTGCTTCATGTTGCTAGGTAGGTTTTGCTTTTGTGCTGTCAATCAATCAACCTATCAACAGGATTAAGAGCACACAATGCTGTCGGCACTATTCTGGGAGCTAGGATGCCCATAGAGGATGAAGCAATGTGTGCTTTCAAAAAATTTATGTTCTATTGGGGGTGACTACATGTACATACATATATATTCAAGACAGATATAAAATGAATACGAGGTTATCAAATGCCAGGCAGTCAGGGAGGGAAGGCACTAACAGTTGGAGGTATGTATGCAGAAGGTGGTACTTGCAGGAAGCAGATTTTATAAGGCAGTGATGAGAAGTGAGGGCATTGCAGGAAGGGTGCACAGCCAGTGCAAAGGTGTATAGATGGAAAGTAGAGCATGATACATGAGGAACAGAGAGCCCATTTAGCTGGGTTATAGAATGTGGAAAGGGGAGTGATGTATTAGGTTAAGAAGAAAAGATCAAGGCAGGTCACAAAAGGAAAAGCCAAGGAGAAAAACATATTTATTTGATCCCAAGCCTGACATGGAGCAATTGGAGGTCACTGAGTATGGGAGTCACACATCGGATCTATGATTAAGGCCATCATTTTGGCAGCTGTGTGGAGACTGGATTAGAGTGGGAAGATTCTTGGGTCAGGGAGAGCAATCATGAGGTCCTTGCAGTTGTCTTGGTGAGAGACCCTGAACTAAGGTAGTGGCTAGGGAGTAAAGACAACTAGAGGAAAATATCCCCTGACGCTGAGCATACAGCATTTGCCTTACTCCTATGTCTCCTTAAGAAGAGGTCACTAAAATGACCAGAAGCCTAAAAAATGCCCACCTGCCCATCTCCATCCCTGAGCCCCAGGAGTCAAACATCTCACAAACTGCACACACCATGGTTTCATGGTGAAGAATTTAATTCAGACTGACATACTGACAAAATGACCTTTAGGCTACTCATGGAAAGTAAGCAGGCCAGGAGGAGAAGGGGCTTCAGCTAACCTGGAGGAAAAACACATAACCTCCATAAAGAGAGAAGTAATCAACCATCTTCATGTATTTTTAGGAAAACTAAGGAAGAAAGTGAGCACAAGGCTGCAGCATGAGATGAGTAGGCAGTTTCTACTAGCAATTGATTTGTGGGGCCACTTTCAAACAACCAGTTGGATTCGGTTGAATAAGCTGATTTAATTAAAGTCAATCAATTTAAGCTACAATCTGTCAAGGCAGCCTAGCCATCAGTCAACTGTAGCAAACCATAAGTTCCACTGATTTTTCTACTGAAATTGCCTGGTTGACTGCTTAGTTCAAAGAATAGCCTGATGTAGGAAAGGGGAGACTGACAGAGGAAGGGCAAGACATGAGTACAGAGCAGGACCAAAGGTGCACATACCTTTAAATGTTCAAGAATAAATACTCGGATTTCTGGGATGCAGATGAAAAAACTGAGTAGCTTTTCCACCTCACACAGCAAATGAAACAAAGCATCCAGGCTCCTGATTGTGCCTAAAAACAATAGTAAGAATGTCTCATGTTTGTATCGCACTCTACAGTTTACAAAGTACTTCCCCCCTCCTCTGCTGCTGACCTAAGATTCAGAATGAAGCTCAGCATGTTTTGGTGCAGATGGACTACTATCCTTGGGAACAACTGAGTTTTGGCATCTTTTCTTCCTTCTGTCTCCAAACTTGTGTCCTCTGTGGGCAAAACTGCTGCTTCCCCTGATACTGTCCCTAATGGGCATTCTCAAGATGACTCTGATGGGGAATTGTTGTTTATCTGGGTGTGAATCCATGTTGGCATAACTAACCCTAACCTCAGAGGGAAAGTCTTTCATTTTCCGTTTAAGATTTCATTTCTACTTTTCCAGTGGAAGGACAGATGTTTATATTGTGCTTTGGGAAAATATAGTTCATGGGATCATAGATATACTATTACATTTTTAAAATCTGATCTGAATATGTTCTCTTGGAGGGAAAACAAATGAAAAGATTGTTTTCCTAAAACCAAAGGCTACTGATAAACAAGAAACAAGAATAAGTAAATTAATTAATTGAGTCCTGTTGTCATTCTGTCTTGTTTGAGTTTTTTTGTTTTTATTTTTTGGTAAAATCTTGCATTTCCCCAATGACTCTCATTATTTGAAAACGCTGAAAGACATTGAAACCTGGTTAGAAAAAGTGGATGTGTAATTTACATGTTGAACGGGCAGTTATATGGTAAAAAGAGAATTAGGACAGATCCCAGAAGTCTGTGCTTGTTTTCTTATCTTGTGAGGATCAAATGAGATACTGTGAAAATATTTTGTACATTCTAAATCATAAATGGAAGATAACATTGCTAGCGTGAAATTCAAGCACATGTCTCTTACTGACAGGCAGCAATGATGACAATCAACTAACGAGCTTTCATTGAGCCAAAAGGACCCTAACTATGCTTTCTTTTCCTCTCCACCATCTTCCCAGCCACTTCCCTGTTGTTCCATCAGAATAGAGACCATAATCGGAGGACTTAATTCTTTCAGCTCAACAGCTCCTGTCCTCAGGTCCCCCTGTGCTGATAGATGAATGCCTCATATAACCCAGTTCTTTTGGGACATCTTATGTTTAGGCCCCAGTCTCTTCTCACAAGCCATCCTGGTGCAGTACATATCTTCCATGACACCCCACCTCCTTTCCAGTTCTGAAACCATAATCCAATCAGTACTGCCACTGCTGCTGGAAAAGGTATGTTAATCTCCTAGCCTATGATGCCAGGCATCATCCTTGTTACTTCTCAAACCAAAAATACCTCTCTTATTCCCTGGGTACCATTTCACTCTATGTGGTATCTCTCCCATTAAAATGTAAATTTCTGGTTAGTAGGAATTGTCTCTGCTTTTGTGTTTGTATGCCTAGCACTTAACATAGTGCCTGGAACATAGTAAACACATAAGAAATGCTTTTCCATTCATTCATTTCAAACAACAAAACTAATGTTGTTAACAAAGATCTTAAGCAGAACACTAATAAGGCATTAATATTTTCTTGGTTTTTGGTTTTAATAAAATGTCAATTCCATAAAGGTAGGAACTGTTTCCCTTTTATTTGTTTGCCTTGCACCTAAGAGACAATAAGTAAATGGTGAATGGAATGGAATTAATAGATTTTTCTCTGTGTATTTTCAAGTATCTGGAAATTCCATGCCCTCAAATATGAAACAATTCAGTAGATGTAAAAGTGAACAAACAGTCAAATTCACAAATTTTCAATTGCACTTACGATTGAGAAACCATGACCTTCAATAGTTTATCTTGAAAGATAATAAAATCTAAGAATCATATGCCTATCACTTTAGAGTGGGAAGGGACATTAGGGGCCATAGAGTGCAATCTATTTATTTTCTAGAGAATACAACCTAGATTTAAAGAGTGATTTGCTCAGGGTCACACAGCTAAGAACCATCTGAGAAGCTCCCGTTTCTTGACAACATCTTTTAAAAATGTGATGATCCAGAGGCCCATTCTGATGATGTTGATGACTTATGTGGCTGTTGACAAAGCTTCTTTCAGGGTTATTGGAAGAGTCTGTTGACAATGCATATCTGCATGAAAAGCAATGAGTGAGTGATGCTAATCTTGCTTCCTTTTTTACTAAAGTTTAAAAAAGCAGATGTTTTAGAAAACCTTTGTTTGGCAAAAACAAGACAAAAATAAAAGAAACAAAAACAACTTTTCTTTTTAACCATTTCCAAAATACCAATGGATTTTGTAGTTTCCAAAAATTACTTACAAAATAATAATACTTCTCTGATGGCATCAGCATGTACAAAGTGAAGTACAATGCGAAAGGGGAAAGAATTGTTCCCAAGAAGTAACTGACACACAGGGATAGCGGTTAAAGAAGAATTCCTGAGAGGAGCAGAGTAGGCCTGTGGCCTCCTTTGCCCCTAGTTCCATGGATGGCATATAGCTAGTGGTTTGGATATGCAGTGGGATGTGCCCTCAGAGCCACTAGGGGCTAAAGCAGTTATTAGACAAAGAGCTGATGTGGCACTCCATTAGCAGTGGGGTGAAACGAGGCATTTTTGGTGAAATATTGAAATTACATTGTATTCTGAATTGCCTAATAAGGAATGTGGCAGAGATCAAGGAAGCAACTCTAACCATCCTACAGTGTTGAAGCCAGTGGGAGAGTTGACATATCTGGTCTTCCAGGTAATTAAACCTTAGCATATATGCATCCTGGGGACTAGGGCTGAACCAGTCAAACCAATTCCACTGGCTTATAATTGACTATCCTTTTCTTCCCTGGCACAGTAGCCATGAAGGAATAAGTGAGTTGGTGATCTGCTCGTTAGGTATCATGCTATCGGAATTAGATGTTTGGGTGGGTGGGGGTGGCAACACATCTCTGCCAGTTGCCTCCCAGTCACCTCCCACTGGAAGGACTCATATCTCTGCCTGCTACCCAGTTGGGCAAGGTTCTACTATGATGTTAAAGTCCAAAAATATCTCCATAAGGTGATTGTTTATAAATAAAGAGAAAGAAAATTCTTTGCAGATATTTTCCATCTTTTATATATTTGTTGTCCTAACTTTATCCAGAAATGGCCTCAGGATGACTTTGCTTAGTTGGATCTCTCACCATGCTTTTTGAAAATGGTTTTGCCTCTAACTGCTTCTCTCTGTTTGAAGAGGCTATATGATTTATAATCTTCCAGAAGTTTTCATTAATATTTTATAAATTGTATTCTAAATAGGGATGCCATATCCTTCTATTAGGAAAGAAATGTATATTTGCTAAGTTAAAAATTTGTTGACTTTTTAGGCCCTTTTGTTCTCTCCATTATGGCAGCTGATTTACATTGGCTAAATATAAAATTATTGTAATTGGTTTCAGTGTCCTTTCATCTACCCACATCCCATTTTTCCACATCGATAACTTATTTAAAAGGTCAGTTTAGAGCTGTTTTAATTTCAGAGTATATCTTTCTCTTATTTTATTCTTTTTTCTATCTTAGTATTAATTTTGATTCTAACAGTCGGGGAGGGGAGTTATTGTGTATAGATAGTCTGAAATAAGTAATGAGTTATTTTATGGCATTAAAATATATGCATTTTCAATGATGTTATTTACTGCATGCCATGTCTGTCTAGCTCCTTTAATTCTTTTTATGTCAAAGTATTTAAGACATACATATTTAAGATATGTATACATATATATATATATATGATGCTTCTTAATAGTCTCCAAGTCTTTTTTCTTTTTCATTCCTTATTCCTGACCTGTATTTTCCAACATATTTTTGCTAGCTTTGTTTATTTACACCTTTTGAAGTTCCTGCATGTCAAAGCACTGAGGTCTTCAAAGTCCTCTCTACTTATAGAATATAGAATCTTGGAGTTATAAGGAACCTTGGAAATAATCTAGCTCCATGGCCTATTCCATGATAGATGAACATCCTTGTGTTTGTCCTTGATTTTCGAAGAGGACCATGACATCAGGATGATGATATGACTTGCAGTTGACTTTGATTTGAGTGAGGGAGGGCTGTGCAAGGTCACCAGCCTCACTTTCTTCTCCTGAGCCATCTGGGTCCAGTGGCCTGATATTCATCAGGATGACTGGAGATGGCCCAGGATGCAATGTGAGACCCTGGCCCTTCAGGCTAAGGTCTTATCACATTCTCACTTTGAGTGAGATACACCTTTTCAGTGACTAGGCATCTATAAGTTGTTACTCAAGGGATGGCCACTTTAAAAAAAAATAAATATCAAATTGGGAGGGTAGCTAGGTAAAAGAGAAACAATTACTATTTAGTAATTACACATTCACTCTGTGCTAGGTGGGTGGGGACTTGTTGTCCAGTCTATGAGCTCCAGAGTGAATTGGATCCAAGGCTTGACCTTTGATCAAGAAATGTAGCCAGTAAACCCAATGGAAAAAAGGCAGCTTTTGACCATGGAGTATACCTTCCCCTGGGTAGAACACAGAGAACAAGAATGAAGAGGAAAGAAGAGGAGAGGAGTTGCTACTCACTTAGGTTGTTTGTTCCTCATTCTCGAAGAGGACCATGACATCAGGATAATGATGTGACTTGCACTTGACTTTGATTTGAGGGAGGGAGGGCTGTGCAAGGTTGTTCTCCTGAGCCATCCAGATGGACTCCAGTCTTTTCTTAAATCCATTAAACTCTTGACCTCATCAAGCATCCCAATCTATTTTAGGGCAGTTCAACTAATTCTTATATTCAGCTACAACCTTCTTCCCTATACATTTCAACAATTAGTTATAATCTGGCCTCTGAAATTATACACAATAAGTCTAATTGTGGTATAGTGGAAATTAATTAGACTTGAATCAGAAGAGGTCTAAATCTGAATCCTAATTTTGATATTTAGTAGATGTGGGACCATAAAAAAAAAAGATTTAATCTCTCTGTGATTCAGTTTCCTCATCTGTGAAAGAAGGATAACTATACCTAGAATCACAGATTTTAGAGCTGGAAAACATTTCAGCAACTATCTAGTCCAACCCACTCCCCAAAGAATCCCTCCTGTAACATTGATGACAAGTGATAATCCAGCCTTTGCTTGAAGACCCCTAATGAAGCAATACCCTCCACCTCTACAGTATTCTATTTCATTTTTTCGTATTTATAATGATTAGGAAGTTTTTTTTTCCTGACATCAAGCCTAAATTTTCCTTCTTGTAACTTCAACCTATTGTTCCTTGTTCTTCTAGAACAAAATATGCCCAATCTAATTCCTCTTCTACATGCATTCAAATACTTAAAAGCAATCCCAATGTCACTTCTGAATCTGTTCTCTTCTAAATATCTCACATTACTCACAGAGTTATTTTGGGGGCCAAATGAGACGATGTACATAAAACACTTTGTCAAGCTTAAAAATGTCAGCCCAGTAGATAACACAACCAAACTGGCAGATAATATCAGTAACTTTGAAACATTACTCATTTGTACTGGAAACATGGGGTTAAGTTGGTAGCCTTTGTCCTATGTTGAAGAGTAACAGGTTTATAGATTACCTGGGTTCAAATTCTGACTTTGCTACTTACTAGCTGCATGGTCTTGTGTGAATAAATCTCTCTGGATCCTCAATTTCTCCATCTGCAACATGAGTGGACTAGAGTGGATTATCACTGTCTCCTTCCAAAGCAAAATTATGGTTTATCCAGTCAGTTCTTCCAGCTCAGTGACCAATTAGGGAACTCATCTTAAAGGGTGAGCCTGTTAACTGTAAATCACTACTAAAAGAAGCCAGGAAGGTATGAGGCTAAGTATTACAGCTGCAGAGTTCCCAGAGTAGCCAACGCAGACAACAAGGAAGTGTTTCCAGGAGAGGGTGGCTGCCAAAATAAGGATTGTCCCCCAACTGGCCCAGACAAGTGTTGGGAGTGGTTAGAAATGCAGTGTGTAAGTAAAATAAAAAAAATGTGTGATTACCAGAATTATAAAATTTCTTTATGTACTGATTAGGATTAAATTTTAGCCTCCCGGATGATTGTAACTGCATTTATATGGACAGATTGATTCTATGTTAAGTGACTGAATTCTATTTTAGTCATTGTGTTAATCAGCTCTGTGCTTCTTTTACACTTAGCAGGCCTTTTTTTGTTAATAGAAATAAATGACCTGTCCCACACTGAATTCAAATTGTATATTGAGTACCTCTGTTCATGGTTCCCTTTTAGGGAACTCTTGGCTTCCCTAAAAGGCCAGTTGGGGGCCAATCATCAAATTGGTAGCCCTCCTCTCCACAAGCAGAAACAGAAGCTCTAATTTCAATAACTATAATGAGCATAATCACTGGAATGCGGGGTGCTTAACTTTCAATTAAGTATAAGAAAAGCAACCCTCCTCTAACTAGAGGACAAATTTCCCAGGAGTAAACTCGGTGCACAAACTGCAACGTCTGAATACCCCCCATGGTGGGCTAAGCCAAACTGTCCATCAAATCTAAACAAAGAAAACTGGAAAGACTTTTATAGAAAACATAAAACAGGGCCAGCAGAAATGGAGTTCACATTAACTAGCTGTAGGGATAGGGATTGTGATATAGATGAAAAGCCAACAAAGGATATTCAAGATGGGGTGAAGGGTGGTCAGACAGACAGAAGAACTAGGAGTGTAGTATCACAAAAAACCTAGTGAGGAGAGAATATCCAGAAGGAGAAGGGGATCAAAAGTGTCAAAAGCTGCAGAGAGAATGAGAAGGATGAGGTTTGAAAACATGACATTCGATTTGGCAATTAAGAGAATATTGACATAATGCAATAAAAATATTAATTAATCAATTCAGGGAGTCCAAACAAACCAATAACAAAGATCCAAATGGAGATTTAATAATGAAGTCCTTAAATAAGGAGTGGTTATAAGAACAAACCACAGAAATGAATAATCTGAAAAGACAATGATAATGATGAAGTTACTTACCAGAATTTTTGGAATGTACCTAAAGCAGTCCTTGGGGAGAAAATTATATTCTTAAAAACATACACTGACAAAATAGAAAAGGAGAGGATTGATGAACTGAATATTCATTTTTAAAAAATCAGAAACAACAAATAAACCAACCCTTTAAAAAACACAAAAGAGAGAAATTGAAGGGATTTCCTTTCTTACTTCCCATTTTTCATTATATTCCTGATATTTTCCACTTTTTCCCCTCCATATGAATTTTGTGATTTTTTTGTCTAAATAAAATAATTCTTTGGTAGTTTGGTATAGCACTAAATAAGTAAATTTATAGGTATTATTTTTATTATATTGTTTCAATCCATCCATGAGTGATTAACGTTTCTCAAATTATTTAGGTCCATCTTTATTTTTGCCATGAGTGCTCTATTTTTAGATTCACACAGTTCCTGGGTACTATCTGACATATACACTTCCATATTGCCCAGATTTCAATATGAATTTACCATAGATATTCTCCACCTTTATGTATCTGGGGTAGACAATACAGATGGACAATGAGCTGAGTCCAGAGTCAAACAGGAGAGGGAAGGCAGACTGAATTGCTTGCAGAAAACTGCAAATCTATTTTATTGACTGAGCTTCCAATGAGAACAAAAGCTCATCTAAAAATTTGCCAGTATTGTTATATGGCAGTGCAATGTAGGACATTACTACTTCCAAAGACCTAATGATAAGCTTCTTATAGGGAACATGGAGATGTACGTGGAGGATATGATCAGGCTACAACATGTAACTAATGAGAAACTCTAAGAAAGAGCAAGACTGAAAAATGTCATCAAGGAATTGTATGATAGTAAAAGAGGATAGACTGGATATTTGGTAATATTGAAGAATGACAGGCAGATGGCATAATGACTATACTTGTACCTCCCAAATGATGGGAAAGATCAAGGAAGCCTCTGGCATGTTCGGTGTATGCCCTGGAGTAAACTTTTGGAAGAATATGGGTAAACATCAAACAGGATAGGTAGTCATGAGTGCGTCATTGCGTCATTGGAGGGAACTCCCAAATCAATGAGATTACAAATCCACTTGAGCATTTGAGTTCATTTGTGAGCCCTGCTTTCATTTTTCTTTTTTTATTCAATTTTATTTTCAGTTGCAAATTCTCTCCTCCACACTCCCTTCCCTGCCTGTTCTATCTTCCCAACTTCTCTCCTTTATCGTTGCGTAATCTCTCTAAAATGAAGGTCTGATGTTATCACTTATCTATCCAACAAACTCCCATAGTTCCCCATTAGCTCTAAGATCAAATATCAAAGAAATACAAAACCCATTACTAATATGAAATCATGAAAAACAAATTACTGGATTAGCCATGTTCCAGGAAAAAGGAAAATAGAGAAAAATATGCTTAAATCCTCATGTTGAGTCCATCAGTTTTCTGTCTGTAGGTGGACAGCATTTTCATCATTAGCCCTTTGGAATTGTGGTGGGTCACTGTGTTGATCAGTGTGTCTTTGACAGTTGATTATCTTTACATTCTTGGTACTGTGCCAACTATTCTCCTGATTCTGCTAATGTCATTTTGCATTGGTTTATGTAAGGAAGGGAAGATTCCCAATTAATGAGAATCCCCTCAATTTCCAATAATTTTCCACCACAGAAACAGCTGCTAGAAATATTTTTGTACATGTGCCTCCATTTCCTTTTTCTTTGATCCTTTTGGGGGCATAGTAGTGATACAGCTGGATCAGGGCATGCATTATTTAATAGCTTTTTGAGCATAGTTCCAAATTGCTTTTTAGAATGGTTAGATTAGTTCATGGCTCCACCAAAAATACATTAGTGTACCTATTTCCAAATTCCCTCCATCATTTATTGTTTTCCTTTTCTGTTATCTTAGCCAATCTGATAAATGTGAGATGGTGCCTCTGAATTGTTTTAATTTTTTGAATTATTAGTGATTTGGAGCATTTTTCATGTTTACTGACAGCTTTCATTTCTTCCTCTAAAAATTGCCCATGAATATCACTTGACCATTTCTTAACTGGAAAATGGCTTTTATTCTTATAAATTTGCACAGTTCCTTATGTATTTGAGAAATGAAGATTTTATAGTAGAAACTTACTACAAAAAATTTTTTCAATGGGAAAAAGACCCATGTGTGTAATGTTAATGGGATCTAAGATCTTCCTTGCCCATTAACAGACCTCACATGGAGCCCATTAAAGGAAGGTTACTTAGGGGAAGTTTGCAGGTAGAAAGGCTTTCACACCTTTTTCTAATTTCTAGTCACTGAATCATGAGAGTTGTGATAACTTCTGGCTCTGAGAAGTGTATATATACTCTGAAGCTGGTATTTTACTTCGGGTGTTCGCTTATGAGGACCTTGTCATTCTCTGGTCAAGACTCTGAGTAGCCGTATGTTCAGACCCCCCAACTGCTCAGATGTAAAGGCTCTCTTGATCCAGGAAGGTGTGTAAAGTGTGTAGCAATATTGCTTTGATTCAGGCAGCAGAGCCCTGTCCTGTCTATTGGTCTTTATTTCTCTGCTTATATTTTCTCTGTTTTTTCTCTAAAGTTCAGGGTGCTGACTTTCCCCCTGAACTAGTGAATGTAATTTAAAAAGATTTTTGACCTCTTAAACAGCTATCTTTCCTACTAAAGTAGATCTAAGAACCTGTGCTAGAAGCCATCATGGGTATGCCAGTGTGGTTGCTGTTACAATATGTGCAAAAATATTTATAGAAACTCTTTTTGTGGTGGCATAGAATTGGAGATCAAGGGGATGCCCATCATTTGGGGAATGGTTGAACAAGCTGTGGTATATGAATGCAATGGAATACTATTGTTCCATAAGAAATGATGAGCAGGCAGACTTCAGAAAAACCTGGAAAGAACTACATGAACTGATGCTGAGTGAATTGAGCAGAACCAGAAGAACATTGTACACAGTAACAGCAACCCTGTATGATGACCAGCTTTGACAGACTTAGTTCTTCAATGCAGTGATTCAAGACAATTTCTAAAAACTCCTGATGGAAAATGCTATCCATATCCAGAGAAAGAACTATAGAGTCTGAATGCAAATCAAAGCATACTACTTTTCCTTTTTTTTCTTGCTCTTGGTTTTTCCCTTTGGTTTTAAATTCTTCTTTACAACATGACAAATGTGGAAATATGTTTAATATTGTACATATATGGCCTATATCAGATTGCATGCCATCTTGGGAATTGGCAAGGGAAGGAGGGGGAGAAAATTAAGACTCAAAATCTTATGAAAATGAATTCTAAAAACTAAAAATTAATATTAAAAAATAATATCCCCCCCCCCCCACAGTTTCCTACTTTCCTTCTAATTTGTATTGGTTTTGTTTTGCAAAAACTTTTTAAATTTTATGGAATGCTATCAATTTTACCTCCTGTGAACCTCTGTCTCTTCTTTGGATGTGACCTCTTCTCCTATCCATAGGAGGTAATGTTATAATTTGCTTATAATATCACCCCTTATGTCAAAATCATGTACCCATTTTGAGCTTATTTTTGTATAAAGTGTGAGAAGTTGATCTATGCCTAGTTTCTGCCAAATTACTTTCCAGTTTTCCCAGCAGTTTGTTAAATACTGAGTTCTTACTCAAATATCTGGGATGTTGGGGTTTATCAAATACTAGATCATTGTTCTCATTTCCTTCTGTTATTGTGTATTTCTTCTGTTCCATTAATTACTTTCTTCCATTTTTCAAAGGGATCCTTCATTCTCCTCAATAATTTGGAGAGTAAAGGAGTACTTCTTAATTCCCTTTACATTCTCTTCCAAAAAGGAATCTAATCTGAACTTTGAACATAGATAGTAGGATAGTAATTACTTGGTCATGGCAGAAATGTTTTAATTGAACATTCTGTAAGTCACTATGAAATTCTTCTGCTCTCCACAATTGCTGTAAGCAAGTTCTTCAGTCCTTTCGTCATTCTTGCTTGTAGCTCCCCTGGAGAATATAAAGTCATTTTGGAAGAGAGAAGAGGGAAGAGCTTGAACAGCTGCAGGAATCAGAAAAATACTTTTATAGGAAGTTAAACTTGGACTGACCTTTGAAGTGAGCAAAGTTTTCAAACAGGTAGAAATGAGGAAGTATTATCAGATATATTTTGATTTTTAGCATTACAGGCTAGAGCACCATAATTTATATTCTCTATGTTGAAAAAAAAGTTTACTTTTTCTAAATGTGCTTACTTTTAAAACTTATCTTTTAATTTTAATTAACAAGCATTTATTTTCTCTCCCCACCACCACTAAAAAAAAGAAAAAAGAATAAGTCTTATAAGAAATATACATAGTTGAGCAAAATGAATTCTCACAAAGGCCATGTAAAATATATGGCTTATTCTGCTTCTTGAGTCCATTATCTCTCTTTTCAGGATAGGTGTAGCATTCATCATTTTCAGACTGCTGGAATCATGATTGGCTATTGTATTGAACAGAGGTTTCAAATCTTTCAAAGTTGCTTTTTCTTTACAATGCTGTTCTTATTGTATAAATTGTTCTCTTGGTACTGCTCACTTCACTCTGCATCAGTTCATATAAGCATTTCCAGGTTTTTCTAAAACCATTCTTTTTGTATTTCTTATGGCACAATGATTTCTAGTACATTCATATAATAAATATAATATATAATATAGTAAAGCCATTCCCAAACTGATAAGCACCTCCTTAGTTTACAATTCTTTGGCACTACAAAAAAAGCTGATATATTTTTGATCCTTCCCTCTTTCTTTGATCTTTTTTGGGATGTAAGCCTAGTAATGATATCACTGTACCAAATGATATGTACAATTCAGTAATTTTGGGTACACAGTTCCAAATTGCTTCCTAGAATAGTTAGACCCATTCACAAATTCACCAACAAAGCATTAATGTGCCTGCTTTCCCACAACCCTTTTCACACTTGTCATTTTCTTTTTTTTGGCAACACTGCCAATCTGAGTAATGTGGGGTAGAACTCAGCATTGCTTTAATTTGAAGTTCTTAAATTATTAGTGATTTGGAGCATTTTAAAAATGTGACTATTGACAATTTGGATTCATTCTTTGAAAATTGCCTCTTCATATCCTTTGACATTTATCAGTTGGGAAATGGCTCTTAGTCTTATAAATTCGAATCAGTTTTTTATATATCTTGGAAATGAGACTCTTATGAGAGAAACTTGTTGCAAAGATTTTTTCCCACTTTACTATTTACTTTTAATCTTAACTGTGTTCTATAACTATTAACTGTAACTTTTTAAAAATTAATTTTAATGAACAAAAATCAACCTTCTGCCCCTCAAATCGCCCCCCACCCCAGAAAAAGCAAAATAAAACCCTTATATCAATTATGAATAGTGAAGCAAGATAAATTCTTGCATTGACTATGTCACACTATATCTATATCTTTATCTACCTGTTTACATCCTGAGTCTATCACTTCTCAGTCAGGAGATGAATTTATGTTCCATCATGAGTCCTCTGAATCATGGTTGTCATTGTGTTTATCAGAGTTTCTACTCACTCAATCCCTTTATAATAAAGAAGAGAGTGGAAAGGAGTGTGCTCAGCATCAGCACTCTAGGTATTATGCATTCTACTTCTCCTCCTTTAATCCTCACAGTTCTTATCCTTTCATTCTTTCCTTCCTCTTAAGCCCTTCATTGTGATATACTCCACATAGTATTTATTTTGTTTAGGATTAATTTTTCCCTTAAACTACCCTCCCTTTTGTTCCCTTCTCCCCTTCCCATTTCCCAGTTGAATGAAATGCACACAATTCTGTGTGTGTGTGTGTGTATTCTTTCCTCTTTTGACAAATTTAGATGAAAGTGATGTTCAAGTGTTGCTTGCTCCCCTCCCTTTCTCCGTTTGTAGTTTTCTACTTAAACACTCTGACTATAAAATAATTTCCTCCACCCTCTCTCTCTTTCCTTCCCCTAGTGTATTATTTTCCTCGTCCTTTTCCATTCTTTAAGATTCTTAAAAAATAATAAAACCACTCCCAGACCCTCTTATCTTATTAAAATCCTTTCTATGACCCATAAGGATGATAAGAGTTTTGAGGGAAATGGAAACTGTTCATCCTCTGGTTCCTTATGATTGTATCTCATATTTACCTTTTTATGTTTCTCTTGACCTTTGTGTTTATATTCCAGAGTTTTACACAGCTCTTGCCTTTTCAACAGGAATGCCTGAAGTCCTCTATTTCATCAAAAGACCATTTTGCCCTCTACAGGATGATACTCATTGTTGCTGAGGAAACTGTGTTTTTCCTTCTGGAACACTGAATTTCAAGCTTTTCACTTCTAAAAAATATTGGCTGCTAAATCTTGTGTAATTTGGACTGTGACTCAATACTTGAATTTTTTCTTTCTGAGTGTTTGCAGCATTTATTCTGTGACCTCTTGAGCTCTGGATTTTTACTGGAAAGTTCCTGAAGTTTTCATTTGGGTTTTATTTTCAAGAGGTAGATTGGTAAATCATTCTTATTTCCACTTTGCCTTTTGATTCTAAGAGATCTGGGCAATTTTCTTTTGAAATATACTGTCTAGGCTCTTCCTCGTCTATTCCCCCCCCCCCCCCCCCCCAGATAATCAAATGATTCTTAAAGTATATATCCTTGATCAATTTTCTAGGCCAGTTATTTTTGACACCTTTACATGTTCTAATTTTGTAATCTTTTGACTTTATTTTTTAATATTTCTAGCTGCTTCATAAGGTCATTAACATCTATTTGGCCCACTCTAATTTTCAAGAAGTCTGTTGCTTACGTAAGGTTTTAAACTTTTTGTGCAAAGCTATTCATTCTATTTCCAATTTTTCTTCCATAGCTCCCATCTTTTTTCCATTTTGCCCCAGCATGCCAACTTCTTCTCCACCTATTTCTTCTATTAGTCACTGTATTTATAAAATCCTTTCAGCTCTTTTTAAACTCTTACTTCATCTCTTCTGGGGATTCTAGTTGAACTTATACCCAAAGCTGTGTTTTCTCTTTGAGGTTTTGCTTATAGATACTTTGCAGTCATCCTTTATTTCTGGGTTTCTGTCTTGAGTGTTCCTGTCATCCTTGTAGCTCTTTTTTGTTAGCTCATTCATGCCCACCTGACTTCCTGACTTGAGACTTTTTGTTAGGGGCAGAATTTGTACACTTGTAGGGGAAAGGAATGGACTGTGGTTGGTCTTGTTTTTGTGTCCTTTTGGGTTTTATGGATGCTTTCTAAGCGTATAATGTTATTCTGAGATCTCAAGGACAGCTCAGGCTGCAAACTTCATGTTTTAGCATGCCCCAGGCAGTCTAATCCAGGGCAAAATCTAAGTGTTACCCTCCTTGTCTCAGTTCTACAAACTTGGGTTTTGATCAGAGCTCCTGATTTGAGCTCCAGTAGACTACTGCTGAAGTCAGTGACTGTTAGACAGATGTAAAACTCTGAAGGTTCAATCTGACAGAACTGTAGGCTCTCCTTTTGTCTGGGCTTCTTGCCCTGGTTATTCTGCTGTGTGTTTCATACTAGACTGAGATCTTCATATGAGACTCTGCTCCACTCCCAGAGTCAGAACCACACAGCTACTACTTGGTTTTGTACTATTCTGTCCCCATAATGGAAAGCTTCATATGATGTACACTCCTGGGTATACTACACTCCCAGTATCCACAGACCTGTGTCTCCCTATTTTGACCTGAGCTGGAAAAATAACTCACTGTCACTTTTTATTGAATTTTTCATCAGAACTTGGTCTAGTAATTTTCCAGATTTTTGTGTGGGAGAGTTCAGATGTACTATTTCCTACTATTCCACCATCTTGGCTAGATTCCTCTAAATATGCTTTTCTTAAAGTTTCATATGCATTCTCACATTGGATAGCATTACCTTCCCTTCTCTTGTAAATCTAAGAACATATATAACCTTTTATTAAGATTCCTCTACTTAACAAACACTCCTTACATCCCTTTTATGTGTAAGGCACATCTACTATACTGTTTCCTTCGCTTCCACTTCAACTTGTTATTCTTTGTTGTTCAGAATAAATTCCAAAATCTTTGTAAATATTTTTTACTTTCTAAGCAATGAGTTTATCATACAGGTAGAGAGTTAGTCAAGTCACTCAATGAATCAATGCTATTTATTGTGCCCCTGCTCGATGTCAGACACTGTGCTAAACAACAGGAATACAATTACAAGGAGCCTACATTCTAATGTTTGGGGGGTGGGGGAAGAAGAGGCAAGTAGATATATAAGTACATAAGTGTAAAGAAAATCTATGCAAGGCATTTAAGAAGGGAAGGCATTAGTATTTTAGGGTATCAGGAACGGCTTCTTGTAAGCTTGAGCTCTATCCTGAAGGAAGAAAGATACTTTATATGGCTGAAGAAAGGAGGAAGTTGGGCATGGGTGATATAGAACTGCAGTTCACAAGACTAGGGTTAGATATGTTGACCTGTGTATCATCTGCATAGAGATGATAATTAAACCATGAAAGCTGATGATGTTACTAAGGAAGGAAGCACAGAGAAAATGGTCCAGGACAGAGACTTGGAGCTTCTACAGTTAGGAGGCATGCTATGTAGTACGAGTTAGTAAAGGAAATTAAGGGGGTAGTCAGATAGGAACTTAACCAAAAAAGAGTAGTGTCATGAAAACTGATGGAAGACAGAGTATACAGTAGGAGGGGGTGATCACCAGTGTCACATGCAATAAAGAGCTCAAGATGGATGACTGAACAAATTATGCCTTTCTATTCCACCACAAATACCATCTTACCAAAAGTCTCAATAATTAATGAAGCCACATTCACCTCCTTCTGTAATAACTTTAAATGACTTGTATATGTATGTATTCACATTGCAAGGTTTTAATCTTTGCCAGCAGGTAAGGGTGTTCCAAGGCCCTTCACTAGGAGGGGAGATATTCTTCAAAGTTTTAAACCTTTGCGGGGAGGGGAAAGGGAGAGAAGGGGAAATTGCAGCTTTCTAATCACTTAACAATTCTACTTTATAGGTACTGACAAACATTAAGAATGAAAAATTGGCTAAATATCAATTTATCTTGCTGGAGAAATTTAAGTATTTGTTTAACAGACTATTGTAAAAAGTTTATGGTTCATGGTTAAATTTGTGCTTGAATGTGTGTGTGTGTATGAGAACACGTGTATAGTGAATCTGAGGTTTGTACAGAAATAGTGTGTGTTAAGAGAAATGTATCAGAGATTAATTTAGTTTGGAGAAGTAACTGTGTGTAGGAGGAAGTGGATAACTAAAGATACTTTCTGTGAGCAAGAGAAAATCACTAGGTCTGAATTAAGAAAACCAAACATTTTAAAAATTGTTTGCACCTATTTTTAATCTTTTATTTTTACATAGTATTTATTTCTGGAAAATACACACACACATATTTATGTATGTGTGTGTATATTTTCCAGAAATACTTATTTACATAAATACGTAAATTTATAAATACATATTTATGTATGTGTGTGTGTGTTCCTACCCGATGAACCTTCCCACATAACCAAGATTTAAAAAGTGAAGGGGGGAAAACAAATAAGTGGTTCAGCAGAAACAATCAACTGTATCTGGCAACATATATGATATTCCACACCTATGGTCCCACACCTCTACAGTGAAGTGATGGAAATGTATTTTCCCAACCCTTTTCAGGGGCCAAGCTTGGTCTCAATAATGAAATGCTTACTTCATTACATATTTGTTCATGTAAGTCTTCTTATGTTTCAGTAAATTCTTCATATTCATTGCTTGTTGGGGCACAGCAATGCCTCATTAGTCATGTATCACAAGTTCTTTAGTTACTCCCTGTTAAGAACTGTTAAGAAGTCCCTTGAATGTGTTTTTTTGAACTTTTATATTTTCCAGAAACACTGGATGCAGAGCATACAGGAGGCCCTGAATGTGTCAAGGACAAAGCACCCCCCCCCCCCCCAACTCTCCCCTCAGCCCCTAGCTATGTAATTTGTGAGGGTATAATTCAGTATAGGTTTAAAGGGAAGCCCATCCCCTAAAGAGTCAAGGGAATTGTCGAAAGAGAATATTATGCTCTTAAAGGACGGGCTGGGACAACAAATAGCATCCACACAAACATAAGAGCCAGCCAAGACAGAATGACTAGTTCTTCTCAGCTAAACACCTTTAATGCCACAGACTGCTAGAAACATATAGATATAGATATGAATTGAAAATTATATTTAAAATACTTTTTTTGATCTTATCAATATGAATATTCTCTCCATTGATAGATATTACAACCCACTCTTTTCTTTATCTCATTCTATATGATTCTTGTCTGTATTTTCCAACTGATCGTCCAGAGATCTACACTAAATGATAGGTACTTTTCCCTATATCTTTTTTCATATTTTGTAACTACCAGTGCAGTGTGTAAAACATGGCCTATTTTTTTCATGTCATTTCTTGCCTATAGGTAATCTTCCTTTACTAATATTGATGATATTGTACTGTCATCTGCCTAAGCAAAAATCATTCCCTTTCCATGCTACATCACTCTATTTTCTAATCCCCATCCAATTCAGCTTATCTATATAAGGAAGGTCATTTGATTACTCTTAGCCCCAGTTTCCTCATCTACGAAATTCCTTTGGACAAAGGATTTGGGTAGAAGATGCTACAGCTGGGCACACAGGAAGAAGGGACATAAGAGCTAACCATGGAAGCAAACAGCTGCCAACACACAGGTAGTAACCTGAACTAAGGTCCTTGGCCTCCAAAAGCAAACACAGACTTAGTGCTAGAAAAAAGGGATGAATGTAAAAATACGGTATGGGCCCTTTTCCAACTACCTCTACCTGGGCCTGGGTCCAATGTCAGGAACTAAACCCAACTTTTCTCAATAATGCTTCAGGAAATAATACAGAAGGCAGGTTATGATGAACTGAAAACTCAATGAGTTGGTAATAAAATGGGGCAACCAAAAAAGTTAATGCAATCTTGGATTGTATTAAGGGAGGTGAAGCTCCTGAGGTCATAGTTCCTTTCTGTACTCTGACCTAGTAAGGTAATTGTTCAACGAACATTTATTAAACATTTGCTATATGCCAAGCATGTGTTAAGCACTGGGAACACAAATGCAAGCAAAAAGAGGGACAGGCCCTGCCCTCCAGGAGGTTTACCTTCTAATGGGGAAGATCACACATAACAGGAAGCTGAAAAATGGAGTAAGAAGGAGGGAGAAGACAGAAAAGAAGACATGACTGGCCTGCCTCTCCCCCTTAAACAGAGCTTCTAGGAGGAATCATCCAATTGCAGATGGAGGTCATACAGGTCAGGATACTTCCAAGGTGTGAAGTCCATAGCTGGAGTGATCTTCCAGGATGAAGAAGCTTCTGGTGCATGACAGAGTAGTCCAGAGTGTAGTCTGGTGAGAAATAAAGGTAATATCTACAGCCCTGTACTCAGTTCTGGGCACAATACTTTTAGAAGGACATTGAGAAGCTGCAGAGTATCTAGAGGTAGCAACCAGGATGGTAAGGGGCCTTCAGTCCTTATTATAGTTGAAGGAAACAGGAAGTTTAGCCTGGAAGTTTACTAGGGCACATGATATCTTGTCTTCAAGTATATAAAGAGTTGTCATATGAAAGAAGTATCTTATTGTGTCTGGTTTCCAAAAAGAAAAACCACAAATACTGTTAGAAGTTCCAAAGGAGAAAAATATGTTTTATTATGCAAGGAAAAAATTCCTAAGAATTAGAGCTGCCCAAAAGGGGAATGGGCTACCTCAGGAAGTTTGGAGTTACATTTTTTTAAAAGGTCTTCTACAGAGGGTACAAAACCAGTTGTCAGGTATGCTATAGTGGCATTTTGGATATGCCTTGGTCTAGATGAAGCCCCTTCCAACTCTAAAATTAGGTCATTTTGTGAGTTTTCATCAGTATTAAGAAAACTGAGGCAAAAACTTTTTAGCATAAAGACATAGGTCAAAACAGATAGCAATCAGCCAAAATCCCAACTTATCTTTCTGAATGTCATTCTCTCCGTCTTATAAGGATAAGCATAAAGTAGAACACTTGCATTTGCAAAATTAACTACATAATTAGGGGGTAAGAACCTGAGGAATTGGGGGTATTTTTCTAATAGCTCACAAGCCTCCACCAGTATGCTTCCCTCAATGATTATCATGGTCAGATAACATGAAAAAGTCTTGAAGTTTTTCATGGACTTCAAACCTAGTATGGATCATCAGTGTTACTGTGATACCTAAGAACGAAAAAAACCAATGTAATGTGACACTGGGCTGTATTAACATAGGTATTATGTCCCAGTGTTCTGTGTCCTAGTATGATTATATCTATAGTACTGCACCGTTTTCTGAGCATTTTAGGAAGAATATTAACAAACTGAAAGCTATTCAGAGGAGCTAAGGATTAAAGGACATAGATTCCTACACTCAGCTGCCTTGTACACTATGCTTCACTCTCCTCAGATGTATATACCACCCATCTGAATTAGGAAGCCAGACACTAAGCACATATTTCCATTCAGTTCAGTTAACTACGGCTGATATAGAACAGAGACTTGGATAGCAGACAAGTGAGAAGACATGAAGGTTTACAGAGAATCAGTAAGTAAAGAATTATTTCACCAGGAGGGAATGGGCAAGATATCCTATATTCTCTGGTGCCCAAGAGTCATACTTTAAAATTAAATAAATTAATAACTCATTTTTGCATATTATATCATAATTTTCAAATGACTTACACTTCTCTTAGCTCATTTGATTCTTCTAACAGTCCTTTGAAGTATGTAAGGCTGAGATTATTATCTCTAATTTACGGATAAGAAAACACAGGCTCGGGCAGGTTAAATGATTAACCCAAGAGCACAGAACTATTAATATGAGATAAAAATATGAGATAAAACATGAGATTTAACTAAAAAGCCAAAAATGAAGGAGATTTTTTGTTTTGCTTTTTAACGTGAAGGGATGATTCAATTTGAACATTTACCTATGACTGAACCCAGTACTCCCATGGCAGTTTTCTGGAGGCAAGAAGGTCTTACCCAGTAGTCTACATTGGAAACTGGAAAGAAATGGTTTATGTTTTCACTTCTACTGTGAATCCGCCTAATTCACTAGTCAGAAATACACAGGAGAGTAAAGCTCAGTATTTGTTGTTGTTCACATGTTTCAGTCATGTCCAACTCTTTTTTTCTTGGCAAAGATACTGAGTAGTCTGCCATTTCCTTCTCCGGCTCATTTTACAGGTGAGGAAACTGAGGCCAACAGGGTTAAGTGACTTGCCCAGGGTCTGTCTGAGGTCAGATTTGAACTCAGGAAGATGCATATTCCGGACTTCAGGTCTGGTGCTCTACTGTGCCACCTATCTGCTCAGTGTGTTGGCAAATCAGTATTCTGGATAGTATTACCTAAAGGTTCAAAAAAGAAAAAAAAACTCCAAGTTGCCTTTTTGAATAATGGCATCTAGAAAACTGTGAAATCCCAAAAGCTACTCTGAATATTATCATTCCTTAGACATCTATAATGATTAACGTTTATATAATGCTTTCAAGTTGGCAAAGCACTTTATAGAGAGCATCTTGTTTTATCTTCACAACAACCCTGGGAGGTTTTAGGAGGTCAGCTTAAGAGGCTATCCCAGTTTCAATTCTTTGTATATATTCATATGTGTGTATATGTATGCACGTATATACACACACATATGTATACATACATATATACACATATACAGTATATATGTATGTATACACATTACATAAATATACATATACACATATATAGTGTATGTGCATATACACATATTTTACACATGCATATAGGTATACACACATATTTAATACATATATGTACACATATATAGCACACATGCATGTGCATATATGCACATTACATAAATTATATATATTTTGCAATATACATACATATACAGTATCTATTACATGCATATCATATTACACATTTAACTATACACACACACATATATGTATACACACATACCTGTATATGCAATGCATGTGTATGCACACACATACACATTAAATATATACTGCACATATGCGCGTGTGTATACATATGCATACCACATATACACATAATTTACATGCACACATATACACACAGTATATGTGTATGTACACACATTACCTATATTACACTCACATATTTTACATATATACGCATACATAATTTATATACACATACATATATAAAATTTATAGATGAAGGTCAGGTTACTTGATCAGGGTTTTAGGCCTGCTGAGGGTCTGAGGCTGATTTGAACTCTTCGCACTGCACCAAGCTGGTGCCTACAACGTTAACATCACTTTGCTTTTTCAAACGTGTTCCCTAACCTCCAGCCGGAGGTTCTATCCGGCCCCGTGACCTCCTAGGCACGGCGGACGCTAGGGAGGCTTACTTAGTCGCAGGGTTCCCGGGCACAGGGACAGTTTAGGTAACTTGCCTCGAGGCAGAGCCACTTCCGAGCCTGGGCCTCCCGCCTGAGACGCGTCCTCTACCCGCTGCTCCGGACCGCCTAGTCCAGCCTCGTGCTATTCTGGAACCAACCCCACCCACTAGGGGCTGGAAAAAGGGATTCAAGCTATTTTACACGTGGCAGAATTTCTGGAGGACAAACAAATGACCTCTCACTGCCACGGCCTAGCCAAGGCTCTTTTTCCCGACCCGCGGTACCCCACAACCAGGCAGAAGCCTGACTCACGGCTCCGAGTACCGCCCGGGAAGGGGATTCCCCAAAAGGGCGTATGGAGGGCGATCAGACGTCACGGGCTCCAGGTCGAGGCCGGCCAGCGTCCTCGGGGGCGCTAGGGCAGGCCTTCCATTGTACGGAGGAGGTCAAATGAAGAGCACCCAGGAAACGCCCCAATCGCCATCGGAACCGAGCTGCCACGCGTCGTAACGCAGCTTCTGTTTCCTAGTCTCTAAAAATAATTGGGAGGGTTTCTCCAAGTGAAGAAGGAAACATATATATATATACATATATATATAAAAAAGGGAATCGAAACTCGGTCAGCCTCTTAAGAAGACCTCCTCACACCTCCCACAACCGCCAGCTTGTAGGACACACCCTCTTCCGGTTGTGGGTCCCTAGGAGAATGGGACGGGCAGAAAAAAAAGGCAGCACACGTGACCGGGCCCCGCCCATTTCCGCTTTCGGGTTCCTAGGCAAAGTACACCCTCTTTAGAGGGAGGAGAAACATAACGGTAAACACAGTCATTTGGATGCTCCCCTCCCCCCAACCTCTTTTTCAACCAATGACAAAACGGAGGTGGCCGAAGCTAGGGGGCCTTCCCGAGGTCGTGCCGAGAGTCGGTGGCACAATCTGCCTTCAACCCCAGGGACTCTGGCCTCAGAT
This sequence comes from Notamacropus eugenii, assembly GCF_028372415.1. Lineage (NCBI taxonomy): Eukaryota > Metazoa > Chordata > Mammalia > Diprotodontia > Macropodidae > Notamacropus > Notamacropus eugenii. The sequence goes on along the minus strand of NC_092873.1, from coordinate 289,630,452 downwards.
GTGGCCTTGCGTATACTCGCCTCATAGACTCTCTCTTATTTATTCACAACGCCTTTTACAGCTTTGTCCTTCAGCCTCAGGTTTCCCGATGTCTCTCTCACAGAAAAGCGCGCCTCCTCTCTTACCTAGGTTAACGTAACACTTGAGTTCCCTTAACAGGAAATTCCATGGAGCCGCCATCTTGGCCTCTATCGCGACGAAACTACACTACCCAGAAAGCTCTTCGAGAGGAACTTCCTATGGATAGGAATTTTCGACGGAAACTGGGGGAAACTGCATTACCCAAGAGGCTGCACGAGAGGAACTTCCTGTTCCCAGAGTTTAACTTGGTCAAAAGTCTGCTGCCAAGGAAGGTGTTCAAGAGAAATCAACTTCCTGTTGGCTGCCATCCTGGATCTTTTAATTGGTGGAATTACGGAAGTGGAAAAGAATGTCGGAACTGGAATTGAATTCAGTCTTAAAAACATTCAACTTTAAAAGGGTTATTTATTCCAAGCCCAGGGCTCACTCTGTAAATGCAAACAAAAAATGAGGCAGACTATGCTTTCAAGCAGTTTCTTCTAGAAGAGACATTGGAGATCATTTTCCAGCCCAAAGCGGTCAAACTCCAATACGTAAAGACCCCAGGCAGGCGGCATATTGAATTAATTTTAAAATGAAATATTATCTATGCTTCATTGGTTTTTATTTATTTTTTTAAAGTATTTTCCCATTGTATTTTAATCTGGTTCACTTGCACTTGGCAGTGTTGAGCCACGGGTCCTACACTTCTCTTCCAGTCCATTCCTTTTTTATGACTGGAGAAACTGAGGCTGGGAATGAGAGCTAGATCTGGAAACAAGGACCTGGGTTGAAGTCCTGCCTCTTGTGCTTACCACCTCCATGACCTTAGACGTTACTTCTTGTATCTCAGTTTCTACAACTGTAAAATGAGGGGATGCACTAGATGACTTCAAAAGTCTTTTCCATCCCTAAGTCTGTGATCTCACATGTCTGGTCAAACATCAGGATTGAAGTCAAAGTCTGCTACCCTAAGCCACTGAAGAATTCTATCTTCTCAGAAGTTATAGGGTATGGTACAGGCTATCCAACCCAACTGGTGCCTGAGCAACAATGCAACATTTCTTACAAGTGTCTTTCATCTTCCATATCCTATCAATTGCCAAATCTTATCAATTCAGTCTCTCTCACATGGCTATCCTGTGTCATTAGCTCCATGTCCACTATACTTGTTCTGCTTCCTATTACTTCTTCTAGACTATTAAAAAAAAAAAAAAAGCCCCATTATAAATGTATATAATCCAGCAAAATGAATCCATGCAGTGGCCATGTCCAAAAATGCATTTTTTTTTTTTGGCACTTCCTTTCCCTTTCCATCATCTCACTTTGTGGAATATTTAAGAGATGTTTCATCATAGTTCCTCTGGAGACATAGTTGGTCATTGTATTGATCTGGGTTCTTGAGCCTTTTACGTTTTTTCTTCTATATCATTCTTATTATTCTTCATCAGTTCATCTTAGTTTTCCAGCATTCTCTGAAATCATCTCTTGTCATTTATTACAAAAAATAATTCCACTATATTCATAGGCCACAATTTGTTGAATCATTCTTCAATTGTCTAAAAGGCAATCTAAGATACCCTCTTAGATTTTAGTTCTTTTTTTCCCCATTTAATCCTTCCTTCAGGATCAGGAAGTTTATTTTGCTTGGGACCATTCCCTTGCTGGTGATTATTGTTTTGAATTCTCTTGCTTCAACCCCACTTGTTTAGCTGTTGCATTTGATATATTTATTTTTTAATTAAATTTATTTTCAGTTTTCAACATTCACTTCCACAAAATTGTGAATTTCAAATTTTCTCCCCATCTCTCCTGTCTCCCCATCCCAGGACAACATGTATTCTGATTACTCCTTCCTTCGATCTGCCCTCCCTTCTATCATCCCCACCCCCTTCTTATCCCCTTTACCCCTGCTTTCCTGTAGAGTAAGATAGACTTCCATACCCAAGTGAGTGTGTATGTTATTCCCTCCTGAAGCCAAATCTGATGAAAGTAAGGCTTACTAATTCCGTCTCATCTTCCCTCTCTTCCGCTCCATTGTAAAAGCTCTTTCTTACTTCTTTTATGTGAGATTATTTACTACATTATACCTCTCCCTTTCTCTTTCTCCCAGTACATTCCTCTCAACATTTAATTTTATTTTTTAGATATCATCCCTTCATATGTTCCCTCCAATTACCCTAATACTGATAAAGGTCTCATGAGTTACAAATATCTTCTTTCCATATAAGAATGTAAACAGTTCAACTTTATTAAGTCCCTTATGGTTTCTCTTTCCTGTTTACCTTTTCATGCTTCTCTTGACTCTTGTGTTTGAAAGTCATATTTTCTATTCAGTTCTTGTCTTTTTAACAAAAATGCTTGGAAATATGTCATTGAAATTCTATTTTTCCCGCTGAAGTATTATACTCAGTATTCCTGGGGAGGTTATATTCATGATTTTAATCCTATCTCCTTTGACCTCTGTAACATTCGAAGCCCTCTGATAACTTAATGTAGAACCTGCTAGAAGTTGTGTTATCCTGATTGTGTTTCTACAGTACTCAAATTGCTCCTTTCTGGCTGCTTGCAATATTTTCTCCTTGATCTTGGAATTCTGGAATTTGGCTACAATATTCCTAGGAGTTTTCCTTTTGGGATCTCTTTCAGGAGGTGATCAGTGGATTCTTTCCCTTTTATTTTACCCCCTGGTTTCTAGAATATCTGGGTAGTTTTCCTTAATAATTTTTTGAAAGATGAAGTCTGGGCTCTTTTTATGATCATGGCTTTTAGGTAGTCCAATAATTCTAAATTTATCTGTCCTGATCCATTTTCCAGGTCAGTGATTTTGCCAATGAGATATTTCACATTGTTTTATTTTATAATTTCTTGATTTCTCACAAAGTCATTAATTTCTATTTGCTCCATTCCAATTTTGAAAGAATTATTGTCTTCAGTGAGCTTTTGGATCTCCTTTTCCATTTGGCCCATTCTGCTTTTTAAGGCATTTTCCTCTTCATTGACTTTTTGGATTTCTTTTGTCATTGGGTTAGTATAATTTTAAAAGTGTTATTTTCTTCAGCATTTTTGGGGTCTCTTTTCGCAACCTATTGACTCGATTTTCATGATTTTCCTCCCATCATTCTCATTTCTCTTCCCATTTTTTTCTCTATTTCTCTTACCTGATCTTCAAAATCCTTTTTGAGCTCTTCCATGGCCTGAGACCAATTTGTATTTTTCTTTGAGCCTTTAGATGCAGGAGATTTGTTGTCTTCTTCTGGTTGTATGTTTTTATCTTCCTCATCACCAAGGACAACTCCAGGAGAAATGCCAGGAGCAGAACAGAGGTCTGTACACAACGTTTGTAGATCTGACCAAGGCCTTTGACACTATTAGTTGTGAGGTGGAAATTTGTGTCAAAATTTGGTTGCCCAGAAAATTTCATTAGTTTTGTACATCAAGTTAATGATGGCATGTTTCCCCAGATTCTGGTTAGTGGACAATGCACTCTTGCCTTTCCCGTCACCAATGGAGTGAAACAAAGCTGTGTGCTTGCTCCCATGCTTTTTAGCATGATGTTTTCAGCCATGTTGTCAAATGCTTTCAATGAGCATCAACATGGCATCAAGATCAACTACCATACTGATGTTAAGTTCTTCAATTTGAAAAGGCTACAAGACAAGATGAAAATGGAGGAAGTGTTGGTGCATGATTTTCTGTTTGCAGATGATTGTGCACTCAATGCAGCCTCTGAAGCTGAGATGCAACAAAGTATGGACCAATTATCTTCTGTATGTGCTAATTTTGGTCTCATAATTAACACCAAAAAAACACAGGTGCTCTATCAACCACCACACCACCCATATGTAACCATTGGTTACCAAAAATGATAAGCTGTGAATGCTGCGGATAAGTTCACTTACCTTAGTAGCGTACTTTCCAGGAATGTACACATTGACAATGAGGTTTGTACATGCATTGCCAGAGGAATCTCAGTGGAGGCTCCAAAGAAAAGTTTGGGAGAGAAGAGGTATTAGATTGACTACCAAACTGAAGGCCTACAGAGTGGTTGTGCTGACCTCATTGCTGTATATCTGTGAAACATGGACAGTCTATCAGCACTGTGTTAGAAAACTTAGAAAACTTAATCGCTTCCATTTAAACTGTCTTAGGAAGATTCTGAAGATCATCTGGCAGGATAAGTTACCAGACACTGAGGTCCTTGCTCAAACTGAACTGCCAAGCTTTCAAACTATGTTTCAGAGAGCACAATTCTGATGGGTTGGCCACGTTGTTTGAATGCCAAATGTATGCTTGCCAAAAAGACTATTTTATGGAGAACTCACATGGTGGTCAGAAGAAGTGATACAAGGACACTTTCAAGGTCTCTCTCAAGAACTTTGGATTTGATTGTGCAACATGAGAGACACTGGCACAGGACTGCTCAGCATGGCATGCCCACATCAGAAAGGGTGCTGTGCTCTATGAGCAAAGCAGAAGTGAAACAGCAAAAAGGAAACATAGGATGTGTGAATTTGGAGTATCCACCTGAAATGTTCACATGGACTATCTGTGCCCAGTCTGTGGTAGAGCATTCTGAGCTCATATTGGCCACAGTCATACACACTGAAACTTCACTTTATCATGGTGATTTCATTTTGGTCCTCGTCGAGAATGAAGGACAACTGGATAGAGCACCAATGCAGGAGTCAGGAGGACCTGAGTTCAAATCTCACCTCAGACACTTGACACTCACTAGGTGTGTGACTTGGGCAAGTCATATAACCCCAATTGTATCATCCTGGGTGATCTTCAGTCATCCTAATGAATATCTGGTCACTGGATTCAGATGACTCTGGAGAAGAAGTGAGGCTGGTGACCTGCACAGCCCTCCCTCCCTCAAAACAAAATCAAGTGCAAGTCATGTCATTATTTCTCTGATGGCACAGTCTTCAGCAACGAAGGAAGAATACACACAAAAGTAACTTCTCCCCAAAAGCTCCAAATGGAAATTTACCTTATATATTATAAAATGTGACATTTTCTTCAACTTATAATTATGAAACCTCTAAATAAAAATTATAAAACTATAAACTAATTATAAGTATTTACTATGAGACATGAGGCATGATTATAAGGTACCAGGGCAATACAGGAGTTACTCTGGTACAGTGTACAAAACACAAATGAGAGTATGATAATGTGTTTATCCATCATTTTGATAAATAAAAGATCATGAATAACAAGGGAAATTTTAAAAAGATAGGGATCAATAAGGTGATGATACTTCTACACCTCAAACTATATAATAAAACAGTCATCAAAACCATTTGGTAATGGTTATAAAATAGAGAAGAATATCAATGCAACAGATTATTTGAAGGAAAATCTGAAACAATGGAACTCATTTTGACTATAAGCAGTTTGTACTCACATGTCAAAACTTGGTAGTAGTTTGGAAACAATTTATGACTGGTTGAGAAACTTCAAGAACATACTGTGTTTAGGCAGAAACAGGGGTTGAACATATAATTGCTTTCTGAGCACTAAAAATCATTGTATGCATAACTAGATGGTTTCTAATCACCTCTGAAACAAATCTGTAACGCTTCAAATATGCAACATGCTTGTTGTCACAGAAGAAAATATATTTGTAATATAATTAGACGTATCTTCACTGCTGAAGTCACCAATAAATTTTTTCGGTATGAACTTCTTGCATCACTACTGAGAACCCCCAAAGGGTTCCGCTATTCTAAGTCTAATTTTGGTCAGAATGTTTTCTGTTTTATTAGTAGTTTTTTTTTAAAATCAGCTAAGCAGTTTGTTCTGAGCAATTCATGTTGTTTTCTCATATATTGAGTACAAGGTTATTGAATTCCATTGTTTCAGCTTCTTCTTCATCTAATCTCTAGCACTCATATACTTCTCTATTTTTTAAGCATTATCAAATCGTTTTAGTAACTGTTTTATTATATGGTTTGGGGTGTAGAAGTGTCATCAAATTTTTTATTATATCCCTTGCTCTTCATGATCTTTTATTTGTCAATGAATTTTTTTATTACTTTATCAAGTTCTGACAGTATATCTTTATACAATGATTGGTATAGCATTAAATTGTGAATTAACTTTCATAATACCATTTTTTAATTATATTTACATAGCCTAGCTATGAGAACTGCATACTGCGCCTGTTATTTAATTTATTCTTTATTTATTTAAGGAGTACTTTATAATTTAATCCACATATGTACTTTGTCAGCTTTAGTAGTTTGGTCACCAAATATTTTATGCATCTTGTAATCATTTGAAATGATACATTCACTTTCATTATTATCTCTTGGATTTTGTTATTATACGGAAATACTATCCAATTTTGTGAATTTACTTTGTAGCTTGCATCTTTACTGAAACTATTGTCTCAGTTAGTAATTTTGATGATAGCCTCATATTTTCACAGTAAACCATATCATCAACAAATATCTGTATGTCTTCAGTATTTTTCTCTTGTCTTATCACTATTACTATGATTTCTGCAATTATATCACATAATAGTAGTGATAGTGAGCATCCTTGCTTTACTTTTATATTTATGGTAAAAGATTTCTGTTTATCACCACTGGATGTAATGTTCGATTTTAGTTTTAGATATATACTTTTTACGACTTTAAAAAGGTTTTTCTGTGGCAATATTTTTTTCACATAGATAAGTATTGTGGGGTTTTTAATACCTTTTTCTTCTATTGAGATACTCATGTGTTTTGGGATGTTTTTATCTTCAGTGTGATTCATTATGTTGATTATTTTCTTAATGCTGAATCATATTTAAATTCCTAGTATAAATCCAAGTTGGTAAAAATGAATTATTGATTGGGTGGATTGCCATAGTCTGAAAGGAATTTATTTGAAATTTTTGAACTAATGTTTGCTATAGTTTTTTATCTGTTCTTTATCCTGCCCTGGTTTAGACTCTAAGACCAAATTTATCTCATAAAAGTAGTCTGTTAGGTTGTTCCCTCTCAATTTCTGAAAATAATATGAGTAGTTCTAATCACTCTTTGGAAATTGGATAGAATTACTGTGAATTTATCAGGACTAAGATTTTTAAAATTTGTTCCATATGGTTTGTTCCATATAGTTCCATATAGCTTATTCTGAACTTCTTGGTTACATGACCAACAAGATGGAAGCTTAGGCATTTTCTCACATCCTCATGATCACTCAAACTTCTCTAAAATAAAAATTATGCTTCAAAGATAAATCAGTTTAAGTTGTGTCCATGGTCAAGGTAACAAGGTTAAAATTTCATGAACTAACACCTAACTCACACTGACTCAGTGCCTTATTCCCCATTATCAACCATGCTTCTAGTAGCAAAGCTGTGTAAGTCAATTCATGGACTTGTAACAGAATTCCATACCTCTATCATAACCTTCCTCCTCCCAGTGGCACAGAGATCCTAAATATCAAGTGGCAGAAATTTTCTTGGGCTGTGATAGCTACTACTGTGATAACACTTTGTGCAGCATTGAGGCTAAGTAGGAGAGTAGAGGAACAGAGTGAATGGGGCAGGACATAAATCTGAATTTGTAATAAAGCTCAACTCTATACCCCCATCCCCATCTCCAGTGGACATCCAAACTCTAAATGGCACAAATTTACCCCAGTTGTAATACTAATAGTAGGGTAGCTCTCTGTGCCACTAGGATGTGTGTGTTCCTCCTTTGTTGTCAAAGAAGCATGCCATCAGAGAAATAATGACATGACTTGCACTTGACTTTGTTTTGAGTGAGGGAGGGCTGTGCAGGTCACCAGCCTCACTTCTCCTCCAGAGTCATCTGAATCCAGTAACCAGATATTCATCAGGATGACTGGAGCTGACCCAGGACGAGGCAGTTGGGGTTAAGTGACTTGCCCAAGGTCACACAGCTAGTGAGTGTGAAGTGTCTGACATGAGATTTGAACTCAGGTTTTCCTGACTCCTGCAGTGGTGCTCTATCCACTGCACCACCTAGCTGCCTGCCACTAGGATAGATAAATGAGGGACAGAAAGAATAGAAAAGAACATAATATGTGAGGGGTTGTGTAAGGCTTCATTAAACATAAAAAATATGTCCAGCATCCAGCTGAGGCCACTTCTGTCTTCTGAGAAATCACTTCCAGCAGAGACCTAGTGTGGGGAACTATGAATTACCAAGTATGAAAGGAGGATGAGATATTTTGAGAGTCATCCTCCAAGGAAGCCAACATCAAAAGGATAGGTTCAGAAAGTGAGTATAGGAGGAAATAAGAGAAAAAAGATTTAAAGTTACCAAAGATCTTGAGGAAGAAATATCAAACACCTTCAGCATAAGCAAAAGATTAAAAATGAAATACATTAATAACAGAAGAAAATAAATCCTCCAGATCTAGTAAACAAGAGCAGTCATCAATAAATAGATACTGTCACACAAGTGAAAATGATTCAACAACTGATGAGCCATGGATTTTGAAGACAGCATTTTGTTCCTGAGTAGTTTAAAAGAGAAATGTGAATTATGACAATAATTTACAGCCTACACAGCAGATATAATTAGCACAATAGAAAAACTTGACTCTGAAGTGGCAAATCTCACCAAAGAAATAAAACAGAGGACAAGTGACTGAGAATGCAAATACGCAGAAATGAACAATCTGGAAGAAGAGAAACAAAAAGCAATAACATTAACAAAAATCATGCTCTCCATACAAGTGCAACAGTGATCTTGAAGATAAGGATTCATAGGAATAATTTAAGTATCATAGGTCTCCTAGAAGAACACAACAAATCAAAACACTTTTTTAAAAAGTCATAATCCAAAAGAACTCCAACCCCAATACAAGAAAATTCCCTAAAACTTCTAGACATAGAGAACAAAGTTATTTTTAAAAACTCCATAGACTAGGGGAGGAGCCAAAATGGTGGAGTAGAAAGAAGCACATACACTTAGCTCTTACCCCACAGTCCATAAATACCTGTAAAGAACTCTCAACAAATTCTAGAGCAGCAGAAGCCACAGAACAATGGAGTGGAGGAGATTTCTTTTCCAGAGAGACCTGAAAAAATGACGGGAAAGGTCTGTCGCACACCATATATGGAGCATAGTCCAGCCCTGCCTTGGCCACGCAGCACCAAGAAGAGCAGATCCAAGTAGCCTTCAGGGACAGAATGTCCAGCAGCAGCGCAGGTCCCTCAACCCACAGGCGACAAAGGTCTGTGAGAGGGTCTTTTTTGTCTGAGAGAGGAGCAGGGTGCCCCCATAACTCAGGCCTTCTCAGGTGGCAGCAGTAGAGGCAGCAGCAGATGGGGCTCCCAAAGCAGGCAGCAGCCCGCATCCATTGTTGAAGGTCTCATCAGAAACCCCCTGAGGGAAATGAGCCCTGGGTGGCTCCCTGCCCCCACCTGAGCAGCTGATCTTAAGCTCACACTGAATAGCACCTCTGCCTCCGACAAAAGCCCCTGAGGCTAGGGAGCAGCTCATTTGAATCTCAGCCCCCAAATGCTGACTTGGCTGAACTGGAGGCCAGGTGGTGGTGGAGAGGAAACTCAGAAATCAAGTAACTGGTTGGGAAAATGCCCAAAAAAGGGAAAAAAAATAAGACCATAGAAGGTTACTTTCTTGGGGAACAGGTGTCTCCCCACATCCTTTCAGATGAGGAAGAACAAGGCATATTGTCAGAGAAAGTCAAGGCCTCTGACTCCAAAGGGAACTTAAATTGAATTCAGGCAATAGAAGACCTTAAAAAACAAGTTAGCAGCTTAGTAAAGGAGAACCAAAAAATGCTGAGGAAAATAACAGCTTTAAAAAGAGGCTAACTCAATTGGAAAAAGAGGTCCAAAAAGCCAATGAGGAGAAGGAGATTTTACAAAGCAGAATTAGCCAAATGGAGGAGAAGGTTCAAAAGCTCACTGAACAAAATAATTCATTGAAAGAGAGAACTGAGTTCAGGGAAACGAATGAATATGAGTTAAACCAAGAAGTTAATAAACAAAACCAAAAATGTGAAAAAATAGAAGATGATGCGAAACAACTTATTGGAAAAATAACTGACCTGGAAAATAGATCCAGGAGAAATAATTTAAAAATCATTGGACTACCTGAAAGCCATGATGAAAAAAAGAGCTTAGACATTATCTTCCATGAAATTATCATGGAAAACTGCCCTGATGTTATAGAATCAGAAGGCAAAAAGGATATTGAAAGAATTCATCGATCACCTCCTGAAAGAAACCTGGACAGAGAAACTCCTAGGAATATTGTGGCCAAATTTCAGAGTTCCTAGATCAAGGAGAAAATATTGCAAGCAGCTAGAAAGAAACAATATGAGTGTTGTGGAAATACAATCAGGATAACACAGGATCTGGCAGCTTCAACATTAAGGGATCAAAGGACTTGGAGTGGGATATTTCAGAAGTCAAAGGAACTGGGATTGAAACCAAGAATCACCTACCCAGCAAATCTGAATATAATACTTCAAGGGAAAAAAAATGGTCATTAAGTGATATAGACGACTTTACAAATTTCATACTGAGGAAAAGACCAGATCTGTATTTAAAAATTTGACTTCCTAAGACAAGAATCAAGAGAAGCATGAAAAGGTAAACAGAAAAGAAAAATCATAAAAGACTCTCTAAAACTGAACGGTTTACATTACTACATGGAAAGAAAATATTTTTAACTCGAATCTTTTCTCAGTATTTGGGTAGTTGGAGAGATTGTACACACACACACACACATATACACATAGATAGATAGAGAGTACAAGGTGTGTTACATCAGAAGAGATGGTATCCACACACACACATACACACACACAAAATAAAATAAAATAAAAAGGAGTGAAGGAAGAAAATTCTGGAAAGTGAAAGGGAGTAATGGAATGGGACAGGCTATAACCCATAGAAGAGATTTTAAAAAATCTTATTCAGTGGAGGAGATAAGGGGAAAAGGGAGAGGGGGAAAAATAAAGCTACTCTCCCCACATGTGGCTGAAGGAGGGAATAACATACTCACTAAATTTGATATTAAAATTTATATCACACCACAGGAAAGTAGGAGAGGAGGTGACAAGTGAAGTGAGGGGAATGTTAGAAAGGAGGGTAAATGGGAGAAGGGAGTCATTAGAAATAAACACTTTCGAGAAGGGACAAGGTCAATTGTAGGGGGGAAAAATAAGGGAGGATTGAGTAAGTCAGAGGGCAATGTAGTTAGTATTACACAACATTATTATTATGGAAGTCTTTTGCAAAAGAACACATATTTAGTCTGTATTGAATTGCTTGCCTTCTCAGTGGGGCTGCAGAGGGAGTGGTAGAGGGAGAGAAGTTGGAATTCAGAGTATTAGAAACAAATATTGAGAAATTTTATTGCATATAATCAGGAAATAAGAATTTCAGGGATAGAGGTATGGAAATTTATCTTTCCCTACAAGAAAAGAAAGAAGATGGGGATAGAAGATGGTGGGGTATAATGGAGGGGAGGGTACATTGAGGGAAGGAGAAATAAGAATGCAAAGTATTAGGAAGTGGGGGGAGGGGAGTGATGGGGAGAAAAACTGGACATGTTACAAAGTAAGGTAAAAGCAATTAGTATTAAAACAATAGACTGAATTAATTACTGAGAATAAATCAATGACATCTTTAGTTTGCAGAAAAGAATTTCAGTCTAAATTTCCTAGAGGAAGGTAACCTTGGGTAAAATTTGGCATTGATGGAAAAGTCAAGGTTTTAATGGTAAATTTGATTTTATTATTGTCATTTAATCAGGAATTAGAACATGTATAGAAAGGCATGTAAGCCACTTAAGACTTGCCTCAAAAGATGTTCCTCAGCCAAAGTGAAATTATAATCATATTTGAAACCTAGTTATTGGAACCTGCCATTTTTAGATGCTATGGGACTATTAATTGACTGTTCTTCTGAGTCTAACTCCAGGTATGGGTAGCAAGAAAGGTGATCTGAGCCTCCAATCCATGATGCCAGTAAGCTGATGAGATGCTGGTATGAACTGCATAGGTGATCTCAAGGGAAGGGTGGGAGAGCTGCTGTTCAACATGGGCTGAGGTGGGATTCTCCTGACTCAATTTCTCCACTGACACCTGGCAGACTTTAAGCCTGACTGAATGCAAGTGGATAATCTAATCCTACCTGGAACTGATATGAAGTTGGGGAGACATTGTATCCCTGCAATGTCCTTACTGTTGGTGGCAATTTCCTATAGTCAAAAGGGTTTTTCCAGTTTTTTAGATCTGACTTTATTTGTGTGAAAAAATATTCTGTAATTGTGTTCATATAGTTCCTTTTAAATTTCCTTTAAATTTCATATAGTTCCTTGGTTTGTTTTGGCAGGTAGACTCCCAAATATTTTATGTCCACAGTAACTTTAAATGGAATTTCTCTTTCGATCTCTGTCTCCATTCATTAGGGAAATGGGTCTATAATTTTCCTTCGTTTTGACTCTTCCTGGTTTAGGTTTCAGGACTATATTTTTGTCATAGAAAGAGTCTGGTAGGACTCCTTCTTTGCCTATATTCCCCCTAGAATACCCCTGGAATCCCCGCTGGAGATCTTTTTCTTAGGGAGCTCATTGATGGCTTGTGCAATTTCTTTTTCTCAAATGGAGTTAAGTATTTTATTTCCTCTTCCATTAATCTCTACAATTTATATTTTTGTAAATATTCATTCATTTCACTAAGATTGTCAAATTCATTGGGATATACTTTGGCAAAATAGCTTTTAATTATTTTTTTATTTCCTCTTCATTGGTGGTGAATTCACCCTTTTCATATTTGATGCTGGTATTTTGGTTTTCTTCTTTCTTTTTTAAAATAAAATTAACCAAAGGTTGACCTATTTTATTGGTTTTTTTTCACAAAACCTGTTCATAGTTTTATTTATTAGTTCAATATTTTCTTAATTTCAATTTTTATTTATTTCTCCTTTGGTTTTTAGAATTTCTAATTTGATATTTAATTGGGGATTTTTAATTTGTTCGTTTTCTAGCTTTTTTAGTTGCATGCCCAATTCATTGATCTCTTCTTTCTCTATTTTATACACATAAACATTTAAAGATATAAATCTTTCCTTAAGAAGTATTTCATCTGCATCCCATAAGTTTTGGTATGTTGTCCTAGTATTGTCATTCTTATGAATGAAGTTATTGATTATTTCTATGATTTCTTGTTTTGACTCACTCATTCTTTTTTTAAAAAATTATTTTATTTGTTTTCGGTGTTCTACAATCACTTCCATATAACTTAGATTTTTCTCCCCTTCCTCCCCCTTTTTCTCCCTCTCTCCCTTCTCCCTCCCAGACAGTGCATACAATTTTATATAGGTTCTACACATACATTACTATTAAATACATTTTCATAGAAGAATTAAAATGAATGGGAGAAATCATAAAACAAACCAAAATTTAATACAAAAGAAAATGATCTGCTACATTCTGCGATCGAATTCCATAGTTCTTTCTCTGAATGTGACCCACTCATTCTTTAGGATTCGGTTATTTAGTTTCCAATTAATTTTTAGTCTGTCTTTCCATGGGCCCTTACTACATGTAGTTTTTATTGCATCATGATCCTAAAAGAACTCATTTAACTCTCTGCATTTGATTGTGAGGATTTTATGCCCATGGTATCTTTTCAGTTTTTGTGTAGGTGCCATGTACTGCTGAGGGAAAAGTATATTCCTTTCTATCTCCATTCAATTTTCTCCAGAGGTCAAACCATGTCTAACTTTTCTAAGATTATATTCATCTCCTTGATGTCATTCTTGTATATTTTGTGGTTAGATATACCTAGTTCTGAGAGGGAGAGGTTGAGGTCCCCCACTATATAGTTTTGTTATCCATTTCTTCCTGTAACTCTGTTAACGTCTCCTCTAAGAATCTGGATGCTATACCCCTTGGTGCATAGATGTTTGGTATTGATATTACCTCATTGTCTATAATGCCTTTTAGAAGGATGTAGTTTCCTTCCTTATTTCTTTTAATTAGATCTATTTTTGCTTTTGTTTTGTCTGAGATCAGGATTTCTACCCCTGCTTTTTTAATTTCAATTGAAGCATAATATATTCTGTTCCAGCCTTTTACCTTTACTCTATATGTATCCCTCTGCTTCAAATGTGTTTCTTGTAAACAACATATTGTAGGATTATGGTTCTTAATCCATGTTGCTATCTACTTCCATTTTATGGGAAAGTTCATCTTATTCACATTCATGGTTATGATTACTCTCTGTGTCTGTCTCTCCATCCCATTTTCCCATTTATGCTTTTCTCTCTCCTTTCTCCCTTCCTCTCCTTGCTAGAGTTAGGCTTTTGACCACCACCTCCCTCAGTCTGCCCTACCTTCTATTAACTCTCTCTCTTTTCTTCTCCTTTATCCTTACTACTTCTTCTCTCCCTTCTAACCACCTCATCCTTCTTTCCCCTTTCCTCTCCTACTTCCTATACAGTAAGTTAGATTTCTATATCTACTTGATTATGTTATTCCTTCTTTGAACCAAATTGGAAGAGAATACGTTTCAAACAATGCTCATCTCCCTCCCTTATTTCCCTCTACTCCACTAGGTTTTTGTGCCTTTTCATGTGATGTATTTTACTCTTGTCTGCCTCTTTTCCTTTTCTCCCAGTACAATCTTTTTTCACCACTTAATTAGATTTTTTATAGTTACACCAAAGTCAACTTATACCCATGCCCTCTATGTATACCCCTTTTAAATGTCGTTATAACAATACTATTCTCAAGACACTATACAAATGTCATCTTCCCTTGTAGAGAGGTAACCCGTTTGCCCTTATTAATAACCTGTTGTTTCTTTTCTTTCCTGTTTACCTTTTTATGCCTCTCTTGAGTCTTGTATTTGAAAAGCAGTTTTTCTGATGTGCTCTGGTCTTTTCATCAGGAAGGTTTGAAAGTCCCCTATTTCATTGAATGTTCTTCTTCCATCCTGGAAGATTTGTGCTCAATTTCACTGAGTAAATTCATTGAATCCTTGGTTGTAATTCAAGCTGCTTGGTATATTGTATTCTTGTGTTTCTTTCTGGTTGCTTACAATGTTTTCTCTTTGACTTGGTAATTTTGGAATTTGGCTATAATATTCCTTGGTGTTTGCAATTTGGGATCTCTTTTGGGAGGTGATCAGTGGATTTTTTTGATGAAAATTCTACCTTCTGGTTCTAGGACCTCAGGGCAGCTTTCCTTGATGATTTCCTGAAAAATGCTGCCCACGCTCCTTTTTTTGTCATGGTTTTCTGGTAGACCAATAATTTTTAAATTGTCTCTTCTGGTTCTATTTTCCAGGTGAGTTTTTCTACCTATGTGATATTTTACTTTCCTCAATTTTTTTCTTTCTGTTTGACTGATTCTTGATATCTCATTGAGTAATTAACTTCCATTTGCTCAATTCTAATTTTTATCAAATTGTTTTCTTCTATTAGACAGTAGGTCAATGGGGGGGGGGCCCTAAGATGGGGCAGTGTCTTTTCTGACACCTACAATAATAGGCATTGTTCTGCGAGTGAGCCATAATGAAAAATGGGAATTCATAGTAAGCCCTGTAAGGCAATGGCAGAAAGTGCCTAGAGGGCAGAGTCTATAATGATCACCTTGGAAGCTTTGATTGTATGAAGAATGCAGAGAAAGAGAGAGATCAGATGATTATAGGGGACATAAATCAAACAGGGACAGTAAGCAAAAAGAGAAGATCGTTAATGAAAAGAATGAAAAAAACTTTTTCGTAAAGGGGGATAAAAATGAGATTAAAATTCTGGAATAGGACTAGCTGAAGAGGAATAGAAGAATGGTGAATCTATCTGGATGAGAGGAAAGGTTGAGGGGGGAAGAAATACAACCAGATAAACGCAGCAGAATGAAGCTAATAAAAAAGCCCTAAAGGAAAAGGGCTAACAAACAAGAAGAGGGAATCAGGAAAGAGGAGGAGACAGGCCATGGAACAAGAACATATAAACCTTTTATAATTTTAAACATGAATGGATTAAATGATCCAATAAAATGAAAATGAGTAACAAATTGGATAAGAAAATAAAATCCTACAATCTGTTATTTGCAAGAAACACATTTAAAAGCAAAGACACACACAAAATAAAACAGAAGTAATTTAAAAAAATTACTATGCAAAAAGTGACTCCAAACAAAGCAGATGTTGCCATCATGCTATGAGACAAAGCAAAAACCAAACATTCAAAAAATAAAAAGAGATAAACAAGGAAACTATATTATGCTGGAACTAGAGACAACAAAGCAGTCTCAGTGATAAATTTATTTGTTTGAAATGCCATAGAATTCAAATTCCTAAAGTAAACGTCTGCGCTTCAAGAAGCCATAGTAACATAATAGTGACAGAAGACTTCAGTATCCCTATTATTAGTTTTCAATAAGTCAAAGAAAAGGGGAAATATGGGACTGAACACATTTCTAGAAAAACTAGAATTAAAAGACTTATGGCATCTTCTAAATGGGACCACAAAAGAATATACATATTTCTCTACAACATGTGGAATGTCTATAAAAACTGACCATTTCCTAGGACTCAGAGATAGTGCAAACAAACGTAAAAAAGCAGAAATCGTAAATATATTCTTTGTAGGCCATACTGCAATAAAAATAGAAATTGGTTCAGGGGCCACAAATAGAAGCTACACACCCAAATGGAAACTTAACAATGGAATTTTAAATAATGAATGGTTCATAGGATGTTCTCCCAATTTCTCCCTCATTTTATCCTGGAATTCCTGGCTTCCTTTAAGATCTATCTCAAATTCTTCTTCAGACCTTTCCTCTTTTCACCTTTTATTATTCCTTTCCCCTTCTCTAAGGTTACTTTATTTTTTATTTATGTATGTGTACCTATTTTTTCTTACATGTCATTCATCCCTTTAAAATATAATCTCCTTAATGGCATGAACTATTTTGTTTTTATCTGATACCTAGTACATACTTAACAAGTGGTTATTGATTCATTGATTAGTTGATAATATTGATTTGAATACAGTTCACAGTGCAAGAATAATTGTCTTAAATTATTCTCTTACATAAACTTTATATTCCAGGAAAATTGGACTATTAATTAATTCTTTACCATGACATTCCATCACCACCCTCTGTGCCTTCATTAAGACCTTTCCTCATACCTAGAATATACACATTCCTCATCTCTACTGTTCAGATCTTCAAATTTCAATGGAAGTGTTACCATTTTTATGTGAAACCTTCCCTAACCCTTGTAGGTAGATAGTACTGCTCTCTTCCTCCTCATGGTGCAGTGATAAGAACACTGACTCTAAAGTGTCAGGACATAAGTTCAAGAACTGGCTCTGCTGTTTATTTTCCATGTAATGTTGGGAAAATCATTTAGCTTCCCTGGACTTCAGTTTCCTCATCAATGAAAGAGTTGAACTTTGTGACATGAGGTCCCTTCTAGGTCTAATCTATGATCCTATGACAATAATAAGATTACCTTGTATTTTATTTATCTGTACATATCTCATTTCTCCTCAGCAGAATGTAAGTGCTTTGAGCATAGATACTGTTTTATTTTTTGTCTTTGTATTTCCCAGTGTCTAACACAGTGCTAGAGCATGCATAATAGGCACAGAATGTTCAATTAAATTAGGGAAAAAGAGCCACAACTTTATGGGGTATACCACCTACAGAGAATTTATTGAAAGTCAGGGATGAGAATGGAATAGAATAAGAGTTCATGGATTGATTGATTAGTACTGTTATGGGGTATTCAAGCACTGATGACACAAGGCATCCATTGAAAACTAAGTACCACTAATTCCCAGATTATCCCTTTGCATAGTAAACATTCTTGTAATGTTTACTAAGTTGAACTGAATTGAGTTGACCCTATTGGATGCTGGTATTCCCTAGAACCTGTCTATTCCTGTGTCTCATCAATCAGCCAGTTAGTAAATCAACCAGCCAGGTCTTTATTAACCTAGAATATGCAAAGCAATGTATTATCAGCTTACACCTCCTTTCAGGGAGTTTGAAGCTTAATACGAATGAAAATACCAATACATTTGTTATCAAGAGATAAATAAATATAATGGTTTTCAAAATGCATTATTTAGGAGAGTTAAAACATGTATTATGCCAGAAGATTGAGAGAATGGTAGGTTCAAACAGGGAACATTTTGTGGAAGAAATATTCCTTTGCTATTCCTATTTAATGGGATTTTTGCTCATTTGTTTTTTGGACAAGGGTTATCCAATTTAAAGTCAGTTTATTGTGGAATAGCCATCTTTTCCTTAGGGAACTGGGCTGAGACCTACTTAATCACATTCAATGAAAGGTCCATTGTCAAGACTAATGACAAAAACTGGAAGATCATCCTGGAAGTGTGAGTGCTGTCTTGGAACATGAGACCATCATCCTCCTGATGAGTGCTGAATAAATCACAGAACATGTTGTGATGAATACAGTTTTGTACTCCCAGAGGACAGACTGAGCCTAACATGAGAGATGCATGTGGAATTTTCTTATAAAAAACAGACCTTTTTATATATCAGTGTTTCATCATATGCTCTCCTTTGGGAATCCATATAATGGTACATTGAGAGAAAGGGCTTTTATGTCCAGAGGGTTTCATCTGGAAACTGTATTAGCCTTCTAGGGAGTGAACTCGTTGATATATTTTGTACTTATTGCCAATAAGCACCAGTGCTTTTCTTTAATAATGCTAGTTGAGTTGAAATAAATCCATATTCCCATGATATTTAACACATAACACTTAATGAAGACTCTTGGGCTTCCAGTTAAGGATAAACAAGAAGTCTGACACTTTTTAACAATGCCCTCTAGAATTCATTGTCACTAATAACCTAATTACACACTTATATGTCCTTTCTCCATCCTTCCCCTACCCCCTACTTAGCTCTCTAAGACAATTTAAAGGTCAGCTACGTTCACAACCCAAGTTTGGTTGCCCTAGGTTGGATTTCCAAAAGTAAGGGGGAAAAACTTTATTTTCTCTTCCTCCTCCCATTTGGTGCACAGGAGTAGGAAAAGCGTATTCATTTCTTAGTTATGCCACTGGTGGACAGAAAAAAAAAGTTATTGACTTTAGAGCCAGGTTGATTCTTCCAGCTTTTCCAGGAGGCACCTTTGGGACAAAGCATAGCTTCAATTTCAAGTGATTTAAAGTAAGATCATAGGTTAAAGAGCTGGAATCCCTTCCGCACAGCTCAGAATTCATCTAGTTTTAGCGTTTATTACAGAGTTTAGCGCAATTCCTACACCATAATGAGTACTTAATAAATGTTTGTTGACTGAGAGATGTTTAGGTGGTCCAATATTTTCATTATAAATGAGAAAACTGAAGTCCAGAAAGTCAAACAATTTACTCAGTGATCACTGGTAATAAATATCAGAGCCAGGGATTAGACTCATTGTATGACTCCAAATCTAGTTTTCTTTCCACTACTCCAATGACTCTGAAAGTTTTCAATCATGAGAACCATTTTAAAAGTAGAATGATGAAGACAGCAGAGAAAATGCAATGACTTACCTGAGCTCTCCCCTAAACTCCTCTGAATACCTTTAAATAATGCCATAAAACATTTCCTGGAGCAGCAGAGCCCATAAAAGAATGGGGTGAAATAATTTTCCAACCAAAGACAACCTAGAAGGTCATTAGGAAAAATCTATTGAACCTGGGTGAGAGTGGAGCACAGTCCAGCACAGGTCATGCCAGCACAGACCTGCCCCAGCAAACCAGGTGCAAGCCTTGGGAGCCATTGAATCAGCAGTGACAGTAGTTGCTCATAGAGCTCTCAGCCTACAGATCATAAGAAGGTCAAACAACTGGTCAGAAGGAGATTAGAGGTTTCTTTGCTAACACTGAGGCAGAACTCTGTTGCTTTGCTCATACTTCTTAGTCACAGTCTTGGGTGGCAGGCTCAGGGTGAGGAGGAGCACTAGCATATCATAGCTTGCAGTCACAGTGGAGTGAGGATCCTTGTCACAGTTTCATGGCAGAAAAGAGTGCTTGTTGTAGCTCACAGACCAGAGCATAGGCCAGGAGAATAGTAATACACTTCTCCTTAGATTGTACCACCTTGGAAGAACTGAAAACATATAGGTCCCTTGAAGTATCTCTGAAAACAGCTGCACAAAATCCCTGAAGCTTGGGAAAGTGCACCCTCCACACTGGAAGTAGAGCCCTACTCTAACAGAGACTTAAAACTCAAGAAATATTTTGGGAAAATGGGCAAACAACAGAAAAGAATTCTAAACATAGAAAGTTACTGTGGTGACAAGAAAGATCAAAACACACACTGAGAAGAAGATAATAAAGTCAATGTTCCTAAATCCAAAACCTCTAAGAAAAATATGAATTAGTCTTAGGTCATGGAAGAGCTATAAAGAAGATTTTGAAAATCAAGTAAGAGAGGCAGAGGAAAAATTGTGAAAAGAAATGAGAGTGATGGAAGAAAATCAGGGAAAATGACTTAGCAACTTCGTAAAGGAGACACACATACAAACACACACATGCACACACAAATAATGAAGAAAATACACCTTAAAAATAGACTAGGCCAAATGGTAAAAGAGTACAACAAATCAAAGAAGAGAACAACTTAAAAAGTAAAACTGACCAAATGGAAAAGGAGGTACAAAAGTTCACTGAAGAAAATAATTCCTCAAAAATTAGAATTGAGTAAATGGAAGTTAATGACTTTATGAGAAATCAAGAAGTCATAAGATCAAAAGAATGAAAAAATAGAAGACAATGTGAAATATCTCATTAGAAAAACAACTGAATTGGAAAATATTTCTTCCCTCCTCCCACCTCAAAACTCCGTGCATTCTGATTACCCCTTCACCCATCTGCACTCCCTTCTATCACACCCTTCTCTTATCCCCATCTTGTCTCTTTTCTTGTAAGGCACGATAGATTTCTATACCCCATTTTGATATAGGCTACATATGTGTAGTTTTGCTAAAGACTTCCATAATAGTCATGTTGTGTAAGACTAACTATATTTCCATCCATCCTATCCTGCTTCCCATCTATTCTATTCTTTCTGTTGACCTTGTCCCTACCCAAAATACTTCTAATTACTCCCTCCTCCCATTTTCCCTCCCTTCTATCATCCCCCCCCACTTATCCACTTCTCCTCTACCTTCTTGTAGTTTAAGATAGATTTTCATACCAAATTGAATGTGCATATTATTCCCTCCTTAAGCCAAATGTAATGAGAGTAAGCTGCATTTTTTCCCTCTCACCTTCTCCCTTTTCTTCTCCATTGAAAAAGCGTTTTCTTACCTTTTTATAGAGAGATAACCTGCCCAATTCCATTTCTCACTTTCTCTTCCCAATATGTTCCTCTTTCATCCCTTAATTTTATTTTTTTGATATCATCCCATCCTATTCAACTCGCCCTGTGCTCTCTGTCTATACGTGTATATATCTATATATCTATATCTATATGTCTGTGTATATATGTATATAGATAGATATAGATATAGACATAGATATAGATATAGATATATAAAATCCCTCCAACTACCCAAATACTGAGAAAAGTTTCAACAGTGACAAGTATTTTCTTTCCATGTAGGAATATAAGCAGTTCAACTTTAGTAAGTCCCTTATGATTTCTCTTTGCTGTTTACTTTTCATGCTTCTCTTGATTCTTCTGTTTGAAAGTCACTTTTCTATTTAGCTCTAATCTTTTCTGTATTCTAATCAAGAATGCTTGAAAGCCCTCTATTTCATTGAATTACCATTTTTCCTGTGAAGTATTATACTCAGTTTTGCTGGGTGATTCTTGGTTTTAATCCTAGTTCCTTTGACTTCTGGAATATCATACTCCAAGCCCTTCAATCCCTTAATGTAGAAGCTGCTAGATCTTGTGTTATCCTGATTGTATTTCCAGAATACTTGAATTATTTTTTTCTAGCTGCCTGCAATATTTCCTCCTTGACCGGGGAACTCTGGAATTTGGCTACAATATTACTAGGAATTTCTCTTTTCAAATATCTTTCAGGAGGTGATCAGTGGATTCTTTCAATATTCATTTTACCCTCTAGTTCTAGAATATCAGAACAGTTTCCCTTGATAATTTCATGAAAGATGATGTCTAGGCTCTTTTTTTGATCATGGCTTTCAGGTAGACTTGAAAGTCCTATTTTCCAGATCTGTTATTTTTCCAGTGAGATATTTCACATTGTCTTCTATTTTTTCATTCTTTTGGTTTTGTTTTGTAATTTCTTCATTTCTCATAAAGTCATTAGCTTTCATCTGCACCATTCTAACTTTTAAAGAACTGTTTTCTTCAGTGAGCTTTGAATCTCCTTTCCTGTTTAGCTCATTCTGCTTTCTGGAGCATTCTTCTCTCCCTTTGCTTTTTGGACCTCTTTTGTTAATTGAATTAGCCCATTTTTTAATATGTTTTACTTTATTTTTCATTTTTAACATAGTTCATATCACATAACACAATTCCAACTTTTGGTCAGGTGATACTTCTTTTTAAAGCATTTACAATATAGACCAAAGGAATTTTTTTTAAACATTAACCAAGACACAAAAAATATTTATGTATGCTAACTTCACAAGCCCTTGACCTAATTGTCTTCACACTATTACTAAGAATTAAAGGACCCTAACTTGTTGTTGTTGGTCTAAAGTCCAAAGCCTAACAGCTTAATTTTAGACTTGACCTTGGATGTTCCCCTACCAACAATCTATAATTTAATAGATCTGGTATTCAGCTTACAAACCTTTTGACTATAGGAAATTGCCACTAAGAGTAGGGACATTGCAGGAATACAATATCTCCCCAACTTCATGTCAGTTCCAGGTAGGAGTAGATTGTCAACTTGCATTCAGTCAGGCTTAAAGTGTGCCAAGCGTCAGTGGGGAAATTGAATAAGGAGAATCCTACCTCAACCCAGGATGAACAGCCACTCTCCCACCCTTCCCATGAGAACATGTTTTTCAGTTCATACCACCATCTCACAGGCTTACTGCCATCATGAATTGGAGGCTCAGACCACCTTTCTTTCTATACATACCTGGAGTTAGACTCAGAAGAACAGTCACTTAATAGCCCCATAGCATCTTAAAATAGTAAGTTTCAATAACTGGGTTTCAAATATGACTATAATTTCACATTGGCTAAGGAACATCTTTTGAGGCAAGTCTTAAGTGGCTTACATGCCTTTCTATACATGTTCCAGGTCCTGATTAAACATCAATCACAAAATCAAATTTACCACTAAAACCTTAACTTTTCCATCAATGCCAAATTTTACCCAAGGTTACCTACCTCTAGGAAATTTAGACTAAAATTCTTTTCCCCAAACTAAAGATGTCTTTGATTTATTCTCAGCAATTAATTCAGTCAATTGTTTTAATACTAATTGCTTTTACATCACTCTATAACATGTCCAATTTTTCGCCCCATCTCTCCCCTCCCCCACTCCTTAATACCTTGCATTTTAATTACCCCTTCCCTCAATGAGTCCTCCCTTCTATCACACCCCATCCATCCATTATCCCTAACTTCTCTCTTTTCTAGTAAGGCAAGATAAATTTCTATACCCTATTCCCAGTGTTTCTTATTTCCCGGTTATATGCAATAGTAATTCTCAACATTCACTTCTAATACTTTGAATTCCACCTTCTTTCTCTCTCTCCCTCCCTCCCCATCCCCACTGAGAAGACAAGCAATTCAATATAGACTTAATATGTGTCGTTTTGCAAAAGACTTCCATACTAATCATGTTGTGTCATACTAACTATATTGCCCTCTATCCTACCCTATCCCCCTTATTTTGTTTTATTTTTTTCATTCCCTCATTTGACCTTGTCCCTTCCCAAAAGTGTTTATTTCCATTTACTCCCTTCTCTCATTTGCCCTCCTTTCTATCATTCCCCTCACTCCACTTGTCGCCTCCTCCCCTACTTTCCTGTAGCGTAAGATAGATTTTCATACCAAATTTAATGAGCATGTTATTCCCTCCTTCAGCCATATGTGGAGAGAGTAGTTTCACTTTTCCCCTCTTCCCTTCTCCCTTTTCTCTTCCATTGTACAATATTTTTCTTATCTCTTTTATGAGTTATAGCTTGCCCATTCCATTTCTCCCTTTCTCCTCCCAGTATTTTCCTCCCTCACCTTTTAATTTTTATTTCATTTTTTTTGTACATGGATATCATCTCTTCTGATTCAGCACAACCAGTACTCTCTGTCTATATATGTGTATGTGTGTGTGTGTGTGTGTGTGTGTGTGTGTGTACAGTCCCTCCACCTACCCAAATACTGAGAAAAGATGCAAGAGTTATAAATATTTTCTTTCCATGTAGGAATGTAAAGAGTTCAGCTTTAGAAAATCTTTTATGATTTCTCTTTCCTGTTTATCTTTTTAAGCTTCTCTTGACTCTTGTGTTTGAAAGTCATATTTTCTGTACAGTTCTGGTCTTTTCCTCAATATGAATGCTTGAAAGTCCTCTATATCATTGAATGACCATTTATTCCCTTGATGTATTATACTGAGTTTTTCTGGGTAGGTGATTCTTGGTTTTAATTCCAGTTCCTTTGACTTCTGGAATAACCTATTTCAAGCCCTTCAATCCCTTAATTTTGAAGCTGCCAGATCCTGTGTTATCGTGATTGTATTTTCACAATAATCAAATTGTTTCTTTCTAGCTGCTTGCAATATTTTCTCCTTGACCAGGGAACTCTGGAATTTGGCCACAATGTTCCTAGGAGTTTCTCTTTTTCGATCTCTTTCAGGAGGTGATCAGTGGATTCCTTGAATACTTATTTTGCCCTCTGGTTCTAGAATCTCAGGGCAGTTTTCCTTGATAATTTCATGAAAGATGATGTCTAGGCTCTTCTTCTCATCATGGCTTTCACATAGTCCCATAATTTTTAAATTGTCTCTCCTGGATCTCTTTTCCAGGTCAGTTGTTTTTCCAATGAGATATTTCACATTGTCTTCCATTTTTCCATTCTTTGGTTTTGTTTTGTGATTTCTTGGTTTCTCATAAAGTCATTAGCCTCCATCTGTTCCATTCTAATTTTGAAAGAACTATTTTCTTCAGTGAGCTTTTGAATCTCCTTTTCCATTTGGCTAATTCTGCTTTTGAAAGCATTCTTCTCCTCATTGGCTTTTTGAACCTCTTTTGCCAATTGAGTCAGCCTAGTTTTCAGGGTGTTATTTTCTTCAGCATTTTTTTGGGTCTCCTTTAGCAAGGTGTTGACCTGTTTTTCATGCTTTTCTTTCATCTCTCTCATTTCTCTTCCCAGTTTTTCCTCCTCTTCTCTAACTTGATTTTCAAAATCCTTTTTGAGCTCTTCCATGTCTTGAGCCCATGGAATATTTATTCTGGATGTTTGGGATACAGAAGCCTTGACTTCTGTGTCTTTCCCCGATGATAAGCATTGTTCTTCCTCTTCCAAAAGGAAGGGAGGAGATACCTGTTCACCAAGAAAATAGCCTTCTATGGTCTTATTTTTTTTCCCTTTTCTGGGAATTTTCCCAGTCTCTCCACCCCCACCTCTCCTCCAGATCTGCCCAGCCAGTGCTTGGGGTCTGAGATTCAAATGCTGCTTCCCAGCCTCAGGGCTTTGGGTGGGGGTGGGTCTGCTATTCAGTGTGAGATTAAGTTCAGGTGCTCAGGTGGGGGCAGGGCCACCACACTGGGCTCAGTTCCCTCAGGGGGTTTATGCAGAGACCTTCAACAATGGATCCAAACTCCTGCCTGCTTTGGGAGCCCCTGTCCCCTGCTGCCTCCGCTGCTGCCTCTGCTACTGCCTCCCGAGGGGGTCTGAGTTATGGGGACACCCCACTCCCCTCTCGACCAGCCAAAGAGGCCCTCTCACCGACCTTTGGCACCTGTGGGTGGAGGGACCAGCGTGGCTGCTGGAGATTCTGTCCCTGAAGCCTGCTGGGATCTGCTCCTCTCTGTGCTGCATGGCCAAGGCAGGGCTGGGCTCTGCTCTGGGTCCAGTGTGTGACTGACCTTTCACATCAGTTTTTCAGAGCTCTCTGGAACAGAAATCTCCCCCACTCCATTGTTCTGTGGCTTCTGCTGCTCCCGAATTTGTTGGGAGTTCTTCTTTACAGGTATTTTATGGGCTGTGGGTTTTGGGGCTAGCATATGTGTGTCTTTCTACTCCGCTATCTTTGCTCCTCCGCTGATTCCATTTTAACAGAGATCTACAAGGCAGGGATCCACTCCTCATACAAAAGCTGACTGAAATCTTAAGGGCAATATGGCAAAAGAAGGTTATCCCCCCAGGAGCTCAAGGATGCATTCATTGTTCATCTCCATAAAATAAAAGGAAATAGGTGTCCTGCAATAATCACAGGGGGATCTTTCTTAAGTCATTGCCAGCCAGATTCTACATAATAAGAAAAGAAAGAAAAACATATTATGAACTTAAATACAGAATAAGAAAAAAAAGCACAACATATGTGCAACAGAATATAAGTGAGGATTCAATATATGTAGCAATAAATTTCCATTTCAAGAAAGTTTGTAATAAATACTATACATTGTGTTGAGAGTTATTCATCCTTTTCTTTGCTTCCTTATAAGTTTTCTTTTGTTCTTTGTTGTGCACTTTTTACTTTGTTCTTCCCCCCCTTTCCTCCTTCCCTCTCCCAAAGGCTACAATTAAACATAGATAGATTTATATATAGATATATACATTCACATGTACATATATACACATACATACATATGTACATACACATATACTTTCCCTAAACAAATTCGACTCCTGATATTTGTTTTATGTTTATGTATTTCTCTTATTTCCTTTCCCTCCTGCCTCTTCTACTTCATTTCTATCCACTACCATGCCCTTCCCTTACTTAACCTACCCCTGGTCCAAGGATCCCTCCCTTATCCTCCAATTCCTAAAAATCTAAGCACCCTTCTATACCCCTCTTTGACCTCCTACTAGAGATCCTTCAATTATCCTCTCCTCCCTTTCTATCCACTTAGCATTTTATTTCTTTCTGAATTTATACTTTTCTAAATATACATGTATTGTTCCCTCTTGAACCCATTCCCGATGAAAGTAGGTTTCCAGAACTAATAGTCCTCCCCACCAATTAAATTCCTCCTTCTTCCTCTTACACATCATTTGCATAAGATAATCACCCTTTTTTAACTCTTCCTAAAGTTTTACTTTTTAGTCACATCATACTCAGGTCTACCTCAATCTTTCTTACAAACTACCCAATTACCAATAATAATCTTAGACATACAATTTACTTTTTACATTCATAAATGGTAAAGTCCATCCTTATCGAGGCCCTTATAGTTGGTCTTTAGTATGTACCATATATTTCTCTTGGCTCTTGTATGCCCAATCTTATATTAAGTTCATTTTTTTTTAAACAAAATCCAGAAAGTCTGACAATTTATTAAATATCCTTTGTTTCATTCAAGATTATGCTTAGCTTTGCTGGGAATGATATTTTCAGCCAAAACCCCAGTTCTTTTGTTCTTTGATATATATAGTGTTCCAAGACTTGCAGTCTTTTAATGTCACCACTGCTAGGTCTTGTGTGATTCAAACTGTGGCACTGCCATATTTACACTGGTTTTTTGTTGTTGTTGCTCATAAATTTTATCTTTGAGCTGGGGATTTCGGAATTTCACTATAATATTCCTGTGTATTTTCCTAGTAGGACCCCTTTCAAATGGTGATGGGTAGATTTTTTTCTATTTCTTTTTCTTTATGTAAATAATTTTTGATTTTTCACTTTTAATACAGTTCATATCACATAACACAATTCCAACATTTGACCAGGTGATATTTCTTTTAAAGCATTTACAATATAGACCACAAACAGATTTTTTTTAACATTAACCAACTGACACACAAATAATAACTATGTATGCTAACTTCACAAGCCCTTGAACTAATTGTCTCCACACTATTACTAAGAATTAAAAGACCCTAACTTATTGTTGTTGGTCTAAAGCCCTAAGCCTAATAACTTAATTTTACACTTGACCTTGGATGTTCCCCTACCAACAATCTATAATTTAATAGATCTGGTACTAAGCTTACAAACCTTTTGACTATAAGAAATTGCCACTAAGAGTAGGGACATTGCAGGGAAACAATATCTCCCCAACTTCATGTCAGCTCCCAGCAGGAGTAGATTCTCAACTTGCATTCAGTCCAGCTTAGAGTCTGCCAGGTGTCAGTGGAGAAATTGATTCAGGAGAATCCTACCTCAGCCCAGGCTGAAGAGCTGCTCTCCCACCCTTCCCATGTGATCACGTTTTCCAATTCAGCATCTCAAAGGCTTACTGGCATCAGGTTTGGAGGCTCAGACCACCTTTGTTGTCATCCATACCTGGAGTTAGACTCAGAAGAACAGTCACTTAATAGTCCCATAACATTTTAAATTAACAAGTTCCAATAACCAAGTTTCAGATATGACTATAATTTCATATTGGCTAAGGAACATCTTTTGAGGAAAATCTTAAGTGGCTTACATGCCTTTCTATACCTGTTCTAGTTCCTGCTTAAATAACAATCATAAAATCAAATTTACCATTAAAACCTTAACTTTTCCATCAATGCAAAATTTTTTCCCAAAGTTACCTGCCTCTAGGGGACTTAGACTAAAATTCATTTCCCCAAACTGAAGATCTCTCTGATTTAGTCTCAGTAATTAATTCAGTCAATTGTTTTAATACTAATTGCTTTTACATCACTTTGTAATATGTCCAGTTTTTCTCCCCATCTCTCCCCTCCCCCCACTTCCTAATATCTTGCATTCTGTTTACCCCTTCCCTCAATGAGCCCTCCCTTCTATCACAACCCACCCTTTCCTTATCCCCATCTTCTCTCTTTTCTAGTAGGGCAAGATAAATTTCTATACCCCATTCCCTGTGTTTCTTATTTCCTGGTTATATGCAATAGTAATTCTCAACATTCATTTCTAATACTTTGAATTCTACCTTCTTTCTCTCCCTCCCTCCCTCCCCATCCCCACTGAGAAGGCAAGCAGTTCAGTACAGGCAATATATATTCATCATTTTGCAAAAGACTTCCATACTAATCATGTTGTGTCATACTAAATATATTGTCCTCTATCCTACTCTGTCCACCCTTATTTTTTTTATTCTCTCATTTGACCTTGTCCCTTCCCAAAAGTGTTTATTTCTAATTATTCTCTTCTCCCATTTTCCCTCCCTTCTATCAATTCCCTCACCTCACTTGCCGCCTCCTCCCTTACTTTCTTGTAGTATAAAATAGATTTTCATACCAAATTTAGTGATCATGCTATGCCCTCCTTCAAGCATTTGAGGAGAGAGTAGCTTCACTTTCCCCCTCTCCCCTTCTCCCTTTTCTCCTCCATTGAACAAGATTTTTCTTTATCTCTTTTATGAGTTATAGCCTGCTCCATTCCATTTCTCCCTTTCTCCTCCCAATATTTTCTTCCCTCACCCTTTAATTTGTATTTTATATTTTTTTGGGGGGATATCATCTTTTCTGGTTCAACACAGCCTGTACTCTCTGTTTATATGTGTGTATGTATGTATAATCCCTCCACCTACCCAAATACTAAGAAAAGTCTCAAGAGTTATAAATATTTTCTTTCAGTAGAAAAGCACATATACGCAGGCTCTCCCCACATAGCTCATAAAATACCTGTAGAGAGGGACTCTCAAAAATTCTGGAGCAGCAGAAAGGGAAAACAACAGAGTGGAGGTGATTTCCAGCCCAGGGTGACCTGAAAGGCCCACGGGAAATGTCAGTTGCATGGGATGTCGAATGAAGCCCAGCCCAAACTTGGCCACTTAGCACACCATGGCATGGCACAGCTCTGGGAGGAGGGCACCTCAGGGGCCGAATCTCCAGTTGCAGCAGCAGTGGGTTCGCAGATCCCTCAACTCACAGGCACCAAAGATCAGTGACAGGATTTTTTCAGCTGGCTGGGAAGGGAGAAGGAACTTCCCATAGCTCCAGCCTCAGGCAGCAGCTACAGAAGTCATATCAGGCAGGCAGCAGCAGCTTCCACAGCAGCCACTACAGCAGCTCGAATCCATTATTGGATTGTAAAACCCCTAGGGGCACTGAGGAGCTCATTATTATCTCAGCCCTCTGTAGAGGCCATGAGGGAGCTGATCTTTATCTCACACTGAATGGCAGCCCTGCCCATGCAAGTTATCTGAAAATCAGCCCCCAGTACTGGCTTGGCATAACTGGAGGCCAGGTGGCTGTGGAGAGGAAATTGCTAAGATCCTGGGCACAAAAATCTCTTCCTACTCCCAGACCAGTGTACATGCTTGATTGTGGCACCTTAGAGGAACTGAGATCTTACAGATTCCCAGAGTATGCCCTACTCTTGACAAAGGACCCAGAGGTCAGGAGACTGGTTGGGAAAATGCCCAAAAAAGGGAAAAAAATAAGACTATAGAAGGTTGCATTCTTAGTGAACAGATATCTTCTCCCATCTTTTCTGAAGAGGAAGAACAATGCTTACCATCGGGGAAAGGTATAAAAGTCAAAGGTTCTGTATCCTAAACATCCAAAAGAAATATTCAGTGGTCTCAAGCCATAGAAGAGCTCAAAAAGGATTTTGAAAATCAAGTAAAAGAGGTGAAGGAAAAATTGGGAAAAGAAATGAGAGAGATGCAAGAAAATCATGAAAAGCGAGTTAACAACTTGCTAAAAGAGACCCCCCCCCAAAATGCTGAAGAAAATAACACCTTGAAAAATAGGCTAACTCAATTGGCAAAAGAGGCTCAAAAAGTCAATAAGGAGAAGAATGCTTTAAAAAGCAGAATTAGCCAAATGGAAAAGGAGGTTCAAAAGATCACTGAAGTAAATAGTTCTTTCAAAATTAGAATGGAACAGATGGAGGCTAATGACTTTATGAGAAACCAAGAAATCGCAAAACAAAACCAAAAGAATGAAAAAAATGGAAGATAATGTGAAATATCTCATTGGAAAAACAACTGACCTGGAAAATATATCCAGGAGAGACAATTTAAAAATTATGAGACTACTTGAAAGCCATGATCATAAAAAGAGCCTAGACATCATCTTTCATGAAATTATCAAGGAAAATTGCCCTGACATTCTAGAACCAGGAGGCAAAATAAATATTGAAAGAATCCACAGATCACCTCCTGAAAGAGATCCAAAAAGAGAAACTCCTAGGAACATTGTGGCCAAATTCCAGAGTTCCCTGGTCAAGGAGAAAATATTGCAAGCAGCTAGAAAGAAACAATTCAAGTATTGTGGAAATACAATCAGGATAACACAAGATCTAGCAGTTTCTACATTAAGGGATCAAAAGGCATGGAATATGATATTCCAGAAGTCAAAGGAACTATGACTAAAACCAAGACTCACCTACCCAGCAAAACTGAGTATACTACTTCAGGGGGAAAATGGTCTTTCAATGAAGTAGAGGACTTTCAAGCATTCTTGATGAAAAGACCAGAACTGAAAAGAAAATCTGACTTTCAAATACAAGAATCAAGAGAAGCATGAAAAGGTAAACAGCACAGAGAAATGATAAGGGACTTACTAAAGTTGAACTATTTACATTCCTGCATGGAAAGCCAATATTTGTAACTCTTGAAACTTTTTTCAATATCTGGGTAGTTGGTCAGATTACACAGACACACAGCCACACAGCCACACAGCCACACACACACAGACACACACACACACACACACAGAAGAGAGAGAGAGAGAGAGAGAGAGAGAGAGAGAGAGAGAGAGAGAGAGAGAGAGAGAGAGAGAGAAACAGAGACAGAGAGGACAGGGTGAATTGAATACGTTGGGATCATATCTTAAAAAATGAAATTAATGGGTGAGAGAGAAATATATTGGGAGGAGAAAGGGAGAAACGGAATGGGGCAAATTATCTCTCATAAAAGAGGCAAGTAAAAGGCTTTTCAGTGAAGGGAGAAAGGGGAGATGTGAGAGAAAAAACATGAAGCTTACTCTCATCACATTCAACTAAAGGAAGGAATAAAATATACACTCATTTTGGTATGAAAACCTATCTTACAATACAGGAAAGTGAGGGAGAAGGGGATAAGCAGGGTGGGGGTGGATGATGGAAGGGAGGGAGGGCAGTGGGAGGAGGGAGCAATTAGAAATCAACACTCTTGGGGAAGGATAGGATCAAAAGAGAGAATAGAAGAAATGGGGGGCAGGATAGGATGGAGGAAAATATAGTTAGTCTTACACAATACAAGTATTTTGGAAGTCATTTGCAAAACTACACAGATATGGCCTATATTGAATTGCTTGTCTTCCCAAAGGGAATGGGTGGGGAGAGAGGGATGAAGAGAAGTCAGAACTCAAAGTTTTAGGAATAATTGTTGAGTATTGTTCTTGCAACTAGGAAATAAGAAATACAGGTAATGGCGTATAGAAAGTTATCTGGCCCTACAGGACAAAAGAGAAGATGGGGACAAGGGAAGGGAGGGATGATAGAAGAGAGGGCAGATTGGTGATAGTGGTGATTAGAATGCTTGGCATTTTGGGGTGGGGGAGAGGAGAAATGGGAAGAAAATTTGGAACCCAAAATTTTGTGGAAATGAGTGTTGAAAGCTTAAACAAATAAATTTAAATAGAAAAAAATAAATATTTTCTTTCCATGTAGGAATGTAAACAGTTCACCTTTAGAAAGTCTTTCATGATTTCTCTTTCCTGTTTACCTTTTCACAAGGAGCCTTGTTGATAGAGCTCAGGAAGGGTTTTAGAAGCCAAGTTGGAGAAATAGAAGAAAAACTGACCAATGACTTTAAAAATATGAAAAAAAGAAATCACAGAAGAATTTAAAAGGACAATTGGACAAATGGAAAAGGAAGTACAAAACCTAACCGGAGAAAATAATTCCTTAAAAGAAACAACTGGACAGGTGGAAAAAGAGATGCAAAAGCTAAATTAAGAAAACAATGTGATAAAAATTAGAATTTCACAAGTAGAAGCTAATGAATCTATGAGACATCAAGAATCAGTCAAACATAGTCTAAAGAATGAAAAGATAGAAGAAAATGTAAAATATATAATGGGAAAAACAACTGACCTGGAAAATAAATCTAGGAGAGAAAAATCTAGGGATTATTGGTCTTCCAGAAGGCAAAATAGTCATTGAAAGAATCCACCATTCACCTATTGAAAGGGATCCCAAAATAAAAACACCAAAGAATATTATTGCCAAATTACAGAATTATCAAGTGAAGGAGAAAATACTACAGGCAACCAGAAAGAATCAATTCAAATATTGAGGAACTATGGTCAGGATCACACAGGACCTTTCTGCTTCTAAATTACAAGATCGAAGGAATTGGAATATGATAGTCTGTAAGGCATAGGAGCTGGGACTACAACCAAGGATTAATTATCCAACAAAACTGAACGTAATATTTCAGGCAAGGAGATGGACATTCAATGAAATAAGAGATTTCCAGACCTTTCTGATGAAAAAGCCAGAACTCAGTCAAAAATTCGATCTTCAAATGCTGGTCTCAAGACAGGCATAAAAAGGTAAACAGGGGGGAAAAAAAGAAACTTGTTACTCAATATGGGCAAAGTGTTTACCTCCCTATAAGGGAAGATGATACTTGTTAATTTTGAGAATTGTATATTTGTTATGATATATAAAAGGGATATGCATAGATCGATGGGGTGGATATAAATTAAATGATATGATGATAACAAATGTGATTTAAGGGTGTGAAGGGTCTGTAATGGGAGATGTGAAAAGAAGGCAGAAAAAAATAAATTAAATCACAGGAAGAGGCACAAAAATATATTACAGTAGAGGGAAAGAGGGGAGGGAGATGAGCATTGTTTGAGAGGTACTCTCTTCTGATTGAATTCAAGGAGGGAATAACAAACTCACTTAAGTATAGAAATATAGCTAGTTCTATAGGCAGTAGGAGGGGAAGGGGGAAAGAAAAGGGAGAGGAGGCTAAAAGGGAGGGAAGAAGTAGTAAGGGAATAAGGGATTAAAAGGGAAGGAGGCTGAAAGAAGGGAGGGAAGACTGAGGGAGGCGGTGGTCAAAAATTAAATTTAATCCTGGACATAATAAGGAAACTATGGTGTTTACTGAGCAGGGAATAAAAGGACGAGATAAAGCGAATCAGAGAAATCAACCAGCTGGCTATTACAATGATCCAGGCATGAGGTGATGTAAACTTACACTAGAATGGTGGCAGTGCCAGAGGAGAAAAGGGATCATATATGAAAAATATTATCAAGACTGAAACGACAAGACTTGGAAGTAGATGAGAAGGGGGGGGGGGATGAGGAGGGGGTTTCAAACATTTCTTTCAGAAGAATGAAGACTTTGGCCCTGACTAAACTTCTCCTTAGATCATACCACCTTCAAAGAACTAAAAACTTGCAAAACTCCAGAACTACTTCTGAAAACAACAGAACAAAAAACCTGATGCTTCAGGTAGTGCCTCCCACACCCCAGAGTCCAATTTTAACATAAAATCAAAAGAAAGAGTCCAACTTTAGCATAAAATTAAAAATCAGGAAATACTCTGGAAAATAAGTAAGCAATAAAAAAGAAACCTGACCATAGAGAGTTACTAAGGGAACAGGGAGGATCAAAGCACAAACTCAAAAGAAGACAATGAAGTTAAAATGGCTATATGCAAAGCCTAAAAGAAAAATGTGATTTGGCTTCAGGCCTAAAAAAAGAATTACTAGAAGAGCTCAAAAAGATTTTAAAGATAAAATAAGAGAGGTAGAAGAAAAAATTATGAAAAGAAATGGGAATTAATGCAAGAAAACCATGAAAAAAAGAGTCAACTGCTTAGTTGACAAGAAGGCATGGATGTGGGTTGACTATGATGGGATAATATCCCCCCAATAAAAACAGGTGGAAGAAGGAAGGAAGAGGTAAAATGGGGTAAATCATCTAAATAAAAGGTGAGAAATAATTGAACCTTACACTCATCAGAATTAGCTTGAAGAGAGAATAAGACATACTCACTTGGCTATAAAAATCTATATTTCTCTACAGGGAAGTAAGAGGGAAAGAGGATAAGAGGAGTGGCTGTCAGGAGGGCAGATTAGGGGAGATGGTGGTCAGAAGCAAAACACTTTTGAGGAGGAATAGAGTGAAAG
The DNA here is from genome assembly GCF_028372415.1 of Notamacropus eugenii. NCBI lineage: Eukaryota > Metazoa > Chordata > Mammalia > Diprotodontia > Macropodidae > Notamacropus > Notamacropus eugenii. The sequence goes on along the minus strand of NC_092873.1, from coordinate 289,595,262 downwards.
AAGAGAGGAAGAGGGGGGGAACAAGAGGAAAATAGGATGAAGGGAAATACACAGTAATCCAAACTGTGCATGAGTGGAATGAATTCATCTATAAAATTGAAGTGAATAACAGAGTGTATTGAAAACCAGAATCCTACAATATGTTGTTTAGAAACAAAATACATTTGAAGCAGAAAAATGCACAGACCGTAGTGGTAAAGGTATGGAGCAGAATCTATTATGTTTCAGCTGAAGTAAACAAAAAAAAATCAGGGATAGTCATTCTGATCTCAGACAAAGCAAAAACAAAAATGGATTTAATTAAAAGATATACAGAAGGAAATTACATGTTGCTAAAAGATACTGCAGACAATGAAGTAATATCAATAGTAAATGGATGTGTACCGAATAGTACACTATATAAATCCTTAAAGAAAATGCTAAATGAATTATAGAAGGAAAGAGACAATAAAACTATACTAGTGGAGGACCCTGACTTTCCCTCTCAGAACTGATGCTGAGTGAAAGGAGCAGATCCAGGAGAACACTGTACACAGTAACAACCACAGTGTGCAAGGATTATTTCTGGTAGACTTAGCCCTTCACAGCAATGCAAGGACCTAAAACATTCCCAAAGGACTCTTGAGGCAAAATGCCATCCACATCCAGAGAAAGAACTATGGAATCAGAATGTAGAATGAAGCAGATTATTTTCTCTTGCATTATGTTTTGGTTTGGTTTTTCTCATGGTTTCTCCCATTCATTTTAATTCTTCTATGCAACATGACTAATGGGAAAACGTGTTTAATAAGAATGTATGTGTGGAACCCATATAAGATTGCATATTGTCTTAGGGAGGGAGAGGGAAAGAGAGGGAGAACATTTAAGACTTTTGAAAGTGATTGTTGAAAACTAAAAACTAATAAATTAATTTTAAAAATTTCCCTTTCAGAACTAGATAAACCTAATAAAAAATAAACAAGAAAGAAGTTAAGGGGATGTATAGATATTTTTTAAAAGTTGGATATGATAGACCTCTGGAGAAAAATTAATGAGAATAAAAAAGAACATGCCCTTTTCTTTATTTTCTTTTTTTAAATGTATTATTGTATTTTTATTTATTTTTCTAAATATTTTCCAACGTGGTCTGATGTGGTTCAGGCCCAACTCAGGAGTAATGGGGGTCAGTATTTGACACTTCTGTATTAAGGTATTGTTAAAAGTATTAAATATTTTTAATTGTATTTATTTATTTATTTTTAGATTTTGACATTCATTTCCACAAAATTTTGAGTTCCAATTTTTATTCCCATCTCTCCCCTCCCCCACCCAGTAACGCCTTGCATTATGGTTATCCCTTCCCTCTATGCCCTTCCTTCTATCACACCCCTCCCTTCCCTTATCCCTATCTTCTCTCTTTTCTTGTAGGGCAAAATAGATTTCTATACCCCATTACCTGTATTTCTTATTTCCCAGTTGTACGCAAAAATGTTTCCCAACATTCATTTCTAATACTTTGAATTCCAACTTCTCTCCCTTCCTCCCTCCTCACCTATCCCCACTGAGAAGGCAAGCAATTCAATATGTGCTATACATACATAGTTTTGCAAAAGACTTCATAATAGACATGTTGTGTAACACTAACTATATTTCCCTCCAACTTATCCTGCCTCCCATTTATTCTATTCTCTCTTTTGACCTTGTCCCTTCCCGTGTTTACTTCTAATTATTCGCTTTTACCATTTGCCCTCCCTTCTATCATCTCCCTCACCCTACTTGTCCCCTTCTTCCCTCCTTTCTTGTAGCATAATATAGATTTTCATACCAAATTGAGTGAGTATGTTATTCCCTCCTTAAGCAAATGTGAAAAGAGTAAGCTTCACTTTTTCCCTCTCACTGCCTCCCTTTTCTCCTCCGTTGAAAAAGCTTATTCTTGCCTCTTTTATGAGTGATAATTTGTCCCATTCCATTTCTCCCTTTCTCTTCCTTTTATATTCCTCTCACACCTTTATTTTATTTTTTTAGATATTATAACTTCTTATTCAACTTACTCTGTACCCTCTGTCTATACACACACACACACACACACACACACACGTGTGTGTGTGTGTGTGTGTGTGTGTGTGTATAATCCTTCCAACTACCCAAATATTGAGATAAGTCTCAAGAATTACAAATATTGTCTTTCCATCTGGGAATGTAAACAGTTCAACTTTAGAAAGTCCCTTATGACTTCTCTTTCCTGTTTACCTTTACATGCTTCTTTTCATCCTTGTGTTTGAAAATCAAATTTTCTTTTCAGCTCTGATCTTTTCATCAAAAATGTTTGAAAGTCCTTGATTTCATTGAAAGACCATTTTTCCCCTGAAGTAGTATACTCAGTTTTGCTGGGTAGGTGAGTCTTGGTTTTAGTCCTAGTTCCTTTGACTTCTGGAATATCATATTCCATGCCCTTCAATCCCTTAATGTAGAAGTTCCTAGATCTTGTGTTATCCTGATTGTATTTCCACAATACTTGAATTGTTTCTTTCTAGCTGCTTGCAATATTTTCTCCTTGACCAGGGAACTCTGGAATTTGGCCACAATGTTCCTAGGAGTTTCTCTTTTTGGATCTCTTTCAGGAGGTGATCAGTGGATTCCTTGAATACTTATTTTGCCCTCTGGTTCTAGAATCTCAGGGCAGTTTTCCTTGATAATTTCATGAAAGATGATGTCTAGGCTCTTTTTATGATCATGGCTTTCAGGCAGTCCCATAATTTTTAAATTGTCTCTTCTGGATCTATTTTCCAGGTCAGTTGTTTTTCCAATGAGATATTTCACATTATCTTCCATTTTTTCATTCTTTTGGTTTTGTTTTGTGGTTTCTTGGTTTCTCATAAAGTCATTAGCCTCCATCTGTTCCATTCTAATTTTGAAAGAACTATTTTCTTCAGTGATCTTTTGAACCTCCTTTTCCATTTGGCTAATTCTGCTTTTGAAAGCATCCTTCTCCTCATTGGCTTTTTGAACCTCTTTTGCCAATTGAGTTAGCCTATTTTTCAAGGTGTTATTTTCTTCAGCATTTTTTGGGTCTCCTTTAGCAAGGTGTTGACCTGCTTTTCATGCTTTTCCTGCATCTCTCTCATTTCTCTTCCCAGTTTTTCCTCCACCTCTCTAACTTGATTTTCAAAATCCTTTTTGAGCTCTTCCAAGGTCTGAGACCATTGAATATTTATTTTGGATGTTTGGGATACAGAAGCCTTGAATTCTATGTCTTTCCCTGATGGTAAGCATTGTTCTTCCTCATCTGAAAGGAAACCTATGGTCTTATTTTTTTTCCCCCTTTTCTGGGCATTTTCCCATCCAGTTACTTGACTTTTGAGTTTCCTTTCCACACCCACCTCACCTCCAGATCCACCCAGCTAGTGCTTGGGGTCTGAGATTCAAATGCTGCTTCCCAGCCTCAGGGCTTTTGGCGGGGGCTGCTATGCAGTTGAGATTAAGTTCAGGTGCTCAGGTGGGGGTAGGGCTACCACACTGGGCTTAGTTCCCTCAGGGGCTTTATGTGGAGACTTTCAACCATGGATCCTGGCTCCTGCCTGCTTTGGGAGTCCCTGTCCACTGCTGCCTCCACTGCTACCTCTCGAGGGGGCCTGAGTTATGGAGACACCCTGCTCCCCTCTCCACAAGCTGAAAAAAGACCCTCTCACTGACCTTTGGCACCTGTAGGTGGAGGCACCTGCGTGGCTGCTGGAGATTCTGTCCTTGTAGCCTGCTGGGATCTGCTACCCTCAGTGCCGCATGGCCAAGGCAGGTCTGGGCTCTGCTCCAGGTCCAGTGCACGATGGACCTTTTGTCTCAGTTTTTCAGGTCTCTCTGGAACAGAAATCTCCTCCACTCTGTTGTTCTGTGGCTTCTGCTGCTCCAGAATTTGTTGGGAGTTCTTCTTTACAAGTATTTTATGGGCTGTGGGTTCAGAGCTAGCATACATGTATCTTTCTACTCCGCTATCTTGGCTCCTCCCCCCCGAGCATTTTATTCATATGACTATAGATAGCTTTGATTTCTTTGTCTGAAATCTACCTATTCATATCCTTTGACCTTTTAGTAATTGGGGAATGATTTGTATTTTTATAAATTTGACTTTGTCCTCTCTATATCTGAGAAATGAGGCCTTTATATTTGTTGAAAATTTCTCCCTATCTCCCAGGTTTCTACTTTCTTCTTAATTTTCATTGCACTGATTACCTATTTTAATTTTACATGATCAAAGTTACCTATTTTATACCTATAATCTCTCTCTATTTTCTTAAGGTCAAAATTCTTCCCTTATCCGTGGATTCTCATGTCCATAGTTATTCCATGCTCTGCTAATTTGCTTATGGTATCACTTTTTAAATCTAAATCATGTACCCATTTTGACCTTCTCTTGGTATATTGGGTGAGATGTTGGTTTAGACCTAGTTACTGCCATACTGTTTTCCAGTTTCCCCAGTAGTTTTTTCAAAAATTGAGTTTTTGTTACAAAAGCTTTAATCTTTGGGTTTACTATATACTAGATTACTATGGTAATTTAATATAACATAAAGTGTAATTATACATCTAATATGTAATTATATACCTCATCTATTCCTCTGATTTATCATTCTGTTTCTTTTTCTATTTCTAGCCAGTACCAGATTGTTTTGATAATTACCATTTTATAATATAATTTGTGATCTAGTACAGCTGGACCACCTTTATACTTGACTTTTCTTCTTCCAGGCGAATTTTGTTACTGTTTTTTTCCTAGCTCTATAAAATAATTTTTGTTAATTTGATTGGTATGGCACTGAATAAATAAATTAATTTAGGCAGAATTGTCATTTTTATTATATTGGCTTGGCCTACCCATGAACAATTAATATTTTTCCAACTGATTAGATCTGACTTTATTTGAGTAAATAGTGTTTTGTAGTTGTGTTTGCATAATTTCTGAATTCTTTTGGCAGGTAGACACCCAAGTACTTCATATTGTTTACAGGCATTTTTAAATGGAATTCCTCTTTCTGTCTCTTGCTGCTGGACTTTGTTAGTTATTCATAGAAATGCTGATGATTCAGGTGGGTTTATTTTATTTAGTGCAACTTTTCTAAAGTTTTTAATTATTTCAGGTAGTTTTTAGTTGATTCTCTAGGATTCTCTAAGCATCATATATCATATATCTAAGATTTTCTATAGCATCATATCATCTGAGGGGACAGTATCCCCACTGATATCATTGGTAACCACGCCCTTCCTTTTTCTTTCCTAGCATATTTCTATAATCAGGGAAGGTAAACTGTGGAAGTTTTACTATTAAATAGTAAATGTATTAATTAATGCTGTCGTTGTTCAGTCATTTTTCAGTCATGTTTGACTCTTTGTTGTCCCATCTTTTTGTGTTTTCTTGGCAGAGATGCTGGAGTGGTTTGCCATTGCCCTCTCCAGCTCATTTTACAGATAAGGAAATTGAGACAAACAGAGTTAGGTGACTTGCCTAGGCTAGGATCATACAACTAGAAAGTGTCTAAGGTCAGATTTGAGTTCAAGATGAGTCTTCCTGACTTCAGGCCCAGCACTCTATCTACATTACATCACCTAGCTGCCACATATTAATTAATAGATTAATACTGAAACAGCTCTGAGTTACTATAATAGGATGCAAGTATGAAATATTTTGTTGTTTTCACTCTGAATTTGTAGTCAATTTCATATCCTAAAAAACTAAGTAAATGAGTTCTTAGGCTTGCCATCCACTTGTTATTAGTTATATATTCATGTATAAGATTAAGTCCTTCAAGTATCTCAGGGTGATATGGAGATAATATACTCAAAAGGGGGTAATAAGATAAAGATACAAAAGTTTTCTAATTATATGGAGTAGTATAATTAAACATATATACACATATATATGTGCATGGATGTATGTATACATGTGTATACATATATTACACACACATATATGGTTCAAGTAAAGGTAGAAACAAAAACTGATATGTAGAAACTGAAATTCTTTGAAGTTTCAGGTGAATCATGGGTTTCTAATTTGTTAATAAGATCAGAACCATAAGACTTGAGCTGGTTTTCACTACTAGCTATTCAAAAAATAAATTTAGATCAGTTTTGTAAAAGATTTTAGTAGAATAGCCTAGGAATCTTTACAAATGACTTGGAACTAGAGAAGCAGAGCTATTAGCAGGAGCTCCTTTCAAAGTTGCCTTGAGAATGAGACCTACTCCAGAATGTGCAAGGAAATCTCTTTACAGTGACTAAGACAACTGCCTGGGAAATCTGGGACTCAGGATGAAACATACTGAATAAATGGACTTTGGGCGTGGGTTACCACGTTACAAGGAGATGATGCTATTTAATATTGATGATCATTATTGTATTGCTTTGATTTTTTTGTTTCATGGTATTTCTGTTTGTTGATAACAAGTTTTGTAACCTTAGGGGATGTATGAAAGTATAATTCTGCTTGTACTCTTTCTGTCTCTTACCATATCCCTGTGATGCCCCTTAAGGTACACTACCATTCTATCTAAAAGTCCCTAATAGATAAAGTATTTAAATAAGTGGCTGTGGGGGGTGGAGAATCTTAGGACCATAGTGGGAGATGTTATAGTAAAGAAAGAAAAAGCAATAACTATAATTTGCTTTTTACTTCACCATTTTGTGAAGTTTAAGTTTTAACTTCTTGTGAGTCACCCAACTTCAGGGAAATTGTAAAACTACTTCTCCCTCCCCATTCTCCCTCCCTGCCTTCTCCACCACCTGATTGTGAAGAAATTCTCAATCCTCTCCATAAATAAGAAATTAGATGACTTAATCTCTACATTCTGTCCTTTTTTCCCCACTCTCTTCAACCTAGAGTCACTTTAGAAACCAAGGTTCAGGGTTCTTGGCCACTAAGAGCCTTGGACTCCCTTTGTTTCTGTAACTGACTACATTGCTAAATAGTTATCTGAACGTAACTACTCAGTATCTTTATTCCATCATAATATCATCTCCCAACTAGACATTTTTTACTGGCTTTCTTCATGCCTGGAATTCTCTCTTCATCTCTATTTCCACCCTTCTCTTTCAGTCTCAACTAAAATTTCACCTAGTATCTTTGCCAATAAAATCCCAAAAGGGGTCACCAAGAGTTGAACATAACTGAATGATTAAACAAGTACTTTGGCACAGTGTCTGGCACATAATGTGCATCTAATAAATGCTTGTTGATTTGTGTATACCTCATTTCTAATGACCACAGTTTTCTGACTGCCTATAACTGCCCCCCCCCAATTTTCTAGCTTTCTTTCCTGTGTTGTCTCCTCACATTAGACTATAAGCTCCTTGAGGTCAGGGACTGCCTTCCTTACTCATACCCCCAGCACTTGGAGCATATTGTCTGGCATATAGTACACATTTAATAAATTGAATTTATTTAATGAACCTGAATTAGAAAAATGACCCATGGTGGCTTATTCATGGATTTCCTCATCACTCTTTGGTCTGGTTTTATCTTCGTTGATCTTGAGGTAGTTATGTGACATGACTGAGTTATAATGCTTCCTCCTACTCCATCATTTTTGATGACCTTCTCTCTGCTGCGTTTTATACCATTTATTGTCGTCATTATACATCTTTGTACATAGTTTATTCCTATGCCTCCAGGGCATTATAATCTCCTTGAGAAAAGGAAAGGTTTTGTTTTTCTTTGCACATAGCAAACATATTTGTTGAATAGAACGGAACGGGATGGAATCAGCAATCATTTATAGCCAACATTTATATAGTACTTTAAGATTTGCTAAGCGTTTTATAAACATTATGTAATTTTATCCTCACGACAACTCTGAGAGGTAGATGCTATTATCATCCACGTTCTTCATCCAGATAAGGAGACAGAAGTCAAATAATTTGATCACACAATGATATTAGAGTTGATCTCAAGTCTTCCTGATTCCAAGTCAATCATTTTTTATGCTAAAGTTGCATGTAAAGTTGGTGTCATATCTTTTCTAGACCACCCCCTTTATGCCAATTTTTTCAAAACCTCAAAGAGTTCATTCACTCCCCAACTACCTCACTCATCCCTTTAAGTATAATGCCAGACTTAGATAGCCAGAGTGGTGAGTGGCAATTCTCAGTCCTTGCCACCTGAGGGCCAAAGCACTGAGACTCTATGATGGATAAAATGAAATAGAATACAGAAAAATATGCTCTTTTCCCTGAACTGCTGCTTTTGCATGAGGCTAGTGCATTATATGGTTGTAATTTTCCCAGGCTAGCAATACCTTGCCTATCCCTTCAGGTGCTGGACAAAATTCCCTTTTCATTGCAAATAAATCTTCCTTCCACGAGTATTGTCCCTGTGAGCATGTAAATATATTTGTTGAAGTAACAGAATCATACTACAGTAATGGAATCATATTATTTTAGTAATGGAAGAAATCTTTGAAATCTAGTCCATCTAAGCCAATCCCTTAAATAGAGACTGTTATCTGTTCTTAAGGAAAAGATAAGGAAAATGGGGTCTAGATGATAGTAGGATTAGGTGAACTAGAGGAGTGGCTAGACCCAAAATATAGTCATTAATTGGTTGATTTCTATTGATCTGGAGGGAAATTCTCATGACATTCCTTAGAATTTTTCCTTGGGGCTATTTAACATTTTTATCAATGATTTGAATAATGAAATCGATGATTTTTTTCCATTTTTCTCTTTTATTGTTATCTAAACAATTATCATCAACAAACACAAACATTTCAAGATGCAAAGAAGATGACTCCTGGCTCCCAGTTCATGAATAATGGAGGTGCAACTTCTCTTGGTAATCCCAAATCCAGGTTCATCTGACATGGTCAGCTGATCCACAATATCTAGAACTATTCCTATTTTTTGTCACTTCTATGTTGACAAATTTAGATCCTGTTGAGATTAAAATTGTGTATTTGAGGTAAACTGGTGGTATAGTTGGTGGCATATCTTTTCTAGCCCCCTATAGGTATCTTGGGTTTAGCTCAACCAAAAGTTTAATGAGGAAATTGTGAAAGCTATTGCTGAATGGAAAGGACTAAGAATCATAGTGAAACCTTCCATTCAGAACTGACCCACCCAGATTGAGGCACTCATCCCTGATCATCATCAAAGCCTTGAAAGAACTAATCTACATTGGAGGGAAGAAGAAAAATATCAAACTAAGTGGAAATATTAGCCTCAGTGACATTATCAAAATTATTTGAAAGACTAGGCATTGGTCTCTGCCAGTTACCTCTTTGGAGTCATTAAAAAGATCACTGGGACAGTCCAATATATAGACTGAAAATCAATGGTGCATGATTGCAATCATGATGTCATTGTGGGCATAAGTAGTGATGCTGTGGAATGCTCAGCTAATTAAGAGTCATGAAAGAGACTCTTGCAACAAATGAACATTTTTTAACAGACAAAGGTCCTTCACTTCCTACAGGAATTTCTTTACAAGCCATTTTACTCCTCTCCTTCAAAAAAAGTGCTAACTACTTTCCAACTTACTTGAGAGGAGCAAGGAGATTCAGTCACCTTAGTAGTGGGACTGTAACTGAGAGACAATTGTTTAGGCATTACTCTCCAAGGCAGAAGCAGAGTTGTCATCTTTGTAATTTGAAAGTTGAAAGTCTACCAATTAACTTAAAAAAGCCTCAAGTGGATATTTTTTTAAATATATAATTTTTTATTTTCAGTTCTCTGCATTCACTTACACAAGAATTTGAATTCAAAATTTTCTCCCCATCTCTCCCCACACCCCACCCCAGGACAGCATGCACCCCATTCACTCCAGACTGTCCTCCATTCTATTACCCACCCTTCTTCCATCCTCCTTCTCCTTTATTTTCCTGTAGGGCAAAATGGATTTCTATATTCCATTGCCTGTATATCTTAATTTCCAGTTGCATGCTTAAACAATTTTTAACATTTATTCTTAAAGCTTTGAGTTCCATATTCTCTCCCTCCCTCCCTACCCACCCACATTGAGAAAACAAGCAATTCAATATAGGTCATACATATGTAACACTGCAAAGCACTTCCATAATAGTTATGTTGTAAAAGACTAACTACATTTCCCTCTGTCCTATTCTGCCCTCAATTTATTCCATTCTCTCCCTTGACCTGTCTTCCCACAATAGTGTTTGATTCCAATTATCCCTTTCCCCAATTTCTGTCCCTTTTATTATCTTCCCTCTCTTGTCCCCTTTCCCTTTGCCTTCCTGCAGGGTAAAATAGATTTCCATATCCATTTGAGTGTGTATTATTCCTCCTTAAGCCAAATCCCATAAAAGTAAGGCTCACTTATTTCCTTTCATCTCCCTCCTCTTCCCCTCCATTGTAAAACTTCTTTCTTCCCTCTTTTATGTGAGATGATTTGCTATATTTTACCTCTCCCTTTCTCTTACTCCTAGTACATTCCATTCAGCAGTAAATTTTGTTTCTTTTAAGTATTCTCCCTTCATATTCAACTCACCCTGTGCCCCCTGTCTCTGTGTGTGTGTGTGTATGTGCGTATATATATATATATATATATATATATATATACGCACATACACACACATATATGCACACATATACACATATATACATACACCCATGTACATATACGTACCTACACATATATAATATACACACACATACCCATACATGCCTACGTATACATATGCATGTATGTTATGTACACACACATATGTGTATATTCCCTCTAACTACCCTAATACTGAAAAAGGTCTCATGAGTTACAAATAAGATCTTTCCATGTAGAAATGTAAACAGTTCAAATTTAATGAGTTTCTTAAGGTTTCTCTTTCCTGTTTACCTTTTCATGTTTCTCTTTATTCTTATATTTGAAAGTCAAATTTTCTATTCAGTTCTGGTCTTTTCAACAAGAATGCTCAGAAGTCCTCTATTTCATTGAAATTCCATTTTTCCCCCTGAAGTGTTATACTCAGTTTTGCTGGGTAGGTGATTCTTGGTTTTAATCCTAGTTCCTTTGATCTCTGGAATATCATATTCCAAGCTCTTCTACCCCTTAGGGTAGAAGCTGCTAGATCCTGTGTTATTCTGATTGTATTTCCACAATATTTGAATTATTTCTTTCTGGCTGCTTGTAATATTTTCTCCTTGACTTGGGAACTCTGGAATTTGGCTACAATATTCCTAAGAGTATTCCTTTTGGGATCTATTTCAGGAAGTTATCAGTGAATTCTTTCCATTTCTATTTTACCCTCTGGGTCTAGAACGTCAGGACAGTTCTCTTTGATAATTTCTTGGAAGATGATGTCTAGGCTCTTTTTTGATCATGGCTTTCAGGTAGATCAATAATTTTTAAATTATCTCTCCTGGATCTATTTTCCAGGTCAGTTGTTTTTCCAATGAGATATTTCACATTGTCTTCTATTTTTCATTTTTTTGTTTTCTTTTATGATTTATTGATTTCTTATAAAGTCATTAGCTTCCATCTCCTCCATTCTAATTTTTAAAGAACTATTTTCTTCAGTGAGCTTTTGAACCTTCTCTTCCATTTAGCAAATTCTGCTTTTTAAAGCATTCTTCTCCTCATTGGGACCTCTTTCACCATTTGGGTTAGTCTTTTTGGACCTCTTTCACCATTTGGGTTAGTCTATTTTAAAAGGTGTTATTTTCTTCAGCATTTTTTTGGGTCTCCTTTAGCAAGCTGTTGACTCACTTTTCATGATTTTCCTACATTGCTCTCATTTCTCTTCCCAATTTTTCCTCCACCTCTTTTACTTGATTTTCAAACTTTTCGAACTTTTCCATTGCCTGAGACCATTGCATATTTTTTAGGAGGTTTTGAATGTAGAAGCCTTGACTTTGATGTCTTCCTCTGATGGTATGCTTTGTTCCTCCTCATCTGAAAGGATGGAAGAAAATACCCTTTTACCAAGAAAGTAACCTTCTATGGTCTTATTTTTTTCCCCTTTTTGGGCATTTTTCCAGCCAGTTATTTGGCTTTTGAGTCCTTTGTCAAGTGGAGGGTATACTCTGGGGACCTGTAAGTTCTCAGTTCCTCCAAGGTGGCACAACCAAGGGAGAGGAGTTTACTCCTCTCCTGGCCTTATCTCTGGTCTGTGAGCAACCACAAGCGCTCTGTTCTGCCTTGGAATTGTGAGCAGGATTTCCTCTCCACAGCCACAATCAGCTCCACCATGTCAGTGTCCCTCCTCACCCCAGGACTGCCACTCAGAACTGAGACCCAGATCAGCTGCTCAATTCCCCCTGGGTCTTTAGGCAGAGGGCTCCAAAATCACACTCTGCCGCCACCCTGAGGCTGGCACTCCCCTGAGACCACGCTCCCCTCTAAAACAGGTAAAAGAGCTTTCTTACTCACCTTTGAAGCTATCTTTGGTGTTGATGGGTTAAGAAATCTGGGAACTGCAGCTGCTATCCATGATTCTGCTCCCTGAAGTCTGTTCTAGTCCTGTCCTTGCCACATGGCCCAGGCTGGACTGCGCTGTGCTCTGAACCCAGTGCAATAGACCTTTCCTGTCAGCCTTCCAGGCTGTCTTGGGTTAGAAATCTGTTTCACTCTGTCATTTTGTGGCTTCTGCTGCTCTAGAATTTGTTTAGAGTCATTTTTACAGGTATTTTATGGGTTATATGGGAGAACTAGAGCAAGCTGGTTCTTCTACTCTGCCATCTTGGGTCCACCCCTTGAGTAGATATTTAAGTAAGGATTCTCTCAATTCAGACTCTCAAAGATCGATACATTTGGAAGTTTCTAAAGGTATACTCTTGCCTCTTGGTCTTTGCCCAAATAAAATCATGGATTGGCTTGGATTAGTAGATGGTGCATGAAGAAAATTACAAGAAGTTTTATTTATTGTGCTTCCTAAAACAACAATAAAAATGCACAAAGCTCAAGGAAGATCATATGAAAAACTGTTATTTTCCATTATGCATAAATTTAGAAAAGAGACATACTTATTATCTATCTACCTCCTTACCATCTATTCATCTGTCTATCTATCTGTCTGTCTGTCTATCTCTTATTAAGTAGTAGCAAAATTATAATGTTCTCTTCTACACTTTTCTTTATTCTGTGAATTAAACAAATGTATTGATGGTCTTTTTTGATATCTACCACTATCCAATAACCTACCTATTTCAATTCTAAGTAGAAGGCCTTCCTTGATGTATGTGCATGTATGTGTGTATATCTGAGAAGAACAAATCACCCCATTGGTGATGTCTGAGAATACATGTCTGATTAAATTTCATCACCTTTCTGCCATGAGGTGGGAACTTTGTTTCATCATCAGTCTTTCAAAGTAAAAATTGGCTGCTACTTTTGTCAAGAGTTATAAGATCTTTCAAAGTTATTTCCCCTCACATTACTATTGTAGTTATCATATAAATTATTCTGATTCTGCTCATTTCAGTCTGAAACAGTTCATTCAAGTCTTCATATTTCTCTGATACTATTATATTAAGTATTTCTTAAGGCCAAATAAATGAATGAAAATGCATATTTTAAGTACTTACTGTATGTTAAGCAATGAGCTAAGTGCTAGGAATATAATTTTAAAAAGTTAGGTCATTCCTGCTCTCAAGAGGCTCACACTCCAATTGTGGGGGACAACACATAAAACAATATTTGTGTGCAGGTCAGACAGAAAAGCTTGAAAGTAGTAAGGGTGAAATATGGGGGTGGATAGTAAGACCTAAATAGGTTGTTCTTTCCCTAGTTCTTTCCCTAGTAAGTGGTGTTATGTATCTGGAATAATATTCTACTACATTGGATTGCCTCTAGATTTGTTAACTTAATCTATTTCCATTGATTAATTTTTACCAGTAAAACATTGCATTTTTCAAATATTCATATTATACAAATGTTGGAGGAATAACTGATATGCTGGACAACAAAGAAAAAATCTAAAATAATTTCAAGACATTAAAATGATGGGTTAAATTTAGTAAGATGAACCTTAAATGTAAAGACCCATACTTAGGTTCAAAAATGGACTTTATATCTACAATGGTGGTGGTAAATAGTGGTAAATGTTAGACGACAAAAAGACACATTTAATATTGAACTTGGAGCTGGAAACTGGAACCTGGTGATGAGACTTCTATAAGAGTTAAATTTGAGGTTTCTTTCTGATGACATCCTGTGAATTATACATTAATCTGTGCTTTACCCAATATCTACCATTTCTGTATAATTTTCATGTTTGATTTCCTGAAATGTAGTGTTCAGGATTAAACTCACTGTGTTGTTCCAGGAGACCAAAAATTCTTAAATTTTCTCAATGAAATCTGTCTTCGAGGTTTATTAGGCTGGTGTGTGGCACTCTGAAGAGCTCTTATGATTTTGCTGTCTTTTGACTTTGCTCTAATATTTTCTGTCACTGAATTTTGTCATTTTCTTCTATCATGCATTGTTTCTGAATTTCCCTTATCTGTCCTAAGGAACACAGAAAATGTTTTTTTTAAGGACTCTGATGTTAATATCTCTTCCTTTGATTCTTTTATTGAGTTTATCAACATCTCTGGGGCATTTTGCAGGCTATCAGATCTGGATTCTGGCTGCCCAGCAGGAAGTGATCTCCAAAACAACTTCTCAGAGGAGATCATGACCAAAGACCAAAAGATAAACCCAAGCTGTGCCATAAGCTGGACCTTGAATGAATTATTTGGACAGTAGAGAACTGAGATCAAGGAAAATGTCTGTTCATCAGTCCAACAAAGTGTTGCACATTTTACTGTCTTAAGTGTCAACCTGCCAGGAGAGTATAATGTAAGATGGATCACTGTATCATGTTTCAAGTGTTGGTCAATATGTGTTCATTGACTTTATGTTTTAAACATTGATTTCACATCCTATACCTTATTTATTTTATCTACTTAGTACCATTCTGCAAGGAGCCTCATTGATACCATTTGAAAAGGCTACAGACTTATGCCATTCATAAGCTTTATTTTATAGATTGTCACTAGAATTTCCAATGTATATAATGATCATACAATGATCCAGGGAGCACAAGAAGAGGCTGATTTGGCTCTGACCTTTGAGGCCAGCATCCTCTGGAATATGAGCCCAGTATGCATGCATTCAGAGTTAGAACCCTTCCAGGGAAGATGTAATCCCCTTCCCTTCACCTCAGGCCATGGGTCTCTATAATTATATTCTCAAATGTTCAATTGTACCTTTGGCCTCATCAATTTGATAGTTTCCTCCAGTGCTAAAATTCAGCACTCATCCATGCCTGCCCATCCAGTGCTGCTCTTGTCTGTTTCCTCCCATAAATTGTTCCCAACACTGAAGAACAATACCAATCATCTTACAAACCATAGAAAACAATGGATGGTAATCCCAGTTTAAATAAAGCTTGGCAAGACAACCAGCTCTTCAAGGTCACCTAACATGCAGGAAGCCTTCTTCACTTTCCCTTGACATCACAAGGGTGACAGTGCCCCAGGCACAGCTGTTCACCTGTCATCCCTCCCAGGAGCTTCTGCAGTGTTTGTATGAATCAGGGATGGGCTGGAGCTCAATTCCAGCTGGCTTTTGAGAACCAATTTTGAAATTTTCAGCGCAATTGCTTCTGTCGGAGCTTGATTTGTTGGTTGTTGATTGTCTAGATTGTAAATAATGCAGATTAAACTTCAAATTATGTGTGCATACTGTTTTTTTTTCTTGAGAGACTGCTTGTTAAACATTTACCAGTACACTCCTGTATTAGTCTATAAACATTGCTTGAGCTCACCAAAAATCACCAAGCAGATCAAATCTGCTCCCACTTCCACATGAAATATCTAGGGCTGTTCATCTTCTAATGATGATTATGATGAGATAGAATAACTAGCATGTATAGCTCTTTACAAATATTATCTCATTTTATCCTCACAAGGTGGGTGCTATTATAATCCCCATTTTAGTGATGAGGAAACTGAGTCAAAGGAAGGTTAAGTGGGTCACACAGCTCTTTAGTGTCTGAGGTCAGATTTGAACTCAGGTTTTCATGACTTCAGGCCTTACTCTTTCTACTGTTCCACCCTGCTGCCTTCTTTGACATCTGCTTGTCCCCAATGTGATAGGGATGAGAGAGACCCTGGGACGACTAGGGACTCTGCAGTAGTGGGTCCTAGTAGACCTTAGGTCAACACTTGTACTCAGATCACAGATGCTGAAGGGGACAGTGGAGAGGTAGAAAGAGCTTTGAACTAGGATGTGGGAGTCCTAGATTCTAGCCCCCACTCTGCCAGGAACAAGCTGCCTGACCTTTCAGAAAGTCATTCCATTTCCATGGGCTGCAGTTTTCTTATTTGTAAAATGAGAGGTTTGCACCCAATGCTCTTGACATCTCTGCCATAGCCAAGGCTTTCTGATGCATTGAGTCAGGCAAGTAGAAAGACTGTGATTTCTATAGATTGCTCACAAGGGGGCAGAAAGTCATCATAGGAAGGCTGGTGCCAGCTGAAACATCCCTTCTCCCAAAGATCCCTGGGAAGAATGCATGAGAAGACCCGGCTGCAGCTCTTACTAAGTCAGCTCCATGCTCAGGGTCAGAGCCTAGGAGTGGGAAAGCCCTTCCTATACACATATACCCCCAGCCTAGAGTGAGCTCCCTCCCCCAACCTCTCCTTTGCCAGTGTGTGCAGGCTTCTGCAGATTAACAGCAAGTGGCATCTATGGGGAGCGATGTTCTTTTCATTATTTAGCACCTCATCCCAAGGCTGCTGGAATCTGGCTTTCAGGTTCCTTAGGACACTGGGCATGTGCACTTTGTCACGTTTCCCCTCCCTTCTCTCCTGCTGAGAATTTTCCTATTTCCAATTTCCTCATCACCATCCTTTGCAACTTAGGAGTCATCCTTAACACTTCATTCTCTGCCGCACCCCCTCCACACCTCCCTCTCTTTCATCCAATCAGTTGCCAAGGCTTATCAATTCTATTTCTACAGCATCTCTTATATTTCCTCTTCTCTCCATTTACATGGCCTCTGCTCTATTTCAGGCTTTCATCACTGCACATCCAGGCTATTATTTTAATGGGATGTGAAGTGGGAAGAGGAATCAGTGTTCCTATGCACAGGCATTGTGCTAAGGGATTTGCAAATGTTATCTCATTTTGATCCTCATAACAACCCTGTGAGGCTGCTGTTATGATCCACATTTTATTGTTGAGGGAACTGAGGCAGGCAGAGGTTAAGTGACTTGTCTGGCATTACACACCTAATAGTAACTGTTTCTCTTTTACCCAGGAACCCTGAGGGTCTTCCCCTCACATTTTAATTTTTTAAAAAAAATTTATTAAAAGGGGCCATCCCTTGAGTAACTGCTTAAAGAGGCCTATTCATTGAATGGGTGAATCTCACTCAAAGTGAGAATCTGGTAAGACCTTAGCCTAAAATGGCCTGGGTGGCACATTGCATCCTGGGCCATCTTCAGTCGTCCTGATGAATATCAGGCCACTAGACCCAGATGGCTCTGGAGGAGAAGGTGAGGCTGGTGACCTTGCACAGTCCTCCCTCCCTCAAATCAAAGTGAAATGCAAGTCATGTTATCATGTTGATGTCATGGTCATCTTCGAGAATGAAGAACAAACACAAGTGTCTGATGCGAGATAAATATCCTGCCTCAAGTCTCTCATCATTCCTGTCCATCCTCTACATCACAGTTAAATTGATATCACTAAAGTCTAGCTCTCGTCATGTCACTCTCCTTTTCAATAAACCAAATGTCCCCTCTTGTTTCTAGAATAAAATCCAAATTTCTCTGGCTACTAAGGCCCTTCACAGTCTGGCTCCAGTATCCATTTACAGACTTAATACATATCATTCTCCTTCCCAAACTCCACATTCAGTCAAGCTGGAATATTTGTTGTTGTCTCTGCCTGTGCCTTTGAGTCATTCCTGAAAAACTCTCCCTCCTCACCTTTATGTCTTAGAATCCCAAATTTCCTTCACAGTTCAGATTAAGAAACATGACTTTGAGGAGACATTTTCTGATTCCCTTCTGTGGATTGGATGGCTCTTCCTAGAACCTCCGGTTAAGGAGATACCCCCAGTCAGTCATCTCTTCATTTCTCACCAGGCTGAAATTAGGACTCCTCCATAATCTCTTCTCTCTCCCTTTCCACAATCCCCCTTTCACCTGTCCTATATCTTATTTTCCCTTATTAGAATCTAAGCTCCTTGAGGGCAGGATCTGTTTGTATTTTCATTCCCAGGGCTAAATGCAGTGTCTGACACATTATATGGCCTTAATAAATGCTGACTGATTGATTTCTCCCATTATTAAAGCCTTTCAAATGTGTATTTATTTTGTATATATCTTTTATTTACTCACTAGTTAGCTTGCAGTTCTGCCTTAACAAGATGTAAGGCTTTTGAGGACAGGACTCTCACGTTTATTTTTGCATTCTGAATATTTTTTGCAGTGTTTGACACATAGTGAGTGTTTAATAAATGGCTGTTTACTGATTGATTAATGGAGGAAGGGAAGGGCAGAAGACTAAAGAGAAAAAGTTAGCCTGTCCTCTAGTACTGTGAATAAATTTCCAAATTTAAGATTGTTTAGTTAGTTCTGTTTTGTTCCTGCAAATAATAATCACTTGTATCTGTACAGCTAGCATTTAAAGGTTTATAGTGTACATTCCTCTCACCAACTATGTGAGAAGCCAGGATAACATACATGTATAATACATATATGTGTATATATGTATATTATATATTTATAAAATATTAATTATATATTCATAAAATTATGTGTATATGTGTGTGAGAGACAGACAGAGAGAGAGAGAGAGAGAGAGAGAGAGAGAGAGAGAGAGAGAGAGAGAGAGAGAGAGAGAGAGAGAAGGCTGTATACA
Source organism: Notamacropus eugenii (assembly GCF_028372415.1). Lineage (NCBI taxonomy): Eukaryota > Metazoa > Chordata > Mammalia > Diprotodontia > Macropodidae > Notamacropus > Notamacropus eugenii. Next base: position 289,576,427 of record NC_092873.1, on the reverse strand, counting down.
TTTTTTTTTGCTGGACCTGTGATTCACTGGTAAAAGGAAATTCCTAGTAATGAAACTCCCTGTACCAGGGCCAATGGGTACCTGCTCTTTACTTTATATGTGGTATTAGAGAGTTGGTTGAGACACTGAGAGACTAATAAGTCTTTCCATGTCACAGAGGTAGCAAGTATTGGAACAGGGAATCAAATAAAAGTATTATTTCATTAAAAAAAAAAGTATGACCGATAGAACAAAACAGTCTTACAAGGTTCTTGTTGAACAAGTTTTCTCCTATGTGTGTATGTCTGTAATGGAACGTTGTATAGGAAAGTCTCTAATCAATATGAATCCTCCCAACTCTTCCCCATCCCTCACCCCTACTCCATCAATCATTATGAGATTGTAAGTGAGGGCATGAACCTTTTGTTTTTTAAATGAGGACACCTCCCTTGAAGTGACACAAACCCCTTGTTGAGAGTACAGAAAGAGGTTTGTGTCTGATAGGTCTCCAGGGTGCCTCCTGACGATTGATTGAAGCCTAGGAAAACTGATCCTTGTAGAGAAATTGTTCTTCCTGTGGTGTCTTACAGAGAGGTCAAATTCCAAGTTGTCTCTTCTCTCTCTCTCTCTCTCTCTCTCTCTCTCTCTCTCTCTCTCTCTCTCTCTCTCTCTCTCTCTCTCTCTCTCACACACACACACACACACACACACACACACACACATACACACAGACACATATACAATTTTATAAATATACATAATATGCATATATACATATATGTATTATACATATATATTACCAGATCCTTTTCTTATCCTTTAATTTCATTTGGATTTGCAGATCAGAATGCATCAAGGGGAGAGGGAGGGAAAGGATAGCTGGGAAGGTAGGTAGAGAAAGGATTTCTCCCTTGCCACTCCCAGCAACAATGGTAACTTAACAGCCAAAGCACATGGTAAGTATAACCTAAACTCCCCCTGTTAAGCCTGAGATGTCAGCTTTTAGGCCTTAGAATTCCTGTCTTCCTTCCTTCTGTTCCATGTTTTGAACATAGATCAGAGATTCTGAGAATGGAGATATTCAGTCATAGGATTGCCTCCTAGCTAATATTGAGAGTTCCTAAAGTGGGTGCTGACTGCCCATAAGAGAAGATTTCGTTATTTGGATGATTTTTAGACTTGAGGATCACCCACAAGATCACCCTGAAGCTGAAGAATTAAGAACACACAATGAGGAATTTGGACCTCCATGAAAGTGGCTGTGAATTGTTCCAGTAATATATAGTTCTGGGTGAAAGAGAAATGTTTGTTCATAGTCTCACAAAGGATTTTTCTTTTCTGAAGCAGCATAACAATTTTATATTTGAGTGCTTTATATTTCCTGTGAGGCATCTAGGTGGTTCAGGGAATAGAGCACTGGATTTAGAGTCAGGAGGATCTAAGTTCAGATCCAGGCTCAGACACTTACTGGCTGTGTAACCCTGGGCAAGTCCCTTGACTCCATTTGCCTCAGTTTTTCATCTGTAAAATGAGCTAGAAGAAATAGTGAACTGCTCCAATATCTTTGCCAAGAAAACCCCATGGACAAACATCCAGGTCATGTGGAGTCAGATATGACTAAACAAGAACAATAATAACAAAATATTTACTGTATTTTTAATGTGCACCTAAGGAGCATTTTGAGTCTTATATATTTTTTGTGGTTAATAAAATAAAAAGTCACCCCATGTACCTGATATCCACATCACACACTGAGTACCCTTTGTAGAAGGGGACCCTACTATCCACATAAGGGGAAACCCTAGATGTGAACCCTACTAAAGCTTTATTTTAGAGATTTCCCTAGGGGTTGATTTCATGGTATGAGCAGAACTAGAAAAAGAAACTCACTATCTTAGGTTGAGAAAAGTTTCAGAGCACCAGTATCACACATTGAGTCTGCATGAGTGCAGAACCCATGAGTTAGGGTCTCTGGGGCACTGGGTATAAGATCACAAATGATTCTCAATAGTTACAACTACAAAGATAATTGTGTTCAATGATTCCTTGATTATCACAACTAAGCAAGGTCTACAACAGGGAGATATTTTCTGGTTCTCAAAGATGTCCTTAACTTTCATAGAGAATGGTCTGCAAAAAGTCCGTGGATTCTCTATAGTAGAGGCTCTAAACTTAGAGTTGGACAATATGGTTGTCCTTTTTAAATTGATATACTTTAATATAATTGGTTTCTTTTCTAACCGTATGTATATTATGTGTTTAAAAACATGATTCTGAGCAGGAATCTAGTGGCTTCATCAGACTGTCAAAGTGGTCTATGATACAAAAAAAAGTTAAGAATCTCTTAACAGATTGTGAGGTTCTTGAGATAGCTACCATTTTCAGATAATACATACATAAAAATTTAATAAATGCAAGTAATTTAATAAATCCAAAGTAGTTAAATTCAAGGCAGTTTGGAAAGGAGAACACTAGCAGTGGGCAAGGGTAATGGCTTTGTGTAGAAAATGGTGCTTGAGCATAATGGAAGAGAAGAACTCTCAGGTAAAAGTGAGGAGGGAGTGAATCCCAGGTACAGGTGCAGCCAGTGTAAAGGTGTAGAGATGGGAGATGAATTATTGTGTGTGGGTAGCTGAAAGAAGGCCAGTTTGATTGGGAGGGTGAGAGAAGGAATAACAGCCAATGAGAATGGAAAAGCTATGGGTCCTACAATTCACAAAAGAAAAGCTAAATAAAAGAAAATTGTTCAAATTATGGGTTTTTATTGAAGGAAATGTCCATTGAATTAATCCACTATTACATAAGTCCTGTAGAGGCCCTAAAGATGGACAAATTGGGTCTAGAATGGAATAGGTGGAAGAGATCAGGCTATATTGTATTTGTGAAATTATATGGGGCCTACAATGACCTCAAGCTGTTCCCTGACACCAAAACACCTCTAACATCCTGCAACACCCCAAGTCTCTTAATGATGCAAAATGCCTGGTAATTATGGAATGCCATAATCTCAGAAGAATTAAAATTGCAGGTGAAGGGCAATGTAAAGACTCAGGGCAGGCATAATTAGTCTGTAGTATCTTATCAATGAATTATTCATGAGAAGTAGGAAGAAAACATCACCAAGGACATGTGTGACTAAAAAAAAGACCAGTCATGTCATGGGAGGAAGAGCTATAATAGATGGATTAATGACACTGATGCCACAGAAGGCTTCTAATATGTCAGGGAGATCCTCCTTGAAAATTTAATGAAAATATATGGACAAGAATTATACAGGATAAGAAGATGTAGATAGGTTGTGCTACGTACAGCTAGAGAGATTACCTATATTGATAATATCAGATCAAAAAAAGTAAGTGTGATTAGAGCAGGAGCTGAGAAAGAACTAGAGGGTAGGAACAGGGCAAAAATGAGGGGTTAGAGGGCTAGTACTTGTCTGTAGATTATGGGAACCAAGATTTATACATATATACAATATATATCCTTGGTTTTTAACTAGGAACCACTGTGAAAGCTGGAGAGTAATCCTCCCCACCGTATATATAAACATTTACATACTCATTCATCCCATCTTTTTACTTCTACTCAATAGCAGACCAATGGCTTCTGGCCCCAGACCAGTAGGTCTGAAGGACTCACTTTTTCCCTCTAAAGAGTTCACTACATCCAGATCCATGTGAACAGACAGTCTTCAGTCCTAGGAGAACTTGGCCCCTAAAGAATAGGAGTCAGGCTATTTATATCTCTACTCTAATTCACCTGGGAAAATTACTCAAAGCTTAGGTTTGGCTATGTCTCAGGTTTCTCCCCAAAGAGGATTGGAAAGGAACTTAATATAAAATGTAGATCAGCTATGGAACAGCTATTTATTTACTCCACAATAAAAAATATGCTTAAAACTCTAAAAACTCAAAAATATGCATTGATAGAGACTTAAACATGAGCTATTAACATCACCCCTCCTATGCTCTCTCAGAAGATGAACAATATTTCATGCTTTAACATGAAATATTTTCCAGGTGTGTTGAATAGGTATTTTTACCTTCACTTCATCTCTTCATAGTATCCATGGGAGGATATTGTCTTCTGAGGTATTCTAGGAAATGAAAGGGAAGAACTTCTGTAGTACAAAGGGCAACAATGACTCCAGAGGGTAACCACTTTTCCAGAGTCCATCTCAGGATCACTATTCAGAAGGCAGCCAGAGGTCTGAGATGACATCTCAGCCTAACTTGGACAAACCCCTGCACTATTGGCTACACGTGAATTGTTTAAATTTCTGCTAGTGTAGGGTAGGGTGGCCCTTCATTTACCCTTCACAGAAAGTCCCAGAGAGAATTCCATTCCACATATTTTGGAGTGAGGGAGAAAAGAGCATACCAGGGAGCAGATTCACTCCTTTCGAGGTTTGCTGAGCTAGTGGGCTTTTTCTGGTTTACTGGCTAATCCTTTCTGATAAAATTTTAATGGAGCCTTTCCTTCTGCCATGGGGGAAGAGGGAAAAGTAGCACATAGAATGCAGTCAGAAACCTCTGGGTATGCATGTCTTTTATCAAGGGACCCACAGAAAGGGATAAGGTGGATGTGTGATCAGAATGGGCCTGGCTCTAGAGACAGGACACATATTCCTGGAAGGAATCCTGTCCAGTGTATGCGCCAAGGGTGACACTCTGTCCAGACCCAGTTATAGGAGATCCCCTGACAAAACCAGTGATATATGTTTAATGCATTACAGCTTATTATTCCCCTTACACAGTGGATTTGTGATTTCGTCAATGGGAAAAATTCTTCCATCCATGCAGAACATAATCCATCCAGTTCTTGTCTATGTCTTTCCATAGGTTCTCCACTGGAGATCTAGTCAACATGCTGAAAGATTTTCTTTATTTTTTTTTCACATTTTGCCTGGATGGCACAGTGGATAGTATATTGGACTTGAAGTCAGGAAGTCTTTAATTCAAATTCAACCTCAGGCACTTACTGGCTGTGTGAGGTCACCTAATCACCCTATGCCTCAATTACCTTATCTGTAAAATGGGGATAATAATAATATAATTATATATGTACATATATGATTTATATATGTATACACACACACACACATATATAAAATATCCCCTACCTCCCAGGGTTGTTGTGAAGGGAGGAGTGCCTTTCAGGTATGAGGGATGGTCTAAACAAAGGCACAGAGGTGGGTGATGATGGCACGTCAAATTCAGGGAACAGCCAATAGGTCAATTTAATTAAAATAGAATATATGTGAAGGAAATAATAGGAAGTAAGTCTGGAAAGGTGGGATGGCAGTTAGATTTTGGAGAACTTTTCAATGCCAGTCCCAAGATCTTACATTCAACAGACAATGACCTACAGACAATGGTGAGTTTTTTGGTTAGGAGAGTGCCATGGTCAGATCTATCTCTCAGAAATATGAATTTGGCCACTGTATGGAGAAAGAACTGAAGACCTTTGTATCACTTTGTGTCACAGGAAACTTTGATTTCTCAGAGATGGCAGTGTTCTGAAATTTATATCCATAGAGCATCGTTGGGAGAACATTGATGTTAAAAGATAGGGACTTTTTAAGCCACGAAGCAGCTTGGGATCACTAAAGAGACCATACAATTTCCCAAATACAATCCAGCCCACTTTCTTTCATTCAGTTCTGTGCCCTACTTATTATCCTTCTGCAGCATCTGTCCCAGATATGTGTACTGATGTATTAACTCAGCAGACAGTCCTTTCAACTGCAAGTCATAGCCTAGGAAAAGAGGCATCCTCCATTCTTTTGTATTATTGCATTGACCCCTTTGAGTTATTATGAATTCCATAGTGAAAGCCCCATCTTGTTCTGGAGCTTGATGTAGTCAGCATAATATCATCCTCAAACAGAAGCTCATGGAGAACTTCAGCACCTATCAGTGATCCCTTTTACATCTGGATACTCTGTAGAATATTCTCCATGGTAATGGCAAACACTTTTTGGTATGCAGATGTCTCCCTATTTTGTACTTGATCTGATATTAATAACCCAAGAGTCCCTGAGCATAGAGATACTTTTGTGCTTGCATTTGTCAAGGAGTTTTGTAGGATTTAAGCACATGAATAAGTACTCCTCTTGTTTGAGAAAAACCACTTTTGGAGAAAGCTAACATTTGTCCTACTAAGTGCTTTTTTAAAATCAATTCACAACAAACACAATTCAACTTTATATCCCCTGAATTTTTTAGTCAAGTTTGTGATAATAAATATGTGGTCAGGTGTAGAAAATTGTTTACAAAAGCTTGCCTATTCCCTTTTTTTATTTTCCAAAAAAATATTCTCAGTACCTGTGTAGATGATTTTCAATGACTCTATGAAAATAAGAATGTAGTCATGTGGGTTGGTAGTTGCTGATCTTCCTCAGTCATCTTTTCTGGGTTGTAATGTCATCCTTGATCACAGGATCATAGATTTAGGCCTAAAGGGGACATTAGAAGTCATCTAGAGTAACTCTCTCATTTTACAGGTGAGGAAACTGAGGCTTAGAGAGATTGGGTATCTTACCCATGGTCACATAGCTAGGATGTGCCAGGGGAGGGATTTGACCTCAGTTCTTTGTGATTTATAAGTTCAGCACATCCATTATGTTAAACTGCCTTTTAATATACAAAATTTTGTTATGTTTGTTGTGTGTCCCAAAAAAACATTTATCTTGGTAGGACAAAGAGTGGCTTATAACACTTTCCTCTAACAAGGAAGTCACTCATCTCTATGTTTAAAGCACACTAAATTTTTTTATAAATACAGCCACAGAATTATTATTATTTAGTAATCTGTTCTTATGTCAATGCTCCACACTCATCCGTGATGAAAGAACTTTATATATGTAATAGGAGAAGAGAAGATTGGCCATTAAGAGCCTAATTCTTAGAAAAGGAATTTGTAACCTTTTTTTTATGATGTGGACCCCTTTCATAGTCTGGTCAACCATACAGACCCCTTCTCACAATAATATTTTTAAGTGCAGAAAATAAAATATTATATAATGAAATAGTATTACAAAATAGCAAGTAGTAAATGATATTCCAAAATAGTACTGTTAATAGTAAATAGTATTACAAAAATATAATATAATAGCATTAAAAAGAAACCAATTATATTGAAATACACTTATCAAATTTAAAAAAAAAACAAAACAAGTTCTCGGACCCTAGGTTAAGAATCCCAGCCTTGGAGTATGAACAATATTTGCTAACTGCCATTACAGACAGAGTCTTGGTGAGAACTGGCTTCCAGAAGTATATGATGGAAGGCCCTTTTTCACCCTGTTTCAGAGCATATGCAAATATTTTCTGACTTTTCTGTCCTTTTATTGCAGAGCCATAAAAAGACTTTTAAGGGAATAGTAAGTTGGAATTTTATTCCTAGTGGCAAAGGAGTCAAGAACTGTTGTGGGCCTCTTTTTGGAGTAGAAATCTTAGGCTCTCTCTTGCTTCTGGCAACTATGTGGTCATGTAGTCAAGAAGAAATAGGACCAATGTTTCTTCTTTCCTGGTTGAAGGTGACAGTATTAGAAATAATGCAGACCGTGTTAGAACACTGTGAGCTTTGAGAGATCAAAAGAGCCATTAAAGGTCCAGCCACTGAAGCTGGTAATAATAGGTTTGTCTCCTACTGTTCCAGCAGCCAAAACTGAGCAGTGGAGTGTACACACTTCATAGCAGAATGGCCTGCTCAACACAGCAAGGCAAGATGCCAGCCTAGCCAAGCAAGGAACAACTTTTCAATCAGCTATGTCACACCTAGAAGAAAATTTTATGGGCTGATGGTTTGGTACGAACTGCTTTAAGTTAAAAGCTACTCCCTTTTGGGCACCAAGGTGGGTAGAGGGAAAAGTATACCTCTAATTCAGGATACTGCATTTTGGTACATGCTAGATAAAAAAATTCCTTTAAAAATCCTAATGAATGTTGTTGAATTGAGTCATTTTATCCATCGTGGTTTTGTGACTCCATTTGGGATTTTCTTGGCAGAGATACTAGAGTGGTTTGCTCTTTCTTTCTCCAGTTCATTTTACATATGAGGCATTGCGGCAAACAGTGTTAAGTGAGGGTCATATAGCTAGTAAGTTTCTGAGACCAAATTTGAACTCAGGGAAAGCAGTCTTCTTGACTCCAGTCCCCCAGTTGCCCCCAACTGGTTAATTGATATTTGGGAGATGTTAACTGGCCAATTAGTGTTGAGAGGAGCTGATAAGATGGGGGATTTTGAGCAACAGCACTAGATACCCCAACCCACAGGGTTACTCATAGAATCCTGAAGGGAGTAGTAACCACCTACTCTCTGAAGACCCAGTTTGAGTGGGGGTTGGGAGAGTGAACCCAGAGACTGTACTACATAGAAATGGTGACAAAAACTATTCCATTTTTTACTTGTTTTTTCCCTGCCATCCTTATCTATGAATGTTCTTGGGGTGGTATGATTTAATTGGGTCTCAGACCTAGGTTTCTGTTGACTCATTATCTTATAAGGTCATACTACTTATAATCTGTTACCATCCTCTCTCCTTTGTTCCATAGGTTGCTATGACCAAATAATTCATCACCTAGTGGTCAGCCTACTCATGCTCTCTGTCATTAGCTAGGTTAGCTCCTAAACAGCAGATTCAGCCTGTTGTCAGGGCCATACTCAAAGCCTTTGAAGCATGATAGAATCTGTCAGAGCTTCTGGTCCCTGGCATAGCCCTTAGGAACTGAGGGATACCTCCAAACCTAAACTATACATCATATATAGTATAGTATGGGACTTTGGGGAGTTTCTCTCATTTATCCTTCACAACACTGTGAGGCTAGACAATTTAAGCATTATCTCTAAATTTTGTAGATGAGAAAATAGGCAAGTCAGCCTACCTCTCTGATCCTCAGTTTCCCCATCTATAATACTTATGGTCATTTCCAGCTCTAAAACAAAACAAAATCAAAAACAACTAAAAACAACCTATGATCATCTCCCAAGTTACATGTTTTTCCCACAATCATACAAACAGTAAGTGGTGTAGGTGGGACCTGACCCTGTATCTTCTGATTTCAGTAATATCCTCACCACCACAATGTCTCCAACCTGACCATTATAAGACAGATGATGCTCCTGTTAGGGAAAGATAATAAGAAGGAAATTCTGGATTGTGAATCAGGAAATCTGTATTTTAGCCCTAATTTACCACTAATTTGTTATATAATCTTGGGCAAATCACATCTCCTACCTTGGCCTCAGCTTCCTCATTTGAAAATGACAGCCTCTAAGGGGCAGAGTAAGAGCAACTACTCACTGAAGCTCTAAGACAAACTCCTTCAGATACCTCTAAAAAAGGAATCTGAATGGATTTTGGAGGGGCAGAATCCAATAGGAGGCAGACTGTGTCAGATTTCTAGCCGAGGACAGACTGGAAGGTCAATGGGAAGGATCTGTTGTGTGGGGCTGGAGGAGCACACAGTGCACAGGCTGTACCAGCACAGACCCCGCCATAGCAAAGCCAAGCAGGAAGCCCCAGGTGATCTGAAGCAGCAGCAGCAGTGCAAAATCTCAAACACATCAGCCCAGGATGGAAATTCAGTGGAAGTGAGCGAGAGAGAACTGCAGAACCCCAGGTAACTGCAGCAGCCACTCCTGAGACTATCAGCCTTCAGATTAAATGTCTGTAAGTCACCCACTTGAAATTCCAGAAGCCGAGATGGTGGAGTGATAGGCAAAGCTCTACCCTTCCTCATGTTGACCTTAAAAAACTCAGAGAATATTTCCCCAGGAAAAATCCTGGAATAGTGGGATCAGTTGAAGGGGTAAACAGTCTCTTAGACCATGAGGCTAGGAAAATCACAAAGGGAGGTTCCTCTTTCTGTGACTGAAAGGGAACAGTGTAGTATCAGAGCTGTCCGAGACAATCCCACGTCAGCTAACTGGGAAAAGATCCTGAGGCCCAGGGGGGTGAAGTCCACAATCATCAACACCAGGACCCCAGATGTGCTTCAGCTCAGCCAGAGGAATAGGGAAGACACTAGTGCAAACAGGATTCACCAACCACTGAGCATGCCTATGTTCAGGAGAAGAGACCTCCTGTGACAAGTCCATACTTTCCCCACACGTAAAGCAGCTTACATCAGGGTAACTCTGGGAATACTCAGAAAGACTTCACCTGGCCTTGGCTTTGGCACATAAGCCAGCTCAGCACCAAGTAAAATACAGGATTCTAGCTTCTAGTTGAAAGAACCAGAGGCCACAATACACTAAGTCTCAAGCTCTAAGCACAAGAATGGTGGGACAGAACCCTGTGTGCCCCTGAAGCAGAGATCCACTTTAAAATCCAGGAAAAGGGTGATCATTGTGAGCAAGAAGAAAACCAGAAAAGATAAGACCATAGAATCTTTCTATGGGGACAAGGATGAAAACACAAATACTAAAGAGGTCAGTATTGAGATTGTGCTCCCATCTGAAACTTAAGAAGAGAATATGAACTGCTTTCAAGCCCAAAGAGGATTCTCGGAAGAGCTCAAGAAGTATTGTAAAAGCCAGATTAGGGAAATAGAAGAAAAATTGGCCAATGATTTTAAAAACATGAAAAAGGAAATCACGGAAAAAATGTAAAAGGAAAATTCGACTAATGGAACAGGAAGCACAAAACCTAACTGGGCAAATTGGACAAATGGAAAAGGAAGTACAAAAACTACCTGGAAAAATAACTCCTTAAAATTAACAATGGGGGGGGGCAGAGTCAAGATGGCAGAGTAGAAAGATGCATATATTCTAACTCTTTCCCCACAGCCCACAAAATAACTGTAAAGAATGACTCTCAATGAATTCTAGAGCAGCAGAAGCCACAGAACGACAGAGTAGAGGAGACTTCCAGCCCAGGGTGACCTGGAAGGCCAATGGGAAAAGTCTGTCAGACCAGACGAGGAGCAAAGCCCAGTTCAGCCTTGACTGCAAGGCACAGGGAGGAGGACTGGAGCAGGTCTCAGGGGCAGAATCCTCAGCAAAAACAATAGTGACAGTTCACACATCCCTTAACTCACAGGTGCCAGAGGTCAGTGAGAGGGCTTTTTCAGCTGGCTGAGAAGGGAGCAGGGTAACCACCATAGCTCCAGCCCCAGGTGGTGGTGGCAGAGGCTTCAGCATGTGGCGGCCACTCCCAAGGCAGGCAGCAGCCAACATCCATTGTTGGAAGCCTCACCATAAAGCCCCTGGGGGAATTGAGCAGCTGATTTGAATCTTAGCCCTGAGTGCTGGCATGGTGGAACTGGAGGTGAGGCTGTTGTGGAGAGGAAATTCTACTACTCGCAGACTCTGGGCACAAAAGGTTCTGGTTGCTCCCAGGCCAGTGTGAAGGCTTGATTGTGCTACCTTGGAGGAACTGAGATCTTATAGGTCCCCAGAGTATACCCTACTCTTGATAAAGAACCCAAAAGTCAAGTAACTGCTTGGGAAAATGCCCAAAACAGGGACAAAAATAAGACTATAGAAGGTTACTTTCTTGGTGAACAGCTATCTTCTCCCATCCTTTTGGATGAGAAAGAACAATGCTTACCACCAGGGAAAGATATAAAAGTCAAGGCTTCTGTATCCCAAACATCCAAAATAAATATTCAACAGGCTCAGGCCATGGAAGAGCTCAAAAAGGATTTCAAAAAGCAAGTAAGAGAGGTGAAGGAAAAACTGGGAAGAGAAATGAGAGAGATGCAAGAAAAGCATGAAAAGCAGGTCAACACCTTGCTAAAGGAGACCCAAAAAAATGCTGAAGAAAATAACACCTTTAAATATAAGCCAACTCAATTGGCAAAAGAGGTTCAAAAAGCCAATGAGGAGAAGAATGCTTTAAAAAGCAAAATTAGTCAAATGGAAAAGGAGGTTTGAAAGTTCACTGAAGAAAATAGTTCTTTAAAAATTAGAATGGAACAGATGAGTTAATTACTTTATCAAAAACCAAGAAATCACAAAACCAAAAAAATGAAAAAATGGAAAATAATGTGAAATACTTCATTGGAAAAACAACAAACCTGGAAAATATATTCAGGAGAGAAAATTTTATTTATTTATTTTTAACACAGTTTATAACAGATAAAGCAATTCAAACTTATGGTCAGGTGATACATCTTTTTAAGGCATTTACAATATGGACCACAAAAGAATTTTTTTTAAACATAAGCCAGCTGAGACACAGATAACATTTATGTTGCTAACTTCACAATCTCTTGATCTAATTGTCTCCTCAGTATTACTAAGAATAAAAAGACCCTAACTTAATGTGGTTGGTGTAAAGTCCTATGCCTAATAGCTTAATTTTAGGCATCCTCGGATGTTCCTCTACCCATAATCTATAATTGAATAGATCTGGTATTAAGTTTACAAACCTTTTGACTATAGGGAATTGCCACCAAGAGTAGGGACTTTGCAGGGAAACAATATCTCCCAAACTTCATGTCTATTCCAGGCAGGAGTAGATTGTCCACTTGCATTGTCAGGCTTAAAGTCTGCCAGGTGTCATTGGGGAAATTGAGTCCAGAGAATCCCACCTCAGCCCATGCTGAACAGCTGCTCTCCCACTCTTCCCTTGAGATCACCTATGCAGTTCATAACAGCATCTCATGAGCATACTGGCATCATGTAATGGAGGCTCAGATCGCCTTTCTTGCTTCCCATATCTGGAGTTAGACTCAGAAGAACAGTCACTTAGTAGTCCCACATCATCTAAAAATGGCAAGTTCCTATAACCAGGTTTAAAATATGATTATAGTTTCACTTTGGCTAAGGAGCATCTTTTAGGCAAGTCTTAAGTGGCTTATATGACTTTCTATACATGTTCTAGTTCCTGATTAAATGGCAATCATAAAACCAAATTTATCATTAAAATCTTGACTTTTCCATCAATGACAAATTTTATCAGAGGTTACCTTTGTCTTGGAAAGTTAGATTGAAATTCTTTTCTCCAAACTAAAGATGTTATTGATTTGTTCTCAGTAATTAATTCAGTCTATTGTTTTAATACTCATTGCTTTTACCTCACTTTGTAACATGACCAATTTTTCTCCCCATCACCCCCCTCCCCCCACTTCCTAATACCTTGCATTCTGGTTGCTCCTTCCCTCAATGTACCCTCCCCTCCATCACACCCCACCCCTGTCCTATCCCCATCTCCCTTCTTTTCTTGCAGGGCAAGATAAATTTCCACACCCTTATCCTTGTAATTCTTATTTCAGGAGAGAAAATTTAAAAATTATGAGACTGCTTGAAAGCCATGATCAAAAAAGAGCCTAGACATCATCTTTCATGAAATTATCAAGGAAAATTGTCCTGATATTCTAGAACCAGAGGGCAAACTAAATATTGCAAGAATCCATCCATCACCTCCTGAAAGAGATCCAAAAAGAGAAACTTCTAGGAACATTCTAGCCAAATTTCAGAGTTACCAGGTCAAGAAGAAAATATAGCAAGCAGCTAGAAAGAAACAATTTGAGTACCGTGGAAGTACAATCAGGATAGCACAAGATCTAGCAGCTTCTACATTAAGGGACTGAAGGGCATGGAACATGATATTCCAGAAGTCAAAGGAACTAGGATAAAAACCAAGAATCATCTACCTAGCAAAGCTGAGTATAATACTTCAGGGGAAAATGGTTTTTCAATGAAATAGAGGACTTTCAAATGTTCTTAATGAAAAGAACAGAGCTGAAAAGAAAATTTGACTTTCAAACACAGGAATCAAGACAAGAATGAAAAGGTAAACAGGAAAGAAAAATCATAAAAACACTTACTAAAGTTGAACTATTTACCTCCCTACATGGAAAGATAATATTTGTAACTCTTGAAACTTTTCTCAGCATCTGGGTAGTTGGTGGGATTGTACACACATGTGCATGTGCATACGTGCACACACACGTATACATACATACATAGATGAGCACAGGGTGAGTTGAATAGGAAGGGATCATATCTAAAAAAAATAAAATTAAGGGGTGAGAGAGGAATATATTGGAAGAAGAAAGGGAGAAATGGAGTGGGGCAAATTATCTCTCCTAAAAGAGGAAAGAAAAAGACTTTTCAATGGAAGGAAAAAGGGGGGAGGTGAGAGGGAAAAAAATGCAGCTTACTCTCATCACATTTGGCTCAAGGAAGGAATAACATGCACACTCAATTTGGTGTGAAAACTTCTCTTATAATACAGGAAAGTAGGGAAGAATAGGGATAAGCAGGGTGGGGGATGCTGGAAGGGAAGCAAATGGGAGGAGGGAGCAATTAGAAGTAAACACTCTTGAGGAGGGACAAGGTGAAAAGAGAGAATAGAAGTAATGGGGGGGGCAGGATAGGATGGAGGGAAATTTTGTTAATCTTACACAACATGACTATTATATGCATATGCAAAATTACACATATATAGCCTGTATTGAATTGCTTGCATTCTCAGTAGGGATGGGTGGTGAGGCAGGAAGGAAGAGAAGGTGGAACTCAAAGTTTTAGAGACAAGTGCTGTGTATTGTTCCTGAATACAACTGAGAAATAAGAATAGGTAATGGGGTATAGAAATTTATCTTGCCCTACAGAACAAAAGAGAAGATGGGGTTAAGGGAAGGGAAGGATGTTAGAAAAGAGGGCTGATTGGTATAAGGGGTAATCAGAAAGCTTGGCTTTTTGGGGTGGGGGAGGGGAGAAATGGGGGAAAAATTTGGAACTCAAAATTTTGTGAAAATGAATGTAGAAAACTTAAAATAAAAAAATTAATTAATTATTTAAAAAAGTAACAATTGGTCAGATGGAAAAGGAGATGCAAAATTAACTGAAGAAAACAATGTGATAAAAATTAGAATTGGGCAAGTAGAAGCTAATGACTCTATGAGTCATCAAGAATCAGTCAAACAGAATCTAAAGAATGAAAAAATAGAAGAAAACCTAAAATATCTCATTGGAAAAGCAACTGACCTGGAAAATAGATCCAGGAGATAAAATCTAAGAATTATTGGTCTACCAAAAAACCATGATGAAAACAAGAGTCTAGACAGTATCTTCCAAGAAATCATCAAAGAAAACTGCCCAGAAGTCCTAGATCCAGAGGGGAAAATAGTCATTGAAGGAATTCACCGTTCACCTCCTGAAATGGATCTCAAACTAAAAACACCAAGGAATATCATTGTCAAATTCCAGAACTATCAAGTGAAGGAGAAAATACAGCAGGCACAAAGAAAGAAAAAATTCAAATATCAAGGAGCTATAGTCAGGGTCTGTAGCTTCCATATTAAAAGATCAGAGAGATTGGAATATGACTTTCCGTAAGGCAAAGGATCTGGGACTACAACCAAAGATCAATTACCCAGCAAGATTGAGCATATTACTTCAGGCAAGTAGATGGACATTCAATGAAATAAGGGATTTCCTGACCTTCCTGATGAAAAGGTCAGAACTTAATAGAAAATTCGATCTTCAAACCCAAGTCTCAAAAGAGGCATAAAAAGGTAAACAGGAAAAAAAAAACTTGTTATTCAATATGGGCAAACTGTTTACATTCCTACAAGGGAAGATACTTCTTAATCTTGAGAACTGCATATTTATTATGATATACAAAAGGAATATACATAGCTAGAGGAAGAGGACATAAAGTAAATGATGTGATTATTAAAATGTGATTTAAGAGTGCCAAGGAATTGTAACAGTAATATGAAAAGAAAGGGCAGAAAAGGTAAATTATATCACAGGAAGGGTCACAAAAATATGTTACTGTAGAGAGAAAGAGGGGAGGGAGATGAGAATTGTCTGATATTTGCTCTCATCTGATTTGGTTCAAGGAGGGAACAGAACTCAGTTAAGTATAGAAATCTAACTAGATGTATAGGCAGTAGGAAGGAAAAGGGTAAAGAAAAGGGAGGGAGGGCTAAAAGGGAGGGAAGAAGTAGTAATGGAAAAGGGGGTTAAAGGGGAGGGGGCTGAAAGAAGGAAGGGAAGACTGTGGGAGGTGATGGTCAAAAAGTTAAAACTCTGTTGTGGAGGAGAAGGGAGGAGGGAGAACTAAAAGCATAAACTGGGGGAAAGAGGATGGAGGGAAAGACACAGATAGTAATCATAACTGTGAATGTGAATGGGATGAACTCTCCCATAAAAAGGAGATGGATAGCAGAATGGATTAAAAAACAGAATCCAACAATATGCTGTTTACAAGAAACACCTTGGAAGCAGAGGGATACACACCAGGTAAAGGCAAAAGGTTGGAGCAGAATATATTGTACTTCAGTTGATGTAAAGCAAAGTAGGAGTAGCAATGCTAATCTCAGACAAAGCAATAGCAGAAATAGATCTAATCAAAAGAGATAATGAAGGAAGCTATCTTGCTAAAAGGCACCATAGACAATGAAGAAATATCATTACAAAACATACATACTCCAAGTGGTATACCATTCAGATTCTTAGAGGAGAAGTTAATGGAGTTATAGGAAGAAATAGACAACAAAACTATTCTAGCAGGGGACTCAACCTCCCTCTGTCTGAACTTGATAAATCTGACCTCAAAATAAACATGAAGGAAGTTAATGAGGTGAATACAACTGTGGATAAGCTAGATATGATAGAACTCTGGAGAAAATTGAATGGGAATAGAAAGGAATATATCTTTTTCTCAGTGATACATGGCATATATACAAAAATTGACCATGTACTAGGGCATAAAACCTCACAATTCAGTGCAGAAAGGCAGAGACAGCCAATGTATCATTCTCAGATCATAATGCAATAAAATTATATGTAATAAAAGGCCATGGAAAGATAAAGCAAAAATTAATTGCAAATTAAATAATCTAATCCTAAAGAATGAGTGGGTTAAACAACAAATCATAGAAACAATCAACAACTTCATTCTAGACAATGACAATAATGAGACAGCCTACCAAATCTTGTGGGATGCTGCAAAAACAGTTCTTAGGGGAAGTTTTATATCTTTGAATGCCTACATGAAAAGCATAGAGAAAGAGGAGATCAGTGAATTGGGCGTGCAGCTAAAAAGGCTAGAAAAAGAATAAACTGAACATTCCCAAGTAAATACCAAATTAGAAATATTGAATACCAAAGGAGAAATTAATAAAATTGAAATTAAGAAAACTATTGAACTAATAAATAAAACTAAGAGTTGGTTTTATGGAAAAAAACAATAAACTTGACAAACCTTTGGTCAATTTGATTTTAAAAAAACAAAGAAAAAAGCCAAATTACCAATATCAAAAATGAAAAGGGTGAACTCACCTCCAATGAGGAAGAAATTGAAACAATAATTAGAAATTACTTTGTCCAACTATATGCCCATAGATCTGACAATCTAAATGAGATGGATGAATATTTTTTAAAAATTGCCCAGATTAACAGAAGAGGAAGTTAAATACTTAATAACTCCATATCAGAAAAAGAAACTGAAAAAGTCATCAATGAACTCTCTAGGAAAAAATCTCCTAGGCCAGATGGATTTACAAGTGGATTCTATCAAAGAACAGTTAATTCCAATACCATATAGTCTATTGGGGAAAATTGGTGAAGAAGGAGTCCTATCAAATTCATTTTATGATATACATATTGTTCTGATACCTAAAAAAGGAAGAGCCAAAACAGAGAAAGAAAATTATAGACCAATTTCTCTAATGAACATAGATGCAAAACTTTTAAATAAGATATTAGCAAAAAGAGTACAGCAACTTATCATGAGAATTGATCATATCAGCAAGAAAACTAAGAGAAACCACACAATTACCTCAACAGATGAACAAAAAGTTTTTGACAAAATGCAACATCCATTCCTATTGAAAACACTGGAAAGCATAGGAATAAATGGAACTTTCCATAAAGTAATAAACAGTGTATACCTTAAACCATCAGCAAGCATTTTATGCAATGGGGATAAGCTAGATGCATTTCCAATAAAATCAGGGGTGAAACAAGGATGTCCATTATCACCACTGTTTTTCAATATGGTACTAGAAATGTTAGCTTTAGCTATAAGAGAAGAAAAAGAAATTTAAGGAATTAGAATAGGCAAAGAAGAACCTAAGTTATCACTCTTTGCAGATGATATGATGTTATACTTAGAGAATCCCAGAGAATCAAGTAAAAAACTACTTGAAATAATAAACAACTTTGGCAAACTTGCAGGTTACAAAATAAACCCAGATAAATAATCTGCATCTCTATATATTACTAACAAAGTCCAACAGCAAGAGATAGAAAGAGAAATTCCATTTAAAGTTATGGTAGACCCTAAAAATATCTGAGAGTCTACCTGCCAAAACAAACCCAGGGACTATATGAACACAATTACAAAACACTTTTTGCACAAATAAAGTCAGATCTAAGCAAGTGAAAAAACATTAATTACTCATGGTTAGGCCAAGCCAATATAATAAAAATGGCAATTCTACCTAAATTAATTAATTTATTCAGTGCCGTACCGATCCAACTGCCAGATAATTATTTTCTAGAGACAGAAAATATAATATCAAAATTTATCTGCAAGAACAAAAGGTCCAGCATATCAAGGGAACAAATGAAAAGAAATGTGAGGGAAAGTGTTCTAGCCCTACCATATCTCAAATTGCATTATAAAGCAGCAATCATCAAAACCACTTGCTACTGGCTAAGAAATAGAGGGGTAGACCAGTTGAATAGGTTAGGAACACAATGAATATTGCAATCTATTGTTTGATAAAACCAAGGACCCCAGGTTCTGGGATAAGAACTCAGTGTTTGACAAAAGTTGCTGGGAAAACTGGATAACAGTGTGGCAGAAACTGGGTATAGGTCAATACCTGACGCTGTACACAAGAATAAAGTCCAAATGAATACATGATCTAGGTATAAAGACTGATACTATAAAAAAAATTAGGGGGAGCAAGGAATAGTACATTTGTCAAACATGGAGAATAGAGAAATTTTTGACCAAACAAGAGATAGAGAACATTATGAAGTACAAAATTGATAATTTTGATTACATTCAATTGAAAAGTTTTTGCACAAGCAAACCCAATGCAACCAATATTAGAAGGGAAGTAGAAACCTGGGAAAAAATTTTTGCAACTAGTGTCTGTGATAAAGGCCTCATTTCTAAAATATATAGAGAACTGAGTCAAATGTACAAGAACACAAGTTATTCCCCAGTTGACAAATGGTCAAAGGATATGAACAGGCAGTTTTCAGAGGAAGAAATTAAAGCTATCTACAGTCATATGAAAAAATGCTCTAAATCACTATTGTTAGAAAGATGCAGATCAAAACAACTCTGAGGAACCATATCACATCTATAAGATTGGCAAACATGACAAAAAAGGAAGATGATAAATGTTGGAGAAGATATGGGAGAGTTGGAACACTAATTCATTGTTGGTGGAACTGTGAGCTGATCCAACCAGTCTGGCCAGCAATTTGGAACTGTGCCCAAAGGGCTACAAAAATGTATAAACCCTTTTACCCAGCAATACTGCTTCTAGGACTGTATCCCCAAGAGATCATAAAAATGAGAAAGGGTCTCATATATACAAAAATATTTATAGCAGCTCTCTTTGTGGTGGCCAAAAACTGTAAATCCAGGGGATCCCCATTAACTGGGAAATGGCTGAACAAGTTGTGGTATATGAATGTAATGGAATTCTATTGTGCTATAAGAAATGTTGAACAAGAAGACTTCAGAGAGGTCTGGAAGGACTTATATGAACTGATGCTGAGTGAAAGGAGCCGAACCAGGAGAACTTTGTACACAGCAACCACCACAGTGTTTGAGGAATTTTTCTGGTAGACTTAGTCCTTCACAGCAATGCAAGGACCTAAAAAATTCCCAGTGGAATCTTGAAGCAAAACACCTTCTACATGCAGAGAAAGAACTATGAAATGGGATAGCAGAATGAAGCAGACCATTTTCTCTTGAGTTATGTTTTGTTTTGTTTTATGGTTTCTTCCATTCATTTTAATTCTTCTATGCAACATGACTAAAGTGAAAATGTATTTAATAAGAATGTATGTGTAGAACCTGTATAAGATTGGATGCTGTCTCAGGGAGGGAGTGGGGAGGGAGGTGGAAGGAGGGGAAAGAAGGGGGAAAATATAGGATATATGTCAGTGATTGTAGAAAATTGAAAATAAATAAAATAATTAAAAAAAGAAAATGACAGCCTCTCTTAAAAGGATAGTCCTACTAAGGTAAAGAGTTTTTCTTTGTGGATTTGTTCATTCTTTTCTATGAACTCTTTTGGCATTGCCCATCCCTCCTCACCTGTCTGCCCCTCCTCATCTAATAATGGGTAGTAATGATTCTGAGAGGGTAAGGGAAAGAGCAGGAAACCGAACTCAGGGATTTGAAATTGCTGATTCAAGGTCAGAAAAGGAGTGTAAAAACTCAGATAAATTTGCTTCCAGATTCTGCATTCAGACTGGTATCTTCTCTTTCCCAGGACTTAATTTCTACTGACCAAAGTTTGTCAAGATTCCTGGCTCTGTATAAATGCAGCACATCTGGAATATTATTAACTGTTATGCAAATAGTGCTTTCCATCATACCCATGCAATGGCAGAAAGTGTGCTAAGCCCCTAAAGTTGTGATAATCAACCTCCAACCAAGCATTGGGAGAGGGAGGAGAGGAATCAGGGTAATCAGGAATCTCCATTTCTTTGCCAGATTCTTCCCCTCCTCCAACTACCCAATGTGTATTGTGTTCCTTCATTAGAATGTAAACTTGTTGAGGTTAGGAACTATCTAATCTCTGTATCCTCAGTACCTATCACAGTGCCTGGCACAGGGTAATTACTTAATAAATGTTCTCTCTATCCATCTATCTATCATCTATCTATCCATGGGGCAGCTAGGTGATGCAGTGGATAGAGCACCAGTGCAGGAGTCAGGAGGACCTGAGTTCAAATCTCACCTCAGACACTTGACACTGTGTGACCTTGGGCAAGTCACTTAACCCCAATTGCCTCATCCTAGACCATCTCCAGTCATCCTGATGAATATCTGGTCACTGGATTCAGATGGTTCTGGAGGAGAGGTGAGGCTGGTGACCTGCACAGCTCTTCCTCACTTAAAACAAAGTCAAGTGCAAATCATGTCATTATTTCTCTGATGGCATGGTCTTCTTTGGCAACGAAGGACAAACACGCATCTATCTATCCATCTAAGATCTCTACATCCTGTGTCTTGGGCCAGTCACTTCTTCAAGACTCAAGATGACAGAATATGTAAAAATTCTCACAAGAAAAAAAGTTCTCTGGAAGAAAGTCTAGAAGATAGCACATAAGAAGAGTTCTTCAAATCTTAAGTAAGAAGCAGCTAAAAGGAGGATGAGAATCTCTTGGGGAAGGAACAGAGACTACAGAGTCACCCCAGAGGGTTTGGTTGCTGTTGGTACCGTTGTTATTATTCTACTAAAGTTCTCTGGTATCAAATCATGGTATATAGGTGGCCCTGGGCTCTGGAAAGCTATTCCAGCAGAGTACAATCTCTGAAAGTTCCCATAAAACTGGAAAGATTTTCAGTATCATTCTGGCAATGTACTCAGTTCTTGTCATTAACTAAATCTGGACAGCCTAGGCACCAGAAGGTTGGCCAACAGAGTGAAGACTTTTTGTTTTCTTTTTTTCTCAGCAACTCATGAAGCTATCCATAGGGAAATACACAGCTTTGTGGAAAGGAACAAATATCAGAGGGAGGCATCATTGTGTACTGGAAAGAACAGCTGGGTTTGGAGTTTCAAGATCTGGGTTTGAACTCCACTTGTCTTATTCCCTAGCACTATGACCATGGGCAGGCCACTTTTCCAGTTTTTCTCTTAGGCTCCTGAATAGGAGTACATATATATTCTCTAGGATGCTTTCTAGTTTTAGTTCTGTATGATTCATTTAAAAGAAAGGCTAGCCAGCTTCTCCCTGGGGTACATTTCTTCCATCATTTCCACCCTCCAGAAGCAGGACCTCTGTTCCTCTCTAGCCTTCACCCCATCTTCTGGACCTTGCATTCATCTGGGGCCTCTGATTCCTTAGACATTTTTTTTCTGGTCACAATGGAGGCAAAGCTTTGAGTTGCCCATCTATTCTCAGACCAATTAGCGGGATGAGCATGGGGAAGGGAAAATCAAAGGGAAGCCCCAGCAGAAAAATTCAAGATTAGTTTCCCATCATTCCTGTGCCAGCAACCAGTTCTTTCTTTAACTCAATTAAACAAGGATTTACTAAGTACTAGGTACTAATGATATGAATATGGAGACAAATCAATCCTTGCCTTGAAGGTGCACGTATTCTACTGGACTTGACCTAATAACTCACAGGGTTATTATGAGGAAAGTGTTTTGTAAACCTTGAAGGCATTTGGGGGGCATTTTCTCTGCTTCCTCACTTTCTCTCTCTGTTCCACTTTCCTCTTCTTTCCCTTTCTTGCTCTCTTTGTCTCTAACTCTGTCTCTCTGTCTCTGTTGCTCTGTTTGTGTTTCTGTCTGTGTCTGTCTGTCTCTGTTTCTTTTTGTCTGTCTCTCTGTCTTCGTTTTTCCATCTCTCTGTCTCTGTCTCTCTGTCTTTCCCTCCCCCTCCTGCCTCTCTTCATCTATCTCTCTGCCTCTGTTCCCTTCTCTCTATTTGTCTGTCTCTCTGTTTCTATCTCTCTCCCCCTGACCATACACACTCATACACACATATACCCAAATATGGACTTTGAGGACCTTTAAACCTGAGGACCCTCTGACAACTGCTTTGTTCTTTTATTATTCCTCCCATGTCCCTCCTAAGAGACAGCCTTTCAAGCAGGAAAACCTGGGTTCAAGTCTTGCCTCTGACACCTACCGACTGATCCCCTCCGTAGCCCCAGGCAAAGCTGCAGAGAAGATGCTGTTTCCTTAATGGACTGAGAGCTCTTCCTGTACGGATACAATTATTCTACTGAGAGAGAAAATAAACAATCCTCCTAAAGACATTGTCTCTAAGACAGTGCACTAAAGGGCTCTCCCCAGATTCCCCAAGCAGGGCCCCTGGCACTTTCTGATAGCCCACGCACTCTCCTCAGGGCAAAGAGGTTTCTGGGTATTCTCCTGCTGGGGATTCAAGAAAGAATAATGTGTGCTGTCCCCATCTTCATTTTGTAAGCACATTGATTCCCACCCTTGGAGGAAAAAAAGGAATCAATACAGTCTGTGAGGGGAACAGGATCTGCTTGGTTACATTTGACAACTGCGGCTCTTCTAGACAGATGCCTGGAGAGGGCCTGTTAACCTCCGTTCTTCTGGCCCAGCCCAGCCCAGGAGAGGCAGGGGCCTAAGTTTCAGACTGGCAGCTGCTGCGAGGATGGGATGATGCTAAAGAGACGAGGGAAGCTTACATGGCAGTGGGATAGAGTTATCAGATGTAAACCTCAGTAATCATGGAAACCAATCTGTTCTTTAGACAGCCAAGGAAACAGAGACCAAGGGATCTGACATACTGAGGCCACAAATGGGAACAGAAATCCTCTGACAGTTCAGATATCTGAGTTCTTGATACTCCATTGTGGTGCTGCTTTCATGGCCTGATTTCATTGGGGGCGGGGTGGGCAGCAAGATCCCACTCTTTATTCTCCCAAAATTTCCCTTTACCTCCAGCTGGTTGCTCTTGCCTTAAATGGCTTTCACCTGTATCCAAGCTTTTCATTCCATATGAACACCAAATGAAAACATCCTGTTGAAAAAGAAGAGGAGTCCTAAAAGGAAATGATTTTCTGAGATTAGGCTTGAATGGGGAAAAAGCAAAAAAGAGCGTCAGGTCATTGGGTACCTAATAAAGATCTAGAGGCAAAGGAACACTTCTGAGGAGGGAAAAGAAGGCAGTGAAAGGAATGTAAGGACCATGAAGCAGACTGTCTCATGCTCAGTTCTGATGAGGATTAGCCTGGGAAGTGATACAGATGATACTCATTCATTCATTCTTTCCATAATGAACAAATGTCCTCTCATGGATAGTACTTTATGAAGTGTTTAAAAATGGTGTTTCCTTATCATGAGGCCACATAAAACTTCCTGTGGGTAGAGAATGGTGTCTTACTGACCATTACACCTAGGGGTAGATCTAGGAGAAGAGGGGAAGAGAAAAAGGAAAGAAGGTAAGAAGAGGTAAGATGAAAGGGAGAGAGTGGGAAAAGGAGGAAAGCAGAAGAGAGGGGAGGAAATTCTAATTAACCTGGAAATATGCATAGGCCCCATTTATATTTACCTGTATTTTCCCTTCCTCATCTTTAGTACTGTAGTAAGGCTGAATGGGCCTAGGGGACCATCTCTTGGAGTATGTGCACATATTCTCAGACTGCTTCTAGCTGAACTGGTGGGAGCTCTGGGGTCTGCTTCTAGACTCATGTCAGTGGGCTCAAAATTTGACATATTCCCTGACTGAGGAACTGGAAGAACTTATGACTCTGGACTTTCTGAAAAGAGGCAATAGGTCCCTGCTGGACCTCTTAGCGATGACTCTTCCAAGATAGTCTGGAGAAAGACAGTCCTTTTCTACTCTAGTATCTGGAAAGTCTGACAATGCTACCTAGATGGAATATGGACTCAACTAGGTGGTCTTAAGCTGGAGGTCCCTGTTTATGTTTGTTCACTCCTGATGTTAGACACATATGAATCCCACTGTGGACATGTCCAGGACTGGTTATGACCTTATGAATTCTGAAAGATCTAGAGACCCTGAGAGGCCTGGAAGAAAGTGCTAATATGTCCTGGAGTAGCAATGGCAAGGGAAGCTTCTTCATCATCAACCACAAAGAAAGTCAAGCCTGATTATTTGATCAGATAGTATACATCAAGGTGAAATGTAAATTGCCTGGTTGTGTAACTGTTTATATTCCAATAAGTCTTAAATATTAGCTACCCTCAATTGATAACTGTAGTTGTGTTCTATTACTGAATTCTGTTCTAATCATTTGGTTAGAGTACTATGATTCTTTTTTGTTTAGTATTTCTCGGCGGGAATAAGACTACCACATACCCAATTGATAGTTGTACAATGGTTACCTCTTTTACATCTCACCTCATTTTGAGGAACCTCTAAGACTCCAGAGTCATAACTATTACTACAGTTAGCAAAATCCCTGGAATGATTGGGTTGTTTTTGTTTGTTAATGAGCTAGTGAATGTGAGGAAGTGGACCTAATCTCTCTAATTACTATATCAGTCAGGTTTTCCCAAGTCTGAATACTGCATAAACCACAATGCTGGGTACAGCACAGGAAAGAATGAGTGCCCTATGCCCTGTGAACTCAGCTGAACAGTGCTTCTATATTAGCCTATCCTTCTTTGCATTGGTCCAACTTTGCTCACTCAGTACTACTCCACCTCACCAACCCCCTTCTCCTCTTCTTTTTATCACTCATTTAAGGCAGCAGACATTTCCCTGCACAAACACCCCCAGTCCATATCTACAGGGCACCATAATAATCAGTGAGCCTGTCAGAACATTAGTCATCAAGGTGGATAGAAAACAGTTTACGAAAATGACTGCTCTGATGCGTAGTAGACAACCACTGAGATTCTCCCCAGATGTAGATTTCCAAGAAAACCAAATGCAAGGAATAGGAAAATGAGAAAGGGGAAAATTACAGAGTTGTAACCTGAATTTCTTTGGGTTGAACCTGTTTACTCAAGTCCCCTGAGGTGTGTTTCTATGGTTGAAATAAATTGTAGCATTTGGGAGTGCCTGGAGTCAGTAAGACTCATCTTTTTGTCCTCAGATACTTCCTAGCTGTGTGACCCTGGCAAGTCACTTAACCCAGTTTTACCTCAGTTTCTTCATCTGTAAAATGAGCTGGAGAAGGAAATGGCAAACCTCTCCAGTATCTTTGCCAAGAAAACTCTAAATGGGGTCATGAAGTGTCAGACATAATTGAACAACAATAAATAAAAGATAGGCAAATGTACAACTACATTTGAATTCAAATATGGAAGGAAAAATCAGGTCTGTAATTAGTGCCACAGTGGAATGGTCTAGCCTAGATCTTCTCAAATAGCTTTCCTTCTAGTAGATTAAATATTCATTGTTCCCTTAAATACCCTTATACCTTGAAATTCAAAGGAAGGCATTAAATATTCACCATGCTGCCCCCAGTATAGGACAAAGAATAAATGCAATTTCAGAAAATTTGGAGAGGTCATCAAGTCCCTTTCCCTGGACCAAGGACACCAAGGCATCCCAGACAGCTAGGAGGCTAGCCTATTCTTAAAGGTCTCTAGGGAATGACATTCCTCTACTTTCTTTAGTGGCTTGACAAAGTATCTTAAAAACCATAGCAAGTTCTGTCTTAATTCTTACCTAGAACCCTCCTGCTCCTGTTTCAGCTCAGTCTAGGGACATGGTCCAACTGAGCACCAAGAGATAAAAAAGCTGATGTGAATCAGTAAAGTGGATTGTTTGGTCCAGGTATAATAAGGTCAAGGTCATAATAAAGAGCAAACTAAAACAGAATCCAATTTCACAGACAGGGCCATGTCACAGAATAATTGGAGGGTTAGCAACACACAAACAGAGTCTAACTTTTAGGGGTCTTGAGAGTTTTCCTTTATTAGGACCGGTGGCCCTATCCCCCAGATCTAATTTTGTTTTCCAGACCCCAACTGTGAGCAGTCAGGTAACAAGGCCTCATTGAGGAGTAAGGAAGCCAGGCTTCTCTTACTCCCTCACGTACTCTGTGACCGAGTGACATTAGCCTACCAACTATTCCTTGAACAAAACACTCCATCTCCCAACTCCAACTATTTTCACTGGCTGTCCCCCATGCCTGTAAAGCTCTCCTTCCTCATCTCTACCTACTAACTTTCCTTGGCTTTCTTCAAGTCACAAATATGATTCTACTCTCTACAAGAAATATTTCCCAACCTGCTTTAATGCTAGTGCTTTCTTTCTATTGATTATTTCTAATTTATCCTCTCTGTATCTTGTTTGTACATGGTTGTTGGCATGTTGTCTCTTCCATTAGACTGTGCTTCCTTCAAGGACAAGAAACTGTCCTTTGACGTCCTTTGTATCCCCAATACTTGGCGCAGTGCCTGACACATAGCAAGCATTCAATCAATACTTAATGATTGGCTAACTATTATTCTCTGATCTCCATAACCAGAGTGAGTGATTTTTTTTTCCCTACTAAATTGACTGGACCTTATTTGGCATTGTGAAAAATCAGGACTAGGGCCCCAAAAATCTTACTCTGTGGTAGATTTCACTTATTATTTCACTTATTTATTAAGGCCTCATTTAATATCTCTATAATATTTATCACCATCATCACTAGAAGATAGGCTATAAGGTGATTTCCTCCCCCACTCTTATAAACCCAAGCAAAGTAGGATTTTTATTGTTTCCTTTTTGGAGTTCAGTTTCCCAGGCTCAGGCTAAATTGTGAACATCTGAAGGCTCCATCCCCTTTGAACCTCAGTAGTTCACAGCTGTGCTGAGTCATGTGGGTTTTGATGCTTTCTGGCTCTGAGCCTATTAGTTGAAAACTATATATACTGGGAGGTTGGTATTTTGCTTTGGGGGCTTAATTGTGAGAAGGACCTTTTGATTCCCTGGATGGGACTCTGAGTAGCTGTTTGGTAAGAGCACACCGCACTACTCATGTTGTTGGTGATCTCTCATTCAGTGGTGTATGTTGGTGGTTGCGTTACTTTGTCAGATGCTTGGAGCCCTGTCTGTTGATCTTTGTGCTAATTTCTCTGATTGTATTTTTTCTGTTTCTATTTTCTCCATTTTCAGGGTGTTAACCTTTCCCCCAAATTAGTGAATAGCTTACATATGTTTAATTAAGGAAAGATTGTTAACCCCTTTGAAGCTGTCTTTCCTTTATAAAGCAGATCAAAGAAACTGTGCTAACAGGCCATCCTGGGTGTGCTAGGGTGCTTGCTAATACAACTCCCCACAACAACTGGTAAAAAAACAGTCATTGGGGGTTCATGACTTACAATGAGTAAAGGTGATACCTACAATATTAAAGTTGTAAGTCTTTGAAGCATTGAAGTTATGATAATAGTTCCCATTGAACGGTTAATAATAACAGCTAACGTTTGTATAGTGTTTACTATGTTCCAGGCACTTTACTAAGCACTTCATAATTTTTATCTCATTTGATTCTCTCAACAACCCTGGGAGGTAGGTGCCATTATTATCCCCATTTTACAGATGAGAAAACTGAGGCAAATGGGTTAAACGCCTTTCCCAGGTACAGCTAATAAATGTCTAAAGCCAGATTTGAAGTCAGGGCTCCCTAACTCTAGGTCCAACACTCTAGCCACTGTTAGGGGCAGGTAAGTATGTTTGCAGCACAACTTTGTTAAGGCAAGGAATGCAAATGTTAGTATCTTCATTTTACAGATGAAGAAATTGAGACTCCAAGAGGGTGTTTTTACCTAGAGTAACACAGCTAGCAAGTGTTGGAATTAAGACTAGAATACAGGTTTTCTGATGCCTGGTGTGATTAATGCCTATTTCACTGGACCCAAAAGTTGAGTCTAAGAACAAACAGAAAATTTACAACAGTTCAAAATTTAATTGCTTATCTTATTTTGCCTAATATAGGCTTAGGTTTAAAGGGTTTTTTAAAATAATTATCCTGTGCTAGTTGGCAAAATGTTATTTGGTGAGGCAGTTGAGAATTAGTTGATAATAAGCTGTAGGAAACCCTTCCCTATAAATGAGATTTTTTTCTTTCATTTTTGTTGTGATATTATCCTGGAGCTTAATGAAAATACTATTACTTTCATTCCATGTCACATGCAGTCACAGTTTGCTCCATCTGGTGATCAACACCATTTGCCTGAAGTATTTCCAGCAGGTGTTTCTGATTTATTGTGATGTATCTTACCCTCTTGGGCTGCCAGGTCATGAAGTACCACTCTCTCTGCCATAATATGTATCATATCTACTGGCAGCTAAATGATGTTGGATCTGGAACCAGACGAGTTGAGTTCAAATCCTGCTTAACTGTGTGAGCTAAGGCAAGTCACTTAACTTTTGTCTGCCTCAGTGTCCCACTCATAAGAATGAGACTAAGAATAGCACCTACCTTTTAGGGTTATGATGAGGAAAAAATGAAATAATATACGTAAAGCACTTTGCAAAGCACTATATAAATGCTAGCTGTTATCTACCGAGCTAATCATCACAATGGATTCATGTAGGATCATCTTATAACCTTAGCTGCCTTTTCTATTTCTAAGACTCATAGCAGCAGTTTCACCACAGGGCACCTAGGTCATACAGTGGATAGAGTGCCAGGCCAGGAGTCAGGAAGAAGACCTGAGTTCAAATCCAACCACAGACATTTATTAGCTATGTGACCCTGGGCAAGTCATTTAACCCTATTTACCTCAGTTTCCTTATCTGTAAAATGAGTTGCAGAAGGAAATGGCAGAACCACTCCAGTATCTTTGCCAAGATGACCCTCAAATGGGGTTGTGAAGAGTTGGATATGACTGAAACAACTGACCAACAACAGTTGCATCACATGAGCCAGGATGTTAATCTACTCAATGGTATTGCTAGAACCCAAATGGTCTCAATTTCAGGTTCCTTCTAGACCTTCATAGCAATTTTAACGGTACCAGGGCACAGAGTCCCTGATATAGATCAACCTTAAATTGCTATCTTCATCTCTTCCTCATGCCATGAAGACTGAGATGGACTTTTAAGGTGTGTATTATCGAGAAACATCAATCTTCTCATCTTGTTCTGTAGAGTTCTGATAGAAATAGCCCTGTCCTGCTATAATTTTTAAATATTTAATGTCCTGCAGACAAGTAATGAAATAACTGATTTTTGTAGTAGAATAAAACTCCATCAGGTCCAAACATTAGCGACTTATGCCCAGGAGTGACTGCCAATGCCCTATACTCAGCACTGGCCACCATGCCTGATTGAGTGGTGTCCTGCTAGGCCAGAGCCTAGACTCTTCTACTCCTGCCTCTTACCAGAGCAGGAGTCATGGGAAAGGACAAGTCCTGTACTAGTATTATTCTTTTAGATGTGATGCTCTGCAGACTATTGCATGGTCAACTGAAAAACAGCTTTCTTTAGTAGAACAAAAATATTAGGATGCCCTGGGCACTGAAACTGCCAAGGCCTGAGCTCTGCTCCCTAATTCCAGTCCTGGACCTGTCTAGGCCTGATACCTGGCTCTAATGGTGTGCTGGTAAATAATTAATAACCGTAGACAGAATACATTTTTTAATCTAATCTGCCTTATTAACACTTTCTTCATCACTTTTTGAAGTCTAGAGTAGATATGGGTGAGCAAACAAGGCTTGAAGACTAAATCTTAGTCAGTCTATTTTTGTGCAGCCCACAAACTAAAAATGGTTTTTCTGTTTTGAAGTACAATAACTTTATTTTTAAATGAAAAAAATAATTTTTAGCTCAAAAGCTGTATAAAAATAAGCTGTGGACATTTGGCCTCTGGGACATAGTTTGCTGACCTCTGATCTAGACAATCAACAGAACAATAAATAAAGCCCTGATTTGTAGCATTAGTTGATATCCAATGTGTAATTACTCACAACTTCTTTCAAACCCTATTTGAGTTGGATCTAGCACACCCCTGTCCTTTTCCATGCCTGGGCTGTGCTACCCATTGCTGGTGCCACTAACCAGTAGCAGACAAGATGGTGAGAATGATATGTATCTTATCCTGTTCCCACAAGATTTTGATGGTTTTTTTCTGTTAGGTTTATGCATTTGCAGAGCTTTTTTTCTGCATAGGTTAGAGCACATGAATTTTTGTTGTGCCAGCATCTAATAAAGATGTTCTTCACATGTCTTTATGAGTTAATCAATATCCAGTCCATTATAGATATTGCAGGTCAAGTATTACCAGGTCAATCAATATCCCAGGTTTGAAATTGGAATGAAATGAGATATTCATAGTCTATCTAATAGTTAACAAAAGGAGATTTACTTAACTATAGTGTGAATTGAACATTATGATCAGGAAAAGAACATAGGACATAACTTGACTCAACTGAGTGCAGCATTCCTGTGCCAAAGTTGGTGATACTTTTGGTCTGTGGATATAAAACCTGAAGTCCCTCATGTCCTGATTAATTTTGTGCTTGGAATACTAGAAAGATACATCAGTGGTCTGATAGCATCCTGAGCCAATTAAAAATTGAGGACAGCTTCAATGCCTTTCAAGTATTAACTGGCTTGGGACAGGGCATTATGATATTGTGCCTACAACATTCCACCCCTTAGTGGTAGGTCCTCAAGGTATTCCGGAGGACGTTCCACCACATAAATAGTTTTAGGATTGTTCTTGGACATCCAAGATCTTGGAGATGCAAGAAATATGAAATATGTAACACCAGGGAGATAAAGAAAAACTTAAACAGAAAAATGTTTGGCATTCTGTAAATGTGAGTTGTCATCATTATGACCCAAGAAACAGTATTGCCCCTGAAGACAAAAGAGGTGAGTATATTCAGAAGGAAAGGGTGGTCTATAGTGTCAGATAGCTTACTAAAAGTATAGGAAGATAGAGAACAAGAAGAAAAAAAACTACTGTTCTTTGAGATTAGTTTTTAGAGGGAGCACTTTCAGTAGACTGGTTGGGACATGAATCTGATTGCAAGATGTGGAGAACATGATATTTGTTGAATGTGCAGTTAAAGTTATCCAACTGGAATAGACTGCCTCAGAAAATAATAGCAATAATAATAATTATGGCAATAACAACAATGCTAATAATATCATTTATATGATGCTCTAAGGTTTTCGATGGCAGCTAGGTGGCATCATAGTGCAGAGAGTGCTGGGTCTGGAGTCAGGAAGACTCCTCTTCCTGAGTTCAAATATGGCCTCAGACACTACTTGCATAACCTTGGGCAAGTCACTTAACCCGATTTGCCTCAGTTTCCTCATCTGAAAAATGAGTTGGAGAAGGAAATGGCAAACCACTCCAATATCTTTGTCAAGAAAAACCCCAAATGCAGTCATGAAGAGTTGGACATGACTTAACCACAAAGTTTTCAAAGCACTTACACTATGGGTCTATGAGCAAAAAGCCAGATGATCACTTCTCAGGGACATGGTAGAAGGATTCTTGCTTAGGCATAGGTTGGACTAGGTAACCTTTGATTTCCCTTCTAATTCTAAATTTCATGGTTCTGTGACTCCCATTTTAGACATCTGGGAACTGTGACTTGGATGAATTTAAGTTGTTTAACTGTAGTTAGGTCAAATAAACTATAAAAACCCTATAATAAACGCTGAAGTCCTATATAAATGTCAGCTATTATGATCGTAACTGCTTTCCTTGATTAGATTATCCATGTCATCCCTTGTTCTAAACCATCCCACAATACCTCTTCAATATCTTGGTAGAGATAGTGCAGTGGCCTAAGTAGATGTGACAATAACCCAGTGGGACCACTTTTGAGTACTTGTTTGTGTTTCTTGTCTTTCCGCTGCTTTCTGGTTCATCCTTTAAGAAATACAGACAACTGGCTTTACCCCCTATCAGCTGTGCCCCCAGACTGCAGAGGAAAGTCGACAGCTGTGATAAGGGAAAGAGATAATTCCACCCTTCCTGAACCAGCACAGATGGCCTGTGGTAGAGAGAAGGAGCCCACGATAATCTGCCTTTGGGAAATAGTTTCAGCTGATTCCTTATTTTGTTTGCAAACAATGTGGACTCTAAAATGCAACAATAAGAATAATAATAACAGGGGCCCCTGGCATGCCCATTTCTGGTGCCCTACTGGGAACTCTAACCACAACAAAAGCCAAAGAAATGGTATTTCTGGAGCAAGGTGATAGAGAACGGTGGGAGGAGAACAGATGTAGCCATGATCCTGACCCAAGGTAGATGGAGTTATCTCAATGAAATAATTAATTGCCTCCATATAGAGTATTAAAGAAATTTAATTTTTTAAAAATGGCTTTCATTGGTATAGTGACTAGAGAGCAGTGACCTGGGTGTTAGAAAGTCCTGAGTTCAAATTCAGTCTTAGGCACTTATGAACTGCATAACCCTGACCAAGTCATTGTTCAGCCTTAATTCCTTTATCAATAAAAAGAGGGATAATAACAGCATTTACTTCACAGGGTTATTGTTAATATATGAAAAGCACTCTGCAAACCTTAAAGCACTATTGTCAGTTAGTACAATTTTTTAATCATCATTATTATCAACAAACCTCCTATCCTCAGTTTCCTGGGGTCCCAGTTCAGGATTTAAATGACAAAATGAAAATGAAAATTTTTGCTGCACATTTAAGTAACAGGCTTCCCAGATCCCTACAGTTGGAAGGCACATCTAGTACAAACAAGGTTATCCTTTACAGCTTCCACCAAGAGTGATCCCTGAGCCCTGTTTAAAGACATCCAGTTATGAGTAGCTATTTGTCTTTTGGGTGGTCTTTTGCGTGTTTTGACAGCTCTAATGTAGGAGACATTTCCCCTTATAATGAGCCAGAATCTGTATTTCAACTTCTACCCATAACTCCTGGCACTCCCCTCTGGCATGAAGCAGACAAATGTAACCAATCTTCCATGTTATAACCCTTTAAATACTTGAAGACAGCCATCATTCCTCCTTCCCACATTCCTGACCTTGATTTTCTAGGGATGTAAACACTTCTGATATAATTGAGTGAAAATGTTCTGAGCACTTCTTTTACTGTTCATATTCTCTCAACTTAGCGGTTTGGTACTCTTGTCCTTTTCTAGAATGGTCATGGCTCTCTTCTAGAATCAAGGACAAACAACCTCTGTGAGTAGAGAAAGAGCTGCCCCCTGGGGCCTGAACCAGCCATTTGGGCAACACAGCTCCCTGTCTTTCTTTTCTTCTCTTCCTTTCCCTCCTTCTGTCCATATAGGCTATCATGCCCTTACCTGTGGATTCTTTGCCCCAAAGGACTGTACATTTTGTTAACTAAAAACATTTTTTCTTAAGAACCAGCCTTAACCCAAATCACTCTGGCTCTCATTAATTGTACAACAATAAGTCCCAGGCCAAGCCTTACTTGGTTTGGGCCCTGATTGGCTCAGAGTGAATGCAAATAGCAATTGTTTCTGTTTTGGTCAAAAACCCTGAGTGTCTTTCCCTTCCAGGTTGATTTTTTTTCTTTGACTAGGTAGAGAAACCGTTCTTTGCCTTATTTCTTGTTTAGCCTTAATCACTGAGTGGGCTTTGTCTCAGTGAAACTGAGACTTGTTAAAGACCTTAGCTTAAAAAGGCCAAGGTCCCCCACTGCATCCTGGACCATCTCCAGTTGTTCTTGTCACCAGACCCAAATGGCTCTAGAGGAGAAAGTGAGGCTGGTGACTTTGCATGGTGCTCCCTCACTTAAATCCAATTCACTTTTATGTCATGGCATCACCTCCCTGATGTCGTGGTCTTCAAGAATGGAGAACAAGCAATAAAACATCTACCCACTCACCTCCCCCAACAATTCGACTTGAGTTGACCTGATTTGGACAATCCATTGGCTTTTTCCTTAACTGCATGCACCTTTTTGTTAGGACAGAGGGAAATTATCAGGGAGTGAAAGTGATGCAAGAAAGAAAAAAGTATCAATAAAACGTGTGCATGTGTATTTTTTGGAAAAGAAGATGTCTTGACTATTGAAAGGCTTGAGTATGAATCCTTTATGTTTACTTTTGAATTTAATAAAATCTTTCCTATATTTGATCTTTTATTAGCCTGAATGGTTTGAATAGGAACTGAGGACCCATTAGACCCGAGCTGAATTTTGATGTTCCCAAAGGAAACCCCAGTTGGGAGCACAAACCAAAGAGATTTTGGACAGAAGAGTCCCCCAATAAAACCCAATGCAAATGAACTCGGTGGTTTGGTAATGAGCCATAAGTTACACAAATATCTAGAGAGTTCCAAATATGTCCAATGTATATAATTTTTCTGAGATCAGGAACAGCTTTGTTTTTGTCTTTTTACCTCCAGTGCCTAGCAGATAGTAGGTATTTCATAAATGTTTATTGAATTGTATTAAATGTCCAGAAATTCTGACTAAGAGCCTGGTAATAGGTAGATTCACCTAGTTTCCTCTGAGGAAGTTGCTCTACCCTGATCCTTTCTTTCCCCAAGACCACAAATGGAAGAGGAAGGGAGGGTTTGGGGTAATTCCATATTAAATAATATTAGAGATTAAGACAATGGCCTATGAAACCCAAGATCAAAGGTCACTTAAGCCATAAGGAATTTGAGGCTTTTGACATTTGTGTCTACGTAATGCTGAATAACCAACTGAAAACTGGAAAACAAAATCAATATCTATCCATTTTTATCTACCTGATGCTAGAATCTGAATATCTAGTTATTTGTACAGCTCATAGCTCAGTACCAAAGCCCTGAGTTCACTTGGGCTGGGTTGTCTTGTGAGTTCTTCACTCTAAAATCTCTTTGCTTGTGCTCCCCAGCCAAAATTTCCCCTGGGAACATTAGAATTCAACTCATGTCTAAAAGGCTTCCATGCAAGCCCTCAGGCGAACAAAAAATCAAATATAGGAAAGGTTTTTTATTAAACTTGACAGCAAACACAGAGGATTCATACTCAAGCCTATCGTCAAGACAACTCCTTTTCCTTAAAACACATATACGAATAAATATTTTATTGATGCTTTTTTCTTTTTTTATATTCCTATCACTTCCTGATGACTTCCCACAATCAAACTCTCTTATAATAAAGAAAGAAAACAAATTAATCTCTAAATTCTAGTACTCTAATCTATCAACTCTACCAAAGAGAGAGGGGTGTTTCACCGTCAGTTCTCTGAATTTAAGATTGGTGACTGCACTTATAAGAGTTGACATTTTTCTGGTTGCTTTTCTTACATTATTGTATTCATTGTGTAGCCTGTTCTCACAATTCTACTTACCGTGACTCTGTATCAATTCTTGCAAATTTTTTCAAGTTTCTCTGATTTTTTCATATCCATTTTTTCTGCTGACATAATAGTTACATATACCATCTTTGTTCAGTTATTCCCCAATAAATGGACATTTGCTTTGCCTCCATTTCTTTGCTAACACAAAAGGTGCTACTATGAATATATATTCACATACTTATATGTAATATACATATATACACATATAATACATACATGGAAGATGAACTCAGGTTTACATGGGACACTTTAAATATTTTTATATAAAGAAACCCTTTTATATGAAGGACATGTAACCCATCTTTCACCTCCTCAGAATATATGCCTTGTAGTGGTATCACTGGGTTAAAGGACATGTAAAGTTTAATGATTTTTCTGGTTCAGTTCAATTGAATTCAGCAAGAATTTATTGAGTACCTACTACATGCCAGACATTATGTTAGGCACTAGAGATATAAAAACAAAAATAGTTTTTCTCTCAAGTTGCTTACATCATCCTGGGAAGAAATGCCATATACACAGAGACATATATATGAAATACTTAAGGAGTAAAAATGAAGTAACTTCAGGAGGTGAGAGAACACTAAAACCTAGCGCCATCAGGAAGAGAATTCACACAGGAAGTAGCATCTGAACTCCCCTTTGAAGAAAACTAGAGATTTTCCAATGTGAGTATTCCATACACACTGCAAGTAGTCTCTGCAAAGAGTTGTGAGGCTCAGTAAGATGGTGTAAAGCACTCTGGAAACCTTAAAGTGGTATATAATGCCTATTGTTGTTACTATTATCCTATAGTAACCAGGCCTCCAGGCTGATGGTGATGATTTCATTCCCTGAGCCTTCTACTGAATTCCTGCTGATCTCAAGCAAGATTTGCAGAGCAGTGCAGGGGTATACTGTTAAATGTTTAATAACTGGGCTCTCCAGGGGGAAAAAGTATGAACACATACTTTTAAATTTAATCGGCATTGTTGACACTTTTAAAAGTCTAGACAACCAATAAATCAAGCCATGAATTGTAGCAAACATTGATGCCTAAGTTATAAATGCTCACAACAAAAATTTCACAACTGGCTGTTACAAGCCTGTAAGAACTGGCTCCAGAATACTTTTGATTATGGGTAACAGTATGTGGACCAGTTTGTCTGGAGCATAAAGGGAATAATGTTCAATCATTCTGAAAAGTTAGGTTGGAGCCAGTTTGTGGAGGGATCAGTGTCAGACAGAAGGGTTTGTATTTAATTCTAGAGGCAATTGGGAGCCATTGAAGCTTGTTGGGCAGAGGAATGACATGGTCAAACCCGTATTGGATCTTGGTCGAGGAGTGAATGATTGATGGTGGAGAGGAAAGACAAGGCTAGAAGACTAAGTAAGAAGCTATGGGAATATTCCCAATCAAAATATAATGAAAGTATGACCCAGAATGGTGATCATGTGAGGGGAGAGAAATGGACCACTAGGAGACACCCCAGTAGAGGGAAAACTGATTGGCTATATAGGGATGAGGAAGAATGAATACTCTAGTTGATGACTCTTAGGTTGCAAACCTAGGTGACTTGAAGGATGGTGGTGACTGTAACAGAAAGAGAGAATTTAGGTGAGTTGAATTTGAGGAGAAATATAATGATTTATATTGGATATATATGCATATATATGTGTGTGTGTACATATGTATGTATATATGTGTATATATATATATATATATATATGTATTTGGAAATAATGAATTTGAGATGCCTACCTTACATCCCAATGGAGCTGTACAGCAGCAATTTTGTGATTTCATCTTTGAGATTATGAGAAAGATGAGGGCTGGACATGCTGCAATTTGAGAGTCATACACATACTTATATATAGATATTATAATTACTTATTATTTTCTAGAATGGTGGGCTCAACTGACAGCTCCACCAACATTTGATTAGTGTGTATCTTTCATAGGACTTCTGATATTTACCATCTCTATCTTTTTTGCATTTTTGCCATTCTGATGGATGTTAGATGAAACCTCAGAGTGATTGATTTGCATTTTCCTTGTTTGTCTAATGATTTGGAACATACTTTCATGTGGTTGCTAATATTTTGCATTTCTTCTATTGCTCCATTTTACTATTTTTTCCATATTTCTACAAAGTTCTTGGCTTTCTATAAATATGACCTATAATTGGAATAATTTTGTAACGCATTTTGATAGCTTTGCAAAATCATGTGAAAGATGGGAAAATGTGATAGTGTATGAGATCCTGAAAGTCTAGAAAGGATCGAACCAAATCTAGTCTCTACCCCTCATGATGCCTAGTACTGTGGTTCACTCATAATAAGTGCTCAACAAATATTTATTAAATGAATGAATTGATACATTTAGGAGTAAATTATCTGGAACACAGAATTATAGAATCTCAAAGTTCGAATTTACCTCAGACAATCTAGTTCAATCCATGTCCATAGGCTAATGCCCTCAACATCTGTGAAAAGTATTCATTTGACTGGTTTAAGATCTCTAGCTTTGGAAACTTAAAATTTTTATAATTCAGTTTTCCTCATATCAAACCAAATTTGTCTTCAGTTGCCACCAATTTCATTTACTTCTTTCTGTTGTGATCAAACAGGACAAGTCTAATCACTCTTCCATGTTATACTGAGACATGTCAAGATCCTTATCATGACGACCTTAGACTTTTCTTCCCCTCTACCCAGTGTGCTCTCATTTATCTGTGTCCTTTCTAAAATGTAGAACCCAAAATGGAATGAAATTGGTCAGTTGTGGCCTATCCATGGTGGAAAACACTTTTCTGTTCTTGAACATTATATTCCCCCTTGATGCAGTCTAAGATCATATGAGTTATTTTGGCTTTCATTTTTGCGATGCAATGGTTCAGAAGTCAGAGGTCGTGGGTTCTTTACTACTTATGTTATCATAGGCAACTCACTTTACTTTTCTGGGCCTCAGTTTCTTCATCTACAAAATGAGGGGCTTAGATCGTCTATAGGATCTCTTCTAGCTTTAAATGATGATCCTATGACTGATATTGAGATTATAATTCACCTATTCCCTTTGTGCACACCAATATCTGTCTAGTCAGACTTCCCCCATCTTGGTGTTTTTTGTTTGTTTGTTTTTAAACTTCATTAAATTTAGTTTCATTTGATTTGGGCTGATGTTTTGGATTGTTGAAGCCTTTCTCAATCCTGAGTCCATTATCCAGCATGCTAATTCAGCTCAGTGAACCTTTTCCCCTTCCATCTTTTTGTTATTTGCCAATTTAATATGCATGATATCTAAGCTTTCATTTAAGTCAGTGCTTCTTAAACTGTGGGTTGTGACAGTTTAAGAAGTACTAAGTGGTCTTGAGTGGAAAAAGTTTAAAAAGCCCTGTTGTAAAGCATTGATGAATGAATGAAAATCATCTCTTAAGTACTCACTCTGTATCAAGCACTCTGGTAAGTTAGGGATACAAATACAAAAGTGAGACAAGCTCTGCCCTCAAGGAGTTTTTAACACACATAAGGGATTGATGATCAGGGAAGTGTATTGTGGTTTGGAAAGCATAGAATGGCCTATGGAACCATGGGAAAGTCAGTTGGCATACTCTTTCCAGAAACAACTACAGTATTAATTTGGTTGCCGTTACCAGAGCAAAACATAGAAAGCAGGGAGGAATGAGAGAGAAAAGATATACATAGAGTGGCAAGTTGGATGGCAAAGAAATGGCCAACATGGTTGATTGGATGGGATATCTGAAGCAGGGTCTGGGCTCTGTGGCTGACTGGATAAAGTGAGATGTGATTTTTCACTGGGTGTCTCGTTAATCAGGACAGGACAGCCCCAGAGATGTGGTTCCAAAGCTGAGTGCATTAAGCTATCTCAGGCATCATCTCTGGAAGAGAAGTTGTTTAGAATAAGCAAATGGCAAGGGTCAATGGCAAGAAGAAGGTTGGGGTGGATGGTCAGATGGGATGTGTGAAGCACAGTATAAGATCTTTTTGTTCTATCATTTTTCAGTCATGTCTGACTCTTCATGACCCCATTTAGTGTTTTCTTGGCAAAAATACTGGAGTGGTTTGCCATTTTCTTCATCTCATTTTACAGATAAGGAAACTGAGTCAAAGAGGATTAAGTGACTGACCCAGGGTCACAAAGCTAGTGAGATCTGAGGTCAGATTTGAGCCCATGAAGATGAGTATTCCTGGCACTCAATCTACTGCACCGACTAGGTCCAGGTCCAGTAAAGTGGGCCTTGAGTGTCTATACTAGTTTATTCATCAATCAGAACATAATTCCAAAGCTGAGTGGACTCAGTACACTCAGGACATAGTCTCAGGAGGACCTGTGCTCTGGAGGGGAAGCAACAGGATGGGTGGCAGGAGATAACCAGCATGAATGATGGGATGAGATGTGAGCCAAAAAGTAAAAACAAAGACAAAAGTATTATTTTTAATTTTCTGTTAGGGCCAGAATCACATCCTTGGGCACTCCACTAAAGACCTCTTTCCAAGTTGCTTTGAGGCATTGAAGACTCCTCTCTGGATTCAGTTACTCTTCAAGTCTCTGCCTACAGGAAACCTTTCCTAGTCCCTTTTAATTCCAGTGCCTTCCCTCTATTAATTTCCTATTTATCCTGGATATGGCTTACTTTGTATATATGTGTTTGCGTGTTGTCTCCCTAATTATATTGCAAGCTCGTCAAGGGCAATCTTTTGCCTCTTTTTGTATCCCCAGAACTTAGCACAGTACCTGATTAAAGTGCTCAATAAATGTTTATTAAATGGAATTAAACTAGTTTGCAGTCTATTTTCTATTCTAGCCCATATCTCTCCATTTTATCTTCAAGTATAGTGTCTTTATCAAAGACTTTGTTGTGATCTGGTTAACCTATAGATACAATATTCTCTTGATCTATCAGTTTAGTTTCCCTGTAAAAAATATAAACGAGGTTAGGCCAGCATGATCCACTCATGCTTAGAT
This sequence comes from Notamacropus eugenii, assembly GCF_028372415.1. Classification (NCBI taxonomy): domain Eukaryota; kingdom Metazoa; phylum Chordata; class Mammalia; order Diprotodontia; family Macropodidae; genus Notamacropus; species Notamacropus eugenii. Next base: position 289,535,602 of record NC_092873.1, on the reverse strand, counting down.
TCTGCTCATTTTTTGAGATCATCACTTCCCTTTTTAGTTCTTCAAGCTCATTGGCCTATAATTTACAAAATCCGCTTTCCCTTTTCTGAAAATTGAGAAAAATATTCACCCCTCTCCCATTCTGTGGACTCTCTGCCACTTTCGTGCTTTGCAAATACCCCAGAATGGCTCTGCAGTTGCATCCAGCAATTTTTCCAGTGTTTTGGGGTAGAGTTTATTTGGATCCGATGACCTCAACTCCTCTAGGGCAATGGAGTCCTCTCTTTTTCTCTTTCTTGAATTTCTGCTCCTTATCATCCATTTTTGTTCTGTCTTCCCCAGTCCAAAGAAAATTTCCTTGGTGGGGAAAATGGAAACAAAATAAAAGCTGAGTAATTCTACCTTTTCTGTCACCTGCCTTGTGTCTTAGTAGCTACAGTGCAAGATTTGAAACTAATATGGGCTCACGCCCTGCCTCCAACACTCCCTTGGGTGTGTGATTGTGGGTAAGTTACTTAATCTCTCATGGTCTAAATGAGATATTAATACCTACACTACCTATCTCATGGGTTTGTTGTGTGCAAATCTTTAAGAGCTGTATAAATGAGTTATTGCTAGTCCATCCATTTTAAGAAGAAATATTATCCATTTTAAATCCCAACTTTCCATCAACATTGATTAAAAACACATTTTCCCTTAACTACTCTTTTGCCAGTCTCAGTTCAGTCTGTGTTTTAACACTCAACATTATTCTCACTCAATTATGTTCAGTGTTGTACACATTCTGTTACCCACCTATGCTTCAATTTTTTGTGCATGACTGTTTTCCCCAGAAAGCACTGAGATTTTATTTAATTTAAAACTTCACTGCATAATGTCGAATTTAATATCATCTTTTCTTTGGTAGGAAATAGACTAACCTTGGTTAAAATCAATCTTACCTAGACAGAATCTCCCCACATTCTGACCTCCGACATGGGTCATTCCTATTTTTGCTTCCCTGGAACACTTTCCTTTTCCACTTGCTCCAAGATTGTAAGCTGGGCCAATTTTCTCAGATTCTTAAAGAATGGCCTCCTTATTTCCCTATTGTCCACACCTCCCATCTGCCCTGACTGGTAAATGCTACCATCCTTCTCAGTTTTTTATTAAAGCTTAGGTCTTATTTGCTTAACTGGACACTCCAAAATGGAGTCCCATTTTACTTAAATTAGAGCAACACATGAGGACCACGGATCCAGAGCAAGATCTGGGATGGACCTTCAAAGACAGAGTACTTTTTCTCTTTGGGACACTTTCAGAACCACAATCATGTTCTGAAATGTGGCCTTCATGATACTCCTGAGATGTTTCATCACTGTTTAAATGGACAGATTAAAATTCTAAGTCATATTTCACGGGGGAAATATTTTCAACCCTTCAAGGACACATCTCAAACTAGGTTCCCTAAATACATCTACTTGAAGAAGCAGACCACCAACCTCAGGAACTATTTAAGCCCTGTTGATCTTAACCTTGGAGGATGTCTACACTCAGTTTCCCATATCACCTCTCTATGGCTCAACCCAAGCATTTTTTTCTTGGCAGACTCATAATTTTCTTTTATAAACTTGGCAAATGAGGTGAACTGGGTCTACCCAGATGTGCTACCTTTCTGAGAGGGTGGAAGCAGGAACAGAACCCTCTGGCTTAAGGAACAGAAAGCATGCTCTGTATCCAGTGATCTGAATTGACAATCAATCTTGGTTTTACACTGAGAACATTTATAGGTAAACTTGTAATAGATATTGTAATTGTGACACTGTGTGACCATGGGCAACTCTGGTTGCACCAATATTGCCTTTTGGGCATAGATGTTCCAGAAGGGACCATGGCCCCTCTTGATGCCATGAAATAGTCAGCCACATGTCATAATTCTCTCTCCCTCTCCCTCTCCCTCTCCCTCTCCCTCTCCCTCTCCCTCTCCCTCTCCCTCTCCCTCTCCCTCCCCCTCCCCCTCCCCCTCCCCCTCCCCCTCCCCGTCCCTTTCCCCCTCCTCCCCCTCTCCCTATCCCCCTCTCCCCTCTCCCCCTCTCTGTCTACAGGATCACAGACTTTTCTGATGGTTTATTTTCCTTGCCTGAATATAACAGTCTGCTGCCGTACACATCTTTTTATTCCAGATTATTTCCATTTTCTCTGGCAGCCATTTCTCAAAGACTGTGCTGTTACAGAAACTATAGAGTTTCCAAGCCATCTCCTCCTTCTTTAGCTGGAAGTTCTTCCCATAATCAGGTGCTGAATTTGAAAGATTCTCCAAGACACAGGCAGGCACTTGACTTATGCCTTTCCTCGTTCTGCTCCTTGGAGCATCTGTATAGTTTGCTGGTTTGATAGGAGAATTAAACAGGGGAAATATTTGGCCAGAAGAAATCCCTTTGAAAAGCCTAATGACAAGATCTCTGAGTCCTTCTTAACTGACATGTTTCTGGAAGGAGGTGTGAAGCTTTTCTATCCTATGATAAGTCTCAGATATATTTCCTAAACTTCTAATCTATTTCTTCCTTCTGTCCAGATGGTTTGTAGCATATCACAATTAAATTTGTATTTCCTTTTCTGGTTATCTTTACCCAAATGCCCTTTATCATGTTACCTTAAAACATACTTTACACGCACCAATCTCCCTCTATTGATTTAATATCAGTCCACCAACATCTATGTTAATTCTTCTCTGTGTAGAGGGCCCAATATTAAATCCACTGGGGAGATGCTGAGGAATGGGTCTGAACTTTGTGGAGGTCCCAGCCAATCTGGAGTTGGCGTGAGGGAAAGAAGAAACTAGGATTCTTATAAACATATATATGTTTGCTTTATTCTCTAGTTTTAACATTCTGTGGATCAAGGATCCTAATGGCACATTTATATAGTATAGATTGTACATGAGTTCTTAATGAGGTATTATGCTATAAAAACACTTGGGAAGTGCTTTGGGTAAAAAAAAAGGAAGTTTGGAAGGATAGAAAGGGACATAGATGGGCATATGGGCTGTGTATGAAAGAGAAGTCACATCATCATACAGGAATAAGTCAGAATACATATTTTGTCGCTATTTCCATTTTCTCAGGTCAGAGGAGATATTTCATTCCTGGGATTATTTTGAGAACCCGGATTCTCTAGTGACTGAGGCCAAGGAAAGGGGCCATAAGAATAATATGTATGTGTTAGGAAGAATTTCAGTAAATAAAGGGCACAGTTGAGAAATGGCAGTAACAAATGCCAAGATTTAACAGCCTAGGATGCAGGATGCAAGGAAGAAACTGTCCTTTAGACATGACTCAAAATAGCTGCTGACTCCTGAGTTTACTAGTTAAAATTAGCAAGTGAGTCACAACTATCAATCTAGGTTCCAAAGTGTCCTATCCTTTGCAGTTTCCAAAAAAAAATTTCCCTCCCCTAAAGGGTCCTGAGCTTAGAGTGACTTTGGGTCATTGAATTTAGAGCTAAAAAATCAGGGGTAATCTCACTAATCTTATTTTACAGATAAAAAAAAACCTGAGACCAAGATACAGGAAAAGACTTGCTGCTACACAGGCAATAAATGACAGGTCTGGGATTTGCTCCATAACCACCTCTATGAATTCTTTAAAAATGTATTCTATTTTTTTTCAACTAACAAAAATAGATTTCTCTCATTTCCACACTCTCTTGTCCCACCCTACCCTTTTGGAAAAAGGAAAAATAAAACCCTTGTATAAAATGTGCATAGACAAGTAAAACAAATTCCCACATTGGCCATGCTACAAAAACAAACAAGCAAGAACAAAAACAAAAACATAGCTCACTCTGCAGTCTGCATCCATCACCTCTTCGTCAGCACTTCCACAAATTCTTCTGAGTAGTGTCATCCTTCCACTCCAGTTCAGCATACTATCTTTCTTATGTCATTGGTGTGGTTCCTTCAGTCCCTACCTATGCCATGAATCCCTCGTAGACTAATCAGAATGGATATTATAACTTCTTCCAGCCCCACTTTTTGCTTTACCAGTAATCAGAAGACCTGGGTTCAAACCTCTGATACTTATTAGCTGTGGGATCTTGATCAAATCAGTTAGCTTTGCTATAATTGAGGTTCCTCATTTACAAAATGGAGATAATCATATCTGTACTACCTACCCAAAAGGGGTGTTGTGAAGAATAAATTAGGTAAATGGGTATTTGTAAGGCATAAGGTATTATTAAAAAAAATCAACTATCATTACCATATCATTACTTCAGCCAATTCCCTTATTATAAGGGAATAATTGGTTTCAATAAACTCCTTCCAGAATTCAGTTCTAGGAAGTTTGTGAATCTAGATGAGCATTTTTGCCCTTACTATCAGACGATGAGAAGCAGAGAATCTGTGGTTCCCTTTTTGCCTTAAGGGCGGCTCAAACCCCAGTTTGGTGCTCAGCTGTGCTAACTGACTCATCTGTCATGCCCAGTGTACCTATTTCTCTGTTCCTATTAACTGGGTTTTGTTCTGTGTTTATTTTCATAGTCTTGCTGGCTTTTTAAATTGAGTTTTAACTCACAAAAACTATTTCCAATCCTTTGGAGAAATAGGCAGTGTATAAGTCACTAATAAATAAATAATTAGATAGATTAGAGTCTCTCCCCTGCAAATGAAACCCCATAGATGTACTTTCCTACAGCGTAAATATGAAATCTTGTCTTCTTATCAGCCTTGGTCAGAGGAGTGGGAGAGCTGGCTTTGAAGCCTAAAAAACCTGGATTCCATCTAGTCCCATCTCTGACATGCAGTGCGTGCTACAACACACTTTTAAATCTAATCTGCCTGATTAACAATATGTGAAGTATTTTGAAAACTTTAAAGTGCCATGTAAATGTTGCGATTATTATTCATTTAAGCTATTAGCTTAGCCCTAGACTGATAGACATTTCTCATATGGCCTCTGAAGAAATACCTCTCTTGTTCTCTTCTTTACCAATTTATATTGTGTTATATGTGTGTGTATACACACACATACATATACAATATGACATACTATAATATTTATCATCTACATATATGCACAAATTATGTGTATATGTAATAATATATTACTATATTATAATTTGTCATCTATAAACATATATGCATAATATACATATGGAGCAAGGATATTAAGAAAATTGCAACTTTAGAGAAAAAGACAGGCAAAAAGTTTAACAGAATCTCAGACTTGGAAGAAACCTTAGAGGCTATCTATCTACTTCATCTGGTCTTATCCAATATTTCTGACAAATGGTCTTCAGTATCCAACTGAAAACTTTACGTAAAATGTAGCCTTATATTTCCTAAGGCAGCTCATTCCACTTTTGAATCACCCTAATTGTAAGATGGATAGATAAATAAAAATTTATTTATGTATGAACACTAAAGCTGGCTCTTTGAAACTCTTTCCCCTTGCTCTTCATTCTCTCCAAGGATCAGCCACTCCAATTTAATCCTTCTTTTTTAATGTGGCAGCCCTTAAAAGTACTTAAAGCAATACTTAAAGACTGCTCTCTTGATATGCCCCAGTCCTTTCTTCTCCGTGGGAAACATCTTCAATTCTTCAAACAACAGGACAGGGGTTCTGAACCTGGAGGTTTATAAATAAATTTCAAGGGATCTGTGGAATTAAATGAGAAAAGATACATCTTTATTTTCATTAGCCTCTTACTGAAATTTAACAATTTCTTCAATTACTTTTTTTTTAAATTCTGAAAAGATATCTTCATTGACTTCACTTGACTGCCAAAGGTCTCCATGATAAAAGAAAGGTTTAGAACCTCTGCCTTGTTGTTCAGTCATTTTTCAGTCATATCTAACTGCTCATTGATGCCATTTGTGGTTTTCTTGGCAAAGATACTGGAGTAGTTTGTCATTTTCTTCTCCAACTTATTTTACAAATAAACTAAGGCAAATGGGGTTGTGACTTGCCCAGGGTCACACAGCTAGTAAATGTCTGAGGTCAGATCTGAACTCTGGAAAATGAGTGTTCCTGACTGTAGGCCCAGGGCTCTATGTGTTATGGTGCCACCTAACTGTCCCATGTGACATACAGAATCTGCCTTAGCAGATTCAAGTCAGGACAACCTCAGTTTGAATCCTGCCTTAGACACTTAACTAGTTGTGCAACCCAGGGCAAGTTACTTAATCATTCTCAATCTCAGTTTCCTCATCTATAAAATGGGGATAATAATAGTCTCTATCTTACAAGGTTATCAAGAGAATCAGATAAGGTAATATGTGTAAATGCTATATAATTGTTGGCTATTATTACCAGTGTAATCTCAAATCCCCACATCTCTCTGATTACATTCCAGTGTGGCAATGTCCTTCTAAAAATGTGACACTGAGATATAATCTGACCAGAGCAGAGTACAAGAGGATTTGTACAGGATACCTTCCTTAATGTAGTCTAAGATTGTAATGGCTTTTTTGGATGTAGTGTTATACTGTCAATTCATATTGAGCTTTAAATCCACTAAACTCATCCCACCCTTCCAAGTCTTTGGAGGATTACCATTGACAGCCAACAAGGAGTCTGGGAGAACAGAGTAAAATATATTCAAGAACAGGAACTGACTACTGATCTGAATTTCTCCAGGCAGAATGAGAAATCCTTTTTTAAAAAAAGGAAAAAAGAAAGAAGATTGAGAAGTCTGGGAAAGAAATATTTAAGAGTCAGTATTCATGATTTAGAGAGGACTTCCAGAATTGTGTTTGGGTCACTATGGAAAGAGTGGATTAGATACAAAACTGAAGGATTATAACTAGGATTCAGCAAGGAGTTATCCTCCATATCTGAGGTTAAGGACAAGTAACCCAAACCGAGGAGAAAAAGACCTAGACTATTCATCTAATAAATAGTCACCAAGTCGTCTGTTATGTGTAAGGTCCCATGCTAGGTGCTAAGGACCATGCAAAGATAAGTAAACCATGATTGCTGCCCTCAGAGAAATTTGTTGTTCAGTCATTTTTAGTCATGTCCAACTCTGCAAGACTTCATTTGGGAGTTTCTTGACAAAGATACTGGACTGGTTTGCCATTTCCTTCTCCAGTTCATTTCACAGATGATGAAACTGAGGTAAAGTGTAGGGGAAGAAGTATTGGGGACTGAAGCGAAGAAGAAAAAATAATTCTCATCAAGGGGCTGGAGCATAGAAAGATGTCACATGGAGAAGGAAGAAAAGGAAACAAATGACTATTTACTTGGTGATTTGTGGCTCTTTAAACAGGGTTAAGTGACTTGCCCAGGGTCATGCAGCTAGTAAGTGTATGAGGCCAGATTTGAACTCAGGAAGATCAGTCTTCCTGACTCTAGCACTGGTGATCTATCCACTGTGCCACATAGCAACCCCAGAGAAATTACATTCACATGAGGAAAACAACACATACACAAATAATGATATTAAAAGAAAACATGAAAGGTTTTTAAGTATCACTTTTATTTCCTCAGTCAACTGCAGTGGCTCCATTGTCACTGACAGAAAAGAGAACTGGTTACCAAAATCTTGACCCATCTGCATTTTTCCATTTTTTATTGATTTTGTTGTTGTGTTGTTTTTAGTTTCATCCGCAAATGCTCTGGGGATGACTAGGCTTAATTGGATCTTTCACCAAATTTTCTATAAAATTGTTTTTTCTTCCATTGCTTTATGAAGGAATAGATTCATGATCTTTCATTATCCTCCTCCTTAAAGTTTTAAAATCAAGTTTCTCTTTTCAACCAGTGCTGTTCTTGGCTGCTACATCTCTTTCCCTGTAAAGGAGAGCAAGTTTGCCAGCAAAGAGTTTCTAGGCTTTTTGGTCTCCTTATTTTGGTCATTAATTACATTAGGTAAACTTCCTCAGGAAATGATGATAATCCGTGTCAGTGTCTATTCTTTTACTCATTTTTATTTCATTGGTATCAACATTTTGTTTAAGTCAATCAAGTCACCAGAAAAGGAGGTAATAAAAGTGAGAAATAACTAATGGAGAACACAGGTGCTCCCTTGATGTACATGTCATGGCAAGAGAACTGGAGGAAGGTCTTCAGCCTATGGGGTGATCCACCTGTGAAGGAGCTATGGGATAACATGGGTAAGAATCATAGGATGAAATGACATGGATGAATTATGACCTGCACCATTAGAAGAGTACCGCATCAGTGACATCATCACCATGTAAGTGCAGAAAAATGACTTAAAGAAACTGTGTCATGTCTAAGCGAAGAAAGATTCATTATGCCTGGGGATCATGGGAGACTTCCTGAAGGAGGTGGTGTTTGATTTGTACCTGAAAGCAGAAACAGAATGTATAGAGGATTGCAAGGGCATATGATCTCCTTAAAAATCTTCAGGACTCCATATTGTATGCAAAATAGATTTTAAACTCTTCTATCTGACTTTCAAGGCTCTAGCTAACCTGATGTCACTTTACCTTAGCAACTTGATTTCTAGTCCAGATTGCTCCCCCTTCTGGAAGAAAAGGTATAGGAAATCAAAGAATACCTCTGCCCATCCAAAGTTGTTAGGGTCAGTGAAGTATTCCTAAGGGAATGGAACCAGAGCTTCAGTAGGGGAAGAGGTATTGGGGTCTGAGATGAAGAAGAAAAAATAATTCTCATCAAGAGGCTGGAGAGTAGAAGGATGTCACATGGAGAAGGAAGAAAAGGAAACAAATGACTATTTACTTCGTGATTTGTGGCTCTTTAAAAAAGAGATGGGGTCTAGATGCTCTGAGGAAGGAAAGAAAGGAATAAACATTTATTAAGTATTACAGTGTGCCAGGCATTGTGTAAGTGCTTTACAAATATTATCTCATTTTATCTTCACAATGAATGTGGGAGGTAGATGCTTTTATTTTCCCCATTTTACAGTTAAGGAAACTGAGGCAGACACTGAGGTTAAGTGTCTGAGGCTGGATTTGAACCCAGATCTTCTTAACTCCAAGTCCCCTGTGCCATCTACCTGAGAAGGAAGTAGTTAGGTTTCCAATATTATTTATGCTACAGAAGAAGGTCTCCATCCAATAAGGGTGAGAGAAGTAATCCAAGAGTAGTGATACGTCATGATTCTCTGCTTAGGTACAGTCAATCAGTTGAAGAATATGCATATATTAAGCATATACTGTATGCAAAGCACTAGAGATACAGAGAAAGACCAAAGACAGTCCCTGCTCTCAAGGAACTCACAGTCTAACAGTGGAAACAAAATGTAAACAACTGTATAAACGAGATAAAGAGAGGAAGAATTACAGAAAATCAACAGAGGAAAGGAACAAGCATTAAAGGGAGTCAGAAAAGGCTTCTTGTAGGTGGTAGGATTTTAGGAGGGACTTGAGGGAAGTCAAGGAAGCCGAGAAGTGAGAGTGAGGAGGGAGAGAATTTTAGGCATGGAGGAGAGAGAAAAAATATCCCGAGCTAAGACATGGAGCCTTGTATAAAGAGCAGCAAGGAGGTGAGTGTCTTTGGATCACAGGCTACAACTGGGTGGGTATACAAGACTGGAAAAGTAGGGAGGAGTCAGGTTGTGAAGGGTTTGAATGCCATCGGATTCTTTATTTGAATCTGGAAACAATGGGGAGCCACTGCAGATGAGAAGTGACATGAGAAGTGCCATGATCAGATTTATAATTTAGGAAGGTAAGTTTTACAACAGAGTAGAAGATGGTTTATAGCAGGGAGAGATTTGAGGCAGAGATATGAGCTGGTGGGTTATTACAATAGTCCAGGGGCGAGGTGATGAAGGCCTGGACCAGGATGGTAGATGTTTCAGAGGAGAGAAAGGAACATAATTTGAAAGGTAAAATGGAAAGAATTTGGCAATAGATAGGATACGGGGGGGGGGGGTGAGAGTTAGTGAGAAATCAAACATAACACTGAGTTTGTGTGGACAAAATTACCAGTGCTGCAATAAACCAGAACCAGAACCAAAATCCCAACAACAAAGCTGTAAGTCAAATGTAATACCATAAATTCAGAATCAATGAGGTTTATTGAGTTCACCAGCAAGGGGCCTCCCCACACAGGCAGAGACTCCCCAAAGGAACCTAAGGACAAGGCTTATATAGTTTTCAATTTAGGCAGGAGGTGAACTGGGTATGAAGTACCTCAGGATTGGACAGGGCTGTTGCTGGGGAGTTCATAGGGTAGGAATAGGGGAGGTGGCACCCTTTGATTGGACAAGCCTGTTATTGGGCTAGTAACAGGAGAGGCTCTTCTTTAGGTTACCTATTTCTTATAACCCTGCCCTAATATATAGGACCACCCTTGCTGTTTGAGCAGTAAGGAAGGTCTCAGGCAGGGGTGGGGTTGCAGTACAGAGTCAGGGACAACATAGAGTTGCTTTAACTTTCTTTGCTTTTCGCAATTGTGAGCTTGAGTGACTGGAAGAATGATGGTGCCCTCAACAGCAGTAGGGAAATTTGAAAGGGAGGAAGATTTGAGAGCACTGAGGCCACTGTTTGTTGACTTCAAAAGAGTAATCCAGAGATCAGTTGTCTTCCCAGGGCATGTATTCAAAACAACAGAGAATTTCCCAAGACTCCAGAATGGATGACTACTACCCATTTCTGGTGATTTATGTGGACCATGGGCCAAATGAATCTGCCAGAAAGAACCTAAAAATATTCCCCAAAATTTCAAAGTTTTGGACAAAGAAATGAAAACCACAGAGTTAAAGGTTATATTTTCTTCACTGCCATTTCTTTACCCCCATGCTGCCCATTTAAGGTAATGCATGTAGAAGAGAAACACTGGGGAGCCAAGATGTCAGAGTAGAAAGATACACATGTGCTAGCTCTGAACCCATAGTCCATAAAATACCTGTAAAGAAGAACTCCCAACAAATTCTGGAGTAGCAGAAGCCAGACAACAATAGAGTGGAGGAGATTTCTATTCCAGAGAGCCCTGAAAAACTGACTCGAAAGGTCCGTCGTGCACCAGACCTGGAGCAGAGCCCAGCCCTGCCTTGGCCACACGGCATTGAGAAAGGCAGGTCCGAGCAGGTTTCAGGGACAGAATCTCCAGTAGCCACGCAGGTCCCTCCACCCACAGCTGCCAAAGGTCAGTGAGAGGGTATCTTTGGCTGGCCGAAAGAGGAGTGGGGTGTCTCCATAACTCAGGCCCCCTCGGGAGGCAGCAGCGGACAGGGGCTCCCAAAGCAGGGAGGAGCATAAACCCCCTGAGGGAACTGAGCCCCGAGTGGCAGCCCTGCCCCCACCTGAACACCTGAACTTAATCTCACACTGAATAGCAGCCCCACCCCCACCCAAAGCCCTGAGGTTGGGAAGCAGCATTTGAATCTCAGACCCCAAGCACTAGCTGGGCAGATCTGGAGGCAAGGTGGGTGTGGAAAGGAAACTCAGAAGTCAAGTAACTGGCTGGGAAAATGCCCAGAAAAGAGGGAAAAAAAAATAAGACCATAGAAGGTTACTTTCTTCGTGAATAGATATCTCCTCCCATCCTTTCTGATGAGGAAGAACAATGCTTACAATCAGGGAAAGACATAGAAATCAAGGCTTCTGTATCCCAAACATCCAAAATAAATATTCAACAGGCTCAGGCCATGGAAGAGCTCAAAAAGGATTTTGAAAATCAAGTAAGAGAGGTGGAGGAAAAACTGGAAAGAGAAATGAGAGAGATGCAAGAAAAGCATGAAAAGTAGGTCAGCACCTTGCTAAAGGAGACCCCAAAAAAATGCTGAAGAAAACAACACCTTGAAAAATAAGATAACTCAATGGGCAAAAGAGGTTCAAAAAGCCAATGAGGAAAAGAATGCTTTAAAAAGCAGAATTAGCCAAATGGAAAAGGAGGTTCAAAAGCTCACTGAAGAAAATAGTTCTTTAAAGATGAGAATGGAACAGATGGAAGCTAATGACTTTATGAGAAACCAAGAAATCACAAAACAAAACCAAAAGAATGAAAAAAATGGAAGATAATGTGAAATATCTCATTGGAAAAACAACTGACCTGGAAAAGAGATCCAGGAGAGACAATTTAAAAATTATGAGACTACCTGAAAGCCATGATGAGAAGAAGAGCCTAGACATTATCTTTCATGAAATTATCAAGGAAAATTGCCCTGATATTCTAGAACCAGAGGGCAAAATAAGTATTCAAGGAATCCACTGATCACCTCCTGAAAGAGATCCAAAAAGAGAAACTTCTAGGAATATTGTGGCCAAATTCCAGAGTTCCCGGGTCAAGGAGCAAATATTGCAAGCAGCTAGAAAGAAACAATTCAAGTATTGTGGAAATACAATCAGGATAACACAAGATCTAGCAGCTTCTACATTAAGGGATCAAAAGGCATGGAATATGATATTCCAGAAGTCAAAGAAACTAGGACTAAAACCAAGAATCACCTACCCAGCAAAACTGAGTATAATACTTCAGGGGAAAAAAATGGTCTTTCAATGAAATAGAGGACTTTCAAGCATTCTTGATGAAAAGACCAGAGCTGAAAAGAAAATTTGACTTTCAAACACAAGAATCAAGAGAAGCATGAAAAGGTAAACCGCAAAGAGAAGTCATAAGGGTCTAGTAAGTTGAACTGTTTACATTCCTACATGGAAAGACAATATTTGTAACTCTTGAAACTTTTTAGTATCTGGGTAGTTGGTGGGATTATACACACATGCACATGCACATGCACACACACACGCACACACAGAGACAGAGAGCACAGGGTGAATTGAATACGATGGGATCATATCTTAAAAAACGAAATTAAGGGGTGAGAGAGAAATATATTGGGAGGAGAAAAGGAGAAATAGAATGGGGCAAATTATCTCTCATAAAAGAGGCAGGCAAAAGACTTTTTAGTGGAGGGATAAAGAGGGGAGGTGAGAGAAAAACATGAAGTTTACTCCCATCACATTCCACTAAAGGAAGGAATAAAATGCACACTCATTTTGGTATGAAAACCTATCTTACAATACAGGAAAGTGGGGGAGAAGGGGATAAGCAGGGTGGAGGGTAATGGGAGGAGGGAGCAATTAGAAGTCAACACTCTTGGGGAGGGACAGGATCCAAAGAGAGTAGAAGCAATGGGGGGCAGGATAGGATGGAGGGAAATATAGTTAGTCTTACAGAACGCTACTATCATAGAAGTTATCTGCAAAATTACACAGATATGGCCTATATTGAATTGCTTGCCTTCCCAAAGGGAATGGATGGGGAGGGAGGGATGAAGAGAAGTTGGAACTCAAAGTTTTAGGAACAACTGTCGAGTACTGTTCTTGCTACTAGGAAATAAGAAATACAGGTAAAGGGGTATAGAAAGTTATCTGGCCCTACAGGACAAAAGAGAAGATGGGGACAAGGGAAGGGAGGGATGATAGAAGAGAGAGCAGATTGGTGATAGGGGCTATCAGAATGCTCAGTGTTTTGGAGTGGGGGGAGGGGACAAATGGTGAGAAAATTTGGAACCCAAAATTTTGTGAAAATGAATGTTAAAAGTTAAATAAATTAATTTTAAAAAAAAAGAAGAGAAAAATTGATTTGGGTGTCTGGGGCATAGCTTGAAATATAGGGTCTGCAAGAGTTCACCTAGCAATGACTGGTAACAATGTATTTTCTAAGCATCTTGTAAATCTAATAAAAAATAATTGAAGCTAAAAATTGTGGTAGAGGGGGAAATAATTTATTGTATGCATCTACTGAGCCAAATACCATGGAGAGTGGTTACAATAAAGAAAGAAAAATAGCCCTTGAGACACCCAGAAGAGAAATAAAAATCCAAGAAGGGAACATATAGCAAAACCCATGACCACAAATGTGTACAGAGAAATCCTCAACAAGCAAGAGGAACTGCAGATCTCAACACAGGAAGATACAACAGACCATATGGGTATCACTGAGATCCGATAAGATAAAACCCTTGGCTAGAATGTGGCTCTAGACAAGTATACCGCATTCAGAAGTAATGGGATCAGAAAAGGGAAAATTCATACAGTACAAATTACTCAGATGTACTATATGCAGAAAATTGGGGAATGGTTTTTAGAAAAGTGGATTTTTGAAGGATAGAAAGGGATGTAGGTTGGCATGTAAAATAGGACTTGGAAGTAATTCATATAATCATGCAGGACTCGGTAAGAATATTTTACTTTTCTTTACACTTCCTCAGGTCAGTGAGTGGTGGGCTGTGGGTGGGAAAGTGTTGTATATCATGAAAGTAGATTCATGTGAGACAATATGGCACAATGAAAATAGCAATGACTAGGCTGTAATCCTGCCTCTGATGTTACTTGTGTGATCTCGAACAAGTCAAGGTCAAGTTAATTTTTGGGGGTTTCAGTTTTCTAAGCTGTAGAATAAAAGAGTAGGACCAGATAGCCCTAGAGCTATGATCCCATGGATCAGAGGACAAATCATGTTGGCTACCATTTGAATGAAGATAAATAAAAAGAAAAAAACAAGAGAATTTTGTCATTAGTTTTTACTGCAGAAAGAAGAAATACATAAGGAGATTTTTGGAAACGCCCTATAAGCATGATGAATGATTTCAATTATCTAGGCATCTTCTGGTGTTTCCTCTGACAAAAGCAAAACAGCAAATAACTTTTAGACTTGCCTTAATGATCATTTTATTCTTCAAAAGGTAGAGAAACCCAGAGAAATTCTATTCTGGATCTGATTCTTTTAATTACTAAGGAGGAACTGATGCTGGGATAGAAATGATAGAAGTCTTGGGAGGGGTGGAAGAGAGTGACAACTCCTTTTATAAAAACATTTTAAATTTATTATGTATTCAAAGTTGAAATGATTCATGCTAAGGGAATTTCACGTTCTAGATATTTTTGAAAAAAAATATTTCTTTTGCTGCTGGCAATGGGGTGATAGCAGAAACAAAAAAGGAGGTGAAGTTTCCTTGTTCCAGGACAAACCAAGGCTAATTTTCACATCACAGGCTTGAGCAGCTGCCTTTTAGTGGCAACCATGAGAGCAACTGCTGCCATTACTACACAGTGTCCAGTAGAGCCATTGTATTTTATTTTATTTTTCAGTAAAAACCATATTGGAGGACACTGGAGATTAAAACAAAGGATAGCACAACTCCTAGGGGGTAGATGGGACAATGATAACAAAGAAAAAGAGGAACTATAAAATACTGCTTCTATTTTCTCATCAAAAGAGAAAGACCTTTGCACAAAAAAACAACAGAACAAAAAATAGGAGGGAGTTGATAGCCAAGACAAGTAATAAGACAGTAAGATACTACCTGGTTGCCCTGGATGAAGTCATATACCTCTGAGTCCGAAGAGATGCACCCTTTGGTAGCTAGGTGGTACAGTTGATAAAGGGCTACACCTAAAGTCAGGAAGTCCTGAGTTCAAATCCGGCCTTAGATACTTACTGGCCGTGTCACTTAACCTCTGTCTACCCCAGTTTGCTCAACTACAAAATGGGGATAAAACTAGCACCTACCTCCCAGGGTCATTGTGAGGATCAAATGAGAATAATCCTTGCACTTAGCATGGTGCCTAGCACATAGTAGGCATTTGATAAATGCTTTTCCCCCTTCCTTCCCTCCATAACTTTTAGGTAGCTGAGTGTCATAGTAGATAGAGGGCTAGACTTGAAGTCAGCAAGACTTCAATCTAGTCTTGGACACTCAACTGGCTGCATGATCTTGAACAAGTCTCAACCTCTTTTTGCCTCAGTTGTTTCATCTGTAAAATGGGGATTATAATGGGGATTATAATAGCACCTATACTTTCAGGATCAAATGAAATAATGTTTGTTAAATACTTAGCACAGTGCTTGGTACATAATAGGCTCTCTATAAATCCTAGCTATGATAATGATGATGATGTACCGAAAGACTTACTAGGTATAATTGTTAATACCCCTGTAAGTGATATTTTAAAGATCGTGGAAAATTGGAGCAGAACCAGTGGAACCACTTATCTAATGCTCAAACACTGTAAAGGAAAACTCTCAAAGACTTAAGTCTGATTACTGTAATCACCAGCCACAACTCAAGAAGTTTGATGATGAAACATACTTTCTACCTTTTGGATTATTGAACAAAGTTGCATCTGTTGTTGTATCATCCAAAAACAATTCTGCATTATCTTGATATGTGGATGGGAAACACTTTGTTGTAAAAAGGGCTTTAAGACTCTAGGGACTCAAATATTTTTTCATAATCTAATCAACAAACAATAAATATAATAAGATCTTACATTCTCTGCATGTTTCAATTACATTATCTATTGTTGAATATCACTGGCAAATGTCTACTTTTAACACTGCTAATACCCTCACTGAGATGCCCTCAATCCATGTATAGATGATTTTCATAAATATTTTGTATAGATGAGATAGTATTATAGGTTGATGTTTTCTTGGTCATCTTTTGGGGTATTAATTTGGTTTGAGATTTTTTCCATATCTTGGTATTTCATCATTCCTGTATATTCATCCTTAATCCACAATAATATATAATCCATTTATGTGTAATTGATCTAATCTGGCTGCTTTTTCAAGTTTTATTTTCTTTAGTCCAATTTCAGCCTTTTCTGGATCTCAGGGTCCAAAGCATTGTACGTTTTCTTTGTATCCTCTGCTTTGATCCTCCTCATCTGTTCCTAGTTTCAAATACTACCTTCATGGAGAGAAATCATATGTATCTTTCCCTCCAGCCTCCTTCCTGAGTATGTTTCTGAACAAGATTGAAGGAACCAGCAGAGTGAGAGCATGAAAGAGGGGATGATTGATAGAAGAAGGTCTTAGCGAGTGTGGGAGGTCACAGGTAGAGGTGTTTGCCTTGTTAAGGAAGAGACACATTCGCTAAAAACAAGAAAGAAAGAGAGAGAGAGAGGGTTAGGATAGACAGGAGTCTTAAGAGCTGTTAAGAATCAGAGTTATGTGTTATGCTGAGTCAAACTGGATTCAATTAATGAGTTGTGCATCTGTGAATTACCTACCTGTTTTTAGCTTGTGCCCTAAGATTTCTTCACATTATAATAAAATAGTTTGGCTTTCTAATGGCTGGCCAAACATAGTATATGTTGAGGAACCTCTACAGAGGTGAGGTACTAGGGACAAGCAAAGAAAAAGGAACATAATATCATGATCTAAGAAAGAGGATACTTCCCCACCTCCATCCCTCTCCTCTTGCCGACTTCTTCATCCCCCTGGATATTGGAATGACGCATGGTGCTTTCTCTTGTGAGTACTGTGGCCTATTTTGCCACTTGATATGATGGTCCTACATTGTGTAGAGCCCACCACAGCCTAAGAAGTTTGGTTGGGAGAAGGGAGGGTTTTAAAATACCCTCCTCCTCAAATTATGTTCTCTAGTAGTCTCTCACTGTACCCCAGTCTCAGAATCACATCTTTGTGTTAAGACACGGCATATGAGAGGTAGCAGGTTAACCCTTTGGTACCTACGTTAATCAGATTAGCTTTTTGTCACCTAGCCTGGAGAGGGGTCTGGACCACAAGGCTGAAAAGACTGCAGGAAGGTATGGTCTGTAATATGCCATACAGCTCTGAGAAGGCAGCTGGCTTGGGGTGAATACTAGTGAAGGGTCTCAAATATCTGGGGCCTGGAAACTAGGAATAAGTAGAGAGGGTTTACTAGAGACAAGTTTCACCTGTTTCCCAATTTTACTAAGGACTGGTTCCATTGAGGAGACACTAGGACCTGTTCCTGGGACAGAGGGAAGTTCTACACTTGAGTCCCTTCTCTAGGCATCTCTTTGCTCCTATCTGGGTGCTCAGCCCAAGATCAGTCATATTCTGGCCCCCATAGTCATTCTTCTTAATTGGAAGTCAGCATGTGTTGATTAGAAACAGCCTCATGCTAATTTTCATATTGTGTAGTCTGACAACTTCCTGCCTCTGTCTGTTTCTTCCTAGCCAGAGCTTCAGGGGAAGGGACACTCTCTCTCCCTGGACCACAGCCCTGCAGCAAAAGAGATGCCAGTTGGGTGATTTGTCAGAGGCAAAGGGTAGTCATACTCCAAGGCCCTGTTTGGGTAACTCTTGTTGGGGATCTCAGCATTCCCTCTATTGCTTGGGGGAGTCACAGAAAACAGCCAGCTCAGTGAGTGTCTCAGGGAAGTTGAGAAAAACCTTAGTCACATTTAAAATGAACATCATTTGCCCAAGGGCTCCAGAAGGGATTAAAATGACATAAAAAATCACATTCATTTTAGTCCCTGACCCCTTGCCTCCACAGGAATTGAGGTTAGTTTCAGGGGAACTTATTTATTTTTTAAAATTTCCTTTTTACTGTTATGAACTTGACAAACATTAATGAATAGGAGTTTTTCCTATATTAAAAAAAACAGTAAAAAGGACTGGATATGGAATCATTAATTTCTATTCTTGTTATGCAGCCGTGTCTGACTCTTCATGACTGAATTTGGGATTTTCTTGGCAAAAATACTAGAGTGGTTTACCATTTTCTTCTCCAGCTCATTTTAAAGACTGAGGCAAGCAGGGTAAGTGACTTACTCAGGGTCACACAGCTAGTAGTGTCTGAGGCCAGATTTGGATTTAGGAAAGTGAGTCTTTCTGACTCCAGATCAGGTGGTCTATCCACTGCACCACCTAGCCACCCCTAATTTCTAAAACACACACACACACACACACACAAACAGGTCAAATTTTACATGGTAGTTACAAAATTGTTCTGCTAGTCTATGTTCCCTTTTGAATTTCCTTTTGTGTTTTGTAAAACGATTCTATGATAGTCTTTTCTTTTTTCCTTTTTGAGGGACATTACTCTACTCATTGCTCCCCCAAACTCTCCCCTCTTCTAAAATTTTAAAATCCCTCTCCTATAACAAATAAATATAGCCAGACAGTCCCACGCAATACTTGTCTTCAAATGTATTTCTCATTTTACACATCTTTTCTATCATTTCTCTCCCAAAAAGTGAAAAATGGGTTCAGTCTTCAGAGTCAGTTGTCTCTCTCTGATAAGCAGTGCTTGGTCATCACGCTGAAAACAATTCTTAGGCATTTGGGAGTATAGTAGACAGAGTAAGGGACCTGGAGTCAGAGAGACCTGAGTTTTAATCCTGCTGAGACATCTGTCAGCTGTGTACCATCCTGGACAATTCACCTAGACCCTCTAATACTCAGTCCATCTGCAAAATGTGGACAATCCATACCATATGGTTACTTCAAGGGTTAATAACAATTCACGTAAAGTGCTTTGCACACCATAGAACACTGCAAATGCCAGTTATTATTATTATCTTTCACAGTTCCTCTTATTTACAATATAATAGACATCACAAAAGGGCAGCTAGGTGGCACAGTGGATATAGCGTGGGGCCTGGAGTCAGGAAGATTCGTCTCTGTGGGTACAAATCTGGCTTCACATATTCACTAGCTGTGTGATTCTGGGCAAGTCACTTAACCTTCTTTGCCTCAGTGTCCTCATCTGTAAAATGAACTGGAGAAGGAAATGGCAAACCACTCCAGTATCTTTGCCAAGAAGAACTCAAATGGGGTCATGACGTGAGCATGACTGAAATGACTAAGCAACAACACATCATATAAATAGTTTTCCTGGTTTTGCTCAACTAACTATGAATCAATTCACATGATTTTTTCCTAGAATTCTCTGACTCTCCCTTTCATCATTTCTTCCATTATATTCATATATTATTATTTGTTCAATTCCCAGTTGATAGACACACACTCTGTTTACAGCTCTTTGCTAAAACAAGGAGAAAAAGTGCTTCTATAATTTTTTTTTTGTATATATGGATCTTTCACTCTTTTTTTGATATCTTCAAAGAATGTCTACTTGCCAAGTCAAAGGGCATACAAAACTTAGCAACTTTGGGGGTATAGTTTCCAATTGCTTTCCAGAATGGATGGACAACTTCAAAACTCTACCAATAATGCGTTAATGTGTTTGTCTTCACACAGTCCCTCCAACAATTTGTCATTTCCACCAAACTGATGGGTGTTAGGTAGAATGTCAAAATTGGTTTAATTTACATCTCTCTTATTATTAGTGACTTTGAATATTTTTTCACATGGTTGTTGATAGCTTGTCTTTTTTTCATTGGAGAATGACTTGTTCACATCCTTTATTAAAGAATGGATATTACTCTTATGTATTTATATCAGTTCCTTATACAGCTTAAATATTAGAACTTTATCAGACAAATTTGCTACCAAGATTCCTCCAGTTAACTGCTTCTCTTCTGGTTTTAACTTCATTGCTTTTGATTGTACAAAAACTCATTTTTGTCATCAAAATTATCTATTTTTCTCCCGTGATTGTTTCTGTCCCTTATTTTGTCAAGAACTCTTCTCTCCATAATAGTAAAAAGTATATTCCCTGCTCTTTTTATGTTTATGATTTGACTTCTATATCTGGGTCATGATGGAGATTAATGTAGTATATGGTATGAGATGTTGTATAAATCTAATTTTTATCAGGCTACTTTCCATCTTTCCCAGTAGTTTTTGTTAAATAATGAGACCTTACTCCAATGGTTGAAGTCTTTGAATTGATTGAGTTCTGTACATTATGTTTAATTCTTTCTAGATCTTGCATAGTTAATCAGTTCCATTGGTCAGTTGTTCTATTTTTTTAAGATAGCACCAAATAGATTCAATAATCATTGTTTTGTAGCATGATCTGAGATCTGTTATTGTTTAACCTTCTTCCCACTTTTTTCATTATTTCCTTTCATATTCTTGACCTTTTCTTTCTCCAGATGAATTTTGCTATCATGTTTTCTAGTTCTATAAAGTAACCATCTGATGGTTTGATTAATATGGCACTCAATCTGCAAATTCACTTACCCTTGTTATTTTTAGTATATCTATATGACCCAGCTATGAGCATTTAATACCTCTCTAATGATTTTGGTCTGTCTTTACTTTTAAAAAGAATTTTTTTATGTAATTGGTAAGTGAAGTACTGGAAATTTAATATATGTATGTACATATATATAAACACACATATATACACATATATACACATATACGTATATATTCTGTAGCTGCATTAAATGGAATTTTAGTGTTTATCTCTTCTTCTGCTTGGTTTTGTTAATAATATCCAGAAATCTGACAGTTTTCTGAATTTATCACATCCAGTTACTTTATTGAAATTATTTCAATTAATTTTTAGTTGACTCTCTAGTATTCTTTTAGCAAGCCATCACTTCATCTGCAAAACATGATAAATTTTTTTCTTATATGTATTTATTCCCTTAAAATTTTCCTTGCCTTATAGTTAGTGCTAACATTTTTAGAATTAAAGCAAATAATAGTGATAACAATAGACATCCTTGCTTGGCCTTGATGTTATTTGAAAGACCCTAGCATTTTTCCATCACAGATAACTAGTCTCTTGGTTATAGATAGATTCTCTTTATTATATGAAAGAGCAGTCCATTTTAATATTTTTTCTAACAGAAAAGAGTGCTATATTTCATTAAAAACATTTTCTGTATCTATCAATAGTTATATGATTTTGTTTAATTTTGTTATGAATGTATGTGACTATTGTGTTTCTGGCTTTTTCTAATACTCAGCTGATCCTGCAATTCTTGTATCATCTTTTAAATATATTGTGGACTCTTTATCAATATTATATTCAGTATTTGCATTGATGCTCATTGAAAATATTGATCTATATTTTTCTTTTTTTTTTGTTTTATGTTCTCTTGGTTTGGGATTTGGGACCATAATTATCTGAAAAGAGTTTAGTAAGACCCATTCTTTAGTTGAATTTCAAGAGAGCAAATATTCATATCTGGCATGGACAGTGTATTTATAAGGTGAGTGAGTACTGGCCTAAATGCGGAGAAGTATGTTATCAGTTTCTATCAAGCTTTTGTCCAAGAAAACTCCTAATGACCATTATACCATCATAAAGGGATTGTAATGTGCATCAATGGAGGGAGTACTCATACCTACAAAATCACATATCCTTGAAGAGTTCTTGAAGAATCTGCAACTATTTGTCACCCCAGCAGTCTTGTCAGAGGGTTGCTGAAGCAAACTGTGGTTTTGGCTTCCTGAGAAGCATCCACAAAAATGTAAAAAAATAAAAAGCTGAAGGAAGGCATCTAACTCATTGGGCAGACACTTTGTGGTAGATCTATGAGAAAATACAGACAAGTATCATTCAGTATTGAAATAAAATCATTAAGGGCAATCAACTCTGTTAAAAGTGATTGGAAGCTATAGATTGTGCTAACCTCCTTTGCCATCTGTAAACACGTAATAATTAGCAATACAATACTACATCAGGATCTGTTGAGAAGATGTCCATGGGTACTTCCTGATCTCAAAGACTGAAGTGCACAACAATTGCAAATAACTTCATTTTATTTGCTATTAAAAGGCTGCTATGTTTGAGGCTTATCCATTTTCTTTGCAGAGTATAAAAGAAGTTGAATCTGTTTCTCATACAGTCAAAGATTACCATATGTCAGTCATAATGGAGACAATCTTACACATAGGAGGGATGGATGCATTAATGTAACAATTACAGCAAGGTATCGATGTCCTAATTAGAGGGACAGTACTGGAGTCAGGATCTTTAGTGCAGTTTCATATACTTCTTAGCCTTTATAAGGTCTTAAACAAGGCAAAATGATTGAATTCAGCAGTCTTTCCCTTCCCCAGATCCCTTGAGTAGGTGTTGGGGCATTGTTGAAAAGGATAAAATAATGAACGTTTGGTCAATGTATCATATGGACTCATCCGGCATTTAGACTAGTGAGGTCTCCTTAAGAGAAGAAATAGAAGCCAAAGGCATCTGGCTTCAACACTGGCATTAATCTTGAAATGTTTTCACTCTTGTTTTGGTTGCATTCTGACTTACCAGAATGACTTGTTACTTGAGTCTGACCCTTGGCTGTGCTAAAGCTTTGTTAATCATCTCATTCATGTCTGGTATCTCGGTTTCTGTGTTCAGCTTCTGCTTTGGACTCTAATATTGTGTCCTGCTTCTCAAAATCTAGCATATCCACTCCAAGTCTCATTTCCCATTTCTGATGCTAAGCTCTGAACACTGATGGGGACAAATAAATATTTCAATGCCCCCAGCCCATACCACCCCCCAAAACAGACACAGAAAAGGAGGAATGGGCTCTTTCCTGAGTCATCAAAAGTTTACCATTGAGTACATGATAGAGTCTTCTTAAGAGGACATCCCTAGAACTTAAAGTAGGTACCCACTCCCTATTTCCTCAAACGCAAACTCTTCTGACCACCATTAAAGGCTCTCTGTTGCCTTCTCTCTCTACACCTACTAGGGAATTCAACGAATATAATTCAATTCAATGAGCATTCATTAAGCAACATCTGTTATTTATGTACTGAGTGAGGGATACAATGTTTAGGCAAGGTACAATCACTCTGCCCTCATGGAACTTATATTCTAATGGAGCATATACACACACATAAAACTATGGTACAAAATAATGTATAAATATGTATGAGTTAGAGGCAGAGGAAAAGACTTAAAGTAAAAGACTTGCCATGTGTGACATCCACAGGCAAAACATGCATGGGCATGATTTCCCACATGAGTTTTGGCCTGAAGAAGCTACTGCAGGGTTCTATAGCTATCAGTTACAACAAACTGAGCATGCCCAGATGTAACTCCTGAATTCTACCCTTTATACTTCTTTATATATAAAGGGTAGATTTATACCTTCTAATTCAATTCAATTTCTGAATTCAAATTTTAATGAAATAGCATTAATTCCCTCAAAGTAATAATTTATGAAATAGTCTAGTATCTATCCACATGCAGATTCCCTGATCTTATTTTTCCTTTCCATCTTATCTCCAAAGATTTTCATCTTCACTCTAAAGAATTCAGCATTTAGATAAAAAAGAAATTTACTGAAAGAAAATAAAAAGTAAGAGTGTTAAAATCCAAGGCAAATTGAATAAACCATAGTGATTCCTGGTAGCAGCTGAATTTCCAATTCCCACTCACTTCTGCATTGTATTCCCTCAATTTCCATGGGAACAGAAATCTTCAAAGGCCTTTTTCTTTGCAGATAAATGCTATCGAGTGTACTAGCCTCAGGAGACCAAAGAAGATGTGGAGAATTATAGATCAACATAATCTTCTAACTTTGCCTTCTTTTGTTATTGCTGGTGGTAATGATTTCATGGTGCCACTCCTGCAGAGACTTTAACTCAACTCCTACCCATTGCCAGATAAATTCCAAGAGCTGTCTCCTCAGCAAGCTGACCTTGGGAAAACCACAAGGCAAACACCCAACCCAGTCTCCTCCATCTTTTTCCAATACAAAGCAGATATGCATAGGACATCATAAAGAGCAAAATCCCCGAAGAGCCATGTCTGTCCCTCTTTTAAGTCCCTCTGAAGGCTTATTAGAGATACACTTCAGAAACTGCCCTCTTTATGGCAAACAACCTCAAAGCTGTTTTAGCCTCACACATCTGTTTTTATTTGGTTCCTAAAAATCCAGAAAATACAAGAGGTCCATACAAGGGAAATGCTGTACAGAAGAGGTATTAGAAAAGTGCCATGAGAAGCTTGAGGTGGGGAGGGAGATTAGTAAAGTCTTCCTAGAGGCGATGGTATTTGAGTCTAGTGTGGGTCTAGTGTGAAAGGCAAAGCCTATCTATTACAAACTAATTAGAACAAGGACAAAGATGAGAGAGAGAGAGCAAGACAAATTCAAGAATAAAGTCACTGGGAATGAGTACCTATTGGCAAATTGTTACTAAGAAAAATTATAATACATGCATGTTAATTAGAACACAATATAATAAAGGGGGGCAAAAGAAAATGAGAAATCTTTGATCTTTTATCTCTGTCTTGCTCTTTGGTCTTCTTTCTCTCTTCCTTGGAAACCTTCATTTGATTTTATTTTACCTCAAGTCCTCTGATTTTTATGACAAAATTAATGACAGTAATCACAAAAACAATAAGAATGCTTGTAGTTCACATTTCTCTGGGACTTGAAGATTTAAAAACACTTTCTTTATAATAATGTTGTAAAGTAGGAATAAGTATCACCATCTTCATTTTATAGAGAGGAAAAGTGACCTGCTCAAGGTCAGAGAGTGTCAGAACCATAATTGCAAGTCAGAGTTCCTTTTCATTACACTGTTGTCACTCTTACCGATTTTCCAGTTGGCATTAGTTATTTAGGAGTATTGCTATTGCATAGACAAGTATTATAGAAGTTAGATGATGACCAGATGATATATTAAGTTTCTCATTTTGCTTATTAAATCATATTGCATATCCACTCCACTGTAAGAGTCCTATGTATGTGCCTGAAAAAGAATGTAAGAAGAAAGATTTCCTTAGAACACAGCCAGCCTTACTCCTCAATAAACTCCTACACTGTGCCTCTGATTCAGTTGAACCAATCTAATCTGTGTCGCCTGAATCCTTTTCTTCTTCCTGTCTGAGCCTTGATCATGTTTTTTCTCCTCCCCCTTCTCCCTCTCTGCAGTGAAGGTGAGGAGCCAGCCTCTGGCCATGGTACTGACAGAGACATAGCCTCATGTGCTTTGACAAGCAAATCCCACCCTCTCCTAATGCAGCTGTTACTGAAGAGACAGACATTAGACTATAATAAACAGCCCTACTCAGTACTGACTATATACATATATATATATATATATATATATATATATATATGATGTGTGTGTGTGTATGTGTGTAGTTCCTTAATAGTCTAGTAGGAGATAAGACATAGCCACAGACATAGTATTAATGATAACTACATCAGAAAGGTGCAATATAAATTGTTGCACGAAGTCAAAAAGGAGGGTTATGAAACATAAGGAGTGTTTCATAAATTTGAGTGTCATTTTATTACATATTTGCAATTGAAATAAACTTTAAAAATCACCTAGTTTACTCTCCACCCTCTAGATTGTGCACATGAGAATATTCAGGTCCAGGGAGATGAAGTGATTTAAATTTTGTGAATCCTGCTCTTGAATATGACTGTTGCTGCTTTTAACAGAGGTAAGTCAAGGCAACAAGGATTTATTAAGCATTTACTGTATACCAGGTACTGTGCTAAGTGCTGGGTACAGAAGGACAAACAAAAAAGACAGTTTCTGTCCTCAAGAATCTTAACATCAAAGTAGTGAAAGCCAATATCTAACAGGGAGGAGAAAAGTTGTGGGGGAGGGTACCTGGTGTGGGGCATGTGAGCAAATTTAATACAGTTGGAAACACAACTTGGAGGAGAATGAAGTATGGCCAGCCTTGGATCATCCCCAAAGAGAAGAACCCAAAAGAAATGCACTAATGAGAGGAGGTCAGTCATTATGGTGGAAGGACATTCCAGAGTAAAAAGACCCCCAGGCACTGAGGGAAATTCCATAGTGAGAAGGCAACTGAATTATGTGGCAAAATCCGCAGCCCAAAGCATAGCTGAGAGTAGGTGTATTTAGTTTTCTCTGTACCTTGGAGAGCAGAACCTCCATGGGGCCATTAGTCTACATTTAATGTTGAGGACCAGAAGAAAGTCAAGACTAAGTCCTAGGGCTATTTGAGTCACATATGAGTTGATATGCTGGGATGAAAGTTGGCAACTTCCATCGTGGATAACATAAATCATTACAAATCTCTAGCCTTATCTACCAGTAGGGGTAGTAAAATGAAGGGAAAACATTAGCTCTGATATCTACTAGTATATATCCATGGTCTTCTTTAAGAGTTAGATAAACAGTTGTTTCTCTAAGAAGACTTTTTCAGGTCAACTCAACATGCAGTTATTAGGCTGCTTGCAAGGTACTAAAAGCATTCAAAGACAAAACTGAAATAGCCCCTGTTGTCAATTAACTTCCATTCTACTGGGAGAAAGGCGATACAGAATACATGGATAGTAAATAATTTGGGGGTGTAGGTGAGGATGGCAACAAATAATAAGAAATGAGTGGGTCAGGAACACACTTGTGTAGGAGATTGCACTTGGACTAAGCTCTGAAGGCATCTCCTTATACTAATCACTTCTGTACCTCCTGTCAGGATTTGGTTTCTGTTACTCATCCTCATAACAGTGCCTTGTAATTAGTTATTTTTATTATCCCTGGAATGTAGATCTTATCACTTTAACTAGATTAACTGGCTCTTAAGATCAGGGTGAAAAAGATCCATTCCTTCTCTTGCATCCCACCCTTGTATCTTCTCTTGCATCCTACTGAAGTTAGCCTTCTGCACATAGTAGGTGGTAAGTGCTTGTTAAGGAAGACCAATGCATCATTTTGGAAGGAGGATGTTACAGCCACAGCTGGGTTGTTTTAAAGCTCCCTCTGGCCTTCAGCCAAGCAACCAGTTTGTCTGATTTGATTATATTCAAATAAAAACCTAAGGTTGTAATGCTTAATGAGCTGGAAAAGGATTAGCTGCTGTCCTTCAGCTTCCTGGAAGCATGTTCCTTGGATTGGAGCCTGGTTATTGTCTAGGTACCTTGTTAAGGCCTCCAGGGCACATTTCTTTGGAAGGAAACTGCATGTTAAATCAAAAGTAACTAGTCCCTGTGCTAAACTATGGCCAGCAGCCCCATCTGGTGTTCCTTCTTCTTCTTCTGAAGAATGGGAGAATTGTGCTCATTATTCCATCTTGTTGGTTCCCACAATTCCCACAAGGGACAATTTGTTTGAAAGGCAGTTGCTTCTCCCTACTGGCAATTCTTCATCACCCTTGTCATCTGTTCTGTGGACCATCTTCCTTACTAAGTATATTCAAGGCACTATGTAGCCTGCCCTAATCAGAGGCACAGTCTCTGGCCTGTGCGAGCTCCCAGTGCAGAGAGTGTCAAGGTGGGCACTTAGAGAGGGACAAGGCTAATGAAGGTTGTTTTGATAATGTAACAAATAGATGTGAAAAGTGAGATTGGGAGGATAATTGATGAATGGTGATGGGAGCTCTCAGAGTTCTGATATAGGACAGGGAAAGGTTGGATAGATCCAGGCTTTATATTTCTCTCAGATAGGATTATGATGGTAAGAATTCTTGCAGTGAATTCACATTAACTGTATCTCTTCCATTGATTCTGAATGTAGCCTATAGTTGTAGGTTTTAGAGCTAGAATGAACCTCAGAGGCCACCTAATTCAACACCTCATTTTATAGAGAAGGAAACTGAGACTTGGACAGGTGATTTGTCTCTGTTTCTGTGTTCTGTGTTTCCATCTGTGTCTTTGTCTGTCTCTCTCTGTCTTTGTCTCTCTGTGTCTCTCTGTCTCTCACTCACATACACATTTTTTCACTGTTTCTCAGTGGGTAAAATGTATTCTAGAATGTCCTTTGATTTTTCTCTTCTCTTCTGCTTTTCTCCTCTATCTTCTACTTCATTGTAAGGAGAATTTATTAAGTGTTCTCCATGTCTTGTACTCATTTAGATGCTCTTACTTCCTCTTCTACCCTTTTTTCTTTAAATTCACTATTTAAACTCTTTTTTATTATGTTTTTCACTTTAGACAATACAGAAACCAAATAAACATATGTACAACTATTTACAATTAAAAAAACAGATAAAAATGCCTAAAACATGTAAAGAGCTGGTCTAAATACTAATGACCAATACCAGATCACCTTTGACATGAGTAATTTACATAAAGTAGCTACATATATTGCAAACAATCACTCAAAAATGTATTTTCATTACCTTACTTGTTAGTCAAGGGATACAACTTTAGAAGAAGTTTCCTTTTGTAAAGATTAGGGAGACCTGAAGAGAAAAGAAGATAGATAGATAGATAGATAGATAGATAGATAGATAGATAGATAGATAGATAGATAGATGGATGGATGGATGGATGGATGGATGGACGGACAGATAAGTTAGATAGATAAGATAGATAGGTAGATAGGTAGATGGATAGATTTAGATAGATAGATAGATGGATAGATAGAGATAGATGGATAGATAGGTGGATAGACAGATGGATAGATGGATAGATGTAGATAGATAGATAGATAGATAGATAGATGGACAATTTTCCTCCTCTGCTTTGTGTCCTGCTGCCTTCAGCTCTTCTTTCTATCCACAACAAAGGGAGACATTATTGCCAAGATCTGCATACAGCCATCACACTACTGATTCCTTCTCCAGTGCACCAAAAGGTGCTGGGAGATAAATTCATTCTTCATTAGTATTTTGAAAGATCCCATGGTTTCATTGGTGGGTCCCTCAATCCATTAATACTCATAACAACTACTCCATATTTCCTGAGTTACTACAACTAAGACATTGATCATCCTGTACCAAACTTTTTTTTTGTGAGGCATTCTTTTATTTAGTAAGCTAATCCCCTGGTGATATGGTTTGTTGCTGGCCTGGATTTGAAATATTCTTTGCCTAGAACCTGTGAAAGGTTGTACTCCACTGGTATAGCCTTGAAAACCCAGAGGAGGGTCATCTCCTTAATGAAAATAATGAAAATTAAATATTTATGTATGTATATAATATATATGTAATATATGTGCATATTATATATATATATCACTTTAAGATTTGCAAAAAACTTTACATGTTATATAATTTGATTTTCACAGCAGTCCTGTAAAGTTAGGTACTATTATCACCCTCATTTACAGAAGAGAAAACTGAGGCTGACAGAAGTAAAGTGACTTGCCCGGGGTCACACAGCTATTGCATCTGAGGTTAGATTTAAACTCAGGTCAATGCACTGTGCACTACGGCGCCACCTAGCTGTTAATGTCATGAGGAAACACTGGAAATGGAAGTATGTTTTTTTTAGTGAAGAAACTTCTTTTATCAACTATCACCACTATCATCATCATCATTATCTTTATTCATATTTCCCTTGATTTACTCCTTGGCTGCTTCCTAGAGGCATAGACATGGTAATTCTGAATGCTGGTAGGTCCTACCAGATGGGAAAGAATTTTAAAAATGGATCCTGTGACAAATTATTTCTGCCTAAGGTCCAGGGCCATTGAAGTGCCTACCTTGTCCCAGGCACTGGGGATACAGCTACAAAAATGAGATGCTCCCTAGAAAAACCATCAAGGAACTTATATTTTAGTGCAGAGAATCAGCACATAAAGAGGAATAAAGGACAGAGAATAAAGTTTTGGTCTGGGGAATCACAGGAATGGTGAGTAGAACCATAGTGAAATTGATTGCCATACTCTTCCCAGAAGCAATGGTAGGATTGGTGTGATTACTATTCCCAAGTCATGAGATATTTAAAATGGGGAGGAAATAACTTTAGGTTAGATGGCAAGGTAGATGGGGTACATGAATGTGAAGTATGGTTCAGGTTATTATATATAGTCAGTTGAGTGAATTTGCCATCACAACACTTGGGCCAACTCAAGCTCTAAGGCGGAGTTCCAAAACTGAGCGGATTATTTTTCCCAGAGAGTGGGGCTTGGAGAGCTGGTCTTGAGGGTGATTTTTATCCTAAATGAGTAGAGGGAACAGTTAAAGGGCAGCTGGTAAAATGTCTGAAGTTAGATAGATGTGAAGTATGATATACAGTCAACTAGATATAGTAGGTTAGGTAAGTTTGCACTTCCTGACAGATCAGGAATTTTTCATTCATTCATTCACTGGAAGAATCTCAGATCTTCTGAAGAATTAAAATTATATCACCTTGATTTACATAGTATCTTCTAATACTATATAATGATCCAATGATCATTATTGATTTAATATTAGTACTTAGTTTTTTTTCAGTCATGTCTGACTCTTCCATAACCCTATTTGGAGTGTTCTTGGAAAAGACACTGGAGTGGTTTGCTGTTTCCTTCTCCAGCTCATTTTTCAGATGAGGAAACTGAGGCAAAAAGGATTCAGTGATTTGCCCAGATTCACACAGCTAGTAAATGTCTGAGGCCAGATTTCAACCCGATAAGATAAGTCTTCCTGACTCCAGTCCCAGAGTTCATCCTCTGATCACCTAGCTGCCCTTAGGTAAGAACATCAGTCTTTAAATCAGAAGACCTGAGTTTGTTATCCAGTTCTTATATTTATTATCTTTATGACCTTGGGTTACCTAATCTCACTGAATCACAGTTAATTGATCTGAAAAAAATTAGGTCAATCATACTTAAGCTGCTTACTTTATGGGGTCATAAAGAAAGCATTTTGCAGATCTTATCATAGAGTACAATTGTGAGCTATTATTATTTTTATTAATAAAATTTAAGCAATACAATTATTATTATATTTGCTTCACAGCTGAGAAAATTGGAGGGGTTTCTTTGAACTTTTGTCTCTCCCCATCTTCTACCTGTGCAATTTCTTGTGTGTGTGTGTGTGTGTGTGTGTGTGTGAGCCCAAGTGAAAGGATTTTTGCATTTAGCTCAATTAGTTCCAACTTTTGAGATTCAGCCTATCATTATATTCTGTCAAAATCCTTTTAATTTTGGATTCTGTCTTCCAGTATATTAGACATCTCTCCCAGTTTTGTGTCATCTGAAAATTTCATAATCATGCTTTTACTTCAATCATTGAAAAAAAAACGTTGAATTGCAAAGGGCCAGTGAAAAAATGCCTGAAGTACTTCACTAGAGATCTTTCTCCAAGTTGACAGTGACCCATCAATGACTGCTTTCTTTGTTTTCCATCAGGCACCCTGCTTGGTTCAACTCCATAAGCTCTCTTCCTATAGGATAATGCAGTCACTTGAAATCTCATCACCCTGAAAATTGACTCAGCTTTGATATTCAAGACCTTCTCAACTCCCTCAATTACCTTTGCCCTTGGATTGGAGGCTGGAGGGTAAAAAACAAACCAAAAAAAATCCAACTCTTCTTAAAACCTGCAGCTCTGATTGGTTTCCATTCCATGAACATCATGCCCCCATTGTAGGTATCTCCTGATGCACTCCCCAATCCTTGTTTTCAGTTGTTTTTGGAGTACTGTCTTTTCCCATTTGATTATAAGCTCCTTGAAGGGAGGGGCTGTTTTTCTTTTTCTTATTTGTATCAACTATGGGTCTGTCATATAGTAAGTGCTTAATAAGTATATTGAATTGAATTGAATTGAATTATTCTTCAGGTCTATTCATGAAACCATTTCCCAAACCACTAACTGTAGCCCACATTTCCCCCTTGACCATAAAGGTATAAAGATAAAAAGAGACTGTCAAATAATTTGCTGAAATCCAAGCAAACTGTGTCCATGCTGTTTCCCATTTTTTACCATCAAGCAATACTGTCAGAAAAAAAGAACTCAGGTTAGCTTGATGTGACCTCTTCTTGATCATGCTATCCTGATTCTGAATGATCCCCTGCCTTCCTTTCTAAATTCTCAACAAAAAGTCACTTGAATAACATATTCTAGAATTTAGTTAAAAATGGAAATGAAGCTCCCTAGGCTATGGTTTGAAAGCTATGTTCCTGTTTCTTTTCTGAAAGGAAATCAACCTCACTTGTCTTTGGCCTTGCCTCACCTCTTCATTTTTCCACAGTTTTGAAAAAAATGACTACTAGGTGTTCTAGTGTGTAGAATACTGGACTTCAACTCAGTAAAGATTTATTAAGTAACTACTATGTGCCAGGCACTGTGCTAAATGTTGGAAATATAAATAAGAAAAACAACAGTTCCTATCCTCAAGGAGCTTACAATCTAATGAGTGAGGACAAGGTACAAAAGGAAACTGAAATGAATGAAGGATCCACCATGGGATGTGATCTTCTGTGGAGTCAAATCCAAACAGAGCTACTGATGGAAATGGAGAATTACATGGGAATAGGCAGAATTTGGAATCAGAAAAACCTGAGTTCAAATATTGCCTCAAATACTTAGCTAGCTGGTTACTCAGGGTAAGCCACTTAATCCTCTCTATGCCTCAGATTCCTCAGCTACGAAATAATGATGACTTTGAACTCCTCTGAGATCCCTTCTGGTAAGAATGGATGATAAGAGCTCAGCAATCACAGCCACCTGTTCTTTTAGTACTCAAGGATGTGGGTCATTTAGGCCCAGCACTTGGATGTTTTGAGGACACCTAGGAACTGTCTTATTGTGGCTTTGTGTGTGTTTAGATACATGTACATATGTACAACACATAGGTCATAAATATATTTTTATATAAACCTGCATATGCACAATATATATGTACATACATATTTCCATAATATTATCATCTCACAAATATATGTATATATAACTTATACATATACACGTGTGTACACACACACACACACACACACACACATCAGCTAAATAGCTGGATGTATAGAGCTTCAGACCTGAAGTCGGGAAGATTTATTTTCTTGAGTTCAAATCTGGCTTCAGACTCTAACTAGCTGTGTGACCCTGGAGAAGACATGTAATCCACTTTGCTTCAGTTTCCTCATCTGTTGAATGAGCTAGAGAAAGAAATGGCAAACCATTCGAGTCTTTCTGCTAAGAAAACCCCAAATGGGGTCATGAAGAGTCAGACAGTCCTGAAACACCGGAACAATAATACAAATATATTTTCATAGCATTGTACGTTGTCCTTGAATATTTATTTCTACATGAAACCTACATATATGTATATGTAAATAATATTTCCATTGTATTATAGTCTCATAAATGTATATTTGTATGTAAACATATATATTCATATACATATTTGTACCTTCATATTTGTGCATAACCTCATTAGTTCTACTTTATCCTTAACCAAAATCTCAAATCTTCCTTTTTTTCTGAAGCCTCTTCCCTTCAATTCAGTCCATTTCTAAGAGCATGTATTAAGCACCTACTATATTACAGAAAACCTGAGGGACACAGAGACAGACGTAAGGGAATCAGCGCCTCGCCTCATGGAGTTCACATTCCTTTGGAGGGAAGACGTTACAAAAATGCTGCTAAGATAACTCCATATATATAAAGTAAATACAAATTAATTTGGCAAGTATAAGGGAAGAATGCCAAAATAGAAAGAAGTGATAAAAACACCATCTTTGCTACTGTTTTGAGATTTTTTCCCCCCTAGGCTTCCACATGGCATAGTGGATGGAATACTGGACTCAGAGTCACCCAGATCTGGTTTTGAAACCTGCCTCAGACATTTAGTTGCTATGTGACCCTGGGTAAGTCATTTAACATCTCTGTACCTTGTTTTCTCAACTCTAAAAAGAGAAAATTGGACGCGGTGGCTTTTAAAGTGCCTTCTGGCTCTCAGTCTAAGATCCTATGAACTAATAATGACTTCATCAACCTTATCCACTCTTTCCAGGTTTCTCCTGATGCTACTATTTGCCTCTCCATGAATCACCCAAAGGGAATAGTAGCTGTTAGGTCTGACTCATCTCCAGAGGTTCTCTCTCGCCTATGGAATCTCTTCCCATAGAATGCCACCCTACCATTCATTTCAGAATACATCCCTTTTGGAGGGGAGTCTTCTTCTCTTTTGAAGACACCTGTGGATCCACACCAACATTCTTGAGGGTGCAAGATTACCATTTTTCCTCATAATGTTCTAAAGGAAGAGTATCATACCTATTACATAACTCAAAACATTCACTTGTCTTCCTTACTCACATTCTCCTCTGTATCATGGTCTTTCATCTTCCAACCTTCTGATAATGGCTAAAATTCCACCGGGGGCAGCTAGGTGGCACAGTAGATAGACTCCAGACAGAAGTCTCGAGTCAGGAAGACTCATCTTCATAAGTTCAAATCTGACCTCAGACACTTACTAGCTGGTGAACTTGGGCTAGTCACTTAACACTGTTTGCCTCAGTTTTCTCAATTGTAAAATGAACTGGAGAAGAAAATGCAAATGATTCCATTATCTTTGCCAATAAAACCCCAAATGGAGTCATGAAGAGTTGGACATGA
Source organism: Notamacropus eugenii (assembly GCF_028372415.1). Taxonomy (NCBI): domain Eukaryota; kingdom Metazoa; phylum Chordata; class Mammalia; order Diprotodontia; family Macropodidae; genus Notamacropus; species Notamacropus eugenii. The sequence continues at coordinate 289,500,856 of NC_092873.1, read as the reverse complement.
CTAAACAATAGCAACAATAAAATTCCACTATCTCCTGATTATTTTTGTAGGGAACTAACTGGCCTAGTGGGTAGGTACAGAGCTGGACCTTAAGCCAAAAGATCCTGCTTTCAAATCCTTCCTTGGACACTTAGTAGCTGAGTGAGGGTGGGCAAATCCCCTCACTTCTCTTAGCCTCAGTTTTCTCATATGTAAAATGGGTATAATAATAGCACCCACCTCATTGTTGTGAAGATAAAAAGAGACAGCATGTATAAAGCCTGTTGTCTTTTTTTTTAGGTTCTACACATACATTCCTATTAAATACATTTTCACCTTAGTCATGTTGCATAGAAGAATTAAAATGAAGGGGAGAAATCATAAAACAAACCAAAATGTAATATAAAAGAAAATGATCTACTACATTCTGTGATCGAATTCCATAATTCTTTCTCTGGATGTGGAAAGCATTTTGCCTGAAGAGACCATTGGGAATATTTTAAGTCCTTGCATTGCAATGAAGTTCTAAGTTTACCAGAAAAAATCTTCACATACTGTGGTTGTTGCTATGTATAAAGTTCTCCTGGTTCTGCTCCTTTTGCTCAGCATCAGTTCATATGTCTTTCCAGGCTTCTTTGAAGACTTCCTATTCATCATTTCTTATAGCACAATAGTATTCCATTACATTCATATACCACAATTTATTCAGCCATCCCCCAATTGATGGGCATCCCCTTGATTTCCAGTTTTTGGCCACCACAAAGAGTGCTGCTATAAATATTTTTGTACACATGGGATCCTTTCCCATTTTTATGATCTCTTGGGGATACAGTCCTAGAAGCAGTATTGCTGGGTCAAAGGGTATGCATATTTGTGTAGCCCTTTGGGCACAATTGCAAATTGCTCTCTAGAATGGCTGGATCAGCTCACAGCTCCACCAACAATGAATTAGTGTTCCAACTCTCCCACATCCTGTTGTAAGTCTTAAAGCACCCTGTGAATGATGCCAACTATTCTTATAGTCTTCCCTTTAAAATACTTGCTTCATTCTTCCAGGGATTTATTCTTTCACATTCTGTACTTTCGCATTCTCTAGAAAGGAAGATCATCTTCTATTTGGTACACATGACTGCTTCTCAACACTGACTCTTGCACGCACATGTACACACAGCAAGCACACTCAGGGACCTTCAAAACTCTCCTTTTCTCCCCTTGCTAGAAATGAGAATCTCTGGTCTCTGGCATTCTTTGGATGGCCAAATTGCTCTTTTGCCACCTCTATTTGCTAAACTGGGGGCTTAGGGATTGAGAGTTACCTAATGAGGCTTAAATCATTGTAGACTTTATCCCAAAATAGGATACCAGTTTGTTAATCTGCCCTTTGTCAGTAACTAGCATTAGGTTCCTGCCAAAGCCTAATGAGGCTTTGCCTCCTTGCTGCCTTCACCTATGATCTGCAGGAACTTTGAATGTAGAAATCCGTTTTATCCACTCTGATGCCATGCAATCTCTGTGCCCTCTCTACAATGATCACAGTTCAGATACCTTCTCCCATCTTGCCAGTACTATGTTTACTGTCTTCTATTCTCCTATTCCCCTTCTCCCCAATGGAAACCTGCTCTCAGGAAAGGATTGTGTAACTCCATTCATACAAGTGACGGCTAAGGTTAATGCCTTAGCACACATCAGGAGCAGAGAAGGACTTTACATTTTGAAAGAGGTCAAAGCCTTAATACAAAGAAATCCGTCTCCAACAAGGGAATTTAGGCATTGCTGACAGATTGTGATTGGGCAGGGAAATTGAGGGCCAGGAAATCTTCCCATCAGCTCTCAAACCATAGCACATAGGTGAAAACCAATGAGGCCAGGCCCACTTTCCTGTTAAAATAAGAGACTTTGGCTCATACACTAGATTCAAATAGGCCTGGTGAATGCTTAGGGGAAAGAGGCAATGACAACCCTGAATCTTAGGGGGAGGTCTGAACCTGGGATACAAGTAGTGGTGAGCCACAGTAGATGCTTGGGAGCTTTTGCTCCATCATGTTTAAGAGGTCATGGCTTCCTTCCAATTGCCTTAATGCCTTTTTTAAAAGGGCTATCTCATCGTCTGATTCTTTAGCAGAAGAGAAGATGGGTGATGAGGTCAATAAGCTTCAAGATATGAAAGTGGAGGTGTGGGGAGGATCATTGCAGATGTCTTCAGTGTTCTCAGTAAAGATGAGCTAGGTGGTAAAGTGGATAGAGTGCTGGCCCTGGAACTAGGAAGGCCTGAGTTCAAATCCAATCTCAAATACTTACTAGTTGTGTGACCCTGGGCAAATTGTTTAACTACTTTCTGCCTTGGTTTCTTCTATTGTAAAATGGGGATTAGTAATAAATATCATCTATCTCCCAGGGTTGTTGTGCGGATCAAATGATATATTTGTAAAGGACTTAGCACAGTGCCTGGCACATAATAAGAGCTTAATAAATAAGTAAATGCTTTTTCCCTCCTCCTTCCCATCTAGCTCTCCCCAATAAAGTAGGGAGTGAGAATATCTGCAGAAAAAGAATGAGATTGTGGTGGATCTGGAGCTTGGAGTAGATATGGAAAGTGTGATAGGGAGTTGATTATAACCCAATAATCTGTTATCTCATCGATGTTGATAGTCCTTTCATCAACAGGACTGATTATACATCACTTGTGACTGCCTATTCCATGTTAATTTTTATATTTTTCTGTATATTCACCATAGAGAGTTTATTCAACATGCTGGGTAGAGCACTTCCACTGGAGTGGAGGCAGAGTCCAGGAGGAGGTTGACGAACCCAGGCTGGAGTGCACAAACTAAATACTGAAGTTACCAAGGGCAAGCTTTGTTGTAGAGACTATGATCTGGGCACTGAAGTCACTGAGGAAGGACAGAGTTAACTGAAATTTAAAGATAAAAACAAGAGGATCTGACTAGAGTGATGTAATCAGATAACATCTAATCTACATTTGACTTTCTGGTGACTCAAGAGGGAAAGACACCAGCTGTTCCTTCTTCCTCTGTCATTTTTTTTTTTTTTTGGTCATTTAGGTATTCATTTTTCCTCCTTGTCAGAGTCCAAAACAGAGGGTCTGAAATGGGAAATGGACCTTAGATGAAGACTTTGAAATTGCAGAATGACAGAGGGAGAAAAGGGCCCTGGGAGGTCCAACTTGTACCTGAACAAGCAACTCCCTCCTCAGCAAATCAGTCTGTAATCATGAAATGGAGTCTCCCCCATTAGAAGATGAGCTCCATGAAGTCATACTACTGACTGATTTTTGTACTCCTAGTGCTTAGCACTTAGTGACCATGTACCAAGTACTATTCATTCACTCATTCATTCATTCAGCCTTTGCTTCAAGGCCTTTAGTCCCACTATTGGGCCTGGGGTGATGAAATTTCCTCAACTGTAAAACATGGAAAATAATAGCCCCTACCTTACAGGGTTGTTATGAGGATTAAATGAGATATGTGTAAAGTGCTTAGAACAGTGCCAGGCACATAGTTTGTGCTATATAAATGCTTATTCCTTTCCTTTTACTTGGGGTCAAACAAAGCAAGTCTAATTCCCCATAATAAATCTTCAAATACTCAAAGGCAGATATCATGTCCACTTCAAATTTACTCTTTTTCCAGGCTTAATATTCCCAGTTCCTTAAACAGATCTTAATGTGGTACAAAGTACCTAGGTGGTAAAGTGGACAGTACTCTGGACCTGGAGTCAGGTCTCTGGACCTGAGATCAAATACTGCCACAGATACTTACTAAGATCCAAGCAAATCACTTAACCTCTGTCTGCCTTAGTTTCCTCATCTGTAAAATGAAGATAATAACAGCACCTACTTCCCAAGGTTGTTGGGATGATAAATATGAGATCATATTTGTGATCGTGGTTTGTAAACCTTACAATATTATGTAAGTGTTAGCTTCTAGCCTCCTTCTAAATGCTCTTTAGCTTGTCAGTGTCTAAAATGCGGCACTGGGAAGAAGGAGAATTATGGAAAGGCAAGGATCTCCCTCCCTCCCCAGCACAGTAATTACCTAGCAGCTGGTGTTGAGTGAGCCTTGAAGCACACCTGGGTAAGGGTGGAAAAAGCATTAATCAAAGTCATTCTGGGGAAAGTGATTAAAATTTCTGGCACGTGCTGTAAGCCTTTAGCTTTGTTGCTGTTGTCTCTGCAATTAATACTTCGTTCTCAGAGAGCAGACAGCTCTCAGGGGAAGCTTTTCTGCAAAGCGATGACATTTCAAACCCAGAGAAGAGCGCCTTCCCACATCCCACAGACAGACACAGAACGGTGCCCACTCCAGCATCCCTGTTTACCTGAAAACACAAAGACAAGCCATAATTCCCTAGTGTCAATACTTAATAGATTGACCTAGAGGGAGATGCACAAACTCAAAATGTGTAACTGGCCAGTATGGAGAGGGATTTCAGAGGCCTCTTTGAGCAGCCAACAAACATAGCTGATGGCAGCTTCAGTCTGTCAGTGTTATCGAGAATAATATCCTCCACATCCCAAGGAGATTTTGTTTTTTACAAAATGAGGTCACTTCGAGTTACCATGCATTGGAAAGGTAACTTTGGACTCTGTGCTCACACCTTCTTTCCTCTGTCATTCTCCCTTACTCTTCTTTTCTGCATCCAGTCTTCCTCTCTACCCAATGGTTGAAGTTTGAACCAAGTCCAGAATTCTTAAGTATGAAGGCTTAAACAGCGTTTGAGATTCCTCCTTAAAAGGATTTAGGAAACCCTGGTGATGGTGAGTTGTCTGAACTTCTCCAGTCTGCCTCTGGACTTTCCCATGACCTGGCCTCACAGTGCACTGGTCCAATACCTGGGTTCTTCTGCACAAAACCTCCTTTTAGTCCCAGCCCCTACATAAAGACCCAAGCAGTCAGAGAGTACATTTCAAGAAAGAAGAGCCAATGGGAATTGAGATACCTTTCCCTAATGTTTTGCTAATAAATTAACAACAAGCTGTCTGAAAAAAAATTCATATAAGACACACTTTAAGTTTCATCAGCATTATTATTCTATTCATCACTTTCTTAAGTCTAACCATCCAACAAAACAATAAATTAAGCCCTGATTTGTAGCATTTGAAGATTTCTGAGGTATAAAAATGTTCATACTGAAAATTTAACAATCAGACCTCTCAGGTTGGTAGGTGCTGCCTCCAACACAGCCCTGCCCTTGCCAATGGTTTTGGATAGATGTCTTCTTACTAGTGTGCTCATCTAGAATAGAGGCTACAGAAAGAAACCTCAGCTCTCAGCACACAAGCTCCAAATTCTGAGCAGGAATTTGGAGGTTGTGGAGACAGAGACCTCAGAACACAGAAGCCTGCTGATAGGGTGGCTGCCACAAGAGGAGAGCTCTTCTGGGGAAGACCACCTAACAGCTTCCTATTTCAATCAATTTTTATTGCTGACTGGTTTTTAAGCATAGTTGTTTCTTCATGCTGAGGTACCTTAGAGAAGTTATTGGTCACCCCAGTTACAATTCTGTATGCCTCTAAGTGACACATCAAAGTGGTTTGGCTCCTCGGGGAAATGCTACCTGTGTAACATGGTGGGGAACAGTATGCCTTGAGAAAAATGGTTCCATTTTGGGGCAGAGAGAAACAAATTTTCCCTACCTGCCATAAACTGATGGAGGGATGTGCTCCTTATGGGTAGAGGAACACTGTCTCTGATCTGGACAGCAGAGGACCAAGCAGAGCAGTCTCTGAAGACTGTCAGGCTAGGTTAATGATGTAATGCTTTGCAAACTGCCACCAAGATGAAAAGCATTGTGCAAATGTAGAATGCTAGTTTATTTCCCCACCACAGCTGACAGGCAGCTCCTGCCAAGCGAGATCAAACCTTGGAAATGTTTTGAAAAGCTGGTGAGAAGCGGGCTACTGTCACACCTCACCCCAGTCAGTGTGTGGGGGAAACACTCTTGAAATGAGAGTCAGTCTCAGACGCTGCAGCAGCTCTGCTGTTTCCACTGGTGACTAGAAGTCCAAAAGCTTTGGATTTCAAATGCAGAGATGGGGGAAGTACAGCAGAAAGGAGGTTGGAAAAAGGAACCAGGGAGCTTTCTAAAGGAGCAAGAATAGGTTGGCAGGTGTTGCCCCTAAGGATGTCAACTTTGGATAGTTCCTTGTCTCAAAGAGAAAACCTTCTCTAAGCTCCCTCCAGAAGTTGCTTGATTACCTACATGGCCCCTTCTTCTCTGATTTTTGGGAATTGAACCATCTGCTAGGAGCATCCCTCTCCAGCTTCTGTTTGCCTCTGCATTACTTTTTGAAAACATTTAGATGTGCTAGAATAATTTTTTTTTAGAAGATAGAGCATGAAGTACACCATTCTCCCTCTTTCAAAACCTTGGGTAATACCCTTTCCCCTATACCACTTCAGTCCCTAGGGAGAATGGGATTCAACTTGACCCAATTTCTATGTAGAAATCACTCCCTTCAGATCCACTTCCAAGTTTGGCATAGCTACTAGATGAGTCCTCATCTTAGCTGTTATTAAGATAAGTCCCTCAGGTCATTTTACATGGCCTCATTGAAGGATCGGCTGGCTGGTTGGCTGTAAAACCTGGCTAGGACTACAGTTTCCAGACTTGTTGGACTGCTCTCTTGACCTTTAAAAGCCCATAAAGACAGAGTTACCTCCAGTTTCCTACACCTAAAAGGAGGAAAGAATAAACACTGATAGACAAAGAAAAGAGCCCCATTTTCATGGGTCACATGTTGGCTTTGAATGGGGAGAAACTCTCCCCTTATAGTATTGTCCCTCTCATCTGAATGGTGACTAGGCAGAAAAGACCAAGAGGAAGTCAGACTTCCATCTGAATTATTCAATAATCTTGAACCAGGTTTAGGGACTAAAGAGTCCCTTCTGAGGATTCCATCATCTTTGACAGCTTTCTCAGTTTCAGTCTCTTCCCACAAGAAAAAGGTCAGTTCTGACCACCTCACCCTGGACTGTCCCTCTTTTCCCATTGGTGAATTCTTTTGTGGGTTCTCCATTTTGGGGATGGATGACAAACAGGCCACACTTCATTCTCTTCCTGTGTTTCCCTCAAGACTTTGCCACCATGATTCAATTGCCTTCTCACACTGAAATTTCTTCAGTATCCAGAGCTTTCTCCTTCTGGAATCCTCCCTCATTTTGGGGTACCATTTGGGGCCTCCATTTTGGGAACAAACTCAGGCCAGTCATGCCTCATTTGCTTCCTCTCTGTGCTTCCGACTCTACCAACTTTTCTACTATGCTCCCTCCCATGTAGGTAGGTACCTTCTGCTTTCCTTCCCCCACCTCCTTTTCAGCTAGCTCTAATGTGTAGTCTTCCCTTATTAGAATGTAATTTTATTGAGGGCAGGAAGCATCTTTCTTTTTGCTCGTATTTTTATCTCCAGCACTTAGCACATGCTTGGCCATTCTAACAACCTAATAAAGGCTCCTTGCTTGCCTTGTTGGCTTGCTTGACTTTCAGATCTGATTCAATTCAATTTAAAAAAAAACCAATGATTAAGCATCTAATATGTCAAAGAAAGCATGACATAGTAAAAAGACAGTTGACCTCAGAGTCAGGAGACTCTGGGGTCAAGTTCTGCAGCTGACATAATCTGGGTATCATCTTGGGTCAGTCATTTAACCTCATGGTGTCCCAGGCAGTTCTCAGCCCTGTACTGAAACAGCTGCTAATCAGCTCTGGTAAAGGGAATTTCTTCTCATACATATGAAAATAGTCCAAGGTGCTGTGCTAAGCACTAGAGATGAAATGATGAAAAAAATAAAGATATATTCTTCTCTCTTCTTACTCCCATGTACCAAAAACCCTCAAAGAAAAGGAAGCTTGGGCACTATAGGAAGGGAGGAAAAGAAGCTATATGACTGGAGGCAGCATGTTAATAGTAGATAGAACAATGACTTGGAGACAGGAAGACCTGAATTAAAATCCCTCTTCAGATACTTAGTAGATGCATGTCCCTGAACAAGTCAATTAACCTCTCTTGGCCTCAGTTTCCCCATCTGTTAGATTAGAAAGTTGGACCAAATTGCCTTTATGGTCCCTTTTGTATCTACATCCATTAACCTATTATTGTAGGTCATAGGGGACCCCATAGCTTCAGTGTATGACCATTTCTACTTACAGAAAAAAGATTATGTGCATCTGGTTCAATTCCCCTCATTCACTGATCTGACCTCATCCTTATTAGAAATGCCCTGCAAAGAGAATCCATCCTGTGATGTAGAACAAAGGCGGGAAAAAGATTACTTCCGGAAGAGAACAGCAAGTTACAAGGCAGGACTTTCTGCAATGCCCCCTCCCTCTCTCCATCTATACTTGTCCAGACACAGAATTAGCTGAGGGGTGCCCCAGGAAGGAGCCCAGAAGACCCAAAGGAAACAAAGTTATTAGGAAGGAGACTTGCACTTGTATCCAGACCAGGGTTCCTAGAGACTGTGCCTCACTCAGATCACCCACCATATGAGTATTCAGATAAGGAGATCTAGCTCATTCATTTAACTATTTAATGAGAGAAGTCTTCAGGGAAGATACAATAGCTGTACTTGTCATGAACAAGGTCCTTTGACAGGGGCTGAAAGAAATACCAAGATGAAGAAGACATAGTTCTTGCCTTCATGAAACTTACAGTCACTAATAGCTCCAATGCAAGGCAATATGATGTTGGAGGTGTTGGGACAAAGAACTAGAAGAAATCAGATCCATTGTTGTGGATCTGCTCTGGACAGTCAATTAACCTCTCGGCCTCAGTTTCTCCATCTGTTAGATTAGAAAGTTGGACCAAATTGCCTTTATGGTCCCTTTTGTATCTACATCCATTAACCTATTATTGTAGGTCATAGGGGACCCCATAGCTTCAGTGTATGACCATTTCTACTTACAGAAAGTAAGTTGTGACTTTCAAATTATTGTCTTATTTGGAAATATCTGGGCTCTAGATGGACATTATCCCACAGTTCTAACTCACTCTGGGTCCTCAAGGCACAAACCACAATTTCTCTAAATAGTTCTGGGGTATCTCTTTTAGCGGAGGAGAGCGGTGGATCAGCAAAGGCTGCACAGAGAAGGTAGCACATGAGTTGGACCTTAAAGGATGAATAGAATTACTAGAAAGTAGGGACCCTTCCAGATAGCAGGGAAAATGTGACAAAGGAAAAAACAAGTTGTCTATGAGCAATGGCAGACTGGTTTGTCCAAAGTAAAAGGTGTATACTGGAATGGGAGAGATGAGGCTGGAAACCTAGGTGAGAACAGAGTGCGGAACGTATTGTATTCCACGTCAAGAAATTTGGACTTTATGGAAGGTACCTACCTACGTGGGAGAGAGCATAGTAGAAAAGTTGGTAGAGTCAGAAGCACAGAGAGGAAGGGAATGAGGCATGGCTGGTCTGAGCACAATCTTCAATCTGCTTGAGGTAGCCTGGGTTATCGATGATGATGATGGTGACATGATGATGACAATGACATGGAGCTTTAAGGTTTGCAAAGATCTTTATATTGTATCTCATTTGAGCCTCACTAACTCCATGAAGTTAGGTATTATTATTATTATCATCATCCCCACTTAACAGATGGAGAAACTAGCTTACCTAGATGCTAGTTAAGTGACTTTTCTGATTTAAATTAGTGTCTTTGGTCTTCATCATTCCATGGCTAGGACTCTCTCCACTGTCCTGTCTGCCTCTATCCTATCCCTTGGAAAAAATCACTTCTCAAAAATCAGAGCACTCAGGGAGTAGCAGAAAGGTCAACTTCAATATATTCCAAATTTCTTAACCTTTGTTTTATCTCATAGAGCCCTTTGGCAAGCTGCTAAATCAAATGAGATAAGACTTGTAAAGAACTAAGCACAATGCCTGACACATAGTAGGTGCTAGCTAAAATAATGTTTTAAATGTATAAATTAAAATATGCAGAATTACAAAGGGAACCAGTTATATTGGAATACAGTTACTAAACATTTCAAAAAGAAATTCATAGTTATCAAATTAAAGATCCTCATTTGTATTCAGTCTTGAGTTCCAAATATGAATGCTGAACAAGATGCCAACCTGTAAATCATTGGGCCTTTCGCTTCACCATGATGTCATGACTTCATCTGGGGTTTACAATACCAATTACCAACAATTAAAATAGTGATGCATTTTCTCCCAAACAATAATTCCTATTTTTATAGAGACTTAAGGTTACAAGGCTACATCCTCACCACAAGCCTGTGAAAAAGCAAGTGTGAGCTTTTTTACAGAAGTGAGAAAGCTCAAGAACTGATTCGAGGTCAGAGAGAGGAAGAACTGGTTTACCAAGGAGTGATAGCTTAATCCGAGGCTGCAAGGAATGGAAGACTTGGATCTGTGTTTGCTACAACTAGGATGAAAAAATCTTTTGGGGATGAAGCTTTCCATTTGAGGAAGAATGCCTCAGAGAAGGGATGTGCCTTTACTGAGGTCACATGGCTAATTAGCATAGAGTCAGAATTGGAACCCAGGTCTCCTGACTCTTGGCCCCATCCTTGTCTCACCGCCCCAGCCTATCTCAAGCCTAGCAATCAAAGGTGAGTTGTGGGGACTGAAGCTTTAACTGTGGACATTCACTATACCCATCTGTTTCATTCAGAAGACTATTTTGATCTATCAATCATTTGATAACTTGTGTAATAAGTGGATTGAGCATTGACCCTGGAGTCAGGAAAATCTAAATTAAAATCCAGAGGGGAAGAGGAAGATGAGGAATAAGTATTTATACAGTACCTGCTATGTGCCAGGCTCTGTGTTGAATATTTTTTTAAAAATTATATCATTTGATCCTTAAAACAATCCTAGGAAGTAGGTGATTTTATTATCTACTTTTTACAAATTTTAATTTTACAGATGAGGAAACTGAGGCAAACAGAGGTTAAACGATTTGCCTAGGGTCACAAAGATAATAAGTGTCTATGGACAAATCTGAACTCTGGTCTTCGTGATTCCAGATCTAGCACTCTATTCCTTGCACCACTTAGCTGTGTTACCCTGGGCAAGTCACTTGATGATACATCTATTTGACTCAGTTTCCTCAACTATAAAATGGGAATGATAATTGCACCTGCTTCCCAGGGTTGTTGTGAAGATCAAATGAAATGTTTGGAAAGTGCTTAGAACAGTGTCTGACACATAGTAATAGATAATAAAAACCTGTTTCCTTTCTTACTTTCTCTTTGAATACAGGGAAGGGAAAGGAAGAAGGAACAGAGAGGGAGAGAAAGAAGGAGAGAGAGAAGAGAAGAGAAGAGATGGAAAAATAGAATGAGAGAGAGAAGAGAGACAGGACAGAAGGAGAGAGAATGAGAGATGGAGAAAGAGAAAAGAGAAGAGGAAGAGAGAGATAGAGAGGAACATAGAAAAGAGAGAGGGAGGAAGACAGAGAGAGAAGGAAAGAGATGAGAAGAGAGAGAGAGAGAGAGAGAGAGAGAGAATTTGTTAGTACTTAGATGCTAGGCTAGGCACAAGAAATGCAGACTAGGCAGGAGATAGTGAAATGGAATGGAATAAGACATGCTCCCTGTTTTTAAAGAGCTTCCATTCTTGACTGGCAAAGGCAGATCAAAGTCCTGTGTTCCTTGCACTTGCAAGCTGAGAGAACTTCTCAGTAAACCACTTCTACTCACCAGTCCCCGAACACTTCTTGAACTTTCTCATATCTACAGTTTTGCACATCTATTCCACTTTCTTTTCAGTCCAACTCAAGCTTTCTACACCAGAAAGCTCTCCCCAGTTCGCCACCCCACCTTCCATTTGGTGCTGATCCCATCTGATTCTTCCAAGGCAGGTGGATCCTTCCAAGGGCATGAAATACCCATAATTGGACTCTGAGTTTTGAACCACCCTGCTCTTGGCTAGGCCTGCATTGGCCTTATTTTTGCTTGATTCCAGGCCTTCACAGCACTTTTGGGACATCTCCAGCTGTGCTGCTGTACATATAACCCTCTAACTTCTTTCTACCACCACTTATGAATCATACTCCCCTTTAGAATATAAACTTCTCGAGGCCAGGGACTGTCTAGCTTGCTTTTATTTGAAAACCCAGTTCTTATCACTGATGTATAGTAGACACTTAAATAATCTATCCATCCATCCATCCATCTATCCTAATGGAGATATTTATTTCTTGTATCAATTTTTTTATTCTTTTTGGTAATCTGCCTGTCTTTGGCTCTGAGGAGACTCACATCTTCCCCAAACATCCAAAGCATCACATAAATCACTTTTAACCAAAAATGACCCAAATATTCTCCAAGAGTTAGATTTGGCATCAGAGGTTCAAAGTTTGGTTCGGCCCCTTACGTGCTGTATGACCCTGCTGGGCCTTCCTGGGCTTCAGGGAACTCATCTGTAAAATGAAGGTGCAGAATGAGCTGAGCCCTAAGGGCCTTTCTAGCCCTGAATCTTTGCTTTTACGATTTCAAACATTCCATGTCCCAGCTGAAATTCCATCTCTCCGTAAGGTTTTTGTGATTACCCCATCCTAAAGAGGTCTCACTCTCCTTTGGACTCCTATGGCAGCAATAGTCTGTGGCAAGCAGAAGCAATTAATCATGCACTGCGTTGACATCTTTTCTATTGTCTTGAGCTTCCATTTAAAGCTTGTATTTTATTAGCTTCTCGTGTATGCAAGTCTCAGAAAGAGCAGTGGATTTGTGGTTTGGAATGCCAGACCTGATGCATACCAGCTGTGTGACCAGGCACTTAGTAAATGCTTCTTGGCTTGCCTTGACCGCCCTTCTCACCTAGGCAGCCAGGTGGTGCAATGGATAGAGTACTGGGCCTTGAACACCTGAGTTCAAATGAGGCCTCAGAAACTTCATAGCTGTGTGACCCTGGGAAAATCCCTTAACTTCTGCTTGCCTCAATTTTCTCATCTATGAAATGGGAATCATAACAGCACCTCCCTCTAGGGTTGTTGTGAGGATCAAATGGGATAATCATTGTGAAGTGCTTAGCATAGTGCCTGAAAGGTAGGTGTTTAATAAAAATGCTTATTCTCTTCCCCTTTCCCTTACCTCTCTAAGTTTCTTCTCATTATTAAAATTATATTAGTGTAATGTTAAAATAATGTTAAAAATAAAATAAATACATTCTCTCACAGAATCATCATAAGGGAGTACTTAATAAATTACAAATACGTTTAGAGTGAGAAGGAACCTTAGAGGTACAGAGGAAAGCACAGTGGTTATAGAGACAGCGGACTTGGGTTCAAACATCAGCTTTCCTCCTTACTACCCAAGTGATCTTGGGAACGTCACTTAACTTGTCTTTACTTCATTGTTCTTATTTGTAAAATGAGGGGGTTGAGCTAGATGACCTGCTAGGGTTTTTCCAGCTCTAAATTATGATCCTGTGAATCGGATTATCATCATCACCAGTATTATCATAACCATCAATCATCATTATTATCATCTCATAATCATTATCATAATCAATCATCATCATCATCACTATTGCCATTGTCATCATCATTGTCATCATTATTATTATAGCAGATCTAGAAGGAGACACACAAAACCCAGCTGATTTGATGCTTCCTGAGGACAGGGACATAAATCACACCCAGTGTCAGAATCAGTGGGGCTCAGAAGTCACCTACTCCAACATATATCTGAATAGGAATTCTCTCTACAATGTTACTGACATGCTTGCATCCCTTAGAGCTTGAACTTCTGTGTAAGCCACAACAGTCACAAGTGCAGTCCCAGCAATATTTTAGTGTCGTTGGGAATTCTTTAAGAAAATAAATAAGAATGCAATAAAGCCTAGAAAATGTTACATTTTAAAATGAAGTCAACATGAAGCCCACAGGGATCCTTATACGTAGTTTGTTGTTCTTCAGTACTTCTAGTTGTGTCTGACTCTTTGTGACCCCATTTATGATTTTCTTGGCAGAATACTGGAGTGGTTTGCCATTTTATTCTCCAGCTCACTTTTATAGATGAGGAAACTGAGGTAAACAGGGTTGAATGACTTCTCCAGGGTCATGCAGCCAGTAAGTTACTGAGACTGGACTTGAGCTCATGAAGATGAGTCTTTCTTATTCTTACTCAGAGTTTTATTCACTTTATCCACGTAGCTACCCATATAGTGGTCCCTGTTTCTATTTGAGTTCAACACTCCTGCCCCAGATAATAGAATACAGTAAACTGCCTAGGCTCTGCACTTAGTCTGTGGGCTTGTGGTACACTGGAGAAGACACTGGCCTTGGGGTCAGGCCCCCGGGTTCTATCTAGCATTAGCTCCCATAACCAAGTGGGTGAGCCTAGACAAAGTCACTTTGTATCTGTGAGCCTTGGGTTCCTCATCCACAAAATGAGGGGGTTGGGGTTAAGGATGTGTTCGACTCTAATAAGACTATCTGACTTTAGGGTTTGACAAGGTTATTATTGTCTTGCCTTTTAGAAATTTTTTATTGATATATTTTGTCTTTACATCACTTTCATTTCCTAATGTATTCTTTCTCTTCCCCTCCCCAGTGAGAAAAGAAAAGGAAAACAGAGAGTTAACAAAATATAAACTGAGTCTGACAGGGTATGCAACATTCCACATCCTTAAGTCCTCTCCTCTCTAATGAAAAGGGGGAGACTCCTTTTCTCGTGTCTTCTTGAGGGACAGGTAGGATCATTACAATTACAAAGCATTTAGGGTTGTCACAATTCTTTGTCTTTACATTTTTACAATCTTTGTGTATATTGTTTCCTGATTCTACTTCAATCTACACCAATATATCTCAGCTGATGGAAAATGGTTCCCTGCTTAAAGGGCCTGTACCACTGGGTCCAGAATTCTGAAAAAAATTATTATTATTACTTGTTCATGTGATATTTTAGAAATATTATCTCACTCTGTCCTCACTGCAACTATGAAAAAGTCAGTGCTATTATTGACTCCATTTTATAAATGAGAAAACTGAGGTAAAATGAATCATTTAGAATCACTCAGCTAGTCAGTGCCTGAGGTCAGATTTGAGCCCAGTTCTTCCTGACCCCAGGTCCAAGACATATCTCTAAAAGGGAGAATTGACCAAGCCAAAGACCATATTTTAAGATTTCCAAGTGTGAAGCCTGGCTTTGAAGTGGAAAGTGAGAATCAAGTCACCTAAAATAAACCTGATAGATAAAGCAAAGCCCCAAACACATAATTTCAGTGTTGGTTTGACTTCCAGAGGTGGGAGGGGAAATACCATCTAACAAGGAAAAGAGAGAAAATGGGATAAGAAGGGCTGGAAGAGGCAACACTGGTTACAGGATATAGAGACCAGGCTCCCCAAGTCTCCCTACAGCTTAGCCTTGGATTGTGTGGTATTCTGGTGGGTGGGAGTGGGAGGAAAGCAGCATGTCAGGGTGCAGAAGACCTGACTTTGGTTTCCTAGTAAATAATAGAGCTTGAATTTTCTGTTTGACCTCGTGTAATGACAATTTAAGATTAATGAGGGGGAGGGAGAGTTAAAGATCTTCCCTGCCCATTAATAGGCCTCAATGCCTTTTGTTAATTTCTAATGAGACACTGGGTCAAAGGGTCCCACTCTCCAGCTCTGAAAAGTGTATAAATACCCTGAGGTGAGGTTTTACTTTGGAGCTTACTCATTGAAAGTGTTTGTCTGGCCAGAGGAGACTCTGGGTGGCCTCTAAGGAGCCTCTAAAATTCGAAAACCCTGATGTTGGTGCTTCTCTCTCTGCTAACTATGTATGCAGTGGCCAAACAGCTGGATCTGTCTGATGATCAGTGATGCATGGTCAGATAGTTAGAAGCCCTGTCTGTTGATCTTTATTTCTCTGTTTGTATTTTTCCTGAAGTTCAGGGTGCTGACTTTTCCCCTTGAGTTAAGTGAATGATGTATGTGCTTGATTAAAGTAGATTGTTGACCCCTCAAAAGTTGCTTTCCTTTTAGAAAAGCAGATTTAAGAACCGGTACAGCAGGCCCCCCTGTGTATGCCAGGGTCCTTACTGTTATACGATAGACAAATAACACAATTTTTTTTTTTGGACCTCAGTTTCTTCATCTGTAAAATGGGAAAGACAATAACTACCCCCTACAGGATAAAAGGAGGTTGTGAATATGAAACCACATGGGGAAAGTATGAAGCATTAAGTAATTTATTATCTGGAACCCACTGTTGTACTTGAATGACATCCTTGGCAACCCCTCAATCCACTGGGCAGGACTTGAATAAGAATGTGAGGCATCAGGGAGAGCATTTATGTGACTTCTTCTATTAGGAAAATGTCACCTTTTATTGAAAGAAGTTAGTAGATAAACACTGCTTCTCTCTCCCAGTCCCCAGAACTCTGCCAAGTGAAAAGCTTTGGTCCTCCTTACAGACATCATGTCTTAGTGATATCTTCATTACATTGTGAGCTCCTTGACAGCAGCAATTATCTATTGCCTTTTTTCCTTTTCTCACCACTTAGCAGTGCCTGACACATAGTAGGCACTTAATAAATAATTATTGGTGATAATGCTATTCAAAGTCCAGAATTCAAAATGTAGCCCTTTCCTCTAGGCTTCCTCTGATTCTTTCCTGGTTATTCTGTATTGACTTGTTGGTCTAGCTGTTTACAAGTTGTCTCCCATTAAGACTTCAAGATGCTCAAGGGCAGGGAATTCTGCCTATCTTTGTGTCCTTAGTGTTCAGTACAGTGCTTGGAACATAGTAGGTGCTTAATAAATGTTTATTGACTGACTGACTCTGGGCACCCAGAGCACCCAAAACAATTCTCTCAAGAGAGGGCTTGAATACATGCAAGGATTGAGCTAATATTTGGACCAAATCAACTTATCAGAAAGACTTTTTTCCCCTACTAATCCAACAAGTTTTTATGAAACTTTCTTCTAGGTCTTATTCCTTGACAGTAAAGAAGTAGAAACCATGCTCTAGTGGGCCTTGTTGCTGTGATCATTTTTCAGTCGTTTCACTCTTTGTGAACCCATTTGAGGTTTTGTTGGCAAGGATACTGGAGTGTTTTGCCATTTCCTTCTTCAGCTCATTTTACAGATGAGGAAACTGAGGCAGAGTTAAATGACTTGCCCAGAGTCACAGAGCTAGTAAATGTCTGATGTTGCATATGAACTCAGGAAAAGGAGTCTTCCTGACTCCAGGCCTGGTACCCTATCCATTATGCCATCTAGCTTCCCCTCTAGTGAGATAATTAGCTTAGTCAGGACCACTCCAGTATCTTTGGCAAGAAAATCCCAGATTGGGAAATGAAGAGTCAAACAGGACTGAAAAATGACTGAACAGCAACCTTAGTTGACTAATCTTTAAAAGGGAGATAATAACAGCAACCTACCTCCCAGGATTGTGAGGATCAAATGAGATAATATTTGTAAAGTACTTGCAAACCTTCAAACACTGTATAAGTGCTGGCCATTATTGTTATATGAGGGGGAAACACACTCAAACTCATAGCACAGTTCAGTTGACAGAAGGATCCTAGTCACTGAGAGTAATTTTTCATTGATTCTTTCTAGGCTTCTGGGCTATAAAATCAAGCTGAATCCCTGCTCTGTGATGACTTTCCCAGCAAGGCAGAAAAGGGTACCAGACCAGATCACCAGTGTTGGAGGTTTCTGTGACGCTGGTTCTTGAAGTCTCAAGCTAAGAGCCACCAACAGCCAAGGAACTGAGCGGTTGGCCCAATGACTGTCTGCTGTGCACTGGTAAACTCATTTTGCAGATATCCAGCCCTGCTGACCACTGGCCTGAGGGCTTTGTCCTAGCAAGATTTGTTTGTTTATTCCTTGCTGGAAAGTCTTTGTCCAGGAGCCTCAGGGCATTTTCTTATAGTCAGAGCCCAGCAACATTAACAGTCCAGAAGAGCTAACCAAATTTATGAATTAGTTTGTCGTCATGCAGAAACAGCCTTACTTACAGAAACACCTGGCAGCCTGATTGTTAGGGGCCTGATACAGCCACCAAGGAGCTAGCTCATCATTTCTACCTCTACTGAAATTCTTGCTCAGTCTAATTGCCTGGCCCTGGGCTTGTCTTACACCTGTCTACCTGTCTCCTCAACTGTCTTCTTTGTGCCCCCTCTATACAGCAGTTGATTATTTCCTGTTCTGCTCTACATGTCACATTTATGGAGGCTGATTCCAATGAATTATATTAATACTGCAGCATTTAATTTCGTTTTTGGGATGATAGGGAGACTTAGATGCTCAGGCTCTGAAATTAATTGGATTGCCCAGGTAATAGAAGCACATAGGAGTTTGCTTGTGATTAGTAGGACAGCTCCTAAAATATTTAGGACCAATTGTCCATGAATAATCTGGGAATTGACTATACAATCATCTCCCTATCATCCATGGTCATGGAACTGACATTCTTTGGAGCATTGGTGTTGCATATTATTAGTGCTACAAAATTAATAGTGAAGAGAATCATGCCTGTAGTTTCTTTTCTCCACAGATCTGATGATATGTAACCAGAAGTTACGTAGTAACTCAGAAGTTTAATAAACATGCTGTTATTCAATTCAACTTGATTCCATTCCATTCAATCAACATTTAATGACGTAGATTTGACACTGGAAGAGATTGTAGAGGACATCTATGCAGCCCCCTCTTTTTACAGATAAGGAAATTGTAGGAGAGACTGTAGCTTGCATAAAGTTGTACAAATAGCAAGTGGAAAAACCAAGACTCAAACCCAGGACTTCTGATTTCACACCCAGTCCTCTTTGCAATCCATCATCCTACATCCAGGTTCTTAAAGGAAACATGGTACAGTGGATACAGTGTTGGGTTTGGGTGGGGGGAGGGGGGTCAGGAAGAACTCAGTTCAAATTCTACTTCTAATATTTACTAGTTTTGTGACCCTGGGCAAGTCAATTTGCCTCTGTCAACTTTAGTCTCCCCAGTGGGAAAATGGGACATAATAATAGCACCAACATCCCATGATTGTTATGAGGATCAAATGAGATAATACTTGTAACGCATTTTGCGCAGGGCCTGGCACATAGTAGGAGTTTAGTTTTTCCTTCAGCAACCTGAAGTGGGGTTGGCTTCTTCCATATTCTTTCTTCACGCTGGAAGCTAGAAGTATCCAAAGCAACTTCTCCTTGAAGTATCCCAAAGAAAACTGGGGTCCAAGAGTCCCTAAATGAATTGGCAAAGGCAGGAGCTCTCTGCCTCAGGCTAACTCCACCAGGCCCCACATACAGGGCCAGGCATTCATCTCCACCAAAAAGTGAGCATTTCATACTAAGGGGTTTTGGAACAGGCGTTATAATAGTAAGAGGTACAAGGTGCTGTGCAAGGTAGCTAGAATGATGGGCCTGAAGTCAGGAAGACTCCTTTTCCTGAGTCCAAATCTGGCCTCAGCCACTTACTAGCTGGGTGCCCCTGGACAAGTCACTTAACTCTGCTTGCCTCAGTTTCCTCATCTGTAAAATGATCTGGAAGAAGAAATGGCAAACTACTCCAGTGTCTCTGCCAAGAAAATTCCAAATGGGGTCATGAAGAGTTGGGTATGACTAAAACAACTGAACAACAAATGTATATGCAATATGTATTATATATGTATATATATATACACATACACACATACACATAAACACACACATATTTTTATATACACATGTATACACATATATACTCATAATGAAAACCTAGTCATATATATATGTGTGTATATATACATATATGATATGTACGAGATAGAAACCCAGTCATATATAGAGACTCAATTATATATTCATATATACATACGCATAAATATATGCATGCACTCCATCAATCATTAAAATTGGGCCCATCTTACCCAGGCTGGAAGTGCAGCAGCCACTCAAGGAGCTACCCAATATATGTATATTTATGTATATATGTGTGTACATACATGCATATATGTGTGTCCATAACACATACATATAGTGATGTATCATAGTCTATGTATATATATGTATATATGAGTATATGAGCCTGTATACACATATGTAAGTATGTATGTACGTATGTATGTCTAAGTAGGCAGCTACATGACACAGAGTGCTGAGCCTGGAGTCAGGAACACCTGATCTCAGTTTGGGCCTCAGATACTTGCACTGGACTGTAGAGTTAATATGTGTTATCAGAAGTAAGATTTGAATCCAGGTCTTCTTAACTCTAGGACCTACTTCTAATCCACATGCCATATAGTCTTTGCCCTCAGGGAATTTATATTGGTTTTTTTGGGGGGGAGGATAAAATGAACATAGATAAGGAAATATACAAAGTAAATGCCAGCTAACTGGGGGAGGAGCACAGCCAGTAGTGGGTCAGAGCAGGCCTGATATAAGAGGTAGCACCTCAGCAATGAAGTTAAATGAGGGAGTGATAAGGAAGAAAGCAGGGTGTTCTGGGAATGGGAGAAAATCTGCACAAAGACATGAATATAAGAGATGAATGAGAAATAGAAAATGCTACATGAAGGAGCACAATGTGCAGTGGATCTGGGAAGGTTGGCCAGAGCCAGATCATGACAGGCTTGAAAATGCCAACCAGAGGAGTTCATATTTTACTCAGAATCCATTGGGGCCCATCAGAGCTTCTCTGTCATGGGAGGGAGCTGGTCAGATCTACATAATGCAATATCAATTCAGCAAATGCACTGTGAGTGGATTCCGAAGCAATTCCTCAAGGCTTATAACACAGGAGGGTGTAATGGTCTTTCTTGCCCTTCCCTAAACTGCCTACTCTGAGAGAAGCTCCCATTTACACTGTATGTTCTTGTGTGGGCATAGTCGTTTATAGGTTATCTCCTCCATTAAAATATGAATTCCTTGAGGACAGAGACCATGTTTTTGCCTCTTTAAAAAAGTCCCCAGTGTGTGGCATATTCCTTGACAAACTTAGTAATAGTAACAATAAGTTTAGTAATGCTTGTTGACCAAGGGATGGTCAATTGAAAGAACATTGGAATCAGCAGATCTGGATTTCAATCCTGACCCTGCTAATTAGTATCTATGTGATGTAAGGCAAATTATTTCTTCTCTGGGCCTCAGTTTCCTCAATAAGGGGTCTCCCTGCTCTAAAGCCAATTTTTCTACTAAAAACATGACCCAGTCCCTCTGCAAGCAGAAGACCAAGACAATTGATCTTTTTTTTAAATTTAATTTTATTTTTTTTCATTTCTTATTATTTATTTATTTATTTATTTAACTTTTAACATTATTTTCACAAAATTTGGGGTTCCAAATTTTCTCCCCATTTCTCCCCTCCCCCACCCCAAAATGCCAAGCATTCTAATCGCCACTATCACCAATCTGCCCTCTCTTCTACCATCCCTCCCTTCCCTTGTCCCCATCTTCTCTTTTGTCCTGTAGGGCAAGATAACTTTCTATATCCCATTACCTGTATTTCTTATTTCCTAGTAGCAAGAAGAGTACTCGACAGTTGTTCCTAAAACTTTGAGTGCCAACTTCTCTTCATCCCTCCCTCCCCACCCATTCCCTTTGGGAGGGCAAGCAATTCAATATAGGCCATATCTGAGTAGTTTTGCAAATGACTTCCATAATGGTTGTGTTGTGTAAGACTAACTATATTTCCCTCCATCCTATCCCGCCCCCCATTGCTTCTATTCTCTCTTTTGATCCTGTCCCTCCCCAAGAGTGTTGACTTCAAATTGCTCCTTCCTCCCATTGCCCTCCCTTCCATCTTCCCCCCGACCCTGCTTATCCCCTTATTCCCCACTTTCCTGTATTGTAAGATAGGTTTTCACACCAAAATGAGTGTGCATGTTATTCCTTCCTTTAGTCAAATGTGATGAGAGTAAACTTCATGTTTTTCTCTCACCTCCCCTCTTTCCCTCCACTAAAAAGTCTTTTGCTTGCCTCTTTTATGAGAGATAATTTGCCCCATTCCATTTCTCCCTTTCTCCTCCCAATATATTTCTCTGTCATCCCTTAATTTCATTTTTTAAGATATGATCCCATCCTATTCAATTCACTCTGTGCTCTCTGTCTCTCTGTGTGTGTGCGTGTGTGTGTGTAATCCTACCCACTACCCAGATACTGAAAAGTTTCAAGAGTTACAAATATTTTCTTTCCATGTAGGAATGTAAACAGTTCAACTTTTGTAAGTCCCTTATGACTTCTCTTCGCTGTTTACCTTTTCATGCTTCTCTTCATTCTTGTGTTTGAAAGTCAAATTTTCTTTTCACCTCTGGTCTTTTCATCAAGAATGCTTGATAGTCCTCTATTTCATTGAAAGACCATTTTTTTCCCCTGAAGTATTATACTCAGTTTTGCTGGGTAGGTGATTCTTGGTTTTAGTTCTAGTTCCTTTGACTTCTGGAGTATATTCCATGCCCTTCGATCCCTTAATGTGGAAGCTGCTAGATCTTGTGTTATCCTGATTGTATTTCCACAATACTTGAATTATTTATTTCTAGCTGCTTGCAATATTTTCTCCTTGACCAGGGAACTCTGGAATTTGGCCACAATGTTCCTAGGAGTTTCTCTTTTCAGATCTCTTTCAGGAGGTGATCAGTGGATTCCTTGAATACTTATTTTGCCCTCTGGTTCTAGAATCTCAGGGCAGTTTTCCTTGATAATTTCATGAAAGATGATGTCTAGGCTCTTTTTTTGATCATGGCTTTCAGGTAGTCCCATAATTTTTAAATTGTCTCTCCTGGATCTCTTTTCCAGGTCAGTTGTTTTTCCAATGAGATATTTCACATTATCTTCCATTTTTTCATTCTTTTGGTTTGGTTTTGTGATTTCTTGGTTTCTCATAAAGTCATTAGCTTCCATCTGTTCCATTCTCATCTTTAAAGAACTATTTTCTTCAGTGAGCTTTTGAACCTCCTTTTCCATTTGGCTAATTCTGCTTTTAAATCATTCTTCTCCTCATTGGCTTTTTGAACCTCTTTTGCCCATTGAGTTAGCCTATTTTTCAAGGTGTTATTTTCTTCATCATTTTTTGGGTCTCCTTTAGCAAGGTATTGAACTGCTTTTCATGGTTTTCTTGTATCTCTCTCATTTCTCTTTCCAGTTTTTCCTCCACCTCTCTTACTTGATTTTCAAAATCCTTTTTGAGCTCTTCCAAGGTGTGAGACCACTGAATATTTAATTTGGATGTTTGGGATACAGGAGGCTTGAATTCTATGTCTTTCCCTGATGGGTAAGCATTGTTCTTCCTCATCTGAAAGGATGGGAAGAGATATCTGTTCACCAAGAAAGTAACCTTCTATGGTCTTTTTTTTTCCCCTTTTCTGGGCATTTTCCCAGCCAGTTACTTGACTTCTGAGTTTCCTTTCCACACCCACCTTGCCACCAGATCTGCCCAGCTAGTGCTTGGGGGCTGAGATTCAAATGCTGCTTCCCAGCCTCAGGGCTGCTATTCAGTGTGAGATTAAGTTCAGGTGCTCAGGTGGAGGCAGGGCTGCCACACTGGGCTTAATTCCCTCAGGGGGTTTATGTAAAAACCTGCTACAATGGATCCAAGCTCCTGCCTGCTTTGGGAGCCCCTGTCTGCTGCTGCCTCCATTGCTGCCTCCCGAGGGGGGGGCCTGAGTTATAGAGACACCCCGCTCCCATCTTGGCAAGCTGAAAAGACCCTCTCACTGACCTTTGGCACCTATGGGTGGAGGGATCTGCTGGGCTGCTGGAGATTCTGTGTCTGAAGCCTGCTGGGATCTGCTCCTCTCTGTGCTGCATGGCCAAGGCAGGGCTGGGCTCTGCTCCAGGTCTAGTGAGCAACGGACCTTTCATGTCAGTTTTTCAGGTCTCTCTGGGACAGAAATCTCCTCCACTCCATTGTTCTGTGGCTTCTGCTGCTCCAAATTTGTTGGGAGTTCTTCTTTACAGGTATTTTATGGGCTGTGGGTTCAGAGCTAGCATATGTCTATCTTTCTACTCCACCATCTTGGCTCCTCCCTGACAATTGATCTTGTAAGTGCTTCTTTCCTTGGTCCAGGTTAAGCTTGATTTAAAGTTGGTATTGCCAATGAATATCCACCATTTCTGT